>NC_090132.1:12921910-15321910 GCF_040581485.1 Linepithema humile
CCAAGAAAAATAGATTTTTTCCTATATCTTCGTCTATAGTCTTCCGATTTATTTGTCCACAAACCAAATTTCTAACATTTTTAAAGTTGTATTTTTTATTAATTTCATCAAGATCTGATTTTTTGATAATAAGTTCTCCTCTAACTTTTATTTCCTTCGTAACTTCGAAATTCAAAAAATCTTTTATTTCGTTCTTTAATCTGCCATAATTGCCATCTCCTCTTGTATATATATTAGAATTGTATATTAATATACATATCCCATCTGCTTTTGCAGACAGTACAACATCATCTTCTTCTGAAATGTTATTGTTTTTTAGCCATTTACTTAGTTTATTGTCGTGTTCATATGTTTTATCTTCACTCCCAAGATATATTGGAAGTTTTTTGAATTCCTTTCCTCTTTTTTCTCCAATATTTTTTAATACAGAACTATGACTTTTACAATTATTTAAGTATTCAACTATCATATCGTATAACTCATCATCTATTGGACTTTTTCCCTTTTTATGAGATATAACTCGTTCAACTTATCAACATATTTCTCTATTTCATGTATGCTTATTTCCTTAATTTTATCAAAATTTTTTTTCGTAATCTTGTTCATGTCTAATTGTAGTGTTTATATAATTTTCTTTATATTTTTTTTAAAAAAATTTATATATTATAAAAATATAGTTAAATATAGTTATATGTTATAAAAATAGTATATATATAATGGTTATATATTAGTCAAAAAATAGTCATATATTATAAAAATATAGTTATATATTATAAAAATAGTCATTATATAGTTATAAAAATATAGTTATATATTATAAAAATGTAAATTAGAACATTTGCAAGAATAAGTATATCTATCTATACCAATACACATAAGTTTGAACATAATAATATCACATAATGTATTTATTTGTATTTTATTAATTTTTTCATTACACACTATATATAAGCATATCTTAATCCTTTTAGTCTTATAAATATCAGCCAAATAAAATAATCTATTATTAACAATTTCCTTGTATTTAAAACACTCTCTGTAATTATTAAAAGATAATAGTGTATTGTAGCGATTTATACTATATTCGTAATCATCTAAATTTTTTTTTATATATTCCAAATTATATAATGATATATATTGAATTATATATATATATTATTACAATTAATGATATTTGATAATTTTGATTTATTGTTTGTAAATATTTATTTCTGTAATTTTTTTTTTTTTGATGTATCTAGATTATCATAATTTAATTTAATTTTAAGTATTAAATCCTTATCAAAATTTATTCTATCATATATATATCTGTGATAATTCATTGTGTTAATAGTTGCACTTACAATAGTATTTATATTTTGAGAGATGTATACAAAATATATTACATATAACAACTTTCAAATCTGAATTTACCTTTATTTTTTCACATATACTATTACATGAAATACAAAATAAATGGTAATATGATTCTTCCAGTTTTAATGTATAGAACAATCTATTATTTTTAAATTTCATATATAGTATAATACATTTAACATATTCTTTATCATTGTAGTATTTATTATATAAATCTATAATAGTTTTAAAACTGTTTATGTTTTTTACTATACTTTCATATTTTATATTAGATATATAGTCTACAACATAAAGATTTTTACAATTTAATAATTCATTTACTTTATATTTCAATTTTTTTTCAAACATTTTTGTATAATTTCTTTGTCATTTTTACTTAACTTATCATATTTTTCCTTCAAATTATACACGTATGTTTCGTCGAAATAAAGTTCGCAGTATAAGATTTTTAATTTATTATTTGACGAATCCATCTTTCAATTTAAATGTATTATTTCTGTTTTTAAAATAATTTTTGGAAAACAAAAGTTACAAAGAAGATAATGAATGAAATTAAACAAAAATTAAATATGTAACCTAATATACGTCACAAATAATATTCTCAAATCCAGCATTGTTGTATACCAATAATGTTGCGTATCTAGAAATATCGTCTTTAACATGACCACCATTATATAGAAAATCTTTTATTGAAAATTTGTCATTAGAAATATTTTTAATTTTCTCTTTTATAGCATAAGGAGTATCATTATCTATTACGAAATTTTCTATTTCTACATTTTGTTCTCTAAACAATTTTCTCAAAGAATCTTCTATGATCTTATTTTTCATATACGGAACTGACATTGCAAACGGGTCATACTTTATCCACGTATCGTCATCAATTTTGTTATATGAATATCGTCCGATATATTTTTTCGATGAACACATTTCGTATATTCCTGAATTTTCTAGTGTTTTACAACATACAGCTCCTATTAGAGAGAATACTTCGCCTCCGATTGTTGGATCATCAGGTATATCTATAGGATCGTCTAGTACAATGTTTTTTGCACCAGAATTATAAAATCTTGATAAAGATTTCTTGTGAATTCTAGGAATACTAATAAAGAAGACACCATTTGCAAATAGAACAGAATTATTATTTATATTTCTAAACATATCAAATGACAGTTTATTACCTAAAAATGGACCTAAATTACCAATTTCTCCAAGATACGCACAATTTTTTTCCTCCTTTACAATAGATTTTCTAACTATACACAATCTTTTAGTAAGAGAGTCGTAACTTATATTATTAAATACAGAACTATCTAACTTCAAAGATTCTTTAATACTACCTAATCTATTTCTCATGATATCAAACTCTACAAATTCAACGGATTCAGGTACAGACGATATAGGGTCTGTTGTTTTTGTTACAAGTATAGGCTTAAATGGAACACACGATAGGACTGTTGATAATATTTTTTCTTCTTCGGTTTTGTAAGATCTGAATCCTATTTTGTTTGTTATCTTTGATAACTCTCCTGACAGTTGACTGTACCACTTACCTTGTCTCAAGTTTAAAACAATCATCTTTAACATATTGTGATATATTAATCTATATAATTCGTGTTTTAATCTTACTTCTCCGTTAATTATCTTAGTATCTCCTGTTATAAAATCTGTAGGATCAGACGCTTTCAAAAACATTCTAAATTTATTCTCTTCAGTTATTTTCTTGTTAACTATCATGTCTGTCAGTACAGTAAGAGGATCAACGTTGTTTATTAAATCGTCCAAAAATGTTAATTTATTTGCAAATAAACAAAATATAACAGGCTCTATAAAATCGTTATTATTTCCGAACGAAACTACATCTCTTATAAATCCACTATCTAAACTAGATAGATTTTTATACTGTTTTGAGACTATTCTGCTGTTAAAATTACATGTTTGATACGAATGTGATTTATATATCACTTCCAAGAGTTCCATTTGTTTATCCAAAACAATTTTGTTAAGATTCGAAAGAGAAAAATATGGATGTGTTTTTAATATCTGTTGTTTCAAGACATAAGGAGTGTTGTCCTCTATATATTTTACCAACGCGTCATATTCAAAATTATTTATATCAGTACTGTAATTTCTTAAAATAGTTTCTATGATATCTTTAGATAAGGTGTTTGCGGATAATAAAATATTCTGATTGATTAAATCATATATAGCCTTCTTCCCCAATCGTTCTATCTTGGAAGTGTCTATATTTTGAATGTTAAAATAACTTGGTTTTTCTAAGAAGTCAATTTCTTTTTCAGGCTTTCTTTTTTGTTTTTTCTTACCTCCCTTTTCATAATCTTCATTAGAAACCTCCATATTATTGACGAGCATATAGATCTTTCTGCATACATCACATCTGTTTTGACATTGATCGTACATGTGGTAATGATTAAATGAATTATCTATATATATTATTTTCTTCATTCTCTTTTATTTTTGATATAAAATTATCCAATGTATTTTCATCTTTACAGTTACAAATGTCATCTCGAGAAATTCTAAATATATATTTTTCATTATTCATTTATTTATAATAAAAGAGCGATTTAAAATCCTCCATTATTTCCATATGTAGCTATAAAGACTGATTTATCTAAATAATTTGATGTTATTTGATTTTTATCTGTGGTAAAGTCGTTAAAAGTATTGTTTTCTATGTTCAATTTTATATGCTTTTGATTGCCATCTGTTCTGTATCTTGATAATTCTTGATAGTCGCTGAAGTTGTCTTCAATTTTAAATTTAAGCAATGATATAAGATAATTGAATATTCTCCATCCGTATTCATTTTTATCTTTTAGAAAAGAGTATAATGCTAGTGTAGCCAACATAGATTGTATGTTTTTTATTGATATTTTATTCTTGTCTATATCTATATAAAATGTATTTGTTAGGTTAGACATTATCAGATATTGTTTGTTGTTATCTATTATATTCGAGAAACTATACTTACCAAAGTTTCTCCTGTTGATTTTTGATTTCTTAATATTTTCTGATTTTTTTCCACCTTTCTCAGTCCTACTTTCGAAAAAGATTTCATTTAGAAACGCGTTATATTTTATTGAATATACTCCATTGACGCTATTTAATTCATCTATTATAACTTCGGGTTCAGATAATATTACAATTAATTTATCGAATCTATCATTTATATCTTCAATATCTATAAAATTGTCAATATTAAGCATGCATATATTATTTCCATATAGTTTATAACTAATATTATTTAAGTCAATAGAATTTCTATATTCTTTAACTTTTTTAAGATCAAACTTCTTATATTTATCTTTGATATAAAGTAAAAAAGAGTATAAAACAGATTCATATTTCTCACTATTTTCATATATTTTATGACATCTAAATAATTCGTTATTCATTCTTATTTGATTTAACAGTTGAAATAACGGATCTATAAATTTAATTCCGTTTATATCTGTTGTTCTTATTTTCTCGAGTGTGTAATTACTAAGATATATGCAATCTATCAATTTTCTATTATTATAAAACAAAGACAAGTGTCCTTTAATAAATGGATAACCAAGAATATGAAGATTGTAACCAGTTATCATCTTAACAGCAAACATCAGTAAAATCATATAGAAGAATGATTCTGGAAAATATACATCTATATCTTCATACTTTACGTTATGTATTATGTGATTTGTATACGATCCATAACATATTAAATACGAATGTATATATAATGATTTTCTCATAATGTTGATGATAATAGATTCCAACGATTTGAATTCTTCGTCGTCCGTATTACCATTTTTTACATTACCATTAGTATTTCCTTTTATTTTTACATTATTTATGTATTCAGTAGATATTTTCTTTATGTATTCTTTCGATTTACTGGTTTTATAAATACTTGATACATCTACGTGAGTCCTTGATATATCTTGATTATCTTCTTTAGTTAAAACTCCCAGTAGTCTTGTATATTTTGTAACAACTATAAATTGATATTTTATAATATTTATAATCCCCCTATAATCATACTTGCAATTCTTTTGTCTATTAAAATATTCATTAACTCTATCATTGATTCTGTTATAAGTAATAATATTTTTGTCTATAGACATTTCATTCTGAAAAAACGTTTCCGAAAATTTATTAAGTAGACTTTTTAATTTTTGCTTATCAAACTTACATATGGTTGAAATCTTATTTGAATATCCCTGGAGTATTGTACACTCGTTATCTGACAATTTTCTGTCTCCAAGATAGTGATTTAAAGTTTGATTGTCACTCATAATTTACTTATTTATATTAATTTTTCAAGTAATTACCAAAATTAATATTTTTATTTAATTACAAAGCCGAGAATTTAATGTTTAATAACTTTTGTAATTTTTCAATAAATTAGTACTTCAAAATTTCAAGGCTATAAATGAATGATAAAGATAAACTTTCAAATTTAATGAAAAAGTATCATGATAATAAGTATTTATCACAAAACGATGAAAGTAAATTACAATATTTTTATTGTTGTAGGATATGCAAAAAATGCGGAAAATTAAAAAAGAAAAATATCATTTATACATATAATGATTATATATATAAATACAATTTATAAGAAATTAATATTATTAAAGTCTTTGTACTTCTTTCAAAAAACAAGTACTTTACAATCCTTGAGATTATTAGATGCCACTGTAATTACGTTATATATATATTGTCGTGTACTTCACATGTCATATTATAATTGTAGAAGTAATAGTATAATTCACTTTCCAACTTTATGAAATATTTCATTAATTTTTCATCTTCTTTAATATTGAACTGTAGAATATCACACACGTTATTAATGTTTAAATGATATATTACTTTATTTATAAACGTGAAATGATCTATGTAAAAAATTGATGCAAAACACCTCCTGATATCCTTAATAGTATTAAAAGATAAATAAATAAAGTTATATCGATTATCAAATAATAATATACAATCTTTAAATTCAAAGTCTAGATCTTCAAAACTTTCAAATTTTAAATATAAATTTTTGTTCTTACATTCTTTTTTATAATTTTTTATGATATTTTCTTTATGAATATCATCTAAACAATTCCTATCATATAAATTTATACTATATTTTTTTGAAATTATCTTATTTAATAATTTATAATTAAATTTTTTATCTTTTTGTGATAAACAAATTGTTTTACTATTTAATTTAATCTTGTTTATTACGAATATATAATTCGATTTTATAGAAAAAGACTTTAAATTAAATATTTGATTTTCACACGAAAATATTGAATGATAAATTTTTTTTCAAATATATAATTCGTGATATTTTGCTTATTAATATAGTACAGAGATCCATGTTCCTGTATTCTTTCTTAATACATAAATGATTAATTATATATGATTTACCGATATTAAGATTACACAATTTACCAGTTATAATTCCAATTATATTATTATTATGTTTTAATTTTAGTACTAAGTTATGTTCTGACTTAAGAAAATTCATAAAATATATCTCGTCATACAATATAGGATAGTTGTATTTCATAAATAAATAAATACATACATAATCATTAATAGATGCTAATTCAACTATAAAATTTTTATTATCTGTTTTAATTAAAGGATCATTTGTATCTATAATACCATCAACATTTTTGAACTTATATTTATTCCAAAAATGTGATTTCTTCATTATTTATAAGTTATCAACATTATAAATCAATTCTCCATTTCTAACGAACAAATCCAAAATACCATTAGTTTCTTTAGCCTTACAAACTAAATTCATATCTTTGTCATATATATACTTTGATTCAGAATCAAAATATCCGTCTTCAATAATATCTGAAATAACGTACTTTATTTTGATAACTTTTTTGATCTTATATGTTTTAGATTCATTTACATATTCTATTTTATTATTTTTTATAGTATCGAAAATATATTCTTCGTTTATAGGTTCTAATGTATTGTACTTGTTATAAATAAATTCAATTGACGACTCTTTGAGAAGAGAGTACAATTGAGTTATTCTATTTAATTTTCTTTTTATAAGTTGAAACATTTCGTTATCAGAAGATTTTCCATTTTTTGTAAATGCTAATATTATATGAACATTTACATACTTTCTATCTATATTATAATGAGATCCATATCTCAATGATCTTCCTATAATTTGTCTTAATTGAGATTCTGACCACGGTATATCCAAAACAACAAGATCATTAACACATGTAAAAGACACTCCTTCACTACCAGCATTAGTAAAAATACAACATTTTACGTATTTTCCACTGTCGTTATTAATGTGATTAAACTCTGATAAGTTTCTTTCCCTAATATTTGATAATTTGGAATATTCTATAAAACTAATTTTAAATAATTTTAAATATTCCTTAAGTGTGTGTGGATATTCCTTCGTAACTTACGAATGGTTCATATATTAAACATTTACCTTTTGACTTTAATATAAGTCTACATGCTTCTATGTATTTACATGAATATTGTTTTAGTTTATGAAAATTTTCATCGTTTATATTGTCATCATCATTATTTATAAATTTCTGGATAATTTTATCATCAAAACTCATATTTTCTATACTGCGTCTAAAAGAAGAAAGTTTTGATTTTATAAAGTTATTGAATTCCTCTTCTGTCATTTTCTCTCTGATCTTCAAACCGTCGTATACAAATGTTGAAACCATTCTCCTTATAGGTTTCAATTTATACAAATCTTTGTTCAAGGACTCATATTTTTCTGCCTCGTTGTAAAATGATTCTTGATAATCTGTCATTAGTATTTTGTATATGTGAATGCGTTTAGATGCAAAATTATCATTTTCAATTGTATTTGTTAACGAATCGTTTTCAACTTTTTGGTACGAAACTATTGAAAGTAGTCCGTTCTTCAACCTATTTCTGTTAACTAACTTTTCGTCATCAAAATATCTTTCGTCAAAATTTACAATATTTTTTCTAAGCAAATTTACAAGAATATTAAACTCTTTTATATCGTTTACAACCGGAGTTGCAGACATTAGAAGTAGTTTATTGTATTTTTCATTACAAACATTACTTATAAGTCTGTATAATCTGTTTATTTTTCTCTCTTTGTTGTCGTAATCCTTTTCTTTATTTCGTAGTATGAAATTGTGCGCTTCGTCAATTATAATTAATACTCTGTCTCTTTTGTTCTTATAATTTTCTAATTTTCCTTTAAATTTTAAAAAAACGTTATTATCATCATAATGTAGTATCTCAACTTTCTTATTACAATAATCAGATACTCCTTCCTCCCAAATTTTGTGTAAACTAGCTTTTACAAATATAAATATTCTCCACGAAGGATATATGTATGTGATATTCTTAATTATATATAATCCTAATAAAGTTTTTCCAAATCCAGTGTCCCAAAATACAAGTAAACTAGATAGTGTCTTCAATCCTATGAAAACTCTAGACGTAAAAGATTGATATTCTGTCAGTATTTTATCTTTCATATTAATGTCTAGACTTTTTGTGTTTTCTATTGCATAATTAATGTGTTGAGCAACTATCTTTTCCAATTCACCCATTTAATGATATTAATATTTGATATAAATGCTATTTCTAAATATTTTCAATATTATTTTTACATGTATATCTATAATATTCATTATACTTAGTGTATATCCACTAAGTATTTATGAACTTGTAGTAAGATCTGTTGTTATGAATATGGATAATAAGATAAAAAAAATATAATCTACCCATTGTCAAAAAATTTACAGTTTTTAGTAGTAATGATAATATACATAGTTCTGATGGTATAATGGATATTGTAGGTGATAATGTTATATTTACAATAAACGGGACTAGAATAGAGTTAGATATTGTTAAAGAATATGATAAAATTGTACCTATGATATACAGTAAATGAATGACATCAATCTAATTTGTTATCATATAAATGGATAAGTACTCTAGTGCTATATCTGATAATGTAAAAAAATCATCAAATTTTTTACGCGAAAACACAAGATGGATTACATTAGGAATTATTATTTTAGCTATATTTATAACACTCATAATGGCAATATGCGATAAATATGTTGAAAATGGAGATAATTATCTCTTAGGAGCCACATACTTTGATATATTATCAGTAATATTATGTATGTTCTTGTTCGTTAATTTATGCATAGGATACGGATCTGTAAAAATGTAGAAGCTTATTATTTATATAAATAATATGAATGAAAATTTTTTTATTCCAATAACTTCTGTAGTAATCATAGTCATAATTATTATAATATTTCTTTTTAATTATAATGAACATCTTATTATAAAAGAAACTAGAAAGGAAATAGATAAATTTAACGACGAATATTTTAAGGATTTAAGACAAAAAGAGACACAAATATTTGACTTTAAAGTTGAAAATATAGAAGAATTGGAAGATTTGGTTAAAAATTTAAATGAATTATCTCTATATAGATTTAACATCTCAAATAACACAAGTGTCAAATAAAATAAATGATGTAGAAAAAAAAGTTAATGATATAGAAATTAAAATAAATGAAAAGAATGACGATATTAATGTGCTTAAAAGAAAAATTTTAGAGGAAAAATAAGCTTTTGTAATTATTTATTTATATAAATGAGCATTTTACTAATTGTATCTATTGTTGTGCTAATAACAGTGATTTTATTCTTGTATATCAAGATTACATCAAGGGATATTATAAATGTTCAAGATAATTTTGTTCACACAAAAGAATTTTTCAAAGAAAATCCCAAACTTTACGAAAAGTACATTAGTGACTGTAGCAAGGAGTCAGATATGGATGATAAACTAGATAGTTTAAAGAAAGAGATTAATATAAATATTGTAAAAGAGATAAAAGATATTAATGAAAAAATCAATAGTATGAAAGAAGAAATTCTATCATCTGTAAATAAGATTGTGAAAGAAGAAATTATTTTAAGAGAGACTAGTTAAATATTAACTTATTTAATATATATAAATGGAAGAAAAAATAGACAAACAATCATTGGCCATTAAGAGATTGAACGTTATAGCAGAGATGCCTGCTTTTCGTGAAAAAATGAACTTCACAAAAGGAGGAAACAAAGGATTTGGAAAAGAAATAAAATGGGGACATGTTAAAGGTACAGACAAATATTTTTCGTACTACGAGGACAAAACTAATTCCGGTACTAAATATATAATCACTAGCGATCTAATACAGCATCCAAATTCAGAAAATAACGGAGGATTAAAAGTTTCAAAAAAATCAGATGTACTAGACGGAATAGATGAAGTTGAAGACATCGATAGCTGGGGAGGAAAAAGGAATACAAAAAAAAGTAAACAATTACTTCATAGTTAGTCTCTGTAGAATTCTGAAACCTATATATATAATTATATCCATCCCAGGTCTATTAGGATTTCCTACCTTATCATCTATATAATTAACTGTCGATTTAAATTTTGTTCTAAATTTATTTGTCTCTTTAAGGAACTCGTCGTTTGTAAATCCATTAAGACTTTCTATCTCAAATACTTTTACAGCTATAAACTCTAACAAGTTTATCGATCCTATTATTAATATGGTTGTAAGATCAGATGATTCGCTTTCTGAGATTTTGTTGTATATATTATTAATATCAGAATTTGATAGATCATCCAAATCACACATTTCCATATTAAGATTATTGTTCTTGCAGAAATATACAATATCTCTTTTCTTTCTTATAACTTCAGAAATACTTTGATTTTCTAAAAGTTCTGTTAATTTATTCAGTTTATCGCTTTTATACTTACGTTGAATCTTAATATAAGCTTCTGGATCGACATTTTGTTCTATCTTTGGAGTATTTTTGTATTCGATCATTTGAACATTTTTTTCAATTACTTTATCAACTATATCTTCATCGTACAACCTACTTATCTCATCTATGTCTTCCAATACACTAAAATCTAACGTACAATCCTTTCCTTCATTTTTATAATCTAAAATTATATTATCTATTATATCATCATCGGCTATATTATCATCAGTTATACTATCATCGATTATATTATCAAGAACCTTATTGTTTTCAGTACCATGTTCCGTATTTATCTCACATATATCAAATAAGTCTTTGACTCGTAAGATATTCTTTTCTTCAAGTCCGAATAAAAAATAAAAATTGAAAAATAAATTTCTTATCATATCTCTTCCAATTAATCGATCTTCGTTATTGTCTGAAGAATTTTCAATACAATTCTTTACATATTCATAATCAAGAGATCCGTAAACCACATCATATTTATTCAATTTGAATGGATTTTCATCTCTTTTGAAATCATGAGCTTTCAATAAAGTCTTATTATCTATAGAATCAGAATTGATATAACTATCTTTGTCCAACATATTGATATATAAATTATTTATTTAGTATTTTTTTCTTTACTAAATGGGTAAACTAGAAAAAATAAAACTAGATTTTATATGTGATAAAATAAATTTATTATCGTATAATTATAAAAGGAACGAACTTGATGAAATAGAAAAGTTATTAAAGTTAAATGAAAACAATTGTCATCTAGAGGATAACAAAGATGACGTAGGATTAGCTAACTTAGTATCTAACACACTATCATTTTATGTTAAAAATATATTTCCGTACAAAATTAAATTAGGAGGAGGAATAAAGTTAAATCCAGACTTATCTATAATAA
Source organism: Linepithema humile (assembly GCF_040581485.1). Classification (NCBI taxonomy): domain Eukaryota; kingdom Metazoa; phylum Arthropoda; class Insecta; order Hymenoptera; family Formicidae; genus Linepithema; species Linepithema humile. Next base: position 12,933,996 of record NC_090132.1, read on the forward strand.
ATCCTTACAAAAAACATGATGATAACTACACACTGTTGGATGAAAATACAAATAATTTTTTAAAGTTTGTAAGAACAACATATCCTGAATCTATATCTAGAATTGCTTGGGGAGAAAATAATTCAGACGGAAAATGTTTAAAAGATCTTTTTCCAGAGATCATTCCGAATTTCAATTTTTTCGATAGTAAGAAAACATCTATTCTTGATATGATATCTGATAACTCTTATTTAGCACCTGTAAACATAGAAGTTTTAAAAAATATCACGTCATATATTACTGATCCAAAATTTAATAATATAAAGGAAAATCCTGATTTTTATTTATTTTCTTTTTTCATAAAAAATATATTTAACAAACACGAAAACGAAATTGGAAATACAGAATATGATAATTTTTAAAAACATGATGTTAATAATTGTGTTAATATTACCACGTCAGACAATGATAAATATTTATTGAGAGAAGTGTTGTCAAAACATTTCAATAATTTGAATGTTAATGACGATATTATAAATTTAATTAGGAATAATAGATCAAATATTAAATACGAAAGTTATAAAAATATTGACGATAGGAATATAAGTGAAATGTTTGAGTATATAGATCCGTTAAGATTTTTATACAGTATGGAAATAGAAGGAGACGATATTGGAAAAGCATCACCTTTAAATCAGACTACAATGAAGTATTCTGACTATAAAAAATTAGATATATTTACTAGATATTTTTTAGAAAATGTAAATTATGTATTTGCTATTTTTAATCATAAAGGCTCTACGTACACATATCCTCTTTCTGATATACTTGATAGGATAGGCGATGAAAATGATATTAAACTAATATCTATAATTCCAATTCCATTCGATGATAAAATTACAATGTTTGATTTCTTTAAAAATTTAAAATACAAATATGTGTGATGACAAGATCAAAAAGCCTGTTGAGATAAAGTGCGGTACAAAAAACAACTTTGGTCTTGATAAGAAAGGTTCTATAAAATTTATAGAAAATGCAAAACTTTCAAAATCTCCTTACCAAATACTAAATATATATCTATATTTATTCGATGATTATCAAAATGTAAATAACGACGAAATATTCAGCAATAATGTTGAAAAACAAAGATTTATAGAATTTATACTTAGAAAACTTGGATTTAAAGTTAAATCTACTAAAATGATAAGATGTAACAAGGAAGTAGTCAAATTGGATGTCAGTCCACTGCCAAATGTAACTTGCTTTAAAAACATTTTATCTACAAAAAAAATGTTCCAGATATTAACAATAGTATAAAAAAATTGGGTCCTTTGATAAATTTTATTAATAGTTTTTCTACTATAGAAGAAGAAAAAGGAGGAAATAAAACTTGCGAAGAATTACATTTTAACGAAAGTCATGATCCAATATCATTATATAATGATCTGAATCATAAAGATATCAATAATTTTATAAATGATGATGATTTAAGAAAATATAATTTTTTTGCATCTGAAGATATTGATTTTTATAAAGGTCTAAAATACCTCAATGAATCAGATAATATTAATATAGATACTATATCTGATATAGTTCCACTAAATATATATTACAAGAAGAAATTTACAAATAAACTGAATGAAAAAATAAAAAACAACGGAGGAAAAAAAGTGTACGAGACTTTATCTGATTTCCTGAAATACATTGATGATAATCCAAAAGGAGGGTTGAAAGACGTATATGATAATGTTGGAGAACTATTAACAGAATTGACGGAAACACAAGATGTTGCCTCATACTATTAATGGGGTAACTCCGGATATAATTATAAACAGCGTTTCTATTATATCTAGGAAGACATTTAATTTCTACAATCAGATAAAACTTACCAGTAGTTATTCTTCGAATCCTTTCGGAGACAACGAGGGAAGTATTAAACTTATAAATTATCAACCTTTGCAAATACAGGATTAGATTCTTATCATTCTTAAATAATAAATAGATACAAGAGATATAATGATAATCTTACAGACGAGGAGTATGATGAAAAGGCATCTTGTTTGGTTGATCTATAAAATCCTTATACACACGAATTGATAAAATGTGATGGTGGAAATAAACATTTTATGGGTATGGAGTATTACCTATTACTCACTCAGATGGCTATTGAGAAAATAACAGTGAGAAACAGAGGAAAGAAGACAAAATTACTTCAAGCACCTAGTGGAAAAAAAAGACAAGGAGGAATAAGATTCGGAGAAAGATTTCGGAGGGAGACGGAATTGCGTGCCATGGAGCTTCAGATGTATTACTCTCTTTACTATCAGATTCAGTGGAAGACAGAATTGAATCGTTTATATGTACTAGATGCGGAGATTTCGCAACTCATGAGAGTAATCCTGACTATTCTAGATGGAAGTGTACCAGATGTGAAAATTTGTGTGAGTTACTCTCCAGAATTGAATAAGTTTAATTTTACATATGCATGTAAAGTATTCTTACAATCTTTAAATTGCAGGGGAAAAATTATAATACCAAAAATTGTGAAAGAGAAAATATTGTATCTCGATTTTTTATAGTTTAAATAAAATATGAAATATAAATTATTAAATTGAACTGTTTTTAGTATGGAAGTTAATAAACATTTGCTAAATAATTTAATTGATATTTTATTAATAAAAACTAAAATTATAAAGGGATATAATAGAGAGAGAGAGATAAACTGAGTACTATTATGTACAATAAAGATACTATTACGGATATGACTTATGAAAAAGAGAAATTGAACACGTGTTATAAAATAATTACACGTTGTAAAGATTTTGAATATATATATTATGTATTTATAGATAAAGTTACAGGCTTAAATAATTTAGAATTTGGAAAAAACGTATATCCAGAACCTATTATATTAACATCTAAGGCAAATTTGTCAAAGAAAGATACAAAAACACACGAGTTAAATATATTTTATGAGAGAGAACTTTCGTTTAATTACATATTAAATATAGGAAATAATACGTTTATATTAATGGATAAGCAAAAAATGGAAGGAATAGTAAATTCACTAAAAAAAATCAGTAAAAACGGTATTTAAAAAAGATATTGACGATGATAAAGAGATTAAAATATTTTATACTAAAGAGAGATATAATGATATATTTGGTGTTATATACAAATCAAGTAACGAATCTATAGGAACTAATTTTACTAGAAGATTTTATAAAAATATTCGCATTTAAATAGAATTATGAAGGAATATACTTCAGAATCAGACGATAGTATTTTAATTGAAGATATTAAGATAAGCAACATATTAAAGAAAAAAAATGATAGAAAAAAAAGAATATTTTATATCAATTCTTTTTCTGTAGATTCTGTTGACGACACATCAGATTCGGAATGTCTACAGGGAGGTTATAAATTTGATATAGTAAAGACTTTTGTTAATAAAATAAAGAAAAATCCTAAGTTTAAGAAGAATTTTAAAAACTATAAGTTTGAAAGTATTAAACCTAGTGGCAAGGATATTGTAATGGCAGTTATTATCGACAGTAATTTAGTCAAAGCTAAATTGTCTCAGGAACAGTTAACTGAAAAGCATATCTCTGAATATATATTTAACGGGGATTATATCCCATTGATTTTTGGAAATACAGACAATAAAAATATAATATATCTCAAACAAATCAATACAAAAGGAAAAAAAAGAATTGTGAGAAGTAAAAAGACTGTATTCAGTGAAAAAAATAGACCCATTGTTATATTCTTTAAAGTTAATTCTAACTTGAAATTTTTTAAGCCTGTAAAAAAAGAGAAAGATGACGATAAGATCGAATCTATTGATAGTACTACAGCAGTAATGGAATATATTATAGGAAGAAATTTCATGTTGATACGAAATCCGAAGGAAAATCTAAAAATAAAATCAATCAATAATATAGTATATAAAAATGATAATTTTGAATTAAAACAGTTTAAAGACGAAAGTTATCAATTTGAAAAGATGACAATAGAAGAATTTGAAAATATCTTAGGAATGATTGTAAAACAATGTACTAAATTTCAATAGATTTTAATATATTTTTATTTTAAATATTTTAATTTTTTTTTAGCTTTTTTGTTTATATTTCTTGATATTGTTAGGTCTTCATTTGAGTCTGGAAAAAAATAGATAAACATGTTATCTTCGTATTTACTCGATAATAAACATCCTACTATATTTTTATAGTTATCATCTACAAAATATAAAAGAACATTATTAGTTATTTTATTAAAATCTTCATTAATGATTTCTTGAATTACGTTTATTTTAGGACATCCATAGTCTACAGAAATTATAGGACCTATTCTATTATATGTATCTGTCCTTCTACATTTATAATCTGATTTTAAATATTCCATTATTTTTAATTCTGTAGCTTCTCCTTGAACATCGTATGGATTCTGTCTGTATGTCAATATATATAATGCAAGACACGAATCATTTATATAAAAAGCTTTAAATGTTTCAATTATATCAAACTTTTCTCTTTGATTTCGAAATTCAAACTTATAATTATTTAGTGAACTTGTACTTATAACAGTATCGTCCCAATCTAGAAAAATTACATGTTTATAATTTTTATTAATATTCTCATTTAATATTTCTCCTTTATTCTTATGACTATCAATTATCCTTAATGTCATATTTATTTAAGTATATTATTTTCTGATATTTCACTTATCTTTGGAACTATCTTGTCAATTTTAATATATTCTTGTAATTTTTTTAATGAATTGTAATTGTTTCTAATATAATCTACATTATTTAAATTTGGTATATTTTTAAGTAACAAGCCTATTAATTCATTCAGTTCTTTCATTTAATAAAAATAAAATATACCTATATTCTAAGAGATCATTTTTTTGCAGTTATCACATCGATTATCACGATAACATCATGACGGTACCGGCCGGATTTCGATATGGATCGTGTTTATTTGGAGCAAAAGGTCCCAGGTGGCTGCGTGTTTATTACAAAAACGTTATTTATTGACTGGCTTCTTCGAGTAAATGATTTGCTGCGCTTCTATATTTGTGTAGTAGAAAGAGATGAGTTTGTGGAGACAATAATGTCTCATATGTATGTGGTATATATATGTTTAATTATAAAATTAAAAGTTATTGAAAATAGAATATGGTCAAAACATTATCCAAATATTGAAAAAAAATTTACTTGAAAGAATACAAAATAGAAACTGTAAATACTTAATAGAAAAGCTTCGAAAATAAATCGTCAAAAGAACTCATTTACTGGCACACTAACAAAGTGTACTAAAAGGAGAAGAAGAAAAAGAAATAATGTAGAAATACGTGTAAAGCACGCGGAAATAAAACCAGGGTGAGCGAATTTGGTCATTTTCTCTTGTCCTACGACATAATTGGAAACTACTCTGTTCAACTCTGCTCTCTTCTTCTATCTTATAAAAAAAGAAAAAAATGTTTCCGAGGCTATTTATGAACTTTTACAAACTGCAAATTAATAATTTTGGATTGGTTAAAAAATATATTTTTGGATTAAATTAATATATACTTTTAACTTTTCTACTGCTTAAAAATGACAATATGGGAACAATACTAGCGGTAGAAACACGAGCTATTTATAAGCTGTCAAAATTGATAACATTTCAAGTCATTGCCAGAATCAAAAATGTACTCGATATCCTTCAGTCCATTCATCTCAGCTGTGAAACGCGATGTGTAGGAACATACATATTATGAGTGTACATTGTAGAATCAATCGTTGAATTTATATCGTTTTATACTATAATTATATGTATGGATGTGTCGCTGCACAAAGTACGTTTAACTTGTATTCGTTTCGCGGACCGTAGCGTGTCAAATTCGTGATGTAAATTCGCATAAAGTATACGGGTTAATTTTCTTCCGATAGTCGGTTTCGAAACAGAGCAATTATCAAACATTTATTTATTCGAAACCGACTCGTAGCGTTGGGGTTGTTTTCGTCGTTACGCTTAGTATGCGCGCACATCCTCTTTCTCTCTCTCTCGTGCGCACGTTCGTGTATCAGCGTAAACATTGTTGCCCCCCACTTCTCGCATTCCTTTAAGTCGGAATCGGCGCGACCTTGTGTTTCCTATTATACCGTTATTATTCGCACGGCGGCACTCATACGAATGGTAAATCGGCGTATCGGCGCGTTATTATTTTCAATAATACCTTTACTATTTCTCACAGTTTTCCATGTCATGCTTTTCCGTCTTAATCTGTCGCGCAGAGTGTCAAACATGTAATATTTGAGTTACATCTTTGTCTTAAAATGACAAAGTACACGTCGGGAATCTCGTTTAAAATATCGGGCGATTTTCATATACGCGACGCGAACGCGAGTGAGTACCTTGGACTGCGAGAACTGAGAAGAGGAGAGGACTCAGGAAGAGCATCGAGCGCGGGGGGACAACGTTTGCGTAATTAATCATTTATTTCTTATTTCTTATTTGCATAAAATATTGCATATAAAATATTAATATAATGTAGCGCACATAAAATATTTAAAATACTTTAAATATATAGTAAAATATTTACAATAGTTGATATTCACTATTCTTAGAAATATTTTACATATTTATTATTATTCAACTAATTAAACTTTTTTCTTTATTCAAAAAATATATTTTTGAAAATTTTAATTCTTTGTTTAGACGTATGCATAAATAAACGAATATAAAGTTTAATGTGCGCAGTAATTATTTTATAAATATTAATTATTTCAAACACTAATCTGCATTTCTTTTTTTATTTTACAGATCAACTTTGTGCGCGTAATCGGTGCTACAAAATATATTCGTTCCGTCGTATAGTGTAACAAAATGCGCGTCGGGAGTGCCGTTAATGCCGAGAGTTATAGCGAATCTATAGATGAACGCATTTTTGCTGTATGACAAATATTGGGACACGATTTTTTTTGACTTTAGGCTTGGCTCGGGGGAGGGAAAGGTCGGTTTCAATCATAAAATCTCCACTACGGCAGGGCAATCTTCGGTTCTACGTGCAGCGCGCTAGTTGTACAGATAGCCGGACTGTCGAAGGTAGTCGAGGACGGCTACCGGAGTTAGTCAAACGTTACCGATTGCTTTTCAGATGTCTTGTATCTAGTCGGTTTATTGGATGACTAATCACCTCATCTTCTTCGAGCTTATCTTTGCCTTCTGTTTTGAGAGAATCGTGCCCCAATTGGTAAATGTGGTCGTCTGAAACGCGGACGGAATTCGCGCGTAACGTCACAGCTTGGACAATTCGGTTCGATTCGCCTGTGATGTCGGGAGTGCCGTTTTAAGTATCGCGCGATTTTCGTATTCAGGTACGCATGCGAGCAATGCATGCGCCGCGAACGCGTGAGATTCAATGTGAGTGCTTCGAAGGACCACTGAGAGGAGGAGGAGGCTCAGGAGGAGCATCGGGCGCCGGTGGAGCAACTTTAAAGTAAGTAATTATTTGTTATTTATTATTTGCAAAATGCGCACAAAATATTAGAAATATTTAATGAAATATTTGTAATGTTTAATATTTATATTTAATTATTAGAAATTTTTGATATAATTAACCTTTTTTTCAATAAATTTTTTATTAAATATTTGCTTAAATAAATAAGTTAAAAAGTTGAATGTGCACAATTATTATTTTACAAATATTAATCATTTTGAATGCAGCTTTAACCGATTTACTTTTCTGTGTTACAGATCAGCTTTGCAGATCAACAGAACAACAACTCCGCTGCTGCGCATCGATCGGTGAGTCAGTCCAATTTGTCTTATTAAAATAGTGGATCGAACAATGGTACAATAAATATACTTTTAAGACATTTTGCAGACTTTGCCGTTTAATTTTTCATATTATTCATATTATTATTCATATTATTCAACATATAAATTTGAACACGGACAACTTGTATTGGCCTAATAGTCTTTTGAATTAATATTGTTAGTGTGTTAAAATTTAAAGGCTTATTATGAATAGGTCTATAAATAAGTAGAACGATAGCAGAATATTAAAAATATAATCATATATAAGAATATTTTACATAAAATTATAAGAAATAAAACTATTTCTTTGATCCATTATTTTAAAATGGAGAGGCTAGGACTTAGATTAGTTGCTCGTAATTTAACCCTGGAATATGTGCACGTTATAATGCACATACAAAATTATAAATTAAAGCGTATATTGCATGCCAAGAAGGCTGTACGTACGCCAAATTTTAATATGAAGACCATGAAAAAATATTAATTTTAATATGATACATATATTTTTATTTATTTGTATAATAGATTAAACATTTATCTTTAATTCATGAAATTTTCTAGTTTATTGCATATTTAAATTCTTTTATAATAATGTACAATAAAGTACTAATTTTACACAAGGTTTATTTAAGTTTTTATTTATAATTTTTCATGATATTCATATTACATGTATGTACTTTTTTTTATTTATTTATTTATAGATCAAACTCGAATATATTGGGCTAGTAAGTCGTAAAGTTTGTAGATCTTTTTTAGAACAAAATTAAAAACAATCGTTACATGTTTATATGTCGATTTTTATTCACTAATGTATGCTCTGTTGTTAGAGATGACTCAAAGTTGCCGAAAACAACGATACATACATTGTTGAATAAGAATGGACTTAAACATATAAAAATTGCTTTTAATTTTGTTATAAAAATTACTACGAACTCTTCGAATATCTCAATATATTTTGATTAACTTGAATCATATTTAATTTTTATATACTATTTAATTTTTTTTATATAATTTTTTATATAATATTTATTTTTATAATATTGAATTTTATTCGTATATTTATTTAAATTTTTTTCATATTTTTTTATGTATGAGGAAATAACAAAAAGAGAGAAAAATAATATAATAATAATCTTAAATAAAATTTTATTTTTATTTTTTTTATTTATATATTTTGCTATATATATTTTTATATGAGAAAATGAATGACAACAAATTTGTTCCCTTCTTCCTTTTCCTTCAACACGGTAAGTGATTTGCATTTTTATATCCAGGATTAAATTTTGTTCAAATTGGCGTAGAAAAGCAAGTCAAAGAAATTCAAAATTCATATACATTTATTGCAAATAAGTATAAATTAAAAATAAAAAGCATATGTTTTGCAAAAACATATAATTTAAGAATTGACATCATATTTGAAATGATTTATTTAATAAATAACGCAATTACAGTTAACCATTACTAAATATATTGTATGTATGATTTTTTGCTATACGCCAATTTCCTCGCAATCTTTCCTAGCTTATCCATGCATCCGTGGTCCTATGGCTTAATTGATCCCATGGTTGAGCACGGAAATTCGATATTCGTGGTCCTATCGATGATGGTCGAGCACGAATCTCGAAATAACGTTGATACGATCAACCATTGATTAATGGTTGACTATCAACATAAATTTCAGACGCGCCTAGCGGAAACTGAGCTGAGCTCTGCGCTAGCGTCCTGCGAAAAACTCCCTCTCGAATTTTAGATGCAAATAGCGGTAACTGAGCTGAGCTCTGCGCTAAGCATCTTGCAAAAAATTCCTAAATGATTCTGCGATAAACTCCCAAACGATTCCGCGAAGAATTCAATCTTATTAAACTTTGTTGGTTTATAGTTTCTTACGAACTCCTAGGTATAGAATTTTTTTATAGATAAGTTTTTGTGTTAGGTAGAATTTCTATTAGGTAGGATTTTCCATTAGAATTTTCAGATAGTTTGGATTTAAAAAATTTTTATCACTTCTTTTTTTTAATTCTTTGCTGTCGATAAAGTTTGGAACTTCTGCTTTGGCAGTTAGTTTGCAGTTTATTGATAACAAAGATAATGACATAACTTTGGGTGGGCAAACAGCAAGATTTTTTCCGCGAGAGCGAATGTTCCTTGCATATAAGAATTTAAAAACTTTTTATTATTTCTATTTTTTTTTTATTTTTTGCTGTCGATAAACTTTGGAACTTCTGCTTTGGCAGTTAGATTGCAGTTTATTGACAAAGATAATGACTGTGGGTAGGTAAAGATTCTCAGCAAGATTCTCTTTTGTGAGAGTGGAAGAAGTTTCTTGCATATAAGAAATACGAAGAAACTAAAAGTGTGGAAGAGAATCAAAGCGACGAAGACATTAAAATATCTGATAAAGGAGCAAAAAAGAAGACTAAAATAAATAAGCAAGATATAAATAATAAAGAAAAAGTTAATAAAAAAGAAGTTAATTTATATAATAAAATAGAGTATGACGCTAACGTATTTGATAAAATAAGCGATGAATTCATTACAAAACGAGTGGCAATTAAATTTAGAACTTTTCTAGAAAAAGATACATATAAAGAAACAGAGTTGAAAAAAATGTACAATATTATATGGAATCATAGCATAGGTCTTATTTATTTTGGATTTATCCATAATACTAAAGATCTTTCATCTATATTAGATAAGATAGATAAGATGATAACTCTCAATAAAAGATTATTTGATAATAATATTAAACTTAAATCATCTGACAAAAGTGGAAATTCTAAATCATATACAAATAATAAAGACCTTAATATTTACACATTACAATCGTTCAAAGAAGAAAAAAGAGTTCAAAAGGAAATTATACACGCGTGGAATTATCTTTTTATAGCACTTAGTATTTTAGAAATGATTGATATTAACGTTTATAATGGAATAGTAAAAACATTCAAAGTATCTGAAATATTTACATATACATACAACAACTTCCTCGAATGGTATTACGACACAGAAGGAGGATGCAATTTTACATCTATATTCAAAAATTTGTTGCTCGTATGTTTTTGGTACCAAATTAATTTACAGACTTTGTACTATCGAAATATATAAGAAATTGAATTTGTTGCTCGTTTTAAAGTATCGAGAAGCGACATTTTGTCGTCGCGGACTGGTACGGCGCGGATTAATAACGTTATAATTACTTGAAATAATTTGTTGCTCGTATGTGTTTGGTACCAAATTAATTTACAGACTCTGTACTATCGAAATATATAAGAAATTGAATTTGTTGCTCGTTTTAAAGTATCGAGAAGCGACACTGTCGTCGCGGATTGATATGGCGCGGATTAAAAACGTTATAATTACTTGAAATAATTTGTTGCTCGTATGTGTTTGGTACCAAATTAATTTACAGACTCTGTACTATCGAAATATATAAGAAATTGAATTTGTTGCTCGTTTTAAAGTATCGAGAAGCGACACTGTCGTCGCGGATTGATACGGCGCGGATTAAAAACGTTATAATTAGTTGAAATAATTTGTTGCTCGTATGTTTTTGGTACCAAATTTATCTACAGACTTTGTACTATCGAAATATATAAGAAATTGAATTTGTTGCTCGTTTTAAAGTATCGAGAAACGACACTGTCGTCGCGGATTGATACGGCGCGGATTAAAAACGTTATAATTAGTTGAAATAATTTGTTGCTCGTATGTGTTTGGTACCAAATTAATTTACAGACTCTGTACTATCGAAATATATAAGAAATTGAATTTGTTGCTCGTTTTAAAGTATCGAGAAGCGACACTGTCGTCGCGGATTGATACGGCGCGGATTAAAAACGTTATAATTAGTTCAAAAATTTGTTGCTCGTATGTTTTTGGTACCAAATTTATCTACAGACTCTGTACTATCGAAATATATAAAAAACTGAATTTGATGCTCGTTTTAAAGTATCGAGAAGCGACACTGTCGTCGCGGATTAATACGGCGCGGATTAAAAACGTGATAATTAGTTGATATAATTTGTTCTTCGTATGTTTCTGGTCTCAAATTAATTTATGAACAATATACTATTCAAAAAAATAAGAAACTGAATTTGTTGCTCGTTTTAAAGTATCGAGACGAGACACTTTGTCGTCGCGAATTGATACGGCGCGGACTAAAAACGTTATAATTAGTTCAAAAATTTGTTGCTTGTATGTGTTTGGTACCAAATTAATTTACAGACTCTGTACTATCGAAATATATAAGAAATTGAATTTGTTACTCGTTTTAATGTATCGAGAAGCGACACTTTGTCGTCGCGGATTGATACGGCGCGGACTAAAAACGTTATAATTAGTTCAAAAATTTGTTGCTCGTATGTTTTTTGTACCAAATTAATTTACAGACTTTGTACTATCGAAATATATAAGAAATTGAATTTGTTGCTCGTTTTAAAGTATCGAGAAGCGACATTTTGTCGTCGCGGACTGGTACAGCGCGGATTAATAACGTTATAATTAATTAAAAAAATTTGTTGCTCGTATGTTTTTGGTACCAAATTTATCTACAGACTTTGTACTATCGAAATATATAAGAAATATATAAGAAATTGAATTTGTTGCTCGTTTTAAAGTATCGAGAAACGACACTGTCGTCGCGGATTGATACGGCGCGGATTAAAAACGTTATAATTAGTTGAAATAATTTGTTGCTCGTATGTTTTTGGTACCAAATTAATCTACAGACTCTGTACTATCGAAATATATAAGAAATTGAATTTGTTGCTCGTTTTAAAGTATCGAGAAGCGACACTTTGTCGTTGCGGACCTGTACGGCGCGGATTAAAAACGCTATAATTAGTTGAAATAATTTGTTTTTCGTATGTTTCTGGTCTCAAGTTAATCTACGAACAATATACTATTCAAAAAAATAAGAAACTGAATTTGTTGCTCGTCTTAAAGTATCGAGAAGCGACACTTTGTCGTCGCGGATTGATACGGCGCGGATTAAAAACGTTATAATTAGTTGAAATAATTTGTTGCTCGTATGTTTCTGGTGTCAAATTATTCTACAGGCTCTGTACTATCGAAATATATAAGAATCTGAATTTGTTGCTCGTTTTAAAGTATCGAGAAGCGACACTTTGTCGTTGCGGACCGGTACGGCGCGGATTGAAAACGCTATAATTAGTTGAAATAATTTGTTGCTCGTATGTTTCTGGTATCAAATTAATTTATGAACAATATACTATTCAAAAAAATAAGAAACTGAATTTGTTGCTTGTTTTAAAGTATTGAAAAGCGACACTTTGTCGTCGCGGATTGATACGGCGCTAATTAAAAACGCTATAATTAGTTGAAATAATTTGTTGCTCGTATGTTTCTGGTCTCAAGTTAATCTCTAATTGGTTTTATTACATTGATAATAATAAAAATAAAGATATTATTATGAAAATAATAAATAGAACTGGTTATTTTTCAATTACAACAAATATATTTAATACTTACATAGACGAAGATATATTAAATTCCAAAATACTTCCTCTTAATACTTGCAATGACAAAGTTAACGAGTCTGTAACTTATTTTTAGTAGTATAAATGTCTTCTGATATTAAAAGAGTATTATTCGATTATATTTCTTCAGATAACGAGTATATTACAAAAAAAGATTTAATGAAATTCTATAAGATATTTGAAAATGTACAATTAAAAGATAAACAATTAGAAGATATAATTGTAAAATATGACATTAATAAAGATAATAAAATAAGTTTCGATGAATTTAAAAATGGAATTAAAGAATTTGATTCATCTAAAAGCTCTCAAGAATTATTTTACGATAATGTGTCTAATAAAGAAAAGGATGATTTAGTTTATGATAAGATAAAGACGATTTATAAAACGTATCTTCCACATAATGATTTAGTATCTATAAATAAAGAATTATCGATATTAAAATGTTTATTTGATAGTAATAATGATGATAAAGTATCAAAGAGTGAATTTATTAATGTTTTATCTGAAATATTAAAAAAGTAATTACTATTTTTTTTCTGAAAAAATTTCAGATAATATTGTAAAATTGTCCTTTTGACTTTGTTTTTATTACACTCATTGAAAATATATTCGTGAATTGTATTGAATTTAACTCTTTTAAATGTATTAACTATAAAAAAAAAAAAAATCGATATTTATCAATTCGTATATACAATCAATTATCATAATACAATAAAATTTTCTAGATATATCGAGTGTTTTGATATCTGGTATTGGAGTTAGTGGATCTGTATATCTTGAATATGAAATATTTTTGCAATTGTAATCACCCAATGTTCTTGAAATCAAAAAAGTACTTAATATGTTTTTGATTTCGCTTATCATACTTGGATGTACGAATATTTTATTTCCTAATGGTATTTTCCCAGAATGGCCATTACATCCAGTATTTTTTGTAAGTTGACATGTATCACATTATTCATTATTAACTTCTCCCAATCTTCTATCCTTGATAGTACCTATTTCAGATGATTGATTTCATATTTATGAACACAAACGAACTAAAGATAAATATTAAATAATTTTCTAAATGTTATCTATTATACCATAATTACGTAACCACCATCGTAACACAGTTTACACATTTTATGCTTACATTTTATATAATCTGATATTTTAAATTTATATTTTTTTGTATTTTTTACGTTATTGCAAATAGTGTTGTAATGTAATACTTTATTATCTTTTGAATACATTGTAATATCTATAAAAGTTGATATTATTAAACTGTGTTTTTTACAATATTCTACAAATAGTTTAAAAATATTGGTTCTAAATTTTCTTGTAACTTTTTCAAGTACAATCCCATGTGGGAAATGACTACCGGCGAGATAATGGCCCAGTACCGATTTCTGGTACTGAGTATTGGCGCGTTACTAGATGCCAGTACTGATGTGATACTGGAGAAATACTGGGATGATAGAATTGGGCCAAGACTCGAATTACAGTACTACTTTGGTACAGAATTCCAGTATTGCTGCAGTACCGATTTCCATTATTGTTACGGTACCGATTTCCATTATTGTTACGGTATTAAATCAGTACCGATTCTCAACATAACAGTACTAAAAATCAATACCAATCCCCAATACAGTAACAGTATTAAATATCTGTTCTGTTTTCAAATACTATTATAGTATCAAAAATCAATACTGATTCTCAATACTGTAACAATATTTAAGATCAGTATCAATTTCCAATAATTAGTATCAATTTTGTGTGCGATAATTAAATTAAATTACAGTATTATTATTAGAATTATTTATTATACACATATAAAATAAATTAATTACATTATAAAATATATCAATTAATAATTAATATAAAATATTTTATTTATTAAATAAAATATTAAAACAATCTAAAAAAATTAATTACCAAGACCTCAACGTCCATTAAAGCATCCAAAATATTAAAATCATCTAATATAGATATTGGTAATGTAAGTTCAATAATCTGTTTTAAAGCAGAAACTGGATTCATTTCATCTTGATAATAACGATGATGATGATATAGTCTTTAGTTTCTTTAAATCTTGATATTTTTTGGTGTAAAAGTACTTTTTTTTCAGCATTTTCTATTCAATGTTTACCACTGGATATAGCTGTAATTATGAGTTATGAAATTGATATAATTGCAATTAAAAAATTATTTTCCATAATACAAAAAAAAGAGAGAATTTGACAACTAGTAAAAATAATAAATAACAAAATTATCACTCACAATAACTGTTATTACTCCGTTTCTCGGCCAATTATTCAAGGTTCTCCTTTTTCGTAAAGAAATATAATTTTTTTTTACTAAGTTTATCCGTTTTGTTGATAACGCAATGGACTAGAATATAGTTTCACTTTCTGTCACATTAAAATATACAACGGTTATACTCTTTGACACTGCCTCCTATGATGTATACTAAGTATTCGATGTTCTTCTTTTGCCAATTTTAGTGCTAAAAAATTTACCGGCATTGTACCATTTCGGTACTGGCATTCAACGCTCTTCTTTTGCCAATTCCAGTACGGGCACAGTACCTTGAATTTACCGGCAGTATACCGTTTCGTTACTGTAATTTGACATTTCTTTTACTAATTTTTGTACAGGTATAGTACAAAAAAAACTACCGGCAATGTACCATTTCGGTACTGGCATTCAACGCTCTCCTTTTGCCAATTCCAGTACGGGCACAGTACCTTGAATTTACCGGCAGTATACCGTCTCGGTACTTGACATTTGACATTTTCTTTTACTAATTTTTGTACAGATACAGTACCGTAAATTTACCGGCAGTATACCATTTCAGTACCATTATTCAATACTGATTTAGATAATGGGTTAGTACTAAACCATTGTTATTTTAATACTGGTTTTGTACTATGCCAGTACCGAAACGTAAAACTCGTTTTTCGGTACTGGATCTGTATCTTGCCAGTATCTAATACTAGTCTAATGTATAAAATTCCCACATGGGATATTGTCACTAGATAATGTTGTATAAGATCCGTAATCGTTTATTTCATAAATTACAGAATTATTGCTATTAATTCCAAGAAGAGTTCCGTGTTCTAGAAATTGTTGGTATATTCTATTCATGTTTTATTAAAATTATTATAAATTTTCATTAAATTTAATTTCTGTACACGAGATTGAAATATCTGCTTTTTGTAAAACAAGATGATGTATAATATGAATCAAAAATTATTGAAACTTTTAGAGATTTAAAGTACTTATCTATAATTTCGTATGATTGAATTATCATTTCAAAACAATATTTTCCTTTTTTATCTTTATTAAACGAATATTTTGTTCCTAAAAAATATAAAGAATTTATAGATGCTAATTTCATCATATTTTTATTGTAATAATGGTAAATGAATATTTCATTTTTATTTTTTATAAATTTGTCAAATGTTAAAATTCTAGGACCTTTATCTAAAATTTCTACTATATAGTCGTTGTCACTATTATATTTATCTTTCAAAGTTTCTAATTTATCCATTAATTTTTTTATATCTATAATATTATATATGTTATCTAAATATTTGATGTGTTCAGGTACATATATTTCGTCTTTTGGCTTTAGAAGGTTAATTTTTTTATATTCTAAATATAATTTTATATTATTGTATAATGTATTAATTTCTTTATGTATATCGTGTCCGAAATATATTGCTCCGTGTTTTATCGGAGAAGGAGTAATGATAAAAGTTTTGCTGTAATGATTGCTTGTTAGTAAAACGGATCCCGGTTCCAAATATTTTTTTATGGTATCGATATTTATTTTTTTATACGTCAATGGTAAAATTTAATTTTAAAAATTATTTATTGAGGTATTATTTCAGAATAATTGGAAGCTGAGTTTTATTTAATATTATATATATTATTTAATTTAAATATTTTAATATAAATTTTATAATATATTATATGAATAATTAAATAATCAAAAATTCTTATTAAATAATTATTTATATAATATATTATTGAATTTATATTAAAAGATTTAAATCTATAAAATAATCAAAAAAAATAAATCAATAAAAGCAAAAAAATAAATAATATATATAATATTAAATAAAACTCTGCTCTTAATTATTCTGGAATAATACCCCATTAAATAATTTTTAAAAATGTCCGAATCAGTTTTACCTCAAAAAAAAAAAAAAAAATAATATACAATTAATTTTCATGAACAAAAAAATCCAATGAAAACTTTCATTAAAATTATAAATGAAAAAATTTTTGATAGTTTTTTTTTATTCAAACACATAAATATTTTTCGAATATTAATTTTAGGGTTAATATTAATTCTCAGTTAAATTTTAACTACAATAAAGATATATGCTGGTACTGTAACAGGAAAATAGAGAAATATATTTGGGATAGAAAAAGGTATGGATTTTTCTGCTCTATAATGTGCAGTGAAGTGTTTTTTGGAAATATATGGACTATGTTTAATTATGTAGATAAAGTTGATATAAATTTGATTCCCATAAATATTATAGAAAATAAAGATGATATCTTCAGACTTATAGATGACACAAAAGATTTTTCTAAATTCAAAGGATATTTCTATGAAAATAATAATAATTATTATTTTCACTTAAAAGCATTTAAAGATTTTAATATTTTATACGATAAATTAATTAAAATAGTATTGATATATAATAATAAAAGGTGTTTATTATGCAATAGTGAAATAGAAAACAATCATAATATTCTAAAATGTGATAATCTATTTATAAGTTTTTGTTCGGTGATTTGTAAAGGCTCGTATTTAAAATTGTTAGAACGATATATATATATAGATGAACAAATTAATATTTACATACCACCAATAATATTTTTTGAAGACAGCAGTGAAATTATCAACATAATAAAAAATGTTTCTGACACGTATATATATGGAGGGTTGGATTGTATAACGTCAGATAATAAAATAAAAATAACAATATTGACAAAAAGGTAAAAATTACTGATAGTCTGTGCTATTTTCAATTTTATATAAAGAGTTGGTTATCATTTTTGGTTTATAATTGGTATATTTTATTTTGTCTACCTCAATTACGTTATTAAAATAATTATTAGTTATAGTATAAATAAACATATTCCACAAATCTTCTTTTTCGTCTTTTACAGTTGGCTTTAAAGTATTATTTAACCCATAAAGCTTAAATATATTACTTAATATTAGGTTATAGCTTATCGAATCAAGCTTATTTTTTGAATATAGGAAATTAATAAAAGACAAAAATAATATCTCTATATTGTTTTTCATATCAGTTGGTATATATATTTTCTTCTCGTTATTTTCTAACTTATTTAAAATATTATATACCATCTTGTAATCTTTTAACTTGTTGAAATTTTTCTTTAATATACTACATATCAATGATTGATTTATAAATTTTTTTTCTATATTGTTTTCTTCTATAGAATCATATATTATCTCCATAATATCTTCAATATTATATTGTTTTGAAATATCTTTCATAACATTGTTAAAATGGATTTTTTTATTGTTGAAAGTTTTACTTTTGCTAGATTTTTTAGTTGTACTTGAAAACAGAACATTACATTCTTTACAGAGATAACCATTATTGACATTAATACACGAGTATGATAAACATTTATGGCACTTATATGTTTCCATTTATTAATCAATTCTAATTTTAAACAAATATTATAAATAAATGGAGGGTATTTTTTTAAATAATATAAACAAGGAAATATTAGAAATATATAGTGATATTATTAATAACAAAAAAGATATAAAAAATAGCTCGTTAAAAAGTATACTTGGAAGCTTTTCAAAAAAATATCATAAAAAATCAGATGACAACAAGAAATTAAGTAACTTTATAGTTAATGAAATAAATTATAATGGAAAGTTTAATCTTATCGAAATATCTAAAAGAATAAAAATACTATTGTATCATATAATATTATTCCACAAGAAATAAAAAATAAAAACATAAGAGATGTATTATTATCTGAAAAAATTTTAAGTTTTAGTGATATATCAGATATTAAATTGGATTGTGTTAAGGTTTTACTATCTAATATTATTCAAAATATATTAAGATTTTTCATAATAAAAACTATAGAAGGAGAAATTGAAATTAATAAATTATTTGTAAAATTTGATTCAAGAAAGATAAATGACTCTTTAGGATGTTACATAGATATGTATTACGGGATAGAATATCTTATAATTACAGAAGTATTAACAAAATTATTAAGTTTGTATTTTATGTCTAAAACACTTGAAAAAGGAGGAAGTAGAATGATAGTTGAGAGAACGACTGTAGATAATTTAAATAAGTTATACGAGCTTATATCAAGAAATAATGTAAGATACAGAAACGATTTCAAAAATATCTTCATACGCATATCAAATAGTATAACTGACGATTTTCAAGGAGGAAGTAAAAGTATTCACGATATTATTAATAAGATAAAGAATAAAACAATTTCAAAAGAAGAATTACTTCAAGACCCAGAATTATGCGGTGCTATCAATGTTTCTTTAGGAGAAATAAAAATTCCTAAATTAGAACCTTATAATGTTGATAAAGAAAAATTTGTAACTAAAAGTGGAAACGATATTCTAAACGTGGTATTTGGAAACAAAGCGTCTGAAAATATACAGAAGATATTTAATGATAAATATAATATGTCTGCTAACGATATTGTTAACAATCTTGAAAATTATAAAGATAATATAAATAATTCATCGCCTGTAAAAAACAACTCAAATAATAATCAAAATTTCGAGAATTCATTTAATTTTACTGAGAAAGACATAGATATATTATATACGTTGAATTTAATAGATGCTTAAAAAAGTATAGGTACTGGAATCACTCCTTTATCAGAATTGTATGAGTTAGATAAAAATCAATTAGATAAAAATATAATAGTAAACTTTTATACTCCAGTTTCGAAAGCAACAATAGATGGAACTCCTATAGAAAAAGAATAATTATGGTTGTCTTAATTCGTCGTTAGATTCGTCTTTTGTCTTATTATTATCTTTATTTTTTTTTCATCTTCATTTTTAGAATTTTGATTAGCTTTACATGTTTCGTCTTGAGTGAGAAAGTAGAATGCAGACATATATATACACCATATACACAACGGACAGAATAAAATCATTATAATCCAATGTATTTTAATCATATATATTGAAAATAATAGGAATAGAATTGTTGATATTATAGAAAGAGATCCTGGTATTGTTAATGAATTAAATTGTAACATTAGAGGTTGGGATATCCATATCAATAAAAATCCTACTGGAAGTAAGCTTTATATTATACTGTCCCAAAATTTACTAATATTGAAAAGAGGATCGTTAATTCTTGTAAAATGTTTTCCTTGAGGAAGTTTTAAGTTATCGTTTCCTAGGTAATGATTGGCTATATATATGATTCCCATTCCAGCGAATAAATATATGATTAATGTAAAAAATAATCCATAACTACTATTGGATAAATCCAAAAGAACAAACTTATTACTTTTGTACCATTTTCTCCCAGACTCTGGGCTGTATATGATAGAAGATATGTATCCTAAAAATGGAAGTATAAAAATAGTGAATAAATATAAAGTATCGTATATACTAGTTTGTCCATTTAGTAGTGTATCAAAATCTGCCATTTATAAGTAATAAAAATAAACCGATATTTTTTAATATAAAACTAATTTATGTAGAAAATTCTGTGTAATAAATTCCTCTATTGTAAGAATACGTTTATTTTGTTTTTCAGCTTCTATTATTTTTGATGATTTCTTAGGAGTTCTTTCTTTAATAATTAAGACATCAGATTTATTGACTGTCGTTATTATAATATTATAGTTTTTTATTTTATCTTGTATATATGTCATATCTCTAAAACCAGATAGAGACACATACAATACTATATTATCATTATCACTGATTTTATAATAGATGTTAAAGTTCTTATTATATTTGTCTCTATCGTTGATGAACTTTCCTATTCCGACAATAAACTCATTTGTTATTTTCTCCTTAAATCCTTTTAAAGATATTAGTTTATCGTATATAGTATGTTTGTTATATGTATGTATATCAGAAAAATTTTTATAAATCTCAAATAACCTTCTGCGCGATATATTATCAAATATACTGATAGCCGATAGTAAGTCGACTATAAACAACTTCTTGTCTTTCAAGTCATCAATAATATTATATATATTCAATGACGTTTTCTTTCCTAAGAAAGATAAATCTTTTTCTTTCAATCTTAAAAAACTAAAAACATCTGTCAATTTATGCTCAGAATTTATTTTTTCCAAAGTTTTCATTCCTATATCTTCGTACTTAAAATATTTTAAGAAATATAGTATTTTTTTGACATTTATAGTATCGTCAGAATCCTTTATGTATATGTGAACTCCTTTCGAGTAATAATCATATTCAGGTAATTTCAAATCTCCTTCTTTGATTATACTTTTTATATTTGGAATTATATCTCCAGATTTTATTTTTATAATAGATCCATTACCAATTTTGTTGTCAATCACATATTTAGCGTTGTTACATGTTACTCTTTTCACAATAGTATTATCTATTTCAACGTGAGGATATAATATGGCAACAGGTATCAATCTACCACTTTTAGATATTTGCCACGATATATGATCTACATTAGCTTTGTACGTATTAAAATTATGTTTAAATAAGATAGACCACGAATATTTGTTTGACGATGAAATATTATGTACTTTATTGTCTCTTATAACTATACCATCAATATAATAGTCAAGATTATATTTCCAATCACTTAATATTTTTTTTAAATAATCGTAATTAAGATGTTTAGCCTTCACAACCACATATTTTACGGTACCAATTTTATATACATTTTTTAATATATCAAACTTTTCTAGTTGTGTAATATTATCATCTATTACATCAGTGCTCGGAATTAGTCTGAACATTTCAGCCGATTTCCGTGGTATACGCCTCCTTTCCTCTCCTTACCGCGCGCGCCGCAGCCGCTAGGGCCAGCGTCGCCGAGCGTTAGGAGCGGCACTATCTGATTAGGTTCTGTGAGTAGGTTCTTCTCCCTATTTATTAAAATTTTAAAAAATTTATTAAAATTTATTGAAAATAAATTTTTATTTTTAAATTTATTAAGTGGAAATATTTCAATAGATTTCTACGTCACCCATGAGGTACTAATACTGACACGTTTTTCAAAAAGTGGTTTCTATCTACATTATTGCATTAATTGTTCATTCTCATAAAAGGCCAAGAAAATCTAATTAAGAAAATCTCTTTTATATATTTTTTTTTTAAATTAAGAATTTATTTTTATCTTTAGTGGAATAGGTCTACGGGGGAAACCACTTTAAAAAAAACGCTTCAGCATTAGTATCTCATGGGTGACGTGGAAATCTATTGAAATATTTCCACTTAATAAATTTAAAAATAAAAAATTTATTTTTAATAAATTTTAATACATTTTTTTAAATTTTAATAAATAGGGAGAAGAACCCACTCATAATCAGATAGTGTCGCTCCTAACGCTCGGCGGCGCTGGCCCAAGCGGCTGCGGCGCGCGCGGTAAGGAGAGGAAAGGAGGCGTATACCACGGAAATCGGCTGAAATGTTCAGACTAATTCCGAGCACTGTATTACATCATAACCTAAGAAAAATAGATTTTTTCCTATATCTTCGTCTATAGTCTTCCGATTTATTTGTCCACAAACCAAATTTCTAACATTTTTAAAGTTGTATTTTTTATTAATTTCATCAAGATCTGATTTTTTGATAATAAGTTCTCCTCTAACTTTTATTTCCTTCGTAACTTCGAAATTCAAAAAATCTTTTATTTCGTTCTTTAATCTGCCATAATTGCCATCTCCTCTTGTATATATATTAGAATTGTATATTAATATACATATCCCATCTGCTTTTGCAGACAGTACAACATCATCTTCTTCTGAAATATTATTGTTTTTTAGCCATTTACTTAGTTTATTGTCGTGTTCATATGTTTTATCTTCACTCCCAAGATATATTGGAAGTTTTTTGAATTCCTTTCCTCTTTTTTCTCCAATATTTTTTAATACAGAACTATGACTTTTACAATTATTTAAGTATTCAACTATCATATCGTATAACTCATCATCTATTGGACTTTTTCCCTTTTTATGATATAACTCGTTCAACTTATCAACATATTTCTCTATTTCATGTATGCTTATTTCCTTAATTTTATCAAAATTTTTTTTCGTAATCTTGTTCATGTCTAATTGTAGTGTTTATATAATTTTCTTTATATTTTTTTTTTTTTAATTTATATATTATAAAAATATAGTTAAATATAGTTATATGTTATAAAAATAGTATATATATAATGGTTATATATTATAAAAAATAGTCATATAATAATAGTCATATATTATAAAAATATAGTTATATATTATAAAAATGTAAATTAGAACATTTGCAAGAATAAGTATATCTATCTATACCAATACACATAAGTTTGAACATAATAATATCACATAATGTATTTATTTGTATTTTATTAATTTTTTCATTACACACTAAGCATATCTTAATCCTTTTAGTCTTATAAGTATCAGCCAAATAAAATAATCTATTATTAACAATTTCCTTGTATTTAAAACACTCTCTGTAATTATTAAAAGATAATAGTGTATTGTAGCGATTTATACTATATTCGTAATCATCTAAATTTTTTTTTATATATTCCAAATTATATAATGATATATATTGAATTATATATATATATTATTACAATTAATGATATTTGATAATTTTGATTTATTGTTTGTAAATATGTATTTCTGTAATTTTTTTTTTTTTTGATGTATCTAGATTATCATAATTTAATTTAATTTTAAGTATTAAATCCTTATCAAAATTTATTCTATCATATATATATCTGTGATAATTCATTGTGTTAATAGTTGCACTTACAATAGTATTTATATTTTGAGAGATGTATACAAAATATATTACATATAACAACTTTCAAATCTGAATTTACCTTTATTTTTTCACATATACTATTACATGAAATACAAAATAAATGGTAATATGATTCTTCCAGTTTTAATGTATAGAACAATCTATTATTTTTAAATTTTATATATAGTATAATACATTTAACATATTTTTTATCATTGTAGTATTTATTATATAAATCTATAATAGTTTTAAAACTGTTTATGTTTTTTACTATACTTTCATATTTTATATTAGATATATAGTCTACAACATAAAGATTTTTACAATTTAATAATTCATTTACTTTATATTTTAATTTTTTTTTCAAACATTTTTGTATAATTTCTTTGTCATTTTTACTTAACTTATCATATTTTTCCTTCAAATTATACACGTATGTTTCGTCGAAATAAAGTTCGCAGTATAAGATTTTTAATTTATTATTTGACGAATCCATCTTTCAATTTAAATGTATTATTTCTGTTTTTAAAATAATTTTTGGAAAACAAAAGTTACAAAGAAGATAATGAATGAAATTAAACAAAAATTAAATATGTAACCTAATACACGTCACAAATAATATTCTCAAATCCAGCATTGTTGTATACCAATAATGTTGCGTATCTAGAAATATCGTCTTTAACATGACCACCATTATATAGAAAATCTTTTATTGAAAATTTGTCATTAGAAATATTTTTAATTTTCTCTTTTATAGCATAAGGAGTATCATTATCTATTACGAAATTTTCTATTTCTACATTTTGTTCTCTAAACAATTTTCTCAAAGAATCTTCTATGATCTTATTTTTCATATACGGAACTGACATTGCAAACGGGTCATACTTTATCCACGTATCGTCATCAATTTTGTTATATGAATATCGTCCGATATATTCTTTCGATGAACACATTTCGTATATTCCTGAATTTTCTAGTGTTTTACAACATACAGCTCCTATTAGAGAGAATACTTCGCCTCCGATTGTTAGATCATCAGGTATATCTATAGGATCGTCTAGTACAATGTTTTTTGCACCAGAATTATAAAATCTTGATAAAGATTTCTTGTGAATTCTAGGAATACTAATAAAGAAGACACCATTTGCAAATAGAACAGAATTATTATTTATATTTCTAAACATATCAAATGACAGTTTATTACCTAAAAATGGACCTAAATTACCAATTTCTCCAAGATACGCACAATTTTTTTCCTCCTTTACAATAGATTTTCTAACTATACACAATCGTTTAGTAAGAGAGTCGTAACTTATATTATTAAATACAGAACTATCTAACTTCAAAGATTCTTTAATACTACCTAATCTATTTCTCATGATATCAAACTCTACAAATTCAACGGATTCAGGTACAGACGATATAGGGTCTGTTGTTTTTGTTACAAGTATAGGCTTAAATGGAACACACGATAGGACTGTTGATTATATTTTTTCTTCTTCGGTTTTGTAAGATCTGAATCCTATTTTGTTTGTTATCTTTGATAACTCTCCTGACAGTTGACTGTACCACTTACCTTGTCTCAAGTTTAAAACAATCATCTTTAACATATTGTGATATATTAATCTATATAATTCGTGTTTTAATCTTACTTCTCCGTTAATTATCTTAGTATCTCCTGTTATAAAATCTGTAGGATCAAACGCTTTCAAAAACATTATAAATTTATTCTCTTCAGTTATTTTCTTGTTAACTATCATGTCTGTCAGTACAGTAAGAGGATCAACGTTGTTTATTAAATCGTCTAAAAATGTTAATTTATTTGCAAATAAACAAAATATAACAGGCTCTATAAAATCGTTATTATTTCCGAACGAAACTACATCTCTTATAAATCCACTATCTAAACTAGATAGATTTTTATACTGTTTTGAGACTATTCTGCTGTTAAAATTACATGTTTGATACGAATGTGATTTATATATCACTTCCAAGAGTTCCATTTGTTTATCCAAAACAATTTTGTTAAGATTCGAAAGAGAAAAATATGGATGTGTTTTTAATATCTGTTGTTTCAAGACATAAGGAGTGTTGTCCTCTATATATTTTACCAACGCGTCATATTCAAAATTATTTATATCAGTACTGTAATTTCTTAAAATAGTTTCTATGATATCTTTAGATAAGGTGTTTGCGGATAATAAAATATTCTGATTGATTAAATCATATATAGCCTTCTTCCCCAATCGTTCTATCTTGGAAGTGTCTATATTTTGAATGTTAAAATAACTTGGTTTTTCTAAGAAGTCAATTTCTTTTTCAGGCTTTCTTTTTTGTTTTTTCTTACCTCCCTTTTCATAATCTTCATTAGAAACCTCCATATTATTGACGAGCATATAGATCTTTCTACATACATCACATCTGTTTTGACATTGATCGTACATGTGGTAATGATTAAATGAATTATCTATATATATATTATTTTCTTCATTCTCTTTTATTTTTGATATAAAATTATCCAATGTATTTTCATCTTTACAGTTACAAATGTCATCTCGAGAAATTCTAAATATATATTTTTCATTATTCATTTATTTATAATAAAAGAGCGATTTAAAATCCTCCATTATTTCCATATGTAGCTATAAAGACTGATTTATCTAAATAATTTGATGTTATTTGATTTTTATCTGTGGTAAAGTCGTTAAAAGTATTGTTTTCTATGTTCAATTTTATATGCTTTTGATTGCCATCTGTTCTGTATCTTGATAATTCTTGATAGTCGCTGAAGTTGTCTTCAATTTTAAATTTAAGCAATGATATAAGATAATTGAATATTCTCCATCCGTATTCATTTTTATCTTTTAGAAAAGAGTATAATGCTAGTGTAGCCAACATAGATTGTATGTTTTTTATTGATATTTTATTCTTGTCTATATCTATATAAAATGTATTTGTTAGGTTAGACATTATCAGATATTGTTTGTTGTTATCTATTATATTCGAGAAACTATACTTACCAAAGTTTCTCCTGTTGATTTTTGATTTCTTAATATTTTCTGATTTTTTTCCACCTTTCTCAGTCCTACTTTCGAAAAAGATTTCATTTAGAAACGCGTTATATTTTATTGAATATACTCCATTGACGCTATTTAATTCATCTATTATAACTTCGGGTTCAGATAATATTACAATTAATTTATCGAATCTATCATTTATATCTTCAATATCTATAAAATTGTCAATATTAAGCATGCATATATTATTTCCATATAGTTTATATAACTAATATTATTTAAGTCAATAGAATTTCTATATTCTTTAACTTTTTTAAGATCAAACTTCTTATATTTATCTTTGATATAAAGTAAAAAAGAGTATAAAACAGATTCATATTTCTCACTATTTTTATATATTTTATGACATCTAAATAATTCGTTATTCATTCTTATTTGATTTAACAGTTGAAATAACGGATCTATAAATTTAATTCCGTTTATATCTGTTGTTCTTATTTTCTCGAGTGTGTAATTACTAAGATATATGCAATCTATCAATTTTCTATTATTATAAAACAAAGACAAGTGTCCTTTAATAAATGGATAACCAAGAATATGAAGATTGTAACCAGTTATCATCTTAACAGCAAACATCAGTAAAATCATATAGAAGAATGATTCTGGAAAATATACATCTATATCTTCATACTTTACGTTATGTATTATGTGATTTGTATACGATCCATAACATATTAAATACGAATGTATATATAATGATTTTCTCATAATGTTGATGATAATAGATTCCAACGATTTGAATTCTTCGTCGTCCGTATTACCATTTTTTACATTACCATTAGTATTTCCTTTTATTTTTACATTATTTATGTATTCAGTAGATATTTTCTTTATGTATTCTTTCGATTTACTGGTTTTATAAATACTTGATACATCTACGTGAGTCCTTGATATATCTTGATTATCTTCTTTAGTTAAAACTCCCAGTAGTCTTGTATATTTTGTAACAACTATAAATTGATATTTTATAATATTTATAATCCCCCTATAATCATACTTGCAATTCTTTTGTCTATTAAAATATTCATTAACTCTATCATTGATTCTGTTATAAGTAATAATATTTTTGTCTATAGACATTTCATTCTGAAAAAACGTTTCCGAAAATTTGTTAAGTAGACTTTTTAATTTTTACTTATCAAACTTACATATGGTTGAAATCTTATTTGAATATCCCTGGAGTATTGTACACTCGTTATCTGACAATTTTCTGTCTCCAAGATAGTGATTTAAAGTTTGATTGTCACTCATAATTTACTTATTTATATTAATTTTTTCAAGTAATTACCAAAATTAATATTTTTATTTAATTACAAAGCCGAGAATTTAATGTTTAATAACTTTTGTAATTTTTCAATAAATTAGTACTTCAAAATTTCAAGGCTATAAATGAATGATAAAGATAAACTTTCAAATTTAATGAAAAAGTATCATGATAATAAGTATTTATCACAAAACGATGAAAGTAAATTACAATATTTTTATTGTTGTAGGATATGCAAAAAATGCGGAAAATTAAAAAAGAAAAATATCATTTATACATATAATGATTATATATATAAATACAATTTATAAGAAATTAATATTATTAAAGTCTTTGTACTTCTTTCAAAAAACAAGTACTTTACAATCCTTGAGATTATTAGATGCCACTGTAATTACGTTATATATATATTGTCGTGTACTTCACATGTCATATTATAATTGTAGAAGTAATAGTATAATTCACTTTCCAACTTTATGAAATATTTCATTAATTTTTCATCTTCTTTAATATTGAACTGTAGAATATCACACACGTTATTAATGTTTAAATGATATATTACTTTATTTATAAACGTGAAATGATCTATGTAAAAAATTGATGCAAAACACCTCCTGATATCCTTAATAGTATTAAAAGATAAATAAATAAAGTTATATCGATTATCAAATAATAATATACAATCTTTAAATTCAAAGTCTAGATCTTCAAAACTTTCAAATTTTAAATATAAATTTTTGTTCTTACATTCTTTTTTATAATTTTTTATGATATTTTCTTTATGAATATCATCTAAACAATTCCTATCATATAAATTTATACTATATTTTTTGAAATTATCTTATTTAATAATTTATAATTAAATTTTTTATCTTTTTGTGATAAACAAATTGTTTTACTATTTAATTTAATCTTGTTTATTACGAATATATAATTCGATTTTATAGAAAAAGACTTTAAATTAAATATTTGATTTTCACACGAAAATATTGAATGATAAATTTTTTTTCAAATATATAATTCGTGATATTTTGCTTATTAATATAGTACAGAGATCCATGTTCCTGTATTCTTTCTTAATACATAAATGATTAATTATATATGATTTACCGATATTAAGATTACACAATTTACCAGTTATAATTCCAATTATATTATTATTATGTTTTAATTTTAGTACTAAGTTATGTTCTGACTTAAGAAAATTCATAAAATATATCTCGTCATACAATATAGGATAGTTGTATTTCATAAATAAATAAATACATACATAATCATTAATAGATGCTAATTCAACTATAAAATTTTTATTATCTGTTTTAATTAAAGGATCATTTGTATCTATAATACCATCAACATTTTTGAACTTATATTTATTCCAAAAATGTGATTTCTTCATTATTTATAAGTTATCAACATTATAAATCAATTCTCCATTTCTAACGAACAAATCCAAAATACCATTAGTTTCTTTAGCCTTACAAACTAAATTCATATCTTTGTCATATATATACTTTGATTCAGAATCAAAATATCCGTCTTCAATAATATCTGAAATAACGTACTTTATTTTGATAACTTTTTTGATCTTATATGTTTTAGATTCATTTACATATTCTATTTTATTATTTTTTATAGTATCGAAAATATATTCTTCGTTTATAGGTTCTAATGTATTGTACTTGTTATAAATAAATTCAATTGACGACTCTTTGAGAAGAGAGTACAATTGAGTTATTCTATTTAATTTTCTTTTTATAAGTTGAAACATTTCGTTATCAGAAGATTTTCCATTTTTTGTAAATGCTAATATTATATGAACATTTACATACTTTCTATCTATATTATAATGAGATCCATATCTCAATGATCTTCCTATAATTTGTCTTAATTGAGATTCTGACCACGGTATATCCAAAACAACAAGATCATTAACACATGTAAAAGACACTCCTTCACTACCAGCATTAGTAAAAATACAACATTTTACGTATTTTCCACTGTCGTTATTAATGTGATTAAACTCTGATAAGTTTCTTTCCCTAATATTTGATAATTTGGAATATTCTATAAAACTAATTTTAAATAATTTTAAATATTCCTTAAGTGTGGATATTCCTTCGTAACTTACGAATGGTTCATATATTAAACATTTACCTTTTGACTTTAATATAAGTCTACATGCTTCTATGTATTTACATGAATATTGTTTTAGTTTATGAAAATTTTCATCGTTTATATTGTCATCATCATTATTTATAAATTTCTGGATAATTTTATCATCAAAACTCATATTTTCTATACTGCGTCTAAAAGAAGAAAGTTTTGATTTTATAAAGTTATTAAATTCCTCTTCTGTCAATTTCTCTCTGATCTTTAAACCGTCGTATACAAATGTTGAAACCATTCTCCTTATAGGTTTCAATTTATACAAATCTTTGTTCAAGGACTCATATTTTTCTGCCTCGTTGTAAAATGATTCTTGATAATCTGTCATCAGTATTTTGTATATGTGAATGCGTTTAGATGCAAAATTATCATTTTCAATTGTATTTGTTAACGAATCGTTTTCAACTTTTTGGTACGAAACTATTGAAAGTAGTCCGTTCTTCAACCTATTTCTGTTAACTAATTTTTCGTCATCAAAATATCTTTCGTCAAAATTTACAATATTTTTTCTAAGCAAATTTACAAGAATGTTAAACTCTTTTATATCGTTTACAACCGGAGTTGCAGACATTAGAAGTAGTTTATTGTATTTTTCATTACAAACATTACTTATAAGTCTGTATAATCTGTTTATTTTTCTCTCTTTGTTGTCGTAATCCTTTTCTTTATTTTGTAGTATGAAATTGTGCGCTTCGTCAATTATAATTAATACTCTGTCTCTTTTGTTCTTATAATTTTCTAATTTTCCTTTAAATTTTAAAAAAACGTTATTATCATCATAATGTAGTATCTCAACTTTCTTATTACAATAATCAGATACTCCTTCCTCCCAAATTTTGTGTAAACTAGCTTTTACAAATATAAATATTCTCCACGAAGGATATATGTATGTGATATTCTTAATTATATATAATCCTAATAAAGTTTTTCCAAATCCAGTGTCCCAAAATACAAGTAAACTAGATAGTGTCTTCAATCCTATGAAAACTCTAGACGTAAAAGATTGATATTCTGTCAGTATTTTATCTTTCATATTAATGTCTAGACTTTTTGTGTTTTCTATTGCATAATTAATGTGTTGAGCAACTATCTTTTCCAATTCACCCATTTAATGATATTAATATTTGATATAAATGCTATTTCTAAATATTTTCAATATTATTTTTACATGTATATCTATAATATTCATTATACTTAGTGTATATCCACTAAGTATTTATGAACTTGTAGTAAGATCTGTTGTTATGAATATGGATAATAAGATAAAAAAAATATAATCTACCCATTGTCAAAAAATTTACAGTTTTTAGTAGTAATGATAATATACATAGTTCTGATGGTATAATGGATATTGTAGGTGATAATGTTATATTTACAATAAACGGGACTAGAATAGAGTTAGATATTGTTAAAGAATATGATAAAATTGTACCTATGATATACAGTAAATGAATGACATCAATCTAATTTGTTATCATATAAATGGATAAGTACTCTAGTGCTATATCTGATAATGTAAAAAAATCATCAAATTTTTTACGCGAAAACACAAGATGGATTACATTAGGAATTATTATTTTAGCTATATTTATAACACTCATAATGGCAATATGCGATAAATATGTTGAAAATGGAGAAAATTATCTCTTAGGAGCCACATACTTTGATATATTATCAGTAATATTATGTATGTTCTTGTTCGTTAATTTATGCATAGGATACGGATCTGTAAAAATGTAGAAGCTTATTATTTATATAAATAATATGAATGAAAATTTTTTTATTCCAATAACTTCTGTAGTAATCATAGTCATAATTATTATAATATTTCTTTTTAATTATAATGAACATCTTATTATAAAAGAAACTAGAAAGGAAATAGATAAATTTAACGACGAATATTTTAAGGATTTAAGACAAAAAGAGACACAAATATTTGACTTTAAAGTTGAAAATATAGAAGAATTGGAAGATTTGGTTAAAGATTTAAATGAATTATCTCTAGATTTAACATCTCAAATAACACAAGTGTCAAATAAAATAAATGATGTAGAAAAAAAAGTTAATGATATAGAAATTAAAATAAATGAAAAGAATGACGATATTAATGTGCTTAAAAGAAAAATTTTAGAGGAAAAATAAGCTTTTGTAATTATTTATTTATATAAATGAGCATTTTACTAATTGTATCTATTGTTGTGCTAATAACAGTGATTTTATTCTTGTATATCAAGATTACATCAAGGGATATTATAAATGTTCAAGATAATTTTGTTCACACAAAAGAATTTTTCAAAGAAAATCCCAAACTTTACGAAAAGTACATTAGTGACTGTAGCAAGGAGTCAGATATGGATGATAAACTAGATAGTTTAAAGAAAGAGATTAATATAAATATTGTAAAAGAGATAAAAGATATTAATGAAAAAATCAATAGTATGAAAGAAGAAATTCTATCATCTGTAAATAAGATTGTGAAAGAAGAAATTATTTTAAGAGAGACTAGTTAAATATTAACTTATTTAATATATATAAATGGAAGAAAAAATAGACAAACAATCATTGGCCATTAAGAGATTGAACGTTATAGCAGAGATGCCTGCTTTTCGTGAAAAAATGAACTTCACAAAAGGAGGAAACAAAGGATTTGAAAAAGAAATAAAATGGGGACATGTTAAAGGTACAAACAAATATTTTTCGTACTACGAGGACAAAACTAATTCCGGTACTAAATATATAATCACTAGCGATCTAATACAGCATCCAAATTCAAAAAATAACGGAGGATTAAAAGTTTCAAAAAAATCAGATGTACTAGACGGAATAGATGAAGTTGAAGACATCGATAGCTGGGGAGGAAAAAGGAATACAAAAAAAAAGTAAACAATTACTTCATAGTTAGTCTCTGTAGAATTCTGAAACCTATATATATAATTATATCCATCCCAGGTCTATTAGGATTTCCTACCTTATCATCTATATAATTAACTGTCGATTTAAATTTTGTTCTAAATTTATTTGTCTCTTTAAGGAACTCGTCGTTTGTAAATCCATTAAGACTTTCTATCTCAAATACTTTTACAGCTATAAACTCTAACAAGTTTATCGATCCTATTATTAATATGGTTGTAAGATCAGATGATTCGCTTTCTGAGATTTTGTTGTATATATTATTAATATCAGAATTTGATAGATCATCCAAATCACACATTTCCATATTAAGATTATTGTTCTTGCAGAAATATACAATATCTCTTTTCTTTCTTATAACTTCAGAAATACTTTGATTTTCTAAAAGTTCTGTTAATTTATTCAGTTTATCGCTTTTATACTTACGTTGAATCTTAATATAAGCTTCTGGATCGACATTTTGTTCTATCTTTGGAGTATTTTTGTATTCGATCATTTGAACATTTTTTTCAATTACTTTATCAACTATATCTTCATCGTACAACCTACTTATCTCATCTATGTCTTCCAATACACTAAAATCTAACGTACAATCCTTTCCTTCATTTTTATAATCTAAAATTATATTATCTATTATATCATCATCGGCTATATTATCATCAGTTATACTATCATCGATTATATTATCAAGAACCTTATTGTTTTCAGCACCATGTTCCGTATTTATCTCACATATATCAAATAAGTCTTTGACTCGTAAGATATTCTTTTCTTCAAGTCCGAATAAAAAATAAATATTGAAAAATAAATTTCTTATCATATCTCTTCCAATTAATCGATCTTCGTTATTGTCTGAAGAATTTTCAATACAATTCTTTACATATTCATAATCAAGAGATCCATAAACCACATCATATTTATTCAATTTGAATGGATTTTCATCTCTTTTGAAATCATGAGCTTTCAATAAAGTCTTATTATCTATAGAATCAGAATTGATATAACTATCTTTGTCCAACATATTGATATATAAATTATTTATTTAGTATTTTTTTCTTTATTAAATGGGTAAACTAGAAAAAATAAAACTAGATTTTATATGTGATAAAATAAATTTATTATCGTATAATTATAAAAGGAACGAACTTGATGAAATAGAAAAGTTATTAAAGTTAAATGAAAACAATTGTCATCTAGAGGATAACAAAGATGACGTAGGATTAGCTAACTTAGTATCTAACACACTATCATTTTATGTTAAAAATATATTTCCGTACAAAATTAAATTAGGAGGAGGAATAAAGTTAAATCCAGACTTATCTATAATAAATCCTTACAAAAAACATGATGATAACTACACACTGTTGGATGAAAATACAAATAATTTTTTAAAGTTTGTAAGAACAACATATCCTGAATCTATATCTAGAATTGCTTGGGGAGAAAATAATTCAGACGGAAAATGTTTAAAAGATCTTTTTCCAGAGATCATTCCGAATTTCAATTTTTTCGATAGTAAGAAAACATCTATTCTTGATATGATATCTGATAACTCTTATTTAGCACCTGTAAACATAGAAGTTTTAAAAAATATCACGTCATATATTACTGATCCAAAATTTAATAATATAAAGGAAAATCCTGATTTTTATTTATTTTCTTTTTTCATAAAAAATATATTTAACAAACACGAAAACGAAATTGGAAATACAGAATATGATAATTTTTAAAAACATGATGTTAATAATTGTGTTAATATTACCACGTCAGACAATGATAAATATTTATTGAGAGAAGTGTTGTCAAAACATTTCAATAATTTGAATGTTAATGACGATATTATAAATTTAATTAGGAATAATAGATCAAATATTAAATACGAAAGTTATAAAAATATTGACGATAGGAATATAAGTGAAATGTTTGAGTATATAGATCCGTTAAGATTTTTATACAGTATGGAAATAGAAGGAGACGATATTGGAAAAGCATCACCTTTAAATCAGACTACAATGAAGTATTCTGACTATAAAAAATTAGATATATTTACTAGATATTTTTTAGAAAATGTAAATTATGTATTTGCTATTTTTAATCATAAAGGCTCTACGTACACATATCCTCTTTCTGATATACTTGATAGGATAGGCGATGAAAATGATATTAAACTAATATCTATAATTCCAATTCCATTCGATGATAAAATTACAATGTTTGATTTCTTTAAAAATTTAAAATACAAATATGTGTGATGACAAGATCAAAAAGCCTGTTGAGATAAAGTGCGGTACAAAAAACAACTTTGGTCTTGATAAGAAAGGTTCTATAAAATTTATAGAAAATGCAAAACTTTCAAAATCTCCTTACCAAATACTAAATATATATCTATATTTATTCGATGATTATCAAAATGTAAATAACGACGAAATATTCAGCAATAATGTTGAAAAACAAAGATTTATAGAATTTATACTTAGAAAACTTGGATTTAAAGTTAAATCTACTAAAATGATAAGATGTAACAAGGAAGTAGTCAAATTGGATGTCAGTCCACTGCCAAATGTAACTTGCTTTAAAAACATTTTATCTACAAAAAAAAATGTTCCAGATATTAACAATAGTATAAAAAAATTGGGTCCTTTGATAAATTTTATTAATAGTTTTTCTACTATAGAAGAAGAAAAAGGAAGAAATAAAACTTGCGAAGAATTACATTTTAACGAAAGTCATGATCCAATATCATTATATAATGATCTGAATCATAAAGATATCAATAATTTTATAAATGATGATGATTTAAGAAAATATAATTTTTTTGCATCTGAAGATATTGATTTTTATAAAGGTCTAAAATACCTCAATGAATCAGATAATATTAATATAGATACTATATCTGATATAGTTCCACTAAATATATATTACAAGAAGAAATTTACAAATAAACTGAATGAAAAAATAAAAAACAACGGAGGAAAAAAAGTGTACGAGACTTTATCTGATTTCCTGAAATACATTGATGATAATCCAAAAGGAGGGTTGAAAGACGTATATGATAATGTTGGAGAACTATTAACAGAATTGACGGAAACACAAGATGTTGCCTCATACTATTAATGGGGTAACTCCGGATATAATTATAAACAGCGTTTCTATTATATCTAGGAAGACATTTAATTTCTACAATCAGATAAAACTTACCAGTAGTTATTCTTCGAATCCTTTCGGAGACAACGAGGGAAGTATTAAACTTATAAATTATCAACCTTTGCAAATACAGGATTAGATTCTTATCATTCTTAAATAATAAATAGATACAAGAGATATAATGATAATCTTACAGACGAGGAGTATGATGAAAAGGCATCTTGTTTGGTTGATCTATAAAATCCTTATACACACGAATTGATAAAATGTGATGGTGGAAATAAACATTTTATGGGTATGGAGTATTACCTATTACTCACTCAGATGGCTATTGAGAAAATAACAGTGAGAAACAGAGGAAAGAAGACAAAATTACTTCAAGCACCTAGTAGAAAAAAAAGACAAGGAGGAATAAGATTCGGAGAAAGATTTCGGAGGGAGACGGAATTGCGTGCCATGGAGCTTCAGATGTATTACTCTCTTTACTATCAGATTCAGTGGAAGACAGAATTGAATCGTTTATATGTACTAGATGCGGAGATTTCGCAACTCATGAGAGTAATCCTGACTATTCTAGATGGAAGTGTACCAGATGTGAAAATTTGAGTTACTCTCCAGAATTGAATAAGTTTAATTTTACATATGCATGTAAAGTATTCTTACAATCTTTAAATTGCAGGGGAAAAATTATAATACCAAAAATTGTGAAAGAGAAAATATTGTATCTCGATTTTTTATAGTTTAAATAAAATATGAAATATAAATTATTAAATTGAACTGTTTTTAGTATGGAAGTTAATAAACATTTGCTAAATAATTTAATTGATATTTTATTAATAAAAACTAAAATTATAAAGGGATATAATGATAAACTGAGTACTATTATGTACAATAAAGATACTATTACGGATATGACTTATGAAAAAGAGAAATTGAACACGTGTTATAAAATAATTACACGTTGTAAAGATTTTGAATATATATATTATGTATTTATAGATAAAGTTACAGGCTTAAATAATTTAGAATTTGGAAAAAACGTATATCCAGAACCTATTATATTAACATCTAAGGCAAATTTGTCAAAGAAAGATACAACACACGAGTTAAATATATTTTATGAGAGAGAACTTTCGTTTAATTACATATTAAATATAGGAAATAATACGTTTATATTAATGGATAAGCAAAAAATGGAAGGAATAGTAAATTCACTAAAAAAAATCAGTAAAAACGGTATTTAAAAAAGATATTGACGATGATAAAGAGATTAAAATATTTTATACTAAAGAGAGATATAATGATATATTTGGTGTTATATACAAATCAAGTAACGAATCTATAGGAACTAATTTTACTAGAAGATTTTATAAAAATATTCGCATTTAAATAGAATTATGAAGGAATATACTTCAGAATCAGACGATAGTATTTTAATTGAAGATATTAAGATAAGCAACATATTAAAGAAAAAAAATGATAGAAAAAAAAGAATATTTTATATCAATTCTTTTTCTGTAGATTCTGTTGACGACACATCAGATTCGGAATGTCTACAGGGAGGTTATAAATTTGATATAGTAAAGACTTTTGTTAATAAAATAAAGAAAAATCCTAAGTTTAAGAAGAATTTTAAAAACTATAAGTTTGAAAGTATTAAACCTAGTGGCAAGGATATTGTAATGGCAGTTATTATCGACAGTAATTTAGTCAAAGCTAAATTGTCTCAGGAACAGTTAACTGAAAAGCATATCTCTGAATATATATTTAACGGGGATTATATCCCATTGATTTTTGGAAATACAGACAATAAAAATATAATATATCTCAAACAAATCAATACAAAAGGAAAAAAAAGAATTGTGAGAAGTAAAAAGACTGTATTCAGTGAAAAAAATAGACCCATTGTTATATTCTTTAAAGTTAATTCTAACTTGAAATTTTTTAAGCCTGTAAAAAAAGAGAAAGATGACGATAAGATCGAATCTATTGATAGTACTACAGCAGTAATGGAATATATTATAGGAAGAAATTTCATGTTGATACGAAATCCGAAGGAAAATCTAAAAATAAAATCAATCAATAATATAGTATATAAAAATGATAATTTTGAATTAAAACAGTTTAAAGACGAAAGTTATCAATTTGAAAAGATGACAATAGAAGAATTTGAAAATATCTTAGGAATGATTGTAAAACAATGTACTAAATTTCAATAGATTTTAATATATTTTTATTTTAAATATTTTAATTTTTTTTTAGCTTTTTTGTTTATATTTCTTGATATTGTTAGGTCTTCATTTGAGTCTGGAAAAAAATAGATAAACATGTTATCTTCGTATTTACTCGATAATAAACATCCTACTATATTTTTATAGTTATCATCTACAAAATATAAAAGAACATTATTAGTTATTTTATTAAAATCTTCATTAATGATTTCTTGAATTACGTTTATTTTAGGACATCCATAGTCTACAGAAATTATAGGACCTATTCTATTATATGTATCTGTCCTTCTACATTTATAATCTGATTTTAAATATTCCATTATTTTTAATTCTGTAGCTTCTCCTTGAACATCGTATGGATTCTGTCTGTATGTCAATATATATAATGCAAGACACGAATCATTTATATAAA
This sequence comes from Linepithema humile, assembly GCF_040581485.1. Taxonomy (NCBI): domain Eukaryota; kingdom Metazoa; phylum Arthropoda; class Insecta; order Hymenoptera; family Formicidae; genus Linepithema; species Linepithema humile. The sequence goes on from NC_090132.1 coordinate 12,973,493, forward strand.
AAGCTTTAAATGTTTCAATTATATCAAACTTTTCTCTTTGATTTCGAAATTCAAACTTATAATTATTTAGTGAACTTGTACTTATAACAGTATCGTCCCAATCTAGAAAAATTACATGTTTATAATTTTTATTAATATTCTCATTTAATATTTCTCCTATATTCTTATGACTATCAATTATCCTTAATGTCATATTTATTTAAGTATATTATTTTCTGATATTTCACTTATCTTTGGAACTATCTTGTCAATTTTAATATATTCTTGTAATTTTTTTAATGAATTGTAATTGTTTCTAATATAATCTACATTATTTAAATTTGGTATATTTTTAAGTAACAAGCCTATTAATTCATTCAGTTCTTTCATTTAATAAAAATAAAATATACCTATATTCTAAGAGATCATTTTTTTGCAGTTATCACATCGATTATCACGATAACATCATGACGGTACCGGCCGGATTTCGATATGGATCGTGTTTATTTGGAGCAAAAGGTCCCAGGTGGCTGCGTGTTTATTACAAAAACGTTATTTATTGACTGGCTTCTTCGAGTAAATGATTTGCTGCGCTTCTATATTTGTGTAGTAGAAAGAGATGAGTTTGTGGAGACAATAATGTCTCATATGTATGTGGTATATATATGTTTAATTATAAAATTAAAAGTTATTGAAAATAGAATATGGTCAAAACATTATCCAAATATTGAAAAAAAATTTACTTGAAAGAATACAAAATAGAAACTGTAAATACTTAATAGAAAAGCTTCGAAAATAAATCGTCAAAAGAACTCATTTACTGGCACACTAACAAAGTGTACTAAAAGGAGAAGAAGAAAAAGAAATAATGTAGAAATACGTGTAAAGCACGCGGAAATAAAACCAGGGTGAGCGAATTTGGTCATTTTCTCTTGTCCTACGACATAATTGGAAACTACTCTGTTCAACTCTGCTCTCTTCTTCTATCTTATAAAAAAAGAAAAAAATGTTTCCGAGGCTATTTATGAACTTTTACAAACTGCAAATTAATAATTTTGGATTGGTTAAAAAATATATTTTTGGATTAAATTAATATATACTTTTAACTTTTCTACTGCTTAAAAATGACAATATGGGAACAATACTAGCGGTAGAAACACGAGCTATTTATAAGCTGTCAAAATTGATAACATTTCAAGTCATTGCCAGAATCAAAAATGTACTCGATATCCTTCAGTCCATTCATCTCAGCTGTGAAACGCGATGTGTAGGAACATACATATTATGAGTGTACATTGTAGAATCAATCGTTGAATTTATATCGTTTTATACTATAATTATATGTATGGATGTGTCGCTGCACAAAGTACGTTTAACTTGTATTCGTTTCGCGGACCGTAGCGTGTCAAATTCGTGATGTAAATTCGCATAAAGTATACGGGTTAATTTTCTTCCGATAGTCGGTTTCGAAACAGAGCAATTATCAAACATTTATTTATTCGAAACCGACTCGTAGCGTTGGGGTTGTTTTCGTCGTTACGCTTAGTATGCGCGCACATCCTCTTTCTCTCTCTCTCGTGCGCACGTTCGTGTATCAGCGTAAACATTGTTGCCCCCCACTTCTCGCATTCCTTTAAGTCGGAATCGGCGCGACCTTGTGTTTCCTATTATACCGTTATTATTCGCACGGCGGCACTCATACGAATGGTAAATCGGCGTATCGGCGCGTTATTATTTTCAATAATACCTTTACTATTTCTCACAGTTTTCCATGTCATGCTTTTCCGTCTTAATCTGTCGCGCAGAGTGTCAAACATGTAATATTTGAGTTACATCTTTGTCTTAAAATGACAAAGTACACGTCGGGAATCTCGTTTAAAATATCGGGCGATTTTCATATACGCGACGCGAACGCGAGTGAGTACCTTGGACTGCGAGAACTGAGAAGAGGAGAGGACTCAGGAAGAGCATCGAGCGCGGGGGGACAACGTTTGCGTAATTAATCATTTATTTCTTATTTCTTATTTGCATAAAATATTGCATATAAAATATTAATATAATGTAGCGCACATAAAATATTTAAAATACTTTAAATATATAGTAAAATATTTACAATAGTTGATATTCACTATTCTTAGAAATATTTTACATATTTATTATTATTCAACTAATTAAACTTTTTTCTTTATTCAAAAAATATATTTTTGAAAATTTTAATTCTTTGTTTAGACGTATGCATAAATAAACGAATATAAAGTTTAATGTGCGCAGTAATTATTTTATAAATATTAATTATTTCAAACACTAATCTGCATTTCTTTTTTTATTTTACAGATCAACTTTGTGCGCGTAATCGGTGCTACAAAATATATTCGTTCCGTCGTATAGTGTAACAAAATGCGCGTCGGGAGTGCCGTTAATGCCGAGAGTTATAGCGAATCTATAGATGAACGCATTTTTGCTGTATGACAAATATTGGGACACGATTTTTTTTGACTTTAGGCTTGGCTCGGGGGAGGGAAAGGTCGGTTTCAATCATAAAATCTCCACTACGGCAGGGCAATCTTCGGTTCTACGTGCAGCGCGCTAGTTGTACAGATAGCCGGACTGTCGAAGGTAGTCGAGGACGGCTACCGGAGTTAGTCAAACGTTACCGATTGCTTTTCAGATGTCTTGTATCTAGTCGGTTTATTGGATGACTAATCACCTCATCTTCTTCGAGCTTATCTTTGCCTTCTGTTTTGAGAGAATCGTGCCCCAATTGGTAAATGTGGTCGTCTGAAACGCGGACGGAATTCGCGCGTAACGTCACAGCTTGGACAATTCGGTTCGATTCGCCTGTGATGTCGGGAGTGCCGTTTTAAGTATCGCGCGATTTTCGTATTCAGGTACGCATGCGAGCAATGCATGCGCCGCGAACGCGTGAGATTCAATGTGAGTGCTTCGAAGGACCACTGAGAGAAGGAGGAGGCTCAGGAGGAGCATCGGGCGCCGGTGGAGCAACTTTAAAGTAAGTAATTATTTGTTATTTATTATTTGCAAAATGCGCACAAAATATTAGAAATATTTAATGAAATATTTGTAATGTTTAATATTTATATTTAATTATTAGAAATTTTTGATATAATTAACCTTTTTTTCAATAAATTTTTTATTAAATATTTGCTTAAATAAATAAGTTAAAAAGTTGAATGTGCACAATTATTATTTTACAAATATTAATCATTTTGAATGCAGCTTTAACCGATTTACTTTTCTGTGTTACAGATCAGCTTTGCAGATCAACAGAACAACAACTCCGCTGCTGCGCATCGATCGGTGAGTCAGTCCAATTTGTCTTATTAAAATAGTGGATCGAACAATGGTACAATAAATATACTTTTAAGACATTTTGCAGACTTTGCCGTTTAATTTTTCATATTATTCATATTATTATTCATATTATTCAACATATAAATTTGAACACGGACAACTTGTATTGGCCTAATAGTCTTTTGAATTAATATTGTTAGTGTGTTAAAATTTAAAGGCTTATTATGAATAGGTCTATAAATAAGTAGAACGATAGCAGAATATTAAAAATATAATCATATATAAGAATATTTTACATAAAATTATAAGAAATAAAACTATTTCTTTGATCCATTATTTTAAAATGGAGAGGCTAGGACTTAGATTAGTTGCTCGTAATTTAACCCTGGAATATGTGCACGTTATAATGCACATACAAAATTATAAATTAAAGCGTATATTGCATGCCAAGAAGGCTGTACGTACGCCAAATTTTAATATGAAGACCATGAAAAAATATTAATTTTAATATGATACATATATTTTTATTTATTTGTATAATAGATTAAACATTTATCTTTAATTCATGAAATTTTCTAGTTTATTGCATATTTAAATTCTTTTATAATAATGTACAATAAAGTACTAATTTTACACAAGGTTTATTTAAGTTTTTATTTATAATTTTTCATGATATTCATATTACATGTATGTACTTTTTTTTATTTATTTATTTATAGATCAAACTCGAATATATTGGGCTAGTAAGTCGTAAAGTTTGTAAATCTTTTTTAGAACAAAATTAAAAACAATCGTTACATGTTTATATGTCGATTTTTATTCACTAATGTATGCTCTGTTGTTAGAGATGACTCAAAGTTGCCGAAAACAACGATACATACATTGTTGAATAAGAATGGACTTAAACATATAAAAATTGCTTTTAATTTTGTTATAAAAATTACTACGAACTCTTCGAATATCTCAATATATTTTGATTAACTTGAATCATATTTAATTTTTATATACTATTTAATTTTTTTTATATAATTTTTTATATAATATTTATTTTTATAATATTGAATTTTATTCGTATATTTATTTAAATTTTTTTCATATTTTTTTATGTATGAGGAAATAACAAAAAGAGAGAAAAATAATATAATAATAATCTTAAATAAAATTTTATTTTTATTTTTTTTATTTATATATTTTGCTATATATATTTTTATATGAGAAAATGAATGACAACAAATTTGTTCCCTTCTTCCTTTTCCTTCAACACGGTAAGTGATTTGCATTTTTATATCCAGGATTAAATTTTGTTCAAATTGGCGTAGAAAAGCAAGTCAAAGAAATTCAAAATTCATATACATTTATTGCAAATAAGTATAAATTAAAAATAAAAAGCATATGTTTTGCAAAAACATATAATTTAAGAATTGACATCATATTTGAAATGATTTATTTAATAAATAACGCAATTACAGTTAACCATTACTAAATATATTGTATGTATGATTTTTTGCTATACGCCAATTTCCTCGCAATCTTTCCTAGCTTATCCATGCATCCGTGGTCCTATGGCTTAATTGATCCCATGGTTGAGCACGGAAATTCGATATTCGTGGTCCTATCGATGATGGTCGAGCACGAATCTCGAAATAACGTTGATACGATCAACCATTGATTAATGGTTGACTATCAACATAAATTTCAGACGCGCCTAGCGGAAACTGAGCTGAGCTCTGCGCTAGCGTCCTGCGAAAAACTCCCTCTCGAATTTTAGATGCAAATAGCGGTAACTGAGCTGAGCTCTGCGCTAAGCATCTTGCAAAAAATTCCTAAATGATTCTGCGATAAACTCCCAAACGATTCCGCGAAGAATTCAATCTTATTAAACTTTGTTGGTTTATAGTTTCTTACGAACTCCTAGGTATAGAATTTTTTTATAGTTAAGTTTTTGTGTTAGGTAGAATTTCTATTAGGTAGGATTTTCCATTAGAATTTTCAGATAGTTTGGATTTAAAAAATTTTTATCACTTCTTTTTTTTAATTCTTTGCTGTCGATAAAGTTTGGAACTTCTGCTTTGGCAGTTAGTTTGCAGTTTATTGATAACAAAGATAATGACATAACTTTGGGTGGGCAAACAGCAAGATTTTTTCCGCGAGAGCGAATGTTCCTTGCATATAAGAATTTAAAAACTTTTTATTATTTCTATTTTTTTTTTATTTTTTGCTGTCGATAAACTTTGGAACTTCTGCTTTGGCAGTTAGATTGCAGTTTATTGACAAAGATAATGACTGTGGGTAGGTAAAGATTCTCAGCAAGATTCTCTTTTGTGAGAGTGGAAGAAGTTTCTTGCATATAAGAAATACGAAGAAACTAAAAGTGTGGAAGAGAATCAAAGCGACGAAGACATTAAAATATCTGATAAAGGAGCAAAAAAGAAGACTAAAATAAATAAGCAAGATATAAATAATAAAGAAAAAGTTAATAAAAAAGAAGTTAATTTATATAATAAAATAGAGTATGACGCTAACGTATTTGATAAAATAAGCGATGAATTCATTACAAAACGAGTGGCAATTAAATTTAGAACTTTTCTAGAAAAAGATACATATAAAGAAACAGAGTTGAAAAAAATGTACAATATTATATGGAATCATAGCATAGGTCTTATTTATTTTGGATTTATCCATAATACTAAAGATCTTTCATCTATATTAGATAAGATAGATAAGATGATAACTCTCAATAAAAGATTATTTGATAATAATATTAAACTTAAATCATCTGACAAAAGTGGAAATTCTAAATCATATACAAAAAATAAAGACCTTAATATTTACACATTACAATCGTTCAAAGAAGAAAAAAGAGTTCAAAAGGAAATTATACACGCGTGGAATTATCTTTTTATAGCACTTAGTATTTTAGAAATGATTGATATTAACGTTTATAATGGAATAGTAAAAACATTCAAAGTATCTGAAATATTTACATATACATACAACAACTTCCTCGAATGGTATTACGACACAGAAGGAGGATGCAATTTTACATCTATATTCAAAAATTTGTTGCTCGTATGTTTTTGGTACCAAATTAATTTACAGACTTTGTACTATCGAAATATATAAGAAATTGAATTTGTTGCTCGTTTTAAAGTATCGAGAAGCGACATTTTGTCGTCGCGGACTGGTACGGCGCGGATTAATAACGTTATAATTAATTAAAATTATTTGTTGCTCGTATGTTTTTGGTACCAAATTTATCTACAGACTTTGTACTATCGAAATATATAAGAAATTGAATTTGTTGCTCGTTTTAAAGTATCGAGAAACGACACTGTCGTCGCGGATTATTACGGCGTGGATTAAAAACGTTATATTTAGTTAAATAATTTGTTGCTCGTATGTTTTTGGTACCAAATTTATCTACAGACTTTGTACTATCGAAATATATAGGAAATTGAATTTGTTGCTCGTTTTAAAGTATCGAGAAGCGACACTGTCGTCGCGGATTGATATGGCGCGGATTAAAAACGTTATAATTAGTTGAAATAATTTGTTCTTCGTATGTTTCTATTCTCAAATTAATTTATGAACAATATACTATTTAAAAAAATAAGAAACTGAATTTGTTGCTCGTTTTAAAGTATCGAGAAGCGACACTGTCGTGGCGGATTGATATGGCGCGGATTAAAAACGTTATAATTAGTTGAAATAATTTGTTGCTCGTATGTGTTTGGTACCAAATTAATTTACAGACTCTGTACTATCGAAATATATAAGAAATTGAATTTGTTGCTCGTTTTAAAGTATCGAGAAGCGACACTGTCGTCGCGGATTGATACGGCGCGGATTAAAAACGTTATAATTAGTTGAAATAATTTGTTGCTCGTATGTGTTTGGTACCAAATTAATTTACAGACTCTGTACTATCGAAATATATAAGAAATTGAATTTGTTGCTCGTTTTAAAGTATTGAGAAGCGACACTGTCGTCGCGGATTGATACGGAGCGGATTAAAAACGTTATAATTAGTTGAAATAATTTGTTGCTCGTATGTGTTTGGTACCAAATTAATTTACAGACTCTGTACTATCGAAATATATAAGAAACTGAATTTGTTGCTCGTTTTAAAGTATCGAGAAGCGACACTGTCGTCGCGGATTGATACGGCGCGGATTAAAAACGTTATAATTAGTTGAAATAATTTGTTGCTCGTATGTTTTTGGTACCAAATTAATCTACAGACTCTGTATTATCGAAATTAATAAGAAACTGAATTTGATGCTCGTTTTAAAGTATCGAGAAGCGACACTGTCGTCGCGGATTGATACGGCGTGGATTAAAAACGTTATATTTAGTTGAAATAATTTGTTGCTCGTATGTTTTTGGTACCAAATTAATTTACAGACTCTGTACTATCGAAATATATAAGAAATTGAATTTGTTGCTCGTTTTAAAGTATCGAGAAGCGACACTGTCGTCGCGGATTGATATGGCGCGGATTAAAAACGTTATAATTAGTTGAAATAATTTGTTGCTCGTATGTGTTTGGTACCAAATTAATTTACAGACTCTGTACTATCGAAATATATAAGAAATTGAATTTGTTGCTCGTTTTAAAGTATCGAGAAGCGACACTGTCGTCGCGGATTGATACGGCGCGGATTAAAAACGTTATAATTAGTTGAAATAATTTGTTGCTCGTATGTTTTTGGTACCAAATTTATCTACAGACTCTGTATTATCGAAATATATAAGAAACTGAATTTGTTGCTCGTTTTAAAGTATCGAGAAACGACACTGTCGTCGCGGATTATTACGGCGTGGATTAAAAACGTTATATTTAGTTGAAATAATTTGTTGCTCGTATGTTTTTGGTACCAAATTAATTTACAGACTCTGTACTATCGAAATATATAAGAAATTGAATTTGTTGCTCGTTTTAAAGTATCGAGAAGCGACACTGTCGTCGCGGATTGATACGGCGCGGATTAAAAACGTTATAATTAGTTGAAATAATTTGTTGCTCGTATGTTTTTGGTACCAAATTAATCTACAGACTCTGTACTATCGAAATATATAAAAAATTGAATTTGATGCTTGTTTTAAAGTATCGAGAAGCGACACTGTCGTCGCGGATTGATACGGCGCGGATTAAAAACATTATAATTAGTTGAAATAATTTGTTTTTCGTATGTTTCTGGTCTCAAATTAATTTACAGACTTTGTACTATCGAAATATATAAGAAATTGAATTTGTTGCTCGTTTTAAAGTATCGAGAAGCGACATTTTGTCGTCGCGGATTGATACGGCGCGGATTAAAAACGTTATAATTAGTTGAAATAATTTGTTGTTCGTATGTTTTTGGTACCAAATTAATCTAGAGACTTTGTACTATCGAAATATATAAAAAATTGAATTTGTTGCTCGTTTTAAAGTATCGAGAAACGACACTGTCGTCGCGGATTGATACGGTGCGGATTAAAAACGTTATAATTAGTTGAAATAATTTGTTGCTCGAATGTTTTTGGTACCAAATTAATCTACAGACTCTGTACTATCGAAATATATAAGAAATTGAATTTGTTGCTCGTTTTAAAGTATCGAGAAGCGACACTGTCGTCGCGGATTGATACGGCGCGGATTAAAAACGTTATAATTAGTTGAAATAATTTGTTGCTCGTATGTGTTTGGTACCAAATTAATTTACAGACTCTGTACTATCGAAATATATAAGAAATTGAATTTGTTGCTCGTTTTAAAGTATCGAGAAGCGACACTGTCGTCGCGGATTGATACGGCGCGGATTAAAAACGTTATAATTAGTTGAAATAATTTGTTGCTCGTATGTGTTTGGTACCAAATTAATCTACAGACTCTGTATTATCGAAATATATAAGAAACTGAATCTGTTGCTCGTTTTAAAGTATCGAGAAGCGACACTGTCGTGGCGGATTGATATGGCGCGGATTAAAAACGTCATAATTAGTTGAAATAATTTGTTGCTCGTATGTGTTTGGTACCAAATTAATTTACAGACTCTGTACTATCGAAATATATAAGAAATTGAATTTGTTGCTCGTTTTAAAGTATCGAGAAGCGACATTGTCGTCGCGGATTGATACGGCGCGGATTAAAAACGTTATAATTAGTTGAAATAATTTGTTGCTCGTATGTTTTTGGTACCAAATTAATCTACAGACTCTGTGCTATCGAAATATATAAGAAATTGAGTTTGTTGCTCGTTTTAAAGTATTGAGAAGCGACACTGTCGTCGCGGATTGATACGGCGCGGATTAAAAACGTTATAATTAGTTGAAATAATTTGTTGCTCGTATGTGTTTGGTACCAAATTAATTTACAGACTCTGTACTATCGAAATATATAAGAAATTGAGTTTGTTGCTCGTTTTAAAGTATCGAGAAGCGACACTGTCGTCGCGGATTGATACGGCGCGGATTAAAAACGTTATAATTAGTTGAAATAATTTGTTGCTCGTATGTGTTTGGTACCAAATTAATCTACAGACTCTGTACTATCGAAATATATAAGAAACTGAATTTGTTGCTCGTTTTAAAGTATCGAGAAGCGACACTGTCGTCGCGGATTGATACGGCGCGGATTAAAAACGTTATAATTAGTTGAAATAATTTGTTGCTCGTATGTGTTTGGTACCAAATTAATTTACAGACTCTGTACTATCGAAATATATAAGAAATTGAATTTGTTGCTCGTTTTAAAGTATCGAGAAGCGACACTGTCGTCGCGAATTGATACGGCGCGGATTAAAAACGTTATAATTAGTTGAAATAATTTGTTCTTCGTATGTTTCTGGTCTCAAATTAATTTATGAACAATATACTATTCAAAGAAATAAGAACCTAAATTTGTTGATCGTTTTAAAGTATCGAGAAGCGACACTGTCGTCGCGGATTGATATGGTGCGGATTAAAAACGTTATAATTAGTTGAAATAATTTGTTGCTCGTATGTGTCTGGTACCAAATTAATTTACAGACTCTGTACTATCGAAATATATAAGAAATTGAGTTTGTTGCTCGTTTTAAAGTATCGAGAAGCGACACTGTCGTCGCGGATTGATACGGCGCGGATTAAAAACGTTATAATTAGTTGAAATAATTTGTTGCTCGTATGTGTTTGGTACCAAATTAATTTACAGACTCTGTACTATCGAAATATATAAGAAATTGAATTTGCTGCTCGTTTTAAACTATCGAGAAGCGACACTGTCGTCGCGGATTGATATGGCGCGGATTAAAAACGTTATAATTAGTTGAAATAATTTGTTGCTCGTATGTGTTTGGTACCAAATTAATTTACAGACTCTGTACTATCGAAATATATAAGAAATTGAATTTGTTGCTCGTTTTAAAGTATCGAGAAGCGACACTGTCGTTGCGGATTGATACGGCGCGGATTAAAAACGTTATAATTAGTTGAAATAATTTGTTCTTCGTATGTTTCTGGTCTCAAATTAATTTACAGACTTTGTACTATCGAAATATATAAGAAATTGAATTTTTTGCTCGTTTTAAAGTATCGAGAAGCGACACTTTGTCGTCGCGGATTGATACGGCGCGGATTAAAAACGTTATTATTAATTGAAATAATTTGTTGTTCGTATGTTTCTGGTCTCACGTTAATCTACGAACAATATACTAATCAAAAAAATAAGAAACTGAATTTGTTGTTCGTTTTAAAGTATCGAGAAGCGACACTGTCGTCGCGGATTGATACGGCGCGGATTAAAAACGTTATGATTAGTTGAAATAATTTGTTGCTCGTATGTGTTTGGTACCAAATTAATTTACAGACTCTGTACTATCGAAATATATAAGAAATTGAATTTGTTGCTCGTTTTAAAGTATCGAGAAGCGACACTGTCGTCGCGGATTGATACGGCGCGGATTAAAAACGTTATAATTAGTTGAAATAATTTGTTCTTCGTATGTTTCTGGTCTCAAATTAATTTACAGACTTTGTACTATCGAAATATATAAGAAATTGAATTTGTTGCTCGTTTTAAAGTATCGAGAAGCGACACTGTCGTCGCGGATTGATATGGCGCGGATTAAAAACGTTATAATTAGTTGAAATAATTTGTTGCTCGTATGTGTTTGGTACCAAATTAATTTACAGACTCTGTACTATCGAAATATATAAGAAATTGAATTTGTTGCTCGTTTTAAAGTATCGAGAAGCGACACTGTCGTTGCGGATTGATACGGCGCGGATTAAAAACGTTATAATTAGTTGAAATAATTTGTTCTTCGTATGTTTCTGGTCTCAAATTAATTTACAGACTTTGTACTATCGAAATATATAAGAAATTTAATTTTTTGCTCGTTTTAAAGTATCGAGAAGCGACACTTTGTCGTCGCGGATTGATACGGCGCGGATTAAAAACGTTATTATTAATTGAAATAATTTGTTGTTCGTATGTTTCTGGTCTCACGTTAATCTACGAACAATATACTAATCAAAAAAATAAGAAACTGAATTTGTTGCTCGTTTTAAAGTATCGAGAAGCGACACTGTCGTCGCGGATTGATACGGCGCGGATTAAAAACGTTATAATTAGTTGAAATAATTTGTTGCTCGTATGTGTTTGGTACCAAATTAATTTACAGACTCTGTACTATCGAAATATATAAGAAATTGAATTTGTTGCTCGTTTTAAAGTATCGAGAAGCGACACTGTCGTCGCGAATTGATACGGCGCGGATTAAAAACGTTATAATTAGTTGAAAAAATTTGTTCTTCGTATGTTTCTGGTCTCAAATTAATTTATGAACAATATACTATTCAAAGAAATAAGAACCTAAATTTGTTGATCGTTTTAAAGTATCGAGAAGCGACACTGTCGTGGCGGATTGATATGGTGCGGATTAAAAACGTTATAATTAGTTGAAATAATTTGTTGCTCGTATGTGTCTGGTACCAAATTAATTTACAGACTCTGTACTATCGAAATATATAAGAAATTGAGTTTGTTGCTCGTTTTAAAGTATCGAGAAGCGACACTGTCGTCGCGGATTGATACGGCGCGGATTAAAAACGTTATAATTAGTTGAAATAATTTGTTGCTCGTATGTGTTTGGTACCAAATTAATTTACAGACTCTGTACTATCGAAATATATAAGAAATTGAATTTGCTGCTCGTTTTAAACTATCGAGAAGCGACACTGTCGTCGCGGATTGATATGGCGCGGATTAAAAACGTTATAATTAGTTGAAATAATTTGTTGCTCGTATGTGTTTGGTACCAAATTAATTTACAGACTCTGTACTATCGAAATATATAAGAAATTGAATTTGTTGCTCGTTTTAAAGTATCGAGAAGCGACACTGTCGTTGCGGATTGATACGGCGCGGATTAAAAACGTTATAATTAGTTGAAATAATTTGTTCTTCGTATGTTTCTGGTCTCAAATTAATTTACAGACTTTGTACTATCGAAATATATAAGAAATTGTATTTTTTGCTCGTTTTAAAGTATCGAGAAGCGACACTTTGTCGTCGCGGATTGATACGGCGCGGATTAAAAACGTTATTATTAATTGAAATAATTTGTTGTTCGTATGTTTCTGGTCTCACGTTAATCTACGAACAATATACTAATCAAAAAAATAAGAAACTGAATTTGTTGTTCGTTTTAAAGTATCGAGAAGCGACACTGTCGTCGCGGATTGATACGGCGCGGATTAAAAACGTTATAATTAGTTGAAATAATTTGTTGCTCGTATGTTTTTGGTACCAAATTAATCTACAGACTCTGTATTATCGAAATATATAAGAAACTGAATTTGATGCTCGTTTTAAAGTATCGAGAAGCGACACTGTCGTCGCGGATTGATACGGCGCGGATTAAAAACGTTATAATTAATTTAAATAATTTGTTCTTCGTATGTTTCTGGTCTCAAATTAATTTATGAACAATGTACTATTCAAAAAAATAAGAAACTGAATTTGTTGCTCGTTTTATAGTATCAAAAAGCGACACTGTCGTGACGGATTGATACGGCGCGGATTAAAAACGTTATAATTAGTTGAAAGAATTTGTTGCTCGTATGTGTTTGGTACCAAATTAATTTACAGACTCTGTACTATCGAAATATATAAGAAATTGAATTTGTTGCTCGTTTTAAAGTATCGAGAAGCGACACTGTCGTCGCGGATTGATACGGCGCGGATTAAAAACGTTATAATTAGTTGAAATAATTTGTTGCTCGTATGTGTTTGGTACCAAATTAATTTACAGACTCTGTATTATCGAAATTAATAAGAAACTGAATTTGATGCTCGTTTTAAAGTATCGAGAAGCGACACTGTCGTCGCGGATTGATACGGCGCAGATTAAAAACGTTATAATTAATTTTAATAATTTGTTCTTCGTATGTTTCTATTCTCAAATTAATTTATGAACAATATACTATTCAAAAAAATAAGAAACTGAATTTGTTGCTCGTTTTAAAGTATCGAGAAGCGACACTGTCGTGGCGGATTGATATGGCGCGGTTTAAAAACGTTATAATTAGTTGAAATAATTTGTTGCTCGTAATTGTTTGGTACCAAATTAATTTACAGACTCTGTACTATCGAAATATATAAGAAATTGAATTTGTTGCTCGTTTTAAAGTATCGAGAAGCGACACTGTCGTCGCGGATTGATACGGCGCGGATTAAAAACGTTATAATTAGTTGAAATAATTTGTTGCTCGTATGTGTTTGGTACCAAATTAATTTACAGACTCTGTACTATCGAAATATATAAGAAATTGAGTTTGTTGCTCGTTTTAAAGTATCGAGAAGCGACACTGTCGTCGCGGATTGATACGGCGCGGATTAAAAACGTTATAATTAGTTGAAATAATTTGTTGCTCGTATGTGTTTGGTACCAAATTAATTTACAGACTCTGTACTATCGAAATATATAAGAAATTGAATTTGTTGCTCGTTTTAAAATATCGAGAAGCGACACTGTCGTCGCGGATTGATACGGCGCGGATTAAAAACGTTATAATTAGTTGAAATAATTTGTTGCTCGTATGTGTTTGGTACCAAATTAATTTACAGACTCTGTACTATCGAAATATATAAGAAATTGAATTTGTTGCTCGTTTTAAAGTATCGAGAAGCGACACTGTCGTCGCGAATTGATACGGCGCGGATTAAAAACGTTATAATTAGTTGAAATAATTTGTTCTTCGTATGTTTCTGGTCTCAAATTAATTTACAGACTCTGTACTATCGAAATATATAAGAAATTGAATTTGTTGCTCGTTTTAAAGTATCGAGAAGCGACACTGTCGTCGCGGATTGATACGGCGCGGATTAAAAACGTTATAATTAGTTGAAATAATTTGTTGTTCGTATGTGTTTGGTACCAAATTAATTTACAGACTCTGTACTATCGAAATATATAAGAAATTGAATTTGTTGCTCGTTTTAAAGTATCGAGAAGCGACACTGTCGTTGCGGATTGATACGGCGCGGATTAAAAACGTTATAATTAGTTGAAATAATTTGTTCTTCGTATGTTTCTGGTCTCAAATTAATTTACAGACTTTGTACTATCGAAATATATAAGAAATTGAATTTTTTGCTCGTTTTAAAGTATCGAGAAGCGACACTGTTGTCGCGGATTGATACGGCGCGGATTAAAAACGTTATAATTAATTGAAATAATTTGTTGTTCGTATGTTTCTGGTCTCACGTTAATCTACGAACAATATACTAATCAAAAAAATAAGAAACTGAATTTGTTGCTCGTTTTAAAGTATCGAGAAGCGACACTGTCGTCGCGGATTGATACGGCGCGGATTAAAAACGTTATAATTAGTTGAAATAATTTGTTGCTCGTATGTGTTTGGTACCAAATTAATTTACAGACTCTGTATTATCGAAATTAATAAGAAACTGAATTTGATGCTCGTTTTAAAGTATCGAGAAGCGACACTGTCGTCGCGGATTGATACGGCGCAGATTAAAAACGTTATAATTAATTTTAATAATTTGTTCTTCGTATGTTTCTATTCTCAAATTAATTTATGAACAATATACTATTCAAAAAAATAAGAAACTGAATTTGTTGCTCGTTTTAAAGTATCGAGAAGCGACACTGTCGTGGCGGATTGATATGGCGCGGATTAAAAACGTTATAATTAGTTGAAATAATTTGTTGCTCGTAATTGTTTGGTACCAAATTAATTTACAGACTCTGTACTATCGAAATATATAAGAAATTGAATTTGTTGCTCGTTTTAAAGTATCGAGAAGCGACACTGTCGTCGCGGATTGATACGGCGCGGATTAAAAACGTTATAATTAGTTGAAATAATTTGTTGCTCGTATGTGTTTGGTACCAAATTAATTTACAGACTCTGTACTATCGAAATATATAAGAAATTGAGTTTGTTGCTCGTTTTAAAGTATCGAGAAGCGACACTGTCGTCGCGAATTGATACGGCGCGGATTAAAAACGTTATAATTAGTTGAAATAATTTGTTGCTCGTATGTGTTTGGTACCAAATTAATTTACAGACTCTGTACTATCGAAATATATAAGAAATTGAATTTGTTGCTCGTTTTAAAATATCGAGAAGCGACACTGTCGTCGCGGATTGATATGGCGCGGATTAAAAACGTTATAATTAGTTGAAATAATTTGTTCTTCGTATGTTTCTGGTCTCAAATTAATTTATGAACAATATACTATTTAAAAAAATAAGAACCTGAATTTGTTGCTCGTTTTAAAGTATCGAGAAGCGACACTGTCGTCGCGGATTGATATGGCGCGGATTAAAAACGTTATAATTAGTTGAAATAATTTGTTCTTCGTATGTTTCTGGTCTCAAATTAATTTACAGACTTTGTACTATCGAAATATATAAGAAATTGAATTTGTTGCTCGTTTTAAAGTATCGAGAAGCGACACTGTCGTCGCGGATTGATACGGCGCGGATTAAAAACGTTATAATTAGTTGAAATAATTTGTTCTTCGTATGTTTCTGGTCTCAAATTAATTTATGAACAATATACTATTTAAAAAAATAAGAAACTGAATTTGTTGCTCGTTTTAAAGTATCGAGAAGCGACACTGTCGTGGCGGATTGATATGGCGCGGATTAAAAACGTTATAATTAGTTGAAATAATTTGTTGCTCGTATGTGTTTGGTACCAAATTAATTTACAGACTCTGTACTATCGAAATATATAAGAAATTGAATTTGTTGCTCGTTTTAAAGTATCGAGAAGCGACACTGTCGTCGCGGATTGATACGGCGCGGATTAAAAACGTTATAATTAGTTGAAATAATTTGTTCTTCGTATGTTTCTGGTCTCAAATTAATTTACAGACTCTGTACTATCAAAATATATAAAAAATTGAATTTGTTGCTCGTTTTAAAGTATCGAGAAGCGACACTGTCGTCGCGGATTGATATGGCGCGGATTAAAAACGTTATAATTAGTTGAAATAATTTGTTGCTCGTATGTGTTTGGTACCAAATTAATTTACAGACTCTGTACTATCGAAATATATAAGAAATTGAATTTGTTGCTCGTTTTAAAGTATCGAGAAGCGACACTGTCGTCGCGGATTGATACGGCGCGGATTAAAAACGTTATAATTAGTTGAAATAATTTGTTGTTCGTATGTGTTTGGTACCAAATTAATTTACAGACTCTGTACTATCGAAATATATAAGAAATTGAATTTGTTGCTCGTTTTAAAGTATCGAGAAGCGACACTGTCGTTGCGGATTGATACGGCGCGGATTAAAAACGTTATAATTAGTTGAAATAATTTGTTGTTCGTATGTTTCTGGTCTCACGTTAATCTACGAACAATATACTAATCAAAAAAATAAGAAACTGAATTTGTTGCTCGTTTTAAAGTATCGAGAAGCGACACTGTCGTCGCGGATTGATACGGCGCGGATTAAAAACGTTATGATTAGTTGAAATAATTTGTTGCTCGTATGTGTTTGGTACCAAATTAATTTACAGACTCTGTACTATCGAAATATATAAGAAACTGAATTTGTTGCTCGTTTTAAAGTATCGAGAAGCGACACTGTCGTCGCGGATTGATACGGCGCGGATTAAAAACGTTATAATTAGTTGAAATAATTTGTTGTTCGTATGTTTCTGGTCTCACGTTAATCTACGAACAATATACTAATCAAAAAAATAAGAAACTGAATTTGTTGCTCGTTTTAAAGTATCGAGAAGCGACACTGTCGTCGCGGATTGATACGGCGCGGATTAAAAACGTTATAATTAGTTGAAATAATTTGTTGCTCGTATGTGTTTGGTACCAAATTAATTTACAGACTCTGTACTATCGAAATATATAAGAAATTGAATTTGTTGCTCGTTTTAAAGTATCGAGAAGCGACACTGTCGTCGCGGATTGATACGGCGCGGATTAAAAACGTTATAATTAATTTAAATAATTTGTTCTTCGTATGTTTCTGGTCTCACGTTAATCTACGAACAATATACTAATCAAAAAAATAAGAAACTGAATTTGTTGCTCGTTTTAAAGTATCGAGAAGCGACACTGTCGTCGCGGATTGATACGGCGCGGATTAAAAAACGTTATAATTAGTTGAAATAATTTGTTGCTCGTATGTTTTTGGTACCAAATTAATCTACAGACTCTGTATTATCGAAATATATAAAAAACTGAATTTGATGCTCGTTTTAAAGTATCGAGAAGCGACACTGTCGTCGCGGATTGATACGGCGCGGATTAAAAACGTTATAATTAATTTAAATAATTTGTTCTTCGTATGTTTCTGGTCTCAAATTAATTTATGAACAATGTACTATTCAAAAAAATAAGAAACTGAATTTGTTGCTCGTTTTATAGTATCAAAAAGCGACACTGTCGTGACGGATTGATACGGCGCGGATTAAAAACGTTATAATTAGTTGAAAGAATTTGTTGCTTGTATGTGTTTGGTACCAAATTAATTTACAGACTCTGTATTATCGAAATATATAAGAAATTGAATTTGTTGCTCGTTTTAAAGTATCGAGAAGCGACACTGTCGTCGCGGATTGATACGGCGCGGATTAAAAACGTTATAATTAGTTGAAATAATTTGTTGCTCGTAATTGTTTGGTACCAAATTAATTTACAGACTCTGTACTATCGAAATATATAAGAAATTGAATTTGTTGCTCGTTTTAAAGTATCGAGAAGCGACACTGTCGTCGCGGATTGATACGGCGCGGATTAAAAACGTTATAATTAGTTGAAATAATTTGTTGCTCGTATGTGTTTGGTACCAAATTAATTTACAGACTCTGTACTATCGAAATATATAAGAAATTGAGTTTGTTGCTCGTTTTAAAGTATCGAGAAGCGACACTGTCGTCGCGGATTGATACGGCGCGGATTAAAAACGTTATAATTAGTTGAAATAATTTGTTGCTCGTATGTGTTTGGTACCAAATTAATTTACAGACTCTGTACTATCGAAATATATAAGAAATTGAATTTGTTGCTCGTTTTAAAGTATCGAGAAGCGACACTGTCGTCGCGGATTGATACGGCGCGGATTAAAAACGTTATAATTAGTTGAAATAATTTGTTGCTCGTATGTTTTTGGTACCAAATTAATTAACAGACTCTGTACTATCGAAATATATAAGAAATTGAATTTGTTGCTCGTTTTAAAGTATCGAGAAGCGACACTGTCGTCGCGAATTGATACGGCGCGGATTAAAAACGTTATAATTAGTTGAAAAAATTTGTTCTTCGTATGTTTCTGGTCTCAAATTAATTTACAGACTTTGTACTATCGAAATATATAAGAAATTGAATTTGTTGCTCGTTTTAAAGTATCGAGAACCGACACTGTCGTCGCGGATTGATATGGCGCGGATTAAAAACGTTATAATTAGTTGAAATAATTTGTTGCTCGTATGTGTTTGGTACCAAATTAATTTACAGACTCTGTACTATCGAAATATATAAGAAATTGAATTTGTTGCTCGTTTTAAAGTATCGAGAAGCGACACTGTCGTTGCGGATTGATACGGCGCGGATTAAAAACGTTATAATTAGTTGAAATAATTTGTTCTTCGTATGTTTCTGGTCTCAAATTAATTTACAGACTTTGTACTATCGAAATATATAAGAAATTGAATTTTTTGCTCGTTTTAAAGTATCGAGAAGCGACACTTTGTCGTCGCGGATTGATACGGCGCGGATTAAAAACGTTATTATTAATTGAAATAATTTGTTGTTCGTATGTTTCTGGTCTCACGTTAATCTACGAACAATATACTAATCAAAAAAATAAGAAACTGAATTTGTTGCTCGTTTTAAAGTATCGAGAAGCGACACTGTCGTCGCGGATTGATACGGCGCGGATTAAAAACGTTATAATTAGTTGAAATAATTTGTTGCTCGTATGTGTTTGGTACCAAATTAATTTACAGACTCTGTATTATCGAAATTAATAAGAAACTGAATTTGATGCTCGTTTTAAAGTATCGAGAAGCGACACTGTCGTCGCGGATTGATACGGCGCAGATTAAAAACGTTATAATTAATTTTAATAATTTGTTCTTCGTATGTTTCTATTCTCAAATTAATTTATGAACAATATACTATTCAAAAAAATAAGAAACTGAATTTGTTGCTCGTTTTAAAGTATCGAGAAGCGACACTGTCGTGGCGGATTGATATGGCGCGGATTAAAAACGTTATAATTAGTTGAAATAATTTGTTGCTCGTAATTGTTTGGTACCAAATTAATTTACAGACTCTGTACTATCGAAATATATAAGAAATTGAATTTGTTGCTCGTTTTAAAGTATCGAGAAGCGACACTGTCGTCGCGGATTGATACGGCGCGGATTAAAAACGTTATAATTAGTTGAAATAATTTGTTGCTCGTATGTGTTTGGTACCAAATTAATTTACAGACTCTGTACTATCGAAATATATAAGAAATTGAGTTTGTTGCTCGTTTTAAAGTATCGAGAAGCGACACTGTCGTCGCGGATTGATACGGCGCGGATTAAAAACGTTATAATTAGTTGAAATAATTTGTTGCTCGTATGTGTTTGGTACCAAATTAATTTACAGACTCTGTACTATCGAAATATATAAGAAATTGAATTTGTTGCTCGTTTTAAAATATCGAGAAGCGACACTGTCGTCGCGGATTGATATGGCGCGGATTAAAAACGTTATAATTAGTTGAAATAATTTGTTCTTCGTATGTTTCTGGTCTCAAATTAATTTATGAACAATATACTATTTAAAAAAATAAGAACCTGAATTTGTTGCTCGTTTTAAAGTATCGAGAAGCGACACTGTCGTGGCGGCTTGATATGGCGCGGATTAAAAACGTTATAATTAGTTGAAATAATTTGTTGCTCGTATGTGTTTGGTACCAAATTAATTTACAGACTCTGTACTATCGAAATATATAAGAAATTGAATTTGTTGCTCGTTTTAAAGTATCGAGAAGCGACACTGTCGTCGCGAATTGATACGGCGCGGATTAAAAACGTTATAATTAGTTGAAATAATTTGTTCTTCGTATGTTTCTGGTCTCAAATTAATTTACAGACTTTGTACTATCAAAATATATAAGAAATTGAATTTGTTGCTCGTTTTAAAGTATCGAGAAGCGACACTGTCGTCGCGGATTGATATGGCGCGGATTAAAAACGTTATAATTAGTTGAAATAATTTGTTGCTCGTATGTGTTTGGTACCAAATTAATTTACAGACTCTGTACTATCGAAATATATAAGAAATTGAATTTGTTGCTCGTTTTAAAGTATCGAGAAGCGACACTGTCGTTGCGGATTGATACGGCGCGGATTAAAAACGTTATAATTAGTTGAAATAATTTGTTCTTCGTATGTTTCTGGTCTCAAATTAATTTACAGACTTTGTACTACCGAAATATATAAGAAATTGAATTTTTTGCTCGTTTTAAAGTATCGAGAAGCGACACTTTGTCGTCGCGGATTGATACGGCGCGGATTAAAAACGTTATTATTAATTGAAATAATTTGTTGTTCGTATGTTTCTGGTCTCACGTTAATCTACGAACAATATACTAATCAAAAAAATAAGAAACTGAATTTGTTGCTCGTTTTAAAGTATCGAGAAGCGACACTGTCGTCGCGGATTGATACGGCGCGGATTAAAAACGTTATAATTAGTTGAAATAATTTGTTGCTCGTATGTGTTTGGTACCAAATTAATTTACAGACTCTGTACTATCGAAATATATAAGAAATTGAATTTGTTGCTCGTTTTAAAGTATCGAGAAGCGACACTGTCGTCGCGAATTGATACGGCGCGGATTAAAAACGTTATAATTAGTTGAAATAATTTGTTGCTCGTATGTGTTTGGTACCAAATTAATTTACAGACTCTGTACTATTGAAATATATAAGAAATTGAATTTGTTGCTCGTTTTAAAGTATCGAGAAGCGACACTGTCGTCGCGGATTGATATGGCGCGGATTAAAAACGTTATAATTAGTTGAAATAATTTGTTCTTCGTATGTTTCTGGTCTCAAATTAATTTATGAACAATATACTATTTAAAAAAATAAGAACCTGAATTTGTTGCTCGTTTTAAAGTATCGAGAAGCGACACTGTCGTGGCGGCTTGATATGGCGCGGATTAAAAACGTTATAATTAGTTGAAATAATTTGTTGCTCGTATGTGTTTGGTACCAAATTAATTTACAGACTCTGTACTATCGAAATATATAAGAAATTGAATTTGTTGCTCGTTTTAAAGTATCGAGAAGCGACACTGTCGTCGCGGATTGATACGGCGCGGATTAAAAACGTTATAATTAGTTGAAATAATTTGTTCTTCGTATGTTTCTGGTCTCAAATTAATTTATGAACAATATACTATTCAAAGAAATAAGAACCTAAATTTGTTGATCGTTTTAAAGTATCGAGAAGCGACACTGTCGTGGCGGATTGATATGGTGCGGATTAAAAACGTTATAATTAGTTGAAATAATTTGTTGCTCGTATGTGTCTGGTACCAAATTAATTTACAGACTCTGTACTATCGAAATATATAAGAAATTGAGTTTGTTGCTCGTTTTAAAGTATCGAGAAGCGACACTGTCGTCGCGGATTGATACGGCGCGGATTAAAAACGTTATAATTAGTTGAAATAATTTGTTGCTCGTATGTGTTTGGTACCAAATTAATTTACAGACTCTGTACTATCGAAATATATAAGAAATTGAATTTGTTGCTCGTTTTAAAATATCGAGAAGCGACACTGTCGTCGCGGATTGATATGGCGCGGATTAAAAACGTTATAATTAGTTGAAATAATTTGTTCTTCGTATGTTTCTGGTCTCAAATTAATTTATGAACAATATACTATTTAAAAAAATAAGAACTTGAATTTGTTGCTCGTTTTAAAGTATCGAGAAGCGACACTGTCGTTGCGGATTGATACGGCGCGGATTAAAAACGTTATAATTAGTTGAAATAATTTGTTCTTCGTATGTTTCTGGTCTCAAATTAATTTACAGACTTTGTACTATCGAAATATATAAGAAATTGTATTTTTTGCTCGTTTTAAAGTATCGAGAAGCGACACTTTGTCGTCGCGGATTGATACGGCGCGGATTAAAAACGTTATTATTAATTGAAATAATTTGTTGTTCGTATGTTTCTGGTCTCACGTTAATCTACGAACAATATACTAATCAAAAAAATAAGAAACTGAATTTGTTGCTCGTTTTAAAGTATCGAGAAGCGACACTGTCGTCGCGGATTGATACGGCGCGGATTAAAAACGTTATAATTAGTTGAAATAATTTGTTGCTCGTATGTTTTTGGTACCAAATTAATCCACAGACTCTGTATTATCGAAATATATAAGAAACTGAATTTGATGCTCGTTTTAAAGTATCGAGAAGCGACACTGTCGTCGCGGATTGATACGGCGCGGATTAAAAACGTTATAATTAATTTAAATAATTTGTTCTTCGTATGTTTCTGGTCTCAAATTAATTTATGAACAATGTACTATTCAAAAAAATAAGAAACTGAATTTGTTGCTCGTTTTATAGTATCAAAAAGCGACACTGTCGTGACGGATTGATACGGCGCGGATTAAAAACGTTATAATTAGTTGAAATAATTTGTTGCTCGTATGTGTTTGGTACCAAATTAATTTACAGACTCTGTATTATCGAAATTAATAAGAAACTGAATTTGATGCTCGTTTTAAAGTATCGAGAAGCGACACTGTCGTCGCGGATTGATACGGCGCGGATTAAAAACGTTATAATTAATTTAAATAATTTGTTCTTCGTATGTTTCTATTCTCAAATTAATTTATGAACAATATACTATTCAAAAAAATAAGAAACTGAATTTGTTGCTCGTTTTAAAGTATCGAGAAGCGACACTGTCGTGGCGGATTGATATGGCGCGGATTAAAAACGTTATAATTAGTTGAAATAATTTGTTGCTCGTATGTGTTTGGTACCAAATTAATTTACAGACTCTGTACTATCGAAATATATAAGAAATTGAATTTTTTGCTCGTTTTAAAGTATCGAGAAGCGACACTGTTGTCGCGGATTGATACGGCGCGGATTAAAAACGTTATGATTAGTTGAAATAATTTGTTGCTCGTATGTGTTTGGTACCAAATTAATTTACAGACTCTGTACTATCGAAATATATAAGAAATTGAGTTTGTTGCTCGTTTTAAAGTATCGAGAAGCGACACTGTCGTCGCGGATTGATACGGCGCGGATTAAAAACGTTATAATTAGTTGAAATAATTTGTTGCTCGTATGTGTTTGGTACCAAATTAATTTACAGACTCTGTACTATCGAAATATATAAGAAATTGAGTTTGTTGCTCGTTTTAAAGTATTGAGAAGCGACACTGTCGTCGCGGATTGATACGGCGCGGATTAAAAACGTTATAATTAGTTGAAATAATTTGTTCTTCGTATGTTTCTGGTCTCAAATTAATTTATGAACAATATACTATTCAAAGAAATAAGAACCTAAATTTGTTGCTCGTTTTAAAGTATCGAGAAGCGACACTGTCGTCGCGGATTGATACGGCGCGGATTAAAAACGTTATAATTAGTTGAAATAATTTGTTGCTCGTATGTGTTTGGTACCAAATTAATTTACAGACTCTGTACTATCGAAATATATAAGAAATTGAATTTGTTGCTCGTTTTAAAGTATCGAGAAGCGACACTGTCGTCGCGGATTGATACGGCGCGGATTAAAAACGTTATAATTAGTTGAAATAATTTGTTCTTCGTATGTTTCTGGTCTCAAATTAATTTATGAACAATATACTATTCAAAGAAATAAGAACCTAAATTTGTTGATCGTTTTAAAGTATCGAGAAGCGACACTGTCGTGGCGGATTGATATGGTGCGGATTAAAAACGTTATAATTAGTTGAAATAATTTGTTGCTCGTATGTGTTTGGTACCAAATTAATTTACAGACTCTGTACTATCGAAATATATAAGAAATTGAATTTGTTGCTCGTTTTAAAGTATCGAGAAGCGACACTGTCGTCGCAAATTGATACGGCGCGGATTAAAAACGTTATAATTAGTTGAAATAATTTGTTGCTCGTATGTGTTTGGTACCAAATTAATTTACAGACTCTGTACTATCGAAATATATAAGAAATTGAATTTGTTGCTCGTTTTAAAGTATCGAGAAGCGACACTGTCGTCGCGGATTGATATGGCGCGGATTAAAAACGTCATAATTAGTTGAAATAATTTGTTGCTCGTATGTGTTTGGTACCAAATTAATTTACAGACTCTGTACTATCGAAATATATAAGAAATTGAATTTGTTGCTCGTTTTAAAGAATCGAGAAGCGACATTGTCGTCGCGGATTGATACGGCGCGGATTAAAAACGTTATAATTAGTTGAAATAATTTGTTGCTCGTATGTGTTTGGTACCAAATTAATTTACAGACTCTGTACTATCGAAATTAATAAGAAACTGAATTTGATGCTCGTTTTAAAGTATCGAGAAGCGACACTGTCGTCGCGGATTGATACGGCGCAGATTAAAAACGTTATAATTAATTTTAATAATTTGTTCTTCGTATGTTTCTATTCTCAAATTAATTTATGAACAATATACTATTCAAAAAAATAAGAAACTGAATTTGTTGCTCGTTTTAAAATATCGAGAAGCGACACTGTCGTCGCGGATTGATATGGCGCGGATTAAAAACGTTATAATTAGTTGAAATAATTTGTTCTTCGTATGTTTCTGGTCTCAAATTAATTTATGAACAATATACTATTTAAGAAAATAAGAACCTGAATTTGTTGCTCGTTTTAAAGTATCGAGAAGCGACACTGTCGTTGCGGATTGATACGGCGCGGATTAAAAACGTTATAATTAGTTGAAATAATTTGTTCTTCGTATGTTTCTGGTCTCAAATTAATTTACAGACTTTGTACTATCGAAATATATAAGAAATTGTATTTTTTGCTCGTTTTAAAGTATCGAGAAGCGACACTTTGTCGTCGCGGATTGATACGGCGCGGATTAAAAACGTTATTATTAATTGAAATAATTTGTTGTTCGTATGTTTCTGGTCTCACGTTAATCTACGAACAATATACTAATCAAAAAAATAAGAAACTGAATTTGTTGCTCGTTTTAAAGTATCGAGAAGCGACACTGTCGTCGCGGATTGATACGGCGCGGATTAAAAACGTTATAATTAGTTGAAATAATTTGTTGCTCGTATGTTTTTGGTACCAAATTAATCTACAGACTCTGTATTATCGAAATATATAAGAAACTGAATTTGATGCTCGTTTTAAAGTATCGAGAAGCGACACTGTCGTCGCGGATTGATACGGCGCGGATTAAAAACGTTATAATTAATTTAAATAATTTGTTCTTCGTATGTTTCTGGTCTCAAATTAATTTATGAACAATGTACTATTCAAAAAAATAAGAAACTGAATTTGTTGCTCGTTTTATAATATCAAAAAGCGACACTGTCGTGACGGATTGATACGGCGCGGATTAAAAACGTTATAATTAGTTGAAAGAATTTGTTGCTCGTATGTGTTTGGTACCAAATTAATTTACAGACTCTGTACTATCGAAATATATAAGAAATTGAATTTGTTGCTCGTTTTAAAATATCGAGAAGCGACACTGTCGTCGCGGATTGATACGGCGCGGATTAAAAACGTTATAATTAGTTGAAATAATTTGTTGCTCGTATGTGTTTGGTACCAAATTAATTTACAGACTCTGTATTATCGAAATTAATAAGAAACTGAATTTGATGCTCGTTTTAAAGTATCGAGAAGCGACACTGTCGTCGCGGATTGATACGGCGCAGATTAAAAACGTTATAATTAATTTTAATAATTTGTTCTTCGTATGTTTCTATTCTCAAATTAATTTATGAACAATATACTATTCAAAAAAATAAGAAACTGAATTTGTTGCTCGTTTTAAAGTATCGAGAAGCGACACTGTCGTGGCGGATTGATATGGCGCGGATTAAAAACGTTATAATTAGTTGAAATAATTTGTTGCTCGTAATTGTTTGGTACCAAATTAATTTACAGACTCTGTACTATCGAAATATATAAGAAATTGAATTTGTTGCTCGTTTTAAAGTATCGAGAAGCGACACTGTCGTCGCGGATTGATACGGCGCGGATTAAAAACGTTATAATTAGTTGAAATAATTTGTTGCTCGTATGTGTTTGGTACCAAATTAATTTACAGACTCTGTACTATCGAAATATATAAGAAATTGAGTTTGTTGCTCGTTTTAAAGTATCGAGAAGCGACACTGTCGTCGCGAATTGATACGGCGCGGATTAAAAACGTTATAATTAGTTGAAATAATTTGTTGCTCGTATGTGTTTGGTACCAAATTAATTTACAGACTCTGTACTATCGAAATATATAAGAAATTGAATTTGTTGCTCGTTTTAAAGTATCGAGAAGCGACACTGTCGTCGCGGATTGATATGGCGCGGATTAAAAACGTTATAATTAGTTGAAATAATTTGTTCTTCGTATGTTTCTGGTCTCAAATTAATTTATGAACAATATACTATTTAAAAAAATAAGAACCTGAATTTGTTGCTCGTTTTAAAGTATCGAGAAGCGACACTGTCGTGGCGGCTTGATATGGCGCGGATTAAAAACGTTATAATTAGTTGAAATAATTTGTTCTTCGTATGTTTCTGGTCTCAAATTAATTTACAGATTTTGTACTATCGAAATATATAAGAAATTGAATTTGTTGCTCGTTTTAAAGTATCGAGAAGCGACACTGTCGTCGCGGATTGATACGGCGCGGATTAAAAACGTTATAATTAGTTGAAATAATTTGTTCTTCGTATGTTTCTGGTCTCAAATTAATTTATGAACAATATACTATTTAAAAAAATAAGAAACTGAATTTGTTGCTCGTTTTAAAGTATCGAGAAGCGACACTGTCGTGGCGGATTGATATGGCGCGGATTAAAAACGTTATAATTAGTTGAAATAATTTGTTGCTCGTATGTGTTTGGTACCAAATTAATTTACAGACTCTGTACTATCGAAATATATAAGAAATTGAATTTGTTGCTCGTTTTAAAGTATCGAGAAGCGACACTGTCGTCGCGGATTGATACGGCGCGGATTAAAAACGTTATAATTAGTTGAAATATTTTGTTCTTCGTATGTTTCTGGTCTCAAATTAATTTACAGACTTTGTACTATCGAAATATATAAAAAATTGAATTTGTTGCTCGTTTTAAAGTATCGAGAAGCGACACTGTCGTCGCGGATTGATACGGCGCGGATTAAAAACGTTATAATTAGTTGAAATAATTTGTTGCTCGTATGTGTTTGGTACCAAATTAATTTACAGACTCTGTACTATCGAAATATATAAGAAACTGAATTTGTTGCTCGTTTTAAAGTATCGAGAAGCGACACTGTCGTTGCGGATTGATACGGCGCGGATTAAAAACGTTATAATTAGTTGAAATAATTTGTTCTTCGTATGTTTCTGGTCTCAAATTTATTAACAGACTTTTTACTATCGAAATATATAAGAAATTGAATTTGTTGCTCGTTTTAAATTATCGAGAAGCGACACTTTGTCGTCGCGGATTGATACGGCGCGGATTAAAAACGTTATAATTAATTGAAATAATTTGTTGTTCGTATGTTTCTGGTCTCACGTTAATCTACGAACAATATACTAATCAAAAAAATAAGAAACTGAATTTGTTGCTCGTTTTAAAGTATCGAGAAGCGACACTGTCGTCGCGGATTGATACGGCGCGGATTAAAAACGTTATAATTAGTTGAAATAATTTGTTGCTCGTATGTGTTTGGTACCAAATTAATTTACAGACTCTGTACTATCGAAATATATAAGAAACTGAATTTGTTGCTCGTTTTAAAGTATCGAGAAGCGACACTGTCGTTGCGGATTGATACGGCGCGGATTAAAAACGTTATAATTAGTTCAAATAATTTGTTCTTCGTATGTTTCTGGTCTCACGTTAATCTACGAACAATATACTAATCAAAAAAATAAGAAACTGAATTTGTTGCTCGTTTTAAAGTATCGAGAAGCGACACTGTCGTCGCGGATTGATACGGCGCGGATTAAAAACGTTATAATTAGTTGAAATAATTTGTTGCTCGTATGTGTTTGGTACCAAATTAATTTACAGACTCTGTACTATCGAAATATATAAGAAATTGAATTTGATGCTCGTTTTAAAGTATCGAGAAGCGACACTGTCGTCGCGGATTGATACGGCGCGGATTAAAAACGTTATAATTAATTTAAATAATTTGTTCTTCGTATGTTTCTGGTCTCACGTTAATCTACGAACAATATACTAATCAAAAAAATAAGAAACTGAATTTGTTGCTCGTTTTAAAGTATCGAGAAGCGACACTGTCGTCGCGGATTGATACGGCGCGGATTAAAAACGTTATAATTAGTTGAAATAATTTGTTGCTCGTATGTTTTTGGTACCAAATTAATCTACAGACTCTGTATTATCGAAATATATAAAAAACTGAATTTGATGCTCGTTTTAAAGTATCGAGAAGCGACACTGTCGTCGCGGATTGATACGGCGCGGATTAAAAACGTTATAATTAATTTAAATAATTTGTTCTTCGTATGTTTCTGGTCTCAAATTAATTTATGAACAATGTACTATTCAAAAAAATAAGAAACTGAATTTGTTGCTCGTTTTATAGTATCAAAAAGCGACACTGTCGTGACGGATTGATACGGCGCGGATTAAAAACGTTATAATTAGTTGAAAGAATTTGTTGCTTGTATGTGTTTGGTACCAAATTAATTTACAGACTCTGTATTATCGAAATATATAAGAAATTGAATTTGTTGCTCGTTTTAAAGTATCGAGAAGCGACACTGTCGTCGCGGATTGATACGGCGCGGATTAAAAACGTTATAATTAGTTGAAATAATTTGTTGCTCGTATGTGTTTGGTACCAAATTAATTTACAGACTCTGTATTATCGAAATTAATAAGAAACTGAATTTGATGCTCGTTTTAAAGTATCGAGAAGCGACACTGTCGTGGCGGATTGATATGGCGCGGATTAAAAACGTTATAATTAGTTGAAATAATTTGTTGCTCGTAATTGTTTGGTACCAAATTAATTTACAGACTCTGTACTATCGAAATATATAAGAAATTGAATTTGTTGCTCGTTTTAAAGTATCGAGAAGCGACACTGTCGTCGCGGATTGATACGGCGCGGATTAAAAACGTTATAATTAGTTGAAATAATTTATTGCTCGTATGTGTTTGGTACCAAATTAATTTACAGACTCTGTACTATCGAAATATATAAGAAATTGAATTTGTTGCTCGTTTTAAACTATCGAGAAGCGACACTGTCGTCGCGGATTGATACGGCGCGGATTAAAAACGTTATAATTAGTTGAAATAATTTGTTGCTCGTATGTGTTTGGTACCAAATTAATTTACAGACTCTGTACTATCGAAATATATAAGAAATTGAATTTGTTGCTCGTTTTAAACTATCGAGAAGCGACACTGTCGTCGCGGATTGATACGGCGCGGATTAAAAACGTTATAATTAGTTGAAATAATTTGTTGCTCGTATGTGTTTGGTACCAAATTAATTTACAGACTCTGTACTATCGAAATATATAAGAAATTGAATTTGTTGCTCGTTTTAAAGTATCGAGAAGCGACACTGTCGTCGCAAATTGATACGGCGCGGATTAAAAACGTTATAATTAGTTGAAATAATTTGTTGCTCGTATGTTTTTGGTACCAAATTAATCTACAGACTCTGTATTATCGAAATATATAAGAAACTGAATTTGATGCTCGTTTTAAAGTATCGAGAAGCGACACTGTCGTCGCGGATTGATACGGCAAGGATTAAAAACGTTATAATTAGTTGAAATAATTTGTTCTTCGTATGTTTCTGGTCTCAAATTAATTTATGAACAATATACTATTCAAAAAAATAAGAAACTGAATTTGTTGCTCGTTTTAAAGCATCGAGAAGCGACACTGTCGTGGCGGATTGATATGGCGCGGATTAAAAACGTCATAATTAGTTGAAATAATTTGTTGCTCGTATGTGTTTGGTACCAAATTAATTTACAGACTCTGTACTATCGAAATATATAAGAAATTGAATTTGTTGCTCGTTTTAAAGTATCGAGAAGCGACATTGTCGTCGCGGATTGATACGGCGCGGATTAAAAACGTTATAATTAGTTGAAATAATTTGTTGCTCGTATGTTTTTGGTACCAAATTAATCTACAGACTCTGTGCTATCGAAATATATAAGAAACTGAATTTGATGCTCGTTTTAAAGTATCGAGAAGCGACACTGTCGTCGCGGATTGATACGGCGCGGATTAAAAACGTTATAATTAATTTAAATAATTTGTTCTTCGTATGTTTCTATTCTCAAATTAATTTATGAACAATATACTATTCAAAAAAATAAGAAACTGAATTTGTTGCTCGTTTTAAAGTATCGAGAAGCGACACTGTCGTGGCGGATTGATATGGCGCGGATTAAAAACGTTATAATTAGTTGAAATAATTTGTTGCTCGTATGTGTTTGGTACCAAATTAATTTACAGACTCTGTACTATCGAAATATATAAGAAATTGAATTTGTTGCTCGTTTTAAAGTATCGAGAAGCGACACTGTCGTCGCGGATTGATACGGCGCGGATTAAAAACGTTATAATTAGTTGAAATAATTTGTTCTTCGTATGTTTCTGGTCTCAAATTAATTTATGAACAATATACTATTTAAAAAAATAAGAAACTGAATTTGTTGCTCGTTTTAAAGTATCGAGAAGCGACACTGTCGTGGCGGATTGATATGGCGCGGATTAAAAACGTTATAATTAGTTGAAATAATTTGTTGCTCGTATGTGTTTGGTACCAAATTAATTTACAGACTCTGTACTATCGAAATATATAAGAAATTGAATTTGTTGCTCGTTTTAAAGTATCGAGAAGCGACACTGTCGTCGCGGATTGATACGGCGCGGATTAAAAACGTTATAATTAGTTGAAATAATTTGTTCTTCGTATGTTTCTGGTCTCAAATTAATTTACAGACTTTGTACTATCGAAATATATAAGAAATTGAATTTGTTGCTCGTTTTAAAGTATCGAGAAGCGACACTGTCGTCGCGGATTGATATGGCGCGGATTAAAAACGTTATAATTAGTTGAAATAATTTGTTGCTCGTATGTGTTTGGTACCAAATTAATTTACAGACTCTGTACTATCGAAATATATAAGAAATTGAATTTGTTGCTCGTTTTAAAGTATCGAGAAGCGACACTGTCGTTGCGGATTCATACGGCGCGGATTAAAAACGTTATAATTAGTTGAAATAATTTGTTCTTCGTATGTTTCTGGTCTCAAATTAATTTACAGACTTTGTACTATCGAAATATATAAGAAATTGAATTTTTTGCTCGTTTTAAAGTATCGAGAAGCGACACTTTGTCGTCGCGGATTGATACGGCGCGGATTAAAAACGTTATTATTAATTGAAATAATTTGTTGTTCGTATGTTTCTGGTCTCACGTTAATCTACGAACAATATACTAATCAAAAAAATAAGAAACTGAATTTGTTGCTCGTTTTAAAGTATCGAGAAGCGACACTGTCGTCGCGGATTGATACGGCGCGGATTAAAAACGTTATAATTAGTTGAAATAATTTGTTGCTCGTATGTGTTTGGTACCAAATTAATTTACAGACTCTGTACTATCGAAATATATAAGAAATTGAATTTGTTGCTCGTTTTAAAGTATCGAGAAGCGACACTGTCGTCGCGAATTGATACGGCGCGGATTAAAAACGTTATAATTAGTTGAAAAAATTTGTTCTTCGTATGTTTCTGGTCTCAAATTAATTTATGAACAATGTACTATTCAAAAAAATAAGAAACTGAATTTGTTGCTCGTTTTATAGTATCAAAAAGCGACACTGTCGTGACGGATTGATACGGCGCGGATTAAAAACGTTATAATTAGTTGAAATAATTTGTTGCTCGTATGTGTTTGGTACCAAATTAATTTACAGACTCTGTACTATCGAAATATATAAGAAATTGAATTTGTTGCTCGTTTTAAAGTATCGAGAAGCGACACTGTCGTCGCGGATTGATACGGCGCGGATTAAAAACGTTATAATTAGTTGAAATAATTTGTTGCTCGTATGTGTTTGGTACCAAATTAATCTACAGACTCTGTATTATCGAAATTAATAAGAAACTGAATTTGATGCTCGTTTTAAAGTATCGAGAAGCGACACTGTCGTCGCGGATTGATACGGCGCGGATTAAAAACGTTATAATTAATTTAAATAATTTGTTCTTCGTATGTTTCTATTCTCAAATTAATTTATGAACAATATACTATTCAAAAAAATAAGAAACTGAATTTGTTGCTCGTTTTAAAGCATCGAGAAGCGACACTGTCGTGGCGGATTGATATGGCGCGGATTAAAAACGTCATAATTAGTTGAAATAATTTGTTGCTCGTATGTGTTTGGTACCAAATTAATTTACAGACTCTGTACTATCGAAATATATAAGAAATTGAATTTGTTGCTCGTTTTAAAGTATCGAGAAGCGACACTGTCGTCGCGGATTGATACGGCGCGGATTAAAAACGTTATAATTAATTTAAATAATTTGTTCTTCGTATGTTTCTGGTCTCAAATTAATCTACAGACTCTGT
The DNA here is from genome assembly GCF_040581485.1 of Linepithema humile. Taxonomy (NCBI): domain Eukaryota; kingdom Metazoa; phylum Arthropoda; class Insecta; order Hymenoptera; family Formicidae; genus Linepithema; species Linepithema humile. The sequence continues at coordinate 13,007,133 of NC_090132.1, forward strand.
ATTATCGAAATATATAAGAAACTGAATTTGTTGCTCGTTTTATAGTATCAAAAAGCGACACTGTCGTGGCGGATTGATATGGCGCGGATTAAAAACGTTATAATTAGTTGAAAGAATTTGTTGCTCGTATGTGTTTGGTACCAAATTAATTTACAGACTCTGTACTATCGAAATATATAAGAAATTGAATTTGTTGCTCGTTTTAAAGTATCGAGAAGCGACACTGTCGTCGCGGATTGATACGGCGCGGATTAAAAACGTTATAATTAGTTGAAATAATTTGTTGCTCGTATGTGTTTGGTACCAAATTAATTTACAGACTCTGTATTATCGAAATTAATAAGAAACTGAATTTGATGCTCGTTTTAAAGTATCGAGAAGCGACACTGTCGTCGCGGATTGATACGGCGCGGATTAAAAACGTTATAATTAATTTAAATAATTTGTTCTTCGTATGTTTCTATTCTCAAATTAATTTATGAACAATATACTATTCAAAAAAATAAGAAACTGAATTTGTTGCTCGTTTTAAAGTATCGAGAAGCGACACTGTCGTGGCGGATTGATATGGCGCGGATTAAAAACGTTATAATTAGTTGAAATAATTTGTTGCTCGTAATTGTTTGGTACCAAATTAATTTACAGACTCTGTACTATCGAAATATATAAGAAATTGAATTTGTTGCTCGTTTTAAAGTATCGAGAAGCGACACTGTCGTCGCGGATTGATACGGCGCGGATTAAAAACGTTATAATTAGTTCAAATAATTTGTTCTTCGTATGTTTCTGGTCTCTAATTAATCTACAGACTCTGTATTATCGAAATATATAAGAAACTGAATTTGATGCTCGTTTTAAAGTATCGAGAAGCGACACTGTCGTCGCGGATTGATACGGCGCGGATTAAAAACGTTATAATTAGTTGAAATAATTTGTTGCTCGTATGTTTTTGGTACCAAATTAATCTACAGACTCTGTGCTATCGAAATATATAAGAAACTGAATTTGATGCTCGTTTTAAAGTATCGAGAAGCGACACTGTCGTCGCGGATTGATACGGCGCGGATTAAAAACGTTATAATTAGTTGAAATAATTTGTTCTTCGTATGTTTCTGGTCTCAAATTAATTTATGAACAATATACTATTCAAAAAAATAAGAAACTGAATTTGTTGCTCGTTTTATAGTATCAAAAAGCGACACTGTCGTGGCGGATTGATATGGCGCGGATTAAAAACGTTATAATTAGTTGAAAGAATTTGTTGCTCGTATGTGTTTGGTACCAAATTAATTTACAGACTCTGTACTATCGAAATATATAAGAAATTGAATTTGTTGCTCGTTTTAAACTATCGAGAAGCGACACTGTCGTCGCGGATTGATACGGCGCGGATTAAAAACGTTATAATTAGTTGAAATAATTTGTTGCTCGTATGTGTTTGGTACCAAATTAATTTACAGACTCTGTACTATCGAAATATATAAGAAATTGAATTTGTTGCTCGTTTTAAAGTATCGAGAAGCGACACTGTCGTCGCGGATTGATACGGCGCGGATTAAAAACGTTATAATTAGTTGAAATAATTTGTTCTTCGTATGTTTCTGGTCTCAAATTAATTTATGAACAATATACTATTCAAAGAAATAAGAACCTAAATTTGTTGATCGTTTTAAAGTATCGAAAAGCGACACTGTCGTGGCGGATTGATATGGAGCGGATTAAAAACGTTATAATTAGTTGAAATAATTTGTTGCTCGTATGTGTCTGGTACCAAATTAATTTACAGACTCTATACTATCGAAATATATAAGAAATTGAGTTTGTTGCTCGTTTTAAAGTATCGAGAAGCGACACTGTCGTCGCGGATTGATACGGCGCGGATTAAAAACGTTATAATTAGTTGAAATAATTTGTTGCTCGTATGTGTTTGGTACCAAATTAATTTACAGACTCTGTACTATCGAAATATATAAGAAATTGAATTTGTTGCTCGTTTTAAAGTATCGAGAAGCGACACTGTCGTGGCGGATTGATATGGCGCGGATTAAAAACGTTATAATTAGTTGAAATAATTTGTTGCTCGTAATTGTTTGGTACCAAATTAATTTACAGACTCTGTACTATCGAAATATATAAGAAATTGAATTTGTTGCTCGTTTTAAAGTATCGAGAAGCGACACTGTCGTCGCGGATTGATACGGCGCGGATTAAAAACGTTATAATTAGTTGAAATAATTTGTTCTTCGTATGTTTCTGGTCTCTAATTAATCTACAGACTCTGTATTATCGAAATATATAAGAAACTGAATTTGATGCTCGTTTTAAAGTATCGAGAAGCGACACTGTCGTCGCGGATTGATACGGCGCGGATTAAAAACGTTATGATTAGTTGAAATAATTTGTTGCTCGTATGTGTTTGGTACCAAATTAATCTACAGACTCTGTACTATCGAAATATATAAGAAATTGAATTTGTTGCTCGTTTTAAAGTATCGAGAAGCGACACTGTCGTCGCAAATTGATACGGCGCGGATTAAAAACGTTATAATTAGTTGAAATAATTTGTTGCTCGTATGTGTTTGGTACCAAATTAATTTACAGACTCTGTACTATCGAAATATATAAGAAATTGAATTTGTTGCTCGTTTTAAAGTATCGAGAAGCGACACTGTCGTCGCGGATTGATACGGCGCGGATTAAAAACGTTATAATTAGTTGAAATAATTTGTTGCTCGTATGTGTTTGGTACCAAATTAATTTACAGACTTTGTATTATCGAAATTAATAAGAAACTGAATTTGATGCTCGTTTTAAAGTATCGAGAAGCGACACTGTCGTCGCGGATTGATACGGCGCAGATTAAAAACGTTATAATTAATTTTAATAATTTGTTCTTCGTATGTTTCTATTCTCAAATTAATTTATGAACAATATACTATTCAAAAAAATAAGAAACTGAATTTGTTGCTCGTTTTAAAGTATCGAGAAGCGACACTGTCGTGGCGGATTGATATGGCGCGGATTAAAAACGTTATAATTAGTTGAAATAATTTGTTGCTCGTATGTGTTTGGTACCAAATTAATTTACAGACTCTGTACTATCGAAATATATAAGAAATTGAATTTGTTGCTCGTTTTAAAGTATCGAGAAGCGACACTGTCGTCGCGGATTGATACGGCGCGGATTAAAAACGTTATAATTAGTTGAAATAATTTGTTCTTCGTATGTTTCTGGTCTCTAATTAATCTACAGACTCTGTATTATCGAAATTAATAAAAAACTGAATTTGATGCTCGTTTTAAAGTATCGAGAAGCGACACTGTCGTCGCGGATTGATACGACAAGGATTAAAAACGTTATAATTAGTTGAAATAATTTGTTCTTCGTATGTTTCTGGTCTCAAATTAATTTACAGACTCTGTACTATCGAAATATATAAGAAATTGAATTTGTTGCTCGTTTTAAAGTATCGAGAAGCGACACTGTCGTCGCGGATTGATACGGCGCGGATTAAAAACGTTATAATTAGTTGAAATAATTTGTTCTTCGTATGTTTCTGGTCTCAAATTAATTTATGAACAATATACTATTCAAAAAAATAAGAAACTGAATTTGTTGCTTGTTTTAAAGTATCGAGAAGCGACACTGTCGTCGCGGATTGATATGTCGGGGATTAAAAACGTTATAATTAATTTAAATAATTTGTTCTTCGTATGTTTCTATTCTCAAATTAATTTATGAACAATATACTATTCAAAAAAATAAGAAACTGAATTTGTTGCTCGTTTTATAGTATCAAAAAGCGACACTGTCGTGGCGGATTGATATGGCGCGGATTAAAAACGTTATAATTAGTTGAAAGAATTTGTTGCTCGTATGTGTTTGGTACCAAATTAATTTACAGACTCTGTACTATCGAAATATATAAGAAATTGAATTTGTTGCTCGTTTTAAAGTATCGAGAAGCGACACTGTCGTCGCGGATTGATATGGCGCGAATTAAAAACGTTATAATTAGTTGAAATAATTTGTTGCTCGTATGTGTTTGGTACCAAATTAATTTACAGACTCTGTACTATCGAAATATATAAGAAATTGAATTTGTTGCTCGTTTTAAAGTATCGAGAAGCGACACTGTCGTCGCGGATTGATACGGCGCGGATTAAAAACGTTATAATTAGTTGAAATAATTTGTTGCTCGTATGTGTTTGGTACCAAATTAATTTACAGACTCTGTACTATCGAAATTAATAAGAAACTGAATTTGATGCTCGTTTTAAAGTATCGAGAAGCGACACTGTCGTCGCGGATTGATACGGCGCAGATTAAAAACGTTATAATTAATTTTAATAATTTGTTCTTCGTATGTTTCTATTCTCAAATTAATTTATGAACAATATACTATTCAAAAAAATAAGAAACTGAATTTGTTGCTCGTTTTAAAGTATCGAGAAGCGACACTGTCGTGGCGGATTGATATGGCGCGGATTAAAAACGTTATAATTAGTTGAAATAATTTGTTGCTCGTAATTGTTTGGTACCAAATTAATTTACAGACTCTGTACTATCGAAATATATAAGAAATTGAATTTGTTGCTCGTTTTAAAGTATCGAGAAGCGACACTGTCGTCGCGGATTGATACGGCGCGGATTAAAAACGTTATAATTAGTTGAAATAATTTGTTCTTCGTATGTTTCTGGTCTCAAATTAATCTACAGACTCTGTATTATCGAAATATATAAGAAACTGAATTTGATGCTCGTTTTAAAGTATCGAGAAGCGACACTGTCGTCGCGGATTGATACGGCGCGGATTAAAAACGTTATAATTAGTTGAAATAATTTGTTGCTCGTATGTTTTTGGTACCAAATTAATTTACAGACTCTGTACTATCGAAATATATAAGAAACTGAATTTGTTGCTCGTTTTAAAGTATCGAGAAGCGACACTGTCGTCGCGGATTGATACGGCGCGGATTAAAAACGTTATAATTAGTTGAAATAATTTGTTCTTCGTATGTTTCTGGTCTCAAATTAATTTATGAACAATATACTATTCAAAAAAATAAGAAACTGAATTTGTTGCTTGTTTTAAAGTATCGAGAAGCGACACTGTCGTGGCGGATTGATATGGCGCGGATTAAAAACGTTATAATTAGTTGAAAGAATTTGTTGCTCGTATGTGTTTGGTACCAAATTAATTTACAGACTCTGTACTATCGAAATATATAAGAAATTGAATTTGTTGCTCGTTTTAAAGTATCGAGAAGCGACACTGTCGTCGCGGATTGATACGGCGCGGATTAAAAACGTTATAATTAGTTGAAATAATTTGTTGCTCGTATGTGTTTGGTACCAAATTAATTTACAGACTCTGTACTATCGAAATATATAAGAAACTGAATTTGTTGCTCGTTTTAAAGTATCGAGAAGCGACACTGTCGTCGCGGATTGATACGGCGCGGATTAAAAACGTTATAATTAATTTAAATAATTTGTTCTTCGTATGTTTCTATTCTCAAATTAATTTATGAACAATATACTATTCAAAAAAATAAGAAACTGAATTTGTTGCTCGTTTTATAGTATCAAAAAGCGACACTGTCGTGGCGGATTGATATGGCGCGGATTAAAAACGTTATAATTAGTTGAAAGAATTTGTTGCTCGTATGTGTTTGGTACCAAATTAATTTACAGACTCTGTACTATCGAAATATATAAGAAATTGAATTTGTTGCTCGTTTTAAAGTATTGAGAAGCGACACTGTCGTCGCGGATTGATACGGAGCGGATTAAAAACGTTATAATTAGTTGAAATAATTTGTTGCTCGTATGTGTTTGGTACCAAATTAATTTACAGACTCTGTACTATCGAAATATATAAGAAATTGAATTTGTTGCTCGTTTTAAAGTATCGAGAAGCGACACTGTCGTCGCGAATTGATACGGCGCGGATTAAAAACGTTATAATTAGTTGAAAAAATTTGTTTTTCGTATGTTTCTGGTCTCAAATTAATTTATGAACAATATACTATTCAAAGAAATAAAAACCTAAATTTGTTGATCGTTTTAAAGTATCGAGAAGCGACACTGTCGTGGCGGATTGATATGGTGCGGATTAAAAACGTTATAATTAGTTGAAATAATTTGTTGCTCGTATGTGTCTGGTACCAAATTAATTTACAGACTCTGTACTATCGAAATATATAAGAAATTGAGTTTGTTGCTCGTTTTAAAGTATCGAGAAGCGACACTGTCGTCGCGGATTGATACGGCGCGGATTAAAAACGTTATAATTAGTTGAAATAATTTGTTGCTCGTATGTGTTTGGTACCAAATTAATTTACAGACTCTGTACTATCGAAATATATAAGAAATTGAATTTGTTGCTCGTTTTAAAGTATCGAGAAGCGACACTGTCGTGGCGGATTGATATGGCGCGGATTAAAAACGTTATAATTAGTTGAAATAATTTGTTGCTCGTAATTGTTTGGTACCAAATTAATTTACAGACTCTGTACTATCGAAATATATAAGAAATTGAATTTGTTGCTCGTTTTAAAGTATCGAGAAGCGACACTGTCGTCGCGGATTGATACGGCGCGGATTAAAAACGTTATAATTAGTTGAAATAATTTGTTCTTCGTATGTTTCTGGTCTCAAATTAATCTACAGACTCTGTATTATCGAAATATATAAGAAACTGAATTTGATGCTCGTTTTAAAGTATCGAGAAGCGACACTGTCGTCGCGGATTGATACGGCGCGGATTAAAAACGTTATGATTAGTTGAAATAATTTGTTGCTCGTATGTGTTTGGTACCAAATTAATTTACAGACTCTGTACTATCGAAATATATAAGAAATTGAATTTGTTGCTCGTTTTAAAGTATCGAGAAGCGACACTGTCGTCGCGGATTGATACGGCGCGGATTAAAAACGTTATGATTAGTTGAAATAATTTGTTGCTCGTATGTGTTTGGTACCAAATTAATCTACAGACTCTGTACTATCGAAATATATAAGAAATTGAATTTGTTGCTCGTTTTAAAGTATCGAGAAACGACACTGTCGTCGCGGATTGATACGGCGCGGATTAAAAACGTTATAATTAATTTAAATAATTTGTTCTTCGTATGTTTCTATTCTCAAATTAATTTATGAACAATATACTATTCAAAAAAATAAGAAACTGAATTTGTTGCTCGTTTTAAAGTATCGAGAAGCGACACTGTCGTCGCGGATTGATACGGCGCGGATTAAAAACGTTATAATTAGTTGAAATAATTTGTTGCTCGTATGTTTCTGGTCTCAAATTAATTTACAGACTTTGTACTATCGAAATATATAAGAAATTGAATTTTTTGCTCGTTTTAAAGTATCGAGAAGCGACACTTTGTCGTCGCGGATTGATACGGCGCGGATTAAAAACTTTATTATTAATTGAAATAATTTGTTGTTTGTATGTTTCTGGTCTCACGTTAATCTACGAACAATATACTAATCAAAAAAATAAGAAACTGAATTTGTTGCTCGTTTTAAAGTATCGAGAAGCGACACTGTCGTCGCGGATTGATACGGCGCGGATTAAAAACGTTATAATTAGTTGAAATAATTTGTTGCTCGTATGTTTTTGGTACCAAATTAATCTACAGACTCTGTATTATCGAAATATATAAGAAACTGAATTTGATGTTCGTTTTAAAGTATCGAGAAGCGACACTGTCGTCGCGGATTGATACGGCGCGGATTAAAAACGTTATAATTAATTTAAATAATTTGTTTTTCGTATGTTTCTGGTCTCAAATTAATTTATGAACAATGTACTATTCAAAAAAATAAGAAACTGAATTTGTTGCTCGTTTTATAGTATCAAAAAGCGACACTGTCGTGACGGATTGATACGGCGCGGATTAAAAACGTTATAATTAGTTGAAAGAATTTGTTGCTCGTATGTGTTTGGTACCAAATTAATTTACAGACTCTGTACTATCGAAATATATAAGAAATTGAATTTGTTGCTCGTTTTAAAGTATCGAGAAGCGACACTGTCGTCGCGGATTGATACGGCGCGGATTAAAAACGTTATAATTAGTTGAAATAATTTGTTGCTCGTATGTGTTTGGTACCAAATTAATTTACAGACTCTGTATTATCGAAATTAATAAGAAACTGAATTTGATGCTCGTTTTAAAGTATCGAGAAGCGACACTGTCGTCGCGGATTGATACGGCGCAGATTAAAAACGTTATAATTAATTTTAATAATTTGTTCTTCGTATGTTTCTATTCTCAAATTAATTTATGAACAATATACTATTCAAAAAATAAGAAACTGAATTTGTTGCTCGTTTTAAAGTATCGAGAAGCGACACTGTCGTGGCGGATTGATATGGCGCGGATTAAAAACGTTATAATTAGTTGAAATAATTTGTTGCTCGTAATTGTTTGGTACCAAATTAATTTACAGACTCTGTACTATCGAAATATATAAGAAATTGAATTTGTTGCTCGTTTTAAAGTATCGAGAAGCGACACTGTCGTCGCGGATTGATACGGCGCGGATTAAAAACGTTATAATTAGTTGAAATAATTTGTTCTTCGTATGTTTCTGGTCTCAAATTAATCTACAGACTCTGTATTATCGAAATATATAAGAAACTGAATTTGATGCTCGTTTTAAAGTATCGAGAAGCGACACTGTCGTCGCGGATTGATACGGCGCGGATTAAAAACGTTATAATTAGTTGAAATAATTTGTTCTTCGTATGTTTCTGGTCTCAAATTAATTTACAGACTTTGTACTATCGAAATATATAAGAAATTGACTTTTTTGCTCGTTTTAAAGTATCGAGAAGCTACACTTTGTCGTCGCGGATTGATACGGCGCGGATTAAAAACGTTATTATTAATTGAAATAATTTGTTGTTCGTATGTTTCTGGTCTCACGTTAATCTACGAACAATATACTAATCAAAAAAATAAGAAACTGAATTTGTTGCTCGTTTTAAAGTATCGACAAGCGACACTGTCGTCGCGGATTGATACGGCGCGGATTAAAAACGTTATAATTAGTTGAAATAATTTGTTGCTCGTATGTTTTTGGTACCAAATTAATCTACAGACTCTGTATTATCGAAATATATAAGAAACTGAATTTGATGCTCGTTTTAAAGTATCGAGAAGCGACACTGTCGTCGCGGATTGATACGGCGCGGATTAAAAACGTTATAATTAATTTAAATAATTTGTTCTTCGTATGTTTCTGGTCTCAAATTAATTTATGAACAATGTACTATTCAAAAAAATAAGAAACTGAATTTGTTGCTCGTTTTATAGTATCAAAAAGCGACACTGTCGTGACGGATTGATACGGCGCGGATTAAAAACGTTATAATTAGTTGAAAGAATTTGTTGCTCGTATGTGTTTGGTACCAAATTAATTTACAGACTCTGTACTATCGAAATATATAAGAAATTGAATTTGTTGCTCGTTTTAAAGTATCGAGAAGCGACACTTTGTCGTCGCGGATTGATATGGCGCGGATTAAAAACGTTATAATTAGTTAGAAATAATTTGTTGCCTCGCATGTGTTTGGTACCAAATTAATTTACAGACTCTGTACTATCGAAATATATAAGAAATTGAATTTGTTGCTCGTTTTAAAGTATCGAGAAGCGACACTGTCGTGGCGGATTGATATGGCGCAGATTAAAAACGTTATAATTAGTTGAAATAATTTGTTGCTCGTAATTGTTTGGTACCAAATTAATTTACAGACTCTGTACTATCGAAATATATAAGAAATTGAATTTGTTGCTCGTTTTAAAGTATCGAGAAGCGACACTGTCGTCGCGGATTGATACGGCGCGGATTAAAAACGTTATAATTAGTTGAAATAATTTGTTCTTCGTATGTTTCTGGTCTCAAATTAATCTACAGACTCTGTATTATCGAAATATATAAGAAACTGAATTTGATGCTCGTTTTAAAGTATCGAGAAGCGACATTGTCGTCGCGGATTGATACGGCGCGGATTAAAAACGTTATGATTAGTTGAAATAATTTGTTGCTCGTATGTGTTTGGTACCAAATTAATTTACAGACTCTGTACTATCGAAATATATAAGAAATTGAATTTGTTGCTCGTTTTAAAGTATCGAGAAGCGACACTGTCGTCGCAAATTGATACGGCGCGGATTAAAAACGTTATAATTAGTTGAAATAATTTGTTGCTCGTATGTTTCTGGTCCTCACGTTAATCTACGAACAATATACTAATCAAAAAAATAAGAAACTGAATTTGTTGCTCGTTTTAAAGTATCGAGAAGCGACACTGTCGTCGCGGATTGATACGGCGCGGATTAAAAACGTTATAATTAGTTGAAATAATTTGTTGCTCGTATGTTTTTGGTACCAAATTAATCTACAGACTCTGTATTATCGAAATATATAAGAAACTGAATTTGATGCTCGTTTTAAAGTATCGAGAAGCGACACTGTCGTCGCGGATTGATACGGCGCGGATTAAAAACGTTATAATTAATTTAAATAATTTGTTTTTCGTATGTTTCTGGTCTCAAATTAATTTATGAACAATGTACTATTCAAAAAAATAAGAAACTGAATTTGTTGCTCGTTTTATAGTATCAAAAAGCGACACTGTCGTGACGGATTGATACGGCGCGGATTAAAAACGTTATAATTAGTTGAAAGAATTTGTTGCTCGTATGTGTTTGGTACCAAATTAATTTACAGACTCTGTACTATCGAAATATATAAGAAATTGAATTGTTGCTCGTTTTAAAGTATCGAGAAGCGACATCTGTCGTCGCGGATTGATACGGCGCGGATTAAAAACGTTATAATTAGTTGAAATAATTTGTTGCTCGTATGTGTTTGGTACCAAATTAATTTACAGACTCTGTATTATCGAAATTAATAAGAAACTGAATTTGATGCTCGTTTTAAAGTATCGAGAAGCGACACTGTCGTCGCGGATTGATACGGCGCAGATTAAAAACGTTATAATTAATTTTAATAATTTGTTCTTCGTATGTTTCTATTCTCAAATTAATTTATGAACAATATACTATTCAAAAAAATAAGAAACTGAATTTGTTGCTCGTTTTAAAGTATCGAGAAGCGACACTGTCGTGGCGGATTGATATGGCGCGGATTAAAAACGTTATAATTAGTTGAAATAATTTGTTGCTCGTAATTGTTTGGTACCAAATTAATTTACAGACTCTGTACTATCGAAATATATAAGAAATTGAATTTGTTGCTCGTTTTAAAGTATCGAGAAGCGACACTGTCGTCGCGGATTGATACGGCGCGGATTAAAAACGTTATAATTAGTTCAAATAATTTGTTCTTCGTATGTTTCTGGTCTCTAATTAATCTACAGACTCTGTATTATCGAAATATATAAGAAACTGAATTTGATGCTCGTTTTAAAGTATCGAGAAGCGACACTGTCGTCGCGGATTGATACGGCGCGGATTAAAAACGTTATAATTAGTTGAAATAATTTGTTCTTCGTATGTTTCTGGTCTCAAATTAATTTACAGACTTTGTACTATCGAAATATATAAGAAATTGAATTTTTTGCTCGTTTTAAAGTATCGAGAAACGACACTGTCGTCGCGGATTGATACGGCGCGGATTAAAAACGTTATAATTAGTTGAAATAATTTGTTGTTCGTATGTTTCTGGTCTCACGTTAATCTACGAACAATATACTAATCAAAAAAATAAGAAATCTGAATTTGTTGCTCGTTTTAAAGTATCGACAAGCGACACTGTCGTCGCGGATTGATACGGCGCGGATTAAAAACGTTATAATTAGTTGAAATAATTTGTTGCTCGTATGTTTTTGGTACCAAATTAATCTACAGACTCTGTATTATCGAAATATATAAGAAACTGAATTTGATGCTCGTTTTAAAGTATCGAGAAGCGACACTGTCGTCGCGGATTGATACGGCGCGGATTAAAAACGTTATAATTAATTTAAATAATTTGTTCTTCGTATGTTTCTGGTCTCAAATTAATTTATGAACAATGTACTATTCAAAAAAATAAGAAACTGAATTTGTTGCTCGTTTTATAGTATCAAAAAGCGACACTGTCGTGACGGATTGATACGGCGCGGATTAAAAACGTTATAATTAGTTGAAAGAATTTGTTGCTCGTATGTGTTTGGTACCAAATTAATTTACAGACTCTGTACTATCGAAATATATAAGAAATTGAATTTGTTGCTCGTTTTAAAGTATCGAGAAGCGACACTTTGTCGTCGCGGATTGATACGGCGCGGATTAAAAACGTTATAATTAGTTAAAATAATTTGTTGCTCGTATGTGTTTGGTACCAAATTAATTTACAGACTCTGTACTATCGAAATATATAAGAAATTGAATTTGTTGCTCGTTTTAAAGTATCGAGAAGCGACACTGTCGTGGCGGATTGATATGGCGCAGATTAAAAACGTTATAATTAGTTGAAATAATTTGTTGCTCGTAATTGTTTGGTACCAAATTAATTTACAGACTCTGTACTATCGAAATATATAAGAAATTGAATTTGTTGCTCGTTTTAAAGTATCGAGAAGCGACACTGTCGTCGCGGATTGATACGGCGCGGATTAAAAACGTTATAATTAGTTCAAATAATTTGTTCTTCGTATGTTTCTGGTCTCTAATTAATCTACAGACTCTGTATTATCGAAATATATAAGAAACTGAATTTGATGCTCGTTTTAAAGTATCGAGAAGCGACACTGTCGTCGCGGATTGATACGGCGCGGATTAAAAACGTTATGATTAGTTGAAATAATTTGTTGCTCGTATGTGTTTGGTACCAAATTAATTTACAGACTCTGTACTATCGAAATATATAAGAAATTGAATTTGTTGCTCGTTTTAAAGTATCGAGAAACGACACTGTCGTCGCGGATTGATACGGCGCGGATTAAAAACGTTATAATTAGTTGAAATAATTTGTTGTTCGTATGTTTCTGGTCTCACGTTAATCTACGAACAATATACTAATCAAAAAAATAAGAAACTGAATTTGTTGCTCGTTTTAAAGTATCGAGAAGCGACACTGTCGTCGCGGATTGATACGGCGCGGATTAAAAACGTTATAATTAGTTGAAATAATTTGTTGCTCGTATGTTTTTGGTACCAAATTAATCTACAGACTCTGTATTATCGAAATATATAAGAAACTGAATTTGATGCTCGTTTTAAAGTATCGAGAAGCGACACTGTCGTCGCGGATTGATACGGCGCGGATTAAAAACGTTATAATTAATTTAAATAATTTGTTTTTCGTATGTTTCTGGTCTCAAATTAATTTATGAACAATGTACTATTCAAAAAAATAAGAAACTGAATTTGTTGCTCGTTTTATAGTATCAAAAAGCGACACTGTCGTGACGGATTGATACGGCGCGGATTAAAAACGTTATAATTAGTTGAAAGAATTTGTTGCTCGTATGTGTTTGGTACCAAATTAATTTACAGACTCTGTACTATCGAAATATATAAGAAATTGAATTTGTTGCTCGTTTTAAAGTATCGAGAAGCGACACTGTCGTCGCGGATTGATACGGCGCGGATTAAAAACGTTATAATTAGTTGAAATAATTTGTTGCTCGTATGTGTTTGGTACCAAATTAATTTACAGACTCTGTATTATCGAAATTAATAAGAAACTGAATTTGATGCTCGTTTTAAAGTATCGAGAAGCGACACTGTCGTCGCGGATTGATACGGCGCAGATTAAAAACGTTATAATTAATTTTAATAATTTGTTCTTCGTATGTTTCTATTCTCAAATTAATTTATGAACAATATACTATTCAAAAAAATAAGAAACTGAATTTGTTGCTCGTTTTAAAGTATCGAGAAGCGACACTGTCGTGGCGGATTGATATGGCGCGGATTAAAAACGTTATAATTAGTTGAAATAATTTGTTGCTCGTAATTGTTTGGTACCAAATTAATTTACAGACTCTGTACTATCGAAATATATAAGAAATTGAATTTGTTGCTCGTTTTAAAGTATCGAGAAGCGACACTGTCGTCGCGGATTGATACGGCGCGGATTAAAAACGTTATAATTAGTTGAAATACTTTGTTCTTCCTATGTTTCTGGTCTCAAATTAATCTACAGACTCTGTATTATCGAAATATATAAGAAACTGAATTTGATGCTCGTTTTAAAGTATCGAGAAGCGACACTGTCGTCGCGGATTGATACGGCGCGGATTAAAAACGTTATAATTAGTTGAAATAATTTGTTCTTCGTATGTTTCTGGTCTCAAATTAATTTACAGACTTTGTACTATCGAAATATATAAGAAATTGACTTTTTTGCTCGTTTTAAAGTATCGAGAAGCTACACTTTGTCGTCGCGGATTGATACGGCGCGGATTAAAAACGTTATTATTAATTGAAATAATTTGTTGCTCGTATGTGTTTGGTACCAAATTAATTTACAGACTCTGTACTATCGAAATATATAAGAAATTGAATTTGTTGCTCGTTTTAAAGTATCGAGAAGCGACACTGTCGTGGCGGATTGATATGGCGCGGATTAAAAACGTTATAATTAGTTGAAATAATTTGTTGCTCGTATGTGTTTGGTACCAAATTAATTTACAGACTCTGTACTATCGAAATATATAAGAAATTGAATTTGTTGCTCGTTTTAAAGTATCGAGAAGCGACACTGTCGTCGCGGATTGATACGGCGCGGATTAAAAACGTTATAATTAGTTGAAATAATTTGTTGCTCGTATGTGTTTGGTACCAAATTAATTTACAGACTCTGTATTATCGAAATTAATAAGAAACTGAATTTGATGCTCGTTTTAAAGTATCGAGAAGCGACACTGTCGTCGCGGATTGATACGGCGCGGATTAAAAACGTTATAATTAATTTAAATAATTTGTTCTTCGTATGTTTCTGGTCTCAAATTAATTTATGAACAATATACTATTCAAAAAAATAAGAAACTGAATTTGTTGCTCGTTTTAAAGTATCGAGAAGCGACACTGTCGTCGCGAATTGATATGGCGCGGATTAAAAACGTTATAATTAGTTGAAATAATTTGTTGCTCGTATGTTTTTGGTACCAAATTAATCTACAGACTCTGTATTATCGAAATTAATAAAAAACTGAATTTGATGCTCGTTTTAAAGTATCGAGAAGCGACACTGTCGTCGCGGATTGATACGGCGAGGATTAAAAACGTTATAATTAGTTGAAATAATTTGTTCTTCGTATGTTTCTGGTCTCAAATTAATTTATGAACAATATACTATTCAAAAAAATAAGAAACTGAATTTGTTGCTCGTTTTAAAGTATCGAGAAGCGACACTGTCGTCGCGGATTGATATGGCGCGGATTAAAAACGTTATAATTAGTTGAAATAATTTGTTGCTCGTATGTGTTTGGTACCAAATTAATTTACAGACTCTGTACTATCGAAATATATAAGAAATTGAGTTTGTTGCTCGTTTTAAAGTATCGAGAAGCGACACTGTCGTCGCGGATTGATACGGCGCGGATTAAAAACGTTATAATTAGTTGAAATAATTTGTTGCTCGTATGTGTTTGGTACCAAATTAATTTACAGACTCTGTACTATCGAAATATATAAGAAATTGAATTTGTTGCTCGTTTTAAAGTATCGAGAAGCGACACTGTCGTGGCGGATTGATATGGCGCGGATTAAAAACGTTATAATTAGTTGAAATAATTTGTTGCTCGTAATTGTTTGGTACCAAATTAATTTACAGACTCTGTACTATCGAAATATATAAGAAATTGAATTTGTTGCTCGTTTTAAAGTATCGAGAAGCGACACTGTCGTCGCGGATTGATACGGCGCGGATTAAAAACGTTATAATTAGTTCAAATAATTTGTTCTTCGTATGTTTCTGGTCTCTAATTAATCTACAGACTCTGTATTATCGAAATATATAAGAAACTGAATTTGATGCTCGTTTTAAAGTATCGAGAAGCGACATTGTCGTCGCGGATTGATACGGCGCGGATTAAAAACGTTATGATTAGTTGAAATAATTTGTTGCTCGTATGTGTTTGGTACCAAATTAATTTACAGACTCTGTACTATCGAAATATATAAGAAATTGAATTTGTTGCTCGTTTTAAAGTATCGAGAAGCGACACTGTCGTCGCAAATTGATACGGCGCGGATTAAAAACGTTATAATTAGTTGAAATAATTTGTTGCTCGTATGTTTTTGGTACCAAATTAATCTACAGACTCTGTATTATCGAAATATATAAGAAACTGAATTTGATGCTCGTTTTAAAGTATCGAGAAACGACACTGTCGTCGCGGATTGATACGGCGCGGATTAAAAACGTTATAATTAATTTAAATAATTTGTTCTTCGTATGTTTCTATTCTCAAATTAATTTATGAACAATATACTATTCAAAAAAATAAGAAACTGAATTTGTTGCTCGTTTTAAAGTATCGAGAAGCGACACTGTCGTTGCGGATTGATACGGCGCGGATTAAAAACGTTATAATTAGTTGAAATAATTTGTTCTTCGTATGTTTCTGGTCTCAAATTAATTTACAGACTTTGTACTATCGAAATATATAAGAAATTGAATTTTTTGCTCGTTTTAAAGTATCGAGAAGCGACACTTTGTCGTCGCGGATTGATACGGCGCGGATTAAAAACTTTATTATTAATTGAAATAATTTGTTGTTTGTATGTTTCTGGTCTCACGTTAATCTACGAACAATATACTAATCAAAAAAATAAGAAACTGAATTTGTTGCTCGTTTTAAAGTATCGAGAAGCGACACTGTCGTCGCGGATTGATACGGCGCGGATTAAAAACGTTATAATTAGTTGAAATAATTTGTTGCTCGTATGTTTTTGGTACCAAATTAATCTACAGACTCTGTATTATCGAAATATATAAGAAACTGAATTTGATGTTCGTTTTAAAGTATCGAGAAGCGACACTGTCGTCGCGGATTGATACGGCGCGGATTAAAAACGTTATAATTAATTTAAATAATTTGTTTTTCGTATGTTTCTGGTCTCAAATTAATTTATGAACAATGTACTATTCAAAAAAATAAGAAACTGAATTTGTTGCTCGTTTTATAGTATCAAAAAGCGACACTGTCGTGACGGATTGATACGGCGCGGATTAAAAACGTTATAATTAGTTGAAAGAATTTGTTGCTCGTATGTGTTTGGTACCAAATTAATTTACAGACTCTGTACTATCGAAATATATAAGAAATTGAATTTGTTGCTCGTTTTAAAGTATCGAGAAGCGACACTGTCGTCGCGGATTGATACGGCGCGGATTAAAAACGTTATAATTAGTTGAAATAATTTGTTGCTCGTATGTGTTTGGTACCAAATTAATTTACAGACTCTGTATTATCGAAATTAATAAGAAACTGAATTTGATGCTCGTTTTAAAGTATCGAGAAGCGACACTGTCGTCGCGGATTGATACGGCGCAGATTAAAAACGTTATAATTAATTTTAATAATTTGTTCTTCGTATGTTTCTATTCTCAAATTAATTTATGAACAATATACTATTCAAAAAAATAAGAAACTGAATTTGTTGCTCGTTTTAAAGTATCGAGAAGCGACACTGTCGTGGCGGATTGATATGGCGCGGATTAAAAACGTTATAATTAGTTGAAATAATTTGTTGCTCGTAATTGTTTGGTACCAAATTAATTTACAGACTCTGTACTATCGAAATATATAAGAAATTGAATTTGTTGCTCGTTTTAAAGTATCGAGAAGCGACACTGTCGTCGCGGATTGATACGGCGCGGATTAAAAACGTTATAATTAGTTCAAATAATTTGTTCTTCGTATGTTTCTGGTCTCTAATTAATCTACAGACTCTGTATTATCGAAATATATAAGAAACTGAATTTGATGCTCGTTTTAAAGTATCGAGAAGCGACACTGTCGTCGCGGATTGATACGGCGCGGATTAAAAACGTTATGATTAGTTGAAATAATTTGTTGCTCGTATGTGTTTGGTACCAAATTAATCTACAGACTCTGTACTATCGAAATATATAAGAAACTGAATTTGATGCTCGTTTTAAAGTATCGAGAAGCGACACTGTCGTCGCGGATTGATACGGCGCGGATTAAAAACGTTATAATTAGTTGAAATAATTTGTTCTTCGTATGTTTCTGGTCTCAAATTAATTTATGAACAATATACTATTCAAAAAAATAAGAAACTGAATTTATTGCTCGTTTTATAGTATCAAAAAGCGACACTGTCGTGGCGGATTGATATGGCGCGGATTAAAAACGTTATAATTAGTTGAAAGAATTTGTTGCTCGTATGTGTTTGGTACCAAATTAATTTACAGACTCTGTACTATCAAAATATATAAGAAATTGAATTTGTTGCTCGTTTTAAAGTATCGAGAAGCGACACTGTCGTCGCGGATTGATACGGCGCGGATTAAAAACGTTATAATTAGTTGCAATAATTTGTTGCTCGTATGTGTTTGGTACCAAATTAATTTACAGACTCTGTACTATCGAAATATATAAGAAATTGAATTTGTTGCTCGTTTTAAAGTATCGAGAAGCGACACTGTCGTTGCGAATTGATACGGCGCGGATTAAAAACGTTATAATTAGTTGAAAAAATTTGTTTTTCGTATGTTTCTGGTCTCAAATTAATTTATGAACAATATACTATTCAAAGAAATAAGAACCTAAATTTGTTGATCGTTTTAAAGTATCGAGAAGCGACACTGTCGTGGCGGATTGATATGGTGCGGATTAAAAACGTTATAATTAGTTGAAATAATTTGTTGCTCGTATGTGTCTGGTACCAAATTAATTTACAGACTCTGTACTA
The DNA here is from genome assembly GCF_040581485.1 of Linepithema humile. Lineage (NCBI taxonomy): Eukaryota > Metazoa > Arthropoda > Insecta > Hymenoptera > Formicidae > Linepithema > Linepithema humile. The sequence goes on from NC_090132.1 coordinate 13,026,060, forward strand.
TCGAAATATATAAGAAATTGAGTTTGTTGCTCGTTTTAAAGTATCGAGAAGCGACACTGTCGTCGCGGATTGATACGACGCGGATTAAAAACGTTATAATTAGTTGAAATAATTTGTTGCTCGTATGTGTTTGGTACCAAATTAATTTACAGACTCTGTACTATCGAAATATATAAGAAATTGAATTTGTTGCTCGTTTTAAAGTATCGAGAAGCGACACTGTCGTGGCGGATTGATATGGCGCGGATTAAAAACGTTATAATTAGTTGAAATAATTTGTTGCTCGTATGTGTTTGGTACCAAATTAATTTACAGACTCTGTACTATCGAAATATATAAGAAATTGAATTTGTTGCTCGTTTTAAAGTATCGAGAAGCGACACTGTCGTCGCGGATTGATACGGCGCGGATTAAAAACGTTATAATTAGTTGAAATAATTTGTTCTTCGTATGTTTCTGGTCTCAAATTAATCTACAGACTCTGTATTATCGAAATATATAAGAAACTGAATTTGATGCTCGTTTTAAAGTATCGAGAAGCGACACTGTCGTCGCGGATTGATACGGCGCGGATTAAAAACGTTATAATTAGTTGAAATAATTTGTTGCTCGTATGTGTTTGGTACCAAATTAATTTACAGACTCTGTACTATCGAAATATATAAGAAATTGAATTTGTTGCTCGTTTTAAAGTATCGAGAAGCGACACTGTCGTCGCAAATTGATACGGCGCGGATTAAAAACGTTATAATTAGTTGAAATAATTTGTTGCTCGTATGTTTTTGGTACCAAATTAATTTACAGACTCTGTACTATCGAAATATATAAGAAACTGAATTTGTTGCTCGTTTTAAAGTATCGAGAAGCGACACTGTCGTCGCGGATTGATACGGCGCGGATTAAAAACGTTATAATTAGTTGAAATAATTTGTTGCTCGTATGTTTTTGGTACCAAATTAATCTACAGACTCTGTACTATCGAAATATATAAGAAACTGAATTTGTTGCTCGTTTTAAAGTATCGAGAAGCGACACTGTCGTCGCGGATTGATACGGCGCGGATTAAAAACGTTATAATTAATTTAAATAATTTGTTTTTCGTATGTTTCTGGTCTCAAATTAATTTATGAACAATGTACTATTCAAAAAAATAAGAAACTGAATTTGTTGCTCGTTTTATAGTATCAAAAAGCGACACTGTCGTGACGGATTGATACGGCGCGGATTAAAATCGTTATAATTAGTTGAAAGAATTTGTTGCTCGTATGTGTTTGGTACCAAATTAATTTACAGACTCTGTACTATCGAAATATATAAGAAATTGAATTTGTTGCTCGTTTTAAAGTATCGAGAAGCGACACTGTCGTCGCGGATTGATACGGCGCGGATTAAAAACGTTATAATTAGTTGAAATAATTTGTTGCTCGTATGTGTTTGGTACCAAATTAATTTACAGACTCTGTATTATCGAAATTAATAAGAAACTGAATTTGATGCTCGTTTTAAAGTATCGAGAAGCGACACTGTCGTCGCGGATTGATACGGCGCAGATTAAAAACGTTATAATTAATTTTAATAATTTGTTCTTCGTATGTTTCTATTCTCAAATTAATTTATGAACAATATACTATTCAAAAAAATAAGAAACTGAATTTGTTGCTCGTTTTAAAGTATCGAGAAGCGACACTGTCGTGGCGGATTGATATGGCGCGGATTAAAAACGTTATAATTAGTTGAAATAATTTGTTGCTCGTAATTGTTTGGTACCAAATTAATTTACAGACTCTGTACTATCGAAATATATAAGAAATTGAATTTGTTGCTCGTTTTAAAGTATCGAGAAGCGACACTGTCGTCGCGGATTGATACGGCGCGGATTAAAAACGTTATAATTAGTTGAAATACTTTGTTCTTCCTATGTTTCTGGTCTCAAATTAATCTACAGACTCTGTATTATCGAAATATATAAGAAACTGAATTTGATGCTCGTTTTAAAGTATCGAGAAGCGACACTGTCGTCGCGGATTGATACGGCGCGGATTAAAAACGTTATAATTAGTTGAAATAATTTGTTCTTCGTATGTTTCTGGTCTCAAATTAATTTACAGACTTTGTACTATCGAAATATATAAGAAATTGACTTTTTTGCTCGTTTTAAAGTATCGAGAAGCTACACTTTGTCGTCGCGGATTGATACGGCGCGGATTAAAAACGTTATTATTAATTGAAATAATTTGTTGCTCGTATGTGTTTGGTACCAAATTAATTTACAGACTCTGTACTATCGAAATATATAAGAAATTGAATTTGTTGCTCGTTTTAAAGTATCGAGTAAGCGACACTGTCGTGGCGGATTGATATGGCGCGGATTAAAAACGTTATAATTAGTTGAAATAATTTGTTGCTCGTATGTGTTTGGTACCAAATTAATTTACAGACTCTGTACTATCGAAATATATAAGAAATTGAATTTGTTGCTCGTTTTAAAAAGTATCGAGAAGCGACACTGTCGTCGCGGATTGATACGGCGCGGATTAAAAACGTTATAATTAGTTGAAATAATTTGTTGCTCGTATGTGTTTGGTACCAAATTAATTTACAGACTCTGTATTATCGAAATTAATAAGAAACTGAATTTGATGCTCGTTTTAAAGTATCGAGAAGCGACACTGTCGTCGCGGATTGATACGGCGCAGATTAAAAACGTTATAATTAATTTTAATAATTTGTTCTTCGTATGTTTCTATTCTCAAATTAATTTATGAACAATATACTATTCAAAAAAATAAGAAACTGAATTTGTTGCTCGTTTTAAAGTATCGAGAAGCGACACTGTCGTGGCGGATTGATATGGCGCGGATTAAAAACGTTATAATTAGTTGAAATAATTTGTTGCTCGTATGTGTTTGGTACCAAATTAATTTACAGACTCTGTATTATCGAAATTAATAAGAAACTGAATTTGATGCTCGTTTTAAAGTATCGAGAAGCGACACTGTCGTCGCGGATTGATACGGCGCAGATTAAAAACGTTATAATTAATTTTAATAATTTGTTCTTCGTATGTTTCTATTCTCAAATTAATTTATGAACAATATACTATTCAAAAAAATAAGAAACTGAATTTGTTGCTCGTTTTAAAGTATCGAGAAGCGACACTGTCGTGGCGGATTGATATGGCGCGGATTAAAAACGTTATAATTAGTTGAAATAATTAGTTGCTCGTATGTGTTTGGTACCAAATTAATTTACAGACTCTGTACTATCGAAATATATAAGAAATTGAATTTGTTGCTCGTTTTAAAGTATCGAGAAGCGACACTGTCGTCGCGGATTGATATGGCGCGGATTAAAAACGTTATAATTAGTTGAAATAATTTGTTGCTCGTATGTGTTTGGTACCAAATTAATTTACAGACTCTGTACTATCGAAATATATAAGAAATTGAATTTGTTGCTCGTTTTAAAGTATCGAGAAGCGACACTGTCGTCGCGGATTGATACGGCGCGGATTAAAAACGTTATAATTAGTTGAAATAATTTGTTCTTCGTATGTTTCTGGTCTCAAATTAATCTACAGACTCTGTATTATCGAAATATATAAGAAACTGAATTTGATGCTCGTTTTAAAGTATCGAGAAGCGACATTGTCGTCGCGGATTGATACGGCGCGGATTAAAAACGTTATGATTAGTTGAAATAATTTGTTGCTCGTATGTGTTTGGTACCAAATTAATTTACAGACTCTGTACTATCGAAATATATAAGAAATTGAATTTGTTGCTCGTTTTAAAGTATCGAGAAGCGACACTGTCGTCGCGGATTGATACGGCGCGGATTAAAAACGTTATAATTAGTTGAAATAATTTGTTGCTCGTATGTGTTTGGTACCAAATTAATTTACAGACTCTGTATTATCGAAATATATAAGAAATTGAATTTGTTGCTCGTTTTAAAGTATCGAGAAGCGACACTGTCGTCGCGGATTGATACGGCGCGGATTAAAAACGTTATAATTAATTTAAATAATTTGTTCTTCGTATGTTTCTGGTCTCAAATTAATTTATGAACAATATACTATTCAAAAAAATAAGAAATTGAATTTGTTGCTCGTTTTAAAGTATCGAGAAGCGACACTGTCGTTGCGGATTGATACGGCGCGGATTAAAAACGTTATAATTAGTTGAAATAATTTGTTCTTCGTATGTTTCTGGTCTCAAATTAATTTACAGACTTTGTACTATCGAAATATATAAGAAATTGAATTTTTTGCTCGTTTTAAAGTATCGAGAAGCGACACTTTGTCGTCGCGGATTGATACGGCGCGGATTAAAAACTTTATTATTAATTGAAATAATTTGTTGTTTGTATGTTTCTGGTCTCACGTTAATCTACGAACAATATACTAATCAAAAAAATAAGAAACTGAATTTGTTGCTCGTTTTAAAGTATCGAGAAGCGACACTGTCGTCGCGGATTGATACGGCGCGGATTAAAAACGTTATAATTAGTTGAAATAATTTGTTGCTCGTATGTTTTTGGTACCAAATTAATCTACAGACTCTGTATTATCGAAATATATAAGAAACTGAATTTGATGTTCGTTTTAAAGTATCGAGAAGCGACACTGTCGTCGCGGATTGATACGGCGCGGATTAAAAACGTTATAATTAATTTAAATAATTTGTTTTTCGTATGTTTCTGGTCTCAAATTAATTTATGAACAATGTACTATTCAAAAAAATAAGAAACTGAATTTGTTGCTCGTTTTATAGTATCAAAAAGCGACACTGTCGTGACGGATTGATACGGCGCGGATTAAAAACGTTATAATTAGTTGAAAGAATTTGTTGCTCGTATGTGTTTGGTACCAAATTAATTTACAGACTCTGTACTATCGAAATATATAAGAAATTGAATTTGTTGCTCGTTTTAAAGTATCGAGAAGCGACACTGTCGTCGCGGATTGATACGGCGCGGATTAAAAACGTTATAATTAGTTGAAATAATTTGTTGCTCGTATGTGTTTGGTACCAAATTAATTTACAGACTCTGTATTATCGAAATTAATAAGAAACTGAATTTGATGCTCGTTTTAAAGTATCGAGAAGCGACACTGTCGTCGCGGATTGATACGGCGCAGATTAAAAACGTTATAATTAATTTTAATAATTTGTTCTTCGTATGTTTCTATTCTCAAATTAATTTATGAACAATATACTATTCAAAAAAATAAGAAACTGAATTTGTTGCTCGTTTTAAAGTATCGAGAAGCGACACTGTCGTGGCGGATTGATATGGCGCGGATTAAAAACGTTATAATTAGTTGAAATAATTTGTTGCTCGTAATTGTTTGGTACCAAATTAATTTACAGACTCTGTACTATCGAAATATATAAGAAATTGAATTTGTTGCTCGTTTTAAAGTATCGAGAAGCGACACTGTCGTCGCGGATTGATACGGCGCGGATTAAAAACGTTATAATTAATTTAAATAATTTGTTTTTCGTATGTTTCTGGTCTCAAATTAATTTATGAACAATGTACTATTCAAAAAAATAAGAAACTGAATTTGTTGCTCGTTTTATAGTATCAAAAAGCGACACTGTCGTGACGGATTGATACGGCGCGGATTAAAAACGTTATAATTAGTTGAAAGAATTTGTTGCTCGTATGTGTTTGGTACCAAATTAATTTACAGACTCTGTACTATCGAAATATATAAGAAATTGAATTTGTTGCTCGTTTTAAAGTATCGAGAAGCGACACTGTCGTCGCGGATTGATACGGCGCGGATTAAAAACGTTATAATTAGTTGAAATAATTTGTTGCTCGTATGTGTTTGGTACCAAATTAATTTACAGACTCTGTATTATCGAAATTAATAAGAAACTGAATTTGATGCTCGTTTTAAAGTATCGAGAAGCGACACTGTCGTCGCGGATTGATACGGCGCAGATTAAAAACGTTATAATTAATTTTAATAATTTGTTCTTCGTATGTTTCTATTCTCAAATTAATTTATGAACAATATACTATTCAAAAAAATAAGAAACTGAATTTGTTGCTCGTTTTAAAGTATCGAGAAGCGACACTGTCGTGGCGGATTGATATGGCGCGGATTAAAAACGTTATAATTAGTTGAAATAATTTGTTGCTCGTAATTGTTTGGTACCAAATTAATTTACAGACTCTGTACTATCGAAATATATAAGAAATTGAATTTGTTGCTCGTTTTAAAGTATCGAGAAGCGACACTGTCGTCGCGGATTGATACGGCGCGGATTAAAAACGTTATAATTAGTTGAAATACTTTGTTCTTCCTATGTTTCTGGTCTCAAATTAATCTACAGACTCTGTATTATCGAAATATATAAGAAACTGAATTTGATGCTCGTTTTAAAGTATCGAGAAGCGACACTGTCGTCGCGGATTGATACGGCGCGGATTAAAAACGTTATAATTAGTTGAAATAATTTGTTCTTCGTATGTTTCTGGTCTCAAATTAATTTACAGACTTTGTACTATCGAAATATATAAGAAATTGACTTTTTTGCTCGTTTTAAAGTATCGAGAAGCTACACTTTGTCGTCGCGGATTGATACGGCGCGGATTAAAAACGTTATTATTAATTGAAATAATTTGTTGCTCGTATGTGTTTGGTACCAAATTAATTTACAGACTCTGTACTATCGAAATATATAAGAAATTGAATTTGTTGCTCGTTTTAAAGTATCGAGAAGCGACACTGTCGTGGCGGATTGATATGGCGCGGATTAAAAACGTTATAATTAGTTGAAATAATTTGTTGCTCGTATGTGTTTGGTACCAAATTAATTTACAGACTCTGTACTATCGAAATATATAAGAAATTGAATTTGTTGCTCGTTTTAAAGTATCGAGAAGCGACACTCGTCGTCGCGGATTGATACGGCGCGGATTAAAAACGTTATAATTAGTTGAAATAATTTGTTGCTCGTATGTGTTTGGTACCAAATTAATTTACAGACTCTGTATTATCGAAATTAATAAGAAACTGAATTTGATGCTCGTTTTAAAGTATCGAGAAGCGACACTGTCGTCGCGGATTGATACGGCGCAGATTAAAAACGTTATAATTAATTTTAATAATTTGTTCTTCGTATGTTTCTATTCTCAAATTAATTTATGAACAATATACTATTCAAAAAAATAAGAAACTGAATTTGTTGCTCGTTTTAAAGTATCGAGAAGCGACACTGTCGTGGCGGATTGATATGGCGCGGATTAAAAACGTTATAATTAGTTGAAATAATTTGTTGCTCGTATGTGTTTGGTACCAAATTAATTTACAGACTCTGTACTATCGAAATATATAAGAAATTGAATTTGTTGCTCGTTTTAAAGTATCGAGAAGCGACACTGTCGTCGCGGATTGATACGGCGCGGATTAAAAACGTTATAATTAGTTGAAATAATTTGTTCTTCGTATGTTTCTGGTCTCTAATTAATCTACAGACTCTGTATTATCGAAATATATAAGAAACTGAATTTGATGCTCGTTTTAAAGTATCGAGAAGCGACACTGTCGTCGCGGATTGATACGGCGCGGATTAAAAACGTTATGATTAGTTGAAATAATTTGTTGCTCGTATGTGTTTGGTACCAAATTAATTTACAGACTCTGTACTATCGAAATATATAAGAAATTGAATTTGTTGCTCGTTTTAAAGTATCGAGAAGCGACACTGTCGTCGCAAATTGATACGGCGCGGATTAAAAACGTTATAATTAGTTGAAATAATTTGTTGCTCGTATGTTTTTGGTACCAAATTAATCTACAGACTCTGTATTATCGAAATATATAAGAAACTGAATTTGATGCTCGTTTTAAAGTATCGAGAAACGACACTGTCGTCGCGGATTGATACGGCGCGGATTAAAAACGTTATAATTAGTTGAAAGAATTTGTTGCTCGTATGTGTTTGGTACCAAATTAATTTACAGACTCTGTACTATCGAAATATATAAGAAATTGAATTTGTTGCTCGTTTTAAAGTATCGAGAAGCGACACTGTCGTCGCGGATTGATACGGCGCGGATTAAAAACGTTATAATTAGTTGAAATAATTTGTTGCTCGTATGTGTTTGGTACCAAATTAATTTACAGACTCTGTATTATCGAAATTAATAAGAAACTGAATTTGATGCTCGTTTTAAAGTATCGAGAAGCGACACTGTCGTCGCGGATTGATACGGCGCAGATTAAAAACGTTATAATTAATTTTAATAATTTGTTCTTCGTATGTTTCTATTCTCAAATTAATTTATGAACAATATACTATTCAAAAAAATAAGAAACTGAATTTGTTGCTCGTTTTAAAGTATCGAGAAGCGACACTGTCGTGGCGGATTGATATGGCGCGGATTAAAAACGTTATAATTAGTTGAAATAATTTGTTGCTCGTAATTGTTTGGTACCAAATTAATTTACAGACTCTGTACTATCGAAATATATAAGAAATTGAATTTGTTGCTCGTTTTAAAGTATCGAGAAGCGACACTGTCGTCGCGGATTGATACGGCGCGGATTAAAAACGTTATAATTAGTTGAAATACTTTGTTCTTCCTATGTTTCTGGTCTCAAATTAATCTACAGACTCTGTATTATCGAAATATATAAGAAACTGAATTTGATGCTCGTTTTAAAGTATCGAGAAGCGACACTGTCGTCGCGGATTGATACGGCGCGGATTAAAAACGTTATAATTAGTTGAAATAATTTGTTCTTCGTATGTTTCTGGTCTCAAATTAATTTACAGACTTTGTACTATCGAAATATATAAGAAATTGACTTTTTTGCTCGTTTTAAAGTATCGAGAAGCTACACTTTGTCGTCGCGGATTGATACGGCGCGGATTAAAAACGTTATTATTAATTGAAATAATTTGTTGCTCGTATGTGTTTGGTACCAAATTAATTTACAGACTCTGTACTATCGAAATATATAAGAAATTGAATTTGTTGCTCGTTTTAAAGTATCGAGAAGCGACACTGTCGTGGCGGATTGATATGGCGCGGATTAAAAACGTTATAATTAGTTGAAATAATTTGTTGCTCGTATGTGTTTGGTACCAAATTAATTTACAGACTCTGTACTATCGAAATATATAAGAAATTGAATTTGTTGCTCGTTTTAAAGTATCGAGAAGCGACACTGTCGTCGCGGATTGATACGGCGCGGATTAAAAACGTTATAATTAGTTGAAATAATTTGTTGCTCGTATGTGTTTGGTACCAAATTAATTTACAGACTTTGTATTATCGAAATTAATAAGAAACTGAATTTGATGCTCGTTTTAAAGTATCGAGAAGCGACACTGTCGTCGCGGATTGATACGGCGCAGATTAAAAACGTTATAATTAATTTTAATAATTTGTTCTTCGTATGTTTCTATTCTCAAATTAATTTATGAACAATATACTATTCAAAAAAATAAGAAACTGAATTTGTTGCTCGTTTTAAAGTATCGAGAAGCGACACTGTCGTGGCGGATTGATATGGCGCGGATTAAAAACGTTATAATTAGTTGAAATAATTTGTTGCTCGTATGTGTTTGGTACCAAATTAATTTACAGACTCTGTATTATCGAAATTAATAAGAAACTGAATTTGATGCTCGTTTTAAAGTATCGAGAAGCGACACTGTCGTCGCGGATTGATACGGCGCAGATTAAAAACGTTATAATTAATTTTAATAATTTGTTCTTCGTATGTTTCTATTCTCAAATTAATTTATGAACAATATACTATTCAAAAAAATAAGAAACTGAATTTGTTGCTCGTTTTAAAGTATCGAGAAGCGACACTGTCGTGGCGGATTGATATGGCGCGGATTAAAAACGTTATAATTAGTTGAAATAATTTGTTGCTCGTATGTGTTTGGTACCAAATTAATTTACAGACTCTGTACTATCGAAATATATAAGAAATTGAATTTGTTGCTCGTTTTAAAGTATCGAGAAGCGACACTGTCGTCGCGGATTGATACGGCGCGGATTAAAAACGTTATAATTAGTTGAAATAATTTGTTCTTCGTATGTTTCTGGTCTCAAATTAATCTACAGACTCTGTATTATCGAAATATATAAGAAACTGAATTTGATGCTCGTTTTAAAGTATCGAGAAGCGACATTGTCGTCGCGGATTGATACGGCGCGGATTAAAAACGTTATGATTAGTTGAAATAATTTGTTGCTCGTATGTGTTTGGTACCAAATTAATTTACAGACTCTGTACTATCGAAATATATAAGAAATTGAATTTGTTGCTCGTTTTAAAGTATCGAGAAGCGACACTGTCGTCGCAAATTGATACGGCGCGGATTAAAAACGTTATAATTAGTTGAAATAATTTGTTGCTCGTATGTTTTTGGTACCAAATTAATCTACAGACTCTGTATTATCGAAATATATAAGAAACTGAATTTGATGCTCGTTTTAAAGTATCGAGAAACGACACTGTCGTCGCGGATTGATACGGCGCGGATTAAAAACGTTATAATTAATTTAAATAATTTGTTCTTCGTATGTTTCTATTCTCAAATTAATTTATGAACAATATACTATTCAAAAAAATAAGAAACTGAATTTGTTGCTCGTTTTAAAGTATCGAGAAGCGACACTGTCGTTGCGGATTGATACGGCGCGGATTAAAAACGTTATAATTAGTTGAAATAATTTGTTCTTCGTATGTTTCTGGTCTCAAATTAATTTACAGACTTTGTACTATCGAAATATATAAGAAATTGAATTTTTTGCTCGTTTTAAAGTATCGAGAAGCGACACTTTGTCGTCGCGGATTGATACGGCGCGGATTAAAAACTTTATTATTAATTGAAATAATTTGTTGTTTGTATGTTTCTGGTCTCACGTTAATCTACGAACAATATACTAATCAAAAAAATAAGAAACTGAATTTGTTGCTCGTTTTAAAGTATCGAGAAGCGACACTGTCGTCGCGGATTGATACGGCGCGGATTAAAAACGTTATAATTAGTTGAAATAATTTGTTGCTCGTATGTTTTTGGTACCAAATTAATCTACAGACTCTGTATTATCGAAATATATAAGAAACTGAATTTGATGTTCGTTTTAAAGTATCGAGAAGCGACACTGTCGTCGCGGATTGATACGGCGCGGATTAAAAACGTTATAATTAATTTAAATAATTTGTTTTTCGTATGTTTCTGGTCTCAAATTAATTTATGAACAATGTACTATTCAAAAAAATAAGAAACTGAATTTGTTGCTCGTTTTATAGTATCAAAAAGCGACACTGTCGTGACGGATTGATACGGCGCGGATTAAAAACGTTATAATTAGTTGAAAGAATTTGTTGCTCGTATGTGTTTGGTACCAAATTAATTTACAGACTCTGTACTATCGAAATATATAAGAAATTGAATTTGTTGCTCGTTTTAAAGTATCGAGAAGCGACACTGTCGTCGCGGATTGATACGGCGCGGATTAAAAACGTTATAATTAGTTGAAATAATTTGTTGCTCGTATGTGTTTGGTACCAAATTAATTTACAGACTCTGTATTATCGAAATTAATAAGAAACTGAATTTGATGCTCGTTTTAAAGTATCGAGAAGCGACACTGTCGTCGCGGATTGATACGGCGCAGATTAAAAACGTTATAATTAATTTTAATAATTTGTTCTTCGTATGTTTCTATTCTCAAATTAATTTATGAACAATATACTATTCAAAAAATAAGAAACTGAATTTGTTGCTCGTTTTAAAGTATCGAGAAGCGACACTGTCGTGGCGGATTGATATGGCGCGGATTAAAAACGTTATAATTAGTTGAAATAATTTGTTGCTCGTAATTGTTTGGTACCAAATTAATTTACAGACTCTGTACTATCGAAATATATAAGAAATTGAATTTGTTGCTCGTTTTAAAGTATCGAGAAGCGACACTGTCGTCGCGGATTGATACGGCGCGGATTAAAAACGTTATAATTAGTTGAAATACTTTGTTCTTCCTATGTTTCTGGTCTCAAATTAATCTACAGACTCTGTATTATCGAAATATATAAGAAACTGAATTTGATGCTCGTTTTAAAGTATCGAGAAGCGACACTGTCGTCGCGGATTGATACGGCGCGGATTAAAAACGTTATAATTAGTTGAAATAATTTGTTCTTCGTATGTTTCTGGTCTCAAATTAATTTACAGACTTTGTACTATCGAAATATATAAGAAATTGACTTTTTTGCTCGTTTTAAAGTATCGAGAAGCTACACTTTGTCGTCGCGGATTGATACGGCGCGGATTAAAAACGTTATTATTAATTGAAATAATTTGTTGCTCGTATGTGTTTGGTACCAAATTAATTTACAGACTCTGTACTATCGAAATATATAAGAAATTGAATTTGTTGCTCGTTTTAAAGTATCGAGAAGCGACACTGTCGTGGCGGATTGATATGGCGCGGATTAAAAACGTTATAATTAGTTGAAATAATTTGTTGCTCGTATGTGTTTGGTACCAAATTAATTTACAGACTCTGTACTATCGAAATATATAAGAAATTGAATTTGTTGCTCGTTTTAAAGTATCGAGAAGCGACACTGTCGTCGCGGATTGATACGGCGCGGATTAAAAACGTTATAATTAGTTGAAATAATTTGTTGCTCGTATGTGTTTGGTACCAAATTAATTTACAGACTCTGTATTATCGAAATTAATAAGAAACTGAATTTGATGCTCGTTTTAAAGTATCGAGAAGCGACACTGTCGTCGCGGATTGATACGGCGCAGATTAAAAACGTTATAATTAATTTTAATAATTTGTTCTTCGTATGTTTCTATTCTCAAATTAATTTATGAACAATATACTATTCAAAAAAATAAGAAACTGAATTTGTTGCTCGTTTTAAAGTATCGAGAAGCGACACTGTCGTGGCGGATTGATATGGCGCGGATTAAAAACGTTATAATTAGTTGAAATAATTTGTTGCTCGTATGTGTTTGGTACCAAATTAATTTACAGACTCTGTATTATCGAAATTAATAAGAAACTGAATTTGATGCTCGTTTTAAAGTATCGAGAAGCGACACTGTCGTCGCGGATTGATACGGCGCAGATTAAAAACGTTATAATTAATTTTAATAATTTGTTCTTCGTATGTTTCTATTCTCAAATTAATTTATGAACAATATACTATTCAAAAAAATAAGAAACTGAATTTGTTGCTCGTTTTAAAGTATCGAGAAGCGACACTGTCGTGGCGGATTGATATGGCGCGGATTAAAAACGTTATAATTAGTTGAAATAATTTGTTGCTCGTATGTGTTTGGTACCAAATTAATTTACAGACTCTGTACTATCGAAATATATAAGAAATTGAATTTGTTGCTCGTTTTAAAGTATCGAGAAGCGACACTGTCGTCGCGGATTGATACGGCGCGGATTAAAAACGTTATAATTAGTTGAAATAATTTGTTCTTCGTATGTTTCTGGTCTCTAATTAATCTACAGACTCTGTATTATCGAAATATATAAGAAACTGAATTTGATGCTCGTTTTAAAGTATCGAGAAGCGACACTGTCGTCGCGGATTGATACGGCGCGGATTAAAAACGTTATGATTAGTTGAAATAATTTGTTGCTCGTATGTGTTTGGTACCAAATTAATTTACAGACTCTGTACTATCGAAATATATAAGAAATTGAATTTGTTGCTCGTTTTAAAGTATCGAGAAGCGACACTGTCGTCGCAAATTGATACGGCGCGGATTAAAAACGTTATGATTAGTTGAAATAATTTGTTGCTCGTATGTGTTTGGTACCAAATTAATCTACAGACTCTGTACTATCGAAATATATAAGAAACTGAATTTGATGCTCGTTTTAAAGTATCGAGAAGCGACACTGTCGTCGCGGATTGATACGGCGCGGATTAAAAACGTTATAATTAGTTGAAATAATTTGTTGCTCGTATGTGTTTGGTACCAAATTAATTTACAGACTCTGTACTATCGAAATATATAAGAAATTGAATTTGTTGCTCGTTTTAAAGTATCGAGAAGCGACACTGTCGTCGCGGATTGATACGGCGCGGATTAAAAACGTTATAATTAGTTGAAATAATTTGTTGCTCGTATGTGTTTGGTACCAAATTAATTTACAGACTCTGTATTATCGAAATTAATAAGAAACTGAATTTGATGCTCGTTTTAAAGTATCGAGAAGCGACACTGTCGTCGCGGATTGATACGGCGCAGATTAAAAACGTTATAATTAATTTTAATAATTTGTTCTTCGTATGTTTCTATTCTCAAATTAATTTATGAACAATATACTATTCAAAAAAATAAGAAACTGAATTTGTTGCTCGTTTTAAAGTATCGAGAAGCGACACTGTCGTGGCGGATTGATATGGCGCGGATTAAAAACGTTATAATTAGTTGAAATAATTTGTTGCTCGTAATTGTTTGGTACCAAATTAATTTACAGACTCTGTACTATCGAAATATATAAGAAATTGAATTTGTTGCTCGTTTTAAAGTATCGAGAAGCGACACTGTCGTCGCGGATTGATACGGCGCGGATTAAAAACGTTATAATTAGTTGAAATAATTTGTTCTTCGTATGTTTCTGGTCTCTAATTAATTTACAGACTCTGTACTATCGAAATATATAAGAAACTGAATTTGTTGCTCGTTTTAAAGTATCGAGAAGCGACACTGTCGTCGCGGATTGATACGGCGCGGATTAAAAACGTTATAATTAGTTGAAATAATTTGTTCTTCGTATGTTTCTGGTCTCAAATTAATTTACAGACTTTGTACTATCGAAATATATAAGAAATTGACTTTTTTGCTCGTTTTAAAGTATCGAGAAGCTACACTTTGTCGTCGCGGATTGATACGGCGCGGATTAAAAACGTTATTATTAATTGAAATAATTTGTTGCTCGTATGTGTTTGGTACCAAATTAATTTACAGACTCTGTACTATCGAAATATATAAGAAATTGAATTTGTTGCTCGTTTTAAAGTATCGAGAAGCGACACTGTCGTCGCGGATTGATACGGCGCGGATTAAAAACGTTATAATTAGTTCAAATAATTTGTTCTTCGTATGTTTCTGGTCTCTAATTAATCTACAGACTCTGTATTATCGAAATATATAAGAAACTGAATTTGATGCTCGTTTTAAAGTATCGAGAAGCGACACTGTCGTCGCGGATTGATACGGCGCGGATTAAAAACGTTATGATTAATTGAAATAATTTGTTGCTCGTATGTGTTTGGTACCAAATTAATTTACAGACTCTGTACTATCGAAATATATAAGAAATTGAATTTGTTGCTTGTTTTAAAGTATCGAGAAGCGACACTGTCGTCGCAAATTGATACGGCGCGGATTAAAAACGTTATAATTAGTTGAAATAATTTGTTGCTCGTATGTTTTTGGTACCAAATTAATCTACAGACTCTGTATTATCGAAATATATAAGAAACTGAATTTGATGCTCGTTTTAAAGTATCGAGAAGCGACACTGTCGTCGCGGATTGATACGGCGCGGATTAAAAACGTTATAATTAGTTGAAAGAATTTGTTGCTCGTATGTGTTTGGTACCAAATTAATTTACAGACTCTGTACTATCGAAATATATAAGAAATTGAATTTGTTGCTCGTTTTAAAGTATTGAGAAGCGACACTGTCGTCGCGGATTGATACGGAGCGGATTAAAAACGTTATAATTAGTTGAAATAATTTGTTGCTCGTATGTGTTTGGTACCAAATTAATTTACAGACTCTGTATTATCGAAATTAATAAGAAACTGAATTTGATGCTCGTTTTAAAGTATCGAGAAGCGACACTGTCGTCGCGGATTGATACGGCGCAGATTAAAAACGTTATAATTAATTTTAATAATTTGTTCTTCGTATGTTTCTATTCTCAAATTAATTTATGAACAATATACTATTCAAAAAAATAAGAAACTGAATTTGTTGCTCGTTTTAAAGTATCGAGAAGCGACACTGTCGTGGCGGATTGATATGGCGCGGATTAAAAACGTTATAATTAGTTGAAATAATTTGTTGCTCGTAATTGTTTGGTACCAAATTAATTTACAGACTCTGTACTATCGAAATATATAAGAAATTGAATTTGTTGCTCGTTTTAAAGTATCGAGAAGCGACACTGTCGTCGCGGATTGATACGGCGCGGATTAAAAACGTTATAATTAGTTGAAATACTTTGTTCTTCCTATGTTTCTGGTCTCAAATTAATCTACAGACTCTGTATTATCGAAATATATAAGAAACTGAATTTGATGCTCGTTTTAAAGTATCGAGAAGCGACACTGTCGTCGCGGATTGATACGGCGCGGATTAAAAACGTTATAATTAGTTGAAATAATTTGTTCTTCGTATGTTTCTGGTCTCAAATTAATTTACAGACTTTGTACTATCGAAATATATAAGAAATTGACTTTTTTGCTCGTTTTAAAGTATCGAGAAGCTACACTTTGTCGTCGCGGATTGATACGGCGCGGATTAAAAACGTTATTATTAATTGAAATAATTTGTTGCTCGTATGTGTTTGGTACCAAATTAATTTACAGACTCTGTACTATCGAAATATATAAGAAATTGAATTTGTTGCTCGTTTTAAAGTATCGAGAAGCGACACTGTCGTGGCGGATTGATATGGCGCGGATTAAAAACGTTATAATTAGTTGAAATAATTTGTTGCTCGTATGTGTTTGGTACCAAATTAATTTACAGACTCTGTACTATCGAAATATATAAGAAATTGAATTTGTTGCTCGTTTTAAAGTATCGAGAAGCGACACTGTCGTCGCGGATTGATACGGCGCGGATTAAAAACGTTATAATTAGTTGAAATAATTTGTTGCTCGTATGTGTTTGGTACCAAATTAATTTACAGACTCTGTATTATCGAAATTAATAAGAAACTGAATTTGATGCTCGTTTTAAAGTATCGAGAAGCGACACTGTCGTCGCGGATTGATACGGCGCAGATTAAAAACGTTATAATTAATTTTAATAATTTGTTCTTCGTATGTTTCTATTCTCAAATTAATTTATGAACAATATACTATTCAAAAAAATAAGAAACTGAATTTGTTGCTCGTTTTAAAGTATCGAGAAGCGACACTGTCGTGGCGGATTGATATGGCGCGGATTAAAAACGTTATAATTAGTTGAAATAATTTGTTGCTCGTATGTGTTTGGTACCAAATTAATTTACAGACTCTGTATTATCGAAATTAATAAGAAACTGAATTTGATGCTCGTTTTAAAGTATCGAGAAGCGACACTGTCGTCGCGGATTGATACGGCGCGGATTAAAAACGTTATAATTAATTTAAATAATTTGTTCTTCGTATGTTTCTATTCTCAAATTAATTTATGAACAATATACTAATCAAAAAAATAAGAAACTGAATTTGTTGCTCGTTTTAAAGTATCGAGAAGCGACACTGTCGTCGCGGATTGATACGGCGCGGATTAAAAACGTTATAATTAGTTGAAATAATTTGTTGTTCGTATGTGTTTGGTACCAAATTAATTTACAGACTCTGTACTATCGAAATATATAAGAAACTGAATTTGTTGCTCGTTTTAAAGTATCGAGAAGCGACACTGTCGTCGCGGATTGATACGGCGCGGATTAAAAACGTTATAATTAGTTCAAATAATTTGTTCTTCGTATGTTTCTGGTCTCTAATTAATCTACAGACTCTGTATTATCGAAATATATAAGAAACTGAATTTGATGCTCGTTTTAAAGTATCGAGAAGCGACACTGTCGTCGCGGATTGATACGGCGCGGATTAAAAACGTTATGATTAGTTGAAATAATTTGTTGCTCGTATGTGTTTGGTACCAAATTAATTTACAGACTCTGTACTATCGAAATATATAAGAAATTGAATTTGTTGCTCGTTTTAAAGTATCGAGAAGCGACACTGTCGTCGCAAATTGATACGGCGCGGATTAAAAACGTTATAATTAGTTGAAATAATTTGTTGCTCGTATGTTTTTGGTACCAAATTAATCTACAGACTCTGTATTATCGAAATTAATAAGAAACTGAATTTGATGCTCGTTTTAAAGTATCGAGAAACGACACTGTCGTCGCGGATTGATACGGCGCGGATTAAAAACGTTATAATTAATTTAAATAATTTGTTCTTCGTATGTTTCTATTCTCAAATTAATTTATGAACAATATACTATTCAAAAAAATAAGAAACTGAATTTGTTGCTCGTTTTAAAGTATCGAGAAGCGACACTGTCGTTGCGGATTGATACGGCGCGGATTAAAAACGTTATAATTAGTTGAAATAATTTGTTCTTCGTATGTTTCTGGTCTCAAATTAATTTACAGACTTTGTACTATCGAAATATATAAGAAATTGAATTTTTTGCTCGTTTTAAAGTATCGAGAAGCGACACTTTGTCGTCGCGGATTGATACGGCGCGGATTAAAAACTTTATTATTAATTGAAATAATTTGTTGTTTGTATGTTTCTGGTCTCACGTTAATCTACGAACAATATACTAATCAAAAAAATAAGAAACTGAATTTGTTGCTCGTTTTAAAGTATCGAGAAGCGACACTGTCGTCGCGGATTGATACGGCGCGGATTAAAAACGTTATAATTAGTTGAAATAATTTGTTGCTCGTATGTTTTTGGTACCAAATTAATCTACAGACTCTGTATTATCGAAATATATAAGAAACTGAATTTGATGTTCGTTTTAAAGTATCGAGAAGCGACACTGTCGTCGCGGATTGATACGGCGCGGATTAAAAACGTTATAATTAATTTAAATAATTTGTTTTTCGTATGTTTCTGGTCTCAAATTAATTTATGAACAATGTACTATTCAAAAAAATAAGAAACTGAATTTGTTGCTCGTTTTATAGTATCAAAAAGCGACACTGTCGTGACGGATTGATACGGCGCGGATTAAAAACGTTATAATTAGTTGAAAGAATTTGTTGCTCGTATGTGTTTGGTACCAAATTAATTTACAGACTCTGTACTATCGAAATATATAAGAAATTGAATTTGTTGCTCGTTTTAAAGTATCGAGAAGCGACACTGTCGTCGCGGATTGATACGGCGCGGATTAAAAACGTTATAATTAGTTGAAATAATTTGTTGCTCGTATGTGTTTGGTACCAAATTAATTTACAGACTCTGTATTATCGAAATTAATAAGAAACTGAATTTGATGCTCGTTTTAAAGTATCGAGAAGCGACACTGTCGTCGCGGATTGATACGGCGCAGATTAAAAACGTTATAATTAATTTTAATAATTTGTTCTTCGTATGTTTCTATTCTCAAATTAATTTATGAACAATATACTATTCAAAAAAATAAGAAACTGAATTTGTTGCTCGTTTTAAAGTATCGAGAAGCGACACTGTCGTGGCGGATTGATATGGCGCGGATTAAAAACGTTATAATTAGTTGAAATAATTTGTTGCTCGTAATTGTTTGGTACCAAATTAATTTACAGACTCTGTACTATCGAAATATATAAGAAATTGAATTTGTTGCTCGTTTTAAAGTATCGAGAAGCGACACTGTCGTCGCGGATTGATACGGCGCGGATTAAAAACGTTATAATTAGTTGAAATACTTTGTTCTTCCTATGTTTCTGGTCTCAAATTAATCTACAGACTCTGTATTATCGAAATATATAAGAAACTGAATTTGATGCTCGTTTTAAAGTATCGAGAAGCGACACTGTCGTCGCGGATTGATACGGCGCGGATTAAAAACGTTATAATTAGTTGAAATAATTTGTTCTTCGTATGTTTCTGGTCTCAAATTAATTTACAGACTTTGTACTATCGAAATATATAAGAAATTGACTTTTTTGCTCGTTTTAAAGTATCGAGAAGCTACACTTTGTCGTCGCGGATTGATACGGCGCGGATTAAAAACGTTATTATTAATTGAAATAATTTGTTGCTCGTATGTGTTTGGTACCAAATTAATTTACAGACTCTGTACTATCGAAATATATAAGAAATTGAATTTGTTGCTCGTTTTAAAGTATCGAGAAGCGACACTGTCGTGGCGGATTGATATGGCGCGGATTAAAAACGTTATAATTAGTTGAAATAATTTGTTGCTCGTATGTGTTTGGTACCAAATTAATTTACAGACTCTGTACTATCGAAATATATAAGAAATTGAATTTGTTGCTCGTTTTAAAGTATCGAGAAGCGACACTGTCGTCGCGGATTGATACGGCGCGGATTAAAAACGTTATAATTAGTTGAAATAATTTGTTGCTCGTATGTGTTTGGTACCAAATTAATTTACAGACTCTGTATTATCGAAATTAATAAGAAACTGAATTTGATGCTCGTTTTAAAGTATCGAGAAGCGACACTGTCGTCGCGGATTGATACGGCGCAGATTAAAAACGTTATAATTAATTTTAATAATTTGTTCTTCGTATGTTTCTATTCTCAAATTAATTTATGAACAATATACTATTCAAAAAAATAAGAAACTGAATTTGTTGCTCGTTTTAAAGTATCGAGAAGCGACACTGTCGTGGCGGATTGATATGGCGCGGATTAAAAACGTTATAATTAGTTGAAATAATTAGTTGCTCGTATGTGTTTGGTACCAAATTAATTTACAGACTCTGTACTATCGAAATATATAAGAAATTGAATTTGTTGCTCGTTTTAAAGTATCGAGAAGCGACACTGTCGTCGCGGATTGATACGGCGCGGATTAAAAACGTTATAATTAATTTAAATAATTTGTTCTTCGTATGTTTCTATTCTCAAATTAATTTATGAACAATATACTATTCAAAAAAATAAGAAATTGAATTTGTTGCTCGTTTTAAAGTATCGAGAAGCGACACTGTCGTTGCGGATTGATACGGCGCGGATTAAAAACGTTATAATTAGTTGAAATAATTTGTTGCTCGTATGTGTTTGGTACCAAATTAATTTACAGACTCTGTACTATCGAAATATATAAGAAACTGAATTTGTTGCTCGTTTTAAAGTATCGAGAAGCGACACTGTCGTCGCGGATTGATACGGCGCGGATTAAAAACGTTATAATTAGTTCAAATAATTTGTTCTTCGTATGTTTCTGGTCTCTAATTAATCTACAGACTCTGTATTATCGAAATATATAAGAAACTGAATTTGATGCTCGTTTTAAAGTATCGAGAAGCGACACTGTCGTCGCGGATTGATACGGCGCGGATTAAAAACGTTATGATTAGTTGAAATAATTTGTTGCTCGTATGTGTTTGGTACCAAATTAATTTACAGACTCTGTACTATCGAAATATATAAGAAATTGAATTTGTTGCTCGTTTTAAAGTATCGAGAAGCGACACTGTCGTCGCAAATTGATACGGCGCGGATTAAAAACGTTATAATTAGTTGAAATAATTTGTTGCTCGTATGTTTTTGGTACCAAATTAATCTACAGACTCTGTATTATCGAAATATATAAGAAACTGAATTTGATGCTCGTTTTAAAGTATCGAGAAACGACACTGTCGTCGCGGATTGATACGGCGCGGATTAAAAACGTTATAATTAATTTAAATAATTTGTTCTTCGTATGTTTCTATTCTCAAATTAATTTATGAACAATATACTATTCAAAAAAATAAGAAACTGAATTTGTTGCTCGTTTTAAAGTATCGAGAAGCGACACTGTCGTTGCGGATTGATACGGCGCGGATTAAAAACGTTATAATTAGTTGAAATAATTTGTTCTTCGTATGTTTCTGGTCTCAAATTAATTTACAGACTTTGTACTATCGAAATATATAAGAAATTGAATTTTTTGCTCGTTTTAAAGTATCGAGAAGCGACACTTTGTCGTCGCGGATTGATACGGCGCGGATTAAAAACTTTATTATTAATTGAAATAATTTGTTGTTTGTATGTTTCTGGTCTCACGTTAATCTACGAACAATATACTAATCAAAAAAATAAGAAACTGAATTTGTTGCTCGTTTTAAAGTATCGAGAAGCGACACTGTCGTCGCGGATTGATACGGCGCGGATTAAAAACGTTATAATTAGTTGAAATAATTTGTTGCTCGTATGTTTTTGGTACCAAATTAATCTACAGACTCTGTATTATCGAAATATATAAGAAACTGAATTTGATGTTCGTTTTAAAGTATCGAGAAGCGACACTGTCGTCGCGGATTGATACGGCGCGGATTAAAAACGTTATAATTAATTTAAATAATTTGTTTTTCGTATGTTTCTGGTCTCAAATTAATTTATGAACAATGTACTATTCAAAAAAATAAGAAACTGAATTTGTTGCTCGTTTTATAGTATCAAAAAGCGACACTGTCGTGACGGATTGATACGGCGCGGATTAAAAACGTTATAATTAGTTGAAAGAATTTGTTGCTCGTATGTGTTTGGTACCAAATTAATTTACAGACTCTGTACTATCGAAATATATAAGAAATTGAATTTGTTGCTCGTTTTAAAGTATCGAGAAGCGACACTGTCGTCGCGGATTGATACGGCGCGGATTAAAAACGTTATAATTAGTTGAAATAATTTGTTGCTCGTATGTGTTTGGTACCAAATTAATTTACAGACTCTGTATTATCGAAATTAATAAGAAACTGAATTTGATGCTCGTTTTAAAGTATCGAGAAGCGACACTGTCGTCGCGGATTGATACGGCGCAGATTAAAAACGTTATAATTAATTTTAATAATTTGTTCTTCGTATGTTTCTATTCTCAAATTAATTTATGAACAATATACTATTCAAAAAAATAAGAAACTGAATTTGTTGCTCGTTTTAAAGTATCGAGAAGCGACACTGTCGTGGCGGATTGATATGGCGCGGATTAAAAACGTTATAATTAGTTGAAATAATTTGTTGCTCGTAATTGTTTGGTACCAAATTAATTTACAGACTCTGTACTATCGAAATATATAAGAAATTGAATTTGTTGCTCGTTTTAAAGTATCGAGAAGCGACACTGTCGTCGCGGATTGATACGGCGCGGATTAAAAACGTTATAATTAGTTGAAATACTTTGTTCTTCGTATGTTTCTGGTCTCAAATTAATCTACAGACTCTGTATTATCGAAATATATAAGAAACTGAATTTGATGCTCGTTTTAAAGTATCGAGAAGCGACACTGTCGTCGCGGATTGATACGGCGCGGATTAAAAACGTTATAATTAGTTGAAATAATTTGTTCTTCGTATGTTTCTGGTCTCAAATTAATTTACAGACTTTGTACTATCGAAATATATAAGAAATTGACTTTTTTGCTCGTTTTAAAGTATCGAGAAGCTACACTTTGTCGTCGCGGATTGATACGGCGCGGATTAAAAACGTTATTATTAATTGAAATAATTTGTTGTTCGTATGTTTCTGGTCTCACGTTAATCTACGAATAATATACTAATCAAAAAAATAAGAAACTGAATTTGTTGCTCGTTTTAAAGTATCGACAAGCGACACTGTCGTCGCGGATTGATACGGCGCGGATTAAAAACGTTATAATTAGTTGAAATAATTTGTTGCTCGTATGTTTTTGGTACCAAATTAATCTACAGACTCTGTATTATCGAAATATATAAGAAACTGAATTTGATGCTCGTTTTAAAGTATCGAGAAGCGACACTGTCGTCGCGGATTGATACGGCGCGGATTAAAAACGTTATAATTAATTTAAATAATTTGTTCTTCGTATGTTTCTGGTCTCAAATTAATTTATGAACAATGTACTATTCAAAAAAATAAGAAACTGAATTTGTTGCTCGTTTTATAGTATCAAAAAGCGACACTGTCGTGACGGATTGATACGGCGCGGATTAAAAACGTTATAATTAGTTGAAAGAATTTGTTGCTCGTATGTGTTTGGTACCAAATTAATTTACAGACTCTGTACTATCGAAATATATAAGAAATTGAATTTGTTGCTCGTTTTAAAGTATCGAGAAGCGACACTGTCGTCGCGGATTGATACGGCGCGGATTAAAAACGTTATAATTAGTTGAAATAATTTGTTGCTCGTATGTGTTTGGTACCAAATTAATTTACAGACTCTGTACTATCGAAATATATAAGAAACTGAATTTGTTGCTCGTTTTAAAGTATCGAGAAGCGACACTGTCGTCGCGGATTGATACGGCGCTGATTAAAAACGTTATAATTAATTCAAATAACTTTTAACCGATTGTAACCTATTTTAACCTAATTGTAACAATACAATATAATATAACATGTTGTAACATATTAAAATATATTATTCAGGGTCCCTTAAATTTGCACCCACGGAATGCAAGGCGTGATACATTAGGCTAAAAGAAACAACTTTTTCCTTTAGCAAAATTGCGTGCGATAAGTAGTTTTTGAAAGAAGAGCAGAATACTTATTGGTTTGCTTCAACTTCTTTTAACCTATTTTAACCTCTTTTAACCTATTTTAACCTAATTGTATCATTACAATATATTATAACATGTTGTAACATATTAAAATATATTATTCAGAGTTTCCCTAAATTTGCACCCACGGAATGCAAGGCGTGATACATTAGGCTAAAAGAAACAACTTTTTCCTTTAGCAAAATTGCGTGCGATAAGTAGTTTTTGAAAGGAGAGCAGAATACTTATTGGTTTGCTTCAACCTCTTTTAACCTAGTTTAACCTATTTTAACCTATTTTAACCTAATTGTAACATTACAATATATTATAACATATAACATTAAAATATATTATTCAGAGTTTCCTTAATTTGCACTTACGGAATGCAAGGCGTGATACATTAGGCTAAAAGAAACAACTTTTTCCTTTAGCAAAATTGCGTGCGATAAGTAGTTTTTGAACGGAGAGCAGAATACTTATTGGTTTGCTTCAACCTCTTTTAACCTATTTTAACCTCTTTTAACCTATTTATCCTAATTGTAACATTACAATATATTATAACATGTTGTAACATATTAAAATATATTATTCAGAGTTTCCCTAAATTTGCACCCACGGAATGCAAGGCGTGATACATTAGGCTAAAAGAAACAACTTTTTCCTTTAGCAAAATTGCGTGCGATAAATAGTTTTTGAACGGAGAGCAGAATACTTATTGGTTTGCTTCAACCTCTTTTAACCTATTTTAACCTAATTGTAACATTACAATATATTATAACATGTTGTAACATATTAAAATATATTATTCAGAGTTTCCTTAATTTGCACTTACGGAATGCAAGGCGTGATACATTAGGCTAAAAGAAACAACTTTTTCCTTTAGCAAAATTGCGTGCGATAAGTAGTTTTTGAAAGGAGAGCAGAATACTTATTGGTTTGCTTCAACCTCTTTTAACCTATTTTAACCTATTTTAACCTCTTTTAACCTATTTATCCTAATTGTAACATTACAATATATTATAACATGTTGTAACATGTAACATATTAAAATATATTATTCAGAGTTTCCCTAAATTTTCACCCACGGAATGCAAGGCGTGATACATTAGGCTAAAAGAAACAACTTTTTCCTTTAGCAAAATTGCGTGCGATAAGTAGTTTTTGAACGGAGAGCAGAATACTTATTGGTTTGCTTCAACCTCTTTTAACCTATTTTAACCTAATTGTATCATTACAATATATCATAACATGTTGTAACATATTAAAATATATTATTCAGAGTTTCTCTAAATTTGCACCCACGGAATGCAAGGCGTGATACATTAGGCTAAAAGAAACAACTTTTTCCTTTAGCAAAATTGCGTGCGATAAGTAGTTTTTGAAAGGAGAGCAGAATACTTATTGGTTTGCTTCAACCTCTTTTAACCTATTTAACCTATTTTAACCTATTTTAACCTCTTTTATGTTACGTCCTACGGTAACGATTCTACGAGGGAATGACGGTATAATGTATCCTACCGTTGTCATCAATTTTATATGTGACTGGAGACTCTTTTACGGTAAGTATTTATTAATTCTTTTTTTTTTCAGGGAATCCCACCGCTGGCACCAATTATATATATATGGGACGTCCTAACGTTAACGGTAAGTTTTTATTAATTCCCTTTCTCCAGTACTTCGATGAACCGGAGGTAAGCGATTCTCACCAGACTCACCAAATATATATATATATATATATATATATATATATATTATTCTTTTGTTTCAGGTAATCCTATATGGTGCACTTTACCGTTTCCGTCGCTGATGATGTTACCAACGTTACATAATAATAGTCCGCCGCTGCCACGTTCCTAGAGGTTACGTTGCAACGCGGTATTGTACGTCTTTAGGAACAAGAGGCCCTTGTCGTCGAGACGATGGTTACCCGTTTCTTGAAGACTATTAATGTGGATAATTCTAAGGGGCGCTGTCACCAGTTTTATTAATGTGGTTTGTTCCACAGGTGGTCACTGGAAAAATCGCGGAGCTGCCGTCTCTTGATTTGGACGTCGCAGTCGGTTTTCCTAGGATATGAGTGTATTTTCTACTTTAGAGAGAGAATAATAAAACCAATAAAACCACTTCTTGATTTTTCAATTTTAGGTTATTTATTCCTTCATCCGTCCTTATGGTAAGTATAGAGTCGGACTTAGTTTTAAGTGTAATTATGAAACTAAAATTAGCAATTTAACATCATTTCTTAATGATTCTAATTTTAAACATGAGTCGCTGTAATGATCTGACATACATATCATTCTATTATTATGTCTAGTGATTAAGATTGGGTGTTCCTTTAGTTCTTCATAAAGGTGTAACGTCCCGTAAAATTTCTGAAAAATAAAATAATCAATTAGTTGTCAGTAGAGATATATCCTCAATTATTAAATTGCATGACCAAATATAATCTAGTAATTTAAGATTATAATATTTAAGGTGGATGTCCCGGAATAAATAAATTTAATTATCTTTAAATAATAATGCTATCGTGAAACATAAGGTTTCATCAATAGATTATAAACGTTAAATCCTCAATTGCTAATTATTCAGTAAATTCAAAGCTATATAATATTTATTCTCGGATCTCTAACCTTACTTTAATCGGTTAATAAAATTTACTTTCATTGTAATAAATACACTAAGGACAGAAATCTATAAATATATTCATACATTAATGATGAATCTAGTCGCTTTAGAGTCATATTTAAATTATAATACTATGACGGGAGAGTAAAGACTTAGTTATCGACTATGAAACATAAACCGGTAAAACAAACCTATTGGAATACATTGAGAAAAATTATAAAATTCTATTAACAGATTTCTAGCCTTAATGTATAGGAAGCAATTCGAATCATCGACAAAATCTTACACTGCAACCACCGTTATGTGTTCATATAAATTGTACAACGCAGGCAATTACAATTTACGATCTTCAACAATATTACAATTATTTGAAATCTAATCTTAACGCGCTTAAAACTAACGCAAAATTAGTATTATTGGAGAAAGGTGATTAAACTAATTCATCTGAGTAATATAAATATACATATATATTTTAAACTATGATAAAATTTAAAGATTACAAGATATAAAATACAAATATATAAAAATATAAAAATTATACAATATAATATATAAAAATAAGAAAATATATAGAATTATAATAATAAAATTTATAAAAGGATAAATACACGGAAGTGGCGAATATATATATACAAATAATAAATATATAACAAATATAAAATTATAAAAAAAAAACAATAATAAAAGTAATATAAAATTAAAAAATAAATTGAGTAATAAACCTAACTAAGGTGCGCACGCGCTCCCAAAAATTTGCCCCTGGAGGCTCTTCCTCCGGTTCGGCAAACGGCTCCTCCACCGGGAACTGGAGTTGAATTTCGAATCCACGTGTAAAAGCTCTTAGAGCCTCAAAGAATAGCCCCGCTTCTTCCTGGTATACATCTTCAGGGAGCTGAAGCTCCATTATATACCTCTCCTCCAATTCCACGAGTGTACCAACCAATAAAATTCTCCTCTCCTCCCCTTGCCCGATGTAGGCGGTCAATGATAAATTAATTTGCTGTTCCATAATCTTGGTAATCTGAAAACAGTCAAAAATGAATTAGTATCGCCCCTAGATTGAATTTACCTGAAAATAAAACGAATTATTAAATTTTACAAAAACTCAAAAATTTTAAAATTTAAATTTTTCAAAACTTTTTATTGCCAGAATAATCTCACGACTAAAGCGAACTTTACGGACCGAACTCAAAATAGTTATCTCTAAACGTTTCCGATTTATAACAAACTCAAAATTTTTAGTAACATTCTATAATTCGAATATCCAAGCTGGATTAAGGTTATTAATGTTTATAATACATCGCTACGACGTCCCGTTCTCGAGATATCGACATTTTTGAAAAACCACTATGCTTTAAAATAATCTATAAAAAATAACAATAATAATGGTAAAAGTCAAAATTTTCAATAACTTACCGTTCTCGAGAAAACTATGAAAGAAAAATGATATTCTTAACACTTTCTTTCACTATACCTATACGTGCAAGCAACAAGTGACTTACCTAGCCGCCCTCTGGCAGCGAGATATAGCCGCCTTAAAGCCGGTCGACAAGTGTCCGCTAAAAATAAATTAAATTAATATTTTGACCCTAATGAACCGTATAGATTTGCTGAAATAATTAATAATTAATTAATTCTGAAATAATAACCTAGTAAAACCTTTAAATAATTGAATAACAAACGAGAAATAAGCGATTACACTAGTTTAAAAATAATACTCAGACTGTACCTATGAATGCAAGCACAAGAGCTGAACATTTGAATTGTTGAATAAAAGATTTTCTAGAACTGTTGGATTAAAAATAATATCTTGTCAATGAACTGTATCTTAATTAGTTATTGAAATTAAGAAAAAATGTTTAACCTAATTATTTTAAAGTTAAAATAAACACCTTTTTGGTATGAGAATAATAATAAATAATATTTTAATTTTTATAAACCGGTTATAATATGTAAATTCGCTACGCCGATCTAATAGAATCAATTCCGAATGTCCTACGACAAAAATAAAGAAATATAAAATTATTTTCACTCTTATATGCCAGTCCATCTGAACACTTAAATTATTGAATAGAAAATTTATTAAAACAATTGGATTAAAAGTAATATTTTATCGACAAACTATATCAGGACTAGTTACTGGAATTAAGAGAAAATATTTGAATTAATTATTTTAAAAATAAAATAAACACCTTTTTGGTATAACAATAATAATAAACAATATTTTGATTTTTGTAAAAGGACTATAATATGCGAATTCACGACGCCGATCTGATAGAATCAAACCCGAGCTTCCTACGATAACTATAACGGAATCTAAAATTATTTTCGCACTTATATCTATAAATCCATATTTCACACAAAATCGCGAATAACTCAAAAGTGAATTTAACTACAGACTTCAAACTTTGAGAACCACTTTTAAATACGGGCTAATATTCTTCAATAATATCTTACTAATTAACTCTAATTAAAAACTTGACTAATTAAAGCTGTAGTATAACTTTATAGTACTACCTTAAAAGTCCAACTCTATGAAAGAGCCTGTATGAAGGCCCAATGTGAATTCCCTTCGTTAGAAGACGTACAATGAAAGTTGCCTACGTGAAAAGATTCGACCTAAGTGCTAACACTTAGCCTGTAGCCCCCGAAACAAAATCGCCTTTTTCACATATGCTATATATATATATATATATATACATGTCTCTCTATAGACCCCTTCACAGCTAGCTTTAAACGACTAACTGACTTGAAATACTTAACCGACGAGTGAAGGCGAGTAAGATAAGAATATTTTTATGAAATTATTAAAAATAATTATTTATTGTTATATATATATTTTATAAAGCATAAGGTAGGATAAGGAAATTAATATATATTATTACTCAGAACTATATATCTTTTTATTCTTAATCAAGATACACTGTCGATGCTTCCGAATTATTAGTATAAATACAAATTTCTCGCATATAATAAATTATTATTGTACACACTTACAGCTATATACTTGTAGTGTTGCGCCTTGTTGTATGCGACGAAATTCCGTTAAATTAAGTTAAATATTAACAATTTATAAACAATAATTAATTTTAAGTGCGGAATACAGAATTTTTCCAAGATCAAATTTATATGTCGTTGTGAATCTGAAAATGAGCAATGTTAATATCCGAACAAAACAATGTTAAAATGTTAATAACTGTCTGTAATTAAGGAAATACGATATAAATATTTCGTATCGAAGCGTAAAATAGATCATCGCACACATCGACATCCGCTAATACGATGACTCATGAACACCTGCAAGATGGAACATCCGAGATGCGACGAAAGAAATTGAAGGTCTAATGATGTTCTACGAAATCACGCATATAGTTCAACACAGAGAAGGGTCGACTGATGCAACTCGCCGACAAAGGAATATCATCACCTATCACGTATCAAACTGCGAAGCATCGTCGATCACGCATCGAACTGCGAAGAACAAAGATCAACCTTGACACGCGCCTCACGTCTTCTTTAGTCCCGCCTATTTTGCCTATAAAAAGGGTACCCGATGGCACGGCAGTGCAGTAGTATGAAGAAAACATCGAGGGCAGTAGTATGAAAAAGATCAGCAGTAGTAGTATAGAAAAAAATCAGCAGTGCAGTAGTATGGAAAAAATCAGCGAAGAAGCAACATAGAAAAATCAACGGAGAAGTAAGAATCAACAGTGTCGGGAAGCCATATTCAACCAATAAGAACTTAGAAAAACTCGAGCAGCACGATCTAAGGACTTAGAATTTTTACGAAGCACTACATAAGAACATAGGATTTCGCGAGCAATGCGAAATGAGAACATAGAAAAATAACGCAAGAAGTGCATAAAGAAGAAATCAAGGAACCATACTCAAGCTGAACATTAAAATTTAATCGACATACTGCCACTACAACTATATCAACCAATCGCTACTTCAAAGTTTAACATAAAATTTATGGAACTCGAAATTATTTATGGGAATTTGGCAAGGAAAAATTATACCATCTACAAGTCAACAACTTACGAAGCCACTACTAAATTTCAAGAAACCAAGGAACTCAACAGAAGACACATCAGAACAGGAACCTCTCCTTTCAGCCGACGGATCATCATCATCAGGAAGCAGCTACGAGTCAGTCAACGACCGATCAACAGGAACATCGTACTCTAAGAAACCGAGCGAACACAGCGGAATCAAAACAAAAATCTGTAAGTCCGGAATCTATTATTGTAAAATCAGCACTAACAAATAAACGCAAATTAATTGAAACATGAGAATCAATGGTGAACATAACCCAATCGTACAAGTTAATATAAAATTTCTACATCAAGAAACCGAGTGACAAAATTATCTAACTTTAATCTTTTATTACGCATGCACACGCGCATTTACACCGACTAACATAATTTTTCTATATATATTAAATTCCTTTTATTTTGATCACGATATACGATAATTGAAATTCTTACAATCACAGCGAGTAAGATCAACGCCACGGAATTGAGAACCAAGTAAGTTACTTTCATAATTGTCTGTTAACCAAGTGATACATTATTTTCTTCCGTTTGACATATTAACGCGCTACTAAATGACAAAGACTATCGACACAATTAGACGCCATAAGAAACGAAAAACTTATAAATTGCAAAGATCTAAGCTCCGCGTAGCAAAGAAACATCGGAAATCGAGTCAACTTTCACAGAAGCAATTAATAGCTTTCGAAGCATTAATTTCAGAATTGATAGATATTCCCATTCAAGCAAACGCATATGACATTTTACGGGACATCGAAAACAGAGATAGGAAAGAACAAATAATTAAATCGGAACATCATAATATTATCAAATCGGAAATAATTATAAACTCTACAATCGAACAGATAACTCTTGAAGATAATATAGCTGAAATAGATTTCTACACTGAACTAAAACTTGATTCTACAACGCCAGCATTTATAAATTACGACGACCTGATCACTTACGTACAACATACAAATCAGATTAAAATTGATCCATTAGAATCCGAATTACAAGAAGCCCTTCTCACATTGACGACTCCACAATTAATAACTATTGATGATATAATAGAAGAATTACACGCCGATAACCAAACGACAGACCGCGTAATTGATGGAATTTATAATACTTTAATCGCGAATAAAGGAAACTCAACTATCAACGTACAACCGACGTGTAGTACTTCTGCCGATGTTAGCCCTTATAATTCGATCGCAGGTGTAGCAGGAAAGTCATTTACCGACAGTTTACCGACATATAACGTACCTACAAACGATAATTTTGATACTCTAGCAGCGGACAGGGAAGTGGAATATTATATGAGTAAATTACAACTCTATTAAGTTTTATTACGTTTATTGATACAATAATCGTCCCCGTTCTCGCACTCACGGACCGCCTCTACCTTCTTAAGCTCTCGAGTCCCGAGGTATTGCCGGCCCAGCAGGTAGCCTCAAAAATTGAGAGCACCCTTATTCTGCGTGACTGAGGTACACTCAGATAAGAAGAACCTAACGGAGTCCGCCGAGGCACGACATCCGTGTAGGAAGTAACGGTCGAGCATCGAGGTGCATCGCCATCTGCAACATACAAAACAATAGATACATTAAAAATAAAATTGGTGGCAGCGGCATACTATCGCGAGACGTTACAACGTCACATATATAAAGTGGCGACAGCGGTGGGATTTCCTGAAAAGAAAAGAGAATTAATGAATACTTACCAATAAAGGGTCACCAATCACATATAAAATTGGTGACAGCGGTGGGATACATTATACCGTCATTCCCTCGTAGAATCGTTACCTAGGACGTAACATAATAATAAAATTGGTGACAGCGGTGGGATACATTATACCGTCATTCCCTCGTAGAATCGTTACCTAGGACGTCACAATTGTCTGAATTTTAATTGAATATATTTTAGCAAATTTATTATTCGTAAGTCGTAAAAAGAATAAATGATGGATTTGATAATAATCATATTATTTTACAAGAATAATTATTGTAAAAATCTTATCTTAAGATTTTTCAAAATTTTCATCATTAACTGGTTAATGAAAATTTGGCGGGACGTTACATTATTAAATAAATCGGTCAAATAAGAAGTGTAGCTTTCATTTTGTATGTCTCCCGGCGCGTCGTCCCCAGAGGGTACTCGGGCTATTCGACCAATGTAACGTCCCGCTAAATTTTCATTAACCAGTTAATGATGAAAATTTTGAAAAATCTTAAGATAAGATTTTTACAGTAATAATTCTTGTAAAATAATATGATTATTATCAAATCCATCATTTATTCTTTTTACGACTTACGAATAATAAATTTGCTAAAATATATTCAATTAAAATTCAGACAATACTCGTTCAGAGGAGAAACGCTTACATAAAAATAGAACGGCTTATTTGGCAAGGCATAAAAAGCCCCGAACTTCATCGACTTATCAAAGAAAATTTAAAGGAGAAATACATAAAATAAAATAAAAAGAAAAAAAAAACTATCAGTAACTATATCTCAATTAGTCGATAAATCAATAAGAGGAAGATAAATTGAAATAAAGTATATTGAGAGAACATCACACTTGACTAAAATTGCGACTAAATTGCTTAGGAATTTACTCGGCATAAATAGTCAAATTAATAGTAGATACGAGTCGGTGGCGAGAAACGCTGACGAATATTTGCTAAGTAAAGTAGCTGCGAGTATCAATCAGTGGCGAGAAACGCTGAAAGATATTCATGAGTCAGTGGCGAGAAACGCTGGCAAGTTACTAATCAACGGATGAGTGGCAGGCATTCGTAATCTATCGTTGAGTGGCAGGCATCGATAAGACTAAATATCAATTAATGGCGAGAAACGTTAAAAGGTATTTGGTTACAAAAGTTGAGTATCAATCGGTGGCGAGAAACACCGACAGATATTCACACATTGGGCCCGAGGCCGCTATAATCACTTTTGTTAAAGAAATAATAAAAGGAAATATAAGAAATAATAATTGGGCCCGAGGCTGTTATAATAAAATAAAGTGGAGGAGACGTGAATCCTCTCCGATGCGAAGGTAACTCACTCCACTTGGATGCCGATACAGGCAGGAAATATAATTTATGAAAGATAAGAACGAAAAGAAGAGATAATATAAAAGTCGTCGGGAGATATCAAGAAACTGACGCACTTACTCATCCCATTCGCAAGCCGCCAAAGGAGCAAGAGGCGACGCGATGGCTAGACATATGAAGAGATAATAAGAGGAAAGTTATTAGAAGGTGACGTAGGAGGCGACGCGATGGCGACTCACCATCCCACTCCACTCGCCTATCATCAGAGATAATATGTATTTCAAGAGATAAAGATAAGACGAGGAAAGTTATTAGAAGATAACCTTATCAAGAGATAAGGATAAGCCGAAGAAAGTTATTAGAAGATAAACTTATCAGAGCTGATAAAGATAACAGCAAGAGGATAAGATATGACAGGGAAGTACCGAAGAAGATAAGAACATGCAGTCATCGGAGGCGGTGCAAATGTCCCTACCAGTGACTCAAGAGATAACAAGTGCCTATGTAACTAATATGCAGATAAGCGATAGGAGCCCCTTCCAATACACCTTTAACCGCTCATTGGAGAATCCCAACGAGATAGGAGGCGGAAACTCTCCCATCATTGAAACTTTAATCCAATCATTGTAAGCCAAGCGTAACACCCCTCCACTGAACGAGTGGGCAAAGGCCCATATATACGCGTACCCCAGCACATTTTAGACAGTGCTAGGTGCTAAATGCTAGGTAAATCTTCAACCAGTAAAGTAAAGTAACTAGTAACTCGTGAAATTAGTAGTACTACGTGAATTCTCAAATTGAATAGTAGTAACTCGTGAAAGCCTTTGAGCAAAAATAATAAAGTCAGTGCTTGTGCAGCTGAAGAAAAAGTACGGAAGAGTACTAAAGAAATAACTTTGAAGACAGGAAGGAAAACGTAAGTCTTACAAAGAATTGATTTTAACTTAATGTCCAATTGAGACATATTGAAACTGAACGGAATTAAATACAATTGATTAAGAGAGTTGAAACAATTTAAAACAGAACGGAATTAAATATACTTGACTAAGAGAATTGAAACGATTCAAGGAATATGATTTGATGGAAATAATAGATCATATTATTATTATTTTGCATTTTGTTAATACCATTATATACGTTATTAACATTGTTACGAATACATTGATATTTTATGTAATACATTATATGCTTATATGTACTCACATTTAACTTGCATATTCAATTATTATTATTCTTTAATTACTTAAGAATATTCAATATAAAACATATGTTACACCATACACATTTATACTGATACCCACATATATATATTATACTCATATACTATACTTATTTGAATAAATATATTATCACTCTATATTAAAATACTAATGAGAATATTATTTTAATAATTTTATTTCAAGTGAGTGAAGATTGACTTCGAATCAGTGCGCGTTTATCTTATTAAGATTTCAGTTATCGCAAATAGAGATTACGGTTACCGGTCGGTCTGTCAATTTCTCTATCCATCCGCATACCTGATAGTGACTGAACGGTACAGTCTGTAATAAAAGTTTTTCGTGATCGTGGAAAATACAGTCAGTGTCAAAAGTTTTCCAACTATCCGACACTTACCTGACCCTTCACGAATTCCTTCGTACTCCGTTGGAAGTAAGCACGTGTTTAGAGAATCTGCTGTGCGGACAGCCGCACGTGGACTATCGAGACACAGATCTGTAATATTTGGTGCGGACAGCCGCACATTTATCAACGGATCATATCGACCAACATCCTTCTATGATAATCCATTCCTATGTCTAAATCCAAGACACGACGAAGCGGAATTAAATATCACGCGCGTAAACTATTGAAAGAGTATACATACATGTATATACATTACATACATTTTCTCCATTACCAGAAACAATTAATGGACACAGAGAAAATCAATAATAATATTACATTGTCAAACTAATATTGTTTTAATCACTATTTTCTTAGATAATTTCTTCAAAGAAAGAAATACATTATATCGCAGACCAAATCTGAATTTGGCTCTAGCGAAGGAAAAGGATTAAGATTTTGATATCAAGGTAAGACTAAGACATCATATCATTTAATAAACCTTTTTGTTCTTCCATTTATTTATATATCAAGACTCTATACTTACCATAAGGACGGATGAAGGAATAAATAACCTAAAATTGTAAAATCAAAGAAGTGGTTTTATTGGTTTTATTATTCTCTCTAAAGTAGAAAATACACTCATATCCTAGGAAAACCGACTGCGACGTCCAAATCAAGAGACGGCAGCTCCGCGATTTTTCCAGTGACCACCTGTGGAGCAAACCACATTAATAAAACTGGTGACAGCGCCCCTTAGAATTATCCACATTAATAGTCTTCAGGAAACGGGTAACCATCGTCTCGACGACAAGGGCCTCTTGTTCCTAAAGACGTACAATACCGCGTTGCAACGTAACTTCTAGGAACGTGGCAGCGGCGGATTATATGTAACGTTGGTAACATCATCAGTGACGGAAACGGTAAAGTGCACCATACAGGATCACCTGAAACAAAAAGGGATTTCATATGAAATTGGTGAGTTTGGTGGGAACCGCTCTCCTTCGGTTCATCGAACTCCTGAAAAGAAAAAGGAATTAATAAAAACTTACCGCAAACGTTAGGACGTCACATATATAAAATTGGTGACAACGGTGGTGGGATTTCCTGAAAAGAAAAGAGAATTAATGAATACTTACCGATAAAGGGTCACCAAACACACATAAAATTGGTGATAGCGTTGGAATACATTATACCGTCAATCCCTCGTAAGATCGTTACTTAGGACGTCACACCAAAAACAAGTTCGTACGGTGTAAATTTAGTACTTTCATGAAAGCTGGTATTATATGAGAAAGATGCGAGTCTTAGATGTGTATCCCAATCATTTTTGATTGTAAACTGTTTAAGATACTCCCATAACACATGGTGGGATCTTTCTATTGAACCGCTTGTCTGTGGTCGATAAGCGGTAGCTTTGAAATGGGTTATACGAAACTTGCGCGCAATTGCACGCATTAGGCTGTTTAAAAAGTGAGAACCCTGATCGGTTAGAAGGGCTTTAGGCGCACCGTAAATGCAAATGAATTCTTGTACGAATGCGTCGGCAACTTCGAGCGCTGAGGCTGATCGCAGGGGGATCGCTAACGAGTACTTAGTGAGTAAATCCTGAACTGTTAATATATAATTGTATCCATTGGGTGAGGTTGGCAGAGGCCCCATAATGTCTATTGATACTTTATCGAAACTAGCATCCGGGGTATCTGTGAGAATCATGGGCTGTTTAGTTTTAATTCTGGTTAATTTTTTTAATTGGCAATTGCGACAATTCTGAATATATGCTTCTATTTCTCGCTTCATGTGTGGCCAAAAGTATCTATGTTTTATTCGATAATAAGTTTTTGTGATCCCCTTATGACCACCTATTGCCGAGGCATGATTTTCTTTGATAATTTCTTTTCGCTTGTTTTCGTCGGGAATTTCAATCTGATTAGTACAAATTAATATAGTAAGATTTTCGTTGGTGAACAATTTACGCATGTAGCTAAAAACCTCCAGCCAGGCGATTTCTGCAATATTACTTCGGCAAATTGAAATTATTTTTAATTGTAATTCTGTTATTACGTCTAGGAGGGAATGCAAGGCCTCCTTTACTATTTTTAATTCGGTAGAGTATCCTTCCTTTTCTTTTATTGTAAGCGCGATAATGCGGCAATTCCCCTGGTTGTGGATTTTAGCGCGGCCTAGAGTACCTCCCGACAAATTCAAGTTTTCATTTTGCTTTAATAATATTCGCGCCCCTTCATCGCAGGGTTCTCCCTTTTGAGTCACAAAGATTACGAGGTTATCTCTTCGTGTGGAGAAGTTGTCTCTAATAAAGGTCATCTTTAAATTTGGAAAAACGTAAGGAGGATTGGGATTGTCAAAAATTTCAGAATCACTGTTGTTGTTAGAGTCGTCTGTCGATGAGTCAGTTTGATTTTTGTCACTCTGTTAATCTGTTGAAAGATTTTCCTCTTTTTCAGAATCATCTGAACTTGCCTTTTCTGCACTCGGATGTTCGATGCTGAGATTCGTAGTCCTTTTACGAGATTTAGAAGTAAAAATCTCTTCATCAGAACTCGAGGGATTTGCGGTTATCAAAAGTGGTAGGAGTGGGACAGGGTTTCTGGACAGAGCGTCGGCATTTGCATTAATTTTCCCAGCTTTGTATGTAACCTCGTATTCGTATTCTTGCAGCTTCAAACGCCAACGTACAAGTCGCGAAGTAGGATCTTTGACAGAATGGAGCCACACGAGTGGCTTATGGTCTGTAATCAAGATAAATTTGCGACCATACAAGTAAGGGCGAAAGTGATTTACACAGTATACTATAGCGAGTAGTTCTTTTTCTATTGTCGAGTAATTTTGTTCTGCATTGTTAAGTAGTCGTGAAGTGTAACTTATCGGTAAATCTTTACCGATGGGTCCTTGACTAAGGACACCGCCGATGGCAAAACCTGAGGCGTCAGTAGTAACAATGAAAGTTTTAGTGAAATCCGGATATTGCAATATGGGCTCTATACAGAGCATTGAGCGTAATTGATTGAATGCTGAATTTTGCGATTCGGTCCAATTAAACGTTACCTCCTTTTTTAATAGGCTGGTGAGAGGCTTAGAGATCTTAGAAAAATCAGGTATGAATCGCCGGTAATATCCTGCTAATCCCAAAAACTGTTTAATATTTTTGGCAGTTTTGGGGGTAGGAAATTGTTGGACCGCTTTAATTTTTTGAGGGTCTGGCTTAACTCCTGTTTCACTAATTACATGGCCCAAGTAAGTTACTTCTTTCCGGAGAAATTCACACTTGTCGGGTTGAAGGCGAAGTCCGGCATGTCTGAGACGATCAGCAAGGGTTTTGAATTTAATTTCATGCTCCCTAAGCGAACTGGAATATAGCACAATATCATCGAGGTAAACAAATAGTTCCGTTCCTTGTAATCCACTGAGGACTTGGTCCATCAGTCGTTGGAACGTCGCAGGAGCGTTTTTTAACCCGAACGGCATCCTTGTGAACTCGTAATGTCCATGTGGCGTGGAAAAAGCTGTTTTATGGGCATGATCCTTGTTGTCACGTCCCGGTGAATCACGAATACCCACGAAGGGTCGGTCGGATACCCGGAATCAATCGCGAAAAATTTCGGGTTATTAAGCCTGTGCGACTCTACCCGGGGACACGCGCGATTAACGTGCACAGGTAACTATGTATGGAGTTAAGGAATGATTCGATTTCGCGTTTGGCTGAGTGCTATAGTAGTAGCCTCCGCCCCTAGTTCAGATTCCGAAGCGGGATGGGTACGGAGAAAATCCGCTAGTACGATCCGACAAGTAAAGCAGTTATTTGAGGCGCGCGCGATAGTTAGCTCCTGACGACAAATACAACAGCGTTGTACTTCGGGATGTGGATGTATCACTAGGCTATGTCGCCTTAAGAGGCACCGAGATTCAATAGAAATAAGGGGGTCGAATACTACACAGCGTCTGCAGAGGGCGTCTGGCGTATGACTAATGTTATTAATATCTACGTGTAAAAAGTCTAGGGTACACCACGCGATGGGGCGTTCCATATAGAAGCGGCGTGAAGCGCCTTAAGATCGATCTACAGGGTGGTTTCGGCGGGTTCCCTTAACGCTTAAATTCTATAGCAATTTCGTTGTGTACTTACCGGAGCTGGGTATAGGTGCTTTTATTGGTTGTTCACTTCCTGTGGCCGGTTGGAGTAGATGGCCCACCTCGGATCCGCGGGGTTGATTCCAGTAACCTTTGGTGGTGGGTTCAGCGTCAGCGGGATCAACGTGTAAGGCCAGGGCTTGGTGCGATTATATCCCTCTCGTCGGTCGAAGTCACAAGTGCTGGGGTTGTGTTTAGCGAACAATAGTTCGTACTCGAAATCCTCGTAGTCGTTCACTCCAAGATGTTCTGCACAGTTTGTATTCGCGGGTCCGTACCGATAACTACCGAGTAGTTTACGCGCTTGGTATTTACGTCCGCCTCTACGAGTCTTGGATTTAGATTTAGGCATGAGGGTTAGTTGTCTAAGGAAAGGAAGATACCGGTTGACGTGGTCTATAATAATTGTGCAGCGGTCCGCACCAAATGTTACAGACGTAGGCTTTGATTAACAGCGTGCGCTGGTCCGCACCGCTATTTATCTAGGCTTGTGCTCACTTCCAGTAGGATAGTTGTATAAAGGTTGGTGAATCAACACTCGCGTTTTAATCAATAAATCCAAATATATTCAGGTAAAGTTACACTTGGTATATCTTAGAATTAATAGAGTTACACTTGGTTTATTTTAGAATTAGTAGAGTTACACTTGGTTAAAGATACAACCTACAAGTACGCATTCAAGACTTATACAAGTTAAGGTTTAGCGCGAGCGATATAGCAAGATTTAGCAAGAGATGTGTACGCGTCGAAGTCGGAGCTAGTACTGAGAGGGAACGCCGTTACGTGGGCGCTTTTATACCCAGTGAGCCCCACTATCCTAGCGCTAAGGAATTTTGGGACGGAAGGGTCTTACTGTACCGTTAGGCCGAAGGGTTTTATGACAGGTCCCTTACGTGCCTCGGGTGTTGGAGGGTTTTATGACGGGACGTACCGTTAGGTCGAAGGGTTTTATGACAGGACGTACCGTTAGGTCGAAGGGTTTTATGACAGGTCCCTTACGTGCCTCAGGTGTTGGACACGTTCGAGGGGTCTTAGGGATGGATCCTTCTAGAAGGTTCGGGTATATTCTAGAAGCGGAAGGTTCTAGAAGGTTCGGGATTGTTTTTAGAGATAGAGTGTTCTGGAAGGTTGGGGCTTCATGGAAGGTAGAACGTTCGAGAGACTTCGAGAATGTTCTCGATGGAAATAAGGTGGAACATTCGAGAGACTTCGAGAATGTTCTCGAAAGAAATAGGATGGAATATTCGAGAGACTTCGAGAATGTTCTTGATGGAAATAAGGTGGAACATTCGAGAGACTTCGAGAATGTTCTCGAAAGAATTAGGATGGAATATTCGAGAGACTTCGAGAATGTTCTCGATGGAAATAAGGTGGAACATTCGAGAGACTTCGAGAATGTTCTCGATGGAAATAAGGTGGAACATTCGAGAGACTTCGGGAATGTTCTCGAAAGAATTAGGATGGAATATTCGAGAGACTTCGAGGATGCTTATATTTATTTTACACTTGGGTTATACTTATATTATACTTATGTTATACTTATATTATACTTATCTTCTACGCGTTGTTATTAATTATTCTTATTTTATGGTAACAATCGAAATTTTAAAAAGGAGGGTGGGGGCTGGACGTTACATTGTCCATCTTGATTTGATGGAATCCTGAGGCAAGATCGAACACACTAAAATACTTAGCACTGCCGAGCTGATCCAATATGTCGGTAATGTTCGGTAGTGGGTAGGCGTCACCTATAGTTTTCTCGTTTAAAGCGCGGTAATCAATCACCATTCTCCATCGTTTGTTCCCTTTTGAGTCCGGCTTTTTAGGAACAATCCAAAGAGGAGAGTTATAAGGAGAAGTGGATGGTTCGATTACTTCACTTTCTAATAAGGTTTTGATTTGTCTGTTAATTTCTTCTTTATGTATAGGAGGAAATCTATACTGCTGTAACGTCTCGCGATAGTATGCCGCTGCCACCAATTTTATCTTTAATGTATCTGTTGTTTGTATGTTGCAGATGGCGATGCACCTCGATGCTCGACCGTTACTTCCTACACGGATGTCGTACCTCGGCGGACTCCGTTAGGTTCTTCTTATCTGAGTGTACCTCAGTCACACAGAATAAGGGTGCTCTCAATTTTTGAGGCTACCTGCTGGGCCGGCAATACCTCGGGACTCGAGAGCTTAAGAAGGTAGAGGCGGTCCGTGAGTGCGAGAACGGGGACGGTTATTGTATCAATAAACGTAATAAAACTTAATAGAGTTGTAATTTACTCATATAATATTCCACTTCCCTGTCCGCTGCTAGAGTATCAAAATTATCGTTTGTAGGTACGCTATATGTCGGTAAACTGTCGGTAAATGACTTTCCTGCTACACCTGCGATCGAATTATAGGGGCTAACGTCGGCAGAAGTACTACACGTCGGTTGTACGTTGATAGTTGAGTCTCCTTTATTCGCGATTAAAGTATTATGAATTCCATCAATTACGCGGTCTGTCGTTTGGTTATCGGCGTGTAATTCTTCTATTATATCATCAATAGTTATTAATTGTGGAGTCGTCAATGTGAGAAGGGCTTCTTGTAATTCGGATTCTAATGGATCAATTTTAATCTGATTTGTATGTTGTACGTAAGTGATCAGGTCGTCGTAATTTATAAATGCTGGCGTTGTAGAATCAAGTTTTAGTTTAGTATAGAAATCTATTTCAGCTATATTATCTTCAAGAGTTATCTGTTCGATTGTAGAGTTTATAATTATTTCCGATTTGATAATATTATGATGTTCCGATTTAATTATTTGTTCTTTCCTATCTCTGTCTTCGGTGTCTCGTAAAATATCGTATGCGTTTGCTTGAATAGGAATTTCTATCAATTCTGGAATTAATGCTTCGAAAGCTATTAATTGTTTCTTCGAAAGTTGACTCGATCTCCGATGTTTCTTTGCTACGCGGAGCTTAGATCTTTGTAATTTATAAGTTTTCCGTTTCTTATGTCGTCTAATTGTGTCGATAGTCTTTGTCATCTATTAATGCGTTAATATGTCAAACGGGAGAAAATGGTGTATCACTTAGTTGAACGAATAATTATAATTATGACTTACTTGATTCTCTGTTCCGTGGCGTTGATCTTACTCGCTGTGATTGTAAGAATTTTAATTATCGTATATCGTGATCAAAATAAAAGGAATTTAATATGTAGAAAAAATGTGTTAACTGACGTGAGCGCGCGTGTGTGCGTGCGTAATAAAAGATTAAAGTTAAATAATTTTGTCACTCGGTTTCTTGATGTAGAAATTTTATATTAAATTGTACGATTGGGTTATATTCACCATTGATTCTCATGTTCCAGTTAATTTGCATTTATTTGTTAGTACTGATTTTACAATAATAGATTTCGGACTTACAGATTTTTGTTTCGATTCCGCTGTGTTCGCTCGGTTTCTTAGAGTACGATGTTCCTGTTGATCGGTCGTTGACTGACTCGTAGCTGCTTCCTGATGATAATGATCCGTCGGCTGAAAGGAGAGGTTTCCGTTCTGACGTGTCTTCTGCTGAGTTCCTTGTTTTCTCGAGTTTCCGTAGCGGCCTTGTAGATTGTTGACTGATGGGTTGTATAATTCTTCCTTGCCAATTTCCCATAAATAATTTCAAGTTCCATAAATTTTATGTTAAATTTTGGAGTAGCGATTGGTTGATATAATTTGT
This sequence comes from Linepithema humile, assembly GCF_040581485.1. Taxonomy (NCBI): domain Eukaryota; kingdom Metazoa; phylum Arthropoda; class Insecta; order Hymenoptera; family Formicidae; genus Linepithema; species Linepithema humile. The sequence continues at coordinate 13,069,693 of NC_090132.1, forward strand.
AGTGGCGGTATGTTGAGTAAATTTTGATGTTCAACTTGAGTATGGATTCTTGATTTCTTCTTTATGCACTTCTTGCGTTAAAATTCTAAGTTCTATTTCGCATTGCTCGCGAAATTCTATGTTCTTGATGTGCGCTCCGTAAAAATTCTAAGTCCTTAGATCGTGCTGCTCGAGTTTTTCTAAGTTCTTATTGGTTGAATATGGCTTCCCGACACTGTTGATTCTTACTTCTCCGTTGATTTTTCTATGTTGCTTCTTCGCTGATTTTTTCCATACTACTCTTCTCGATCTTTTCTTCATACTACTGCTGCTGATCTTTTTCATACTACTGCCCTCGATGTTTTCTTCATACTACTGCACTGCCGTGCCATCGGGTACCCTTTTTATAGGCAAAATAGGCGGGACTAAAGAAGACGTGAGGCGCGTGTCAAGGTTGATCTTTGTTCTTCGCAGTTCGATGCGTGATCGACGATGCTTCGCAGTTTGATACGTGATAGGTGATGATATTCCTTTGTCGGCGAGTTGCATCAGTCGACCCTTCTCTGTGTTGAACTATATGCGTGATTTCGTAGAACATCATTAGACCTTCAATTTCTTTCGTCGCATCTCGGATGTTCCATCTTGCAGGTGTTCATGAGTCATCGTATTAGCGGATGTCGATGTGTGCGATGATCTATTTTACGCTTCGATACGAAATATTTATATCGTATTTCCTTAATTACAGACAGTTATTAACATTTTAACATTGTTTTGTTCGGATATTAACATTGCTCATTTTCAGATTCACAACGACATATAAATTTGATCTTGGAAAAATTCTGTATTCCGCACTTAAAATTAATTATTGTTTATAAATTGTTAATATTTAACTTAATTTAACGGAATTTCGTCGCATACAACAAGGCGCAACACTACAAGTATATAGCTGTAAGTGTGTACAATAATAATTTATTATATGCGAGAAATTTGTATTTATACTAATAATTCGGAAGCATCGACAGTGTATCTTGATTAAGAATAAAAAGATATATAGTTCTGAGTAATAATATATATTAATTTCCTTATCCTACCTTATGCTTTATAAAATATATATATAACAATAAATAATTATTTTTAATAATTTCATAAAAATATTCTTATCTTACTCGCCTTCACTCGTCGGTTAAGTATTTCAAGTCAGTTAGTCGTTTAAAGCTAGCTGTGAAGGGGTCTATAGAGAGACATGTATATATATATATATATATAGCATATGTGAAAAAGGCGATTTTGTTTCGGGGGCTACAGGCTAAGTGTTAGCACTTAGGTCGAATCTTTTCACGTAGGCAACTTTCATTGTACGTCTTCTAACGAAGGGAATTCACATTGGGCCTTCATACAGGCTCTTTCATAGAGTTGGACTTTTAAGGTAGTACTATAAAGTTATACTACAGCTTTAATTAGTCAAGTTTTTAATTAGAGTTAATTAGTAAGATATTATTGAAGAATATTGGGTGAGCCCGTATTTAAAAGTGGTTCTCAAAGTTTGAAGTCTGTAGTTAAATTCACTTTTGAGTTATTCGCGATTTTGTGTGAAATATGGATTTATAGATATAAGTGCGAAAATAATTTTAGATTCCGTTATAGTTATCGTAGGAAGCTCGGGTTTGATTCTATCAGATCGGCGTCGTGAATTCGCATATTATAGTCCTTTTACAAAAATCAAAATATTGTTTATTATTATTGTTATACCAAAAAGGTGTTTATTTTATTTTTAAAATAATTAATTCAAATATTTTCTCTTAATTCCAGTAACTAGTCCTGATATAGTTTGTCGATAAAATATTACTTTTAATCCAATTGTTTTAATAAATTTTCTATTCAATAATTTAAGTGTTCAGATGGACTGGCATATAAGAGTGAAAATAATTTTATATTTCTTTATTTTTGCCGTAGGACATTCGGAATTGATTCTATTAGATCGGCGTAGCGAATTTACATATTATAACCGGTTTATAAAAATTAAAATATTATTTATTATTATTCTCATACCAAAAAGGTGTTTATTTTAACTTTAAAATAATTAGTTTAAACATTTTTTCTTAATTTCAATAACTAATTAAGATACAGTTCATTGACAAGATATTATTTTTAATCCAACAGTTCTAGAAAATCTTTTATTCAACAATTCAAATGTTCAGCTTTTGTGATTGCATTCATAGGTACAGTCTGAGTAAATATTATTTTTAAACTAGTATAATTGCTTATTTCTCGTTTGTTATTCAATTATTTAAAGGTTTTACTAGGTTATTATTTCAGAATTAATTAATTATTAATTATTTCAGCAAATCTATACGGTTCATTAGGGTCAAAATATTAATTTAAATTATTTTTAGCGGACACTTGTCGACCGGCTTTAAGGCGGCTATACCTCGCTGCCAGAGGGCGGCTAGGTAAGTCACTTGTTGCTTGCGTATATGCATAGAGAAAGTGTCGAAAATATTATTTCTTTCTTTCGCGATTCCTTGGAAACGGTAAGTTATTGAAAATTTTGACTTTTACCATTATTATTGTTATTTTTTATAGATTATTTTAACGCATAGTGATTTTTCAAAAATGTCGATATCTCGAGAACGGGACGTCGTAGCGATGTATTATAAACATTAATAACCTTAATCCAGCTTGAATATTCGAATTATAGAATGTTACTAAAAATTTTGAGTTTGTTATAAATCGGAAACGTTTAGAGATAACTATTTTGAGTTCGGTCCGTAAAGTTCGCTTGAGTCGTGAGATTATTCTGGCAATAAAAAGTTTTGAAAAATTTAAAATTTAAAATTTTTGAGTTTTTGTAAAATTTAATAATTCGTTTTATTTTCAGGTAAATTCAATCTAGGGGCGATACTAATTCGTTTTTGACTGTTTTCAGATTATCAAGGTCATGGAACAACGCGGGGTTGAATTGACTTTAATTGCGTCGGTCGGGGAGAGGGACTCCAGAAGGGTCCTCCTCCTTGCCACGTACATTGACTCGGAAGACCGGGGCAGGCTGGTACTCCAGCTCCCGGAAACAATTGACAATCAAGAGGGAGTCACGCTGGTAGAGGCCGTAAGGACTCTAACACGGAGTATTGAGGAACATTTTGAAGATCCGATGGAGGAGCTGCTGATCGAGCCAGTGGAAGAGCCGTTTATCGAACCGGCGGAAGAGCCGATCGCGGGGCCAGCAGAAAGGCCGAATTTTTGGGAACGCGTATGGCGCTTAATCAGGAGATTTCTACTGTTTTAAAGAGAGAGAGAGAGAGAGAGAGAGAGAGAGAGAGAGAGAGAGAGAGAGAGAGAGAGAGAGCTATTTGTATTATATTGTTATTCGCTTTTATATTTTTATAGTTTAGTTTTTTTTTTTGTATTATTATTTTATATTGAATATTTAATTTTATTACTCTTTTTATAAAATATATCACATGTATTTTTATTATTATTTTTGTTTATTTTGTATTATGTAGTTTTTTTTTTAGAATATATATATATGTTTATATTACTCAAACGAATTAGTTTAATCACCCTTCTCCAATAATATTAATTTTGCGTTAGTTTTGAGCGCGTCAAAATTAAATTTCAAATAATTGTAATATTGTTGAAGATCGTAAATTGTAATTGCCTGCGTTGTACAATTTATATGAACACATAACGGTGGTTGCAGTGTAAGATTTTGTCGATGATTCGAATTGCTTCCTATACATTAAGGCTAGAAATCTGTTAATAGAATTTTATAATTTTTCTCAATGTATTCCAATAGGTCTGTTTTACCGGCTTTATGTTTCATAGTCGATAACTAAGTCTTTACTCTCCCGTCATAGTATTATAATTTAAATATGACTCTAAAGCGACTAGATTCATCATTAATGTATGAATATATTTATAGATTTCTGTCCTTAGTGTATTTATTACAAGGAAAGTAAATTTTATTAACCGATTAAAGTAAGGTTAGAGATCCGAGAATAAATTATATAGCTTTGAATTTACTGAATAATTAGCAATTGAGGATTTGACGTTTATAATCTATTGATGAAACCTTATGTTTCACGATAGCATTATTATTTAAAGATAATTAAATTTATTTATTCCGGGACATCCACCTTAAATATTATAATCTTAAATTACTAGATTATATTTGGTCATGCAATTTAATAATTGAGGATATATCTCTACTGACAACTAATTGATTATTTTATTTTTCAGAAATTTTACGGGACGTTACAGACAACGGTAGGATACATTATACCGTCATTCCCTCGTAGAATCGTTACCTAGGACGTAACATAAAATAGGTTAAAATAGGTTAAAATAGGTTAAATAGGTTAAAAGAGGTTGAAGCAAACCAATAAGTATTCTGCTCTCCTTTCAAAAACTACTTATCGCACGCAATTTTGCTAAAGGAAAAAGTTGTTTCTTTTAGCCTAATGTATCACGCCTTGCATTCCGTGGGTGCAAATTTAGGGAAACTCTGAATAATATATTTTAATATGTTACAACATGTTATAATATATTGTAATGTTACAATTAGGATAAATAGGTTAAAAGAGGTCAAAATAGGTTAAAATAGGTTAAAAGAGGTTGAAGCAAACCAATAAATATTCTGCTCTCCTTTCAAAAACTACTTATCGCACGCAATTTTGCTAAAGGAAAAAGTTGATTCTTTTAGCCTAATGTATCACGCCTTGCATTCCGTGGGTGCAAATTTAGGGAAACTCTGAATAATATATTTTAATATGTTACAACATGTTATAATATATTGTAATGTTACAATTAGGTTATAAATAGGTTAAAATAGGTTAAAATAGGTTAAAAGAGGTTGAAGCAAACCAATAAGTATTCTGCTCTCCTTTCAAAAACTACTTATCGCACGCAATTTTGCTAAAGAAAAAAGTTGTTTCTTTTAGCCTAATGTATCACGCCTTGCATTCCGTGGGTGCAAATTTAGAGAAACTCTGAATAATATATTTTAATATGTTACAACATGTTATAATATATTGTAATGTTACAATTAGGATAAATAGGTTAAAAGAGGTTAAAATAGGTTAAAAGAGGTTGAAGCAAACCAATAAGTATTCTGCTCTCCTTTCAAAAACTACTTATCGCACGCAATTTTGCTAAAGGAAAAAGTTGTTTCTTTTAGCCTAATGTATCACGCCTTGCATTCCGTGGGTGAAAATTTAGGGAAACTCTGAATAATATATTTTAATATGTTACAACATGTTATAATATATTGTATTGATACAATTAGGTTAAAATAGGTTAAAAGAGGTTGAAGCAAACCAATAAGTATTCTGCTCTCCGTTCAAAAACTACTTATCGCACGCAATTTTGCTAAAGGAAAAAGTTGTTTCTTTTAGCCTAATGTATCACGCCTTGCATTCCGTGGGTGAAAATTTAGGGAAACTCTGAATAATATATTTTAATATGTTACAACATGTTATAATATATTGTATTGATACAATTAGGTTAAAATAGGTTAAAAGAGGTTGAAGCAAACCAATAAGTATTCTGCTCTCCGTTCAAAAACTACTTATCGCACGCAATTTTGCTAAAGGAAAAAGTTGTTTCTTTTAGCCTAATGTATCACGCCTTGCATTCCGTGGGTGAAAATTTAGGGAAACTCTGAATAATATATTTTAATATGTTACAACATGTTATAATATATTGTATTGATACAATTAGGTTAAAATAGGTTAAAAGAGGTTGAAGCAAACCAATAAGTATTCTGCTCTCCGTTCAAAAACTACTTATCGCACGCAATTTTGCTAAAGGAAAAAGTTGTTTCTTTTAGCCTAATGTATCACGCCTTGCATTCCGTGGGTGAAAATTTAGGGAAACTCTGAATAATATATTTTAATATGTTACATGTTATAATATATTGTAATGATACAATTAGGTTAAAATAGGTTAAAAGAGGTTAAAATAGGTTAAAAGAAGTTGAAGCAAACCAATAAGTATTCTGCTCTCCGTTCAAAAACTACTTATCGCACGCAATTTTGCTAAAGGAAAAAGTTGTTTCTTTTAGCCTAATGTATCACGCCTTGCATTCCGTGGGTGAAAATTTAGGGAAACTCTGAATAATATATTTTAATATGTTACATGTTATAATATATTGTAATGATACAATTAGGTTAAAATAGGTTAAAAGAGGTTAAAATAGGTTAAAAGAAGTTGAAGCAAACCAATAAGTATTCTGCTCTCCGTTGTCACGTCCCGTGGCGATGGAACGCACAAATGGTGTATGATTCCAGGAACAAAAGGCCCTTGTCATCCAAATTAATGGAAATGATGGTTACCCGTCTCCCGGTTACTATTAGGGTTGTTTTAGCCGCTGTCACCAGTTTTATTAATGTGGTTTGCTCCACAGGTGGTCACTTCCAAGGTCGCGGGCCAACTGGTTCTGCAGAAGGTGTTCGGTCCTTGAAGGATATGGGTATGTTTTCCACAGGTGGAAATAAAGATCTCGATGAATGGTTATTTATTCATTATATATATTTTTCCTCATCCTTTTCTTTCTTTTTCTTTAATACGCTAATGGGGCGTTAACATAATCTTAAAATTTATCTGTAAATGCTAAGTTCTGACGATATATGTATATTTGTTGATATTACATTATGTTAATCTAAGAGTATTGATTAATGATTCTAATTCGAGATAATTATCACTAAAATTCAAAGAAAAACATTGTTTATATATATAAAAAAAAAAATAAATCAATAAAAATAATTGTTTATAAAAAAAAAATAATTAATAAAAATAATTGTTTATAAAAAAAAATTAATAAAAATAATTGTTTATAAAAAAAATTAATTAATAAAAATAATTGTTTATAAAAAAAATTAATTAATAAAAATAATTGTTTATAAAAAAAAAATTAATTAATAAAAATAATTGTTATATATATATATTTGTTCATATGAAGAAATTGTTTAAGGGAACACTTAATAATAGTTTAACATTGTTTCCTAAATTTCTATCTTACCTTTAAGTGGAAATGGTTAGTAATGATTATCAGGTTGACAATTAATTAAGATCTCCGTGCCCTTCTTAAATTGGGACCATATACGTATGCTCCTCTCTCTGAGTTTTAATAAAATTATAATAATTTAATAAATCATTGAATACCAGCAATATATAATGAACTTTGTAAATGGTGCTAGTCTTCCTGTCATGGTAACGTATGATGAGTGAAAGATATATATATATGTATATGTATTGGAGAATGTGTGTGGCAAAATTATAATTATAGTTAAAAATAAAAGAAAATTAAATTAATAAAATAAAATCCTTAATACTGACTGTAAAAAGAAACTCTTGACATTGACTATATTTGATGCACAAGTATGACGTTAAGTAGTAGGATGGATGAACAATAGCGCGGACCGACCGCTAACCGTAATCTCACTTTGATTAGATATCGGCATTGGAATGTTAAACTGTCGCGCACTGTCTAGACTATTCCTCTTGTATCGGACAAAGGAAATTATTAATTAATTATAATATATATATATATTTCTTACCTTAATAGTGAATAACTGCTGGCTGATGTCAGTGGCAGATCTCGTTCACTTGCTGCACTTTATTTCTTATTACTTTAAAACTCTTAATATAGGAAAAGAATCTAAATTAGTCAACTGTACTTTATACTGATTACACTTTATTAAAATTATAGAATAAAATAAGAGCGTACAACTTTAAATTAAATTAAATGGTATTGCTATGCAATTATTACAATACGATTGACGTATAAATTCAAGTTACATTTCTTTCTTTTAAATAACAATTCGCGGGACTCGAATTTGACTTAATAAGTCTTACCGCAATAAATGTCGTCGTCTTTTACAATTCTTTCGCGTCTACGCGTATTTAAGAGGACCGTGTATGAGGACACGTCCGACTTTGACGAGAGCTACCTTTCGAGTGAGTACTTTTAAGAGGACCGTGTATGAGGACACGTCCGACTTCGACGAGAGTAGATTTTCGAGTGAGTACTTTTAAGAGGACCGTGTATGAGGACACGTCCGACTTCGACGAGAGTAGATTTTCGAGTGACGCTACAGTGGGGGCCCGCGCTACTGCAGAGCTCTCCCGGCGCGTTCAGTGGAGGGGATCCCTTAGGCTAGTCCCCAAATTATGGCATGACTTATGCATGCTCTACATAGAGGGTGAACTCGCATTACCCTTTTAATTAATTTCGGCATAACTTATGCATGCCTTACATAGAATGTGCACTCACACTATTTTTTAATTAACTCTCTCTTGAGTCATGGAAAGAAGTCGAGACATATATGGGCGACTCTTAGTGAAATTCGATTTTTGTTCGTTCATTAGTTTTTATAATATTAATAATTTTATCAATCATATTGTTGCACAGCGGTACTGCTATACTTATAATTAATTAAATTTTTATGCTTTTAACAATGTTAACTAAGGTTTCGCTTACTTAAAATTATAAAGTCATGCATAAATGAACTAAACGATATTTCCATAATTGTTAATAATAATTAAATAATTTGTTTATAAAATTTTTTATAAATAAACAAATTTTCAAAAATCTTAAAATTTTATATTTTTTTCATTTTTTGTAAATAAACATTTTTTGTAAACAAACTTTAAAATTTCCTAAATTTTTGTTTTTATTCTTTTAAACATGTTTTCAAAAATTTTGTAAACAAATCTTTTGAAACTTAGAATTTTCATATTTTTCATTTTTCCATAATATAAACATTATTTATAAACAAAGTTAAATTTTCCTAATTTTCCATTTTTATACCTTTAGGCATATTTTCACAACTTTTCATAATTTTTCATTTTTCATTCTTTAAACAACCTTTTATAATTTTTCATTCTTCATTCTTTAAACAACCTTTCATAATTTTTCATTCTTCATTCTTTAAACAACCTTTCATAACTTTTCATTCTTCATTCTTTAAACAACCTTTCATAATTTTTCATTCTTTATTCTTTAAACAACCTTTCATAACTTTTCATTCTTCATTCTTTAAACAACCTTTTATAACTTTTCATAACGTTTTATTTTGAAGAAAAAAAAAAAAAAAAAAAAAATTTTTCGCGTTTTATTCTTATAAAAATATAAAATTTTTGCGGGACGTTACACCGTTCAAAAACTACTTATCGCACGCAATTTTGCTAAAGGAAAAAGTTGTTTCTTTTAGCCTAATGTATCACGCCTTGCATTCCGTGGGTGCAAATTTAGGGAAACTCTGAATAATATACTTTAATATGTTACAACATGTTATAATATATTGTAATGTTAGAATTAGGATAAATAGGTTAAAATAGGTTAAAAGAGGTTAAAATAGGTTAAAAGAGGTTGAAGCAAACCAATAAGTATTCTGCTCTCCTTTCAAAAACTACTTATCGCACGCAATTTTGCTAAAGGAAAAAGTTGTTTCTTTTAGCCTAATGTATCACGCCTTGCATTCCGTGGGTGCAAATTTAGAGAAACTCTGAATAATATATTTTAATATGTTACAACATGTTATATTGTATTATGTTACAATAAGGTTAAAATAGGTTAAACTAGGTTAAAATAGGTTCCCTCTCGTTGTGCGCCACCTTGTCGTGGTGAGAGGGCTCACCGGGGGAATACCTGAAAAGGTGTTTCCGCGGTGCTAAGAGCGCACAGTTCCTTCTTAGGAGGGAACGGGGGTCCGGCTACCCCTCAAGGGACTTGTCCCGATTAGCCGGAAGGGGTTGGCGGCCCTGACTTCAATCGCCCGGGTGCCTGGACTCGATAGGTGTGTTTATTTAAAACACACCCCCAGGATAGAGGAGCATTACCTCGAGAAAAAAGCCGGGGCCTGACCAGCCTCGTTAGCACGCCGGTGCTCCGGCATAACGGTCGAGCCCCCATTGCACGAGGGGGGCGATAGCGTCCCATACCGTAACCCCAGTTTGTGGGGCCGGGGGCCGGTGATAGCGTGTGGCGGCGCATCACGGGCTGCGAGGGTGGTAAAACCTCTATAAAAAGACCCGGGTAGACCGAGCTCGTAAGCCCAGGGAGGGCAGTCGGTCTAGGAGAGGAAAAACTCCGATATAAAATCCGGTGAAGGACACACTGTTAACAAACCAAGTTTTTCGTTTATGGGAATGGCAACGAATTTAGGAACTGGTTTACCGTCTCAGGGGATTCGGACCCCCAGAGACCGGCGGGGTGGAGGTCCTGTCCCGGCCTCTGCCTCGTCGTCATCGTACGTCGGGCTAACTGCAGGGTGTTCGCCGAGCCCTGTAGTTAATATGGTGATCGGTTCAGTGCGTGCACTGTACACTTATGCGGACGGATTGGTGCGTCTTCGACCGGAATGCCGGGAATTCGTGTCGGATTTATTCTGGACTCTCTGCTTTATCGCAGATAGAGTAAAGTGTGGGAAAGGGAATTGCATATGCAACCTAGATAGGGCTTGGGACTATGTAAAGTCAGACTATGTTTTGGTTGGAGAGGGCACGCTCCACATTTCGAGGGATGATTTGGCAAATACTATTACCAGGGCATGGTCCATTATTGAAAAGTGGTTCTTAGGTACGGTTCCTGAAAAGAAGAAGGTTAGTTATACTTACCTGAATATGTGTGTTGTCCTGTTGGTGAGTGACCATCTGCTCGCTGGGGACCTGAAAGAAAGAGAAAGTATTAAAAGGGCAAGGAAGTCCTTAAGGGACAGGGGCATACCTTTTGTCTTCAGAAGCCTCGAGTGTATTCCACGAGGGGTGGAGGACCTACTCATCCGGTCTGGGGGGAATAGTGGGGTCTCCCTTGATTATAAGGATGGGAGGGATGGAGATGAGGTTGCCACATCATTTTCAGTGAAGGACTCACCGCCCGGGGACCTCTCTGGTTTGTCTCCATCTGAACCGGATAGGCCAACTGGACGGGAGAATTTGGAGTTCTGGAAGAATCGGGTTGATGCCCTTGAGGAGGAAAATGCGGCACAAAGGACTCTTAAGGAGTCCCTGGCAAGGAAGCTTATGGAGGCGGACATTGAGATCCGCTCTCTACGGGAAAGGTGTCGGAGATTAGAGTCTTCCCTTGTGGGAAATCTCGTCCCTCCGACATTGGGTATGTCAGCAGAGGATTCCTCTGATGGGTATGCTGATTCGGACAAGTCCGACCCATCGTCAGACCCCACGGCTGACATGAAAAAGGAGGATGTTCCACACCATTCCATGAATGGTGGAGAGGATGAGGAAATGAGGATGACCAAGGGGGTCAATTCACTATTGGCCTCAGTGATTGACTCCCTGAAAAGGATGGAGGATCGCATCATGCGTCTTGAGATGGGCGGACGAACCGCTCCTTCCTCGACGCGTGATGAAGATACGACAGGAAAAAGGACAGGAAAAAGGACAGATAGGAAGAAGACTAGGATAGGAGTCCCACAAATCCCCCTCTCTCCCAGGAGGGAAGATGAGGACTTAGCGGGACTGGACTCGCCGAGCGGAAGGCCCGACCTCCCTTCTTCGGAGGTAGAACCGCCCATTAAGTGGTCCAAGGTGGTGAAGGGAGATGGAAGAAAGAGGGATAGGGCGCCACTGAGGCCCCCACTAACCCCTCCCACTTCCACCAATAAGGTAAGGGAGGTGAAGGTGATCCAACCCTCTTCGGGTGGCTCACCTGACATCAGGGAAAGGAAGAGAACCCCGCGGAGTCCCGCAGTGGAGATTTTCTCTCCTTCGGGAAATTACGCGGAGGCCATGAAGTTGGCTAAGGAAAGGATTCATCTTGAGGAAATCGGGATACATTCCCTCAAGATGAGGAGGACTAGGAAGGGAGGAATCCTCCTGGAGCTTCATAAGGACTCCAGTGAGAAGGCGGACGACCTGGCCCACAGGATCCGTGAGGCAACGAGGGATTTACCGGGGGATATTAGGGTCTCCAGACTTTCGAGGAGGAGTAGTATCCGACTCGTTGGTCTGGGGGACCAGACCTCTCGCAAGGAAATCGTCGACGCAATCTCCCTCTCGGGGGGCTGCAGTGCGGACGATATTAGGGTCGGGGAGACCCGCACCGTGGGATGTTCGGGCCTTACCACGGTCTGGGCCCAATGCCCAGAGGAAGCGGCTGAAAGGCTTGCGGAACTGGGCCACATAAGGATCGGATGGGCCCCTGTGGACGTCGAACTTTTCAGGCAAAGAGAAGCCCAGTGTTTCAAGTGCCTGGGTAGAGGTCATTTGCAGCAGTGGTGTCCCTCCAATTTGGATCGGGCCCGCTGCTGCTACCGTTGTGGCAAGGAGGGCCATACGGCGGGGAAATGTGGGGCAAAGCCGCACTGCCCATTGTGTGCCTTGAGTGGGCGTCCCTCGGGCCACAAGACTGGAGGCGTGCTGTGTCCCCCAATCCCTCCTCGGAGGGATTATGTACGGGATACTGCGGGGAAACGGGCGACCTCAACGTTCCCCTCTTCCGGTCTCAGCAACGGGATTGGAACTGGTGGGGCCTCGCCGAATTTCAACGAGGGAAAGAAGAGGAGGACAAGGACTGGCTCCGGTCATCATCTTTATCCTCCCCTGGAAACTGGAAAGGAGGTGAGTGGGTCTTAGCCTAACCAGGTTAGGCCCACCTCAATTTAGGGCCCGCATAAGGCCCGCGAAGATGGTAGCGAGGATAGGGCAGTCCGGATCACAACCGGACCCACTTATTGGGATCAAGATCCTGACACCAGGACCAGCATAGGGGGGAGATCGAGATGGAATGCGCTAGTTCGTAAATACCTTGGTCTCCCCCTGATCACGCCGGCGCATGTGGCTTTCGCGGGGGTGGTTTTAGTCGGTAGGCACCGTTCATTCCTGACTAGTCAGGGTGAGCGGTGAATCCGACACTCCCTCCCGTCAGGCTGAGGGGTAGCAATTCTCAGCCCTTGCACGACGGGAGGAGTCTTTTGAAGATTTCCACCCTCGAGGGGGCCTGACGGGTGACCGTCAGGTCCTCGAAACAACAAAAAAAAAAAAAAAAAAAGGTTAAACTAGGTTAAAAGAGGTTGAAGCAAACCAATAAGCGTTCTGCTCTTCTTTCAAAAACTACTTATCGCGCGCAATTTTGCTAAAGGAAAAAGTTGTTTCTTTTAGCCTAATGTATCACGCCTTGCATTCCGTGGGTGCAAATTTAGGGAAACACTGAATAATATATTTTAATATGTTACAACATGTTATAATATATTGTAATGATACAATTAGGTTAAAATAGGTTAAAAGAGGTTAAAATAGGTTAAAAGAGGTTGAAGCAAACCAATAAGCGTTCTGCTCTTCTTTCAAAAACTACTTATCGCACGCAATTTTGCTAAAGGAAAAAGTTGTTTCTTTTAGCCTAATGTATCACGCCTTGCATTCCGTGGGTGCAAATTTAAGGGACCCTGAATTATATATTTTAATATGTTACAACATGTTATAATATATTGTATTGTTACAATTAGGTTAAAATAGGTTACAATCGGTTAAAAGTTATTTGAATTAATTATAACGTTTTTAATCCGCGCCATATCAATCCGCCACGACAGTGTCGCTTCTCGATACTTTAAAACGAGCAACAAATTCAATTTCTTATATATTTCGATAGTACAAAGTCTGTAAATTAATTTGAGACCAGAAACATACGAAGAACAAATTATTTCAACTAATTATAACGTTTTTAATTCGCGCCGTATCAATCCGCGACGACAAAGTGTCGCTTCTCAATACTTTAAAACGAGCAACAAATTCAATTTCTTATATATTTCGATAGTACAGAGTCTGTAAATTAATTTGGTACCAAACACATACGAGCAACAAATTATTTCAACTAATTATAACGTTTTTAATCCGCGCCGTATCAATCCGCGACGACAGAGTCGCTTCTCGATACTTTAAAACGAGCAACAAATTCAATTTCTTATATATTTCGATAGTACAAAGTCTGTAAATTAATTTGAGACCAGTAACATACGAACAACAAATTATTTCAACTAATTATAACGTTTTTAATCCGCGCCGTATCAATCCGCGACGACAGTGTCGTTTCTCGATACTTTAAAACGAGCAACAAATTCAATTTCTTATATATTTCGATAGTACAGAGTCTGTAAATTAATTTGGTACCAAACACATACGAGCAACAAATTATTTCAACTAATTATAACGTTTTTAATCCGCGACATATCAATCCGCGACGACAGTGTCGCTTCTCGATACTTTAAAACAAGCAACAAATTCAGTTTCTTATTTTTTTGAATAGTATATTGTTCATAAATTAATTTGAGACCAGAAACATACGAAGAACAAATTATTTCAACTAATTATAACGTTTTTAATCCTCGCCGTATCAATCCGCGACGACAGTGTCGCTTCTCGATACTTTAAAACGAGCAACAAATTCAATTTCTTATATATTTCGATAGTACAGAGTCTGTAAATTAATTTGGTACCAAACACATACGAGCAACAAATTATTTCAACTAATTATAACGTTTTTAATCCGCGCCGTATCAATCCGCGACGACAGTGTCGCTTCTCGATACTTTAAAACGAGCAACAAATTCAATTTCTTATATATTTCGATAGTACAAAGTCTGTAGATAAATTTGGTACCAAAAACATACGAGCAACAAATTTTTTTAACTAATTATAACGTTATTAATCCGCGCCGTACCAGTCCGCGACGACAAAATGTCGCTTCTCGATACTTTAAGACGAGCAACAAATTCAATTTCTTATTTTTTTGATTAGTATATTGTTCGTAGATTAACTTGAGACCAAAAACATACGAGCAACAAATTATTTCAACTAATTATAACGTTAATCCGCGCCGTATCAATCCGCGACGACAGCGGTGTCGCTTCCTCGATGCTATAATAATGAGCAACAAATTCAATTTCTACTTATATATTTCGATAGTACAAAGTCTGTAAATTAATTTGAGACCAGAAACATACGAAGAAAAAATTATTTCAACTAATTATAACGTTTTTAATTCGCGCCGTATCAATCCGCGACGACAGTGTCGTTTCTCGATACTTTAAAACGAGCAACAATTCAATTTCTTATATATTTCGATAGTACAGAGTCTGTAAATTAATTTGGTACCAAACACATACGAGCAACAAATTATTTCAACTAATTATAACGTTTTTAATTCGCGCCATATCAATCCGCGACGACAGTGTCGCTTCTCGATACTTTAAAACAAGCAACAAATTCAATTTCTTATATATTTCGATAGTACAGAGTCTGTAAATTAATTTGGTACCAAACACATACGAGCAACAAATTATTTCAACTAATTATAACGTTTTTAATCCGCGCCGTATCAATCCGCGACGACAGTGTCACTTCTCGATACTTTAAAACAAGCAACAAATTCAATTTCTTATATATTTCGATAGTACAGAGTCTGTAAATTAATTTGGTACCAACCACATACGAGCAACAAATTATTTCAACTAATTATAACGTTTTTAATTCGCGCCGTAACAATCCGCGACGACAGTGTCGCTTCTCGATACTTTAAAACGAGCAACAAATTCAGTTTCTTATTTTTTTGAATAGTATATTGTTCATAAATTAATTTGAGACCAGAAACATACGAAGAAAAAATTATTTCAACTAATTATAACGTTTTTAATTCGCGCCGTATCAATCCGCGACGACAGTGTCGTTTCTCGATACTTTAAAACGAGCAACAATTCAATTTCTTATATATTTCGATAGTACAGAGTCTGTAAATTAATTTGGTACCAAACACATACGAGCAACAAATTATTTCAACTAATTATAACGTTTTTAATTCGCGCCATATCAATCCGCGACGACAGTGTCGCTTCTCGATACTTTAAAACGAGCAACAAATTCAATTTCTTATATATTTCGATAGTACAAAGTCTGTAAATTAATTTGAGACCAGTAACATACGAAGAACAAATTATTTCAACTAATTATAACGTTTTTAATCCGCGCCGTATCAATCCGCGACGACAGTGTCGCTTCTCGATACTTTAAAACAAGCATCAAATTCAATTTCTTATATATTTCGATAGTACAGAGTCTGTAGATTAATTTGGTACTAAAAACATACGAGCAACAAATTATTTCAACTAATTATAACGTTTTTAATCCGCGCCGTATCAATCCGCGACGACAGTGTCGCTTCTCGATACTTTAAAACGAGCAACAAATTCAATTTCTTATATATTTCGATAGTACAGAGTCTGTAAATTAATTTGGTACCAAACACATACGAGCAACAATTTAATTCAACTAATTATAACGTTTTTAATCCGCGCCGTATCAATCCGCGACGACAAAGTGTCGCTTCTCGATACTTTAAAACGAGCAACAAATTCAATTTCTTATATATTTCGAATGTACAAAGTCTGTAAATTAATTTGAGACCAGAAACATACGAAGAACAAATTATTTCAACTAATTATAACGTTTTTAATTCGCGCCGTATCAATCCGCGACGACAGTGTCGCTTCTCGATACTTTAAAACGAGCAACAAATTCAATTTCTTATATATTTCGATAGTACAAAGTCTGTAAATTAATTTGGTACCAAACACATACGAGCAACAAATTATTTCAACTAATTATAACGTTTTTAATCCTCGCCGTATCAATCCGCGACGACAGTGTCGCTTCTCGATACTTTATAACGAGCAACAAATTCAATTTCTTATATATTTCGATAGTACAAAGTCTGTAAATTAATTTGAGACCAGAAACATACGAAGAAAAAATTATTTCAACTAATTATAACGTTTTTAATTCGCGCCGTATCAATCCGCGACGACAGTGTCGCTTCTCGATACTTTATAACGAGCAACAAATTCAATTTCTTATATATTTCGATAGTACAAAGTCTGTAAATTAATTTGAGACCAGAAACATACGAAGAACAAATTATTTCAACTAATTATAACGTTTTTAATCCGCGCCGTATCAATCCGCGACGACAGTTTCGCTTCTCGATACTTTAAAGCGAGCAACAAATTCAATTTCTTATATATTTCGATAGTACAAAGTCTGTAAATTAATTTGGTACCAAACACATACGAGCAACAAATTATTTCAACTAATTATAACGTTTTTAATCCGCGCCATATCAATCCACCACGACAGTGTCGCTTCTCGATACTTTAAAACGAGCAACAAATTCAGTTTCTTATTTTTTTAAACAGTATATTGTTCATAAATTAATTTGAGACCAGAAACATACGAAGAACAAATTATTTAAATTAATTATAACGTTTTTAATCCGCGCCGTATCAATCCGCGACGACAGTGTCGCTTCTCGATACTTTAAAACGAGCAACAAATTCAATTTCTTATATATTTCGATAGTACAAAGTCTGTAGATAAATTTGGTACCAAAAACATACGAGCAACAAATTTTTTTAACTAATTATAACGTTATGAATCCGCGCCGTACCAGTCCGCGACGACAAAATGTCGCTTCTCGATACTTTAAGACGAGCAACAAATTCAATTTCTTATTTTTTTGATTAGTATATGGTTCGTAGATTAACTTGAGACCAAAAACATACGAGCAACAAATTATTTCAACTAATTATAACGTTTTTAATCCGCGCCGTATCAATCCGCGACGACAAAGTGTCGCTTCTCGATACTTTAAAACGTGCAACAAATTCAATTTCTTATATATTTCGATAGTACAAAGTCTGTAGATAAATTTGGTACCAAAAACATACGAGCAACAAATTTTTTTAACTAATTATAACGTTATTAATCCGCGCCGTACCAGTCCGCGACGACAAAATGTCGCTTTTCGATACTTTAAGACGAGCAACAAATTCAATTTTTTATTTTTTTGATTAGTATATTGTTCGTAGATTAACTTGAGACCAAAAACATGCGAGCAACAAATTATTTCAACTAATTATAACGTTTTTAATCCGCGCCGTATCAATCCGCGATTACAAAGTGTCGCTTCTCGATACTTTAAAACGGGCAACAAATTCAGTTTCTTATTTTTTTGAATAGTATATTGTTCATAAATTAATTTGAGACCAGAAACATACGAAGAACTAATTATTTAAATTAATTATAACGTTTTTAATCCGCGCCGTATCAATCCGCGACGACAGTGTCGCTTCTCGATACTTTAAAACAAGCATCAAATTCAATTTCTTATATATTTCGATAGTACAGAGTCTGTAGATTAATTTGGTACTAAAAACATACGAGCAACAAATTATTTCAACTAATTATAACGTTTTTAATCCGCGCCGTATCAATCCGCGACGACAGTGTCGCTTCTCGATACTTTATAACGAGCAACAAATTCAATTTCTTATATATTTCGATAGTACAAAGTCTGTAAATTAATTTGAGACCAGAAACATACGAAGAAAAAATTATTTCAACTAATTATAACGTTTTTAATTCGCGCCGTATCAATCCGCGACGACAGTGTCGTTTCTCGATACTTTAAAACGAGCAACAATTCAATTTCTTATATATTTCGATAGTACAGAGTCTGTAAATTAATTTGGTACCAAACACATACGAGCAACAAATTATTTCAACTAATTATAACGTTTTTAATTCGCGCCATATCAATCCGCGACGACAGTGTCGCTTCTCGATACTTTAAAACGAGCAACAAATTCAGTTTCTTATTTTTTTGAATAGTATATTGTTCATAAATTAATTTGAGACCAGAAACATACGAAGAACAAATTATTTAAATTAATTATAACGTTTTTAATCCGCGCCGTATCAATCCGCGACGACAGTGTCGCTTCTCGATACTTTAAAACGAGCAACAAATTCAATTTCTTATATATTTCGATAGTACAGAGACTGTAAATTAATTTGGTACCAAACACATACAAGCAACAAATTATTTCAACTAATTATAACGTTTTTAATCCGCGCCGTATCAATCCGCGACGACAGTGTCGCTTCTCGATACTTTAAAGCGAGCAACAAATTCAATTTCTTATATCTTTCGATAGTACAAAGTCTGTAAATTAATTTGGTACCAAACACATACGAGCAACAAATTATTTCAACTAATTATAACGTTTTTAATCCGCGCCATATCAATCCGCCACGACAGTGTCGCTTCTCGATACTTTAAAACGAGCAACAAATTCAGTTTCTTATTTTTTTAAACAGTATATTGTTCATAAATTAATTTGAGACCAGAAACATACGAAGAACAAATTATTTAAATTAATTATAACGTTTTTAATCCGCGCCGTATCAATCCGCGACGACAAAGTGTCGCTTCTCGATACTTTAAAACGAGCAACAAATTCAATTTCTTATATATTTCGAATGTACAAAGTCTGTAAATTAATTTGAGACCAGAAACATACGAAGAACAAATTATTTAAATTAATTATAACGTTTTTAATCCGCGCCGTATCAATCCGCGACGACAGTGTCGCTTCTCGATACTTTAAAACGAGCAACAAATTCAATTTCTTATATATTTCGATAGTACAGAGTCTGTAAATTAATTTGGTACCAAACACATACGAGCAACAAATTATTTCAACTAATTATAACGTTTTTAATCCGCGCCGTATCAATCCGCGACGACAGTGTCGCTTCTCGATACTTTATAACGAGCAACAAATTCAATTTCTTATATATTTCGATAGTACAAAGTCTGTAAATTAATTTGAGACCAGAAATATACGAAGAAAAAATTATTTCAACTAATTATAACGTTTTTAATTCGCGCCGTATCAATCCGCGACGACAGTGTCGCTTCTCGATACTTTATAACGAGCAACAAATTCAATTTCTTATATATTTCGATAGTACAAAGTCTGTAAATTAATTTGAGACCAGAAACATACGAAGAACAAATTATTTCAACTAATTATAACGTTTTTAATCCGCGCCGTATCAATCCGCGACGACAGTGTCGCTTCTCGATACTTTAAAGCGAGCAACAAATTCAATTTCTTATATATTTCGATAGTACAAAGTCTGTAAATTAATTTGGTACCAAACACATACGAGCAACAAATTATTTCAACTAATTATAACGTTTTTAATCCGCGCCATATCAATCCGCCACGACAGTGTCGCTTCTCGATACTTTAAAACGAGCAACAAATTCAGTTTCTTATTTTTTTAAACAGTATATTGTTCATAAATTAATTTGAGACCAGAAACATACGAAGAACAAATTATTTAAATTAATTATAACGTTTTTAATCCGCGCCGTATCAATCCGCGACGACAGTGTCGCTTCTCGATACTTTAAAACGAGCAACAAATTCAATTTCTTATATATTTCGATAGTACAGAGTCTGTAAATTAATTTGGTACCAAACACATACGAGCAACAAATTATTTCAACTAATTATAACGTTTTTAATCCGCGCCATATCAATCCGCCACGACAGTGTCGCTTCTCGATACTTTAAAACGAGCAACAAATTCAATTTCTTATATATTTCGATAGTACAAAGTCTGTAGATAAATTTGGTACCAAAAACATACGAGCAACAAATTTTTTTAACTAATTATAACGTTATTAATCCGCGCCGTACCAGTCCGCGACGACAAAATGTCGCTTCTCGATACTTTAAGACGAGCAACAAATTCAATTTCTTATTTTTTTGATTTGTATATGGTTCGTAGATTAACTTGAGACCAAAAACATACGAGCAACAAATTATTTCAACTAATTATAACGTTTTTAATCTGCGCCGTATCAATCCGCGACGACAAAGTGTCGTTTCTCGATACTTTAAAACGAGCAACAAATTCAATTTCTTATATATTTCGAATGTACAAAGTCTGTAAATTAATTTGAGACCAGAAACATACGAAGAACAAATTATTTCAACTAATTATAACGTTTTTAATCCGCGCCGTATCAATCCGCGACGACAGTGTCGCTTCTCGATACTTTAAAACGAGCAACAAAATCAATTTCTTATATATTTCGATAGTACAAAGTCTGTAAATTAATTTGAGACCAGTAACATACGAAGAACAAATTATTTCAACTAATTATAACGTTTTTAATCCGCGCCGTATCAATCCGCGACGACAGTGTCGCTTCTCGATACTTTAAAACAAGCATCAAATTCAATTTCTTATATATTTCGATAGTACAGAGTCTGTAGATTAATTTGGTACTAAAAACATACGAGCAACAAATTATTTCAACTAATTATAACGTTTTTAATTCGCGCCGTATCAATCCGCGACGACAGTGTCGTTTCTCGATACTTTAAAACGAGCAACAAATTCAATTTCTTATATATTTTGATAGTACAAAGTCTGTAAATTAATTTGGTACCAAACACATACGAGCAACAAATTATTTCAACTAATTATAACGTTTTTAATTCGCGCCATATCAATCCGCGACGACAGTGTCGCTTCTCGATACTTTAAAACGAGCAACAAATTCAGTTTCTTATTTTTTTGAATAGTATATTGTTCATAAATTAATTTGAGACCAGAAACATACGAAGAACAAATTATTTAAATTAATTATAACGTTTTTAATCCGCGCCGTATCAATCCGCGACGACAGTGTCGCTTCTCGATACTTTAAAACGAGCAACAAATTCAATTTCTTATATATTTCGATAGTACAGAGTCTGTAAATTAATTTGGTACCAAACACATACGAGCAACAAATTATTTCAACTAATTATGACGTTTTTAATCCGCGCCATATCAATCCGCCACGACAGTGTCGCTTCTCGATACTTTAAAACGAGCAACAAATTCAGTTTCTTATTTTTTTGAATAGTATATTGTTCATAAATTAATTTGAGACCAGAAACATACGAAGAACAAATTATTTAAATTAATTATAACGTTTTTAATCCGCGCCGTATCAATCCGCGACGACAGTGTCGCTTCTCGATACTTTAAAACGAGCAACAAATTCAATTTCTTATATATTTCGATAGTACAAAGTCTGTAGATAAATTTGGTACCAAAAACATGTGAGCAACAAATTTTTTTAACTAATTATAACGTTATTAATCCGCGCCGTACCAGTCCGCGACGACAAAATGTCGCTTCTCGATACTTTAAGACGAGCAACAAATTCAATTTCTTATTTTTTTGATTAGTATATGGTTCGTAGATTAACTTGAGACCAAAAACATACGAGCAACAAATTATTTCAACTAATTATAACGTTTTTAATCCGCGCCGTATCAATCCGCGACGACAAAGTGTCGCTTCTCGATACTTTAAAACGAGCAACAAATTCAATTTCTTATATATTTCGAATGTACAAAGTCTGTAAATTAATTTGAGACCAGAAACATACGAAGAACAAATTATTTCAACAAATTATAACGTTTTTAATCCGCGCCGTATCAATCCGCGACGACAGTGTCGCTTCTCGATACTTTAAAACGAGCAACAAATTCAATTTCTTATATATTTCGATAGTACAGAGACTGTAAATTAATTTGGTACCAAACACATACGAGCAACAAATTATTTCAACTAATTATAACGTTTTTAATCCGCGCCGTATCAATCCGCGACGACAGTGTCGCTTCTCGATACTTTAAAGCGAGCAACAAATTCAATTTCTTATATATTTCGATAGTACAAAGTCTGTAAATTAATTTGGTACCAAACACATACGAGCAACAAATTATTTCAACTAATTATAACGTTTTTAATCCGCGCCATATCAATCCGCCACGACAGTGTCGCTTCTCGATACTTTAAAACGAGCAACAAATTCAGTTTCTTATTTTTTCGAATAGTATATTGTTCATAAATTAATTTGAGACCAGAAACATACGAAGAACAAATTATTTAAATTAATTATAACGTTTTTAATCCGCGCCGTATCAATCCGCGACGACAAAGTGTCGCTTCTCGATACTTTAAAACGAGCAACAAATTCAATTTCTTATATATTTCGAATGTACAAAGTCTGTAAATTAATTTGAGACCAGAAACATACGAAGAACAAATTATTTAAATTAATTATAACGTTTTTAATCCGCGCCGTATCAATCCGCGACGACAGTGTCGCTTCTCGATACTTTAAAACGAGCAACAAATTCAATTTCTTATATATTTCGATAGTACAGAGTCTGTAAATTAATTTGGTACCAAACACATACGAGCAACAAATTATTTCAACTAATTATAACGTTTTTAATCCGCGCCGTATCAATCCGCGACGACAGTGTCGCTTCTCGATACTTTATAACGAGCAACAAATTCAATTTCTTATATATTTCGATAGTACAAAGTCTGTAAATTAATTTGAGACCAGAAATATACGAAGAAAAAATTATTTCAACTAATTATAACGTTTTTAATTCGCGCCGTATCAATCCGCGACGACAGTGTCGCTTCTCGATACTTTATAACGAGCAACAAATTCAATTTCTTATATATTTCGATAGTACAAAGTCTGTAAATTAATTTGAGACCAGAAACATACGAAGAACAAATTATTTCAACTAATTATAACGTTTTTAATCCGCGCCGTATCAATCCGCGACGACAGTGTCGCTTCTCGATACTTTAAAGCGAGCAACAAATTCAATTTCTTATATATTTCGATAGTACAAAGTCTGTAAATTAATTTGGTACCAAACACATACGAGCAACAAATTATTTCAACTAATTATAACGTTTTTAATCCGCGCCATATCAATCCGCCACGACAGTGTCGCTTCTCGATACTTTAAAACGAGCAACAAATTCAGTTTCTTATTTTTTTAAACAGTATATTGTTCATAAATTAATTTGAGATCAGAAACATACGAAGAACAAATTATTTAAATTAATTATAACGTTTTTAATCCGCGCCGTATCAATCCGCGACGACAGTGTCGCTTCTCGATACTTTAAAACGAGCAACAAATTCAATTTCTTATATATTTCGATAGTACAGAGTCTGTAAATTAATTTGGTACCAAAAACATACGAGCAACAAATTATTTCAACTAATTATAACGTTTTTAATCCGCGCCGTATCAATCCGCGACGACAAAGTGTCGCTTCTCGATACTATAAAACGAGCAACAAATTCAATTTCTTATATATTTCGAATGTACAAAGTCTGTAAATTAATTTGAGACCAGAAACATACGAAGAACAAATTATTTCAACTAATTATAACGTTTTTAATCCGCGCCGTATCAATCCGCGACGACAGTGTCGCTTCTCGATACTTTAAAACGAGCAACAAAATCAATTTCTTATATATTTCGATAGTACAAAGTCTGTAAATTAATTTGAGACCAGTAACATACGAAGAACAAATTATTTCAACTAATTATAACGTTTTTAATCCGCGCCGTATCAATCCGCGACGACAGTGTCGCTTCTCGATACTTTAAAACAAGCATCAAATTCAATTTCTTATATATTTCGATAGTACAGAGTCTGTAGATTAATTTGGTACTAAAAACATACGAGCAACAAATTATTTCAACTAATTATAACGTTTTTAATCCGCGCCGTATCAATCCGCGACGACAGTGTCGCTTCTCGATACTTTATAACGAGCAACAAATTCAATTTCTTATATATTTCGATAGTACAAAGTCTGTAAATTAATTTGAGACCAGAAACATACGAAGAAAAAATTATTTCAACTAATTATAACGTTTTTAATTCGCGCCGTATCAATCCGCGACGACAGTGTCGTTTCTCGATACTTTAAAACGAGCAACAATTTAATTTCTTATATATTTCGATAGTACAGAGTCTGTAAATTAATTTGGTACCAAACACATACGAGCAACAAATTATTTCAACTAATTATAACGTTTTTAATTCGCTCCATATCAATCCGCGACGACAGTGTCGCTTCTCGATACTTTAAAACGAGCAACAAATTCAGTTTCTTATTTTTTTGAATAGTATATTGTTCATAAATTAATTTGAGACCAGAAACATACGAAGAACAAATTATTTAAATTAATTATAACGTTTTTAATCCGCGCCGTATCAATCCGCGACGACAGTGTCGCTTCTCGATACTTTAAAACGAGCAACAAATTCAATTTCTTATATATTTCGATAGTACAGAGTCTGTACATTAATTTGGTACCAAACACATACGAGCAACAAATTATTTCAACTAATTATAACGTTTTTAATCCGCGCCGTATCAATCCGCGACGACAGTGTCGCTTCTCGATACTTTATAACGAGCAACAAATTCAATTTCTTATATATTTCGAATGTACAAAGTCTGTAAATTAATTTGAGACCAGAAACATACGAAGAAAAAATTATTTCAACTAATTATAACGTTTTTAATTCGCGCCGTATCAATCCGCGACGACAGTGTCGTTTCTCGATACTTTAAAACGAGCAACAATTTAATTTCTTATATATTTCGATAGTACAGAGTCTGTAAATTAATTTAGTACCAAACACATACGAGCAACAAATTATTTCAACTAATTATAACGTTTTTAATCCGCGCCATATCAATCCGCCACGACAGTGTCGCTTCTCGATACTTTAAAACGAGCAACAAATTCAGTTTCTTATTTTTTTAAACAGTATATTGTTCATAAATTAATTTGAGACCAGAAACATACGAAGAACAAATTATTTAAATTAATTATAACGTTTTTAATCCGCGCCGTATCAATCCGCGACGACAGTGTCGCTTCTCGATACTTTAAAACGAGCAACAAATTAAATTTCTTATATATTTCGATAGTACAGAGTCTGTAAATTAATTTGGTACCAAACACATACGAGCAACAAATTATTTCAACTAATTATAACGTTTTTAATCCGCGCCGTATCAATCCGCGACGACAGTGTCGCTTCTCGATACTTTATAACGAGCAACAAATTCAATTTCTTATATATTTCGATAGTACAAAGTCTGTAAATTAATTTGAGACCAGAAACATACGAAGAAAAAATTATTTCAACTAATTATAACGTTTTTAATTCGCGCCGTATCAATCCGCGACGACAGTGTCGCTTCTCGATACTTTATAACGAGCAACAAATTCAATTTCTTATATATTTCGATAGTACAAAGTCTGTAAATTAATTTGAGACCAGAAACATACGAAGAACAAATTATTTCAACTAATTATAACGTTTTTAATCCGCGCCGTATCAATCCGCGACGACAGTGTCGCTTCTCGATACTTTAAAGCGAGCAACAAATTCAATTTCTTATATATTTCGATAGTACAAAGTCTGTAAATTAATTTGGTACCAAACACATACGAGCAACAAATTATTTCAACTAATTATAACGTTTTTAATCCGCGCCATATCAATCCGCCACGACAGTGTCGCTTCTCGATACTTTAAAACGAGCAACAAATTCAGTTTCTTATTTTTTTAAACAGTATATTGTTCATAAATTAATTTGAGATCAGAAACATACGAAGAACAAATTATTTAAATTAATTATAACGTTTTTAATCCGCGCCGTATCAATCCGCGACGACAGTGTCGCTTCTCGATACTTTAAAACGAGCAACAAATTCAATTTCTTATATATTTCGATAGTACAGAGTCTGTAAATTAATTTGGTACCAAACACATACGAGCAACAAATTATTTCAACTAATTATAACGTTTTTAATCCGCGCCATATCAATCCGCCACGACAGTGTCGCTTCTCGATACTTTAAAACGAGCAACAAATTCAATTTCTTATATATTTCGATAGTACAAAGTCTGTAGATAAATTTGGTACCAAAAACATACGAGCAACAAATTTTTTTAACTAATTATAACGTTATTAATCCGCGCCGTACCAGTCCGCGACGACAAAATGTCGCTTCTCGATACTTTAAGACGAGCAACAAATTCAATTTCTTATTTTTTTGATTTGTATATGGTTCGTAGATTAACTTGAGACCAAAAACATACGATCAACAAATTATTTCAACTAATTATAACGTTTTTAATCCGCGCCGTATCAATCCGCGACGACAAAGTGTCGCTTCTCGATACTTTAAAACGAGCAACAAATTCAATTTCTTATATATTTCGAATGTACAAAGTCTGTAAATTAATTTGAGACCAGAAACATACGAAGAACAAATTATTTCAACTAATTATAACGTTTTTAATCCGCGCCGTATCAATCCGCGACGACAGTGTCGCTTCTCGATACTTTAAAACGAGCAACAAAATCAATTTCTTATATATTTCGATAGTACAAAGTCTGTAAATTAATTTGAGACCAGTAACATACGAAGAACAAATTATTTCAACTAATTATAACGTTTTTAATCCGCGCCGTATCAATCCGCGACGACAGTGTCGTTTCTCGATACTTTAAAACGAGCAACAATTTAATTTCTTATATATTTCGATAGTACAGAGTCTGTAAATTAATTTGGTACCAAACACATACGAGCAACAAATTATTTCAACTAATTATAACGTTTTTAATTCGCTCCATATCAATCCGCGACGACAGTGTCGCTTCTCGATACTTTAAAACGAGCAACAAATTCAGTTTCTTATTTTTTTGAATAGTATATTGTTCATAAATTAATTTGAGACCAGAAACATACGAAGAACAAATTATTTAAATTAATTATAACGTTTTTAATCCGCGCCGTATCAATCCGCGACGACAGTGTCGCTTCTCGATACTTTAAAACGAGCAACAAATTCAATTTCTTATATATTTCGATAGTACAGAGTCTGTACATTAATTTGGTACCAAACACATACGAGCAACAAATTATTTCAACTAATTATAACGTTTTTAATCCGCGCCGTATCAATCCGCGACGACAGTGTCGCTTCTCGATACTTTATAACGAGCAACAAATTCAATTTCTTATATATTTCGAATGTACAAAGTCTGTAAATTAATTTGAGACCAGAAACATACGAAGAAAAAATTATTTCAACTAATTATAACGTTTTTAATTTGCGCCGTATCAATCCGCGACGACAGTGTCGTTTCTCGATACTTTAAAACGAGCAACAATTTAATTTCTTATATATTTCGATAGTACAGAGTCTGTAAATTAATTTAGTACCAAACACATACGAGCAACAAATTATTTCAACTAATTATAACGTTTTTAATCCGCGCCATATCAATCCGCCACGACAGTGTCGCTTCTCGATACTTTAAAACGAGCAACAAATTCAGTTTCTTATTTTTTTAAACAGTATATTGTTCATAAATTAATTTGAGACCAGAAACATACGAAGAACAAATTATTTAAATTAATTATAACGTTTTTAATCCGCGCCGTATCAATCCGCGACGACAGTGTCGCTTCTCGATACTTTAAAACGAGCAACAAATTAAATTTCTTATATATTTCGATAGTACAGAGTCTGTAAATTAATTTGGTACCAAACACATACGAGCAACAAATTATTTCAACTAATTATAACGTTTTTAATCCGCGCCGTATCAATCCGCGACGACAGTGTCGCTTCTCGATACTTTATAACGAGCAACAAATTCAATTTCTTATATATTTCGATAGTACAAAGTCTGTAAATTAATTTGAGACCAGAAACATACGAAGAAAAAATTATTTCAACTAATTATAACGTTTTTAATTCGCGCCGTATCAATCCGCGACGACAGTGTCGCTTCTCGATACTTTATAACGAGCAACAAATTCAATTTCTTATATATTTCGATAGTACAAAGTCTGTAAATTAATTTGAGACCAGAAACATACGAAGAACAAATTATTTCAACTAATTATAACGTTTTTAATCCGCGCCGTATCAATCCGCGACGACAGTGTCGCTTCTCGATACTTTAAAGCGAGCAACAAATTCAATTTCTTATATATTTCGATAGTACAAAGTCTGTAAATTAATTTGGTACCAAACACATACGAGCAACAAATTATTTCAACTAATTATAACGTTTTTAATCCGCGCCATATCAATCCGCCACGACAGTGTCGCTTCTCGATACTTTAAAACGAGCAACAAATTCAGTTTCTTATTTTTTTAAACAGTATATTGTTCATAAATTAATTTGAGATCAGAAACATACGAAGAACAAATTATTTAAATTAATTATAACGTTTTTAATCCGCGCCGTATCAATCCGCGACGACAGTGTCGCTTCTCGATACTTTAAAACGAGCAACAAATTCAATTTCTTATATATTTCGATAGTACAGAGTCTGTAAATTAATTTGGTACCAAACACATACGAGCAACAAATTATTTCAACTAATTATAACGTTTTTAATCCGCGCCATATCAATCCGCCACGACAGTGTCGCTTCTCGATACTTTAAAACGAGCAACAAATTCAATTTCTTATATATTTCGATAGTACAAAGTCTGTAGATAAATTTGGTACCAAAAACATACGAGCAACAAATTTTTTTAACTAATTATAACGTTATTAATCCGCGCCGTACCAGTCCGCGACGACAAAATGTCGCTTCTCGATACTTTAAGACGAGCAACAAATTCAATTTCTTATTTTTTTGATTTGTATATGGTTCGTAGATTAACTTGAGACCAAAAACATACGATCAACAAATTATTTCAACTAATTATAACGTTTTTAATCCGCGCCGTATCAATCCGCGACGACAAAGTGTCGCTTCTCGATACTTTAAAACGAGCAACAAATTCAATTTCTTATATATTTCGAATGTACAAAGTCTGTAAATTAATTTGAGACCAGAAACATACGAAGAACAAATTATTTCAACTAATTATAACGTTTTTAATCCGCGCCGTATCAATCCGCGACGACAGTGTCGCTTCTCGATACTTTAAAACGAGCAACAAAATCAATTTCTTATATATTTCGATAGTACAAAGTCTGTAAATTAATTTGAGACCAGTAACATACGAAGAACAAATTATTTCAACTAATTATAACGTTTTTAATCCGCGCCGTATCAATCCGCGACGACAGTGTCGCTTCTCGATACTTTAAAACAAGCATCAAATTCAATTTCTTATATATTTCGATAGTACAGAGTCTGTAGATTAATTTGGTACTAAAAACATACGAGCAACAAATTATTTCAACTAATTATAACGTTTTTAATCCGCGCCGTATCAATCCGCGACGACAGTGTCGCTTCTCGATACTTTATAACGAGCAACAAATTCAATTTCTTATATATTTCGATAGTACAAAGTCTGTAAATTAATTTGAGACCAGAAACATACGAAGAAAAAATTATTTCAACTAATTATAACGTTTTTAATTCGCGCCGTATCAATCCGCGACGACAGTGTCGTTTCTCGATACTTTAAAACGAGCAACAATTTAATTTCTTATATATTTCGATAGTACAGAGTCTGTAAATTAATTTGGTACCAAACACATACGAGCAACAAATTATTTCAACTAATTATAACGTTTTTAATTCGCGCCATATCAATCCGCGACGACAGTGTCGCTTCTCGATACTTTAAAACGAGCAACAAATTCAGTTTCTTATTTTTTTGAATAGTATATTGTTCATAAATTAATTTGAGACCAGAAACATACGAAGAACAAATTATTTAAATTAATTATAACGTTTTTAATCCGCGCCGTATCAATCCGCGACGACAGTGTCGCTTCTCGATACTTTAAAACGAGCAACAAATTCAATTTCTTATATATTTCGATAGTACAGAGTCTGTACATTAATTTGGTACCAAACACATACGAGCAACAAATTATTTCAACTAATTATAACGTTTTTAATCCGCGCCGTATCAATCCGCGACGACAGTGTCGCTTCTCGATACTTTATAACTAGCAACAAATTCAATTTCTTATATATTTCGATAGTACAAAGTCTGTAAATTAATTTGAGAACAGAAACATACGAAGAAAAAATTATTTCAACTAATTATAACGTTTTTAATTCGCGCCGTATCAATCCGCGACGACAGTGTCGTTTCTCGATACTTTAAAACGAGCAACAATTTAATTTCTTATATATTTCGATAGTACAGAGTCTGTAAATTAATTTGGTACCAAACACATACGAGCAACAAATTATTTCAACTAATTATAACGTTTTTAATCCGCGCCGTATCAATCCGCGACGACAGTGTCGCTTCTCGATACTTTATAACGAGCAACAAATTCAATTTCTTATATATTTCGATAGTACAAAGTCTGTAAATTAATTTGAGACCAGAAACATACGAAGAAAAAATTATTTCAACTAATTATAACGTTTTTAATTCGCGCCATATCAATCCGCGACGACAGTGTCGCTTCTCGATACTTTATAACGAGCAACAAATTCAATTTCTTATATATTTCGATAGTACAAAGTCTGTAAATTAATTTGAGACCAGAGACATACGAAGAACAAATTATTTCAACTAATTTTAACGTTTTTAATCCGCGCAGTATCAATCCGCGACGACAGTGCCGCTTCTCGATACTTTAAAACGAGCAACAAATTCAATTTCTTATATATTTCGATAGTACAGAGTCTGTAAATTAATTTGGTACCAAACACATACGAGAAACAAATTATTTCAACTAATTATAACGATTTTAGTCCGCGCCGTATCAATTCGCGACGACAAAGTGTCGCTTCTCGATACTTTAAAACAAGCAACAAATTCAGTTTCTTATTTTTTTGAATAGTATATTGTTCATAAATTAATTTGAGACCAGAAACATAAGAAGAACAAATTATTTAAATTAATTATAACGTTTTTAATCCGCGCCGTATCAATCCGCGACGACAGTGTCGCTTCTCGATACTTTAAAACGAGCAACAGATTTAATTCCTTATATATTTCGATAGTACAAAGTCTGTAGATAAATTTGGTACCAAAAACATACGAGCAACAAATTTTTTTAACTAATTATAACGTTATTAATCCGCGCCGTACCAGTCCGCGACGACAAAATGTCGCTTCTCGATACTTTAAGACGAGCAACAAATTCAATTTCTTATTTTTTTGATTAGTATATGGTTCGTAGATTAACTTGAGACCAAAAACATACGAGCAACAAATTTTTTCAACTAATTATAACGTTTTTAATCCGCGCCGTATCAATCCGCGACGACAAAGTGTCGCTTCTCGATACTTTAAAACGAGCAACAAATTCAATTTCTTATATATTTCGATAGTACAAAGTCTGTAAATTAATTTGAGACCAGAAACATACGAAGAAAAAATTATTTCAACTAATTATAACGTTTTTAATTCGCGCCGTATCAATCCGCGACGACAGTGTCGTTTCTCGATACTTTAAAACGAGCAACAATTCAATTTCTTATATATTTCGATAGTACAGAGTCTGTAAATTAATTTGGTACCAAACACATACGAGCAACAAATTATTTCAACTAATTATAACGTTTTTAATTCGCGCCATATCAATCCGCGACGACAGTGTCGCTTCTCGATACTTTAAAACAAGCAACAAATTCAGTTTCTTATTTTTTTAAACAGTATATTGTTCATAAATTAATTTGAGACCAGAAACATACGAAGAACAAATTATTTAAATTAATTATAACGTTTTTAATCCGCGCCGTATCAATCCGCGACGACAGTGTCGCTTCTCGATACTTTAAAACGAGCAACAAATTCAATTTCTTATATATTTCGATAGTACAGAGTCTGTAAATTAATTTGGTACCAAACACATACGAGCAACAAATTATTTCAACTAATTATAACGTTTTTAATCCGCGCCATATCAATCCGCCACGACAGTGTCGCTTCTCGATACTTTAAAACGAGCAACAAATTCAATTTCTTATATATTTCGATAGTACAAAGTCTGTAGATAAATTTGGTACCAAAAACATACGAGCAACAAATTTTTTTAACTAATTATAACGTTATTAATCCGCGCCGTACCAGTCCGCGACGACAAAATGTCGCTTCTCGATACTTTAAGACGAGCAACAAATTCAATTTCTTATTTTTTTGATTTGTATATGGTTCGTAGATTAACTTGAGACCAAAAACATACGAGCAACAAATTATTTCAACTAATTATAACGTTTTTAATCCGCGCCGTATCAATCCGCGACGACAAAGTGTCGCTTCTCGATACTTTAAAACGAGCAACAAATTCAATTTCTTATATATTTCGAATGTACAAAGTCTGTAAATTAATTTGAGACCAGAAACATACGAAGAACAAATTATTTCAACTAATTATAACGTTTTTAATCCGCGCCGTATCAATCCGCGACGACAGTGTCGCTTCTCGATACTTTAAAACGAGCAACAAAATCAATTTCTTATATATTTCGATAGTACAAAGTCTGTAAATTAATTTGAGACCAGTAACATACGAAGAACAAATTATTTCAACTAATTATAACGTTTTTAATCCGCGCCGTATCAATCCGCGACGACAGTGTCGCTTCTCGATACTTTAAAACAAGCATCAAATTCAATTTCTTATATATTTCGATAGTACAGAGTCTGAAGATTAATTTGGTACTAAAAACATACGAGCAACAAATTATTTCAACTAATTATAACGTTTTTAATCCGCGCCGTATCAATCCGCGACGACAGTGTCGCTTCTCGATACTTTATAACGAGCAACAAATTCAATTTCTTATATATTTCGATAGTACAAAGTCTGTAAATTAATTTGAGACCAGAAACATACGAAGAAAAAATTATTTCAACTAATTATAACGTTTTTAATTCGCGCCGTATCAATCCGCGACGACAGTGTCGTTTCTCGATACTTTAAAACGAGCAACAATTTAATTTCTTATATATTTCGATAGTACAGAGTCTGTAAATTAATTTGGTACCAAACACATACGAGCAACAAATTATTTCAACTAATTATAACGTTTTTAATTCGCGCCATATCAATCCGCGACGACAGTGTCGCTTCTCGATACTTTAAAACGAGCAACAAATTCAGTTTCTTATTTTTTTGAATAGTATATTGTTCATAAATTAATTTGAGACCAGAAACATACGAAGAACAAATTATTTAAATTAATTATAACGTTTTTAATCCGCGCCGTATCAATCCGCGACGACAGTGTCGCTTCTCGATACTTTAAAACGAGCAACAAATTCAATTTCTTATATATTTCGATAGTACAGAGTCTGTACATTAATTTGGTACCAAACACATACGAGCAACAAATTATTTCAACTAATTATAACGTTTTTAATCCGCGCCGTATCAATCCGCGACGACAGTGTCGTTTCTCGATACTTTATAACGAGCAACAAATTCAATTTCTTATATATTTCGATAGTACAAAGTCTGTAAATTAATTTGAGACCAGAAACATACGAAGAAAAATTTATTTCAACTAATTATAACGTTTTTAATTCGCGCCGTATCAATCCGCGACGACAGTGTCGTTTCTCGATACTTTAAAACGAGCAACAATTTAATTTCTTATATATTTCGATAGTACAGAGTCTGTAAATTAATTTAGTACCAAACACATACGAGCAACAAATTATTTCAACTAATTATAACGTTTTTAATCCGCGCCATATCAATCCGCCACGACAGTGTCGCTTCTCGATACTTTAAAACGAGCAACAAATTCAGTTTCTTATTTTTTTAAACAGTATATTGTTCATAAATTAATTTGAGACCAGAAACATACGAAGAACAAATTATTTAAATTAATTATAACGTTTTTAATCCGCGCCGTATCAATCCGCGACGACAGTGTCGCTTCTCGATACTTTAAAACGAGCAACAAATTAAATTTCTTATATATTTCGATAGTACAGAGTCTGTAAATTAATTTGGTACCAAACACATACGAGCAACAAATTATTTCAACTAATTATAACGTTTTTAATCCGCGCCGAATCAATCCGCGACGACAGTGTCGCTTCTCGATACTTTATAACGAGCAACAAATTCAATTTCTTATATATTTCGATAGTACAAAGTCTGTAAATTAATTTGAGACCAGAAACATACGAAGAACAAATTATTTCAACTAATTATAACGTTTTTAATTCGCGCCGTATCAATCCGCGACGACAGTGTCGCTTCTCGATACTTTATAACGAGCAACAAATTCAATTTCTTATATATTTCGATAGTACAGAGTCTGTAAATTAATTTGACACCAGAAACATACGAAGCAACAAATTATTTTAACTAATTATAACGTTTTTAATCCGCGCCGTATCAATCCGCGACGACAGTGTCGCTTCTCGATACTTTAAAACAAGCATCAAATTCAATTTCTTATATATTTCGATAGTACAGAGTCTGTAGATTAATTTGGTACCAAAAACATACGAGCAACAAATTATTTCAACTAATTATAACGTTTTTAATCCGCGCCGTATCAATCCGCGACGACAGTGTCGCTTCTCGATACTTTATAACGAGCAACAAATTCAATTTCTTATATATTTCGATAGTACAAAGTCTGTAAATTAATTTGAGACCAGAAACATACAAAAAACAAATTATTTCAACTAATTATAACGTTTTTAATCCGCGCCGTTTCAATCCGCGACGACAGTGTCGTTTCTCGATACTTTAAAACGAGCAACAATTTAATTTCTTATATATTTCGATAGTACAGAGTCTGTAAATTAATTTGGTACCAAACACATACGAGCAACAAATTATTTCAACTAATTATAACGTTTTTAATTCGCGCCATATCAATCCGCGACGACAGTGTCGCTTCTCGATACTTTAAAACGAGCAACAAATTCAGTTTCTTATTTTTTTGAATAGTATATTGTTCATAAATTAATTTGAGACCAGAAACATACGAAGAACAAATTATTTAAATTAATTATAACGTTTTTAATCCGCGCTGTATCAATCCGCGACGACAGTGTCGCTTCTCGATACTTTAAAACGAGCAACAAATTCAATTTCTTATATATTTCGATAGTACAGAGTCTGTACATTAATTTGGTACCAAACACATACGAGCAACAAATTATTTCAACTAATTATAACGTTTTTAATCCGCGCCGTATCAATCCGCGACGACAGTGTCGCTTCTCGATACTTTATAACGAGCAACAAATTCAATTTCTTATATATTTCGATAGTACAAAGTCTGTAAATTAATTTGAGAACAGAAACATACGAAGAAAAAATTATTTCAACTAATTATAACGTTTTTAATTCGCGCCGTATCAATCCGCGACGACAGTGTCGTTTCTCGATACTTTAAAACGAGCAACAATTTAATTTCTTATATATTTCGATAGTACAGAGTCTGTAAATTAATTTGGTACCAAACACATACGAGCAACAAATTATTTCAACTAATTATAACGTTTTTAATCCGCGCCGTATCAATCCGCGACGACAGTGTCGCTTCTCGATACTTTATAACGAGCAACAAATTCAATTTCTTATATATTTCGATAGTACAAAGTCTGTAAATTAATTTGAGACCAGAAACATACGAAGAAAAAATTATTTCAACTAATTATAACGTTTTTAATTCGCGCCGTATCAATCCGCGACGACAGTGTCGCTTCTCGATACTTTATAACGAGCAACAAATTCAATTTCTTATATATTTCGATAGTACAAAGTCTGTAAATTAATTTGAGACCAGAGACATACGAAGAACAAATTATTTCAACTAATTTTAACGTTTTTAATCCGCGCAGTATCAATCCGCGACGACAGTGCCGCTTCTCGATACTTTAAAGCGAGCAACAAATTCAATTTCTTATATATTTCGATAGTACAAAGTCTGTAAATTAATTTGGTACCAAACACATACGAGCAACAAATTATTTCAACTAATTATAACGTTTTTAATCCGCGCCATATCAATCCGCCACGACAGTGTCGCTTCTCGATACTTTAAAACGAGCAACAAATTCAGTTTCTTATTTTTTTAAACAGTATATTGTTCATAAATTAATTTGAGACCAGAAACATACGAAGAACAAATTATTTAAATTAATTATAACGTTTTTAATCCGCGCCGTATCAATCCGCGACGACAGTGTCGCTTCTCGATACTTTAAAACGAGCAACAAATTCAATTTCTTATATATTTCGATAGTACAAAGTCTGTAGATAAATTTGGTACCAAAAACATACGAGCAACAAATTTTTTTAACTAATTATAACGTTATTAATCCGCGCCGTACCAGTCCGCGACGACAAAATGTCGCTTCTCGATACTTTAAGACGAGCAACAAATTCAATTTCTTATTTTTTTGATTAGTATATGGTTCGTAGATTAACTTGAGACCAAAAACATACGAGCAACAAATTATTTCAACTAATTATAACGTTTTTAATCCGCGCCGTATCAATCCGCGACGACAAAGTGTCGCTTCTCGATACTTTAAAACGAGCAACAAATTCAATTTCTTATATATTTCGATAGTACAAAGTCTGTAAATTAATTTGAGACCAGAAACATACGAAGAAAAAATTATTTCAACTAATTATAACGTTTTTAATTCGCGCCGTATCAATCCGCGACGACAGTGTCGTTTCTCGATACTTTAAAACGAGCAACAATTCAATTTCTTATATATTTCGATAGTACAGAGTCTGTAAATTAATTTGGTACCAAACACATACGAGCAACAAATTATTTCAACTAATTATAACGTTTTTAATTCGCGCCATATCAATCCGCGACGACAGTGTCGCTTCTCGATACTTTAAAACGAGCAACAAATTCAGTTTCTTATTTTTTTGAATAGTATATTGTTCATAAATTAATTTGAGACCAGAAACATACGAAGAACAAATTATTTAAATTAATTATAACGTTTTTAATCCGCGCCGTATCAATCCGCGACGACAGTGTCGCTTCTCGATACTTTAAAACGAGCAACAAATTCAGTTTCTTATTTTTTTGAATAGTATATTGTTCATAAATTAATTTGAGACCAGAAACATACGAAGAACAAATTATTTCAACTAATTATAACGTTTTTAATCCGCGCCGTATCAATCCGCGACGACAGTGTCGCTTCTCGATACTTTAAAACGAGCAACAAATTCAATTTCTTATATATTTCGATAGTACAGAGTCTGTAAATTAATTTGGTACCAAACACATACGAGCAACAAATTATTTCAACTAATTATAACGTTTTTAATTCGCGCCATATCAATCCGCGACGACAGTGTCGCTTCTCGATACTTTAAAACAAGCAACAAATTCAATTTCTTATATATTTCGATAGTACAAAGTCTGTAAATTAATTTGGTACCAAACACATACGAGCAACAAATTATTTCAACTAATTATAACGTTTTTAATCCGCGCCGTATCAATCCGCGACGACAGTGTCACTTCTCGATACTTTAAAACAAGCAACAAATTCAATTTCTTATATATTTCGATAGTACAGAGTCTGTAAATTAATTTGGTACCAAACACATACGAGCAACAAATTATTTCAACTAATTATAACGTTTTTAATTCGCGCCGTAACAATCCGCGACGACAGTGTCGCTTCTCGATACTTTAAAACGAGCAACAAATTCAATTTCTTATATATTTCGATAGTACAGAGTCTGTAAATTAATTTGGTACCAAACACATACGAGCAACAAATTATTTCAACTAATTATAACGTTTTTAATCCGCGCCATATCAATCCGCCACGACAGTGTCGCTTCTCGATACTTTAAAACGAGCATCAAATTCAGTTTCTTATATATTTCGATAGTACAGAGTCTGTAGATTAATTTGGTACCAAACACATACGAGCAACAAATTATTTCAACTAATTATAACGTTTTTAATCCGCGCCATATCAATCCGCCACGACAGTGTCGCTTCTCGATACTTTAAAACGAGCAACAAATTCAATTTCTTATATATTTCGATAGTACAAAGTCTGTAGATAAATTTGGTACCAAAAACATACGAGCAACAAATTTTTTTAACTAATTATAACGTTATTAATCCGCGCCGTACCAGTCCGCGACGACAAAATGTCGCTTCTCGATACTTTAAGACGAGCAACAAATTCAATTTCTTATTTTTTTGATTAGTATATGGTTCGTAGATTAACTTGAGACCAAAAACATACGAGCAACAAATTATTTCAACTAATTATAACGTTTTTAATCCGCGCCGTATCAATCCGCGACGACAGTGTCGCTTCTCGATACTTTAAAACGAGCAACAAATTAAATTTCTTATATATTTCGATAGTACAAAGTCTGTAAATTAATTTGGTACCAAACACATACGAGCAACAAATTATTTCAACTAATTATAACGTTTTTAATCCGCGCCATATCAATCCGCCACGACAGTGTCGCTTCTCGATACTTTAAAACGAGCAACAAATTCAATTTCTTATATATTTCGATAGTACAAAGTCTGTAGATAAATTTGGTACCAAAAACATACGAGCAACAAATTTTTTTAACTAATTATAACGTTATTAATCCGCGCCGTACCAGTCCGCGACGACAAAATGTCGCTTCTCGATACTTTAAGACGAGCAACAAATTCAATTTCTTATTTTTTTGATTAGTATATTGTTCGTAGATTAACTTGAGACCAAAAACATACGAGCAACAAATTATTTCAACTAATTATAACGTTTTTAATCCGCGCCGTATCAATCCGCGACGACAGTGTCGCTTCTCGATACTTTATAACGAGCAACAAATTCAATTTCTTATATATTTCGATAGTACAAAGTCTGTAAATTAATTTGAGACCAGAAACATACGAAGAAAAAATTATTTCAACTAATTATAACGTTTTTAATTCGCGCCGTATCAATCCGCGACGACAGTGTCGTTTCTCGATACTTTAAAACGAGCAACAATTAAATTTCTTATATATTTCGATAGTACAGAGTCTGTAAATTAATTTGGTACCAAACACATACGAGCAACAAATTATTTCAACTAATTATAACGTTTTTAATCCGCGCCATATCAATCCGCCACGACAGTGTCGCTTCTCGATACTTTAAAACGAGCAACAAATTCAGTTTCTTATTTTTTTAAACAGTATATTGTTCATAAATTAATTTGAGACCAGAAACATACGAAGAACAAATTATTTAAATTAATTATAACGTTTTTAATCCGCGCCGTATCAATCCGCGACGACAGTGTCGCTTCTCGATACTTTAAAACGAGCAACAAATTCAATTTCTTATATATTTCGATAGTACAGAGTCTGTAAATTAATTTGGTACCAAACACATACGAGCAACAAATTATTTCAACTAATTATAACGTTTTTAATCCGCGCCGTATCAATCCGCGACGACAGTGTCGCTTCTCGATACTTTATAACGAGCAACAAATTCAATTTCTTATATATTTCGATAGTACAAAGTCTGTAAATTAATTTGAGACCAGAAACATACGAAGAAAAAATTATTTCAACTAATTATAACGTTTTTAATTCGCGCCGTATCAATCCGCGACGACAGTGTCGCTTCTCGATACTTTATAACGAGCAACAAATTCAATTTCTTATATATTTCGATAGTACAAAGTCTGTAAATTAATTTGAGACCAGAAACATACGAAGAACAAATTATTTCAACTAATTATAACGTTTTTAATCCGCGCCGTATCAATCCGCGACGACAGTGTCGCTTCTCGATACTTTAAAGCGAGCAACAAATTCAATTTCTTATATATTTCGATAGTACAAAGTCTGTAAATTAATTTGGTACCAAACACATACGAGCAACAAATTATTTCAACTAATTATAACGTTTTTAATCCGCGCCATATCAATCCGCCACGACAGTGTCGCTTCTCGATACTTTAAAACGAGCAACAAATTCAGTTTCTTATTTTTTTAAACAGTATATTGTTCATAAATTAATTTGAGACCAGAAAAATACGAAGAACAAATTATTTAAATTAATTATAACGTTTTTAATCCGCGCCGTATCAATCCGCGACGACAGTGTCGCTTCTCGATACTTTAAAACGAGCAACAAATTCAATTTCTTATATATTTCGATTGTACAGAGTCTGTAAATTAATTTGGTACCAAACACATACGAGCAACAAATTATTTCAACTAATTATAACGTTTTTAATCCGCGCCATATCAATCCGCCACGACAGTGTCGCTTCTCGATACTTTAAAACGAGCAACAAATTCAATTTCTTATATATTTCGATAGTACAAAGTCTGTAGATAAATTTGGTACCAAAAACATACGAGCAACAAATTTTTTTAACTAATTATAACGTTATTAATCCGCGCCGTACCAGTCCGCGACGACAAAATGTCGCTTCTCGATACTTTAAGACGAGCAACAAATTCAATTTCTTATTTTTTTGATTTGTATATGGTTCGTAGATTAACTTGAGACCAAAAACATACGAGCAACAAATTATTTCAACTAATTATAACGTTTTTAATCCGCGCCGTATCAATCCGCGACGACAAAGTGTCGCTTCTCGATACTTTAAAACGAGCCACAAATTCAATTTCTTATATATTTCGAATGTACAAAGTCTGTAAATTAATTTGAGACCAGAAACATACGAAGAACAAATTATTTCAACTAATTATAACGTTTTTAATCCGCGCCGTATCAATCCGCGACGACAGTGTCGCTTCTCGATACTTTAAAACGAGCAACAAAATCAATTTCTTATATATTTCGATAGTACAAAGTCTGTAAATTAATTTGAGACCAGTAACATACGAAGAACAAATTATTTCAACTAATTATAACGTTTTTAATCCGCGCCGTATCAATCCGCGACGACAGTGTCGCTTCTCGATACTTTAAAACAAGCATCAAATTCAATTTCTTATATATTTCGATAGTACAGAGTCTGTAGATTAATTTGGTACTAAAAACATACGAGCAACAAATTATTTCAACTAATTATAACGTTTTTAATCCGCGCCGTATCAATCCGCGACGACAGTGTCGCTTCTCGATACTTTATAACGAGCAACAAATTCAATTTCTTATATATTTCGATAGTACAAAGTCTGTAAATTAATTTGAGACCAGAAACATACGAAGAAAAAATTATTTCAACTAATTATAACGTTTTTAATTCGCGCCGTATCAATCCGCGACGACAGTGTCGTTTCTCGATACTTTAAAACGAGCAACAATTTAATTTCTTATATATTTCGATAGTACAGAGTCTGTAAATTAATTTGGTACCAAACACATACGAGCAACAAATTATTTCAACTAATTATAACGTTTTTAATTCGCGCCATATCAATCCGCGACGACAGTGTCGCTTCTCGATACTTTAAAACGAGCAACAAATTCAGTTTCTTATTTTTTTGAATAGTATATTGTTCATAAATTAATTTGAGACCAGAAACATACGAAGAACAAATTATTTAAATTAATTATAACGTTTTTAATCCGCGCCGTATCAATCCGCGACGACAGTGTCGCTTCTCGATACTTTAAAACGAGCAACAAATTCAATTTCTTATATATTTCGATAGTACAGAGTCTGTACATTAATTTGGTACCAAACACATACGAGCAACAAATTATTTCAACTAATTATAACGTTTTTAATCCGCGCCGTATCAATCCGCGACGACAGTGTCGCTTCTCGATACTTTAAAACGAGCAACAAATTCAATTTCTTATATATTTCGATAGTACAAAGTCTGTAAATTAATTTGAGACCAGAAACATACGAAGAAAAAATTATTTCAACTAATTATAACGTTTTTAATTCGCGCCGTATCAATCCGCGACGACAGTGTCGTTTCTCGATACTTTAAAACGAGCAACAATTTAATTTCTTATATATTTCGATAGTACAGAGTCTGTAAATTAATTTGGTACCAAACACATACGAGCAACAAATTATTTCAACTAATTATAACGTTTTTAATCCGCGCCGTATCAATCCGCGACGACAGTGTCGCTTCTCGATACTTTATAACGAGCAACAAATTCAATTTCTTATATATTTCGATAGTACAAAGTCTGTAAATTAATTTGAGACCAGAAACATACGAAGAAAAAATTATTTCAACTAATTATAACGTTTTTAATTCGCGCCGTATCAATCCGCGACGACAGTGTCGCTTCTCGATACTTTATAACGAGCAACAAATTCAATTTCTTATATATTTCGATAGTACAAAGTCTGTAAATTAATTTGAGACCAGAAACATACGAAGAACAAATTATTTCAACTAATTATAACGTTTTTAATCCGCGCAGTATCAATCCGCGACGACAGTGTCGTTTCTCGATACTTTAAAACGAGCAACAATTCAATTTCTTATATATTTCGATAGTACAGAGTCTGTAAATTAATTTGGTACCAAACACATACGAGCAACAAATTATTTCAACTAATTATAACGTTTTTAATTCGCGCCATATCAATCCGCGACGACAGTGTCGCTTCTCGATACTTTAAAACGAGCAACAAATTCAGTTTCTTATTTTTTTGAATAGTATATTGTTCATAAATTAATTTGAGACCAGAAACATACGAAGAACAAATTATTTAAATTAATTATAACGTTTTTAATCCGCGCCGTATCAATCCGCGACGACAGTGTCGCTTCTCGATACTTTAAAACGAGCAACAAATTTAGTTTCTTATTTTTTTAAACAGTATATTGTTCATAAATTAATTTGAGACCAGAAACATACGAAGAACAAATTATTTAAATTAATTATAACGTTTTTAATCCGCGCCGTATCAATCCGCGACGACAGTGTCGCTTCTCGATACTTTAAAACGAGCAACAAATTCAATTTCTTATATATTTCGATAGTACAGAGTCTGTAAATTAATTTGAGACCAGAAACATACGAAGAACAAATTATTTCAACTAATTATAACGTTTTTAATTCGCGCCGTATCAATCCGCGACGACAGTGTCGTTTCTCGATACTTTAAAACGAGCAACAATTTAATTTCTTATATATTTCGATAGTACAGAGTCTGTAAATTAATTTGGTACCAAACACATACGAGCAACAAA
Source organism: Linepithema humile (assembly GCF_040581485.1). NCBI lineage: Eukaryota > Metazoa > Arthropoda > Insecta > Hymenoptera > Formicidae > Linepithema > Linepithema humile. Next base: position 13,113,525 of record NC_090132.1, read on the forward strand.
TTATTTCAACTAATTATAACGTTTTTAATTCGCGCCATATCAATCCGCGACGACAGTGTCGCTTCTCGATACTTTAAAACGAGCAACAAATTCAGTTTCTTATTTTTTTGAATAGTATATTGTTCATAAATTAATTTGAGACCAGAAACATAGGAAGAACAAATTATTTAAATTAATTATAACGTTTTTAATCCGCGCCGTATCAATCCGCGACGACAGTGTCGCTTCTCGATACTTTAAAACGAGCAACAAATTCAATTTCTTATATATTTCGATAGTACAGAGTCTGTACATTAATTTGGTACCAAACACATACGAGCAACAAATTATTTCAACTAATTATAACGTTTTTAATCCGCGCCGTATCAATCCGCGACGACAGTGTCGCTTCTCGATACTTTATAACGAGCAACAAATTCAATTTCTTATATATTTCGATAGTACAAAGTCTGTAAATTAATTTGAGACCAGAAACATACGAAGAAAAAGTTATTTCAACTAATTATAACGTTTTTAATTCGCGCCGTATCAATCCGCGACGACAGTGTCGCTTCTCGATACTTTATAACGAGCAACAAATTCAATTTCTTATATATTTCGATAGTACAAAGTCTGTAAATTAATTTGAGACCAGAAACATACGAAGAACAAATTATTTCAACTAATTATAACGTTTTTAATCCGCGCCGTATCAATCCGCGACGACAGTGTCGCTTCTCGATACTTTAAAGCGAGCAACAAATTCAATTTCTTATATATTTCGATAGTACAAAGTCTGTAAATTAATTTGGTACCAAACACATACGAGCAACAAATTATTTCAACTAATTATAACGTTTTTAATCCGCGCCATATCAATCCGCCACGACAGTGTCGCTTCTCGATACTTTAAAACGGGCAACAAATTCAGTTTCTTATTTTTTTAAACAGTATATTGTTCATAAATTAATTTGAGACCAGAAACATACGAAGAACAAATTATTTAAATTAATTATAACGTTTTTAATCCGCGCCGTATCAATCCGCGACGACAGTGTCGCTTCTCGATACTTTAAAACGAGCAACAAATTCAATTTCTTATATATTTCGATAGTACAGAGTCTGTAAATTAATTTGGTACCAAACACATACGAGCAACAAATTATTTCAACTAATTATAACGTTTTTAATCCGCGCCATATCAATCCGCCACGACAGTGTCGCTTCTCGATACTTTAAAACGAGCAACAAATTCAATTTCTTATATATTTCGATAGTACAAAGTCTGTAGATAAATTTGGTACCAAAAACATACGAGCAACAAATTTTTTTAACTAATTATAACGTTATTAATCCGCGCCGTACCAGTCCGCGACGACAAAATGTCGCTTCTCGATACTTTAAGACGAGCAACAAATTCAATTTCTTATTTTTTTGATTTGTATATGGTTCGTAGATTAACTTGAGACCAAAAACATACGAGCAACAAATTATTTCAACTAATTATAACGTTTTTAATTCGCGCCGTATCAATCCGCGACGACAAAGTGTCGCTTCTCGATACTTTAAAACGAGCAACAAATTCAATTTCTTATATATTTCGAATGTACAAAGTCTGTAAATTAATTTGAGACCAGAAACATACGAAGAACAAATTATTTCAACTAATTATAACGTTTTTAATCCGCGCCGTATCAATCCGCGACGACAGTGTCGCTTCTCGATACTTTAAAACGAGCAACAAAATCAATTTCTTATATATTTCGATAGTACAAAGTCTGTAAATTAATTTGAGACCAGTAACATACGAAGAACAAATTATTTCAACTAATTATAACGTTTTTAATCCGCGCCGTATCAATCCGCGACGACAGTGTCGCTTCTCGATACTTTAAAGCGAGCAACAAATTCAATTTCTTATATATTTCGATAGTACAAAGTCTGTAAATTAATTTGGTACCAAACACATACGAGCAACAAATTATTTCAACTAATTATAACGTTTTTAATCCGCGCCATATCAATCCGCCACGACAGTGTCGCTTCTCGATACTTTAAAACGAGCAACAAATTCAGTTTCTTATTTTTTTAAACAGTATATTGTTCATAAATTAATTTGAGACCAGAAACATACGAAGAACAAATTATTCAAATTAATTATAACGTTTTTAATCCGCGCCGTATCAATCCGCGACGACAGTGTCGCTTCTCGATACTTTAAAACGAGCAACAAATTCAATTTCTTATATATTTCGATAGTACAGAGTCTGTAAATTAATTTGGTACCAAACACATACGAGCAACAAATTATTTCAACTAATTATAACGTTTTTAATCCGCGCCATATCAATCCGCCACGACAGTGTCGCTTCTCGATACTTTAAAACGAGCAACAAATTCAATTTCTTATATATTTCGATAGTACAAAGTCTGTAGATAAATTTGGTACCAAAAACATACGAGCAACAAATTTTTTTAACTAATTATAACGTTATTAATCCGCGCCGTACCAGTCCGCGACGACAAAATGTCGCTTCTCGATACTTTAAGACGAGCAACAAATTCAATTTCTTATTTTTTTGATTTGTATATGGTTCGTAGATTAACTTGAGACCAAAAACATACGAGCAACAAATTATTTCAACTAATTATAACGTTTTTAATCCGCGCCGTATCAATCCGCGACGACAAAGTGTCGCTTCTCGATACTTTAAAACGAGCAACAAATTCAATTTCTTATATATTTCGAATGTACAAAGTCTGTAAATTAATTTGAGACCAGAAACATACGAAGAACAAATTATTTCAACTAATTATAACGTTTTTAATCCGCGCCGTATCAATCCGCGACGACAGTGTCGCTTCTCGATACTTTAAAACGAGCAACAAAATCAATTTCTTATATATTTCGATAGTACAAAGTCTGTAAATTAATTTGAGACCAGTAACATACGAAGAACAAATTATTTCAACTAATTATAACGTTTTTAATCCGCGCCGTATCAATCCGCGACGACAGTGTCGCTTCTCGATACTTTAAAACAAGCATCAAATTCAATTTCTTATATATTTCGATAGTACAGAGTCTGTAGATTAATTTGGTACTAAAAACATACGAGCAACAAATTATTTCAACTAATTATAACGTTTTTAATCCGCGCCGTATCAATCCGCGACGACAGTGTCGCTTCTCGATACTTTATAACGAGCAACAAATTCAATTTCTTATATATTTCGATAGTACAAAGTCTGTAAATTAATTTGAGACCAGAAACATACGAAGAAAAAATTATTTCAACTAATTATAACGTTTTTAATTCGCGCCGTATCAATCCGCGACGACAGTGTCGTTTCTCGATACTTTAAAACGAGCAACAATTTAATTTCTTATATATTTCGATAGTACAGAGTCTGTAAATTAATTTGGTACCAAACACATACGAGCAACAAATTATTTCAACTAATTATAACGTTTTTAATTCGCGCCATATCAATCCGCGACGACAGTGTCGCTTCTCGATACTTTAAAACGAGCAACAAATTCAGTTTCTTATTTTTTTGAATAGTATATTGTTCATAAATTAATTTGAGACCAGAAACATACGAAGAACAAATTATTTAAATTAATTATAACGTTTTTAATCCGCGCCGTATCAATCCGCGACGACAGTGTCGCTTCTCGATACTTTAAAACGAGCAACAAATTCAATTTCTTATATATTTCGATAGTACAGAGTCTGTACATTAATTTGGTACCAAACACATACGAGCAACAAATTATTTCAACTAATTATAACGTTTTTAATCCGCGCCGTATCAATCCGCGACGACAGTGTCGCTTCTCGATACTTTATAACGAGCAACAAATTCAATTTCTTATATATTTCGATAGTACAAAGTCTGTAAATTAATTTGAGAACAGAAACATACGAAGAAAAAATTATTTCAACTAATTATAACGTTTATAATTCGCGCCGTATCAATCCGCGACGACAGTGTCGTTTCTCGATACTTTAAAACGAGCAACAATTTAATTTCTTATATATTTCGATAGTACAGAGTCTGTAAATTAATTTGGTACCAAACACATACGAGCAACAAATTATTTCAACTAATTATAACGTTTTTAATCCGCGCCATATCAATCCGCCACGACAGTGTCGCTTCTCGATACTTTAAAACGAGCAACAAATTCAATTTCTTATATATTTCGATAGTACAAAGTCTGTAGATAAATTTGGTACCAAAAACATACGAGCAACAAATTTTTTTAACTAATTATAACGTTATTAATCCGCGCCGTACCAGTCCGCGACGACAAAATGTCGCTTCTCGATACTTTAAGACGAGCAACAAATTCAATTTCTTATTTTTTTGATTTGTATATGGTTCGTAGATTAACTTGAGACCAAAAACATACGAGCAACAAATTATTTCAACTAATTATAACGTTTTTAATTCGCGCCGTATCAATCCGCGACGACAAAGTGTCGCTTCTCGATACTTTAAAACGAGCAACAAATTCAATTTCTTATATATTTCGAATGTACAAAGTCTGTAAATTAATTTGAGACCAGAAACATACGAAGAACAAATTATTTCAACTAATTATAACGTTTTTAATCCGCGCCGTATCAATCCGCGACGACAGTGTCGCTTCTCGATACTTTAAAACGAGCAACAAAATCAATTTCTTATATATTTCGATAGTACAAAGTCTGTAAATTAATTTGAGACCAGTAACATACGAAGAACAAATTATTTCAACTAATTATAACGTTTTTAATCCGCGCCGTATCAATCCGCGACGACAGTGTCGCTTCTCGATACTTTAAAGCGAGCAACAAATTCAATTTCTTATATATTTCGATAGTACAAAGTCTGTAAATTAATTTGGTACCAAACACATACGAGCAACAAATTATTTCAACTAATTATAACGTTTTTAATCCGCGCCATATCAATCCGCCACGACAGTGTCGCTTCTCGATACTTTAAAACGAGCAACAAATTCAGTTTCTTATTTTTTTAAACAGTATATTGTTCATAAATTAATTTGAGACCAGAAACATACGAAGAACAAATTATTTAAATTAATTATAACGTTTTTAATCCGCGCCGTATCAATCCGCGACGACAGTGTCGCTTCTCGATACTTTAAAACGAGCAACAAATTCAATTTCTTATATATTTCGATAGTACAGAGTCTGTAAATTAATTTGGTACCAAACACATACGAGCAACAAATTATTTCAACTAATTATAACGTTTTTAATCCGCGCCATATCAATCCGCCACGACAGTGTCGCTTCTCGATACTTTAAAACGAGCAACAAATTCAATTTCTTATATATTTCGATAGTACAAAGTCTGTAGATAAATTTGGTACCAAAAACATACGAGCAACAAATTTTTTTAACTAATTATAACGTTATTAATCCGCGCCGTACCAGTCCGCGACGACAAAATGTCGCTTCTCGATACTTTAAGACGAGCAACGAATTCAATTTCTTATTTTTTTGATTAGTATATTGTTCGTAGATTAACTTGAGACCAAAAACATACGAGCAACAAATTATTTCAACTAATTATAACGTTTTTAATCCGCGCCGTATCAATCCGCGACGACAAAGTGTCGCTTCTCGATACTTTAAAACAAGCAACAAATTCAGTTTCTTATATATTTCGATAGTACAAAGTCTGTAAATTAATTTGAGACCAGAAACATACGAAGAACAAATTATTTCAACTAATTATAACGTTTTTAATCCGCGCCGTATCAATCCGCGACGACAGTGTCGCTTCTCGATACTTTAAAACGAGCAACAAAATCAATTTCTTATATATTTCGATAGTACAAAGTCTGTAAATTAATTTGAGACCAGTAACATACGAAGAACAAATTATTTCAACTAATTATAACGTTTTTAATCCGCGCCGTATCAATCCGCGACGACAGTGTCGCTTCTCGATACTTTAAAACAAGCATCAAATTCAATTTCTTATATATTTCGATAGTACAGAGTCTGTAGATTAATTTGGTACTAAAAACATACGAGCAACAAATTATTTCAACTAATTATAACGTTTTTAATCCGCGCCGTATCAATCCGCGACGACAGTGTCGCTTCTCGATACTTTATAACGAGCAACAAATTCAATTTCTTATATATTTCGATAGTACAAAGTCTGTAAATTAATTTGAGACCAGAAACATACGAAGAAAAAATTATTTCAACTAATTATAACGTTTTTAATTCGCGCCGTATCAATCCGCGACGACAGTGTCGTTTCTCGATACTTTAAAACGAGCAACAATTTAATTTCTTATATATTTCGATAGTACAGAGTCTGTAAATTAATTTGGTACCAAACACATACGAGCAACAAATTATTTCAACTAATTATAACGTTTTTAATTCGCGCCATATCAATCCGCGACGACAGTGTCGCTTCTCGATACTTTAAAACGAGCAACAAATTCAGTTTCTTATTTTTTTGAATAGTATATTGTTCATAAATTAATTTGAGACCAGAAACATACGAAGAACAAATTATTTAAATTAATTATAACGTTTTTAATCCGCGCCGTATCAATCCGCGACGACAGTGTCGCTTCTCGATACTTTAAAACGAGCAACAAATTCAATTTCTTATATATTTCGATAGTACAGAGTCTGTACATTAATTTGGTACCAAACACATACGAGCAACAAATTATTTCAACTAATTATAACGTTTTTAATCCGCGCCGTATCAATCCGCGACGACAGTGTCGCTTCTCGATACTTTATAACGAGCAACAAATTCAATTTCTTATATATTTCGATAGTACAAAGTCTGTAAATTAATTTGAGAACAGAAACATACGAAGAAAAAATTATTTCAACTAATTATAACGTTTATAATTCGCGCCGTATCAATCCGCGACGACAGTGTCGTTTCTCGATACTTTAAAACGAGCAACAATTTAATTTCTTATATATTTCGATAGTACAGAGTCTGTAAATTAATTTGGTACCAAACACATACGAGCAACAAATTATTTCAACTAATTATAACGTTTTTAATCCGCGCCGTATCAATCCGCGACGACAGTGTCGCTTCTCGATACTTTATAACGAGCAACAAATTCAATTTCTTATATATTTCGATAGTACAAAGTCTGTAAATTAATTTGAGACCAGAAACATACGAAGAACAAATTATTTCAACTAATTTTAACGTTTTTAATCCGCGCAGTATCAATCCGCGACGACAGTGCCGCTTCTCGATACTTTAAAGCGAGCAACAAATTCAATTTCTTATATATTTCGATAGTACAAAGTCTGTAAATTAATTTGGTACCAAACACATACGAGCAACAAATTATTTCAACTAATTATAACGTTTTTAATCCGCGCCATATCAATCCGCCACGACAGTGTCGCTTCTCGATACTTTAAAACGAGCAACAAATTCAGTTTCTTATTTTTTTAAACAGTATATTGTTCATAAATTAATTTGAGACCAGAAACATACGAAGAACAAATTATTTAAATTAATTATAACGTTTTTAATCCGCGCCGTATCAATCCGCGACGACAGTGTCGCTTCTCGATACTTTAAAACGAGCAACAAATTCAATTTCTTATATATTTCGATAGTACAAAGTCTGTAGATAAATTTGGTACCAAAAACATACGAGCAACAAATTTTTTTAACTAATTATAACGTTATTAATCCGCGCCGTACCAGTCCGCGACGACAAAATGTCGCTTCTCGATACTTTAAGACGAGCAACAAATTCAATTTCTTATTTTTTTGATTAGTATATGGTTCGTAGATTAACTTGAGACCAAAAACATACGAGCAACAAATTATTTCAACTAATTATAACGTTTTTAATCCGCGCCGTATCAATCCGCGACGACAAAGTGTCGCTTCTCGATACTTTAAAACGAGCAACAAATTCAATTTCTTATATATTTCGATAGTACAAAGTCTGTAAATTAATTTGAGACCAGAAACATACGAAGAAAAAATTATTTCAACTAATTATAACGTTTTTAATTCGCGCCGTATCAATCCGCGACGACAGTGTCGTTTCTCGATACTTTAAAACGAGCAACAATTCAATTTCTTATATATTTCGATAGTACAGAGTCTGTAAATTAATTTGGTACCAAACACATACGAGCAACAAATTATTTCAACTAATTATAACGTTTTTAATTCGCGCCATATCAATCCGCGACGACAGTGTCGCTTCTCGATACTTTAAAACGAGCAACAAATTCAGTTTCTTATTTTTTTGAATAGTATATTGTTCATAAATTAATTTGAGACCAGAAACATACGAAGAACAGATTATTTAAATTAATTATAACGTTTTTAATCCGCGCCGTATCAATCTGCGACGACAGTGTCGCTTCTCGATACTTTAAAACGAACAACAAATTCAGTTTCTTATTTTTTTGCATAGTATATTGTTCATAAATTAATTTGAGACCAGAAACATACGAAGAAAAAATTATTTCAACTAATTATAACGTTTTTAATTCGCGCCGTATCAATCCGCGACGACAGTGTCGTTTCTCGATACTTTAAAACGAGCAACAATTCAATTTCTTATATATTTCGATAGTACAGAGTCTGTAAATTAATTTGGTACCAAACACATACGAGCAACAAATTATTTCAACTAATTATAACGTTTTTAATTCGCGCCATATCAATCCGCGACGACAGTGTCGCTTCTCGATACTTTAAAACAAGCAACAAATTCAATTTCTTATATATTTCGATAGTACAAAGTCTGTAAATTAATTTGGTACCAAACACATACGAGCAACAAATTATTTCAACTAATTATAACGTTTTTAATCCGCGCCGTATCAATCCGCGACGACAGTGTCACTTCTCGATACTTTAAAACAAGCAACAAATTCAATTTCTTATATATTTCGATAGTACAGAGTCTGTAAATTAATTTGGTACCAAACACATACGAGCAACAAATTATTTCAACTAATTATAACGTTTTTAATTCGCGCCGTAACAATCCGCGACGACAGTGTCGCTTCTCGATACTTTAAAACGAGCAACATATTCAATTTCTTATATATTTCGATAGTACAGAGTCTGTAAATTAATTTGGTACCAAACACATACGAGCAACAAATTATTTCAACTAATTATAACGTTTTTAATCCGCGCCATATCAATCCGCCACGACAGTGTCGCTTCTCGATACTTTAAAACGAGCAACAAATTCAGTTTCTTATATATTTCGAAAGTACAGAGTCTGTAAATTAATTTGGTACCAAACACATACGAGCAACAAATTATTTCAACTAATTATAACGTTTTTAATTCGCGCCATATCAATCCGCGACGACAGTGTCGCTTCTCGATACTTTAAAACGAGCAACAAATTCAATTTCTTATATATTTCGATAGTACAAAGTCTGTAAATTAATTTGGTACCAAACACATACGAGCAACAAATTATTTCAACTAATTATAACGTTTTTAATCCGCGCCATATCAATCCGCCACGACAGTGTCGCTTCTCGATACTTTAAAACGAGCAACAAATTCAATTTCTTATATATTTCGATAGTACAAAGTCTGTAGATAAATTTGGTACCAAAAATATACGAGCAACAAATTTTTTTAACTAATTATAACGTTATTAATCCGCGCCGTACCAGTCCGCGACGACAAAATGTCGCTTCTCGATACTTTAAGACGAGCAACAAATTCAATTTCTTATTTTTTTGATTAGTATATGGTTCGTAGATTAACTTGAGACCAAAAACATACGAGCAACAAATTATTTCAACTAATTATAACGTTTTTAATCCGCTCCGTATCAATCCGCGACGACAAAGTGTCGCTTCTCGATACTTTAAAACGAGCAACAAATTCAATTTCTTATATATTTCGAATGTACAAAGTCTGTAAATTAATTTGAGACCAGAAACATACGAAGAACAAATTATTTCAACTAATTATAACGTTTTTAATCCGCGCCGTATCAATCCGCGACGACAGTGTCGCTTCTCGATACTTTAAAACGAGCAACAAATTCAATTTCTTATATATTTCGATAGTACAGAGTCTGTAAATTAATTTGGTACCAAACACATACGAGCAACAAATTATTTCAACTAATTATAACGTTTTTAATCCGCGCCCTATCAATCCGCGACGACAGTGTCGCTTCTCGATACTTTAAAACGAGCAACAAATTAAATTTCTTATATATTTCGATAGTACAAAGTCTGTAAATTAATTTGGTACCAAACACATACGAGCAACAAATTATTTCAACTAATTATAACGTTTTTAATCCGCGCCATATCAATCCGCCACGACAGTGTCGCTTCTCGATACTTTAAAACGAGCAACAAATTCAATTTCTTATATATTTCGATAGTACAAAGTCTGTAGATAAATTTGGTACCAAAAACATACGAGCAACAAATTTTTTTAACTAATTATAACGTTATTAATCCGCGCCGTACCAGTCCGCGACGACAAAATGTCGCTTCTCGATACTTTAAGACGAGCAACAAATTCAATTTCTAATTTTTTTGATTAGTATATTGTTCGTAGATTAACTTGAGACCAAAAACATACGAGCAACAAATTATTTCAACTAATTATAACGTTTTTAATCCGCGCCGTATCAATCCGCGACGACAGTGTCGCTTCTCGATACTTTATAACGAGCAACAAATTCAATTTCTTATATATTTCGATAGTACAAAGTCTGTAAATTAATTTGAGACCAGAAACATACGAAGAAAAAATTATTTCAACTAATTATAACGTTTTTAATTCGCGCCGTATCAATCCGCGACGACAGTGTCGTTTCTCGATACTTTAAAACGAGCAACAATTCAATTTCTTATATATTTCGATAGTACAGAGTCTGTAAATTAATTTGGTACCAAACACATACGAGCAACAAATTATTTCAACTAATTATAACGTTTTTAATTCGCGTCATATCAATCCGCGACGACAGTGTCGCTTCTCGATACTTTAAAACAAGCAACAAATTCAATTTCTTATATATTTCGATAGTACAGAGTCTGTAAATTAATTTGGTACCAAACACATACGAGCAACAAATTATTTCAACTAATTATAACGTTTTTAATCCGCGCCGTATCAATCCGCGACGACAGTGTCACTTCTCGATACTTTAAAACAAGCAACAAATTCAATTTCTTATATATTTCGATAGTACAGAGTCTGTAAATTAATTTGGTACCAACCACATACGAGCAACAAATTATTTCAACTAATTATAACGTTTTTAATTCGCGCCGTAACAATCCGCGACGACAGTGTCGCTTCTCGATACTTTAAAACGAGCAACAAATTCAGTTTCTTATTTTTTTGAATAGTATATTGTTCATAAATTAATTTGAGACCAGAAACATACGAAGAAAAAATTATTTCAACTAATTATAACGTTTTTAATTCGCGCCGTATCAATCCGCGACGACAGTGTCGTTTCTCGATACTTTAAAACGAGCAACAATTCAATTTCTTATATATTTCGATAGTACAGAGTCTGTAAATTAATTTGGTACCAAACACATACGAGCAACAAATTATTTCAACTAATTATAACGTTTTTAATTCGCGCCATATCAATCCGCGACGACAGTGTCGCTTCTCGATACTTTAAAACGAGCAACAAATTCAATTTCTTATATATTTCGATAGTACAAAGTCTGTAAATTAATTTGAGACCAGAAACATACGAAGAACAAATTATTTCAACTAATTTTAACGTTTTTAATCCGCGCAGTATCAATCCGCGACGACAGTGCCGCTTCTCGATACTTTAAAGCGAGCAACAAATTCAATTTCTTATATATTTCGATAGTACAAAGTCTGTAAATTAATTTGGTACCAAACACATACGAGCAACAAATTATTTCAACTAATTATAACGTTTTTAATCCGCGCCATATCAATCCGCCACGACAGTGTCGCTTCTCGATACTTTAAAACGAGCAACAAATTCAGTTTCTTATTTTTTTAAACAGTATATTGTTCATAAATTAATTTGAGACCAGAAACATACGAAGAACAAATTATTTAAATTAATTATAACGTTTTTAATCCGCGCCGTATCAATCCGCGACGACAGTGTCGCTTCTCGATACTTTAAAACGAGCAACAAATTCAATTTCTTATATATTTCGATAGTACAAAGTCTGTAGATAAATTTGGTACCAAAAACATACGAGCAACAAATTTTTTTAACTAATTATAACGTTATTAATCCGCGCCGTACCAGTCCGCGACGACAAAATGTCGCTTCTCGATACTTTAAGACGAGCAACAAATTCAATTTCTTATTTTTTTGATTAGTATATGGTTCGTAGATTAACTTGAGACCAAAAACATACGAGCAACAAATTATTTCAACTAATTATAACGTTTTTAATCCGCGCCGTATCAATCCGCGACGACAAAGTGTCGCTTCTCGATACTTTAAAACGAGCAACAAATTCAATTTCTTATATATTTCGATAGTACAAAGTCTGTAAATTAATTTGAGACCAGAAACATACGAAGAAAAAATTATTTCAACTAATTATAACGTTTTTAATTCGCGCCGTATCAATCCGCGACGACAGTGTCGTTTCTCGATACTTTAAAACGAGCAACAATTCAATTTCTTATATATTTCGATAGTACAGAGTCTGTAAATTAATTTGGTACCAAACACATACGAGCAACAAATTATTTCAACTAATTATAACGTTTTTAATTCGCGCCATATCAATCCGCGACGACAGTGTCGCTTCTCGATACTTTAAAACGAGCAACAAATTCAGTTTCTTATTTTTTTGAATAGTATATTGTTCATAAATTAATTTGAGACCAGAAACATACGAAGAACAGATTATTTAAATTAATTATAACGTTTTTAATCCGCGCCGTATCAATCTGCGACGACAGTGTCGCTTCTCGATACTTTAAAACGAACAACAAATTCAGTTTCTTATTTTTTTGCATAGTATATTGTTCATAAATTAATTTGAGACCAGAAACATACGAAGAAAAAATTATTTCAACTAATTATAACGTTTTTAATTCGCGCCGTATCAATCCGCGACGACAGTGTCGTTTCTCGATACTTTAAAACAAGCAACAATTCAATTTCTTATATATTTCGATAGTACAGAGTCTGTAAATTAATTTGGTACCAAACACATACGAGCAACAAATTATTTCAACTAATTATAACGTTTTTAATTCGCGCCATATCAATCCGCGACGACAGTGTCGCTTCTCGATACTTTAAAACAAGCAACAAATTCAATTTCTTATATATTTCGATAGTACAAAGTCTGTAAATTAATTTGGTACCAAACACATACGAGCAACAAATTATTTCAACTAATTATAACGTTTTTAATCCGCGCCGTATCAATCCGCGACGACAGTGTCACTTCTCGATACTTTAAAACAAGCAACAAATTCAATTTCTTATATATTTCGATAGTACAGAGTCTGTAAATTAATTTGGTACCAAACACATACGAGCAACAAATTATTTCAACTAATTATAACGTTTTTAATTCGCGCCGTAACAATCCGCGACGACAGTGTCGCTTCTCGATACTTTAAAACGAGCAACATATTCAATTTCTTATATATTTCGATAGTACAGAGTCTGTAAATTAATTTGGTACCAAACACATACGAGCAACAAATTATTTCAACTAATTATAACGTTTTTAATCCGCGCCATATCAATCCGCCACGACAGTGTCGCTTCTCGATACTTTAAAAGGAGCATCAAATTCAGTTTCTTATATATTTCGAAAGTACAGAGTCTGTAGATTAATTTGGTACCAAACACATACGAGCAACAAATTATTTCAACTAATTATAACGTTTTTAATTCGCGCCATATCAATCCGCGACGACAGTGTCGCTTCTCGATACTTTAAAACGAGCAACAAATTCAATTTCTTATATATTTCGATAGTACAAAGTCTGTAAATTAATTTGGTACCAAACACATACGAGCAACAAATTATTTCAACTAATTATAACGTTTTTAATCCGCGCCATATCAATCCGCCACGACAGTGTCGCTTCTCGATACTTTAAAACGAGCAACAAATTCAATTTCTTATATATTTCGATAGTACAAAGTCTGTAGATAAATTTGGTACCAAAAATATACGAGCAACAAATTTTTTTAACTAATTATAACGTTATTAATCCGCGCCGTACCAGTCCGCGACGACAAAATGTCGCTTCTCGATACTTTAAGACGAGCAACAAATTCAATTTCTTATTTTTTTGATTAGTATATGGTTCGTAGATTAACTTGAGACCAAAAACATACGAGCAACAAATTATTTCAACTAATTATAACGTTTTTAATCCGCTCCGTATCAATCCGCGACGACAAAGTGTCGCTTCTCGATACTTTAAAACGAGCAACAAATTCAATTTCTTATATATTTCGAATGTACAAAGTCTGTAAATTAATTTGAGACCAGAAACATACGAAGAACAAATTATTTCAACTAATTATAACGTTTTTAATCCGCGCCGTATCAATCCGCGACGACAGTGTCGCTTCTCGATACTTTAAAACGAGCAACAAATTCAATTTCTTATATATTTCGATAGTACAGAGTCTGTAAATTAATTTGGTACCAAACACATACGAGCAACAAATTATTTCAACTAATTATAACGTTTTTAATCCGCGCCGTATCAATCCGCGACGACAGTGTCGCTTCTCGATACTTTAAAACGAGCAACAAATTAAATTTCTTATATATTTCGATAGTACAAAGTCTGTAAATTAATTTGGTACCAAACACATACGAGCAACAAATTATTTCAACTAATTATAACGTTTTTAATCCGCGCCATATCAATCCGCCACGACAGTGTCGCTTCTCGATACTTTAAAACGAGCAACAAATTCAATTTCTTATATATTTCGATAGTACAAAGTCTGTAGATAAATTTGGTACCAAAAACATACGAGCAACAAATTTTTTTAACTAATTATAACGTTATTAATCCGCGCCGTACCAGTCCGCGACGACAAAATGTCGCTTCTCGATACTTTAAGACGAGCAACAAATTCAATTTCTTATTTTTTTGATTAGTATATTGTTCGTAGATTAACTTGAGACCAAAAACATACGAGCAACAAATTATTTCATCTAATTATAACGTTTTTAATCCGCGCCGTATCAATCCGCGACGACAGTGTCGCTTCTCGATACTTTATAACGAGCAACAAATTCAATTTCTTATATATTTCGATAGTACAAAGTCTGTAAATTAATTTGAGACCAGAAACATGCGAAGAAAAAATTATTTCAACTAATTATAACGTTTTTAATTCGCGCCGTATCAATCCGCGACGACAGTGTCGTTTCTCGATACTTTAAAACGAGCAACAATTCAATTTCTTATATATTTCGATAGTACAGAGTCTGTAAATTAATTTGGTACCAAACACATACGAGCAACAAATTATTTCAACTAATTATAACGTTTTTAATTCGCGCCATATCAATCCGCGACGACAGTGTCGCTTCTCGATACTTTAAAACAAGCAACAAATTCAATTTCTTATATATTTCGATAGTACAGAGTCTGTAAATTAATTTGGTACCAAACACATACGAGCAACAAATTATTTCAACTAATTATAACGTTTTTAATCCGCGCCGTATCAATCCGCGACGACAGTGTCACTTCTCGATACTTTAAAACAAGCAACAAATTCAATTTCTTATATATTTCGATAGTACAGAGTCTGTAAATTAATTTGGTACCAACCACATACGAGCAACAAATTATTTCAACTAATTATAACGTTTTTAATTCGCGCCGTAACAATCCGCGACGACAGTGTCGCTTCTCGATACTTTAAAACGAGCAACAAATTCAGTTTCTTATTTTTTTGAATAGTATATTGTTCATAAATTAATTTGAGACCAGAAACATACGAAGAAAAAATTATTTCAACTAATTATAACGTTTTTAATTCGCGCCGTATCAATCCGCGACGACAGTGTCGTTTCTCGATACTTTAAAACGAGCAACAATTCAATTTCTTATATATTTCGATAGTACAGAGTCTGTAAATTAATTTGGTACCAAACACATACGAGCAACAAATTATTTCAACTAATTATAACGTTTTTAATTCGCGCCATATCAATCCGCGACGACAGTGTCGCTTCTCGATACTTTAAAACGAGCAACAAATTCAATTTCTTATATATTTCGATAGTACAAAGTCTGTAAATTAATTTGAGACCAGTAACATACGAAGAACAAATTATTTCAACTAATTATAACGTTTTTAATCCGCGCCGTATCAATCCGCGACGACAGTGTCGCTTCTCGATACTTTAAAACAAGCATCAAATTCAATTTCTTATATATTTCGATAGTACAGAGTCTGTAGATTAATTTGGTACTAAAAACATACGAGCAACAAATTATTTCAACTAATTATAACGTTATTAATCCGCGCCGTACCAGTCCGCGACGACGAAATGTCGCTTCTCGATACTTTAAGACGAGCAACAAATTCAATTTCTTATTTTTTTGATTAGTATATGGTTCGTAGATTAACTTGAGACCAAAAACATACGAGCAACAAATTATTTCAACTAATTATAACGTTTTTAATCCGCGCCGTATCAATCCGCGACGACAAAGTGTCGCTTCTCGATACTTTAAAACGAGCAACAAATTCAATTTCTTATATATTTCGAATGTACAAAGTCTGTAAATTAATTTGAGACCAGAAACATACGAAGAACAAATTATATCAACTAATTATAACGTTTTTAATCCGCGCCGTATCAATCCGCGACGACAGTGTCGCTTCTCGATACTTTAAAGCGAGCAACAAATTCAATTTCTTATATATTTCGATAGTACAGAGTCTGTAAATTAATTTGGTACCAAACACATACGAGCAACAAATTATTTCAACTAATTATAACGTTTTTAATTCGCGCCATATCAATCCGCGACGACAGTGTCGCTTCTCGATACTTTAAAACAAGCAACAAATTCAATTTCTTATATATTTCGATAGTACAGAGTCTGTAAATTAATTTGGTACCAAACACATACGAGCAACAAATTATTTCAACTAATTATAACGTTTTTAATCCGCGCCGTATCAATCCGCGACGACAGTGTCACTTCTCGATACTTTAAAACAAGCAACAAATTCAATTTCTTATATATTTCGATAGTACAGAGTCTGTAAATTAATTTGGTACCAACCACATACGAGCAACAAATTATTTCAACTAATTATAACGTTTTTAATTCGCGCCGTAACAATCCGCGACGACAGTGTCGCTTCTCGATACTTTAAAACGAGCAACAAATTCAGTTTCTTATTTTTTTGAATAGTATATTGTTCATAAATTAATTTGAGACCAGAAACATACGAAGAAAAAATTATTTCAACTAATTATAACGTTTTTAATTCGCGCCGTATCAATCCGCGACGACAGTGTCGTTTCTCGATACTTTAAAACGAGCAACAATTCAATTTCTTATATATTTCGATAGTACAGAGTCTGTAAATTAATTTGGTACCAAACACATACGAGCAACAAATTATTTCAACTAATTATAACGTTTTTAATTCGCGCCATATCAATCCGCGACGACAGTGTCGCTTCTCGATACTTTAAAACGAGCAACAAATTCAATTTCTTATATATTTCGATAGTACAAAGTCTGTAAATTAATTTGAGACCAGTAACATACGAAGAACAAATTATTTCAACTAATTATAACGTTTTTAATCCGCGCCGTATCAATCCGCGACGACAGTGTCGTTTCTCGATACTTTAAAACGAGCAACAATTTAATTTCTTATATATTTCGATAGTACAGAGTCTGTAAATTAATTTGGTACCAAACACATACGAGCAACAAATTATTTCAACTAATTATAACGTTTTTAATCCGCGCCGTATCAATCCGCGACGACAGTGTCGCTTCTCGATACTTTATAACGAGCAACAAATTCAATTTCTTATATATTTCGATAGTACAAAGTCTGTAAATTAATTTGAGACCAGAAACATACGAAGAACAAATTATTTCAACTAATTTTAACGTTTTTAATCCGCGCAGTATCAATCCGCGACGACAGTGCCGCTTCTCGATACTTTAAAGCGAGCAACAAATTCAATTTCTTATATATTTCGATAGTACAAAGTCTGTAAATTAATTTGGTACCAAACACATACGAGCAACAAATTATTTCAACTAATTATAACGTTTTTAATCCGCGCCATATCAATCCGCCACGACAGTGTCGCTTCTCGATACTTTAAAACGAGCAACAAATTCAGTTTCTTATTTTTTTAAACAGTATATTGTTCATAAATTAATTTGAGACCAGAAACATACGAAGAACAAATTATTTAAATTAATTATAACGTTTTTAATCCGCGCCGTATCAATCCGCGACGACAGTGTCGCTTCTCGATACTTTAAAACGAGCAACAAATTCAATTTCTTATATATTTCGATAGTACAAAGTCTGTAGATAAATTTGGTACCAAAAACATACGAGCAACAAATTTTTTTAACTAATTATAACGTTATTAATCCGCGCCGTACCAGTCCGCGACGACAAAATGTCGCTTCTCGATACTTTAAGACGAGCAACAAATTCAATTTCTTATTTTTTTGATTAGTATATGGTTCGTAGATTAACTTGAGACCAAAAACATACGAGCAACAAATTATTTCAACTAATTATAACGTTTTTAATCCGCGCCGTATCAATCCGCGACGACAAAGTGTCGCTTCTCGATACTTTAAAACGAGCAACAAATTCAATTTCTTATATATTTCGATAGTACAAAGTCTGTAAATTAATTTGAGACCAGAAACATACGAAGAAAAAATTATTTCAACTAATTATAACGTTTTTAATTCGCGCCGTATCAATCCGCGACGACAGTGTCGTTTCTCGATACTTTAAAACGAGCAACAATTCAATTTCTTATATATTTCGATAGTACAGAGTCTGTAAATTAATTTGGTACCAAACACATACGAGCAACAAATTATTTCAACTAATTATAACGTTTTTAATTCGCGCCATATCAATCCGCGACGACAGTGTCGCTTCTCGATACTTTAAAACGAGCAACAAATTCAGTTTCTTATTTTTTTGAATAGTATATTGTTCATAAATTAATTTGAGACCAGAAACATACGAAGAACAGATTATTTAAATTAATTATAACGTTTTTAATCCGCGCCGTATCAATCTGCGACGACAGTGTCGCTTCTCGATACTTTAAAACGAACAACAAATTCAGTTTCTTATTTTTTTGCATAGTATATTGTTCATAAATTAATTTGAGACCAGAAACATACGAAGAAAAAATTATTTCAACTAATTATAACGTTTTTAATTCGCGCCGTATCAATCCGCGACGACAGTGTCGTTTCTCGATACTTTAAAACGAGCAACAATTCAATTTCTTATATATTTCGATAGTACAGAGTCTGTAAATTAATTTGGTACCAAACACATACGAGCAACAAATTATTTCAACTAATTATAACGTTTTTAATTCGCGCCATATCAATCCGCGACGACAGTGTCGCTTCTCGATACTTTAAAACAAGCAACAAATTCAATTTCTTATATATTTCGATAGTACAAAGTCTGTAAATTAATTTGGTACCAAACACATACGAGCAACAAATTATTTCAACTAATTATAACGTTTTTAATCCGCGCCGTATCAATCCGCGACGACAGTGTCACTTCTCGATACTTTAAAACAAGCAACAAATTCAATTTCTTATATATTTCGATAGTACAGAGTCTGTAAATTAATTTGGTACCAAACACATACGAGCAACAAATTATTTCAACTAATTATAACGTTTTTAATTCGCGCCGTAACAATCCGCGACGACAGTGTCGCTTCTCGATACTTTAAAACGAGCAACATATTCAATTTCTTATATATTTCGATAGTACAGAGTCTGTAAATTAATTTGGTACCAAACACATACGAGCAACAAATTATTTCAACTAATTATAACGTTTTTAATCCGCGCCATATCAATCCGCCACGACAGTGTCGCTTCTCGATACTTTAAAAGGAGCATCAAATTCAGTTTCTTATATATTTCGAAAGTACAGAGTCTGTAGATTAATTTGGTACCAAACACATACGAGCAACAAATTATTTCAACTAATTATAACGTTTTTAATTCGCGCCATATCAATCCGCGACGACAGTGTCGCTTCTCGATACTTTAAAACGAGCAACAAATTCAATTTCTTATATATTTCGATAGTACAAAGTCTGTAAATTAATTTGGTACCAAACACATACGAGCAACAAATTATTTCAACTAATTATAACGTTTTTAATCCGCGCCATATCAATCCGCCACGACAGTGTCGCTTCTCGATACTTTAAAACGAGCAACAAATTCAATTTCTTATATATTTCGATAGTACAAAGTCTGTAGATAAATTTGGTACCAAAAATATACGAGCAACAAATTTTTTTAACTAATTATAACGTTATTAATCCGCGCCGTACCAGTCCGCGACGACAAAATGTCGCTTCTCGATACTTTAAGACGAGCAACAAATTCAATTTCTTATTTTTTTGATTAGTATATGGTTCGTAGATTAACTTGAGACCAAAAACATACGAGCAACAAATTATTTCAACTAATTATAACGTTTTTAATCCGCTCCGTATCAATCCGCGACGACAAAGTGTCGCTTCTCGATACTTTAAAACGAGCAACAAATTCAATTTCTTATATATTTCGAATGTACAAAGTCTGTAAATTAATTTGAGACCAGAAACATACGAAGAACAAATTATTTCAACTAATTATAACGTTTTTAATCCGCGCCGTATCAATCCGCGACGACAGTGTCGCTTCTCGATACTTTAAAACGAGCAACAAATTCAATTTCTTATATATTTCGATAGTACAGAGTCTGTAAATTAATTTGGTACCAAACACATACGAGCAACAAATTATTTCAACTAATTATAACGTTTTTAATCCGCGCCCTATCAATCCGCGACGACAGTGTCGCTTCTCGATACTTTAAAACGAGCAACAAATTAAATTTCTTATATATTTCGATAGTACAAAGTCTGTAAATTAATTTGGTACCAAACACATACGAGCAACAAATTATTTCAACTAATTATAACGTTTTTAATCCGCGCCATATCAATCCGCCACGACAGTGTCGCTTCTCGATACTTTAAAACGAGCAACAAATTCAATTTCTTATATATTTCGATAGTACAAAGTCTGTAGATAAATTTGGTACCAAAAACATACGAGCAACAAATTTTTTTAACTAATTATAACGTTATTAATCCGCGCCGTACCAGTCCGCGACGACAAAATGTCGCTTCTCGATACTTTAAGACGAGCAACAAATTCAATTTCTAATTTTTTTGATTAGTATATTGTTCGTAGATTAACTTGAGACCAAAAACATACGAGCAACAAATTATTTCAACTAATTATAACGTTTTTAATCCGCGCCGTATCAATCCGCGACGACAGTGTCGCTTCTCGATACTTTATAACGAGCAACAAATTCAATTTCTTATATATTTCGATAGTACAAAGTCTGTAAATTAATTTGAGACCAGAAACATACGAAGAAAAAATTATTTCAACTAATTATAACGTTTTTAATTCGCGCCGTATCAATCCGCGACGACAGTGTCGTTTCTCGATACTTTAAAACGAGCAACAATTCAATTTCTTATATATTTCGATAGTACAGAGTCTGTAAATTAATTTGGTACCAAACACATACGAGCAACAAATTATTTCAACTAATTATAACGTTTTTAATTCGCGTCATATCAATCCGCGACGACAGTGTCGCTTCTCGATACTTTAAAACAAGCAACAAATTCAATTTCTTATATATTTCGATAGTACAGAGTCTGTAAATTAATTTGGTACCAAACACATACGAGCAACAAATTATTTCAACTAATTATAACGTTTTTAATCCGCGCCGTATCAATCCGCGACGACAGTGTCACTTCTCGATACTTTAAAACAAGCAACAAATTCAATTTCTTATATATTTCGATAGTACAGAGTCTGTAAATTAATTTGGTACCAACCACATACGAGCAACAAATTATTTCAACTAATTATAACGTTTTTAATTCGCGCCGTAACAATCCGCGACGACAGTGTCGCTTCTCGATACTTTAAAACGAGCAACAAATTCAGTTTCTTATTTTTTTGAATAGTATATTGTTCATAAATTAATTTGAGACCAGAAACATACGAAGAAAAAATTATTTCAACTAATTATAACGTTTTTAATTCGCGCCGTATCAATCCGCGACGACAGTGTCGTTTCTCGATACTTTAAAACGAGCAACAATTCAATTTCTTATATATTTCGATAGTACAGAGTCTGTAAATTAATTTGGTACCAAACACATACGAGCAACAAATTATTTCAACTAATTATAACGTTTTTAATTCGCGCCATATCAATCCGCGACGACAGTGTCGCTTCTCGATACTTTAAAACGAGCAACAAATTCAATTTCTTATATATTTCGATAGTACAAAGTCTGTAAATTAATTTGAGACCAGAAACATACGAAGAACAAATTATTTCAACTAATTTTAACGTTTTTAATCCGCGCAGTATCAATCCGCGACGACAGTGCCGCTTCTCGATACTTTAAAGCGAGCAACAAATTCAATTTCTTATATATTTCGATAGTACAAAGTCTGTAAATTAATTTGGTACCAAACACATACGAGCAACAAATTATTTCAACTAATTATAACGTTTTTAATCCGCGCCATATCAATCCGCCACGACAGTGTCGCTTCTCGATACTTTAAAACGAGCAACAAATTCAGTTTCTTATTTTTTTAAACAGTATATTGTTCATAAATTAATTTGAGACCAGAAACATACGAAGAACAAATTATTTAAATTAATTATAACGTTTTTAATCCGCGCCGTATCAATCCGCGACGACAGTGTCGCTTCTCGATACTTTAAAACGAGCAACAAATTCAATTTCTTATATATTTCGATAGTACAAAGTCTGTAGATAAATTTGGTACCAAAAACATACGAGCAACAAATTTTTTTAACTAATTATAACGTTATTAATCCGCGCCGTACCAGTCCGCGACGACAAAATGTCGCTTCTCGATACTTTAAGACGAGCAACAAATTCAATTTCTTATTTTTTTGATTAGTATATGGTTCGTAGATTAACTTGAGACCAAAAACATACGAGCAACAAATTATTTCAACTAATTATAACGTTTTTAATCCGCGCCGTATCAATCCGCGACGACAAAGTGTCGCTTCTCGATACTTTAAAACGAGCAACAAATTCAATTTCTTATATATTTCGATAGTACAAAGTCTGTAAATTAATTTGAGACCAGAAACATACGAAGAAAAAATTATTTCAACTAATTATAACGTTTTTAATTCGCGCCGTATCAATCCGCGACGACAGTGTCGTTTCTCGATACTTTAAAACGAGCAACAATTCAATTTCTTATATATTTCGATAGTACAGAGTCTGTAAATTAATTTGGTACCAAACACATACGAGCAACAAATTATTTCAACTAATTATAACGTTTTTAATTCGCGCCATATCAATCCGCGACGACAGTGTCGCTTCTCGATACTTTAAAACGAGCAACAAATTCAGTTTCTTATTTTTTTGAATAGTATATTGTTCATAAATTAATTTGAGACCAGAAACATACGAAGAACAGATTATTTAAATTAATTATAACGTTTTTAATCCGCGCCGTATCAATCTGCGACGACAGTGTCGCTTCTCGATACTTTAAAACGAACAACAAATTCAGTTTCTTATTTTTTTGCATAGTATATTGTTCATAAATTAATTTGAGACCAGAAACATACGAAGAAAAAATTATTTCAACTAATTATAACGTTTTTAATTCGCGCCGTATCAATCCGCGACGACAGTGTCGTTTCTCGATACTTTAAAACAAGCAACAATTCAATTTCTTATATATTTCGATAGTACAGAGTCTGTAAATTAATTTGGTACCAAACACATACGAGCAACAAATTATTTCAACTAATTATAACGTTTTTAATTCGCGCCATATCAATCCGCGACGACAGTGTCGCTTCTCGATACTTTAAAACAAGCAACAAATTCAATTTCTTATATATTTCGATAGTACAAAGTCTGTAAATTAATTTGGTACCAAACACATACGAGCAACAAATTATTTCAACTAATTATAACGTTTTTAATCCGCGCCGTATCAATCCGCGACGACAGTGTCACTTCTCGATACTTTAAAACAAGCAACAAATTCAATTTCTTATATATTTCGATAGTACAGAGTCTGTAAATTAATTTGGTACCAAACACATACGAGCAACAAATTATTTCAACTAATTATAACGTTTTTAATTCGCGCCGTAACAATCCGCGACGACAGTGTCGCTTCTCGATACTTTAAAACGAGCAACATATTCAATTTCTTATATATTTCGATAGTACAGAGTCTGTAAATTAATTTGGTACCAAACACATACGAGCAACAAATTATTTCAACTAATTATAACGTTTTTAATCCGCGCCATATCAATCCGCCACGACAGTGTCGCTTCTCGATACTTTAAAAGGAGCATCAAATTCAGTTTCTTATATATTTCGAAAGTACAGAGTCTGTAGATTAATTTGGTACCAAACACATACGAGCAACAAATTATTTCAACTAATTATAACGTTTTTAATTCGCGCCATATCAATCCGCGACGACAGTGTCGCTTCTCGATACTTTAAAACGAGCAACAAATTCAATTTCTTATATATTTCGATAGTACAAAGTCTGTAAATTAATTTGGTACCAAACACATACGAGCAACAAATTATTTCAACTAATTATAACGTTTTTAATCCGCGCCATATCAATCCGCCACGACAGTGTCGCTTCTCGATACTTTAAAACGAGCAACAAATTCAATTTCTTATATATTTCGATAGTACAAAGTCTGTAGATAAATTTGGTACCAAAAATATACGAGCAACAAATTTTTTTAACTAATTATAACGTTATTAATCCGCGCCGTACCAGTCCGCGACGACAAAATGTCGCTTCTCGATACTTTAAGACGAGCAACAAATTCAATTTCTTATTTTTTTGATTAGTATATGGTTCGTAGATTAACTTGAGACCAAAAACATACGAGCAACAAATTATTTCAACTAATTATAACGTTTTTAATCCGCTCCGTATCAATCCGCGACGACAAAGTGTCGCTTCTCGATACTTTAAAACGAGCAACAAATTCAATTTCTTATATATTTCGAATGTACAAAGTCTGTAAATTAATTTGAGACCAGAAACATACGAAGAACAAATTATTTCAACTAATTATAACGTTTTTAATCCGCGCCGTATCAATCCGCGACGACAGTGTCGCTTCTCGATACTTTAAAACGAGCAACAAATTCAATTTCTTATATATTTCGATAGTACAGAGTCTGTAAATTAATTTGGTACCAAACACATACGAGCAACAAATTATTTCAACTAATTATAACGTTTTTAATCCGCGCCGTATCAATCCGCGACGACAGTGTCGCTTCTCGATACTTTAAAACGAGCAACAAATTAAATTTCTTATATATTTCGATAGTACAAAGTCTGTAAATTAATTTGGTACCAAACACATACGAGCAACAAATTATTTCAACTAATTATAACGTTTTTAATCCGCGCCATATCAATCCGCCACGACAGTGTCGCTTCTCGATACTTTAAAACGAGCAACAAATTCAATTTCTTATATATTTCGATAGTACAAAGTCTGTAGATAAATTTGGTACCAAAAACATACGAGCAACAAATTTTTTTAACTAATTATAACGTTATTAATCCGCGCCGTACCAGTCCGCGACGACAAAATGTCGCTTCTCGATACTTTAAGACGAGCAACAAATTCAATTTCTTATTTTTTTGATTAGTATATTGTTCGTAGATTAACTTGAGACCAAAAACATACGAGCAACAAATTATTTCATCTAATTATAACGTTTTTAATCCGCGCCGTATCAATCCGCGACGACAGTGTCGCTTCTCGATACTTTATAACGAGCAACAAATTCAATTTCTTATATATTTCGATAGTACAAAGTCTGTAAATTAATTTGAGACCAGAAACATGCGAAGAAAAAATTATTTCAACTAATTATAACGTTTTTAATTCGCGCCGTATCAATCCGCGACGACAGTGTCGTTTCTCGATACTTTAAAACGAGCAACAATTCAATTTCTTATATATTTCGATAGTACAGAGTCTGTAAATTAATTTGGTACCAAACACATACGAGCAACAAATTATTTCAACTAATTATAACGTTTTTAATTCGCGCCATATCAATCCGCGACGACAGTGTCGCTTCTCGATACTTTAAAACAAGCAACAAATTCAATTTCTTATATATTTCGATAGTACAGAGTCTGTAAATTAATTTGGTACCAAACACATACGAGCAACAAATTATTTCAACTAATTATAACGTTTTTAATCCGCGCCGTATCAATCCGCGACGACAGTGTCACTTCTCGATACTTTAAAACAAGCAACAAATTCAATTTCTTATATATTTCGATAGTACAGAGTCTGTAAATTAATTTGGTACCAACCACATACGAGCAACAAATTATTTCAACTAATTATAACGTTTTTAATTCGCGCCGTAACAATCCGCGACGACAGTGTCGCTTCTCGATACTTTAAAACGAGCAACAAATTCAGTTTCTTATTTTTTTGAATAGTATATTGTTCATAAATTAATTTGAGACCAGAAACATACGAAGAAAAAATTATTTCAACTAATTATAACGTTTTTAATTCGCGCCGTATCAATCCGCGACGACAGTGTCGTTTCTCGATACTTTAAAACGAGCAACAATTCAATTTCTTATATATTTCGATAGTACAGAGTCTGTAAATTAATTTGGTACCAAACACATACGAGCAACAAATTATTTCAACTAATTATAACGTTTTTAATTCGCGCCATATCAATCCGCGACGACAGTGTCGCTTCTCGATACTTTAAAACGAGCAACAAATTCAATTTCTTATATATTTCGATAGTACAAAGTCTGTAAATTAATTTGAGACCAGTAACATACGAAGAACAAATTATTTCAACTAATTATAACGTTTTTAATCCGCGCCGTATCAATCCGCGACGACAGTGTCGCTTCTCGATACTTTAAAACAAGCATCAAATTCAATTTCTTATATATTTCGATAGTACAGAGTCTGTAGATTAATTTGGTACTAAAAACATACGAGCAACAAATTATTTCAACTAATTATAACGTTATTAATCCGCGCCGTACCAGTCCGCGACGACGAAATGTCGCTTCTCGATACTTTAAGACGAGCAACAAATTCAATTTCTTATTTTTTTGATTAGTATATGGTTCGTAGATTAACTTGAGACCAAAAACATACGAGCAACAAATTATTTCAACTAATTATAACGTTTTTAATCCGCGCCGTATCAATCCGCGACGACAAAGTGTCGCTTCTCGATACTTTAAAACGAGCAACAAATTCAATTTCTTATATATTTCGAATGTACAAAGTCTGTAAATTAATTTGAGACCAGAAACATACGAAGAACAAATTATATCAACTAATTATAACGTTTTTAATCCGCGCCGTATCAATCCGCGACGACAGTGTCGCTTCTCGATACTTTAAAGCGAGCAACAAATTCAATTTCTTATATATTTCGATAGTACAGAGTCTGTAAATTAATTTGGTACCAAACACATACGAGCAACAAATTATTTCAACTAATTATAACGTTTTTAATTCGCGCCATATCAATCCGCGACGACAGTGTCGCTTCTCGATACTTTAAAACAAGCAACAAATTCAATTTCTTATATATTTCGATAGTACAGAGTCTGTAAATTAATTTGGTACCAAACACATACGAGCAACAAATTATTTCAACTAATTATAACGTTTTTAATCCGCGCCGTATCAATCCGCGACGACAGTGTCACTTCTCGATACTTTAAAACAAGCAACAAATTCAATTTCTTATATATTTCGATAGTACAGAGTCTGTAAATTAATTTGGTACCAACCACATACGAGCAACAAATTATTTCAACTAATTATAACGTTTTTAATTCGCGCCGTAACAATCCGCGACGACAGTGTCGCTTCTCGATACTTTAAAACGAGCAACAAATTCAGTTTCTTATTTTTTTGAATAGTATATTGTTCATAAATTAATTTGAGACCAGAAACATACGAAGAAAAAATTATTTCAACTAATTATAACGTTTTTAATTCGCGCCGTATCAATCCGCGACGACAGTGTCGTTTCTCGATACTTTAAAACGAGCAACAATTCAATTTCTTATATATTTCGATAGTACAGAGTCTGTAAATTAATTTGGTACCAAACACATACGAGCAACAAATTATTTCAACTAATTATAACGTTTTTAATTCGCGCCATATCAATCCGCGACGACAGTGTCGCTTCTCGATACTTTAAAACGAGCAACAAATTCAATTTCTTATATATTTCGATAGTACAAAGTCTGTAAATTAATTTGAGACCAGTAACATACGAAGAACAAATTATTTCAACTAATTATAACGTTTTTAATCCGCGCCGTATCAATCCGCGACGACAGTGTCGCTTCTCGATACTTTAAAACAAGCATCAAATTCAATTTCTTATATATTTCGATAGTACAGAGTCTGTAGATTAATTTGGTACTAAAAACATACGAGCAACAAATTATTTCAACTAATTATAACGTTATTAATCCGCGCCGTACCAGTCCGCGACGACAAAATGTCGCTTCTCGATACTTTAAGACGAGCAACAAATTCAATTTCTTATTTTTTTGATTAGTATATGGTTCGTAGATTAACTTGAGACCAAAAACATACGAGCAACAAATTATTTCAACTAATTATAACGTTTTTAATCCGCGCCGTATCAATCCGCGACGACAAAGTGTCGCTTCTCGATACTTTAAAACGAGCAACAAATTCAATTTCTTATATATTTCGAATGTACAAAGTCTGTAAATTAATTTGAGACCAGAAACATACGAAGAACAAATTATATCAACTAATTATAACGTTTTTAATCCGCGCCGTATCAATCCGCGACGACAGTGTCGCTTCTCGATACTTTAAAGCGAGCAACAAATTCAATTTCTTATATATTTCGATAGTACAGAGTCTGTAAATTAATTTGGTACCAAACACATACGAGCAACAAATTATTTCAACTAATTATAACGTTTTTAATCCGCGCCGTATCAATCCGCGACGACAGTGTCGCTTCTCGATACTTTAAAACGAACAACAAATTCAATTTCTTATATATTTCGATAGTACAAAGTCTGTAAATTAATTTGGTACCAAACACATACGAGCAACAAATTATTTCAACTAATTATAACGTTTTTAATCCGCGCCATATCAATCCGCCACGACAGTGTCGCTTCTCGATACTTTAAAACGAGCAACAAATTTAATTTCTTATATATTTCGATAGTACAAAGTCTGTAGATAAATTTTGTACCAAAAACATACGAGCAACAAATTTTTTTAACTAATTATAACGTTATTAATCCGCGCCGTACCAGTCCGCGACGACAAAATGTCGCTTCTCGATACTTTAAGACGAGCAACAAATTCAATTTCTTATTTTTTTGATTAGTATATTGTTCGTAGATTAACTTGAGACCAAAAATATACGAGCAACAAATTATTTCAACTAATTATAACGTTTTTAATCCGCGCCGTATCAATCCGCGACGACAAAGTGTCGCTTCTCGATACTTTAAAACGAGCAACAAATTCAATTTCTTATATATTTCGATAGTACAGAGTCTGTAAATTAATTTGGTACCAAACACATACGAGCAACAAATTATTTCATCTAATTATAACGTTTTTAATCCGCGCCGTATCAATCCGCGACGACAGTGTCGCTTCTCGATACTTTAAAACGAGCATCAAATTCAGTTTCTTATATATTTCGATAGTACAGAGTCTGTAGATTAATTTGGTACCAAAAACATACGAGCAACAAATTATTTCAACTAATTATAACGTTTTTAATCCGCGCCGTATCAATCCGCGACGACAGTGTCGCTTCTCGATACTTTAAAACAAGCAACAAATTCAATTTCTTATATATTTCGATAGTACAGAGTCTGTAAATTAATTTGGTACCAAACACATACGAGCAACAAATTATTTCAACTAATTATAACGTTTTTAATTCGCGCCGTAACAATCCGCGACGACAGTGTCGCTTCTCGATGCTTTAAAACGAGCAACAAATTCAGTTTCTTATTTTTTTGAATAGTATATTGTTCATAAATTAATTTGAGACCAGAAACATACGAAGAACAAATTATTTAAATTAATTATAACGTTTTTAATCCGCGCCGTATCAATCCGCGACGACAGTGTCGCTTCTCGATACTTTAAAACGAGCAACAAATTCAATTTCTTATATATTTCGATAGTACAGAGTCTGTAAATTAATTTGGTACCAAACACATACGAGCAACAAATTATTTCAACTAATTATAACGTTTTTAATCCGCGCCATATCAATCCGCCACGACAGTGTCGCTTCTCGATACTTTAAAACGAGCAACAAATTCAATTTCTTATATATTTCGATAGTACAAAGTCTGTAGATAAATTTGGTACCAAAAACATACGAGCAACAAATTTTTTTAACTAATTATAACGTTATTAATCCGCGCCGTACCAGTCCGCGACGACAAAATGTCGCTTCTCGATACTTTAAGACGAGCAACAAATTCAATTTCTTATTTTTTTGATTAGTATATTGTTCGTAGATTAACTTGAGACCAAAAACATACGAGCAACAAATTATTTCAATTAATTATAACGTTATTAATCCGCGCCGTACCAGTCCGCGACGACAAAATGTCGCTTCTCGATACTTTAAGACGAGCAACAAATTCAATTTCTTATTTTTTTGATTAGTATATGGTTCGTAGATTAACTTGAGACCAAAAACATACGAGCAACAAATTATTTCAACTAATTATAACGTTTTTAATCCGCGCCGTATCAATCCGCGACGACAAAGTGTCGCTTCTCGATACTTTAAAACGAGCAACAAATTCAATTTCTTATATATTTCGAATGTACAAAGTCTGTAAATTAATTTGAGACCAGAAACATACGAAGAACAAATTATTTCAACTAATTATAACGTTTTTAATCCGCGCCGTATCAATCCGCGACGACAGTGTCGCTTCTCGATACTTTAAAACGAGCAACAAATTCAATTTCTTATATATTTCGATAGTACAAAGTCTGTAAATTAATTTGAAACCAGTAACATACGAAGAACAAATTATTTCAACTAATTATAACGTTTTTAATCCGCGCCGTATCAATCCGCGACGACAGTGTCGCTTCTCGATACTTTATAACGAGCAATAAATTCAATTTCTTATATATTTCGATAGTACAAAGTCTGTAAATTAATTTGAGACCAGAAACATACGAAGAAAAAATTATTTCAACTAATTATAACGTTTTTAATTCGCGCCGTATCAATCCGCGACGACAGTGTCGTTTCTCGATACTTTAAAACGAGCAACAATTCAATTTCTTATATATTTCGATAGTACAGAGTCTGTAAATTAATTTGGTACCAAACACATACGAGCAACAAATTATTTCAACTAATTATAACGTTTTTAATTCGCGCCATATCAATCCGCGACGACAGTGTCGCTTCTCGATACTTTAAAACAAGCAACAAATTCAATTTCTTATATATTTCGATAGTACAGAGTCTGTAAATTAATTTGGTACCAAACACATACGAGCAACAAATTATTTCAACTAATTATAACGTTTTTAATCCGCGCCGTATCAATCCGCGACGACAGTGTCACTTCTCGATACTTTAAAACAAGCAACAAATTCAATTTCTTATATATTTCGATAGTACAGAGTCTGTAAATTAATTTGGTACCAAACACATACGAGCAACAAATTATTTCAACTAATTATAACGTTTTTAATACGCGCCGTAACAATCCGCGACGACAGTGTCGCTTCTCGATACTTTAAAACGAGCAACAAATTCAGTTTCTTATTTTTTTGAATAGTATATTGTTCATAAATTAATTTGAGACCAGAAACATACGAAGAACAAATTATTTAAATTAATTATAACGTTTTTAATCCGCGCCGTATCAATCCGCGACGACAGTGTCGCTTCTCGATACTTTAAAACGAGCAACAAATTCAATTTCTTATATATTTCGATAGTACAGAGTCTGTAAATTAATTTGGTACCAAAAACATACGAGCAACAAATTATTTCAACTAATTATAACGTTTTTAATCCGCGCCGTATCAATCCGCGACGACAGTGTCGCTTCTCGATACTTTAAAACGAGCAACAAATTCAGTTTCTTATATATTTCGATAGTACAGAGTCTGTTAATTAATTTGGTACCAAAAACATACGAGCAACAAATTATTTCAACTAATTATAACGTTTTTAACCCGCGCCGTATCAATCCGCGACGACAGTGTCGCTTCTCGATACTTTATAACGAGCAACAAATTCAATTTCTTATATATTTCGATAGTACAGAGTCTGTTAATTAATTTGGTACCAAAAACATACGAGCAACAAATTATTTCAACTAATTATAACGTTTTTAACCCGCGCCGTATCAATCCGCGACGACAGTGTCGCTTCTCGATACTTTAAAACAAGCAACAAATTCAATTTCTTATATATTTCGATAGTACAGAGTCTGTAAATTAATTTGGTACCAAAAACATACGAGCAACAAATTATTTCAACTAATTATAACGTTTTTAATCCGCGCCGTATCAATCCGCGACGACAGTGTCACTTCTCGATACTTTAAAACAATCAACAAATTCAATTTCTTATATATTTCGATAGTACAGAGTCTGTAAATTAATTAGGTACCAAACACATACGAGCAACAAATTATTTCAACTAATAACGTTTTTAATCCGCGACATATCAATCCGCGACGACAGTGTCGCTTCTCGATACTTTAAAACAAGCAACAAATTCAGTTTCTTATTTTTTTGAATAGTATATTGTTCATAAATTAATTTGAGACCAGAAACATACGAAGAACAAATTATTTAAATTAATTATAACGTTTTTAATCCGCGCCGTATCAATCCGCGACGACAGTGTCGCTTCTCGATACTTTAAAACGAGCAACAAATTCAATTTCTTATATATTTCGATAGTACAGAGTCTGTAAATTAATTTGGTACCAAAAACATACGAGCAACAAATTATTTCAACTAATTATAACGTTTTTAATCCGCGCCGTATCAATCCGCGACGACATGTCGCTTCTCGATACTTTAAAACGAGCAACAAATTCAGTTTCTTATATATTTCGATAGTACAGAGTCTGTTAATTAATTTGGTACCAAAAACATACGAGCAACAAATTATTTCAACTAATTATAACGTTTTTAACCCGCGCCGTATCAATCCGCGACGACAGTGTCGCTTCTCGATACTTTATAACGAGCAACAAATTCAATTTCTTATATATTTCGATAGTACAGAGTCTGTAAATTAATTTGGTACCAAACACATACGAGCAACAAATTATTTCAACTAATTATAACGTTTTTAATTCGCGCCATATCAATCCGCGACGACAGTGTCGCTTCTCGATACTTTAAAACGAGCAACAAATTCAGTTTCTTATTTTTTTGAATAGTATATTGTTCATAAATTAATTTGAGACCAGAAACATACGAAGAACAAATTATTTAAATTAATTATAACGTTTTTAATCCGCGCCGTATCAATCCGCGACGACAGTGTCGCTTCTCGATACTTTAAAACGAGCAACAAATTCAATTTCTTATATATTTCGATAGTACAGAGTCTGTAAATTAATTTGGTACCAAACACATACGAGCAACAAATTATTTCAACTAATTATAATGTTTTTAATCCGCGCCATATCAATCCGCGACGACAGTGTCGCTTCTCGATACTTTAAAACGAGCAACAAATTCAATTTCTTATATATTTCGATAGTACAAAGTCTGTAGATAAATTTGGTACCAAAAACATACGAGCAACAAATTTTTTTAACTAATTATAACGTTATTAATCCGCGCCGTACCAGTCCGCGACGACAAAAAGTCGCTTCTTGATACTTTAAGACGAGCAACAAATTCAATTTCTTATTTTTTTGATTAGTATATTGTTCGTAGATTAACTTGAGACCAAAAACATACGAGCAACAAATTATTTCAACTAATTATAACGTTTTTAATCCGCGCCGTATCAATCCGCGACGACAAAGTGTCGCTTCTCGATACTTTAAAACGAGCAACAAATTCAATTTCTTATATATTTCGATAGTACAAAGTCTGTAAATTAATTTGAGACCATTGCAACATACGAAGAACAAATTATTTCAACTAATTATAACGTTTTTAATCCGCGCCGTATCAATCCGCGACGACAGTGTCGCTTCTCAATACTTTAAAACGAGCAACAAATTCAATTTCTTATATATTTCGATAGTACAGAGTCTGTAAATTAATTTGGTACCAAACACATACGAGCAACAAATTATTTCAACTAATTATAACGTTTTTAATCCGCGCCGTATCAATCCGCGATCAGTGTCGCTTCTCGATACTTTAAAACGAGCATCAAATTCAATATATTTCAGAGTCTGTAGATTAATTTGGTACCAAACACATACGAGCAACAAATTATTTCAACTAATCATAACGTTTTTAATCCGCGCCGTATCAATCCGCGACGACAGTGTCGCTTCTCGATACTTTAAAACGAGCAACAAATTCAGTTTCTTATATATTTCGATAATACAGAGTCTGTAGATTAATTAGAGACCAGAAACATACGAAGAACAAATTATTTGAACTAATTATAACGTTTTTAATCCGCGCCGTATCAATCCGCGACGACAGTGTCGCTTCTCGATACTTTAAAACGAGCAACAAATTCAGTTTCTTATTTTTTTGATTAGTATATTGTTCGTAGATTAACGTTAGACCAGAAACATACGAACAACAAATTATTTCAACTAATTATAACGTTTTTAATCCGCGCCGTATCAATCCGCGACGACAGTGTCGCTTCTCGATACTTTAAAACGAGCAAAAAATTCAATTTCTTATATATTTCGATAGTACAGAGTCTGTAAATTAACGTGAGACCAGAAACATACGAACAACAAATTATTTCAACTAATTATAACGTTTTTAATCCGCGCCGTATCAATCCGCAACGACAGTGTCGCTTCTCGATACTTTAAAACGAGCAACAAATTCAGTTTCTTATATATTTCGATAGTACAGAGTCTGTAAATTAATTTGGTACCAAACACATACGAGCAACAAATTATTTCAACTAATTATAACGTTTTTAATCCGCGCCATATCAATCCGCGACGACAGTGTCGCTTCTCGATACTTTAAAACGAGCAACAAATTCAATTTCTTATATATTTCGATAGTACAGAGTCTGTAAATTAATTTGGTACCAAACACATACGAGCAACTAATTATTTCAACTAATTATAACGTTTTTAATCCGCGCCGTATCAATCCGCGACGACAAAGTGTCGCTTCTCGAGACTTTAAAACGAGCAACAAATTCAGTTTCTTATTTTTTTGAATAGTATATTGTTCATAAATTAATTTGAGACCAGAAACATACGAAGAACAAATTATTTAAATTAATTATAACGTTTTTAATCCGCGCCGTATCAATCCGCGACGACAGTGTCGCTTCTCGATACTTTAAAACGAGCAACAAATTCAATTTCTTATATATTTCGATAGTACAGAGTCTGTACATTAATTTGGTACCAAACACATACGAGCAACAAATTATTTCAACTAATTATAACGTTTTTAATCCGCGCCGTATCAATCCGCGACGACAGTGTCGCTTCTCGATACTTTATAACGAGCAACAAATTCAATTTCTTATATATTTCGATAGTACAAAGTCTGTAAATTAATTTGAGAACAGAAACATACGAAGAAAAAATTATTTCAACTAATTATAACGTTTATAATTCGCGCCGTATCAATCCGCGACGACAGTGTCGTTTCTCGATACTTTAAAACGAGCAACAATTTAATTTCTTATATATTTCGATAGTACAGAGTCTGTAAATTAATTTGGTACCAAACACATACGAGCAACAAATTATTTCAACTAATTATAACGTTTTTAATCCGCGCCGTATCAATCCGCGACGACAGTGTCGCTTCTCGACACTTTATAACGAGCAACAAATTCAATTTCTTATATATTTCGATAGTACAAAGTCTGTAAATTAATTTGAGACCAGAAACATACGAAGAACAAATTATTTCAACTAATTTTAACGTTTTTAATCCGCGCAGTATCAATCCGCGACGACAGTGCCGCTTCTCGATACTTTAAAGCGAGCAACAAATTCAATTTCTTATATATTTCGATAGTACAAAGTCTGTAAATTAATTTGGTACCAAACACATACGAGCAACAAATTATTTCAACTAATTATAACGTTTTTAATCCGCGCCATATCAATCCGCCACGACAGTGTCGCTTCTCGATACTTTAAAACGAGCAACAAATTCAGTTTCTTATTTTTTTAAACAGTATATTGTTCATAAATTAATTTGAGACCAGAAACATACGAAGAACAAATTATTTAAATTAATTATAACGTTTTTAATCCGCGCCGTATCAATCCGCGACGACAGTGTCGCTTCTCGATACTTTAAAACGAGCAACAAATTCAATTTCTTATATATTTCGATAGTACAAAGTCTGTAGATAAATTTGGTACCAAAAACATACGAGCAACAAATTTTTTTAACTAATTATAACGATATTAATCCGCGCCGTACCAGTCCGCGACGACAAAATGTCGCTTCTCGATACTTTAAGACGAGCAACAAATTCAATTTTTTATTTTTTTGATTAGTATATGGTTCGTAGATTAACTTGAGACCAAAAACATACGAGCAACAAATTATTTCAACTAATTATAACGTTTTTAATCCGCGCCGTATCAATCCGCGACGACAAAGTGTCGCTTCTCGATACTTTAAAACGAGCAACAAATTCAATTTCTTATATATTTCGATAGTACAAAGTCTGTAAATTAATTTGAGACCAGAAACATACGAAGAAAAAATTATTTCAACTAATTATAACGTTTTTAATTCGCGCCGTATCAATCCGCGACGACAGTGTCGTTTCTCGATACTTTAAAACGAGCAACAATTCAATTTCTTATATATTTCGATAGTACAGAGTCTGTAAATTAATTTGGTACCAAACACATACGAGCAACAAATTATTTCAACTAATTATAACGTTTTTAATTCGCGCCATATCAATCCGCGACGACAGTGTCGCTTCTCGATACTTTAAAACGAGCAACAAATTCAGTTTCTTATTTTTTTGAATAGTATATTGTTCATAAATTAATTTGAGACCAGAAACATACGAAGAACAGATTATTTAAATTAATTATAACGTTTTTAATCCGCGCCGTATCAATCTGCGACGACAGTGTCGCTTCTCGATACTTTAAAACGAACAACAAATTCAGTTTCTTATTTTTTTGCATAGTATATTGTTCATAAATTAATTTGAGACCAGAAACATACGAAGAAAAAATTATTTCAACTAATTATAACGTTTTTAATTCGCGCCGTATCAATCCGCGACGACAGTGTCGTTTCTCGATACTTTAAAACGAGCAACAATTCAATTTCTTATATATTTCGATAGTACAGAGTCTGTAAATTAATTTGGTACCAAACACATACGAGCAACAAATTATTTCAACTAATTATAACGTTTTTAATTCGCGCCATATCAATCCGCGACGACAGTGTCGCTTCTCGATACTTTAAAACAAGCAACAAATTCAATTTCTTATATATTTCGATAGTACAAAGTCTGTAAATTAATTTGGTACCAAACACATACGAGCAACAAATTATTTCAACTAATTATAACGTTTTTAATCCGCGCCGTATCAATCCGCGACGACAGTGTCACTTCTCGATACTTTAAAACAAGCAACAAATTCAATTTCTTATATATTTCGATAGTACAGAGTCTGTAAATTAATTTGGTACCAAACACATACGAGCAACAAATTATTTCAACTAATTATAACGTTTTTAATTCGCGCCGTAACAATCCGCGACGACAGTGTCGCTTCTCGATACTTTAAAACGAGCAACATATTCAATTTCTTATATATTTCGATAGTACAGAGTCTGTAAATTAATTTGGTACCAAACACATACGAGCAACAAATTATTTCAACTAATTATAACGTTTTTAATCCGCGCCATATCAATCCGCCACGACAGTGTCGCTTCTCGATACTTTAAAAGGAGCATCAAATTCAGTTTCTTATATATTTCGAAAGTACAGAGTCTGTAGATTAATTTGGTACCAAACACATACGAGCAACAAATTATTTCAACTAATTATAACGTTTTTAATTCGCGCCATATCAATCCGCGACGACAGTGTCGCTTCTCGATACTTTAAAACGAGCAACAAATTCAATTTCTTATATATTTCGATAGTACAAAGTCTGTAAATTAATTTGGTACCAAACACATACGAGCAACAAATTATTTCAACTAATTATAACGTTTTTAATCCGCGCCATATCAATCCGCCACGACAGTGTCGCTTCTCGATACTTTAAAACGAGCAACAAATTCAATTTCTTATATATTTCGATAGTACAAAGTCTGTAGATAAATTTGGTACCAAAAATATACGAGCAACAAATTTTTTTAACTAATTATAACGTTATTAATCCGCGCCGTACCAGTCCGCGACGACAAAATGTCGCTTCTCGATACTTTAAGACGAGCAACAAATTCAATTTCTTATTTTTTTGATTAGTATATGGTTCGTAGATTAACTTGAGACCAAAAACATACGAGCAACAAATTATTTCAACTAATTATAACGTTTTTAATCCGCTCCGTATCAATCCGCCACGACAAAGTGTCGCTTCTCGATACTTTAAAACGAGCAACAAATTCAATTTCTTATATATTTCGAATGTACAAAGTCTGTAAATTAATTTGAGACCAGAAACATACGAAGAACAAATTATTTCAACTAATTATAACGTTTTTAATCCGCGCCGTATCAATCCGCGACGACAGTGTCGCTTCTCGATACTTTAAAACGAGCAACAATTCAATTTCTTATATATTTCGATAGTACAGAGTCTGTAAATTAATTTGGTACCAAACACATACGAGCAACAAATTATTTCAACTAATTATAACGTTTTTAATTCGCGCCATATCAATCCGCGACGACAGTGTCGCTTCTCGATACTTTAAAACAAGCAACAAATTCAATTTCTTATATATTTCGATAGTACAGAGTCTGTAAATTAATTTGGTACCAAACACATACGAGCAACAAATTATTTCAACTAATTATAACGTTTTTAATCCGCGCCGTATCAATCCGCGACGACAGTGTCACTTCTCGATACTTTAAAACAAGCAACAAATTCAATTTCTTATATATTTCGATAGTACAGAGTCTGTAAATTAATTTGGTACCAACCACATACGAGCAACAAATTATTTCAACTAATTATAACGTTTTTAATTCGCGCCGTAACAATCCGCGACGACAGTGTCGCTTCTCGATACTTTAAAACGAGCAACAAATTCAGTTTCTTATTTTTTTGAATAGTATATTGTTCATAAATTAATTTGAGACCAGAAACATACGAAGAAAAAATTATTTCAACTAATTATAACGTTTTTAATTCGCGCCGTATCAATCCGCGACGACAGTGTCGTTTCTCGATACTTTAAAACGAGCAACAATTCAATTTCTTATATATTTCGATAGTACAGAGTCTGTAAATTAATTTGGTACCAAACACATACGAGCAACAAATTATTTCAACTAATTATAACGTTTTTAATTCGCGCCATATCAATCCGCGACGACAGTGTCGCTTCTCGATACTTTAAAACGAGCAACAAATTCAATTTCTTATATATTTCGATAGTACAAAGTCTGTAAATTAATTTGAGACCAGTAACATACGAAGAACAAATTATTTCAACTAATTATAACGTTTTTAATCCGCGCCGTATCAATCCGCGACGACAGTGTCGCTTCTCGATACTTTAAAACAAGCATCAAATTCAATTTCTTATATATTTCGATAGTACAGAGTCTGTAGATTAATTTGGTACTAAAAACATACGAGCAACAAATTATTTCAACTAATTATAACGTTATTAATCCGCGCCGTACCAGTCCGCGACGACAAAATGTCGCTTCTCGATACTTTAAGACGAGCAACAAATTCAATTTCTTATTTTTTTGATTAGTATATGGTTCGTAGATTAACTTGAGACCAAAAACATACGAGCAACAAATTATTTCAACTAATTATAACGTTTTTAATCCGCGCCGTATCAATCCGCGACGACAAAGTGTCGCTTCTCGATACTTTAAAACGAGCAACAAATTCAATTTCTTATATATTTCGAATGTACAAAGTCTGTAAATTAATTTGAGACCAGAAACATACGAAGAACAAATTATATCAACTAATTATAACGTTTTTAATCCGCGCCGTATCAATCCGCGACGACAGTGTCGCTTCTCGATACTTTAAAGCGAGCATCAAATTCAATTTCTTATATATTTCGATAGTACAGAGTCTGTAAATTAATTTGGTACCAAACACATACGAGCAACAAATTATTTCAACTAATTATAACGTTTTTAATCCGCGCCGTATCAATCCGCGACGACAGTGTCGCTTCTCGATACTTTAAAACGAACAACAAATTCAATTTCTTATATATTTCGATAGTACAAAGTCTGTAAATTAATTTGGTACCAAACACATACGAGCAACAAATTATTTCAACTAATTATAACGTTTTTAATCCGCGCCATATCAATCCGCCACGACAGTGTCGCTTCTCGATACTTTAAAACGAGCAACAAATTCAATTTCTTATATATTTCGATAGTACAAAGTCTGTAGATAAATTTGGTACCAAAAACATACGAGCAACAAATTTTTTTAACTAATTATAACGTTATTAATCCGCGCCGTACCAGTCCGCGACGACAAAATGTCGCTTCTCGATACTTTAAGACGAGCAACAAATTCAATTTCTTATTTTTTTGATTAGTATATTGTTCGTAGATTAACTTGAGACCAAAAATATACGAGCAACAAATTATTTCAACTAATTATAACGTTTTTAATCCGCGCCGTATCAATCCGCGACGACAAAGTGTCGCTTCTCGATACTTTAAAACGAGCAACAAATTCAATTTCTTATATATTACGATAATACAGAGTCTGTAGATTAATTTGGTACCAAAAACATACAAGCAACAAATTATTTCAACTAATTATAACGTTTTTAATCCGCGCCGTATCAATCCGCGAAGACAGTGTCGTTTCTCGATACTTTAAAACGAGCAACAAATTCAATTTCTTATATATTTCGATAATACAAAGTCTGTAGATAAATTTGGTACCAAAAACATACAAGCAACAAATTTTTTTAATTAATTATAACGTTATTAATCCGCGCCGTACCAGTCTGCGACGACAAAATGTCGCTTCTCGATACTTTAAAACGAGCAACAAATTCAATTGTTTATATATTTCGATAGTACAAAGTCTGTAAATTAATTTGGTACCAAAAACATACGAGCAACAAATTTTTGAACTAATTATAACGTTTTTAGTCCGCGCCGTATCAATCCGCGACGACAAAGTGTCGCTTCTCGATACATTAAAACGAGTAACAAATTCAATTTCTTATATATTTCGATAGTACAGAGTCTGTAAATTAATTTGGTACCAAAAACATACGAGCAACAAATTTTTGAACTAATTATAACGTTTTTAGTCCGCGCCGTATATATCCGCGACGACAAAGTGTCGCTTCTCGATACTTTAAAACGAGCAACAAATTCAATTTCTTATATATTTCGATAGTACAAAGTCTGTAGATAAATTTGGGACCAAACACATACGAGCAACAAATTATTTCAACTAATTATAACGTTATTAATTCGCGCCGTACCAGTCCGCGACGACAAAGTGTCGCTTCTCGATACTTTAAAACGAGCAACAAATTCAATTTCTTATATATTTCGATAGTACAGAGTCTGTAAATTAATTTGGTACCAAACACATACGAGCAACAAATTATTTCAACTAATTATAACGTTTTTAATCCGCGCCGTATCAATCCGCGACGACAGTGTCGCTTCTCGATACTTTAAAACGAGCAACAAATTCAATTTCTTATATATTTCGATAGTACAAAGTCTGTAAATTAATTTGGTACCAAACACATACGAGCAACAAATTATTTCAACTAATTATAACGTTTTTAATCCG
This sequence comes from Linepithema humile, assembly GCF_040581485.1. NCBI lineage: Eukaryota > Metazoa > Arthropoda > Insecta > Hymenoptera > Formicidae > Linepithema > Linepithema humile. The sequence continues at coordinate 13,156,158 of NC_090132.1, forward strand.
CGCCATATCAATCCGCCACGACAGTGTCGCTTCTCGATACTTTAAAACGAGCAACAAATTCAATTTCTTATATATTTCGATAGTACAAAGTCTGTAGATAAATTTGGTACCAAAAACATACGAGCAACAAATTTTTTTAACTAATTATAACGTTATTAATCCGCGCCGTACCAGTCCGCGACGACAAAAAGTCGCTTCTTGATACTTTAAGACGAGCAACAAATTCAATTTCTTATTTTTTTGATTAGTATATTGTTCGTAGATTAACTTGAGACCAAAAACATACGAGCAACAAATTATTTCAACTAATTATAACGTTTTTAATCCGCGCCGTATCAATCCGCGACGACAAAGTGTCGCTTCTCGATACTTTAAAACGAGCAACAAATTCAATTTCTTATATATTTCGATAGTACAAAGTCTGTAAATTAATTTGAGACCAGTAACATACGAAGAACAAATTATTTCAACTAATTATAACGTTTTTAATCCGCGCCGTATCAATCCGCGACGACAGTGTCGCTTCTCGATACTTTATAACGAGCAACAAATTCAATTTCTTATATATTTCGATAGTACAGAGTCTGTAAATTAATTTGGTACCAAACACATACGAGCAACAAATTATTTCAACTAATTATAACGTTTTTAATCCGCGCCGTATCAATCCGCGACGACAGTGTCGCTTCTCGATACTTTAAAACGAGCATCAAATTCAGTTTCTTATATATTTCGATAGTACAGAGTCTGTAGATTAATTTGGTACCAAACACATACGAGCAACAAATTATTTCAACTAATCATAACGTTTTTAATCCGCGCCGTATCAATCCGCGACGACAGTGTCGCTTCTCGATACTTTAAAACGAGCATCAAATTCAGTTTCTTATATATTTCGATAATACAGAGTCTGTAGATTAATTAGAGACCAGAAACATACGAAGAACAAATTATTTGAACTAATTATAACGTTTTTAATCCGCGCCGTATCAATCCGCGACGACAGTGTCGCTTCTCGATACTTTAAAACGAGCAACAAATTCAGTTTCTTATTTTTTTGATTAGTATATTGTTCGTAGATTAACGTGAGACCAGAAACATACGAACAACAAATTATTTCAACTAATTATAACGTTTTTAATCCGCGCCGTATCAATCCGCGACGACAGTGTCGCTTCTCAATACTTTAAAACGAGCAACAAATTCAATTTCTTATATATTTCGATAGTACAAAGTCTGTAAATTAATTTGAGACCAGAAACATACGAAGAACAAAATATTTCAACTAATTATAACGTTTTTAATCCGCGCCGTATCAATCCGCGACGACAGTGTCGCTTCTCGATACTTTAAAACGAGCAACAAATTCAATTTCTTATATATTTCGATAGTACAGAGTCTGTAAATTAATTTGGTACCAAACACATACGAGCAACAAATTATTTCAACTAATTATAACGTTTTTAATCCGCGCCATATCAATCCGCGACGACAGTGTCGCTTCTCGATACTTTAAAACGAGCAACAAATTCAATTTCTTATATATTTCGATAGTACAGAGTCTGTAAATTAATTTGGTACCAAGCATATACGAACAACAAATTATTTCAATTAATTATAACGTTTTAATCCGCGCCGTATCAATCCGCGACGACAAAGTGTCGCTTCTCGATACTTTAAAACGAGCAACAAATTCAGTTTCTTATTTTTTTGAATAGTATATTGTTCATAAATTAATTTGAGACCAGAAACATACGAAGAACAAATTATTTAAATTAATTATAACGTTTTTAATCCGCGCCGTATCAATCCGCGACGACAGTGTCGCTTCTCGATACTTTAAAACGAGCAACAAATTCAATTTCTTATATATTTCGATAGTACAGAGTCTGTACATTAATTTGGTACCAAACACATACGAGCAACAAATTATTTCAACTAATTATAACGTTTTTAATCCGCGCCGTATCAATCCGCGACGACAGTGTCGCTTCTCGATACTTTATAACGAGCAACAAATTCAATTTCTTATATATTTCGATAGTACAAAGTCTGTAAATTAATTTGAGAACAGAAACATACGAAGAAAAAATTATTTCAACTAATTATAACGTTTATAATTCGCGCCGTATCAATCCGCGACGACAGTGTCGTTTCTCGATACTTTAAAACGAGCAACAATTTAATTTCTTATATATTTCGATAGTACAGAGTCTGTAAATTAATTTGGTACCAAACACATACGAGCAACAAATTATTTCAACTAATTATAACGTTTTTAATCCGCGCCGTATCAATCCGCGACGACAGTGTCGCTTCTCGACACTTTATAACGAGCAACAAATTCAATTTCTTATATATTTCGATAGTACAAAGTCTGTAAATTAATTTGAGACCAGAAACATACGAAGAACAAATTATTTCAACTAATTTTAACGTTTTTAATCCGCGCAGTATCAATCCGCGACGACAGTGCCGCTTCTCGATACTTTAAAGCGAGCAACAAATTCAATTTCTTATATATTTCGATAGTACAAAGTCTGTAAATTAATTTGGTACCAAACACATACGAGCAACAAATTATTTCAACTAATTATAACGTTTTTAATCCGCGCCATATCAATCCGCCACGACAGTGTCGCTTCTCGATACTTTAAAACGAGCAACAAATTCAGTTTCTTATTTTTTTAAACAGTATATTGTTCATAAATTAATTTGAGACCAGAAACATACGAAGAACAAATTATTTAAATTAATTATAACGTTTTTAATCCGCGCCGTATCAATCCGCGACGACAGTGTCGCTTCTCGATACTTTAAAACGAGCAACAAATTCAATTTCTTATATATTTCGATAGTACAAAGTCTGTAGATAAATTTGGTACCAAAAACATACGAGCAACAAATTTTTTTAACTAATTATAACTTTATTAATCCGCGCCGTACCAGTCCGCGACGACAAAATGTCGCTTCTCGATACTTTAAGACGAGCAACAAATTCAATTTCTTATTTTTTTGATTAGTATATGGTTCGTAGATTAACTTGAGACCAAAAACATACGAGCAACAAATTATTTCAACTAATTATAACGTTTTTAATCCGCGCCGTATCAATCCGCGACGACAAAGTGTCGCTTCTCGATACTTTAAAACGAGCAACAAATTCAATTTCTTATATATTTCGATAGTACAAAGTCTGTAAATTAATTTGAGACCAGAAACATACGAAGAAAAAATTATTTCAACTAATTATAACGTTTTTAATTCGCGCCGTATCAATCCGCGACGACAGTGTCGTTTCTCGATACTTTAAAACGAGCAACAATTCAATTTCTTATATATTTCGATAGTACAGAGTCTGTAAATTAATTTGGTACCAAACACATACGAGCAACAAATTATTTCAACTAATTATAACGTTTTTAATTCGCGCCATATCAATCCGCGACGACAGTGTCGCTTCTCGATACTTTAAAACGAGCAACAAATTCAGTTTCTTATTTTTTTGAATAGTATATTGTTCATAAATTAATTTGAGACCAGAAACATACGAAGAACAGATTATTTAAATTAATTATAACGTTTTTAATCCGCGCCGTATCAATCTGCGACGACAGTGTCGCTTCTCGATACTTTAAAACGAACAACAAATTCAGTTTCTTATTTTTTTGCATAGTATATTGTTCATAAATTAATTTGAGACCAGAAACATACGAAGAAAAAATTATTTCAACTAATTATAACGTTTTTAATTCGCGCCGTATCAATCCGCGACGACAGTGTCGTTTCTCGATACTTTAAAACGAGCAACAATTCAATTTCTTATATATTTCGATAGTACAGAGTCTGTAAATTAATTTGGTACCAAACACATACGAGCAACAAATTATTTCAACTAATTATAACGTTTTTAATTCGCGCCATATCAATCCGCGACGACAGTGTCGCTTCTCGATACTTTAAAACAAGCAACAAATTCAATTTCTTATATATTTCGATAGTACAAAGTCTGTAAATTAATTTGGTACCAAACACATACGAGCAACAAATTATTTCAACTAATTATAACGTTTTTAATCCGCGCCGTATCAATCCGCGACGACAGTGTCACTTCTCGATACTTTAAAACAAGCAACAAATTCAATTTCTTATATATTTCGATAGTACAGAGTCTGTAAATTAATTTGGTACCAAACACATACGAGCAACAAATTATTTCAACTAATTATAACGTTTTTAATTCGCGCCGTAACAATCCGCGACGACAGTGTCGCTTCTCGATACTTTAAAACGAGCAACATATTCAATTTCTTATATATTTCGATAGTACAGAGTCTGTAAATTAATTTGGTACCAAACACATACGAGCAACAAATTATTTCAACTAATTATAACGTTTTTAATCCGCGCCATATCAATCCGCCACGACAGTGTCGCTTCTCGATACTTTAAAAGGAGCATCAAATTCAGTTTCTTATATATTTCGAAAGTACAGAGTCTGTAGATTAATTTGGTACCAAACACATACGAGCAACAAATTATTTCAACTAATTATAACGTTTTTAATTCGCGCCATATCAATCCGCGACGACAGTGTCGCTTCTCGATACTTTAAAACGAGCAACAAATTCAATTTCTTATATATTTCGATAGTACAAAGTCTGTAAATTAATTTGGTACCAAACACATACGAGCAACAAATTATTTCAACTAATTATAACGTTTTTAATCCGCGCCATATCAATCCGCCACGACAGTGTCGCTTCTCGATACTTTAAAACGAGCAACAAATTCAATTTCTTATATATTTCGATAGTACAAAGTCTGTAGATAAATTTGGTACCAAAAATATACGAGCAACAAATTTTTTTAACTAATTATAACGTTATTAATCCGCGCCGTACCAGTCCGCGACGACAAAATGTCGCTTCTCGATACTTTAAGACGAGCAACAAATTCAATTTCTTATTTTTTTGATTAGTATATGGTTCGTAGATTAACTTGAGACCAAAAACATACGAGCAACAAATTATTTCAACTAATTATAACGTTTTTAATCCGCTCCGTATCAATCCGCCACGACAAAGTGTCGCTTCTCGATACTTTAAAACGAGCAACAAATTCAATTTCTTATATATTTCGAATGTACAAAGTCTGTAAATTAATTTGAGACCAGAAACATACGAAGAACAAATTATTTCAACTAATTATAACGTTTTTAATCCGCGCCGTATCAATCCGCGACGACAGTGTCGCTTCTCGATACTTTAAAACGAGCAACAATTCAATTTCTTATATATTTCGATAGTACAGAGTCTGTAAATTAATTTGGTACCAAACACATACGAGCAACAAATTATTTCAACTAATTATAACGTTTTTAATTCGCGCCATATCAATCCGCGACGACAGTGTCGCTTCTCGATACTTTAAAACAAGCAACAAATTCAATTTCTTATATATTTCGATAGTACAGAGTCTGTAAATTAATTTGGTACCAAACACATACGAGCAACAAATTATTTCAACTAATTATAACGTTTTTAATCCGCGCCGTATCAATCCGCGACGACAGTGTCACTTCTCGATACTTTAAAACAAGCAACAAATTCAATTTCTTATATATTTCGATAGTACAGAGTCTGTAAATTAATTTGGTACCAACCACATACGAGCAACAAATTATTTCAACTAATTATAACGTTTTTAATTCGCGCCGTAACAATCCGCGACGACAGTGTCGCTTCTCGATACTTTAAAACGAGCAACAAATTCAGTTTCTTATTTTTTTGAATAGTATATTGTTCATAAATTAATTTGAGACCAGAAACATACGAAGAAAAAATTATTTCAACTAATTATAACGTTTTTAATTCGCGCCGTATCAATCCGCGACGACAGTGTCGTTTCTCGATACTTTAAAACGAGCAACAATTCAATTTCTTATATATTTCGATAGTACAGAGTCTGTAAATTAATTTGGTACCAAACACATACGAGCAACAAATTATTTCAACTAATTATAACGTTTTTAATTCGCGCCATATCAATCCGCGACGACAGTGTCGCTTCTCGATACTTTAAAACGAGCAACAAATTCAATTTCTTATATATTTCGATAGTACAAAGTCTGTAAATTAATTTGAGACCAGTAACATACGAAGAACAAATTATTTCAACTAATTATAACGTTTTTAATCCGCGCCGTATCAATCCGCGACGACAGTGTCGCTTCTCGATACTTTAAAACAAGCATCAAATTCAATTTCTTATATATTTCGATAGTACAGAGTCTGTAGATTAATTTGGTACTAAAAACATACGAGCAACAAATTATTTCAACTAATTATAACGTTATTAATCCGCGCCGTACCAGTCCGCGACGACAAAATGTCGCTTCTCGATACTTTAAGACGAGCAACAAATTCAATTTCTTATTTTTTTGATTAGTATATGGTTCGTAGATTAACTTGAGACCAAAAACATACGAGCAACAAATTATTTCAACTAATTATAACGTTTTTAATCCGCGCCGTATCAATCCGCGACGACAAAGTGTCGCTTCTCGATACTTTAAAACGAGCAACAAATTCAATTTCTTATATATTTCGAATGTACAAAGTCTGTAAATTAATTTGAGACCAGAAACATACGAAGAACAAATTATATCAACTAATTATAACGTTTTTAATCCGCGCCGTATCAATCCGCGACGACAGTGTCGCTTCTCGATACTTTAAAGCGAGCATCAAATTCAATTTCTTATATATTTCGATAGTACAGAGTCTGTAAATTAATTTGGTACCAAACACATACGAGCAACAAATTATTTCAACTAATTATAACGTTTTTAATCCGCGCCGTATCAATCCGCGACGACAGTGTCGCTTCTCGATACTTTAAAACGAACAACAAATTCAATTTCTTATATATTTCGATAGTACAAAGTCTGTAAATTAATTTGGTACCAAACACATACGAGCAACAAATTATTTCAACTAATTATAACGTTTTTAATCCGCGCCATATCAATCCGCCACGACAGTGTCGCTTCTCGATACTTTAAAACGAGCAACAAATTCAATTTCTTATATATTTCGATAGTACAAAGTCTGTAGATAAATTTGGTACCAAAAACATACGAGCAACAAATTTTTTTAACTAATTATAACGTTATTAATCCGCGCCGTACCAGTCCGCGACGACAAAATGTCGCTTCTCGATACTTTAAGACGAGCAACAAATTCAATTTCTTATTTTTTTGATTAGTATATTGTTCGTAGATTAACTTGAGACCAAAAATATACGAGCAACAAATTATTTCAACTAATTATAACGTTTTTAATCCGCGCCGTATCAATCCGCGACGACAAAGTGTCGCTTCTCGATACTTTAAAACGAGCAACAAATTCAATTTCTTATATATTACGATAATACAGAGTCTGTAGATTAATTTGGTACCAAAAACATACAAGCAACAAATTATTTCAACTAATTATAACGTTTTTAATCCGCGCCGTATCAATCCGCGAAGACAGTGTCGTTTCTCGATACTTTAAAACGAGCAACAAATTCAATTTCTTATATATTTCGATAATACAAAGTCTGTAGATAAATTTGGTACCAAAAACATACAAGCAACAAATTTTTTTAATTAATTATAACGTTATTAATCCGCGCCGTACCAGTCCGCGACGACAAAATGTCGCTTCTCGATACTTTAAAACGAGCAACAAATTCAATTTCTTATATATTTCGATAGTACAAAGTCTGTAAATTAATTTGGTACAAAAAACATACGAGCAACAAATTTTTGAACTAATTATAACGTTTTTAGTCCGCGCCGTATCAATCCGCGACGACAAAGTGTCGCTTCTCGATACTTTAAAACGAGTAACAAATTCAATTTCTTATATATTTCGATAGTACAGAGTCTGTAAATTAATTTGGTACCAAAAACATACGAGCAACAAATTTTTGAACTAATTATAACGTTTTTAGTCCGCGCCGTATATATCCGCGACGACAAAGTGTCGCTTCTCGATACTTTAAAACGAGCAACAAATTCAATTTCTTATATATTTCGATAGTACAAAGTCTGTAGATAAATTTGGGACCAAACACATACGAGCAACAAATTATTTCAACTAATTATAACGTTATTAATTCGCGCCGTACCAGTCCGCGACGACAAAGTGTCGCTTCTCGATACTTTAAAACGAGCAACAAATTCAATTTCTTATATATTTCGATAGTACAGAGTCTGTAAATTAATTTGGTACCAAACACATACGAGCAACAAATTATTTCAACTAATTATAACGTTTTTAATCCGCGCCGTATCAATCCGCGACGACAGTGTCGCTTCTCGATACTTTAAAACGAGCAACAAATTCAATTTCTTATATATTTCGATAGTACAAAGTCTGTAAATTAATTTGGTACCAAACACATACGAGCAACAAATTATTTCAACTAATTATAACGTTTTTAATCCGCGCCATATCAATCCGCCACGACAGTGTCGCTTCTCGATACTTTAAAACGAGCAACAAATTCAATTTCTTATATATTTCGATAGTACAAAGTCTGTAGATAAATTTGGTACCAAAAACATACGAGCAACAAATTTTTTTAACTAATTATAACGTTATTAATCCGCGCCGTACCAGTCCGCGACGACAAAATATCGCTTCTCGATACTTTAAGACGAGCAACAAATTCAATTTCTTATTTTTTTGATTAGTATATTGTTCGTAGATTAACTTGAGACCAAAAACATACGAGCAACAAATTATTTCAACTAATTATAACGTTTTTAATCCGCGCCGTATCAATCCGCGACGACAAAGTGTCGCTTCTCGATACTTTAAAACGAGCAACAAATTCAATTTCTTATATATTTCGATAGTACAAAGTCTGTAAATTAATTTGAGACCAGTAACATACGAAGAACAAATTATTTCAACTAATTATAACGTTTTTAATCCGCGCCGTATCAATCCGCGACGACAGTGTCGCTTCTCGATACTTTATAACGAGCAACAAATTCAATTTCTTATATATTTCGATAGTACAGAGTCTGTAAATTAATTTGGTACCAAACACATACGAGCAACAAATTATTTCAACTAATTATAACGTTTTTAATCCGCGCCGTATCAATCCGCGACGACAGTGTCGTTTCTCGATACTTTAAAACGAGCAACAAATTCAATTTCTTATATATTTCGATAGTACAGAGTCTGTAGATTAATTTGGTACCAAACACATACGAGCAACAAATTATTTCAACTAATCATAACGTTTTTAATCCGCGCCGTATCAATCCGCGACGACAGTGTCGCTTCTCGATACTTTAAAACGAGCAACAAATTCAGTTTCTTATATATTTCGATAATACAGAGTCTGTAGATTAATTAGAGACCAGAAACATACGAAGAACAAATTATTTGAACTAATTATAACGTTTTTAATCCGCGCCGTATCAATCCGCGACGACAGTGTCGCTTCTCGATACTTTAAAACGAGCAACAAATTCAGTTTCTTATTTTTTTGATTAGTATATTGTTCGTAGATTAACGTGAGACCAGAAACATACGAACAACAAATTATTTCAATTAATAATGTTTTTAATCCGCGCCGTATCAATCCGCGACGACAAAGTGTCGCTTCTCAATACTTTAAAACGAGCAAAAAATTCAATTTCTTATATATTTCGATAGTACAAAGTCTGTAAATTAATTTGAGACCAGAAACATACGAAGAACAAATTATTTCAACTAATTATAACGTTTTTAATCCGCGCCGTATCAATCCGCAACGACAGTGTCGCTTCTCGATACTTTAAAACGAGCAACAAATTCAATTTCTTATATATTTCGATAGTACAGAGTCTGTAAATTAATTTGGTACCAAACACATACGAGCAACAAATTATTTCAACTAATTATAACGTTTTTAATCCGCGCCATATCAATCCGCGACGACAGTGTCGCTTCTCGATACTTTAAAACGAGCAACAAATTCAATTTCTTATATATTTCGATAGTACAGAGTCTGTAAATTAATTTGGTACCAAACACATACGAGCAACAAATTATTTCAACTAATTATAACGTTTTTAATCCGCGCCGTATCAATCCGCGACGACAAAGTGTCGCTTCTCGAGACTTTAAAACGAGCAACAAATTCAGTTTCTTATTTTTTTGAATAGTATATTGTTCATAAATTAATTTGAGACCAGAAACATACGAAGAACAAATTATTTCAACTAATTATAACGTTTTTAATCCGCGCCGTATCAAGCTGCGACGACAGTGTCGCTTCTCGATACTTTAAAACGAGCAACAAATTCAATTTCTTATATATTCTGATAGTACAAAGTCTGTAGATAAATTTGGTACCAAAAACATACGAGCAACAAATTATTTCAACTAATTATAACGTTAATAAAACTGGTTAATAAAAATTCTTTAATATATATTTATAAAAATGGAGAACGTGTGGAATATGGAAACGCGCATAAGCATAGCAATACATATGTTACCGTCTGCGACGAAGCAACAAATATAGGCCGTTCGAGAATCGCGCAATCGCAATCGAGACGCATCCTGGCAGATGGATTGGACACTAATAGCGAATTATTATATAACAATTAAAAATGAAATGCAAACAGGCGCACGCTTTCGATTGATTGCGCGATTGTGCGGCCGACAATAACCATAAGCGAACAACGGAAACTTCGAGCCGCTTGACATAAAATAATTCAGTGCTTAACAAGCCGAAAAAAAGAAACACTAATTATATCTTCACATAAATATCCTATAATATATTCGAAACCAAAGCATTGTAACCTTCTAGAGGCAAAGAAGAAATAGAAAAGTACCTAATCTTGTATGGTTTAGTTCGACCACTGATTTGTCCGTGTGTGTTCGTTACTAAAATATGTTTCTTTAGTAAAAAAATTTTGAAAAATTTTTACCAACGTGTTTTAGATTTTCCAGTTTAATGTTCCTCAATCCTTTCTTTGTTATGCAAATTTATATAAAAACAGATGGCAAATTGTTAATAAAGATTGAAGTTTATCTAACAAATAAAACTAAAATTGTAATTAATGAACGACAATTATTAAAATTAAATATTAGCAAAGAAATATAAGATATTTATATGTACCAGTTTTGGCCATTATATTTATAACTATTTAAAAAATTATTTTTTTTATAGTTGGAGATTGAAATGTGTCTAGCCATTGAGACATTTATCTTATTACATTTTCTTTTAACAACAATTTAACAAATAAAATTTAAAAAAAATCTTTTAAGATGATGTTTCTTATATGCAAGAAACTTCTTCCACTCTCACAAAAGAGAATCTTGCTGAGAATCTTTACCTACCCACAGTCATTATCTTTGTCAATAAACTGCAATCTAACTGCCAAAGCAGAAGTTCCAAAGTTTATCGACAGCAAAAAATAAAAAAAAATATAGAAATAATAAAAAGTTTTTAAATTCTTATATGCAAGGAACATTCGCTCTCGCGGAAAAAATCTTGCTGTTTGCCCACCCAAAGTTATGTCATTATCTTTGTTATCAATAAACTGCAAACTAACTGCCAAAGCAGAAGTTCCAAACTTTATCGACAGCAAAGAATTAAAAAAAAGAAGTGATAAAAATTTTTTAAATCCAAACTATCTGAAAATTCTAATGGAAAATCCTACCTAATAGAAATTCTACCTAACACAAAAACTTATCTATAAAAAAATTCTATACCTAGGAGTTCGTAAGAAACTATAAACCAACAAAGTTTAATAAGATTGAATTCTTCGCGGAATCGTTTGGGAGTTTATCGCAGAATCATTTAGGAATTTTTCGCAAGATGCTTAGCGCAGAGCTCAGCTCAGTTACCGCTATTTACATCTAAAATTCGAGAGGGAGTTTTTCGCAGGACGCTAGCGCAGAGCTCAGCTCAGTTTCCGCTAGGCGCGTCTGAAATTTATGTTGATAGTCAACCATTAATCAATGGTTGATCGTATCAACGTTATTTCGAGATTCGTGCTCGACCATCATCGATAGGACCACGAATATCGAATTTCCGTGCTCAACCATGGGATCAATTAAGCCATAGGACCACGGATGCATGGATAAGCTAGGAAAGATTGCGAGGAAATTGGCGTATAGCAAAAAATCATACATACAATATATTTAGTAATGGTTAACTGTAATTGCGTTATTTATTAAATAAATCATTTCAAATATGATGTCAATTCTTAAATTATATGTTTTTGCAAAACATATGCTTTTTATTTTTAATTTATACTTATTTGCAATAAATGTATATGAATTTTGAATTTCTTTGACTTGCTTTTCTACGCCAATTTGAACAAAATTTAATCCTGGATATAAAAATGCAAATCACTTACCGTGTTGAAGGAAAAGGAAGAAGGGAACAAATTTGTTGTCATTCATTTTCTCATATAAAAATATATATAGCAAAATATATAAATAAAAAAAATAAAAATAAAATTTTATTTAAGATTATTATTATATTATTTTTCTCTCTTTTTGTTATTTCCTCATACATAAAAAAATATGAAAAAAATTTAAATAAATATACGAATAAAATTCAATATTATAAAAATAAATATTATATAAAAAATTATATAAAAAAAATTAAATAGTATATAAAAATTAAATATGATTCAAGTTAATCAAAATATATTGAGATATTCGAAGAGTTCGTAGTAATTTTTATAACAAAATTAAAAGCAATTTTTATATGTTTAAGTCCATTCTTATTCAACAATGTATGTATCGTTGTTTTCGGCAACTTTGAGTCATCTCTAACAACAGAGCATACATTAGTGAATAAAAATCGACATATAAACATGTAACGATTGTTTTTAATTTTGTTCTAAAAAAGATCTACAAACTTTACGACTTACTAGCCCAATATATTCGAGTTTGATCTATAAATAAATAAATAAAAAAAAGTACATACATGTAATATGAATATCATGAAAAATTATAAATAAAAACTTAAATAAACCTTGTGTAAAATTAGTACTTTATTGTACATTATTATAAAAGAATTTAAATATGCAATAAACTAGAAAATTTTATGAATTAAAGATAAATGTTTAATCTATTATACAAATAAATAAAAATATATGTATCATATTAAAATTAATATTTTTTCATGGTCTTCATATTAAAATTTGGCGTACGTACAGCCTTCTTGGCGTGCAATATACGCTTTAATTTATAATTTTGTATGTGCATTATAACGTGCACATATTCCAGGGTTAAATTACGAGCAACTAATCTAAGTCCTAGCCTCTCCATTTTAAAATAATGGATCAAAGAAATAGTTTTATTTCTTATAATTTTATGTAAAATATTCTTATATATGATTATATTTTTAATATTCTGCTATCGTTCTACTTATTTATAGACCTATTCATAATAAGCCTTTAAATTTTAACACACTAACAATATTAATTCAAAAGACTATTAGGCCAATACAAGTTGTCCGTGTTCAAATTTATATGTTGAATAATATGAATAATAATATGAATAATATGAAAAATTAAACGGCAAAGTCTGCAAAATGTCTTAAAAGTATATTTATTGTACCATTGTTCGATCCACTATTTTAATAAGACAAATTGGACTGACTCACCGATCGATGCGCAGCAGCGGAGTTGTTGTTCTGTTGATCTGCAAAGCTGATCTGTAACACAGAAAAGTAAATCGGTTAAAGCTGCATTCAAAATGATTAATATTTGTAAAATAATAATTGTGCACATTCAACTTTTTAACTTATTTATTTAAGCAAATATTTAATAAAAAATTTATTGAAAAAAAGGTTAATTATATCAAAAATTTCTAATAATTAAATATAAATATTAAACATTACAAATATTTCATTAAATATTTCTAATATTTTGTGCGCATTTTGCAAATAATAAATAACAAATAATTACTTACTTTAAAGTTGCTCCACCGGCGCCCGATGCTCCTCCTGAGCCTCCTCCTTCTCTCAGTGGTCCTTCGAAGCACTCACATTGAATCTCACGCGTTCGTGGCGCATGCATTGCTCGCATGCGTACCTGAATACGAAAATCGCGCGATACTTAAAACGGCACTCCCGACATCACAGGCGAATCGAACCGAATTGTCCAAGCTGTGACGTTACGCGCGAATTCCGTCCGCGTTTCAGACGACCACATTTACCAATTGGGGCACGATTCTCTCAAAACAGAAGGCAAAGATAAGCTCGAAGAAGATGAGGTGATTAGTCATCCAATCAACCGACTAGATACAAGACATCTGAAAAGCAATCGGTAGCGTTTGACTAACTCCGGTAGCCGTCCTCGACTACCTTCGACAGTCCGGCTATCTGTACAACTAGCGCGCTGCACGTAAAACCGAAGATTGCCCTGCCGTAGTGGAGATTTTATGATTGAAACCGACCTTTCCCTCCCCCGAGCCAAGCCTAAAGTCAAAAAAAATCGTGTCCCAATATTTGTCATACAGCAAAAATGCGTTCATCTATAGATTCGCTATAACTCTCGGCATTAACGGCACTCCCGACGCGCATTTTGTTACACTATACGACGGAACGAATATATTTTGTAGCACCGATTACGCGCACAAAGTTGATCTGTAAAATAAAAAAAGAAATGCAGATTAGTGTTTGAAATAATTAATATTTATAAAATAATTACTGCGCACATTAAACTTTATATTCGTTTATTTATGCATACGTCTAAACAAAGAATTAAAATTTTCAAAAATATATTTTTTGAATAAAGAAAAAAGTTTAATTAGTTGAATAATAATAAATATGTAAAATATTTCTAAGAATAGTGAATATCAACTATTGTAAATATTTTACTATATATTTAAAGTATTTTAAATATTTTATGTGCGCTACATTATATTAATATTTTATATGCAATATTTTATGCAAATAAGAAATAAGAAATAAATGATTAATTACGCAAACGTTGTCCCCCCGCGCTCGATGCTCTTCCTGAGTCCCCTCCTCTTCTCAGTTCTCGCAGTCCAAGGCACTCACTCGCGTTCGCGTCGCGTATATGAAAATCGCCCGATATTTTAAACGAGATTCCCGACGTGTACTTTGTCATTTTAAGACAAAGATGTAACTCAAATATTACATGTTTGACACTCTGCGCGACAGATTAAGACGGAAAAGCATGACATGGAAAACTGTGAGAAATAGTAAAGGTATTATTGAAAATAATAACGCGCCGATACGCCGATTTACCATTCGTATGAGTGCCGCCGTGCGAATAATAACGGTATAATAGGAAACACAAGGTCGCACCGATTCCGACTTAAAGGAATGCGAGAAGTGGGGGGCAACAATGTTTACGCTGATACACGAACGTGCGCACGAGAGAGAGAGAAAGAGGATGTGCGCGCATACTAAGCGTAACGACGAAAACAACCCCAACGCTACGAGTCGGTTTCGAATAAATAAATGTTTGATAATTGCTCTGTTTCGAAACCGACTATCGGAAGAAAATTAACCCGTATACTTTATGCGAATTTACATCACGAATTTGACACGCTACGGTCCGCGAAACGAATACAAGTTAAACGTACTTTGTGCCGCGACACATCCATACATATAATTATAGTATAAAACGATATAAATTCAACGATTGATTCTACAATGTACACTCATAATATGTATGTTCCTACACATCGCGTTTCACAGCTGAGATGAATGGACTGAAGGATATCGAGTACATTTTTGATTCTGGCAATGACTTGAAATGTTATCAATTTTGACAGCTTATAAATAGCTCGTGTTTCTACCGCTAGTATTGTTCCCATATTGTCATTTTTAAGCAGTAGAAAAGTTAAAAGTATATATTAATTTAATCCAAAAATATATTTTTTAACCAATCCAAAATTATTAATTTGCAGTTTGTAAAAGTTCATAAATAGCCTCGGAAACATTTTTTTCTTTTTTTATAAGATAGAAGAAGAGAGCAGAGTTGAACAGAGTAGTTTCCAATTATGTCGTAGGACAAGAGAAAATGACCAAATTCGCTCACCCTGGTTTTATTTCCGCGTGCTTTACACGTATTTCTACATTATTTCTTTTTCTTCTTCTCCTTTTAGTACACTTTGTTAGTGTGCCAGTAAATGAGTTCTTTTGACGATTTATTTTCGAAGCTTTTCTATTAAGTATTTACAGTTTCTATTTTGTATTCTTTCAAGTAAATTTTTTTTCAATATTTGGATAATGTTTTGACCATATTCTATTTTCAATAACTTTTAATTTTATAATTAAACATATATATACCACATACATATGAGACATTATTGTCTCCACAAACTCATCTCTTTCTACTACACAAATATAGAAGCGCAGCAAATCATTTACTCGAAGAAGCCAGTCAATAAATAACGTTTTTGTAATAAACACGCAGCCACCTGGGACCTTTTGCTCCAAATAAACACGATCCATATCGAAATCCGGCCGGTACCGTCATGATGTTATCGTGATAATCGATGTGATAACTGCAAAAAAATGATCTCTTAGAATATAGGTATATTTTATTTTTATTAAATGAAAGAACTGAATGAATTAATAGGCTTGTTACTTAAAAATATACCAAATTTAAATAATGTAGATTATATTAGAAACAATTACAATTCATTAAAAAAATTACAAGAATATATTAAAATTGACAAGATAGTTCCAAAGATAAGTGAAATATCAGAAAATAATATACTTAAATAAATATGACATTAAGGATAATTGATAGTCATAAGAATAAAGGAGAAATATTAAATGAGAATATTAATAAAAATTATAAACATGTAATTTTTCTAGATTGGGACGATACTGTTATAAGTACAAGTTCACTAAATAATTATAAGTTTGAATTTCGAAATCAAAGAGAAAAGTTTGATATAATTGAAACATTTAAAGCTTTTTATATAAATGATTCGTGTCTTGCATTATATATATTGACATACAGACAGAATCCATACGATGTTCAAGGAGAAGCTACAGAATTAAAAATAATGGAATATTTAAAATCAGATTATAAATGTAGAAGGACAGATACATATAATAGAATAGGTCCTATAATTTCTGTAGACTATGGATGTCCTAAAATAAACGTAATTCAAGAAATCATTAATGAAGATTTTAATAAAATAACTAATAATGTTCTTTTATATTTTGTAGATGATAACTATAAAAATATAGTAGGATGTTTATTATCGAGTAAATACGAAGATAACATGTTTATCTATTTTTTTCCAGACTCAAATGAAGACCTAACAATATCAAGAAATATAAACAAAAAAGCTAAAAAAAAATTAAAATATTTAAAATAAAAATATATTAAAATCTATTGAAATTTAGTACATTGTTTTACAATCATTCCTAAGATATTTTCAAATTCTTCTATTGTCATCTTTTCAAATTGATAACTTTCGTCTTTAAACTGTTTTAATTCAAAATTATCATTTTTATATACTATATTATTGATTGATTTTATTTTTAGATTTTCCTTCGGATTTCGTATCAACATGAAATTTCTTCCTATAATATATTCCATTACTGCTGTAGTACTATCAATAGATTCGATCTTATCGTCATCTTTCTCTTTTTTTACAGGCTTAAAAAATTTCAAGTTAGAATTAACTTTAAAGAATATAACAATGGGTCTATTTTTTTCACTGAATACAGTCTTTTTACTTCTCACAATTCTTTTTTTCCTTTTGTATTGATTTGTTTGAGATATATTATATTTTTATTGTCTGTATTTCCAAAAATCAATGGGATATAATCCCCGTTAAATATATATTCAGAGATATGCTTTTCAGTTAACTGTTCCTGAGACAATTTAGCTTTGACTAAATTACTGTCGATAATAACTGCCATTACAATATCCTTGCCACTAGGTTTAATACTTTCAAACTTATAGTTTTTAAAATTCTTCTTAAACTTAGGATTTTTCTTTATTTTATTAACAAAAGTCTTTACTATATCAAATTTATAACCTCCCTGTAGACATTCCGAATCTGATGTGTCGTCAACAGAATCTACAGAAAAAGAATTGATATAAAATATTCTTTTTTTTCTATCATTTTTTTTCTTTAATATGTTGCTTATCTTAATATCTTTAATTAAAATACTATCGTCTGATTCTGAAGTATATTCCTTCATAATTCTATTTAAATGCGAATATTTTTATAAAATCTTCTAGTAAAATTAGTTCCTATAGATTCGTTACTTGATTTGTATATAACACCAAATATATCATTATATCTCTCTTTAGTATAAAATATTTTAATCTCTTTATCATCGTCAATATCTTTTTTAAATACCGTTTTTACTGATTTTTTTTAGTGAATTTACTATTCCTTCCATTTTTTGCTTATCCATTAATATAAACGTATTATTTCCTATATTTAATATGTAATTAAACGAAAGTTCTCTCTCATAAAATATATTTAACTCGTGTGTTTTTGTATCTTTCTTTGACAAATTTGCCTTAGATGTTAATATAATAGGTTCTGGATATACGTTTTTTCCAAATTCTAAATTATTTAAGCCTGTAACTTTATCTATAAATACATAATATATATATTCAAAATCTTTACAACGTGTAATTATTTTATAACACGTGTTCAATTTCTCTTTTTCATAAGTCATATCCGTAATAGTATCTTTATTGTACATAATAGTACTCAGTTTATCTCTCTCTCTCTCATTATATCCCTTTATAATTTTAGTTTTTATTAATAAAATATCAATTAAATTATTTAGCAAATGTTTATTAACTTCCATACTAAAAACAGTTCAATTTAATAATTTATATTTCATATTTTATTTAAACTATAAAAAATCGGGATACAATATTTTCTCTTTCACAATTTTTGGTATTATAATTTTTCCCCTGCAATTTAAAGATTGTAAGAATACTTTACATGCATATGTAAAATTAAACTTATTCAATTCTGGAGAGTAACTCACACACAAATTTTCACATCTGGTACACTTCCATCTAGAATAGTCAGGATTACTCTCATGAGTTGCGAAATCTCCGCATCTAGTACATATAAACGATTCAATTCTGTCTTCCACTGAATCTGATAGTAAAGAGAGTAATACATCTGAAGCTCCATGGCACGCAATTCCGTCTCCCTCCGAAATCTTTCTCCGAATCTTATTCCTCCTTGTCTTTTTTTTCCACTAGGTGCTTGAAGTAATTTTGTCTTCTTTCCTCTGTTTCTCACTGTTATTTTCTCAATAGCCATCTAAGTGAGTAATAGGTAATACTCCATACCCATAAAATGTTTATTTCCACCATCACATTTTATCAATTCGTGTGTATAAGGATTTTATAGATCAACCAAACAAGATGCCTTTTCATCATACTCCTCGTCTGTAAGATTATCATTATATCTCTTGTATCTATTTATTATTTAAGAATGATAAGAATCTAATCCTGTATTTGCAAAGGTTGATAATTTATAAGTTTAATACTTCCCTCGTTGTCTCCGAAAGGATTCGAAGAATAACTACTGGTAAGTTTTATCTGATTGTAGAAATTAAATGTCTTCCTAGATATAATAGAAACGCTGTTTATAATTATATCCGGAGTTACCCCATTAATAGTATGAGGCAACATCTTGTGTTTCCGTCAATTCTGTTAATAGTTCTCCAACATTATCATATACGTCTTTCAACCCTCCTTTTGGATTATCATCAATGTATTTCAGGAAATCAGATAAAGTCTCGTACATTTTTTTTCCTCCGTTGTTTTTTATTTTTTCATTCAGTTTATTTGTAAATTTCTTCTTGTAATATATATTTAGTGGAACTATATCAGATATAGTATCTATATTAATATTATCTGATTCATTGAGGTATTTTAGACCTTTATAAAAATCAATATCTTCAGATGCAAAAAAATTATATTTTCTTAAATCATCATCATTTATAAAATTATTGATATCTTTATGATTCAGATCATTATATAATGATATTGGATCATGACTTTCGTTAAAATGTAATTCTTCGCAAGTTTTATTTCTTCCTTTTTCTTCTTCTATAGTAGAAAAACTATTAATAAAATTTATCAAAGGACCCAATTTTTTTATACTATTGTTAATATCTGGAACATTTTTTTTGTAGATAAAATGTTTTTAAAGCAAGTTACATTTGGCAGTGGACTGACATCCAATTTGACTACTTCCTTGTTACATCTTATCATTTTAGTAGATTTAACTTTAAATCCAAGTTTTCTAAGTATAAATTCTATAAATCTTTGTTTTTCAACATTATTGCTGAATATTTCGTCGTTATTTACATTTTGATAATCATCGAATAAATATAGATATATATTTAGTATTTGGTAAGGAGATTTTGAAAGTTTTGCATTTTCTATAAATTTTATAGAACCTTTCTTATCAAGACCAAAGTTGTTTTTTGTACCGCACTTTATCTCAACAGGCTTTTTGATCTTGTCATCATATTTGTATTTTAAATTTTTAAAGAAATCAAACATTGTAATTTTATCATCGAATGGAATTGGAATTATAGATATTAGTTTAATATCATTTTCATCGCCTATCCTATCAAGTATATCAGAAAGAGGATATGTGTACGTAGAGCCTTTATGATTAAAAATAGCAAATACATAATTTACATTTTCTAAAAAATATCTAGTAAATATATCTAATTTTTTATAGTCAGAATACTTCATTGTAGTCTGATTTAAAGGTGATGCTTTTCCAATATCGTCTCCTTCTATTTCCATACTGTATAAAAATCTTAACGGATCTATATACTCAAACATTTCACTTATATTCCTATCGTCAATATTTTTATAACTTTCGTATTTAATATTTGATCTATTATTCCTAATTAAATTTATAATATCGTCATTAACATTCAAATTATTGAAATGTTTTGACAACACTTCTCTCAATAAATATTTATCATTGTCTGACGTGGTAATATTAACACAATTATTAACATCATGTTTTTAAAAATTATCATATTCTGTATTTCCAATTTCGTTTTCGTGTTTGTTAAATATATTTTTTATGAAAAAAGAAAATAAATAAAAATCAGGATTTTCCTTTATATTATTAAATTTTGGATCAGTAATATATGACGTGATATTTTTTAAAACTTCTATGTTTACAGGTGCTAAATAAGAGTTATCAGATATCATATCAAGAATAGATGTTTTCTTACTATCGAAAAAATTGAAATTCGGAATGATCTCTGGAAAAAGATCTTTTAAACATTTTCCGTCTGAATTATTTTCTCCCCAAGCAATTCTAGATATAGATTCAGGATATGTTGTTCTTACAAACTTTAAAAAATTATTTGTATTTTCATCCAACAGTGTGTAGTTATCATCATGTTTTTTGTAAGGATTTATTATAGATAAGTCTGGATTTAACTTTATTCCTCCTCCTAATTTAATTTTGTACGGAAATATATTTTTAACATAAAATGATAGTGTGTTAGATACTAAGTTAGCTAATCCTACGTCATCTTTGTTATCCTCTAGATGACAATTGTTTTCATTTAACTTTAATAACTTTTCTATTTCATCAAGTTCGTTCCTTTTATAATTATACGATAATAAATTTATTTTATCACATATAAAATCTAGTTTTATTTTTTCTAGTTTACCCATTTAGTAAAGAAAAAAATACTAAATAAATAATTTATATATCAATATGTTGGACAAAGATAGTTATATCAATTCTGATTCTATAGATAATAAGACTTTATTGAAAGCTCATGATTTCAAAAGAGATGAAAATCCATTCAAATTGAATAAATATGATGTGGTTTACGGATCTCTTGATTATGAATATGTAAAGAATTGTATTGAAAATTCTTCAGACAATAAGATCGATTAATTGGAAGAGATATGATAAGAAATTTATTTTTCAATTTTTATTTTTTATTCGGACTTGAAGAAAAGAATATCTTACGAGTCAAAGACTTATTTGATATATGTGAGATAAATACGGAACATGGTACTGAAAACAATAAGGTTCTTGATAATATAATCGATGATAGTATAACTGATGATAATATAGCCGATGATGATATAATAGATAATATAATTTTAGATTATAAAAATAAAGGAAAGGATTGTACGTTAGATTTTAGTGTATTGGAAGACATAGATGAGATAAGTAGGTTGTACGATGAAGATATAGTTGATAAAGTAATTGAAAAAAATGTTCAAATGATCGAATACAAAAATACTCCAAAGATAGAACAAAATGTCGATCCAGAAGCTTATATTAAGATTCAACGTAAGTATAAAAGCGATAAACTGAATAAATTAACAGAACTTTTAGAAAATCAAAGTATTTCTGAAGTTATAAGAAAGAAAAGAGATATTGTATATTTCTGCAAGAACAATAATCTTAATATGGAAATGTGTGATTTGGATGATCTATCAAATTCTGATATTAATAATATATACAACAAAATCTCAGAAAGCGAATCATCTGATCTTACAACTATATTAATAATAGGATCGATAAACTTGTTAGAGTTTATAGCTGTAAAAGTATTTAAGATAGAAAGTCTTAATGGATTTACAAACGACGAGTTCCTTAAAAAGACAAATAAATTTAGAACAAAATTTAAATCGACAGTTAATTATATAGATGATAAGGTAGGAAATCCTAATAGACCTGGGATGGATATAATTATATATATAGGTTTCAGAATTCTACAGAGACTAACTATGAAGTAATTGTTTACTTTTTTTTTGTATTCCTTTTTCCTCCCCAGCTATCGATGTCTTCAACTTCATCTATTCCGTCTAGTACATCTGATTTTTTTGAAACTTTTAATCCTCCGTTATTTTCTGAATTTGGATGCTGTATTAGATCGCTAGTGATTATATATTTAGTACCGGAATTAGTTTTGTCCTCGTAGTACGAAAAATATTTGTCTGTACCTTTAACATGTCCCCATTTTATTTCTTTTCCAAATCCTTTGTTTCCTCCTTTTGTAAAGTTCATTTTTTCACGAAAAGCAGGCATCTCTGCTATAACGTTCAATCTCTTAATGGCCAATGATTGTTTGTCTATTTTTTCTTCCATTTATATATATTAAATAAGTTAATATTTAACTAGTCTCTCTTAAAATAATTTCTTCTTTCACAATCTTATTTACAGATGATAGAATTTCTTCTTTCATACTATTGATTTTTTCATTAATATCTTTTATCTCTTTTACAATATTTATATTAATCTCTTTCTTTAAACTATCTAGTTTATCATCCATATCTGACTCCTTGCTGCAGTCACTAATGTACTTTTCGTAAAGTTTGGGATTTTCTTTGAAAAATTCTTTTGTGTGAACAAAATTATCTTGAACATTTATAATATCGCTTGATGTAATCTTGATATACAAGAATAAAATCACTGTTATTAGCACAACAATAGATACAATTAGTAAAATGCTCATTTATATAAATGAATAATTACAAAAGCTTATTTTTCCTCAAAAATTTTTCTTTTAAGCACATTAATATCGTCATTCTTTTCATTTATTTTAATTTCTATATCATTAACTTTTTTTTCTACATCATTTATTTTATTTGACACTTGTGTTATTTGAGATGTTAAATCTAGAGATAATTCATTTAAATCTTTAACCAAATCTTCCAATTCTTCTATATTTTCAACTTTAAAGTCAAATATTTGTGTCTCTTTTTGTCTTAAATCCTTAAAATATTCGTCGTTAAATTTATCTATTTCCTTTCTAGTTTCTTTTATAATAAGATGTTCATTATAATTAAAAAGAAATATTATAATAATTATGACTATGATTACTACAGAAGTTATTGGAATAAAAAAATTTTCATTCATATTATTTATATAAATAATAAGCTTCTACATTTTTACAGATCCGTATCCTATGCATAAATTAACGAACAAGAACATACATAATATTACTGATAATATATCAAAGTATGTGGCTCCTAAGAGATAATTATCTCCATTTTCAACATATTTATCGCATATTGCCATTATGAGTGTTATAAATATAGCTAAAATAATAATTCCTAATGTAATCCATCTTGTGTTTTCGCGTAAAAAATTTGATGATTTTTTTACATTATCAGATATAGCACTAGAGTACTTATCCATTTATATGATAACAAATTAGATTGATGTCATTCATTTACTGTATATCATAGGTACAATTTTATCATATTCTTTAACAATATCTAACTCTATTCTAGTCCCGTTTATTGTAAATATAACATTATCACCTACAATATCCATTATACCATCAGAACTATGTATATTATCATTACTACTAAAAACTGTAAATTTTTTGACAATGGGTAGATTATATTTTTTTTATCTTATTATCCATATTCATAACAACAGATCTTACTACAAGTTCATAAATACTTAGTGGATATACACTAAGTATAATGAATATTATAGATATACATGTAAAAATAATATTGAAAATATTTAGAAATAGCATTTATATCAAATATTAATATCATTAAATGGGTGAATTGGAAAAGATAGTTGCTCAACACATTAATTATGCAATAGAAAACACAAAAAGTCTAGACATTAATATGAAAGATAAAATACTGACAGAATATCAATCTTTTACGTCTAGAGTTTTCATAGGATTGAAGACACTATCTAGTTTACTTGTATTTTGGGACACTGGATTTGGAAAAACTTTATTAGGATTATATATAATTAAGAATATCACATACATATATCCTTCGTGGAGAATATTTATATTTGTAAAAGCTAGTTTACACAAAATTTGGGAGGAAGGAGTATCTGATTATTGTAATAAGAAAGTTGAGATACTACATTATGATGATAATAACGTTTTTTTAAAATTTAAAGGAAAATTAGAAAATTATAAGAACAAAAGAGACAGAGTATTAATTATAATTGACGAAGCGCACAATTTCATACTACGAAATAAAGAAAAGGATTACGACAACAAAGAGAGAAAAATAAACAGATTATACAGACTTATAAGTAATGTTTGTAATGAAAAATACAATAAACTACTTCTAATGTCTGCAACTCCGGTTGTAAACTATCGTTTACATCTAAAAGAGTTTAATATTCTTGTAAATTTGCTTAGAAAAAATATTGTAAATTTTGACGAAAGATATTTTGATGACGAAAAGTTAGTTAACAGAAATAGGTTGAAGAACGGACTACTTTCAATAGTTTCGTACCAAAAAGTTGAAAACGATTCGTTAACAAATACAATTGAAAATGATAATTTTGCATCTAAACGCATTCACATATACAAAATACTAATGACAGATTATCAAGAATCATTTTACAACGAGGCAGAAAAATATGAGTCCTTGAACAAAGATTTGTATAAATTGAAACCTATAAGGAGAATGGTTTCAACATTTGTATACGACGGTTTGAAGATCAGAGAGAAAATGACAGAAGAGGAATTTAATAACTTTATAAAATCAAAACTTTCTTCTTTTAGACGCAGTATAGAAAATATGAGTTTTGATGATAAAATTATCCAGAAATTTATAAATAATGATGATGACAATATAAACGATGAAAATTTTCATAAACTAAAACAATATTCATGTAAATACATAGAAGCATGTAGACTTATATTAAAGTCAAAAGGTAAATGTTTAATATATGAACCATTCGTAAGTTACGAAGGAATATCCACACACTTAAGGAATATTTAAAATTATTTAAAATTAGTTTTATAGAATATTCCAAATTATCAAATATTAGGGAAAGAAACTTATCAGAGTTTAATCACATTAATAACGACAGTGGAAAATACGTAAAATGTTGTATTTTTACTAATGCTGGTAGTGAAGGAGTGTCTTTTACATGTGTTAATGATCTTGTTGTTTTGGATATACCGTGGTCAGAATCTCAATTAAGACAAATTATAGGAAGATCATTGAGATATGGATCTCATTATAATATAGATAGAAAGTATGTAAATGTTCATATAATATTAGCATTTACAAAAAATGGAAAATCTTCTGATAACGAAATGTTTCAACTTATAAAAAGAAAATTAAATAGAATAACTCAATTGTACTCTCTTCTCAAAGAGTCGTCAATTGAATTTATTTATAACAAGTACAATACATTAGAACCTATAAACGAAGAATATATTTTCGATACTATAAAAAATAATAAAATAGAATATGTAAATGAATCTAAAACATATAAGATCAAAAAAGTTATCAAAATAAAGTACGTTATTTCAGATATTATTGAAGACGGATATTTTGATTCTGAATCAAAGTATATATATGACAAAGATATGAATTTAGTTTGTAAGGCTAAAGAAACTAATGGTATTTTGGATTTGTTCGTTAGAAATGGAGAATTGATTTATAATGTTGATAACTTATAAATAATGAAGAAATCACATTTTTGGAATAAATATAAGTTCAAAAATGTTGATGGTATTATAGATACAAATGATCCTTTAATTAAAACAGATAATAAAAATTTTATAGTTGAATTAGCATCTATTAATGATTATGTATGTATTTATTTATTTATGAAATACAACTATCCTATATTGTATGACGAGATATATTTTATGAATTTTCTTAAGTCAGAACATAACTTAGTACTAAAATTAAAACATAATAATAATATAATTGGAATTATAACTGGTAAATTGTGTAATCTTAATATCGGTAAATCATATATAATTAATCATTTATGTATTAAGAAAGAATACAGGAACATGGATCTCTGTACTATATTAATAAGCAAAATATCACGAATTATATATTTGAAAAAAAATTTATCATTCAATATTTTCGTGTGAAAATCAAATATTTAATTTAAAGTCTTTTTCTATAAAATCGAATTATATATTCGTAATAAACAAGATTAAATTAAATAGTAAAACAATTTGTTTATCACAAAAAGATAAAAAATTTAATTATAAATTATTAAATAAGATAATTTCAAAAAAATATAGTATAAATTTATATGATAGGAATTGTTTAGATGATATTCATAAAGAAAATATCATAAAAAATTATAAAAAAGAATGTAAGAACAAAAATTTATATTTAAAATTTGAAAGTTTTGAAGATCTAGACTTTGAATTTAAAGATTGTATATTATTATTTGATAATCGATATAACTTTATTTATTTATCTTTTAATACTATTAAGGATATCAGGAGGTGTTTTGCATCAATTTTTTACATAGATCATTTCACGTTTATAAATAAAGTAATATATCATTTAAACATTAATAACGTGTGTGATATTCTACAGTTCAATATTAAAGAAGATGAAAAATTAATGAAATATTTCATAAAGTTGGAAAGTGAATTATACTATTACTTCTACAATTATAATATGACATGTGAAGTACACGACAATATATATATAACGTAATTACAGTGGCATCTAATAATCTCAAGGATTGTAAAGTACTTGTTTTTTGAAAGAAGTACAAAGACTTTAATAATATTAATTTCTTATAAATTGTATTTATATATATAATCATTATATGTATAAATGATATTTTTTTTTTTTAATTTTCCGCATTTTTTGCATATCCTACAACAATAAAAATATTGTAATTTACTTTCATCGTTTTGTGATAAATACTTATTATCATGATACTTTTTCATTAAATTTGAAAGTTTATCTTTATCATTCATTTATAGCCTTGAAATTTTGAAGTACTAATTTATTGAAAAATTATAAAAGTTATTAAACATTAAATTCTCGGCTTTGTAATTAAATAAAAATATTAATTTTGGTAATTACTTGAAAAATTAATATAAATAAGTAAATTATGAGTGACAATCAAACTTTAAATCACTATCTTGGAGACAGAAAATTGTCAGATAACGAGTGTACAATACTCCAGGGATATTCAAATAAGATTTCAACCATATGTAAGTTTGATAAGCAAAAATTAAAAAGTCTACTTAATAAATTTTCGGAAACGTTTTTTCAGAATGAAATGTCTATAGACAAAAATATTATTACTTATAACAGAATCAATGATAGAGTTAATGAATATTTTAATAGACAAAAGAATTGCAAGTATGATTATAGGGGGATTATAAATATTATAAAATATCAATTTATAGTTGTTACAAAATATACAAGACTACTGGGAGTTTTAACTAAAGAAGATAATCAAGATATATCAAGGACTCACGTAGATGTCAAGTATTTATAAAACCAGTAAATCGAAAGAATACATAAAGAAAATATCTACTGAATACATAAATAATGTAAAAATAAAAGGAAATACTAATGGTAATGTAAAAAATGGTAATACGGACGACGAAGAATTCAAATCGTTGGAATCTATTATCATCAACATTATGAGAAAATCATTATATATACATTCGTATTTAATATGTTATGGATCGTATACAAATCACATAATACATAACGTAAAGTATGAAGATATAGATGTATATTTTCCAGAATCATTCTTCTATATGATTTTACTGATGTTTGCTGTTAAGATGATAACTGGTTACAATCTTCATATTCTTGGTTATCCATTTATTAAAGGACACTTGTCTTTGTTTTATAATAATAGAAAATTGATAGATTGCATATATCTTAGTAATTACACACTCGAGAAAATAAGAACAACAGATATAAACGAAATTAAATTTATAGATCCGTTATTTCAACTGTTAAATCAAATAAGAATAAATAACGAATTATTTAGATGTCATAAAATATATGAAAATAGTGAGAAATATGAATCTGTTTTATACTCTTTTTTACTTTATATCAAAGATAAATATAAGAAGTTTGATCTTAAAAAAGTTAAAGAATATAGAAATTCTATTGACTTAAATAATATTAGTTATAAACTATATGGAAATAATATATGCATGCTTAATATTGACAATTTTATAGATATTGAAGATATAAATGATAGATTCGATAAATTAATTGTAATATTATCTGAACCCGAAGTTATAATAGATGAATTAAATAGCGTCAATGGAGTATATTCAATAAAATATAACGCGTTTCTAAATGAAATCTTTTTCGAAAGTAGGACTGAGAAAGGTGGAAAAAAATCAGAAAATATTAAGAAATCAAAAATCAACAGGAGAAACTTTGGTAAGTATAGTTTCTCGAATATAATAGATAACAACAAACAATATCTGATAATGTCTAATCTAACAAATACATTTTATATAGATATAGACAAAAATAAAATATCAATAAAAAACATACAATCTATGTTGGCTACACTAGCATTATACTCTTTTCTAAAAGATAAAAATGAATACGGATGGAGAATATTCAATTATCTTATATCATTGCTTAAATTTAAAATTGAAGACAACTTCAGCGACTATCAAGAATTATCAAGATACAGAACAGATGGCAATCAAAAGCATATAAAATTGAACATAGAAAACAATACTTTTAACGACTTTACCACAGATAAAAATCAAATAACATCAAATTATTTAGATAAATCAGTCTTTATAGCTACATATGGAAATAATGGAGGATTTTAAATCGCTCTCTTATTATAAATAAATAAATAATGAAAAATATATATTTAGAATTTCTCGAGATGACATTTGTAACTGTAAAGATGAAAATACATTGGATAATTTTATATCAAAAATAAAAGAGAATAAAGAAAATAATATAGATAATTCATTTAATCATTACCACATGTACGATCAATGTCAAAACAGATGTGATGTATGCAGAAAGATCTATATGCTCGTCAATAATATGGAAATTTCTAATGAAGATTATGAAAAGGGAGGTAACAAAAAACAAAAAAGAAAGCCTGAAAAAGAAATTGACTTCTTAGAAAAACCAAGTTATTTTAACATTCAAAATATAGACACTTCCAAGATAGAACGATTGGGGAAGAAGGCTATATATGATTTAATCAATCAGAATATTTTATTATCCGCAAACACCTTATCTAAAGATATCATAGAAACTATTTTAAGAAATTACAGTACTGATATAAATAATTTTGAATATGACGCGTTGGTAAAATATATAGAGGACAACACTCCTTATGTCTTGAAACAACAGATATTAAAAACACATCCATATTTTTCTCTTTCGAATCTTAACAAAATTGTTTTGGATAAACAAATGGAAGTGATATATAAATCACATTCGTATCAAACATGTAATTTTAACAGCAGAATAGTCTCAAAACAGTATAAAAATCTATCTAGTTTAGATAGTGGATTTATAAGAGATGTAGTTTCGTTCGGAAATAATAACGATTTTATAGAGCCTGTTATATTTTGTTTATTTGCAAATAAATTAACATTTTTGGACGATTTAATAAACAACGTTGATCTTCTTACTGTACTGACAGACATGATAGTTAACAAGAAAATAACTGAAGAGAATAAATTTAGAATGTTTTTGAAAGCGTCTGATCCTACAGATTTTATAACAGGAGATACTAAGATAATTAACGGAGAAGTAAGATTAAAACACGAATTATATAGATTAATATATCACAATATGTTAAAGATGATTGTTTTAAACTTGAGACAAGGTAAGTGGTACAGTCAACTGTCAGGAGAGTTATCAAAGATAACAAACAAAATAGGATTCAGATCTTACAAAACCGAAGAAGAAAAAATATTATCAACAGTCCTATCGTGTGTTCCATTTAAGCCTATACTTGTAACAAAAACAACAGACCCTATATCGTCTGTACCTGAATCCGTTGAATTTGTAGAGTTTGATATCATGAGAAATAGATTAGGTAGTATTAAAGAATCTTTGAAGTTAGATAGTTCTGTATTTAATAATATAAGTTACGACTCTCTTACTAAAAGATTGTGTATAGTTAGAAAATCTATTGTAAAGGAGGAAAAAAATTGTGCGTATCTTGGAGAAATTGGTAATTTAGGTCCATTTTTAGGTAATAAACTGTCATTTGATATGTTTAGAAATATAAATAATAATTCTGTTCTATTTGCAAATGGTGTCTTCTTTATTAGTATTTCTAGAATTCACAAGAAATCTTTATCAAGATTTTATAATTCTGGTGCAAAAAACATTGTACTAGACGATCCTATAGATATACCTGATGATCCAACAATCGGAGGCAAAGTATTCTCTCTAATAGGAGCTGTATGTTGTAAAACACTAGAAAATTCAGGAATATACGAAATGTGTTCATCGAAAAAATATATCGGACGATATTCATATAACAAAATTGATGACGATACGTGGATAAAGTATGACCCGTTTGCAATGTCAGTTCCGTATATGAAAAATAAGATCATAGAAGATTCTTTGAGAAAATTGTTTAGAGAACAAAATGTAGAAATAGAAAATTTCGTAATAGATAATGATACTCCTTATGCTATAAAAGAGAAAATTAAAAATATTTCTAATGACAAATTTTCAATAAAAGATTTTCTATATAATGGTGGTCATGTTAAAGACGATATTTCTAGATACGCAACATTATTGGTATACAACAATGCTGGATTTGAGAATATTATTTGTGACGTAGGTTACATATTTAAGGTTACATATTATTTAGGTTACATATTTAATTTTTGTTTAATTTCATTCATTATCTTCTTTGTAACTTTTGTTTTCCAAAAATTATTTTAAAAACAGAAATAATACATTTAAATTGAAAGATGGATTCGTCAAATAATAAATTAAAAATCTTATACTGCGAACTTTATTTCGACGAAACATACGTGTATAATTTGAAGGAAAAATATGATAAGTTAAGTAAAAATGACAAAGAAATTATACAAAAATGTTTGAAAAAAAATTGAAATATAAAGTAAATGAATTATTAAATTGTAAAAATCTTTATGTTGTAGACTATATATCTAATATAAAATATGAAAGTATAGTAAAAAACATAAACAGTTTTAATACTATTATAGATTTATATAATAAATACTACAATGATAAAGAATATGTTAAATGTATTATACTATATATGAAATTTAAAAATAATAGATTGTTCTATACATTAAAACTGGAAGAATCATATTACCATTTATTTTGTATTTCATGTAATAGTATATGTGAAAAAATAAAGGTAAATTCAGATTTGAAAGTTGTTATATGTAATATATTTTGTATACATCTCTCAAAATATAAATACTATTGTAAGTGCAACTATTAACACAATGAATTATCACAGATATATATATGATAGAATAAATTTTGATAAGGATTTAATACTTAAAATTAAATTAAATTATGATAATCTAGATACATCAAAAAAAAAAAAAAATTACAGAAATACATATTTACAAACAATAAATCAAAATTATCAAATATCATTAATTGTAATAATATATATATATAATTCAATATATATCATTATATAATTTGGAATATATAAAAAAAAATTTAGATGATTACGAATATAGTATAAATCGCTACAATACACTATTATCTTTTAATAATTACAGAGAGTGTTTTAAATACAAGGAAATTGTTAATAATAGATTATTTTATTTGGCTGATATTTATAAGACTAAAAGGATTAAGATATGCTTATATATAGTGTGTAATGAAAAAATTAATAAAATACAAATACATTATGTGATATTATTATGTTCAAACTTAT
Source organism: Linepithema humile (assembly GCF_040581485.1). Lineage (NCBI taxonomy): Eukaryota > Metazoa > Arthropoda > Insecta > Hymenoptera > Formicidae > Linepithema > Linepithema humile. The sequence goes on from NC_090132.1 coordinate 13,188,827, forward strand.
GTGTATTGGTATAGATAGATATACTTATTCTTGCAAATGTTCTAATTTACATTTTTATAATATATAACTATATTTTTATAATATATGACTATTATATATGACTATTTTTATAATATATAACTATATTTTTATAATATATGACTATTATTATATGACTATTTTTTATAATATATAACCATTATATATATACTATTTTTATAACATATAACTATATTTAACTATATTTTTATAATATATAAATTTTTAAAAAAAAAATATAAAGAAAATTATATAAACACTACAATTAGACATGAACAAGATTACGAAAAAAAATTTTGATAAAATTAAGGAAATAAGCATACATGAAATAGAGAAATATGTTGATAAATTGAACGAGTTATATCTCATAAAAAGGGAAAAAGTCCAATAGATGATGAGTTATACGATATGATAGTTGAATACTTAAATAATTGTAAAAGTCATAGTTCTGTATTAAAAAATATTGGAGAAAAAAGAGGAAAGGAATTCAAAAAACTTCCAATATATCTTGGGAGTGAAGATAAAACATATGAACACGACAATAAACTAAGTAAATGGCTAAAAAACAATAACATTTCAGAAGAAGATGATGTTGTACTGTCTGCAAAAGCAGATGGGATATGTATATTAATATACAATTCTAATATATATACAAGAGGAGATGGCAATTATGGCAGATTAAAGAACGAAATAAAAGATTTTTTGAATTTCGAAGTTACGAAGGAAATAAAAGTTAGAGGAGAACTTATTATCAAAAAATCAGATCTTGATGAAATTAATAAAAAATACAACTTTAAAAATGTTAGAAATTTGGTTTGTGGACAAATAAATCGGAAGACTATAGACGAAGATATAGGAAAAAATCTATTTTTCTTGGGTTATGATGCAATAGATGATAATATTACACAACTAGAAAAGTTCGATATATTAAAAAATGTATATAAAATTGGTACCGTAAAATATGTGGTTGTGAAGGCTAAACATCTTAATTACGATTATTTAAAAAAAATATTAAGTGATTGGAAATATAATCTTGACTATTATATTGATGGTATAGTTATAAGAGACAATAAAGTACATAATATTTCATCGTCAAACAAATATTCGTGGTCTATCTCATTTAAACATAATTTTAATACGTACAAAGCTAATGTAGATCATATACCGTGGCAAATATCTAAAAGTGGTAGATTGATACCTGTTGCCATATTATATCCTCACGTTGAAATAGATAATACTATTGTGAAAGGAGTAACATGTAACAACGCTAAATATGTGATTGACAACAAAATTGGTAATGGATCTATTATAAAAATAAAATCTGGAGATATAATTCCAAATATAAAAAGTATAATCAAAGAAGGAGATTTGAAATTACCTGAATATGATTATTACTCGAAAGGAGTTCACATATACATAAAGGATTCTGACGATACTATAAATGTCAAAAAAATACTATATTTCTTAAAATATTTTAAGTACGAAGATATAGGAATGAAAACTTTGGAAAAAATAAATTCTGAGCATAAATTGACAGATGTTTTTAGTTTTTTAAGATTGAAAGAAAAAGATTTATCTTTCTTAGGAAAGAAAACGTCATTGAATATATATAATATTATTGATGACTTGAAAGACAAGAAGTTGTTTATAGTCGACTTACTATCGGCTATCAGTATATTTGATAATATATCGCGCAGAAGGTTATTTGAGATTTATAAAAATTTTTCTGATATACATACATATAACAAACATACTATATACGATAAACTAATATCTTTAAAAGGATTTAAGGAGAAAATAACAAATGAGTTTATTGTCGGAATAGGAAAGTTCATCAACGATAGAGACAAATATAATAAGAACTTTAACATCTATTATAAAATCAGTGATAATGATAATATAGTATTGTATGTGTCTCTATCTGGTTTTAGAGATATGACATATATACAAGATAAAATAAAAAACTATAATATTATAATAACGACAGTCAATAAATCTGATGTTTTAATTATTAAAGAAAGAACTCCTAAGAAATCATCAAAAATAATAGAAGCTGAAAAACAAAATAAACGTATTCTTACAATAGAGGAATTTATTACACAGAATTTTCTACATAAATTAGTTTTATATTAAAAAATATCGGTTTATTTTTATTACTTATAAATGGCAGATTTTGATACACTACTAAATGGACAAACTAGTATATACGATACTTTATATTTATTCACTATTTTTATACTTCCATTTTTAGGATACATATCTTCTATCATATACAGCCCAGAGTCTGGGAGAAAATGGTACAAAAGTAATAAGTTTGTTCTTTTGGATTTATCCAATAGTAGTTATGGATTATTTTTTACATTATTCATATATTTATTCGCTGGAATGGGAATCATATATATAGCCAATCATTACCTAGGAAACGATAACTTAAAACTTCCTCAAGGAAAACATTTTACAAGAATTAACGATCCTTTTCAATATTAGTAAATTTTGGGACAGTATAATATTAAGCTTACTTCCAGTAGGATTTTTATTGATATGGATATCCCAACCTCTAATGTTACAATTTAATTCATTAACAATACCAGGATCTCTTTCTATAATATCAACAATTCTATTCCTATTATTTTCAATATATATGATTAAAATACATTGGATTATAATGATTTTATTCCTTCCGTTGTGTATATGGTGTATATATATGTCTGCACTCTACTTTCTCACTCAAGACGAAACATGTAAAGCTAATCAAGATTCTAAAAATGAAGATGAAAAAAAAATAAAGATGATAATAAGACAAAAGACGAATCTAACGACGAGTTAAGACAACCATAATTTTTCTTTTTCTATAGGAGTTCCATCTATTGTTGCTTTCGAAACTGGAGTATAAAAGTTTACTGTTATATTTTTATCTAATTGATTTTTATCTAACTGATACAATTCTGATAAAGGAGTGATTCCAGTACCTATACTTTTTAAAGCATCTATTAAATTCAATGTATATAATATATCTATGTCTTTCTCAGTAAAATTAAATGAATTCTCGAAATTTTGATTATTATTTGAGTTGTTTTTTACAGGCGATGAATTATTTATATTATCTTTATAATTTTCAAGATTGTTAACAATATTGTTAGCAGACATATTATATTTATCATTAAATATCTTCTGTATATTTTCAGACGCTTTGTTTCCAAATACCACGTTTAGAATATCGTTTCCACTTTTAGTTACAAATTTTTCTTTATCAACATTATAAGGTTCTAATTTAGGAATTTTTATCTCTCCTAAAGAAACATTGATAGCACCGCATAATTCTGGGTCTTGAAGTAATTCTTCTTTTGAAATTGTTTTATTCTTTATCTTATTAATAATATCGTGAATACTTTTACTTCCTCCTTGAAAATCGTCAGTTATACTATTTGATATGCGTATGAAGATATTTTTGAAATCGTTTCTGTATCTTACATCATTTCTTGATATAAGCTCGTATAACTTATTTAAATTATCTACAGTCGTTCTCTCAACTATCATTCTACTTCCTCCTTTTTCAAGTGTTTTAGACATAAAATACAAACTTAATAATTTTGTTAATACTTCTGTAATTATAAGATATTCTATCCCGTAATACATATCTATGTAACATCCTAAAGAGTCATTTATCTTTCTTGAATCAAATTTTACAAATAATTTATTAATTTCAATTTCTCCTTCTATAGTTTTTATTATGAAAAATCTTAATATATTTTGAATAATATTAGATAGTAAAACCTTAACACAATCCAATTTAATATCTGATATATCACTAAAACTTAAAATTTTTTCAGATAATAATACATCTCTTATGTTTTTATTTTTTATTTCTTGTGGAATAATATTATGATACAATAATATTTTTATTTTTTTAGATATTTCGATAAGATTAAACTTTCCATTATAATTTATTTCATTAACTATAAAGTTACTTAATTTCTTGTTGTCATCTGATTTTTTATGATATTTTTTTGAAAAGCTTCCAAGTATACTTTTTAACGAGCTATTTTTTATATCTTTTTTGTTATTAATAATATCACTATATATTTCTAATATTTCCTTGTTTATATTATTTAAAAAAATACCCTCCATTTATTTATAATATTTGTTTAAAATTAGAATTGATTAATAAATGGAAACATATAAGTGCCATAAATGTTTATCATACTCGTGTATTAATGTCAATAATGGTTATCTCTGTAAAGAATGTAATGTTCTGTTTTCAAGTACAACTAAAAAATCTAGCAAAAGTAAAACTTTCAACAATAAAAAAATCCATTTTAACAATGTTATGAAAGATATTTCAAAACAATATAATATTGAAGATATTATGGAGATAATATATGATTCTATAAAAGAAAACAATATAGAAAAAAAATTTATAAATCAATCATTGATATGTAGTATATTAAAGAAAAATTCCAACAAGTTAAAAGATTACAAGATGGTATATAATATTTTAAATAAGTTAGAAAATAACGAGAAGAAAATATATATACCAATTGATATGAAAAACAATATAGAGATATTATTTTTGTCTTTTATTAATTTCCTATATTCAAAAAATAAGCTTGTGTGATTCGATAAGCTATAACCTAATATTAAGTAATATATTTAAGCTTTATGGGTTAAATAATACTTTAAAGCCAACTGTAAAAGACGAAAAAGAAGATTTGTGGAATATGTTTATTTATACTATAACTAATAATTATTTTAATAACGTAATTGAGGTAGACAAAATAAAATATACCAATTATAAACCAAAAATGATAACCAACTCTTTATATAAAATTGAAAATAGCACAGACTATCAGTAATTTTTACCTTTTTGTCAATATTGTTATTTTTATTTTATTATCTGACGTTATACAATCCAACCCTCCATATATATACGTGTCAGAAACATTTTTTATTATGTTGATAATTTCACTGCTGTCTTCAAAAAATATTATTGGTGGTATGTAAATATTAATTTGTTCATCTATATATATATATCGTTCAAACAATTTTAAATACGAGCCTTTACAAATCACCGAACAAAAACTTATAAATAGATTATCACATTTTAGAATATTATGATTGTTTTCTATTTCACTATTGCATAATAAACACCTTTTATTATTATATATCAATACTATTTTAATTAATTTATCGTATAAAATATTAAAATCTTTAAATGCTTTTAAGTGAAAATAATAATTATTATTATTTTCATAGAAATATCCTTTGAATTTAGAAAAATCTTTTGTGTCATCTATAAGTCTGAAGATATCATCTTTATTTTCTATAATATTTATGGGAATCAAATTTATATCAACTTTATCTACATAATTAAACATAGTCTATATATTTCCAAAAAACACTTCACTGCACATTATAGAGCAGAAAAATCCATACCTTTTTCTATCCCAAATATATTTTTCTATTTTCCTGTTACAGTACCAGCATATATCTTTATTGTAGTTAAAATTTAACTGAGAATTAATATTAACCCTAAAATTAATATTCGAAAAATATTTATGTGTTTGAATAAAAAAAAATTATCAAAAATTTTTTCATTTATAATTTTAATGAAAGTTTTCATTGGATTTTTTTGTTCATGAAAATTAATTGTATATTATTTTTTTTTTTTTTTTTTTGAGGTAAAACTGATTCGGACATTTTTAAAAATTATTTAATGGGGTATTATTCCAGAATAATTAAGAGCAGAGTTTTATTTAATATTATATATATTATTTATTTTTTTGCTTTTATTGATTTATTTTTTTGATTATTTTATAGATTTAAATCTTTTAATATAAATTCAATAATATATTATATAAATAATTATTTAATAAGAATTTTTGATTATTTAATTATTCATATAATATATTATAAAATTTATATTAAAATATTTAAATCTATAAAAAAATAAAAAAAAAAAAAATTAAAAAAAAAATCAATAAAAGCAAAAAAATAAATAATATATATAATATTAAATAAAACTCAGCTTCCAATTATTCTGAAATAATACCTCAATAAATAATTTTTAAAATTAAATTTTACCATTGACGTATAAAAAAATAAATATCGATACCATAAAAAAATATTTGGAACCGGGATCCGTTTTACTAACAAGCAATCATTACAGCAAAACTTTTATCATTACTCCTTCTCCGATAAAACACGGAGCAATATATTTCGGACACGATATACATAAAGAAATTAATACATTATACAATAATATAAAATTATATTTAGAATATAAAAAAATTAACCTTCTAAAGCCAAAAGACGAAATATATGTACCTGAACACATCAAATATTTAGATAACATATATAATATTATAGATATAAAAAAATTAATGGATAAATTAGAAACTTTGAAAGATAAATATAATAGTGACAACGACTATATAGTAGAAATTTCAGATAAAGGTCCTAGAATTTTAACATTTGACAAGTTTATAAAAAATAAAAATGAAATATTTACCATTATTACAATAAAAATATGATGAAATTAGCATCTATAAATTCTTTATATTTTTTAGGAACAAAATATACGTTTAATAAAGATAAAAAAGGAAAATATTGTTTTGAAATGATAATTCAATCATACGAAATTATAGATAAGTACTTTAAATCTCTAAAAGTTTCAATAATTTTTGATTCATATTATACATCATCTTGTTTTACAAAAAGCAGATATTTCAATCTCGTGTACAGAAATTAAATTTAATGAAAATTTATAATAATTTTAATAAAACATGAATAGAATATACCAATTTCTAGAACACGGAACTCTTCTTGGAATTAATAGCAATAATTCTGTAATTTATGAAATAAACGATTACGGATCTTATACAACATTATCTAGTGACAATATTGTACTTAAAAAAGTTACAAGAAAATTTAGAACCAATATTTTTAAACTATTTGTAGAATATTGTAAAAAACACAGTTTAATAATATCAACTTTTATAGATATTACAATGTATTCAAAAGATAATAAAGTATTACATTACAACACTATTTGCAATAACGTAAAAAATACAAAAAAATATAAATTTAAAATATCAGATTATATAAAATGTAAGCATAAAATGTGTAAACTGTGTTACGATGGTGGTTACGTAATTATGGTATAATAGATAACATTTAGAAAATTATTTAATATTTATCTTTAGTTCGTTTGTGTTCATAAATATGAAATCAATCATCTGAAATAGGTACTATCAAGGATAGAAGATTGGGAGAAGTTAATAATGTATAATGTGATACATGTCAACTTACAAAAAATACTGGATGTAATGGCCATTCTGGGAAAATACCATTAAGAAATAAAATATTCGTACATCCAAGTATGATAAGCGAAATCAAAAACATATTAAGTACTTTTTTGATTTCAAGAACATTGGGTGATTACAATTGCAAAAATATTTCATATTCAAGATATACAGATCCACTAACTCCAATACCAGATATCAAAACACTCGATATATCTAGAAAAATTTATTGTATTATGATAATTGATTGTATATATACGAATTGATAAATATCGATTTTTTTTTTTTTTATAGTTAATACATTTAAAAGAGTTAAATTCAATACAATTCACGAATATATTTTTAATGAGTGTAATAAAAAACAAAGTCAAAAGGACAATTTTACAATATTATTTGAAATTTTTTCAGAAAAAAAATAGTAATTACTTTTTTAATATTTCAGATAAAACATTAATAAATTCACTCTTTGATACTTTATCATCATTATTACTATCAAATAAACATTTTAATATCGATAATTCTTTATCTATAGATACTAAATCATTATGTGGAAGATACGTTTTATAAATAGTCTTTATCTTATCATAAACTAAATCATCCTTTTCTTTATTAGACACATTATCGTAAAATAATTCTTGAGAGCTTTTAGATGAATCAAATTCTTTAATTCCATTTTTAAATTCATCGAAACTTATTTTATTATCTTTATTAATGTCATATTTTACAATTATATCTTCTAATTGTTTATCTTTTAATTGTACATTTTCAAATATCTTATAGAATTTCATTAAATCTTTTTTTGTAATATACTCGTTATCTGAAGAAATATAATCGAATAATACTCTATTAATATCAGAAGACATTTATACTACTAAAAATAAGTTACAGACTCGTTAACTTTGTCATTGCAAGTATTAAGAGGAAGTATTTTGGAATTTAATATATCTTCGTCTATGTAAGTATTAAATATATTTGTTGTAATTGAAAAATAACCAGTTCTATTTATTATTTTCATAATAATATCTTTATTTTTATTATTATCAATGTAATAAAACCAATTAGAGATTAACTTGAGACCAGAAACATACGAGCAACAAATTATTTCAACTAATTATAGCGTTTTTAATCCGCGCCGTATCAATCCGCGACGACAAAGTGTCGCTTCTCAATACTTTAAAACGAGCAACAAATTCAGTTTCTTATTTTTTTTAATAGTATATTGTTCATAAATTAATTTGATACCAGAAACATACGAGCAACAAATTATTTCAACTAATTATAGCGTTTTTAATCCGCGCCGTACCGGTCCGCAACGACAAAGTGTCGTTCCTCGATACTTTAAAACGAGCAACAAATTCAGATTCTTATATATTTTGATAGTACAGAGTCTGTAGAATAATTTGACACCAGAAACATATGAGCAACAAATTATTTCAACTAATTATAACGGTTTTAATCCGCGCCGTATCAATCCGCGACGACAAAGTGTCGCTTCTCGATACTTTAAGACGAGCAACAAATTCAGTTTCTTATTTTTTTGAATAGTATATTGTTCGTAGATTAACTTGAGACCAGAAACATACGAAGAACAAATTATTTCAACTAATTATAGCGTTTTTAATCCGCGCCGTACCGGTCCGCAACGACAAAGTGTCGCTTCTCGATACTTTAAAACGAGCAACAAATTCAATTTCTTATATATTACGATAATACAGAGTCTGTAGATTAATTTGGTACCAAAAACATACAAGCAACAAATTATTTCAACTAATTATAACGTTTTTAATCCGCGCCGTATCAATCCGCGAAGACAGTGTCGTTTCTCGATACTTTAAAACGAGCAACAAATTCAATTTCTTATATATTTCGATAATACAAAGTCTGTAGATAAATTTGGTACCAAAAACATACAAGCAACAAATTTTTTTAATTAATTATAACGTTATTAATCCGCGCCGTACCAGTCCGCGACGACAAAATGTCGCTTCTCGATACTTTAAAACGAGCAACAAATTCAATTTCTTATATATTTCGATAGTACAAAGTCTGTAAATTAATTTGGTACAAAAAACATACGAGCAACAAATTTTTGAACTAATTATAACGTTTTTAGTCCGCGCCGTATCAATCCGCGACGACAAAGTGTCGCTTCTCGATACTTTAAAACGAGCAACAAATTCAATTTCTTATATATTTCGATAGTACAGAGTCTGTAAATTAATTTGGTACCAAAAACATACGAGCAACAAATTTTTGAACTAATTATAACGTTTTTAGTCCGCGCCGTATATATCCGCGACGACAAAGTGTCGCTTCTCGATACTTTAAAACGAGCAACAAATTCAATTTCTTATATATTTCGATAGTACAAAGTCTGTAGATAAATTTGGGACCAAACACATACGAGCAACAAATTATTTCAACTAATTATAACGTTTTTAATCCGCGCCGTATCAATCCGCGACGACAGTGTCGCTTCTCGATACTTTAAAACGAGCAACAAATTCAATTTCTTATATATTTCGATAGTACAAAGTCTGTAAATTAATTTGGTACCAAACACATACGAGCAACAAATTATTTCAACTAATTATAACGTTTTTAATCCGCGCCGTATCAATCCGCGACGACAGTGTCGCTTCTCGATACTTTAAAACGAGCAACAAATTCAATTTCTTATATATTTCGATAGTACAAAGTCTGTAAATTAATTTGGTACCAAACACATACGAGCAACAAATTATTTCAACTAATTATAACGTTTTTAATCCGCGCCATATCAATCCGCCACGACAGTGTCGCTTCTCGATACTTTAAAACGAGCAACAAATTCAATTTCTTATATATTTCGATAGTACAAAGTCTGTAGATAAATTTGGTACCAAAAACATACGAGCAACAAATTTTTTTAACTAATTATAACGTTATTAATCCGCGCCGTACCAGTCCGCGACGACAAAATGTCGCTTCTCGATACTTTAAGACGAGCAACAAATTCAATTTCTTATTTTTTTGATTAGTATATTGTTCGTAGATTAACTTGAGACCAAAAACATACGAGCAACAAATTATTTCAACTAATTATAACGTTTTTAATCCGCGCCGTATCAATCCGCGACGACAAAGTGTCGCTTCTCGATACTTTAAAACGAGCAACAAATTCAATTTCTTATATATTTCGATAGTACAAAGTCTGTAAATTAATTTGAGACCAGTAACATACGAAGAACAAATTATTTCAACTAATTATAACGTTTTTAATCCGCGCCGTATCAATCCGCGACGACAGTGTCGCTTCTCGATACTTTATAACGAGCAACAAATTCAATTTCTTATATATTTCGATAGTACAGAGTCTGTAAATTAATTTGGTACCAAACACATACGAGCAACAAATTATTTCAACTAATTATAACGTTTTTAATCCGCGCCGTATCAATCCGCGACGACAGTGTCGCTTCTCGATACTTTAAAACGAGCAACAAATTCAATTTCTTATATATTTCGATAGTACAGAGTCTGTAGATTAATTTGGTACCAAACACATACGAGCAACAAATTATTTCAACTAATCATAACGTTTTTAATCCGCGCCGTATCAATCCGCGACGACAGTGTCGCTTCTCGATACTTTAAAACGAGCATCAAATTCAGTTTCTTATATATTTCGATAATACAAAGTCTGTAGATTAATTTGAGACCAGAAACATACGAAGAACAAATTATTTCAACTAATTATAACGTTTTTAATCCGCGCCGTATCAATCCGCAACGACAGTGTCGCTTCTCGATACTTTAAAACGAGCAACAAATTCAATTTCTTATATATTTCGATAGTACAGAGTCTGTAAATTAATTTGGTACCAAACACATACGAGCAACAAATTATTTCAACTAATTATAACGTTTTTAATCCGCGCCGTATCAATCCGCGACGACAGTGTCGCTTCTCGATACTTTAAAACGAGCAACAAATTCAATTTCTTATATATTTCGATAGTACAGAGTCTGTAGATTAATTTGGTACCAAACACATACGAGCAACAAATTATTTCAACTAATCATAACGTTTTTAATCCGCGCCGTATCAATCCGCGACGACAGTGTCGCTTCTCGATACTTTAAAACGAGCATCAAATTCAGTTTCTTATATATTTCGATAATACAAAGTCTGTAGATTAATTAGAGACCAGAAACATACGAAGAACAAATTATTTCAACTAATTATAACGTTTTTAATCCGCGCCGTATCAATCCGCAACGACAGTGTCGCTTCTCGATACTTTAAAACGAGCAACAAATTCAATTTCTTATATATTTCGATAGTACAGAGTCTGTAAATTAATTTGGTACCAAACACATACGAGCAACAAATTATTTCAACTAATTATAACGTTTTTAATCCGCGCCATATCAATCCGCGACGACAGTGTCGCTTCTCGATACTTTAAAACGAGCAACAAATTCAATTTCTTATATATTTCGATAGTACAGAGTCTGTAAATTAATTTGGTACCAAGCATATACGAACAACAAATTATTTCAATTAATTATAACGTTTTAATCCGCGCCGTATCAATCCGCGACGACAAAGTGTCGCTTCTCGATACTTTAAAACGAGCAACAAATTCAGTTTCTTATTTTTTTGAATAGTATATTGTTCATAAATTAATTTGAGACCAGAAACATACGAAGAACAAATTATTTCAACTAATTATAACGTTTTTAATCCGCGCCGTATCAAGCTGCGACGACAGTGTCGCTTCTCGATACTTTAAAACGAGCAACAAATTCAATTTCTTATATATTCTGATAGTACAAAGTCTGTAGATAAATTTGGTACCAAAAACATACGAGCAACAAATTATTTCAACTAATTATAACGTTAATAAAACTGGTTAATAAAAATTCTTTAATATATATTTATAAAAATGGAGAACGTGTGGAATATGGAAACGCGCATAAGCATAGCAATACATATGTTACCGTCTGCGACGAAGCAACAAATATAGGCCGTTCGAGAATCGCGCAATCGCAATCGAGACGCATCCTGGCAGATGGATTGGACACTAATAGCGAATTATTATATAACAATTAAAAATGAAATGCAAACAGGCGCACGCTTTCGATTGATTGCGCGATTGTGCGGCCGACAATAACCATAAGCGAACAACGGAAACTTCGAGCCGCTTGACATAAAATAATTCAGTGCTTAACAAGCCGAAAAAAAGAAACACTAATTATATCTTCACATAAATATCCTATAATATATTCGAAACCAAAGCATTGTAACCTTCTAGAGGCAAAGAAGAAATAGAAAAGTACCTAATCTTGTATGGTTTAGTTCGACCACTGATTTGTCCGTGTGTGTTCGTTACTAAAATATGTTTCTTTAGTAAAAAAATTTTGAAAAATTTTTACCAACGTGTTTTAAATTTTCCAGTTTAATGTTCCTCAATCCTTTCTTTGTTATGCAAATTTATATAAAAACAGATGGCAAATTGTTAATAAAGATTGAAGTTTATCTAACAAATAAAACTAAAATTGTAATTAATGAACGACAATTATTAAAATTAAATATTAGCAAAGAAATATAAGATATTTATATGTACCAGTTTTGGCCATTATATTTATAACTATTTAAAAAATTATTTTTTTTATAGTTGGAGATTGAAATGTGTCTAGCCATTGAGACATTTATCTTATTACATTTTCTTTTAACAACAATTTAACAAATAAAATTTAAAAAAAATCTTTTAAGATGATGTTTCTTATATGCAAGAAACTTCTTCCACTCTCACAAAAGAGAATCTTGCTGAGAATCTTTACCTACCCACAGTCATTATCTTTGTCAATAAACTGCAATCTAACTGCCAAAGCAGAAGTTCCAAAGTTTATCGACAGCAAAAAATAAAAAAAAATATAGAAATAATAAAAAGTTTTTAAATTCTTATATGCAAGGAACATTCGCTCTCGCGGAAAAAATCTTGCTGTTTGCCCACCCAAAGTTATGTCATTATCTTTGTTATCAATAAACTGCAAACTAACTGCCAAAGCAGAAGTTCCAAACTTTATCGACAGCAAAGAATTAAAAAAAAGAAGTGATAAAAATTTTTTAAATCCAAACTATCTGAAAATTCTAATGGAAAATCCTACCTAATAGAAATTCTACCTAACACAAAAACTTATCTATAAAAAAATTCTATACCTAGGAGTTCGTAAGAAACTATAAACCAACAAAGTTTAATAAGATTGAATTCTTCGCGGAATCGTTTGGGAGTTTATCGCAGAATCATTTAGGAATTTTTCGCAAGATGCTTAGCGCAGAGCTCAGCTCAGTTACCGCTATTTACATCTAAAATTCGAGAGGGAGTTTTTCGCAGGACGCTAGCGCAGAGCTCAGCTCAGTTTCCGCTAGGCGCGTCTGAAATTTATGTTGATAGTCAACCATTAATCAATGGTTGATCGTATCAACGTTATTTCGAGATTCGTGCTCGACCATCATCGATAGGACCACGAATATCGAATTTCCGTGCTCAACCATGGGATCAATTAAGCCATAGGACCACGGATGCATGGATAAGCTAGGAAAGATTGCGAGGAAATTGGCGTATAGCAAAAAATCATACATACAATATATTTAGTAATGGTTAACTGTAATTGCGTTATTTATTAAATAAATCATTTCAAATATGATGTCAATTCTTAAATTATATGTTTTTGCAAAACATATGCTTTTTATTTTTAATTTATACTTATTTGCAATAAATGTATATGAATTTTGAATTTCTTTGACTTGCTTTTCTACGCCAATTTGAACAAAATTTAATCCTGGATATAAAAATGCAAATCACTTACCGTGTTGAAGGAAAAGGAAGAAGGGAACAAATTTGTTGTCATTCATTTTCTCATATAAAAATATATATAGCAAAATATATAAATAAAAAAAATAAAAATAAAATTTTATTTAAGATTATTATTATATTATTTTTCTCTCTTTTTGTTATTTCCTCATACATAAAAAAATATGAAAAAAATTTAAATAAATATACGAATAAAATTCAATATTATAAAAATAAATATTATATAAAAAATTATATAAAAAAAATTAAATAGTATATAAAAATTAAATATGATTCAAGTTAATCAAAATATATTGAGATATTCGAAGAGTTCGTAGTAATTTTTATAACAAAATTAAAAGCAATTTTTATATGTTTAAGTCCATTCTTATTCAACAATGTATGTATCGTTGTTTTCGGCAACTTTGAGTCATCTCTAACAACAGAGCATACATTAGTGAATAAAAATCGACATATAAACATGTAACGATTGTTTTTAATTTTGTTCTAAAAAAGATCTACAAACTTTACGACTTACTAGCCCAATATATTCGAGTTTGATCTATAAATAAATAAATAAAAAAAAGTACATACATGTAATATGAATATCATGAAAAATTATAAATAAAAACTTAAATAAACCTTGTGTAAAATTAGTACTTTATTGTACATTATTATAAAAGAATTTAAATATGCAATAAACTAGAAAATTTTATGAATTAAAGATAAATGTTTAATCTATTATACAAATAAATAAAAATATATGTATCATATTAAAATTAATATTTTTTCATGGTCTTCATATTAAAATTTGGCGTACGTACAGCCTTCTTGGCGTGCAATATACGCTTTAATTTATAATTTTGTATGTGCATTATAACGTGCACATATTCCAGGGTTAAATTACGAACAACTAATCTAAGTCCTAGCCTCTCCATTTTAAAATAATGGATCAAAGAAATAGTTTTATTTCTTATAATTTTATGTAAAATATTCTTATATATGATTATATTTTTAATATTCTGCTATCGTTCTACTTATTTATAGACCTATTCATAATAAGCCTTTAAATTTTAACACACTAACAATATTAATTCAAAAGACTATTAGGCCAATACAAGTTGTCCGTGTTCAAATTTATATGTTGAATAATATGAATAATAATATGAATAATATGAAAAATTAAACGGCAAAGTCTGCAAAATGTCTTAAAAGTATATTTATTGTACCATTGTTCGATCCACTATTTTAATAAGACAAATTGGACTGACTCACCGATCGATGCGCAGCAGCGGAGTTGTTGTTCTGTTGATCTGCAAAGCTGATCTGTAACACAGAAAAGTAAATCGGTTAAAGCTGCATTCAAAATGATTAATATTTGTAAAATAATAATTGTGCACATTCAACTTTTTAACTTATTTATTTAAGCAAATATTTAATAAAAAATTTATTGAAAAAAAGGTTAATTATATCAAAAATTTCTAATAATTAAATATAAATATTAAACATTACAAATATTTCATTAAATATTTCTAATATTTTGTGCGCATTTTGCAAATAATAAATAACAAATAATTACTTACTTTAAAGTTGCTCCACCGGCGCCCGATGCTCCTCCTGAGCCTCCTCCTTCTCTCAGTGGTCCTTCGAAGCACTCACATTGAATCTCACGCGTTCGTGGCGCATGCATTGCTCGCATGCGTACCTGAATACGAAAATCGCGCGATACTTAAAACGGCACTCCCGACATCACAGGCGAATCGAACCGAATTGTCCAAGCTGTGACGTTACGCGCGAATTCCGTCCGCGTTTCAGACGACCACATTTACCAATTGGGGCACGATTCTCTCAAAACAGAAGGCAAAGATAAGCTCGAAGAAGATGAGGTGATTAGTCATCCAATCAACCGACTAGATACAAGACATCTGAAAAGCAATCGGTAGCGTTTGACTAACTCCGGTAGCCGTCCTCGACTACCTTCGACAGTCCGGCTATCTGTACAACTAGCGCGCTGCACGTAAAACCGAAGATTGCCCTGCCGTAGTGGAGATTTTATGATTGAAACCGACCTTTCCCTCCCCCGAGCCAAGCCTAAAGTCAAAAAAAATCGTGTCCCAATATTTGTCATACAGCAAAAATGCGTTCATCTATAGATTCGCTATAACTCTCGGCATTAACGGCACTCCCGACGCGCATTTTGTTACACTATACGACGGAACGAATATATTTTGTAGCACCGATTACGCGCACAAAGTTGATCTGTAAAATAAAAAAAGAAATGCAGATTAGTGTTTGAAATAATTAATATTTATAAAATAATTACTGCGCACATTAAACTTTATATTCGTTTATTTATGCATACGTCTAAACAAAGAATTAAAATTTTCAAAAATATATTTTTTGAATAAAGAAAAAAGTTTAATTAGTTGAATAATAATAAATATGTAAAATATTTCTAAGAATAGTGAATATCAACTATTGTAAATATTTTACTATATATTTAAAGTATTTTAAATATTTTATGTGCGCTACATTATATTAATATTTTATATGCAATATTTTATGCAAATAAGAAATAAGAAATAAATGATTAATTACGCAAACGTTGTCCCCCCGCGCTCGATGCTCTTCCTGAGTCCCCTCCTCTTCTCAGTTCTCGCAGTCCAAGGCACTCACTCGCGTTCGCGTCGCGTATATGAAAATCGCCCGATATTTTAAACGAGATTCCCGACGTGTACTTTGTCATTTTAAGACAAAGATGTAACTCAAATATTACATGTTTGACACTCTGCGCGACAGATTAAGACGGAAAAGCATGACATGGAAAACTGTGAGAAATAGTAAAGGTATTATTGAAAATAATAACGCGCCGATACGCCGATTTACCATTCGTATGAGTGCCGCCGTGCGAATAATAACGGTATAATAGGAAACACAAGGTCGCGCCGATTCCGACTTAAAGGAATGCGAGAAGTGGGGGGCAACAATGTTTACGCTGATACACGAACGTGCGCACGAGAGAGAGAGAAAGAGGATGTGCGCGCATACTAAGCGTAACGACGAAAACAACCCCAACGCTACGAGTCGGTTTCGAATAAATAAATGTTTGATAATTGCTCTGTTTCGAAACCGACTATCGGAAGAAAATTAACCCGTATACTTTATGCGAATTTACATCACGAATTTGACACGCTACGGTCCGCGAAACGAATACAAGTTAAACGTACTTTGTGCCGCGACACATCCATACATATAATTATAGTATAAAACGATATAAATTCAACGATTGATTCTACAATGTACACTCATAATATGTATGTTCCTACACATCGCGTTTCACAGCTGAGATGAATGGACTGAAGGATATCGAGTACATTTTTGATTCTGGCAATGACTTGAAATGTTATCAATTTTGACAGCTTATAAATAGCTCGTGTTTCTACCGCTAGTATTGTTCCCATATTGTCATTTTTAAGCAGTAGAAAAGTTAAAAGTATATATTAATTTAATCCAAAAATATATTTTTTAACCAATCCAAAATTATTAATTTGCAGTTTGTAAAAGTTCATAAATAGCCTCGGAAACATTTTTTTCTTTTTTTATAAGATAGAAGAAGAGAGCAGAGTTGAACAGAGTAGTTTCCAATTATGTCGTAGGACAAGAGAAAATGACCAAATTCGCTCACCCTGGTTTTATTTCCGCGTGCTTTACACGTATTTCTACATTATTTCTTTTTCTTCTTCTCCTTTTAGTACACTTTGTTAGTGTGCCAGTAAATGAGTTCTTTTGACGATTTATTTTCGAAGCTTTTCTATTAAGTATTTACAGTTTCTATTTTGTTTTCTTTCAAGTAAATTTTTTTTCAATATTTGGATAATGTTTTGACCATATTCTATTTTCAATAACTTTTAATTTTATAATTAAACATATATATACCACATACATATGAGACATTATTGTCTCCACAAACTCATCTCTTTCTACTACACAAATATAGAAGCGCAGCAAATCATTTACTCGAAGAAGCCAGTCAATAAATAACGTTTTTGTAATAAACACGCAGCCACCTGGGACCTTTTGCTCCAAATAAACACGATCCATATCGAAATCCGGCCGGTACCGTCATGATGTTATCGTGATAATCGATGTGATAACTGCAAAAAAATGATCTCTTAGAATATAGGTATATTTTATTTTTATTAAATGAAAGAACTGAATGAATTAATAGGCTTGTTACTTAAAAATATACCAAATTTAAATAATGTAGATTATATTAGAAACAATTACAATTCATTAAAAAAATTACAAGAATATATTAAAATTGACAAGATAGTTCCAAAGATAAGTGAAATATCAGAAAATAATATACTTAAATAAATATGACATTAAGGATAATTGATAGTCATAAGAATATAGGAGAAATATTAAATGAGAATATTAATAAAAATTATAAACATGTAATTTTTCTAGATTGGGACGATACTGTTATAAGTACAAGTTCACTAAATAATTATAAGTTTGAATTTCGAAATCAAAGAGAAAAGTTTGATATAATTGAAACATTTAAAGCTTTTTATATAAATGATTCGTGCCTTGCATTATATATATTGACATACAGACAGAATCCATACGATGTTCAAGGAGAAGCTACAGAATTAAAAATAATGGAATATTTAAAATCAGATTATAAATGTAGAAGGACAGATACATATAATAGAATAGGTCCTATAATTTCTGTAGACTATGGATCCTAAAATAAACGTAATTCAAGAAATCATTAATGAAGATTTTAATAAAATAACTAATAATGTTCTTTTATATTTTGTAGATGATAACTATAAAAATATAGTAGGATGTTTATTATCGAGTAAATACGAAGATAACATGTTTATCTATTTTTTTCCAGACTCAAATGAAGACCTAACAATATCAAGAAATATAAACAAAAAAGCTAAAGAAATATTAAAATATTTAAAATAAAAATATATTAAAATCTATTGAAATTTAGTACATTGTTTTACAATCATTCCTAAGATATTTTCAAATTCTTCTATTGTCATCTTTTCAAATTGATAACTTTCGTCTTTAAACTGTTTTAATTCAAAATTATCATTTTTATATACTATATTATTGATTGATTTTATTTTTAGATTTTCCTTCGGATTTGGTATCAACATGAAATTTCTTCCTATAATATATTCCATTACTGCTGTAGTACTATCAATAGATTCGATCTTATCGTCATCTTTCTCTTTTTTTACAGGCTTAAAAAATTTCAAGTTAGAATTAACTTTAAAGAATATAACAATGGGTCTATTTTTTTTCACTGAATACAGTCTTTTTACTTCTTACAATGATTTTTTTTCCTTTTGTATTGATTTGTTTGAGATATATTATATTTTTATTGTCTGTATTTCCAAAAATCAATGGGATATAATCCCCGTTAAATATATATTCAGAGATATGCTTTTCAGTTAACTGTTCCTGAGACAATTTAGCTTTGACTAAATTACTGTCGATAATAGCTGCCATTACAATATCCTTGCCACTAGGTTTAATACTTTCAAACTTATAGTTTTTAAAATTCTTCTTAAACTTAGGATTTTTCTTTATTTTATTAATAAAAGTCTTTACTATATCAAATTTATAACCTCCCTGTAGACATTCCGAATCTGATGTGTCGTCAACAGAATCTACAGAAAAAGAATTGATATAAAATATTCTTTTTTTTCTATCATTTTTTTTTTTTAATATGTTGCTTATCTTAATATCTTCAATTAAAATACTATCGTCTGATTCTGAAGTATATTCCTTCATAATTCTATTTAAATGCAAATATTTTTATAAAATCTTCTAGTAAAATTAGTTCCTATAGATCCGTTACTTGATTTCTATATAACACCAAATATATCATTATATCTCTCTTTAGTATAAAATATTTTAATCTCTTTATCATCGTCAATATCTTTTTTAAATACCGTTTTTACTGATTTTTTTAGTGAATTTACTATTTCTTCCATTTTTTGCTTATCCATTAATATAAACGTATTATTTCCTATATTTGATATGTAATTAAACGAAAGTTCTCTCTCATAAAATATATTTAACTCGTGTGTTTTTGTATCTTTCTTTGACAAATTTGCCTTAGATGTTAATATAATAGGTTCTGGATATACGTTTTTTCCAAATTCTAAATTATTTAAGCCTGTAACTTTATCTATAAATACATAATATATATATTTAAAATCTTTACAACGTGTAATTATTTTATAACACGTGTTCAATTTCTTTTTTTCATAAGTCATATCCGTAATAGTATTTTTATTGTACATAATAGTACTCAGTTTATCTCTCTCTCATTATATCCCTTTATAATTTTAGTTTTTATTAATAAAATATCAATTAAATTATTTAGCAAATGTTTATTAACTTCCATACTAAAAACAGTTCAATTTAATAATTTATATTTCATATTTTATTTAAACTATAAAAAATCGGGATACAATATTTTCTCTTTCACAATTTTTGGTATTATAATTTTTCCCCTGCAATTTAAAGATTGTAAGAATACTTTACATGCATATGTAAAATTAAACTTATTCAATTCTGGAGAGTAACCCAAATTTTCACATCTGGTACACTTCCATCTAGAATAGTCAGGATTACTCTCATGAGTTGCGAAATCTCCGCATCTAGTACATATAAACGATTCAATTCTGTCTTCCACTGAATCTGATAGTAAAGAGAGTAATACATCTGAAGCTCCATGCCACGCAATTCCGTCTCCCTCCGAAATCTTTCTCCGAATCTTATTCCTCCTTGTCTTTTTTTTCCACTAGGTGCTTGAAGTAATTTTGTCTTCTTTCCTCTGTTCCTCACTGTTATTTTCTCAATAGCCATCTGAGTGAGTAATAGGTAATACTCCATACCCATAAAATGTTTATTTCCACCATCACATTTTATCAATTCGTGTGTATAAGGATTGTATAGATCAACCAAACAAGATGCCTTTTCATCATACTCCTCGTCTGTAAGATTATCATTATATCTCTTGTATCTATTTATTATTTAAGAATGATAAGAATCTAATCCTGTATTTGTCAAGGTTGATAATTTATAAGTTTAATACTTCCCTCGTTGTCTCCGAAAGGATTCGAAGAATAACTACTGGTAAGTTTTATCTGATTGTAGAAATTAAATGTTTTCCTAGATATAATAGAAACGCTGTTTATAATTATATCCGGAGTTACCCCATTAATAGTATGAGGCAACATCTTGTGTTTCCGTCAATTCTGTTAATAGTTCTCCAACATTATCATATACGTCTTTCAACCCTCCTTTTGGATTATCATCAATGTATTTCAGGAAATCAGATAAAGTCTCGTACACTTTTTTTCCTTCGTTGTTTTTTATTTTTTCATTCAGTTTATTTGTAAATTTCTTCTTGTAATATATATTTAGTGGAACTATATCAGATATAGTATCTATATTAATATTATCTGATTCATTGAGGTATTTTAGACCTTTATAAAAATCAATATCTTCAGATGCAAAAAAATTATATTTTCCTAAATCATCATCATTTATAAAATTATTGATATCTTTATGATTCAGATCATTACATAATGATATTGGATCATGACTTTCGTTAAAATGTAATTCTTCGCAAGTTTTATTTCCTCCTTTTTCTTCTTCTATAGTAGAAAAACTATTAATAAAATTTATCAAAGGACCCAATTTTTTTATTCTATTGTTAATATCTGGAACATTTTTTTTTGTAGATAAAATGTTTTTAAGCAAGTTACATTTGGCAGTGGACTGACATCCAATTTGACTACTTCCTTGTTACATCTTATCATTTTAGTAGATTTAACTTTAAATCCAAGTTTTCTAAGTATAAATTCTATAAATCTTTGTTTTTCAACATTATTGCTGAATATTTCGTCGTTATTTACATTTTGATAATCATCGAATAAATATAGATATATATTTAGTATTTGGTAAGGAGATTTTAAAAGTTTTGCATTTTCTATAAATTTTATAGAACCTTTTTTATCAAGACCAAAGTTGTTTTTTGTACCGCACTTTATCTCAACAGGCTTTTCGATCTTGTCATCATATTTGTATTTTAAATTTTTAAAGAAATCAAACATTGTAATTTTATCATCGAATGGAATTGGAATTATAGATATTAGTTTAATATCATTTTCATCGCCTATCCTATCAAGTATATCAGAAAGAGGATATGTGTACGTAGAGCCTTTATGATTAAAAATAGCAAATACATAATTTACATTTTCTAAAAAATATCTAGTAAATATATCTAATTTTTTATAGTCAGAATACTTCATTGTAGTCTGATTTAAAGTTGATGCTTTTCCAATATCGTCTCCTTCTATTTCCATACTGTATAAAAATCTTAACGGATCTATATATTCAAACATTTCACTTATATTCCTATCGTCAATATTTTTATAACTTTCGTATTTAATATTTGATCTATTATTCCTAATTAAATTTATAATATCGTCATTAACATTCAAATTATTGAAATGTTTTGACAACACTTCTCTCAATAAATATTTATCATTGTCTGACGTGGTAATATTAACACAATTATTAACATCATTTTTTTAAAAATTATCATATTCTGTATTTCCAATTTCGTTTTCGTGTTTGTTAAATATATTTTTTATGAAAAGAGAAAATAAATAAAAATCAGGATTTTCCTTTATATTATTAAATTTTGGATCAGTAATATATGACGTGATATTTTTTAAAACTTCTACGTTTACAGGTGCTAAATAATAGTTATCAGATATCATATCAAGAATAGATGTTTTCTTACTATCGAAAAAATTGAAATTCGGAATGATCTCTGGAAAAAGATCTTTTAAACATTTTCCGTCTGAATTATTTTCTCCCCAAGCAATTCTAGATATAGATTCAGGATATGTTGTTCTTACAAACTTTAAAAAATTATTTGTATTTTCATCCAACAGTGTGTAGTTATCATCATGTTTTTTGTAAGGATTTATTATAGATAAGTCTGGATTTAACTTTATTCCTCCTCCTAATTTAATTTTGTACGGAAATATATTTTTAACATAAAATGATAGTGTGTTAGATACTAAGTTAGCTAATCCTACGTCATCTTTGTTATCCTTTAGATGACAATTGTTTTCATTTAACTTTAATAACTTTTCTATTTCATCAAGTTCGTTCCTTTTATAATTATACGATAATAAATTTATTTTATCACATATAAAATCTAGTTTTATTTTTTCTAGTTTACCCATTTAGTAAAGAAAAAAATACTAAATAAATAATTTATATATCAATATGTTGGACAAAGATAGTCATATCAATTCTGATTCTATAGATAATAAGACTTTATTGAAAGCTCATGATTTCAAAAGAGATGAAAATCCATTCAAATTGAATAAATATGATGTGGTTTACGGATCTCTTGATTATGAATATGTAAAGAATTGTATTGAAAATTCTTCAGACAATAAGATCGATTAATTGGAAGAGATATGATAAGAAATTTATTTTTCAATTTTTATTTTTTATTCGGACTTGAAGAAAAGAATATCTTACGAGTCAAAGACTTATTTGATATATGTGAGATAAATACGGAACATGGTACTGAAAACAATAAGGTTCTTGATAATATAATCGATGATAGTATAACTGATGATAATATAGCCGATGATGATATAATAGATAATATAATTTTAGATTATAAAAATGAAGGAAAGGATTGTACGTTAGATTTTAGTGTATTGGAAGACATAGATGAGATAAGTAGGTTGTACGATGAAGATATAGTTGATAAAGTAATTGAAAAAAATGTTCAAATGATCGAATACAAAAATACTCCAAAGATAGAACAAAATGTCGATCCAGAAGCTTATATTAAGATTCAACGTAAGTATAAAAGCGATAAACTGAATAAATTAACAGAACTTTTAGAAAATCAAAGTATTTCTGAAGTTATAAGAAAGAAAAGAGATATTGTATATTTCTGCAAGAACAATAATCTTAATATGGAAATGTGTGATTTGGATGATCTATCAAATTCTGATATTAATAATATATACAACAAAATCTCAGAAAGCGAATCATCTGATCTTACAACTATATTAATAATAGGATCGATAAACTTGTTAGAGTTTATAGCTGTAAAAGTATTTAAGATAGAAAGTCTTAATGGATTTACAAACGACGAGTTCCTTAAAGAGACAAATAAATTTAGAACAAAATTTAAATCGACAGTTAATTATATAGATGATAAGGTAGGAAAACCAAATAAACGTGGGATGAATATAATTATATATATAGGTTTCAGAATTCTACAGAGACTAACTATGAAGTAATTGTTTACTTTTTTTTTGTATTCCTTTTTCCTCCCCAGCTATCGATGTCTTCAACTCCATCTATTCCGTCTAGTACATCTGATTTTTTTGAAACTTTTAATCCTCCGTTATTTTCTGAATTTGGATGCTGTATTAGATCGCTAGTGATTATATATTTAGTACCGGAATTAGTTTTGTCCTCGTAGTACGAAAAATATTTGTCTGTACCTTTAACATGTCCCCATTTTATTTCTTTTTCAAATCCTTTGTTTCCTCCTTTTGTGAAGTTCATTTTTTCACGAAAAGCAGGCATCTCTGCTATAACGTTCAATCTCTTAATGGCCAATAATTGTTTGTCTATTTTTTCTTCCATTTATATATATTAAATAAGTTAATATTTAACTAGTCTCTCTTAAAATAATTTCTTCTTTCACAATCTTATTTACAGATGATAGAATTTCTTCTTTCATACTATTGATTTTTTCATTAATATCTTTTATCTCTTTTACAATATTTATATTAATCTCTTTCTTTAAACTATCTAGTTTATCATCCATATCTGACTCCTTGCTGCAGTCACTAATGTACTTTTCGTAAAGTTTGGGATTTTCTTTGAAAAATTCTTTTGTATGAACAAAATTATCTTGAACATTTATAATATCCCTTGATGTAATCTTGATATACAAGAATAAAATCACTGTTATTAGCACAACAATAGATACAATTAGTAAAATGCTCATTTATATAAATGAATAATTACAAAAGCTTATTTTTCCTCTAAAATTTTTCTTTTAAGCACATTAATATCGTCATTCTTTTCATTTATTTTAATTTCTATATCATTAACTTTTTTTTCTACATCATTTATTTTATTTGACACTTGTGTTATTTGAGATGGTTAATCTAGAGATAATTTATTTAAATCTTTAACCAAATCTTCCAATTCTTCTATATTTTCAACTTTAAAGTCAAATATTTGTGTCTCTTTTTGTCTTAAATCCTTAAAATATTCGTCGTTAAATTTATCTATTTCCTTTCTAGTTTCTTTTATAATAAGATGTTCATTATAATTAAAAAGAAATATTATAATAATTATGACTATGATTACTACAGAAGTTATTGGAATAAAAAAATTTTCATTCATATTATTTATATAAATAATAAGCTTCTACATTTTTACAGATCCGTATCCTATGCATAAATTAACGAACAAGAACATACATAATATTACTGATAATATATCAAAGTATCCCAGATAGCATTTGGATATTCTGACAATGTTCGTAGGATATTTGACCGGGAAATTAATGATATTCTTAGAATATTCAAAACATATCCTGGGATATTCTCAGTATAATCTGGGAATGACCAAATGTCCGCTATTTTCTGATCCTGAGTATATACTGGCGATATTCGAAAAAAATCCTGGCCATATTCAAGGAATATTCTGGATATATATGGACAATATGCTTAGTATATGCGGAGAATATTCTAAGCATATGGGTAAGGTCACAATGTATGGATTGAATGTCTTTATATAGAATGTGCACATTATATATATATTTTTTTTAATATATATATATATATTAAAAGTAATGTTCTAATAATATGAAGATACTCTGAGATATATTGAAAGAATTTCTTAATATTATTATAACATCCTTAACGCGTATAACATGTTCACATTCTGTAAAAGACATTCAACCCATGCAATGTAGATATGCCGATGCATATCTAATAATAAAAATTAATTACAGTATATTTTTCTATTTATTTATATAATGTAAACATTTAAAATTTAACAATCGTTATACTTTATATATATCGACCATCATAAAATAACATAGTATAGTTTTTCTATTAACGTTGTCATTATAAAACGATTAAAATAAATTATTATCACAATGAGCAAAATTAATGCCGCAACTAAACTTTTCGAGAAAATGCAAAAAAAATGTTAGTAAATTAAATGTCGTTCAAAAAAAAAAATTACGGTATACTTGTATGATCTTAACAACTGAGTTTTTTAATTTACTTTTTTTTTATTTTTTGCGCTATTAGCGCGTTCTTTGGCGTGTGCTAGCCAAGTTTTTATTGGTGCAGCAATATCATCCTCGGTTGCACCTGTAAATCGTTTGCCGACCACATCTGGAAATTATATATTATTTAAATAAGCTGTATTAATAAAAAAAAATGGTATTTGGGAAAAGCTATACAACATTATGCACAATTATATGCTAAAAATATGTATGCGGTTTTAGCCGAGAATAATTATACATAATTATATGAAATTATGCATAATTATACAAATACTAAATACTATTTTTATTTAGATTGCACATTTATGCATTATTATTCTGGGCCAAAATTGATGCATATTTGTATAATTATGCAGAATTTTTTTGTCGAGTAGTACAATGAAAAGTAGAAAACTCACACAAAATTGCTTTACAAATACGCAAGTCTGAGAAAACTTCTTTCTTTTTGCCACCAACCCAACTAAATTGTTCTGCCAAGTCGTCGGAAAACAATTTACGCATTAACTGTAGGGACATATGTTTTAATGTCTTTCCACCGGTTTGCAGAAGCTGTTTTATAACTTGACTTCTGAATTCCTTGTTTGTCAAGTTCTCCTCCAATTTCCGTAAATCGCCATCAATAGTTTTGAGAGGGAGATTTATTAGTACATTCTCTTTCTCCTCCTCTAATAGATCATCTTCAAATTTTCGATTCAATGTTGCAAATGATTCCTTCCTAATTGTTTTTATTTCCCTTTGCAAATTCTGTATATCAAACTTTATGTTAGTTAATGATCTCACGACAAAGCGTTGAAACACGTTTACACCTATAATAATTAAAAAGAAATACTTTAAAAATTGTTTCTTTAATAAAAAAAAGATACATTCTAATAAAATATAAGTTTGCTTACTTTGATTATTATTAAATATATGACTTATTGGCGAATAGTCTATCAAAGGAGATGCATTTTCTTTTTGTTGTTCGAATTCGGGAAAATCAAAAATAATATTGTCATCAATATTCAAAGTTGGTTCTGACGTTATTACATTCGTAGCTTGATTTTCAGCTGCATGAGAATGAATGTGACGTACAACGGTACCAGGACTATTTTGATTTCTTGCAAATTCCGTATTTTTTCTTGCATATTTATTCGATAATGTATCCTGCGAATTGATACTTCCGTTATTGGATGCATAACTCGGTTCATTTGGCAATTCTGTAAGGGAGCAAAAACAGAAAAAAACTTATTTCAACATAAAAAACCAGAAAGAAAAGTTTGTTTTAAGAATATAAATAATTCTCTGTATTTTTTTTCGCTGGTATGCTTTGTGAAGTACAAGGAGATTTATTGAAGACTGGTATATCATTTGTTATCTGCGGCGTTGTATCATTTATGGCCAAGCGTTGATTACCATTTTTTATCAAAACAGCTGGAAATTAAAAGAAAATATATTCATCATTTTAGGAATAATGGGAATCTTAACAAGTAATAAATAAAAGACATCTATATTTTATGTTTTTATAATACTACAAAAAAGTATAGTATAACTTATGATTGAGGAATCTTGTCACGCAACTTAATAATTTCAAATAAAATTAATAATTAACCTGCGCGCGATTAGTATTTATAAAATTTCTGCATAAATCTGACGAATTTATATTTTTTACTCCAAATTATTTTATTTTACCTTTCTCTTTCTTTGCCTTGTAAATGTTAATAGGAGTCTTTGAATTGATGGTTTGAGGAGGATGGGGAAAAGGGTCTAATTGAACTTCTGTTCCATTGAATTCTTCCTCGTCGCTGCTGCTATTGCTCATTCGTGCTCTCTTTTTTCTAGATCGCTTTAACTTGTCCGCTCTTGCGTCTGAATCGTTATCAAAATCCGTTAATAATTCTGCATCTTTCAGCTTGGCCTTAGCTTTCTCATACGATGCTATAAATAAGAATTAATTATATAAATATTTTATATATATAAAAAATATAAATGCATATTAAATATTAAAGGCTTCCGTTGTTTAAAGGAATTGGCACTTTATATTGTAGTTTGCGAAACGTTATTCTATTGCAGAAATACGCACTTATCACTCGGAAACCAATGCCATAGAAAATATGTGAATATTATTTTAGCAATAAAAAAACTGCGTCAAAGAAGAAGAATGTGCAATATATTGCATAAATTATTAAGAATTTATACTTACAATCCTTGGCTATTATTTTTATAACTGGAATGTTCGTCCATAATTCCTTAGGTGGTTCCATGTTCCGAATAGCCTTTTCGTAGCGCTGTACATTTGTCAAAGTGGGCCATCGAGCCATTGACATGTCCTCATTTAACCAATTGCTTGGTATTAGTTGCAATCCATCGGAAAACTCGATGACGGCATAATAATCATGTTCCGACGGTGACATTATTTTTGGAGATCTACATTCAAATGGCATTTATATCAGTATGCAATAAAGGAAATACAGCAAAATTGTTTTTTGCAAGTGTAATTTTGACATATTTCATGACAACTTTTTGTAAAGACCATATTTGTAATTC
This sequence comes from Linepithema humile, assembly GCF_040581485.1. Taxonomy (NCBI): domain Eukaryota; kingdom Metazoa; phylum Arthropoda; class Insecta; order Hymenoptera; family Formicidae; genus Linepithema; species Linepithema humile. Next base: position 13,217,911 of record NC_090132.1, read on the forward strand.
TGATAGAGTATGTACTGCATATATTCCAATTAATGAAGAGTTGCAAGGTTGTTTATAAACGTCATCTCGATGAAGAAATTCTCGTCCTATAATTACGAAACTCTTTAGTTGCAAACAATATGCTATGTTTTCTATAAGAACAATTTTCCCACAACTTAAACCACAGCAGCAATTTGCATTGTTGCCTGCCTTTAGCGTCACATTTCCACGTCTTATACATTTGTATTGGGGGTCACTACAATGTGCAATAAGAGGTCCAGTGTTATGCTTTGATTTGAGATCAACTTTGAATTCAGTTTCCACCGAAGCCTTAATGATAACTGTGTTGTTTTCCATTTCAGCTATTCGTCGTACAATTTGCTGTAAGGGCTGATTGGGTTTTCTTACAAATCTTTTCAATGTCTGCATATAATTTTCAAATTTATATGCGCTAAAACCATCTAAAGGACCAAACTTTTCGACATCCTCGACAAGGTGTACGAGCCCGTGGACATTGTGCGAGACATTGTGATTTCCATACAATTTTGCGAAAGAAAAAACATAATGTTCTAGCACCTATGTGAACTTGGCACCCGACTTTTAATAAATAAAGTTTTAAATAAGTAAAATGATAGTACTTCGTTTGTAGTTGTTTGTAGTAAAAATATTTTCGTTTGTAGTTCAACCCATTATCAAAAAAAAAATGTTTAAAAAATGACTGTCACCCGACTTTAAGATTTTTCAAATCCGCTTCTTGCACGTGATTCAGAATCGTTTGTAGTTGTTTGTAGTGATTTTCCTTTCGTTTGTAGTTGAATAGTTTAAAAGTTATAACATATTTGCAATAAACAAATAATGTAACTTTGTCAATTTTGAAGATTTTTCAAATCCGCTTTTTCCACGTGATTCAGAATCGTTTGTAGTTGTTTGTAGTGATTTTCCTTTCGTTTGTAGTTGAATAGTTTAAAAGTTACAAAATATTTGCAATAAACAAATAATGTAACTTTGACAATTTTAAAGATTTTTTAAATCCGCTTTTTCCACGTGATTCAGAATCGTTTGTAGTTGTTTGTAGTGATTTTCCTTTCGTTTGTAGTTGAATAGTTTAAAAGTTACAAAATATTTGCAATAAACAAATAATGTAACTTTGTCAATTTTGAAGATTTTTCAAATCCACTTTTTCCACGTGATTCAGAATCGTTTGTAGTTGTTTGTAGTAATTTTCCTTTCGTTTGTAGTTGCACCGTTTCAAAATTATGATTGTTTAAACAATTAGCCAAGAGTGAACTTTGTTAATTATAAAGATTTTTTAAATCCGCTTTTTCCACGTGATTCAGAATCGTTTGTAGTTGTTTGTAGTGATTTTCCTTTCGTTTGTAGTTGCACCGTTTCAAAATTATGATTGTTTAAACAATTAGCCAAGAGTGAACTTTGTTAATTATAAAGATTTTTTAAATCCGCTTTTTCCACGTGATTCAGAATCGTTTGTAGTTGTTTGTAGTGATTTTCCTTTCGTTTGTAGTTGAATAGTTTAAAAGTTACAAAATATTTGCAATAAACAAATAATGTAACTTTGACAATTTTAAAGATTTTTTAAATCCGCTTTTTTCACGTGATTCAGAATCGTTTGTAGTTGTTTGTAGTGATTTTCCTTTCGTTTGTAGTTGCACCGTTTCAAAATTATGATTGTTTAAACAATTAGCCAAGAGTGAACTTTGTTAATTATAAAGATTTTTTAAATCCGCTTTTTCCACGTGATTCAGAATCGTTTGTAGTTGTTTGTAGTGATTTTCCTTTCGTTTGTAGTTGAATAGTTTAAAAGTTATAACATATTTGCAATAAACAAATAATGTAACTTTGTCAATTTTGAAGATTTTTCAAATCCGCTTTTTCCACGTGATTCAGAATCGTTTGTAGTTGTTTGTAGTGATTTTCCTTTCGTTTGTAGTTGAATAGTTTAAAAGTTACAAAATATTTGCAATAAACAAATAATGTAACTTTGACAATTTTAAAGATTTTTCAAATCCGCTTCTTCCACGTGATTCAGAATCGTTTGTAGTTGTTTGTAGTGATTTTCTTTTCGTTTGTAGTTGAATAGTTTAAAAGTTACAAATTATTTGCAATAAACAAATAATGTAACTTTGTCAATTTTAAAGATTTTTCAAATCCGCTTCTTCCACGTGATTCAGAATTGTTTGTAGTTGTTTGTAGTAATTTTCCTTTCGTTTGTAGTTGCACTGTTGAGAAGTTACAGTAGTAAAACGGATAGAGAAAATACATATCTTCGCCACTTTTCAAGATATGTTAAATATACTTAAAGACCTTGCAATGAACCGGTTAACATGTTTCTGGATATGTCGGAGTTATTCGGTTTGTAATCGTTTCAAACCACTTTTATGTATAAACTTTTTCTCTGTGCATGCGTGCGTGCGTGCGTGCGTGCGTGCGTGCATGTGTGTGTGTGTGCAGTTAACAATTTTTTATTTTAAATTTTTTGTTTTTTTTTGTATTTTAAAGTTTATTGATATATTAATAGGTTTTTTAACTATTTTCAATACGCTTAATTTTTTAAGAACTTAAAATACGCTATACTATACTATATAAAAGGTTTTAAAACCAAAAATTAAAATTTTAATTTTATTAATAAGAAATCCGAAAGAATCATTTTCGGATAAAAACAGAAAGAACTTAAACATATAAAAACATAAGATAAAATACTCGAACATAAATGAAAATAAATGTTAATAACTTATATTAATTAATAAATCACATGTGAGTGTGCGTGCACGCGCACGCGCGCGTGTGCGTGTGTGTGGTGTGTGTGTGTGTGTGTGTGTGTGTATGTGTGTGTGTGTGTGCAGCTAACATTTTTTTAATATTAAATTTTTTGTTTCTTTTTTTTGTATTTTTAAATTTTTTGATATATTAGTAGGTTTTTTAACTATTTTAAATACGCTTAATTTTTTAACTACTTAAAATACGCTATACTATACTATAAAAGGTTTTAAAACCAAAAATTAAAATTTTAATTTTATTAATAAGAAATCCGAAAGAATCTTTTTCGGATAAAAACAGAAAGAACTTAAACATATAAAAACATAAGATAAAATACTCGAACATAAATGAAAATAAATGTTAATAACTTATATTAATTAATAAACCACATGTGAGTGTGCGTGCGCGCGCACGCGCACGTGCGCGTGTGTGTATGTGTGGGTGTGTGTGTATGTGCAGTTAACATTTTTTTAATATTAAATTTTTTGTTTCTTTTTTTTGTATTTTTAAATTTTTATTTTCAATTAACGTTGGCTGAACTATCAATAACAAATATGTAGAGCAATCTTGTAATTCAATTTTAATATTGATTAGAAACATAAGCATGGGAGGAATTACATAGAAAGTATATCGTGAAAGAGCTGAAATAATGAATCGTATTGTCTCTTCGAAGGACAATGTTATAGATTGTGCCATGAATGTGTCCTCTTTGATATCTAAATTAATAGATAAAAACAAAAGATACTTAAACATATAAAAAACACATAAAAACATATTAAACACATAAAATAAAATAGTTAAACATAAATTAAAAAAATCAAAGTTAAAATAAATATGTTAATAACTAATATGGATCAATAAACCATGTGGATATTTTAATCTTAAATTTGGGTCTGGTTTTGGCTTTTAACATAATATAATATATGTATGCTCTTTTTTTGGAGAAGTTCACGATTGCTTATAAGACACGGTTTTCTATTCGTTGAGAGATCATCATACTTTTGCCATCTACCAGTTATTTTACGTACATATGTAAGATAATGGCCTATAATTTCACCTGGAATATATATTATAGCTGCGACAAGTTTATATTGCATTTCAAAAAAATACAATTCGGTGGATAGTTCAGCCAACGTTAATTGTTTAGACGAGTCTGGATATCCAAGTCGTGAGGCCAATAATTCATTTTCAAGGCATTCAGTATCTATGAATATATGCTCTCCGCCAATGTTAGTCGAATTGACTTTGGAGCCTTTGCAACGATTACAAATGGGATTTTTTATTTTATAGCATTGATGTACTGCTTCTTGCAATCCTCTTATACCCTGTTTGTACAATGGAATGGTATTTACATTTAACACAGGAATTATATTTTTTTTTTGGAATTCACAATCGTTGCAATCACATGTATTTTCTAATGATGGCACATCATGCATTAACTTAGATATCAAAGAGGACACATTCATGGCACAATCTACAACATTATCCTTCGAAGAGACAATACGATTCATTATTTCAGCTCTTTCACGATATACTTTTTGTGTAATTCCTCCCATGCTTATGTTTTTAATCAATGCTAAAATTGAATTACAAGATTGCTCTACATATTTATTGTATTCGGACCATTCGCTATAGCCGCCAATAATGCATTGTGCAATCGCATCAAAGGGACATGTGTTTTTAACCATCATGCGTTTATTATTTACTCTAACTGGAGGCAAAGCATTACCATTTATTAATAAAGGTGCAACGCTATTGCATTTGGGTCGTTTATGTAAATTTTCGACCTCTGGACATACGGTTAAATATTTTCCTCGCTTTTTTATTTTATTTAAGCCTCTCCATGATTCCATTTCATTTAGGAAATTTGCATTACTTGCCGTATCCTGCAGCGTATCGTTAACGTGTAAACTGCTATTTTTATTTAGTTCTGTAATCTCCATAAAAGTTTCTTCATTTTTAAGTTGTAGGCTGCAATCATCACTCGCATCGGCGATGTCACTCTGTTCGTTGTGAATATTGGGAATACAGGGATCGTTGAAAGCATTGCAATCATGAGATATCTTTTTTTCAACAGCTGCTAGGTTGTTACAATCTAAATAAGTTTTATGCTGCGATAGAAAATTATTAGGTGCATTTAAAAGTTTCATCGTCCCGGCCAATGATCTCAAATGCAAAATGACAAATTTGTCCACTCGGTTTGATGTAGCACCTTTAAATATCAAACTTTTTATTTCTCGAAAATATTCCTCGCTACGAGCAGAAGACGCAATCAAGTTTTCAGCTGTTGTGGACATAACAGCAGTCCACAATAAGAAATGTCTGCTCAATTTGAGAAGACGAACTCCAAAATCAGGACAATAATATGGATTAGGACGAGTTCCACTGTCTTCTTTCCTACTATTTTTCTCAATATTTTGTAAAAATTCATAAATTTTACTACCGGGTGTCACATCTGTATCATCCTCAGAATCCGTGAACGTAACAAATATATCAGATTCTGTATCATTGTATACGTTCGTATCTATCTTGATGATTTGAATAAGTCTACGTTGCGCACTGTAACAGTGGTTGTTAATATTTTCTACGTCTTCTGAACTAGAAAAAGATACAGACAATACATCTGTACATATACGACTAAAATCATTAATTGTGGAACATTTCGATAAGATACCAACACATCGAACAAAAAAGTCCTTAACACTGGCTGGTTTATGAATAAAACAAGGCCATCGACACACTAATTTTATTATATGTGCAATATCGATGCGTATTATGCAGGCTATTAATGTTTTATGTGTTGGTAACGAGAGCATCCTCATGCAATTGTTAACATAACTTTGCAGATCGGTATTATTAAATGCGAGAGCAACAGCATTAAGAAGCGCCAATGAATAGTCCGTCACTACTTGTTTAGGACACGGCACACCTGAACGCAGCCACTCCCGCATCCAATATGTTAACATATTTGTGTCATGTTTTTCAGACAACATTTGAAATATAGGCAATATTTTGCCATTGAATGCTGTAACTGCTTGATACAAGAATATGGAAGCTTTCGAATTGTCCGGTTTCAGAAGCGACTTTACTAAAGATCCAGTTGCATCAATACTTATACTACCGGTTTTATCGTTTTTCATAAATTCTTTAAATAAAAATATTTGTTCCGGACTCCAGTAAATAATATAAAATTTATCAATTGCTATTTGCTGGATACAGCCAGCAAACTCTAAACTATATTTCACTTCTATTAGAGAAGAGATTGGATCTTTTATTTTCAAAACTCCTAATTCTTCATCGCGATACAATTGTTTTGCTTTGCGCAGAACACTTTCCGAGTATAGGTTCGCAGGCTCCATATCACCGAAATCCATCAGTTCATTGGCCTTATTTCTACGCCATGTATATGTTGATTTTTCAAGCACTTCTTTTACAACATTCTTTCTGTTATTTCCTCGTAATTGTCGTTTTTTTACATGAATAACATCTCGGGTGTCATAAGTAGAGATATATAAATGTATGCCTTCAGCAGTCGGTTCATCGGTGCTATAAATATTAATCTCAGTACTGCATTCTGAGCATCTCCCTTTAATTTTCAAAAAAATATCACCGGGAATATGACTAATTTTGGCATTTTTGAAATGGAAAGCACATGGAATTTTTAACTCTTTCCATACATGCTCATAAATAATATCGGTCCACCCAGGCTTTAATACTTCGTACGTGCGATTTTTATAGGAAATAATGCACGGATCGATCTTATCCCACTCGCATTTTGACATGTGAATTTCTGCACGCAATGGTGGTAAAATGTGATTCGATTCATTCATGGACCAATTTGAATGAATACTTTGATCCGAATTGTTCTTCGAAGTATTAGAGTCAACAATATTCTTTCCATATAATTTATCCAAAATGCCATTTCTATTTTGTGTGATATACATATATATGTAACATTTCGTCATCGACCCATCTAATATGTCTGACGCAGTTTGCCAGACGGAATCATTATATGGTTTAAACTTATCTTCGTAAAGAAAGTGTAACTCTTTTAGAGCTTCATAAATCTCAGATACGCTCTTCCTCGGTTTGCGAGGCATTTTAATTTCCGCACACACAAAAAAATGATCTTGCAATAATAGCTAAAATTTTCTAGGTGTAAAAAATTAACTAAAACAGATAAATGATTAGCAACTGTTGTGATATTGCATATGTAATTACTTAATCAGTTTAGATGACAGAAACAGAATATATATCTGTATTGTTTGTGAACTTTAAAAAGAAAGTTTCTCTAAAGCGGCTATCTATATAAGATCAATCACGTGTTAGATCATGCAATGAATAACATTTAGCAATGGTACCTAAATTTTTCAGAAGCTATTGCTAGAACATTACTGCTATAAATTCTGTATGTGACAAACAATGTTTTCACAGATACGAAAAATAGCGATATATTCTTGTTGCGATATCTAGAAATCTAACTACATCAGCGAAATATTTTTTTGAGTGCAGAGACTGTCTCACGAGATGAATGCAGAAAGAAATGCTCTCGCAGGCCGAGCTTCCTATTTATACTCCTCCGTATCAGTTGGAGGGGCACGACTCATGCGCAGTGAAGAGAAAATGCAGTATAGGCATATATATATATAACGCTCCTATATTGTTAGCCCCGCTTACTTTCCATGGACGGTGTGTGTGCCGATGAAGTGAGACAGACGATTTGGCTGTTCTGCACATGCGCGATGTCTGTATCTTGCGTACACTCAAAAAAATGATCTTGCAATAATAGCTAAAATTTTCTAGGTGTAAAAAATTAACTAAAACAGATAAATGATTAGCAACTGTTGTGATATTGCATATGTAATTACTTAATCAGTTTAGATGACAGAAACAGAATATATATCTGTATTGTTTGTGAACTTTAAAAAGAAAGTTTCTCTAAAGCGCCTATCTATATAAGATCAATCACGTGTTAGATCATGCAATGAATAACATTTAGCAATAATACCTAAATTTTTCAGAAGCTATTGCTAGAACATTACTGCTATAAATTCCGTATGTGACAAACAATGTTTTCACAGATACGAAAAATAGCGATACATTCTTGTTGCGATATCTAGAAATCTAACTACATCAGCGAAATATTTTTTTGAGTGTAGGGAATATATGTACAGGTATGTACAATACGCACAACGCAGTCTGCTCCAGAGTGAAAAACGAATATCATCCGCACCGTAATGTTTTCCTAAACTCTCGAGCTCAATCAGCAATATAAGAGTATTACATATATATGAGTATAGAGAGAAGTGACTCTCTACTCTTCACTCTCCCGCGAAATTACGTCATTTGTTAATTATAATACGTTATAACTTTTAAACTATTTAACTACAAACGAAAAGAAAATCACTACAAACAACTACAAACGATTCCGAATCACGTGGAAAAAGCGGATTTGAAAAATCTTCAAAATTGACAAAGTTACATTATTTGTTTATTGCAAATATTTTGTAACTTTTAAACTATTCAACTACAAACGAAAGGAAAATCACTACAAACAACTACAAACGATTCTGAATCACGTGGAAAAAGCGGATTTGAAAAATCTTTATAATTAACAAAGTTCACTCTTGGCTAATTGTTTAAACAATCATAATTTTGAAACGGTGCAACTACAAACGAAAAGAAAATCACTACAAACAACTACAAACGATTCCGAATCACGTGGAAGAAGCGGATTTGAAAAATCTTTAAAATTGTCAAAGTTACATTATTTGTTTATTGCAAATATTTTGTAACTTTTAAACTATTCAACTACAAACGAAAGGAAAATCACTACAAACAACTACAAACGATTCTGAATCACGTGGAAAAAGCGGATTTGAAAAATCTTCAAAATTGACAAAGTTACATTATTTGTTTATTGCAAATATTTTGTAACTTTTAAACTATTCAACTACAAACGAAAGGAAAATCACTACAAACAACTACAAACGATTCTGAATTACGTGGAAGAAGCGGATTTGAAAAATCTTTAAAATTGTCAAAGTTACATTATTTGTTTATTGCAAATATGTTATAACTTTTAAACTATTCAACTACAAACGAAAGGAAAATCACTACAAACAACTACAAACGATTCTGAATCACGTGGAAAAAGCGGATTTGAAAAATCTTCAAAATTGACAAAGTTACATTATTTGTTTATTGCAAATATGTTATAACTTTTAAACTATTCAACTACAAACGAAAGGAAAATCACTACAAACAACTACAAACGATTCTGAATCACGTGCAAGAAGCGGATTTGAAAAATCTTAAAGTCGGGTGACAGTCATTTTTTAAACATTTTTTTTTTGATAATGGGTTGAACTACAAACGAAAATATTTTTACTACAAACAACTACAAACGAAGTACTATCATTTTACTTATTTAAAACTTTATTTATTAAAAGTCGGGTGCCAAGTTCACATAGGTTGTTCTAGCAGCTGTTGTGTATATGGTAAAAGAGAGTGTAATTTTTCACAGCACATTATTCTTACAGCCACGTGCAAAGATACAAAATGATTATACAGATCAGATCGCAACTTTGATTTTAAAGCTATAGGGCCCGTGTACAACAAGAATTGGCGATATTCCGTAGCTTTCCACATTCTAGCATATCTTAGCGACTTTGGTTTTCGTCCAAATTCAATTGGAAGGCATGGTAACAACTCGTTTTCTAAGCGTGCTGATATTTGCTGCTGTATAAGAAGTCGAAGACGATATTTTAAGTCACCATATAACCATAAGTTTAACGATTTACGAGTAACTCCCAAACAAACTAGATGCATGTAATCTTCGGGTACATTCGTAACGGGGCCAAAATTTGGTATTTCCAATAGATTGCATGTAATGCCGTCTTTATGATATGATTCATCAGTTTTATTTTTAAAATTTTTATCTGTTCTTTGCGGTGCGCCAAAGCGTGGAAAACAAATTCGGTTTTTAATGTAATCTCCTTCAACTGTGCATTTTGTGCAACTTCTGTAGCCCGTATGTGATATTACGCTTAATGCAAAGGACTTTGCTGGTGTATCACATATCAGTTGAAATATATAGCAAGGGAAATGTCGACCATTGAATATAATTCCGTCTGAACATAATATTTTAGCTTTTTCTACTAAATCTTCAAAAAAATTATTTGCCGAGGCAGGTTTTTCTTTTCCACAATAAATTCCAACAGTGAAAACATTTCTGTACGGTATTACAGATGCTAAAATTGGCCACAGCTGATCCGGCATTGATTTCCAAAGTGGTAGTCCATCAACACTAAGTTGCAAATTAATGCAATCTGTAAGGTCCCCGGTTACCCGGGATAGTATTTTTAATATGCCACTTGTTAAACCAAGATGGAAATATATTCCTGGTGGAACATCTCGTAATGTAGTTTTTTTAGGTGTTTGCAGAAGTGTCCGTGAATCTACAGGTAAACAGGAAAATTCAGTACATTCATGCTGTCGTAACCGTCTTAATAATTGTGATAACGCATCATGCTTGATATGATATCTAATTGCCCAATCAATAAGGAATTTTTTCATCGGCTCATTACCCTCTTGTTCTTCGTACTCTTGAAATTGTGGCAAATTAGCTACTTCATCATTGATGTCGTCTTCTTGTTCTGAAGATTCAGAATCGCTGAATTTGCGAACGTGAAGATATTCATATTCATATTCGTTCCATAACACTTCTGTTTCGCAATCCTTTTGTACCTGTTCCTCATTATTATTATCACTATCATTATTATCATAATGATTATCTTGAAGATTTATCTCATCATATCTGCTTTTGTTGGTTTGCAATAACTCGTCTTCTACATTTGAACTGGTCTATGGGGAAGAATCAGTGTCATCCAATAATGCCTTCGATAACAGTTGTATCTCTTCTTGCCGAAGTCTGCGACGATGTCGATTAGAATAGGAGCTTATATTTTTCAATAAGCTTTTTCGATTCATTGTCACCTGCGCATTTACTAATTTGTATTACTCTTCATTATAATAGCCTTGTGCGAATTTATCGATATAAACTGCCACGCAAAAAATATATAATTGCCAGTAATGACAAAATACAAAATACAAATTATTAAAAAAGACCGGTGGTAAAAAACACTAAACTTTAATTGTTATTAATTTTTATATATTTTTAATAATCACACAAGAGATTCTAGAGAGTGTTAAATAGCGCTAGATTTATTTTATGTACATTTAGAATCTGTTTATATTTGGAAATGTTTATGAAAAAAGTCTGATTTCTTTGAAATATTTTAAATAATTTTAAATACTTACTAAAATATAAACAACGGAATTAAAAAGTGTACATAACAAGACTGCATATTTGCAATAGTGAGAAAGCATGATATGTAGCGAAAAATATGAAGTGCAAGTATGGGAGAGAGGATTCAATAAACACAAAAAGAACTACGAAACATATAAAGTCGAACGAATATATAGTCGTTTCTTTAAAATTATTTATGTTAGGTACTACTTAAATGAGTTCCTAAGACACCATTTCATTGATAATATAAAATAAGTAATTCTGCAGACATGAAAACAATACTTTACGAAATAGTTTTTATAGTAGTAGTATTTAATAGTCACTTCTTAAAAACGGATCTTAATACTTGTATATTTCATAGTCATGTTATTTCTTATAAGAACATTAAGCTTTTTCGTGCTTCATCTCATTAATCTAAAAAATGTTTTTTAATATCAAAGCATATTTTATTTGTGACCGCGCGCATAGAATGTTCTATAAAATATAACCTTAATTATAAGTATCAAAAATTTTCTGAGATTTAACACTGGGAAATCTTTGATATTAGACTGAGGTTATTTCGCAATTCGGTGCATGAAAAACACGAAAAGTTGTGCTCTCAAGTCGCGTCTTACTTGAGACTTGTCGGGATGTGAAATAGATATATTGAAATTCAACAATAAATCTTTTGCACCGGCTAAAAGTGCAAAAAAAATATATATATATATACAGGGTGTCCCAAAGCACCCTTAACAACTATCGTGAGGTGATAGAGGAGATCGAGACGAACAAAAAAGTCTAATACCATTTTGCGATATTTGCAATAATAACAGAGATATTTAATGTTAAAGTCAGGCGAATAAGAGCGCGCCGCGAGAAGCGCTCGAGCCGCCTGAGCCGTAGGACGGCCCAGTGTGTACCATTATAGGCCGTCGGCGCGCGGTAAGGGGAAGGCAGCGCGCCGCTGCCCATGGTTACGTCGTCGTTCCCGCGTCTTACCGCGCCGCGCCAAAAGACTCGATAACCGATAGTACAAAATAATAAATAATGAAAATAATAATAAATAATAACAAATATAAATTAATAATTAAATAATAATATGTATAAAATGTTTGAGCACGTTTTCCGTAAAATATCGTATAGTATTTCAATACATGAGATAACGATTACAACTTACATTCTGCTCTGCTTCACATAATTCTAGTGTCTACAGAATTGGCAAAACGCTCTACACTGAGAGAATTTTCTCTTAGACTTTATCCTGAAAATCATACACATGTTTGATTAACTTTACTAAACTACATAGTAAAATTAATCAAACATATTTTATATTTTATTGTGATAGATATTTTTATTTTTTATTGTGATAAATATTAATCATAAAAATTCTTATAAAATTCTTTCCAAATTGTCCCACGATTATCATGATTTTTAAAGTATAAATTATAAGAGAAAATTCTCCCTGTGTACGAATTAAAAAAAATACTAAGAGTTCCAATAGCACTTTTAATAGTTTTTCGATAAAAATTAAAAGATTCTATGTACATACACATTTCTTATTAAAAGAATTAAAAAATTAATTTATTAAAAATTAAAATTGAAAAATATCGTTTTAACTTTGTAAATCTAACACGACATTCTCTTCCCTAATTACTAACACGCATTAAATATTATAATTTGTAGCAAGACTTCCTGATAGCTGTTCAACTGCCAAAATGCTTCTTGCCAAAAATGATAGTATTTAATGTGTTTTAGTACTTAGAATTAGAGGAGAGGAGTACGACACTTCGCAAATCTAACACGACGTTAGATTTGCGAAGTGTCGTACTCCTCTCCTCTAATTCTAAGTACTAAAACACATTAAATACTATCATTTTTGGCAAGAAGCATTTTGGCAGTTGAACAGCTATCAGGAAGTCTTGCTGCAAATTATAATATTTAATGCGTAAGTTAGTAATTTAGGAATAGAGAATGTCGTGTTAGATTTACAAAGTTAAAACGATATTTTTCAATTTTAATTTTTAATAAATTAATTTTTTAATTCTTTTAATAAGAAATGTGTATGTACATAGAATCTTTTAATTTTTATCGAAAAACTATTAAAAGTGCTATTGGAACTCTTAGTATTTTTTTAATTCGTACACAGGGAGAATTTTCTCTTATAATTTATACTTTAAAAATCATGATAATCGTGGGACAATTTGGAAAGAATTTTATAAGAATTTTTATGATTAATATTTATCACAATAAAAAATAAAAATATCTATCACAATAAAATATAAAATATGTTTGATTAATTTTACTATGTAGTTTAGTAAAGTTAATCAAACATGTGTATGATTTTCAGGATAAAGTCTAAGAGAAAATTCTCTCAGTGTAGAGCGTTTTGCCAATTCTGTAGACACTAGAATTATGTGAAGCAGAGCAGAATGTAAGTTGTAATCGTTATCTCATGTATTGAAATACTATACGATATTTTACGGAAAACGTGCTCAAACATTTTATACATATTATTATTTAATTATTAATTTATATTTGTTATTATTTATTATTATTTTCATTATTTATTATTTTGTACTATCGGTTATCGAGTCTTTTGGCGCGGCGCGGTAAGACGCGGGAACGACGACGTAACCATGGGCAGCGGCGCGCTGCCTTCCCCTTACCGCGCGCCGACGGCCTATAATGGTACACACTGGGCCGTCCTACGGCTCAGGCGGCTCGAGCGCTTCTCGCGGCGCGCTCTTATTCGCCTGACTTTAACATTAAATATCTCTGTTATTATTGCAAATATCGCAAAATGGTATTAGACTTTTTTGTTCGTCTCGATCTCCTCTATCACCTCACGAGAGTTGTTAAGGGTGCTTTGGGACACCCTGTATATATGGGTAAAATAAAAATACCTCTTTTCGCTAGGATTCCTCGCTCGACACGTAATCTAGGTGGATTGACTTCAGAAAATAGGCACGATAGACGAAAACCAAAGGCCCAAAAGTAACAAGCAAACCATTCACGACGAGCACGAGATGACAGCGATTAATAAACAATGGCTAATGTGAATGGTGGCGCGCGCCACGCGCCGGTGGGCGGCGCGACGTGCAGCACTGGCATGCAGTTTTTGCCATAAAAACGCGGACTGATTATTATAGTGTTTTTCATTGAAACTGCACTCGTGCAGTGTTTCCATAACAGCAATGTTAAAATTTGCACAAAGACAGTGTATATTTTAACATTGCTCTCATGGAAACACTGCACGAGTGCAGTCCTAATGAAAAACGCCATTAGATTCAATAGAACGTGACAACATTAATTAATGACCAATGAAAAAATGACTAATGAAAAAAACTATATATATATGTATATATACATGTCCATAGGAAATTTAGAATATACTCAGAATATATTCGGAATATTCTGAAAACACACTTAAAATATATATAATAAACTTTAAAAATTTTTACTTTGTACAATATCCTCAGAATATACCAATAACTCTATATACTTCGTATATATACTCAGTACATTCTCAGAATATTATTTATATATATGGCAGATTCGGTATGTATTCAGAATATACTGAGAATACAATATGCTATCTGGGATGTGGCTCCTAAGAGATAATTATCTCCATTTTCAACATATTTATCGCATATTGCCATTATGAGTGTTATAAATATAGCTAAAATAATAATTCCTAATGTAATCCATCTTGTGTTTTCGCGTAAAAAATTTGATGATTTTTTTACATTATCAGATATAGCACTAGAGTACTTATCCATTTATATGATAACAAATTAGATTGATGTCATTCATTTACTGTATATTATAGGTACAATTTTATCATATTCTTTAACAATATCTAACTCTATTCTAGTCCCGTTTATTGTAAATATAACATTATCACCTACAATATCCATTATACCATCAGAACTATGTATATTATCATTACTACTAAAAACTGTAAATTTTTTAACAATGGGTAGATTATATTTTTTTTTTATCTTATTATCCATATTCATAACAACAGATCTTACTACAAGTTCATAAATACTTAGTGGATATACACTAAGTATAATGAATATTATAGATATACATGTAAAAATAATATTGAAAATATTTAGAAATAGCATTTATATCAAATATTAATATCATTAAATGGGTGAATTGGAAAAGATAGTTGCTCAACACATTAATTATGCAATAGAAAACACAAAAAGTCTAGACATTAATATGAAAGATAAAATACTGACAGAATATCAATCTTTTACGTCTAGAGTTTTCATAGGATTGAAGACACTATCTAGTTTACTTGTATTTTGGGACACTGGATTTGGAAAAACTTTATTAGGATTATATATAATTAAGAATATCACATACATATATCCTTCGTGGAGAATATTTATATTTGTAAAAGCTAGTTTACACAAAATTTGGGAGGAAGGAGTATCTGATTATTGTAATAAGAAAGTTGAGATACTACATTATGATGATAATAACGTTTTTTTAAAATTTAAAGGAAAATTAGAAAATTATAAGAACAAAAGAGACAGAGTATTAATTATAATTGACGAAGCGCACAATTTCATACTACGAAATAAAGAAAAGGATTACGACAACAAAGAGAGAAAAATAAACAGATTATACAGACTTATAAGTAATGTTTGTAATGAAAAATACAATAAACTACTTCTAATGTCTGCAACTCCAGTTGTAAACGATATAAAAGAGTTTAATATTCTTGTAAATTTGCTTAGAAAAAATATTGTGTAAATTTTGACGAAAGATATTTTGATGACGAAAAGTTAGTTAACAGAAATAGGTTGAAGAACGGACTACTTTCAATAGTTTCGTACCAAAAAGTTGAAAACGATTCGTTAACAAATACAATTGAAAATGATAATTTTGCATCTAAACGCATTCACATATACAAAATACTAATGACAGATTATCAAGAATCATTTTACAACGAGGCAGAAAAATATGAGTCCTTGAACAAAGATTTGTATAAATTGAAACCTATAAGGAGAATGGTTTCAACATTTGTATACGACGGTTTGAAGATCAGAGAGAAAATGACAGAAGAGGAATTTAATAACTTTATAAAATCAAAACTTTCTTCTTTTAGACGCAGTATAGAAAATATGAGTTTTGATGATAAAATTATCCAGAAATTTATAAATAATGATGATGACAATATAAACGATGAAAATTTTCATAAACTAAAACAATATTCATGTAAATACATAGAAGCATGTAGACTTATATTAAAGTCAAAAGGTAAATGTTTAATATATGAACCATTCGTAAGTTACGAAGGAATATCCACACACTTAAGGAATATTTAAAATTATTTAAAATTAGTTTTATAGAATATTCCAAATTATCAAATATTAGGGAAAGAAACTTATCAGAGTTTAATCACATTAATAACGACAGTGGAAAATACGTAAAATGTTGTATTTTTACTAATGCTGGTAGTGAAGGAGTGTCTTTTACATGTGTTAATGATCTTGTTGTTTTGGATATACCGTGGTCAGAATCTCAATTAAGACAAATTATAGGAAGATCATTGAGATATGGATCTCATTATAATATAGATAGAAAGTATGTAAATGTTCATATAATATTAGCATTTACAAAAAATGGAAAATCTTCTGATAACGAAATGTTTCAACTTATAAAAAGAAAATTAAATAGAATAACTCAATTGTACTCTCTTCTCAAAGAGTCGTCAATTGAATTTATTTATAACAAGTACAATACATTAGAACCTATAAACGAAGAATATATTTTCGATACTATAAAAAATAATAAAATAGAATATGTAAATGAATCTAAAACATATAAGATCAAAAAAGTTATCAAAATAAAGTACGTTATTTCAGATATTATTGAAGACGGATATTTTGATTCTGAATCAAAGTATATATATGACAAAGATATGAATTTAGTTTGTAAGGCTAAAGAAACTAATGGTATTTTGGATTTGTTCGTTAGAAATGGAGAATTGATTTATAATGTTGATAACTTATAAATAATGAAGAAATCACATTTTTGGAATAAATATAAGTTCGAAAATGTTGATGGTATTATAGATACAAATGATCCTTTAATTAAAACAGATAATAAAAATTTTATAGTTGAATTAGCATCTATTAATGATTATGTATGTATTTATTTATTTATGAAATACAACTATCCTATATTGTATGACGAGATATATTTTATGAATTTTCTTAAGTCAGAACATAACTTAGTACTAAAATTAAAACATAATAATAATATAATTAAATAGTAAAACAATTTGTTTATCACAAAAAGATAAAAAATTTAATTATAAATTATTAAATAAGATAATTTCAAAAAAATATAGTATAAATTTATATGATAGGAATTGTTTAGATGATATTCATAAAGAAAATATCATAAAAAATAATTAAAAAAAAATGTAAGAACAAAAATTTATATTTAAAATTTGAAAGTTTTGAAAATCTAGACTTTAAATTTAAAGATTGTATATTATTATTTGATAATCAATATAACTTTATTTATTTATCTTTTAATACTATTAAGGATATCAGGAGGTGTTTTGCATCAATTTTTTACATAGATCATTTCACGTTTATAAATAAAGTAATATATCATTTAAACATTAATAACGTGTGTGATATTCTACAGTTCAATATTAAAAAAGATGAAAAATTAATGAAATATTTCATAAAGTTGGAAAGTGAATTATACTATTACTTCTACAATTATAATATGACATGTGAAGTACACGACAATATATATATAACGTAATTACAGTGGCATCTAATAATCTCAAGGATTGTAAAGTACTTGTTTTTTGAAAGAAGTACAAAGACTTTAATAATATTAATTTCTTATAAATTGTATTTATATACAGGGTGTCTGGCAATAATCGCCCCACCGGTCATATACAGGTAGAGGAGGTCAAATCGAGTAGAAAAGTCCTTTACCATTTTTTAATTTTCATAATAAGTACTGAGTAATTAACGAAAAAAGATCGGCGAATCCGCGCGAGTAAAGCGCGCGCGGTGAGAAGGACGTCCCACTGCTACGTGATCACTAGGACACAAGGATCTTGCGTTACGCGCCGCTCGTATGTTGCCATTGTCATTTGTAAAGCGCTCCTCCCACGCTTCATCGCGCGCCTAGTGATCGCATAGCAGTGGGATGTCCTTCTCGCTGCGCGCGCTTTACTTGCACGGATTCACCAATCTTTTTTCGTTAATTACTTAGTACTTATTACAAAAATCAAAAAATGGTAAAGGACTTTTCTACTCGATTTGACCTCCTCTACCTGTATATGACCGGTGGGGCGATTATTGCCAGACACCTTGTATATATTTTAAAAGAACAGCGAAAGTTATTACGCAATAAAGCCTTTAAAAAACAAATGGGGCTAATTTAAAAATTTACTGGTTAATAAAAATTCTTTAATATATATTTATAAAAATGGAGAACGTGTGGAATATGGAAACGCGCATAAGCATAGCAATACATATGTTACCGTCTGCGACGAAGCAACAAATATAGGCCGTTCGAGAATCGCGCAATCGCAATCGAGACGCATCCTGGCAGATGGATTGGACACTAATAGCGAATTATTATATAACAATTAAAAATGAAATGCAAACAGGCGCACGCTTTCGATTGATTGCGCGATTGTGCGGCCGACAATAACCATAAGCGAACAACGGAAACTTCGAGCCGCTTGACATAAAATAATTCAGTGCTTAACAAGCCGAAAAAAAGAAACACTAATTATATCTTCACATAAATATCCTATAATATATTCAAAACCAAAGCATTGTAACCTTCTAGAGGCAAAGAAGAAATAGAAAAGTACCTAATCTTGTATGGTTTAGTTCGACCACTGATTTGTCCGTGTGTGTTCGTTACTAAAATATGTTTCTTTAGTAAAAAAATTTTGAAAAATTTTTACCAACGTGTTTTAGATTTTCCAGTTTAATGTTCCTCAATCCTTTCTTTGTTATGCAAATTTATGTAAAAACAGATGGCAAATTGTTAATAAAGATTGAAGTTTATCTAACAAATAAAACTAAAATTGTAATTAATGAACGACAATTATTAAAATTAAATATTAGCAAAGAAATATAAGATATTTATATGTACCAGTTCTGGCCATTATATTTATAACTATTTAAAAAATTATTTTTTTTATAGTTGGAGATTGAAATATGTCTAGCCATTGAGACATTTATCTTATTACATTTTCTTTTAACAACAATTTAACAAATAAAATTTGAAAAAAATCTTTTAAGATGATGTTTCTTATATGCAAGAAACTTCTTCCACTCTCACAAAAGAGAATCTTGCTGAGAATCTTTACCTACCCACAGTCATTATCTTTGTCAATAAACTGCAATCTAACTGCCAAAGCAGAAGTTCCAAAGTTTATCGACAGCAAAAAATAAAAAAAAAATATAGAAATAATAAAGTTTTTAAATTCTTATATGCAAGGAACATCCGCTCTCGCGGAAAAAATCTTGCTGTTTGCCCACCCAAAGTTATGTCATTATCTTTGTTATCAATAAACTGCAAACTAACTGCCAAAGCAGAAGTTCCAAACTTTATCGACAGCAAAGAATTAAAAAAAAAAAGTGATAAAAATTTTTTAAATCCAAACTATCTGAAAATTCTAATGGAAAATCCTACCTAATAGAAATTCTACCTAACACAAAAACTTATCTATAAAAAAATTCTATACCTAGGAGTTCGTAAGAAACTATAAACCGACAAAGTTTAATAAGATTGAATTCTTCGCGGAATCGTTTGGGAGTTTATCGCAGAATCATTTAGAAATTTTTCGCAAGATGCTTAGCGCAGAGCTCAGCTCAGTTACCGCTATTTGCATCTAAAATTCGAGAGGGAGTTTTTCGCAGGACGCTAGCGCAGAGCTCAGCTCAGTTTCCGCTAGTTGCGTTCGAAATTTATGTTGATAGTCGACCATTGTTCAATGATCGATCGTATCAACGTTGTTTCGAGATCTGTGCTCGACCATCATCGATGGGACCACGAATTTCGAAAGTCCATGCTCAACTATGGGATCAACAACACTAGAACTACCGACGATTAACATATACCAATTTCTATTTCTTTTTTCTTTTTTTAATAAAAAGTGATAAAGAGAAAAAGTAAATTAATCAATTTGATCATTTAACACAATGCAACAAGTCACAGAAAAAATCTCAGGAAATACAGCATTATAAATTTAAGTAATTGTTCTAAAAAAATAAACCGGTTATTTTAACCGCTTTGATAGTTCTAGTTCTGTTAAGCCATAGGACCACGGATGCATGGGTAGGCTAGGAAAGATTACGAAGAAATTGGCGTATAGCAAGAATACAAGAATAAATATATTTCAAAATTTTTAATAAAAAATGTGCTCCTTTTTTTTAATTGATAAATTGTTTCAAATATACCATAATTTATCAGTATATTTACGTTTGTGTAAAAGAATTCTTTTTTTCATTTTTAATTTATATTTGTGATACGTACATATGTATGTATTTAAAAATTTTCTCATTTTTGCTTTTCAACGCCAATTTATATATTTAACCCTGGAAATATATAAAAAGTTAAACCACTTACCGTAAGGAAGGAAGAAAAAAAGTACACATTTACACAGAAAAAAAGAATTTTGCTATTGCAATAAAATAATCGTTGCTATTGCATGTTAAATATGTTAGCAATAAAATTTCGCTATTGTAACTACTTTTATAGATTATTCGATATGCAACAAATCTGTTTCGTTCGAAAAAATCGACAAATTTTAAAATGAGAAACAAGTTAAAATTTGCTGTTACAACAAAATAAGTTATTTTTAATAAATTTATTTTACTGTTGCAATGAAATTGTCGTCACTAATACAAATTTTGACAATAAGATAAAAATAAATTTTTTATTATACATATATTAGCAATATAATTTGCAGATTTAACAAAACTAATTTCGGTAAATAAAATTATTATCTATAACAAATCTCTTTGCTGTTCAAATAATAATTAACAGTAAGAAATTTTGCTACGATAGCTTATATAAAATTTACTGCGGCATCAAATACTTTTTTTCCATGTTTAACAAGTTTTTTTCTTTAATTTTATGTATAATCTTTTTTTTTAATATTTTTTTTTTCTATTTTTTCTCATATAAAAAAAATATAAATAAATATATAAACAAACATAAGTACATTATTCAGAATAAAAATATATTGGGTTATTTAGAAAATTTGATATAATTTTTATAAAAAAATTGAAAACAATTTTTATATGTTTAGAGTCATCTTTGTCTGTAATATATGCACCATTATATTCGACAACTTTTGGCCATCTTAAACAACTTGTGCATACATTATTAAATAAAGATATATAAACATATAAAAATTATTTTCAATTCTGTCATAAAAAAATTCTACAAACTCTCTGAATAATTCCAATATATTATGTTCTGATCTGTCAATCATGAAATACATTTAGGAAATATTCCAGGATTAAATATTCATTAACGCATCTAAGTCCTAGCTTATCCATTTTAAGATAATGAATCGAAGAAATAGTGTACTTTTCATAATTTTATTCAAAGTATTCTGGTGTATGATTATATTTTTAATATTATATGATTAATATTTAATATATATGGATTCAAAGGGTTATTAGGCTGATGAAAGTTGTTTCAACTTCGGGCTTAATCAAAATCAAAATTAGAAACACTTTGTTTCTTTTTAATGTACAACGCATTTTGCAGGTAACATATTTTTTAATAATTTTTATAATTATAATCTAATATAACATGTATCTTTTCTAGATATATATAATAATATTGGTAACACATAATTAAATTTAATATAAATTAACTAAAAAAATAAGTATTTCGTTCTTTTAAAAACAAACGCACGCACAACTCCAAATACTTTTAAAAAATACGAGAGAATAAAATTTTGATATAATTACTATAAGACAATAAAAATTATACGACCTGCAAAGTGTCTCGCGTCTATATATCTTCACACTATTATTCGATCCATTATCTTAATAATAGAAGACAAATTAAATTAACTCACCGATCGATGCGCAGCAGCGGAGTTGTCGTTCTGTTGATCTGCATAGTTGATCTGTAAAACACGAAATAAATCAAAATTATAGCAGCGTTCACAATATAAAATATTTGTAAAATCATAAAAAATATTGAGTACATTGAACTTTTAATTCGTTTTCTAAGCAAATATGTAATAAAAGAATTATTAAAAAAGTTTAATTATTTAAATAAAAAGTAAAAAAATATGCGAATAAATTCTAATAATGATAAAAATTAACTAATGTAAATATTTTGTCTTTCAAATATTTTAATGTGTACAATATTTTCAACAAATAAATGAATTATTGCTTACCGTAAAGTTGCTCCGCCGGCGCCCGATGCTCCTCCTGAGCCTCCTCCTCCTCTCAGTGGTCCATCGAAGCACTCACATTGAATCTCACGCGTTCGCGGCGCATGCATTGCTCGCATGCGTACCTGAATACGAAAATCACGCGATACTTAAAACGGCACTCTCGACATCACAGGCGAATCGAATCGAATTGTCCAAGCTGTGACGTTACGCGCGAATTCCGTCCGCGTTTCAGACGACCACATTTACCAATTGGGGCACGATTCTCTCAAAACAGAAGGCAAAGATAAGCTCGAAAAAGATGAGGTGATTAGTCATCCAATCAACCGACTAGATACAAGACATCTGAAAAGCAATCGGTAGCGTTTGACTAACTCCGGTAGCCGTCCTCGACTACCTTCGACAGTCCGGCTATCTGTACAACTAGCGCGCTGCACGTAGAACCGAAGATTGCCCTGCCGTAGTGGAGATTTTATGATTGAAACCGACCTTTCCCTCCCCCGAGCCAAGCCTAAAGTCAAAAAAAATTGTGTCCCAATATTTGTCATACAGTAAAAATGCGTTCATCTATAGATTCGCTATAACTCTCGGTAAAAGTCTATAACTCCTCCTCCTCTCAGTGGTCTATAAAGTATTTACACGCGATCGCGACGCGAATATGAAAAGCGCACGTCACTTTAAACGGCACTCCGCGTTTTATATTACTGCGAAATTACAGCGGAACAATGTTACAATAATCATACGATATTTTAGCCGACACTCCCGACGCGTATTTTGTCATATTAGAATGAAATTTAAACTCGAATATCGCTCATTGCATGGAATACGCGTTCGACACGCTGCCATGTACGCAACAGGTAATGGTAGAAAGGGGGAGGAAGGTGAAAGACTGTGAAAAGTAATAAGAATTGGTGGTAGTTGAGGGGGGGGGGGGAATAACGCGCCGATACGCGAACGGTCTGCCTCGCTCAAGTCCCGCCGTGCGAATAGTAACAATTCATAGGCAAGGATTCATTCGTATAAGGTCGTGTCCAGTGATGCCAATTCGAGCTCGCTGGTACCATGGGTACCGTAGTGGAGGGGATACGCACCGTGTGCTCGCCGAGCAACACGGACATGTGACGTCAGCGATTTCGCTTGTGTGGGTATCCCCTCTTCTACGGTACCCATGGTACCAGCGAGCTCGAATTGGCATCACTGGTCGTGTCGAAGGATTCAAGTGTGATTTAGGAGTAGGGGAAAGAAATGTGCATGCCGATACGCGTGCGAGAGAGAGAAAGCGTGGAAGTGAGGGAGAGAGGACATAGAGCACATAGGCTACAGAGCGTATGTAAACAACCCCACCAAACCTTCCCTTGCTGTGAGTGAAAGAAATTCCTAATATGATATATAATATTTTGCACATTACAAGATATTCTTTTTGCATTCAGAATTTTAATTTCGTTAAATAATTTACTATTTTATTTTTCGCCTTCTATCGTATTTCGTGTCGTATTTTTTAAATTTTGTTTGTAAATTTGTCAGCGTGATCTAATATAAAAATTAATTTTACTTGATAAAAATTCTGTGTTTTAAAGCTTTTTGAGCGCTTTTCAATTCCATATTGTAGTAC
Source organism: Linepithema humile (assembly GCF_040581485.1). Classification (NCBI taxonomy): domain Eukaryota; kingdom Metazoa; phylum Arthropoda; class Insecta; order Hymenoptera; family Formicidae; genus Linepithema; species Linepithema humile. The sequence continues at coordinate 13,241,998 of NC_090132.1, forward strand.
AAATAAATAAATATACGAGTAAAAATTAAAGATAAATACTCACGTAAAATAAATAAATGTTACAAAATACAAAATATCGTTTTACGTGAACACTGCTGCTCGCGCAATGAATTTTGATCGAAATAAACCTTTCAAAATACGCGATGTAATCGATGTACATTCCCGATGCGTCCCGACTTACATAAGAACAAAGACTATATAGTTTTTGGTATCACACGAATACACTCGGCATTCTGTAGAAAACAACAAAGGGTAGTTGTAAGAAATAATTGTATCTCATCAAGATAGAAGGAGTAATTTCGGAGGTTAACTGTAATGAGAAAGATACAAGGATGACCAGAATTATTACTGTCGTCAGCATTATTGCCCGCCGGAAAACTACTCAATCTAAGAATAATTGTCGAGAGCTTCTTGATATGTGTGGCATAAGATTTAAGAAAAAATGAAATTGCAAACACGCATAAATCAATTTGAAATCATTTACAATTTGTTAAGCGTCAATCCTAGAGCCCGTTGAACAAGCGATGTTACGTTTTATTTTACGTAATAAATTTATTTTTTATTATAAAACACAAATTTATAAAAAAATACGTATCATTATCGACATAAAAAATAAATTCTATCAATTACATTATTATGATGGCAGAAGGAAAACAAATTAATAGTTATAAATTGACATATTTATAAAAAAGAATATAATTTTAAATAAGTGTTCCGAATTAATTCAGCATCTGTATCTATATTCGTCATTAGTACCTGTGTTTTATTCCTCATCAAGTGCGCCGTTACAGCTACGGTTAATGCAACCAAGCGCATTAGAAATTGTGCTACCGAAGTAATAAGTAAGTTCCTCTGTCATAAGAATATCGATTACTTAATGTTCAAACCTCATGAATTTTATAACAAACTATTAAAATATATATATATATATATTACTTATACAAAATATTGGTTTCTCTATATTTATAGATATTGTATTGAATTACGTATCACATGATTGGATATTTCTCAAATAATTTATTGCAAATAAAAATTATTGCTTTTATTGCACTTATGAGTGTGTCACATCGCCTGATTTGCATTACGTTAGAATGATGTTACAAGTGATTGATTTCGATATATTTGGAAACTCAATATTACTACTCAATAAATATTTTTTAACTCTTAATATTTTTTACCAACAAATTTTATTAGACAGAATAAATGTATAAAAATATTCATTTTTAATAATCTCTATCGCAATATATATAATTTTATTTAATTGTTTCGTTTCTTCGTTTAATTTCTGTTAATCCCAAATTTTAACGTCACTTACAAGACATTACGAATATGCATAAACGGCAATTTTATATACCAACAATAATTATCCACATTTTGAAATTAAATTATTGAAAATTAAACTTTTACGTTTCCGATCAATGTTACATATTATACATATTAGTGATAAATTACATTTTATAAACCTAGATCTTATACCGTTATCGTAAATACTACATCTAAACTTTTAAAACATAAATATGGATTTTAAAACATAAATATTTATACATATACATGTAGCAAAGAGAGAATGTGTTATAAATGTCACATGACACAAAGGATATTCCTCATATGCCAGTTCGTGTTTCATACGCGATCATATCAGATATAACGAACTCGACAGTGCAAATACGTGTGTGTAAATTATTTAATTAATTGCTTGAAACTGAAAAACTTATAAAATAACATGTTCTTTATATCGAAATTTGTGATAATAATCTTATTAAATAAAACTTACGCACATCTCACGCGAGATATGGAAACAATATTACTGCCAACATTAAGTCCGACAGGAGTAAAGGAGGTACGTACGTTTTGCAGTTATTATTCCATTTATTACTCGATCGTCGTTATTTAAGAATTTTAAAATTTTTTTCTTAATTGTTATCTATTTTACAGATATCTATAACACTAAAAGTTTTTGGACGATTGATTCAACTGAATCTGCATGGAAGTGATAGAGTTGTACCGCCTGCGTTCGAAGGATGGAAATATAATGTTAAAAACGTTACAGAAAAATTGTTGGAATTAAACGTATCAAGTCATTGCTATTATTATCATGAAGATCATATCAGCTCTGCGGCCATCGACTTTTGTCATGAACATGGATTGGTCAGTAATATTAAAAAAAAAAAAAAACTGTTTTAAAATTTTTATGTTTTTACTTGTATACTGCATTACTTTTCGTTTTAAATACAAATATAACATGTAAAAAAAATATATCTTCTTAAAATTAGGAAGGACTTGTTTTTTTATGGAAAACAACACAATAGAGATTCGGCCCTTGCGGAACGAGTTTACGCCTATGTGCTTAATCGACGATTTTAGAGGACAATCAAATCTTTCATTTGGCAAACCTTATGTTATCAAAAGATCACTGCAATATTTTGCTGATTCAAAACTTTACCACCGGGACATGTTTAAACTGAAGCGACGTCACGTACGCAATGCTTGACAAAATTTAACTATAGAACTGGCCGTTTTTTTCAACGAAGCAGCATATCATATGTACATGCCTATTCTGGACAATGATGAGGATAAGTTACGCAATATGATATTAGCATACGTGAACCAAATTCAAGCCTTGTTGCATCATTCAAGTTTCGGTGCTCCTGTTGATATTTCATTAGTAAAGTTGGTAATAATGGATAAACAGCTGTCAAATTTGTCTGCTTTCGACGGTGACCATAAAAAGATGATCAATTCATTTTGCGATTACGTGAATTTTTTGTATTCTGAATACGGGATTGATTCGCTTCAGTGGGACATTGGCCTTTACCTGACCGGAATAAATCTATATGAGTCAGAAAAGGAACAAAAGCATTATGGTGTTGTAGGAAGTTCTTTCTTTAATTCTTCGTGTACACAGAATTCATCGTGCGCCTTAGTAGAAATCGGTTCTACCGGTCCTTACGCAGTCTCGGGTTTTGCGACGTCTCGTATTGCTGCTCATGAGATCGGTCATCTGTAAGTGTATGTATACTTTTTTTATACAATTAGGTATATGATATTTATTAGAAGAATTTTTATATTTGTGCAATTGAAAAATAAAACTGCTCAGAGTTTTTAAGAGATTTAGTTTTTTAAAGTGTAAAACTTTTGAGTAACAACAAAGTATTAAAAATATTGCAGATAAGGCATATTTTCAAACGTAATAATTTAATTGTTCAAAAGATTAGGAATGGAACACGATAATGGCTCTATCGATTCGACGTGTCCGAATGGCAAATACATAATGTCAGATTGGCAATATCTACGGGGACAAGTAACATCACTGCAAATCCAAGTGTGTAATAAGTACACACATATATGTGTAAAATAACACATTTATGTGTGTAATTTAGTTTGGCGTGTAAAAATAACACACTATACTGTGTAAAAAAATAAATTTATACATTTAAACGTATAGTTTAACACGTTTTGCTGTGTATAATATGATATATAATATTAAATGTGGAAACGTGTACTTCTAAATAATTCAAATGTGTAAAAAGCACACACATAAAATAACTGTACACATTTAGATCTTCTTACACACGAGTTTCATGTGCAATTATGAGAAAATGTTTATTAGGTTAGGAAGAAAATTCTTAGCGTTTTTTAAATAGTTGAGCAAAAACACTACGGATTTTCTACTTAAATCTATAATATCTCGTTTATAATGTTCTCTATAATTAAAGAACACTGAATCTTCTAAATATTAATTACACAAATAACATGAATTTATAATACAATAAGTTTATTATTGCATACATTTATTATTACATTATTTGGATAATTACATTTAGAAAAAGATATTTTATCCATAAAATTCAATACGTTCATGATTTATCAACGGTACATATTTTCTATTTTTTGTTTGAAAAGATGAAAGTGGATAAGGAAACATTAAATCTTTGACATTTTTCACGAAATTTTGTACATTGCAAATTTGCGTAACTTTATATAAATTTATTGTAAAGTCAAAATATTCAGTTTGCAATGTTGAAATAACTAATAAGATTTCTTTGTTAAAAATAAATATTTCATCCACTTCTCCAAATACTGGTAAATCATCTTCATCACATTCAAGCAAAATTATACTTTTACAATGATATGTGCTGCCATGCACTATTACTTTTGGTGATCGCATTATTTGGCAAGTCAGCCATTCAGATTCATTAATAATTCTATGAAATATTTTTGCATAAGGCAAATTACACAGAAGGACAGATACTCCAAGTGCTATATAATCCCCTTCATAGAGAAATTTTTTTGAATCGGTACCAGGATATGAAGCTAACATGGAACATAGGCGTGACTGATGTCTGTATGACATTGTAAGAGCCATATTTTTGAAATTACGCACAATCGGCACAAGTGATTTAAAATATGCATGACATGCTTCAAATCTAAAGCACCACTGTTGTCTTGGTGGTCCAAACAATTTGATGTATCTTGAAACATGAATTAAAAAGTGAAACTTTGGTACAATGGAATCTGGATATAAATTAATAAATCGTGTAATGTATACTTCAATCATTCGACTCAATAATTCAATTGATTCTTCGTGTATCTCATAAGCAAGACAAACATTCATGATTTGCAATAGCATAATATAACAATTTATGTGCTCAATGAGATGTGGATTTTCACATTGTATCCAATTTGCAATTAACAAAGGCAACATGTGTGCTAGAGTGAATATTTGTGCTGCACTTTGTCGTAAGCTACCATCAACAAGATGATCACGAAGAATTAGAGCAGGTTTATTTTTCTTAAAATGACCATAATCAAAATGAATAATACGTTTATTGAATTGTTCAAGTGTAAACAACTGCAGTTCAAAAATGCAATACTTTAATAAACGACGAATGGCAATTTCTACAGGGTCTTCGATGAGAATATGCATACAATCTTGAGGCAGACATAGTGTCACATCTACATTAGGACTTTGCAACAGAGGATTCTTATTCATCACTCCATATGTTTTTTGCCAAAATTTTTTCGCTGCCTTTGTTAATGTACAGTCAGTTACAATTTCGATATGATTGTTGTGAATTGTCTTATTACGAATCATAAAACTATCATCACGAAAATGATTTTTATACTCTTCAGATGTCGTCAAACAGGAACGACAAAACCGATAAGCTGAAACCGATTCTTTAAAGCCACCTAGTAATGCAGCAGCAGGAGTATCTCCTGCGCAAAATAATAATGAGCCTTTAAAATTCTTTGTTTCTGTTCCAACGTTTATAGTAATACCCTCATTTTCTAATTTTACAATGTCTTTTATAAATGGCTCTAAAACCTTCTTCAAAGCTCCTGGTTTTTTCAAATATTCTGTTTTTAAAATCGCATATAATTGAATGGCATTCTTTGACGATCTAAATTCAGGATATATGTTCCCTAATGTCCAGTAAAATACTGACAATTTTTGACTCTTTGAGGCTGCACCCAAAGGATTGGCAATACCGAGATCATCATAATAAAGAATTACAGCTAACGCATTATTATGATTGCAAAAAAAGTCATTCTCTCGATAGTAACTTCCATCCAATACTGTCCGATAGATTCCCGATTTATGTGGCTTTGGATTCTCGATATTTGATCTGATTTCATCGTTTTCCAACAAATTTTTCAAATTTTTGAAAAAAGGCACGATGTAAGCATCACAAGTAGTTTCACAAATCTCTGTTACTTTTCCAATGGAACGTTTCTTCTTTTTCCAAACAAGCTTTGTATCAAGTATATATTTTTCTGCTGATACCATATTAAATTTTTGTATTAATATTTTATCTAGGGCTTTTTTCGCGATTGGACAGATGAAAATAGTGAGGATGGTGGATGTTTCTCAGTATATATCTTCTTAATATCTTGAAAATTCACTAAATTTGTATTAGAATCCATTGTGTTTTGAATTTCTTGCTGAAAAAATGATATAAATATTGAGTTTTATCTAGAAATATATAAAAGAAATAGATCATTCAAGATAATAATTATAACCAACTACTATAATCGCTGAATACATGTCCAATAAATGAGTTATTGTATCCATGATGTGCTCAATAGCCGTATGAGACATTTTACATTTTTCTCGAATGTTTACAAGAAAATGTGCGACGTGCCATTGTAAACGTTCTGTAGCTGTTTCTAATGTTGGTTCTTGACTTTCATCTAAGTGACAAAAATTAAAAACATATAGAATGATACTAAAATATTTAAATCTCTAATAATTCTCAAAGCTAAAGATATAATAATAGTAATCACAATAACAATCATTGAAATAAAAGTAAGCATTTTCAATATCTTGTATATAATTTATTAATTTAATGTGAAGAAGCTATTCTTGATATTATATTAATATAAAAACAATGATAAATAATAATTAATCAAATTATGGAGATTTCAAAGTTACACACATTTCTTACCTTCAAATGATTCATCATGTATTATACTGGCATGACTTCCCGTACGAAAAAAAACTACAGGAAACTATTTAAAAAAACTATTAAAAAACTATTGAGAAAACTATTAAAAAGTATTGAAAAACCATAGGAACACTATTGAAAAACTATTGGATCACTATTAAAAATCTATTGGAAAACTATATGAAAACTGCAGTTTTCAACTCAGCAGTATTTTTGTCTCTAATAGTGCTGAATATTATTAGCAAAACTATTAAGGATAATAATGAATAAACTTTTAGAAAATTCTAGTTTTAATACAAACAAAATGATATTGAGAATAACTAAAAAATAAATTATTGAATTATCAGTAGTTTTGCAGAAGATTCAATAGTTTTTTTACTTCTTTTAATTAACTATGAGTTTATAATAGATATTTAATAATAGGTAACTATATAAGTAAATTTCATAATAAATAATTATTTTTTGTAATAAGTTTATTTACTAAAAGAACAGATGCAATCGCTCATAATTAATATAGATACAACTACATTATTATTTGTGTCAAATGTGTATGTAATACACACATAATATGATTTATAAATATTTGTTAGTTAATAAATATTATTATAAGACATGTGTATTAATGAAATATTATTTATTCTCTATAACTTTATATAATTTACATTTATATATAAAATTTGTATAATATAAAATATTATAAACTTTTATTTTTTAATAATATTTTATTATAATATTTGGCAAAACTTATATAAAATAATTTATCCGCAGAAATTAAATTGGCACATAGTTAAAAGTTAAAATATTATATATTTTATTATAAAAAAAATGTCAAGGTGACACATCCGGAACTGATATACTTCCAGCTTTTATACTGGCAATTCCAAAAAACTAAAATAAAAATGTAGTTCAACGTTACATTAATGATTCTGATGAGTTTTTGATGCCCGAGGTACAGCATTATTGCACTTTTGCCGTATTGCAAGTTTGAACAGCTTTGTACTATCCTTCGTACACTCAAATTTTGAAAATACATGTGCTTTAACAAAATCAAGGCATGTTAGAAGCATGTCAAATCTTATTTTGATAATAATAAATAGTGAAGACTGGTTTTTACAAGAAATTTTTTTATTGAATTTTATGTCAAATTGCATTTATAAAAATCTTTCTGCTGAGAAAAAGTATGCAGTATTCGAAATAAAACACAAATTAACCAGACAGCAGTAAACTTTTAAAGTAAAAGATTATATAAGATGAAATTCAGACAGTACGAAAATGTTCCAGTCTTTATATTATTTAATAAACTGTTATATTTGTATCTTTACCTTCAATTGCTTCGATGCGATTTGGATCGAGACGCGGCTTAGCTTTAGTAGCTGTACCTTTCATAGTATTTGGGATTTTTCCCGTTAAGCTACAAGATGCTAATTCTTCTTTAGTAAACATAACTGATAGCAAATCGCACGTATATTGTGATACGCTACTTTTGTTGCAATTTCTTATTAAAGAGGCATTGAGAAAATATTTGCCTTTTCCGCCGAGATCAATCTATTTTTCGTGCAAATAAATAATACAAATTAAATAATACAAATAGTTTTTATAAACATACTTTTAATTGAAATAAATAATCATTAGATAACTCACATCATTAGATGACTTTTTACTGGGCATATTGAATCTTCTGTCGCTGCATTCATCTATAGTATTCTACAAATATATTAGAAGAAAACATTAGATTATACCAATTAGTAGCGTAAAGAAACATTAAAAATTATAGCTTGAAATATATATTATGATGTTTGGAACAAAATTTGATATTAAGAACGAACCTCATTAGTAAAATAGGGAATAGGCTCTTCATCAACTCGCGATTCAGAACTTCGTTTATCTGTAAACTATAATAATTTCATAATTAGCTTTCAAATGTATTTCATTTTTCTAAACTAAAGTTTCGTTTAAATATATTTAAGGTATTTATTAAATGTGACAATTTCAATTAATAGAGAAGCATATATTATTATTATACTTTGCATTCAGAATAACATTAAATTAAAGCGATACAGATAAATATTAAAAGTACTATTTATACATAATTATTATTTCAATATTTTTACTATTCTGTAATATTACTAAAATCATGTCATATATTCTTGAAACATTTATGAAAAATATGTTACTTTGTGAGAAGGGAAACTAACCTTATAATTAGTAGTAGGATTGAGTTTTGAAGTTGAAGGTGCAGTCTCCAGAAGATTTTTACCCAAAAACTATAATTAAATAAACGTTATTATTAACGTATATATTTAACGTATATATTTAAGTATTAACGTATATTATTAATTGATTAAACAGAAAGTTATTAAAAATTTTAATATACAATTTTATAAGTGTTACCAAATGAACATTTTCATTAATCTTCTCCAAATTGCTCAGAACAGTTTCCGTCATGTCTTTCATCTTTGGCAGATCTAAAAATCAAATATAAAAAAGTTATAAATAAAGAAAAAATGGTACAAATTTACGATATTTAAATACTTAATGACATAGGAAAATACTCTCTTAATGTACAAATGACAAAATACAAAATGTACTAAAATTTCTAAAATTAAAAAATTCAGTTTCTGATGGATTAATATAACAGTGTACGAGTTATAATATATAACGAATAACAAACTTTCTAAGGAATGTAGAGTAACCCGTAGTGCAGCGTTTTCTTTTTTTAACGATTCATTTTCGAACTTCAATAAGTCATTCTTTACACTCAAATCATTTTTTGACATTTTGGAATAATTTTCTTCATCTGAAGATGTTCCATAGTCAATCTATTTACAAAAGAGGAAGAAATCGTATCATTACTTTTGAAAACTTTAGATTATTGTTTTTCCTATTTCAAAACATAAAAATAAATATTTACTTCAATTGGAGCTCTTTTAAATGTTTTTAATTCTTTAAGTAATTGTAATGATTTTGATTCATTAATTTCATTTTTTGTTACACCAACTTTGTTCTATATTCAAAAAAAATTCAAAATTATTATACAATATAAACGTATTTATATTAGTATTTAAAGTTATATGTTATTTATAAAATTAACCATTTTTTTCTTTGAACGTATTTCACTATTTTCATCATCATCACTCCATTCTTTTCTTCGTATTATTTTTCGATTTTCTTTGGTTGGTTGTAATACGCCATATTCTGTTAAATTATCTCTATACTCGCACATTTTTACCCATTCTTAAAAATTAGAATCAGAAAAATTTTAATACAATTATTCAACAAATATTATCTTAAAGATACACATACAATCAGGGCTTAATTTTGACCGGAATGGCGTTTCAATTTTTTTTTAATCTGAAATTTAATATTTATTTAATAAATATCAGAAGAAGAAATATCTTTTTCATGCGTTCCGGTTCTTATTTTTTTAGAAATTAAGCCCTGCGTACAATTCAATTAAAATTATGGTTATAACTTTAACCAAAGTTAATTAAAAAAAAATGGTGATCATATATAATAAAATACAACTATCTATCGAAACTCTCTTTATATATCTATATGTACATATGCCAGTTTATTAATCAAAAGTATAGATATCTACAATAAATAATATTAAATTATTATACTTATTACTTACCTCCAAAAGCAAGTAACTTAACCACAACCACCTGCCATTGACACGTTTTCAATCGTTTTTTCATATTTGATGTCGGTGCAATGTCGCAATTAGGCCATTTTATTTCAACTTCAATATTGTTTTCGATTAATCTGGCAAATTCTTCTTTTTCTGTGACTTTTTGCAGAAGCCAATCTTGATAACCAATTGCTATCTTTTTATCCTCGTTAACAAATTCAAGCAGAATACAGTCGTTATCATTCATTTTTACTATTGTTTTGCAAACAGTTGCTATTATAATATTATAATAACTACTATAATCTGCTAAGATCTGTTGAGACAATTATACACATTTACCGCAATATTATAAATCTGACTTAGAGAATAAGAACACAACACACGAGTGACCAGAAACAATTGCAAGGTATAATCTTACTCAGTAGCGCTCGCGATTCTTGCCGCTGCGCTGATTGGTTGCTAGCGCTCTTTGATGACATAGCGTCCGCGTATTGGCTGTGCATGGTCACATGTCCTAAATAGAAATATAATTTTCAATGAGGACACTTATTCTCATTGGCCGCTCATAACCTGCTGACAACACCGCACATTGCTATCTGTTCTTTTGTCCATGTTGTTTACCGGCAATGGCGACAAATGTTGTAATTGTGAAATCTCGTGTCCACGTGCAGTGAATAAATAATAATATTGTTTGATATATTTTTTCAATTTATTATGTATATTAGTTAAGTTTTGAGATATAAAATAACATAAAAAATGACTAATACATCAAGAGGACCATATAAAAAGTATTTGGTCGACATTGTAGAAGAAATACCTGTGACAACCATTTGTTCTCGTCGAGCTCGCTTTTCAGCAGGAAGAGAAAAACAAAGAATAGTAGAAGTTGAGGTTAGATTATATATTTATATTATCTATTTAAATAAAAAAACATTGTATTGAAAATTTATTTGTATAAACTTGTATTCTCATGTTTTTGACATAAACTTAGTGACAACTTTCATTGAATGCAGTATACATTCAATGACTATTTATATAAATAATCTCTATTTAATTATTTAATTATTTTATAATAAAATAAAGCTTTATTGTTATTTTTTTCAATTATTTATTACAGGTTCCAATTTCTGATAAACTTTCTAACAATGAAAATACGAGGAATCATGATATCCAAGACAATGATGATTCTACTATTGATATTGAAGAATATAGTAATCAATTCCAAGATAATGCAATTAGAATTGACAGTGACAATGAGACAATTGTAAGCAGAAGAAGCTTAGGAGAATCAAACAGCAGTCAAGCTGATTCTGACTTCTCCAGTGAAAATGAAAATAATTTAGAAGAAAATTATCTTAATTATTCTGAAGATGAAAACAGTGATAATTATAATAATGATAATGTAGATATTCACAAAAATAAAAGCGATAGTGAAAGTAATGAAGACAACGAAGAATATGAGAATCAAATACAGGTAATTTCAAGAAATTCACTATTTAGAACTACTATTTTATTGAAATAAATGTTATATTGGCATTGAGAATATAACATTAAAGAAATAGAGAATTATAAAACTAAATAGTAATAAAAAAAATTTATCACAATTAATAAATTCAAGGCAACATACAATGTAAGAAGTATATATATATAATTCCTATTTCAGAAAATAAATAACCTACAATTATTTAAAATAATATAAATGCTTTGCTTTTACAAACTATTTTTTTGTTTTTCCAGAATATGCATTCAGTAAGAATAACGTTCATCATGACATGGATGTATATTTAATGTATATGTATAAAATTTTTTTTGCAGGATATAATACGGGTTCCCATATATGAAGGATGTAATTTGACCAAAGAAGAAAGCCAATTATTAATTATGGGAACAGCTATTCGAAACAAAATGACGGACGTAGGATTGGAAACTTTACTTAAAATTGTAGATTGCCATTTGCCACATACGCAATACAATTCGAAGTATCATTTTCTTAAAACGTTTCCAAAGGTACAAGCTAATATATATTACTTTTGTCCAAAATGTTTAATAATATTGAAGTTTGAAAACTGCAACAGAGTGGAATGCAAAAATTGCGAAAAAATTTACAATCGTCGTCGATTGCAAAGACAATTTAATTATTTTTATCATCTTCCATTGAAGGAACAATTAATAGAACTAGTAAACACAAAGTTATTTACATATTTTAGAAAAATGTCATATGAAAGCGATGTTATAAATGGAAACATATATTATCAGTTGAGAGAAAAAAATATTATTTCTGATCAAGACATTAGTATTCAATGGAATACAGATGGCGTAGAAATATTTAATTCGTCAAAATATTCTATATGGCCTATCCAAGTATCTATTAACGAATTACCTTATAGAATTAGACGTGATAATATTTTACTTTGTGTGTGGATTATGGTTCAATTCTGAGAAACCACCTATGGAACTTTTTCTTAGACCATTTATAGACGAACTTCTTGAGTTACATATTAATGGAATTGAATGTAATACATTCAACCATCAAGAACCTATATTGATTAAAGTTCATACGCTTTTCTCACCAGTTGATTCAGTTGCTCGACCTTTGATTCAAAATATTAAACAATTTAATGGAAAATATGGATGCTCTTATTGTCTTAATAAAGGAGAACACATTGCTATTGGAAGGGGGTACACACGAGTATATCCAGGTGGTAAGGGAGTAATGCGTACGATAACAAAACATAACATATATGTTGAAAGGGCAGTTGAAAAACGGAAAGCAGTAAAAGGTGTTAAGGGGCCTTCTATTACAATGCTTCTGCCTACTTTTGATGTGATTCATTCATTTCCACCAGAATACATGCATTCGTGTTTATTGGGTGTCACAAAATTGTTCAGTACGTCTTAGTTTGATTCCAAAAATAACAATAAAGATTGGTATTTAGGTTCTAAAATCACTGAATTCAACGAAAAATTACTTGCTATTCAACCTCCTTGTGAAATTACGAGAACTCCACAATCAATGAAAGATAGTAAATTTAAAGCAAATGATTGGAAATATTTTTTATTGTATTATTCGCTGATTTGTCTAAAAGATTTAATGCCACAGAAATATATTAAACATTGGTTGTTGTTTGTATACAGTATAAATATTTTTTCAAAAACAAAAATTGAAGAAGACGAGTTATTTAAAGCAAAAACGGCACTTCGCGAATTCGTTTTAAATGTGGAGTCGTTGTACGGAAAGGAGTATATGAAATACAATGTACACCTATTGCTTCACATACCAGAGTATGTAAGAAATTACGGTGCTATTTGGGCTTGGTCAGCGTTTCCTTTTGAACATTTTAATGGCATTATAGCAAGTTTATTTCATGGAACTCAATGTATACCTTTGCAAATCTGTAAATTATATTCCAGATTAAGATGTATTAAACAACAATGTGAAATTTTCAGTAGACCAAACTGTAGTGTTCAGGGAAAAGCTATATTCCGATATATAACGAAGAAAACTAAAATTATGAAATGTATTGAATTTGGAGATGAATTAAGAATATTTGGAAAATCGAGAGAAATGCAGCTATCCTTAAGACAAAAATTATTGATTGAACAGTTTTTAAAAGAAACAATTGAAAACAATGTTCAGTCATTTCAAAGGTTTACATATAATAATACTTTATATCACAGTTTTAAATATTCTCGCCTCATCAAAAGAAATAACAGTACAGTATTATTAGAAAATCGGTCATTGATGATTATTTCAGATTTAATTTTACTTAAGACGTCAGACTTGCAAACTAAGAAGTATATAGTTCTTGGTAAAGAGTTACAAATCATTGATGAAGAAGTTTGTAAATATAAAACTATATCTTCGAAAATGTTTTCATTTATTGCCCGACACACAAATAATGATGTTTGTAATTTTCTTTCTGCTATACGTAAAAAATGCGTTTATATTCCTTACAAAGATGATAAATTATGCATTATTCCTCTGGTCAATACTTTGGAAACGGATTAAGAATAAAATACTTGTAATAATATATATGGATAAGTATACATATATGTATACACACACATTTGACATAAATAATAATGTAGTTGTATCTATATTAATTACGATTGCATCTGTTTTTTTAATTAATAAATTATCACAAAGAAATAATTATTTATTATGAAATTCACTTATATCCGTAAATCTAAAAATATCTATAATAAACTCATTGTTAATTAAATAAAAGAAGTATGTACAAAAATTATTGGATCTTCTGCAAAACTACTGATAATTCAATAATTTATTTTTCAGTTATTCTCAATATCAATTTGTTTGTATTAAAACTAGAATTTTCTAAAAGTTTATTCAATATTATCCTTAATAGTTTTGCTAATAATATTCAGCACTATTAGAGACGAAAATACTGCTGAGTTGAAAACTGTAGTTTTCATATAGTTTTCCAACAGATTTTTAATAGTGATCCTATAGTTTTTTAATAGTGTTCCTATGGTTTTTCAATACTTTTTAATAGTTTTCTCAATAGTTTTTTAATAGTTTTTTTAAATAGTTTTCTGTAGTTTTTTTTCGTACGGGTTAACTGATTTTCATCTTCAATTTGCTGGGTTACCTCATTTAAAGTGGGAGATGCAGTAGGATGTTTTCTAAATAAATGCTGGCGAAAAGATTTCCATTTCTTAAATGTAGCACCGCAACCAGGTTGAACACATGTAATCCTGAAGTATGGGTCTTGTTTATGATTGCGAATGTAATGTTGCATTAATCGATAATACGAAATACATTTGAACAAACACATGTCACACTGAAATGTATTTCCATTCTCATAATTTTCCATCTTTATATAGAATTGGTATTGTATACGAAAATTTTCGCTAAATTTTAATAATTATGTACGATTTCCAAGCGCGTGCGCGAAAAAACCATTCCGTTTAGCAAGAGTTGATTGCGGCATCGGACTTCGATTGTTTCATCAATTGTTTCGACTGGGCGTAAATCGTGTGTGGATCGTACGTTGTACAAAATATCACAGATTTCAATATCACAGAAATATCACAGAGGAAATTCATTATTCGCAAATTTTAAGAAAAAATTGATTAGATTGACAATGGAAAAAAAGTATATTGTTTAATTGAAGGCCGTTGCAAATGCATTAAATTTATGCCTGAAGAAAACACATCAGAAATTGAGATTATCCGACGCAAACTGAAGGAAGCCAGTAAAACTGACAATGTCCTTAATATGATGCTGCAACAAAAAATGATAATTTTACAAAAACCTGATCCAGATCGAGATAACAAGTTGTGTGATTTGGAAGACAACAACGAAGTTGCTGACAAAAGTGAGATTACAGTGCTACTGATACCAGTGCGTGCAAACACTACAACAGAATTAATAGACTCTTTTTCTTCCGTTCATAAAGATAATGAGTCTATCGTAAAAATATTATATACAGAGCCTATTGATGATGGTAATAGTTCGTCTAATCTAGTAGATATTCAACAATCAGCCTGCTACTCGGTAAGTTGTAATAAAATCTTATCATAAAAATCAGATTATATATATTTACTTTTTGCTTATAAATTCAAATTTGGTATAAAATTTAATTAGGATATAAAAGAAGAAAATGAAAAGAAAAAAGTAGATAAGCTTCTAATCGATTGTCCAAGCAGTTCAAAACGATCTAAAACTGAAGACAACATGATACATTCAGTAAAGCCACAAGTGACAGGACCTGGTTCCATTCGTCATCCAATAATTTTACCATCTATTACATCAGATTTGCAAAAAAAATTGAACGATATTGGATTATTAAAGGCTCAGAAGAACTTTATAGCATTCTGGGCTGCACATTTGTCTTATGTGACAAATCAGTGGCCGACAAAGTCGGATTATCAAAATTTTGCTCAAAGTATTGTTGCAGCTTATCCTGCACTTGCAGATATCGGTGGTGGCTGTGTAATATATATACTTATTTTTTCCATCATGACTTTTGCAATCTTCTTTTTGTTATATTTTTAAAATATTTTGTTTCTGTATTTTAAATATATCCATCTTTTCTTTTATATAGACCCTAGTCAAAAGTCAATTAAGTGTTTGGATTAGGAATCATCGGGCGCTAGAAAAACGACAATCTCAAAAGAGAAAGAAAGATGAGGAGGGAGAAATTCCATTTGTAATTGTTCAAGCTAGTATTGCTAAAAATGTTGATCGGTTAGAAAATAATTACATCTTTTACATTAATAAATTTGAGACAAAAAATAATACATAATATAATTAAAAAAATTTTTTTTATAGAGCGACCGATTATGTTACCAACACAGATATACAAAATGCTTTAAAAGAACTAGAGAAAAAATGTGTTGGAAACAAAAACATTTCTCACATGAAGCATCTCCTCAAGATAACAATATCTCATCGAAGGCCATGGATTGATGAAGCGAAACGAATAGTTGACATTGTGCATAAGTATCCTCAATTAAACAATTATGAGCTGGTATGTTTTGTATAACATATATTTATTTATCAAATTCTTAATTGAATATTATTTATTTATATACTTTTTTCTATTATTGTGTACAGATACTTTCGGAATTTTTAGAGTTAAAAAATATTACAGAAAAAGCGCTGTTTGACGAAATTGAAAAAATGATTGAGAAATTGACGAAATATTACTTAATAAAAAAACCAAACCAAACTAATAATAATAAAGTCTTTATCATGCAAAATTTATGTGCTGATCTCACAAAGAGAAACAAAAACTTTCCTGCTTTATTTACTGTAAAAGACGTTAGTATTGATTATATATAGTATTGATTACTGTTATGCTTTTTTTATGAAAAATAATTATTTAATAAAATATTTAACTTTAAACAAATTTGTTCTCAGGTATTGGGAGATATAAATAATTTAACTACAAATGAAGGCGATGCACCTCGTGTAGTTATGTACACAGATGGTCAAGATATTATAATTGCCTACTTGATAGCAGATGCTGAAATAAAAACACAAATTCCTCAACCTACAATAGAAAAAATCATCGCTGGATTGTTTGCTTCTTACTATGTGTGGAACAGGAAATTTCCGGCAGCTTATGTAAATGTTTTAAATTTTATAAGTTATGAGCTTTTGAAGTCTCCGCTGCCAACTACTACTACTACTATTCAAAAGTTTATTCGTTCTCGCGATAATATTTTAAAAGATTTAGGCATTATAGATAACTCACAGAATACCTCTTAACTTATGAGTTACCATATTATATATATTATTACTTATTCTTCATTTACCATTAATTTTTTTACCAAAGACTACAATAAAAAATCTAAGTCATTCTTGTGTGTACGATAAGATCATAACAAACAGTATTGTTTTTTTTTGTTTTCTTTTTTTCTATATTATGTGAAAGAATTTGTTTTCAGATGTTCTTTATATATTGTAATTTCACATACATATAACATATAAAGGACATTATATATATATATAATCCAAAGATATTAAATAAATAATTTATAAAAATTAATAACTGTTATTAAAAAATTTACAAAATTAATAATAAATAATTAATCAATTAACACATTAAGTTATATATTTAAAATGTGTAATTTTTTGATATTAGGAATACACTTATTGTCGTTATAATTTATAAAAAATTATTATGTTTTTATAAATTATAACGACAATAAGTGACCTATTTCTAATATCAAAAAATTACACATTTTAAATATATAATTTAATGTGTAAGCGTGTGAAAAATACGCATTTAACTGTGTAAAATTACACAGATAAAACGTGTAAAAAAATAACACGCGTACAAATGCGTAATAAGTGACTACATGATTTTACACACTTTAAGTGTGTATTTTTTACACACTTGGATTTGCAGTGATGGTCCGCATGTAGTCGTAACATTACGAAAAATCTGTGGAAAGAAAAACCGTGTCTTTTTGATCACACGAGACGAGAAGAGACCGATGATCCATATGTACTGGGCCATTCACGTTATCACGATTTACCTGGAAGGGAATGGACTGCCAAAGCACAATGTGAATTATTTTTACGCGACAAAGATGCAAACGTAGTCACGTTGCATGATGTATGTCAAGTCTTACAATGCGAAACGCCTGACAGAAATAGGAATTTCTTCGCGGGACCTGCGTTGGATGGTATGTCTTTTTTGTAATTAGAAACTTTAATTAAAATTTTGAACTAAATTTTTTTCAGGAACTAATTGTGCACTCGGAAAGGAATGTCGCGGCGGAGAATGCATGGCCGTTATCACACCACCATACATTTTTTCGTATTGTGAAGACGATAATTGGAGTGAATGGAAAGAAGACTCTTGTAAAAGCAATTGCTTGACGAAATCCAAAGGCGTGGTAATCAAACGACGTTTTTGCAAACATGGTATTTACAAAACGGCTAGTTGTGATGGGCCATATTACGACGTGGTTCTGTGTAATGACTCCAGCCTTTGCACTGAAGAACGCTTTACGATTGCCGAATATACTGCTCTAAAATGTACTGAACTTAGCCTAAAAATAAAAAGACAGGGCAAAGAATATTTCAAGTACGAACCGTTAAATGAGCCAGGAAAGCAGGCCTCCCATGTCGTCGAGGAACCGTGGAGCAGTGCTCCCAGACTTGCCCGGATGGGCGCGCATGCGCGGCCTAACGAGCGTAAAAACAGTGACGTACGATGGATGCGCACTGGTGTACTTTTGGCGGGATCCACACAGGTAGAACCAGAGCTGTCAGATTGAAGATCCGGACAACGAGCTACTACACAGGACAGGACGAGACGGATATGAGTAAGTAAAAATTATATAACACCAAAATAGTAGTGCAATAGTAGTGCAATATTAGTATAGATAATAAAATGGATAGTAGTAGTATGGATAGTAGTATGCATGATATCAATAATAAAAAAAAAGGAGCTGTTAAAAAACGAACAATTAGAAATTTTAATTTATCGTGGTTAGATGAAGATTGTTTTAAAGGATGGTTGGCTCCTCATCCCGAGAAAAATAAAGCTCTTTGTGTCGTGTGTAACAAGACTATCAGATGTTGTAAAACGAATTTAACGCAACATTCACAAACGGAAACACATTTAACTAACATAAAGCCTCAAAATCAAAGCCTCAATCATAATTATAACGAGCGTGTATTACACAAAAATAAAGTAAAACGCGCGGAAATAAAGTTAGCTGCTTTTTTTGCTGAGCATAATATTGCTTTTTGCACCGCGGATCATTTAATTCCATTGTTAAAAGATATTTGTATAGAGCCTGAAGTTACACAAAATCTTTCACTGAAATATACTAAATGTACTAAAATTGTAGAAAATGTTATTGCAAAACGCGAAGTAGAAAAGTTAGTAGAAATTTTGCAAATACGGAAATTTTCGATTTTAATAGACGAAAGCACAGATATAACTGATACAAAGTTTATGTGCTTACTTGTTAAATTTATTTCACCAACAGATAAAAAAATTAAAACACAATTATTAGAATTATTAGCATTAGATGCTACAAATTGTACCGCTAGTAACATTTTTAAAACTTTTAAAATATTTTTAAATAAAAAAAATATTCCTATTAAAAATATTGTTGGGATGGCAAGCGATAATGCATCGGTAATGACGGGATGTAATAATTCTTTTTTTTCTCATTTAAAAACTGAAGTACCCGGTGTAGTGCTATTAAATTGTATTTGCCATTCATCCGCTATTGTAGCAAGTAAAGCGTGTGAAAAATTGCCTAAAAGATGTGAAAATTTAATTAGAAATGTTAGTACTTATATTTCAGGCAGTGCAAAAAGATGTGCAATTTTAGGCGAATTTCAGAAATTTTTTAATGTTGAGAAAAAGAAACTTCTTAAATTATCAAATACAAGATGGCTTGTATTACATAATTGCGTAATTAGACTCCTTGAGAACTGGGAAGTTTTGAAAAATTATTTTCTTGTTGCTGTTGTAGAAGATAAATCCCAGTCTGCAGAAGCCATCTTAGCTCAATTAAATGATGAATCTATAAAAGCTTATTTACTATTTTTAAAATATTCGTTACATTTTTTTAATAATTTTAATATTCTTTTCCAATGTAAAATTTTAATTCATAAATTATATAACAGTAGTCAACAAATTATTCATCAAAAGCTCAAAATTTTATGGTTCCGGAGGCTTTGAAAGATATTGTTACTTTAAATGTAGACGATGAGAGGAATATTAAACATCTGTTAGATATATATGTGGGACCAGATTGTGAAAGTTTTTTGGTAAATCAACCATTAGTATTCGTGCAAGATATTAAATTAACATGTTTAAATTTTTATATAACAGCACTTAAAGAAATGTTAAAACGTTTGCCTTATAAAAATTCATTTTTTAAACAATTAACTTTTTTAGATGCCAAAATTGCACTTTATGATGAAGGCAGAAATGAAATTAAAGACTTGTCAATTATTGCTTCACATTTTGAAAATATTGACATAACAAAATTAGGATTTGAATGGAGAATTTTGCCAACAGTTATTAATGATACAGAGAAAATAGAATTAGCTTTATTAGAAGTAGACGAAATGTGGCAAAAAATATTTCATTATAAAGATTTTAATGAGGAAAAAATGTTTCCAAATTTAGAATTATTAGTTGAGTCAGTGCTTACTTTTCCTCATTCAAATGCGGAAGCAGAAAGAATATTTTCCATTGTTACAGATGTCAAAAATAAAAAAAGAAATTCTTTATCCGATAGCATAACTTCCGCAATTTGTACAATTTGTTCGAGTTTTCAGGCCGATAATATTAATTGTATTAATTTTAAAGTTGATGATAGACATTTAGAGTTGCATAATGCACAAAATTTATATTCAAAACACAAATCTGATAGTGCTTGATATTTTTTTAAATTTTATTTTTATTTTTTATTTTTTTACACACGCACATTTAATAATTACTTTTCTTTTTTTATTAATTAGGATAAAGACCTATTAATTTGGGAATATTAATGTTTTATTTATTTTCAGAGTTTATATTAGTTATTTTTTTTTAATTTGTAATATTAATAAATAAATTTTTTATTTGTGATATTAATTCAATAAGATTTTATTTGTGATATTTATTAAACAATAATATAGTAATATATATATTCAATATAATTATAATATATATGTTATTTTATGTGTTCATTAGTATTATAATTAAACAGATTTTATTTAATTAAATGTTTATTTTTAATGTTTATTTTTATGATAAAATGTAAGTTTTGTTTTATGAATACTGGTGAGGTTTTTGGTAGTTTTCCTTACCCTTGCAACAAATGTTGGTATTTTTTACAAATTCTGCCAAATAAACTTTTATTTTAAATGATTTAAAAATGTGTTTTTTAACTATTATTTTATAACTTTTAATCACCTTCTCTCCTTAATTTATTATATGTATACATATATATACATATATATATATAAAGAAGTACTATATAATTGTCTGTAAAAGCATATTTACGACTTATATAAAAATTTTTGAAAAATTAATAAATACTTTTATTTACATAATATATATTTACGCTAATTATTTATGCTAAAAGTAATTTCACATTTTATATAATTATTTTTAGCATGTAGATGTTTGTTATGTAAATAGAAAACACCTATTCATTCTTTAAAACTTTTACATTTATTTTTGCAAGCAGCTTTTGAAGGGAGTCATATAGCACCTTCTTTTACTCGATACAATACTTCAGTGAGAGAGCATTAGGCCGCGCATGCGCGCCCATCCGGGCAAGTCTGGGAGCACTGCCGTGGAGAGCCTGTATCATACACTGCCTACGTGAAGAAGAAATATCTGCTAATTACAGTCTGTTTTTTTCCTATGCACCACGCCAGGAAATGCTCGACTTAAAAATCGAACCATACTTTCCAGATGGAACGTGGTGTCACGAGAAAGATGGGCAAAATTATTATTGCCGCCAGCATTATTGTCTGCCGGAAAACAATTCAATCGAAGAATAATTACCGAAAGCTTCTCGACATGTGTGGGCAAGGATCTAAGAAAAAATAAAATTGCAAAACAAAAGTAATTCAATTTAGAAATGTTTAGTATTTGTTCAGTATAAAATCTAGGATCCATTAAATTATCGTCGTTACTTTTTATTTTAAGCAATAAATCCATTTTTTGTTAGCATATAGTAAATTTATACGAGAAGAAATACGTCGAATTATCGACATGAAAAATTCCATCCAAAATCCAAATAACTTAATAGTTAGTAATTGCATAAAGAAAAAAATAAATATTTGTTAGTTGACAGGGATTTGAAAAAAATATAATGATAAATCAATGCTCAGAATTAATTAAGCATCTGAATCGATTTTCGTCATTGGTACCTGCTTTCCTTCTTCGTCGGACGCGCCGTTACAGCTACAGCCAATGCATTACATGTTGCTATCGAATTAATTAGTAGATTCTTCTTCCATAAGAAGATCGACTACGTAAACTTTAAATCTCGTGAAATTTAGAATATACTACTTAAATATATATGTATATTACTTAAACAAAGTGTTGCTTTCTCTATAGTTATACTTGTATATATATTTATAATTGTATTGTACAACGTATCACATGATTGGATATTTCTCAAATTATTTATTGCCAATAAAGAATCCCTTATTGCACTTATGAGCGTGTCACATTGTTAAATTTACATTACGTTAGAATGATGTTACAAATAATTGATTTCGATATATTTATTAACTGAATATTACTACTCAATATATATTTTTAACTTTTAATATTTTTTACCAACAAATTTTATTCGACAGAATAATTGTATAAAAATATTAATTCTTAACAATGTCTGTTGCAATATGTATATATTTATTTAATTGTTTCTTTTCTTTGATTTCTATTGATCCTGAATTTTAACGTAACTTACAAGATATTACGAATACGCATAAACGACAATTTTATATACCAACAATAATTATCAACATTTTGAAATCAAATTATTAAAAATTAAACTTTTACGTTTCCGATCAATGTTACATATTATACATATTAGTGATAAATTACATTTTATAAACCTACATTTTATACCGTCATCGTAAATACTACATTTAAACGTTTGGATTTAAAAACATAAATATTTATACATATACATGTAGCAAAGAGAGAATATACAATAGGTGTCACACTACACGAAAGATATTCCTCATACGCC
Organism: Linepithema humile; assembly: GCF_040581485.1. Classification (NCBI taxonomy): domain Eukaryota; kingdom Metazoa; phylum Arthropoda; class Insecta; order Hymenoptera; family Formicidae; genus Linepithema; species Linepithema humile. The sequence goes on from NC_090132.1 coordinate 13,265,281, forward strand.
AGTTCGGGTTTCATTTGTGATCATATCAGGTATAACGAACGCGACAGTGCTAGTGCGAGTATATAAATTATTTGATTAATAGTTTAATAGTTTGAAATTGAACGAGAACTTAAGAAAATAAAATGTTTTTTTTATTGAAATATATGATAATAATTTTACTAAATGAAACGTACGCGCAAATTACGCATGATATTGAAACAATATTACTGCCGGCATCGAATCCGACAGGCGCAATAAAGGTACGTGCGTTTTACAGTATAATTCTATTTGTTGCTCGTTATTCGAGAATTATCAAATTTCTTTTTTAATTGTCATTCAAATTACAGATTCCAATAACACTGAAAGTTTTCGGACGATTGATTCAACTGAATCTGCGTAGAAGTGATCGAATTGTATCGCCTGCGTTCAAAGAATGGAAATATAATGCGAAAGGCGTGACAGAGAAATTGTTTAAATTAAACGTATCAAGTCATTGCTTTTATTATCATGAAGATCATATCAGCTCTGCGGTTATTAACTTTTGTCATGAACATGGATTGGTCAGTAATATCACATGAAAAACAAACAGTTTTTAAATTTTTATGTAATTACTTGTAAGCTTTATTATTTTTCGTTTTATATACAATGACACATAAAGAATAAATATATCTTTTTAAAAGCAGGAAGGATTTGTTTTTGTGGAGAACAACACGTTAGAGATACAGCCTTTGCGGAACGATTTCATGCCTATGTGTTTAATCTACGATTTTAGAGGACAATCTAATCTTTCACTTGGCAAACCTTATGTTATTAAAAAATCAATGGAATATTTTGCTGATTCAAGTCTTTACCACTGGGACATGTTTAAACTAAAGCGACGTCACGTGCGCAATGCGCAACAAAATTTAACTGTGGAACTTGCCGTTCTCTATGACGAAGCAGCATATAATACGTCCATGTCAATTTTGAACAATGATAAGGATAAGTTACACAATATAATATTAGACTATGTAAATCGTATCCAAAATGCTTTCAGTCGTCCGAGTTTGGATACCTTTTTCAATATTACGTTAATAAGTTTAAAATATCTGAAAGAACAGCAGTTAAATTTGCCAATTTCTGATGGCGACGCTAAAGAATTGCTCAATTCTTTTTGCACATACGTGAATTTTCTTAATCCTTCGGACGATAATGATCCGCGTCACTGGGACATTGGCCTTTACTTAACCGGAATAAATCTTTATGAATATATTCACGTATTGCAACCGTATTACAGAACCGAAAAGAATTATGATATTAAGGGAAGAACCTACCAAGATGGCGCATGCAATCCGCTTTTATCTTGCGCAATAGTAGAATTCCGTGATTCATCTGAAATCACATCATCTCTTGAAGCTATTTATAAGATCGGAAATCTGTAAGTTTTTGTATATTAGTTTTACGTATAGAGAATAAATTACATTTTATAATAAAATTTATTTAATTGTACAATTGCACAATAAAATCAACAAGTAAACAGTCATTATTAAAAAAATTTATTCTTTAATTGTTTACCATGTTAACTATTACTAAATCATAAGATAAATACGAATATTTCAATCAAATAATGCAAAGTGAAACATATATTTAAAATTAATAATTTATCTGATCAACAGTTTAGGATTAACACAAGAGCAAAGTTCTAGCGATTCGCAAAAGTACGTAACATGGTCTAAGAATAGTAACAAAATTGAAAAACTCTGGGAAACAAAAACGTGTCTTAGAGATCAAGCAAAAACAATGATTTCCAAACCGGAAAACATCAATAATGACAATGCGGGACAGAACTTAACCATAGAAATAAATTATTAACAACAAGCTACAGAGTCCAAGCTGGATTTTCGTGCTTAATTTATTGATATATTATAACAAATGTTTAGGTCAATCTAGACGTTTCGACCATCTGGTTGTGGTCATCTTCAGTTAGTTAGTTTCAGGTAGTTAGTTATTATAAAATTTGGAACATATTAATAAACAATCGTTACTTATAAAACTAATTCGGATATTACAATCTTCTTATATTCGTTACATTTAAAAATTGTTTAGAAGGACAACACATCTTGAAAGTCATGCCTCTTCTAATAACACCAATCTTAAGATCATCAGGAAGGAAATCATGTTTTACATTAAACATACACGATGTCCTTTTTAAGACTTGAATTGTGGTTGATTGCAATTATTCTAAAACCAGCATGAACCAATGTCTACTTTTATCTTTATATTACTTGTTATTTATTAAAATTACTAAAAATATTCTTACCTCAATGCATAGCAGTACCGTCATGTTGTGTTTTCGTGTAAACTTTCTTATTTTAAAAAAACTAAGAACCAAAACTAAATTCGGTGTAACGAGTCAGTTTGCTAAAAATGATATTGGAGGTCCGTGTCGTTTGAGTGGACATGGCAAACTAGTTGAATATAATAGAGGATATATTAGAGAACTTGTATGTGAAGGAGATTCGTGGTGGGAGAGTGAGTGATCTTTAAGCAGTAAACAAATTGAGAACTGGCAAATACAAGTTTGGCAGTAACTCAGTATCGTTCTGCTTATTGAGACTCGTTTTTTGCCGTTTTATGTGCAACATCTCGGAAATAAGCCTTTTGCTATAAGACATTTCCTTGTCTAATATTTCTACATTCTCCCAATCCATTTCATGGTTTTTTTCTAATCTATGACAAGAAATGACAGAAGGGGATCCCGTTCTTTTATTTATATCCGACTTGTGTTCTTTAATTCTAGTTTTCAATTTTCTCTTTGTTTGTCCCACATAACTAGCCTCGCAATCATGACACGTTACCTTATATACTACATCACATTGGCTCATGGATTCAATGATGTCTTTCCCTGTTTTTATAAACCTATTAAGTTTATTGTTACACGAAAAGGCTAAATGATGATTGTATTTTTTCATGTTCCGTGTGAATTTATCAAAAGTTTCTTTTATATATGGTATCGTAAAATAACCCGTTCTATCATTGCTATTTTTGTTTTTATTACAACAATTATTGCTAAATTTTTTAAGTCTTTCGTTAATACTATTAAAAATTAATTCCAATGGATAGCCGTTAATTAAAAGTAGGGAAATCATTTCCTCGATGTTCTTGTGCCAATATTGTGGGTGTGTTAACTTTACAACTCTGTCAAATAAGCCAATGATAACACCTTTTTTGTGTGCCATGGGATGATGCGAATAAAAACTTAAATATCTGCCCGAAAAAGTAGGTTTGTGGAACAAATCAAATTTAATAAAATTGTTTTCCGATATTAGTTTAACGTTTAGGAAATTGATATGATTATTTATTCCCTTTTCCAATGTGAATTGTAATCTGCTATGCATTGAGTTGAATGTCTCCAAAACTTCGTCTAAATGATTTTCTGGAGCTGTAAATAGTATGTCGTCAACATACCTAAAATAAAACGGTAATTTGTAAGGTAGACGTTCGATTGCTGAATTTTCCAAATCTTGTAACACAAATTCTGCTATTATTGGAGAGAGAGGAGAACCCATTGAAGTGCCAAAAATTTGCTTGTAAATTACTTTATTAAAACTAAAATACGTTGAATTTAAAACTAAATTGATACCAATTAAAAATTCTTCTATTGGTATGGAATTGTACCTTCTAATCCATTCTCATCTGTTTTTTATGCTTTCTATTGCCTTTTCAACAGGAATGTTCGTAAAAAAAGAAACAACATCTAAAGAAGCAAGGCAATGATCCGATTCTAAAAAAACACCATTCAACTTTTCAACTAGATCAAAACTATTTTTTATGTTTCTTTTCGAATTAGGTACATTGTTTGCAAGGATTCCATGTAAAAAGTTAGCTATCTTATATAACGGGCTATTAATCGAAGATACTATTACTCTGAGAGGATATCCTTCTTTATGGATTTTTGGCAAACCGTAGGCTCTATTTGTGTTTCCGTTCGTTTCCAAAAGACACCTGTATTTTATGTCATCTATGTAACCTCTCTCTCTCCATCTGGCAAGTAGAGACCTCAGTTTATCAGTTAATATTTTAGTTGGGTCTTTTTTAACAATTTGGTAGGTGTTGGTGTCAGAAAGTATGTCGACCATTTTTTCCATATATTCTGATTTTTTCATGACTACTGTACTATTGCTTTTATCAGCCCTGGTGAATAATAGATCAGGGTTTTCATTTATAAATTTTTTTGTTTTGTACAACCAATTGAGTAACTTTCTGTCATCAACACTATTGCGGGAGTTTCCCTTACAGAACCCATTTATAATTGATATAGTATTATTTCTAACAGAACATTTGTAATCTTCACTCTTTCTTTCAATGTTTCTTTCAATGTTTTTTATGACTTCAATTGACATCGACATTTTTTCCGTGATAGGCATGTTAAAACGTTCTCCCAATTGTAACAAAAGCTCGACCTCTTTGGGAATTACAACATCTGATAAATTAACGAACCATTTTTTATGTTTGTCGTCTAAGGTCGACTGAGAGTTGAAATTGTCAGGCATTATTATTATATTCGAATTAATATCAGATCCAAAATTATTATGTGTTTTCACATTGTTAGTATTGAAAGCAATTGGTTTGATACTTGCTCTTCTATCAATGTTCTGTTTAGAAACTAACCATTCAATTTTTTTGTTTATCTTAACTAAGTTCTTAAACCACAATTTTTGGGAGCGTCTCTCTTGCCCATTAAAAAACGTATTGTATAAATTGAGTGGTAATCTTCTAGTTACAACCTCATATATTTTATGGCATTCTTTTCTGACGCATTGTAAAGTCGCGTAGGCATCATCTAATTCTAATCTTATTATTTTTCGAATAAGCTCTTTCCTGATATTATCAAAGATTGCTACTGATCTATGGTGGTATAGTTGTAGGCAATTTTTAAAAACAAATTTCAAATGTGAAGGAGTTAGATCTCTTTGTAGACAATTTTTAAGAAACCTGATTCGAATGCGTAATTTAATGCTTAAATTAACATTATTCATAAAATTCTTCAGTTGCAAAGTTACAAATTTGCCAAAATGAAATTGGACAAAATTAAAAAAGGATTCACGCATTTTGAAGCTTGCGTTTATAAAATAAATTAAAACTATAATATTGGCTCAAATTATTCAAATAAATTATTAACAACAAGCTACAGAGCCCAAGCTGGATTTTCGTGCTTAATTTATTGATATATTATAACAAATGTTTAGGTCAATCTAGACGTTTCGACCATCTGGTTGTGGTCATCTTCAGTAGTTAGTTATTATAAAATTCGGAACATATTAATAAACAATCGTTACTTGTAAAACATGATTTACTTCCTGATGATCTTAAGATTGGTGTTATTAGAAGAGGCATGACTTTCAAGATGTGTTGTCCTTTTAAACAATTTTTAAATGTAACGAATATAAGAAGATTGTAATATCCGAATTAGTTTTATAAGTAACGATTGTTTATTAATATGTTCCGAATTTTATAATAACTAACTACTGAAGATGACCACAACCAGATGGTCGAAACGTCTAGATTGACCTAAACATTTGTTATAATATATCAATAAATTAAGCACGAAAATCCAGCTTGGGCTCTGTAGCTTGTTGTTAATAGTTTATTTGAATAATTTGAGCCAATATTATAGTTTTAATTTAACCATAGAACTTGCCGTTTTTATCGACGAAGCAGCATATAATAAGTCCATGTCTATTTTGGACAATGATGAGGATAAGTTACACAATATTATATTAGCGTACGTGAATCGCATCCAGGCTGCCTTTAATCGTCCGAGTTTGGATGTTTTTATAAATATTACGTTAATACGTTTAATTATGCTGAGAGAACAGCCGTCAAATTTGCCAATTTCTGACGGCAATGCTGGCGAATTGCTCTTTTCGTTCTGCACATACGCGGATTCTCTAAATTTTCCGAACGATAATAATCCGCATCACTGGGATATTGCCCTTTACTTAACCGGAATAAAACTTTATGAAAATGTTATGGTAAAATTTAAAACGCATGACAGAGATGAGAAGAATTTTCAGATTACGGGATATACTTACTTCGATAGCGTATGTAAGCCGCTTCTCTCATGCGCGATAGCAGAATTCCGTGACAAATCTCAAGTCGAATACCCTCTTACTGCTATTAAGATGATCGGAGAGCTGTAAGTTTTTAAGAACTAGTTTTACGTATAAATTGAAAATAAATAACATTATATAATGGAATTTATTTAATTGTAGAATTGTATAATAAAATCAACAAGTAAACAATCATTTTAAAAAAATTTTATTCTTTAATTGTTTGTTATATAAACTATTAATAAACTAAAAGATATTTAAGAATATTTTAATTAAACAATGCAAAGTAAGGCATATACTTAAAATTAATGATTTATCTGTTTTACAGTTTAGGATTAATACCAGAGCAAAGTTCTAGCAATTTGGAAAGGAATATAACATGGCCCGAGTATAATCGTAATGAAATGGAAACACTATGGGAAAGAAAAACATGTCTTAGGGATCAAGCAAAAAGGATGAACTTTAAAAAGGAAAACATTGATAATACGCAAAAGAAATTGATCATAGAACTTGCCGTTTTTTTCGACGAAGCAGCATATCATATGTACATGCCTATTCTGGACAATGATGAGGATAAGTTACGCGATATGATACTAGCATACGTGAACCAAATTCAAGCTTTGTTGCATCATTCAAGTTTTGGTGTTCTTGTTGATATTTCATTGGTAAAGTTGGTAATAATGGATAAACAGCTATCAAATTTGTCTACTTTCAACGGTAACCATACAAAGATGATCAATTCATTCTGCGATTACTTGAATTTTTTGTATCCTAAAGACGGGATTGATTCGCTTCAGTGGGACATTGGTCTTTACCTGACCGGAATAAATCTATATGAGTCAGAAAAGGAACGAAAGCATTATAGTGTTGTAGGAAGTTCTTTCGTCAATTACTCGTGTACCGAGATTTTATCGTGCGCTTTAGTAGAAATCAGTTCTACCGGTCCTAACGCAGTCTCGGATTTTGCGACGTCTCGTGCTGCTGCTCATGAAATCGGCCATCTGTAAGTTTATGTATACTTTTTTATACAAATTAAGTATATAATATTTATTAGAAGAATTTTCATATTTGTTCAATTGTAAGATAAAACTACTCAGAGTTTTAAAGAGATATAGTTTTTTAAGGTGTAAAACTTCTTAGTAACTACAAAGTATTTAAAAATATTGCAGATAAGGCATATTTTCGAAAGTAATAATTTAATTGTTCAAAAGATTAGGAATGAAACACGATAATGACTTCATCAATTCGACGTGTGCGAAAAGCAGATACATAATGACAGATTTTCAATATTTGCAGGGACAAGTAACATGGTCCGAGTGTAGTCGTAACATTACAAAAAATCTCAGGAAAAGAAAACCGTGTCTTCTCGATCATACAAGACGAGAAGAGACCGAAAATCCATATGCACTGGGCCATTCGCGTTATCACGATTTGCCAGGAAGAGAATGGACCGCCAAAGAGCAATGTGAATTATTTTTACGCGACAAAGATGCAAACGTAGTCACGTTGCATGATATATGTCAAGTCTTACAATGCGAAACGCCTCGCAAAAATGAGTATTTCTTTGCCGGACCTGCGTTGGATGGTATGTCTTTTTTGTAATTAAGGAGTTCAATCTAAAGTTTTGAACTAAATTTTTTTAGGAACACGTTGTGCACTCGAGAAAGAATGTCGCGGCGGAGAATGCGTGGCCGTTATCGAACCACCATACATTTTTCCGTATTGTGAAGACAATAATTGGAGTGAATGGAAAGAAGACTCCTGTAAAAGCAGTTGCTTGACGCAATCCAAAGGCGTGGTAATCAAACGACGTTTTTGCACACATGGTACTTACAAAACGGCTAGTTGTAATGGGCCATATTACGACGTGGTTCTTTGCAATGACTCAAGACTTTGCACTGGAAAACGCAAAAGAATTACCGAATATGCTACCATAAAATGCACCGAATACAATTTAAAGGTGAAAAAGGGAGGCGGAAAATATTTCAACTATGATCCAGAAAATGGGCCGGGATGGAAGGTCATTCATGATAAGACGAAACCGTGGATAGCCTGTACCGCATATTGCCGACGAATTGTATCTGCTGCAAAAAAGCAATATGAATATGTGGCACGCCTGGAAATGCTCGACTTAGATATCGACCCATACTTTCCAGATGGGACACGGTGTCACTACGAAGATGGCCAGAATTATTACTGCCTCCAGCATTACTGTCTACCGGAAAACTACTCAATCTAAGAATAATTGTCGAGAGCTTCTTGATATGTGTAGAGTAGGATTTAAGAAAAAATAAAATTGCAAATACGCATAAATCAATTTGAAATCATTTACAATTTGTTAAGCATCAATTCTAGAGCCCGTTGAACAAGCGATGTTACTTTTTATTTTACGTAAGAAATCTATTTTTTGTTACAAAAATCAAATTTATAAAAAATACGTAACATTATCAACATAAAAAATAAATTCTATCAATTACATTGTTATGATTGCAGAAGGAAAACAAATTAATAGTTATAAATTGACATATTTATGAAAAAAGAATATAATTTTAAATAAGTGTTCCGAATTAATTTAGCATCTGTATCTATATTCGTCATTAGTACCTGTGTTTTATTCCTCATCAAGTGCGCCGTTACAGCTACGGCTAATGCAACCAAGCGCATTAGAAGTAGCGTTATCGAATTATAAGTTGGTTGTTCTTTCATAAAAACATCGATTACTTAATGTTCAAACTTCATGAATTTTATAACGAACTATTAAAATATATACAGGGTGTCTGGCAATAATCGCCCCACCGGTCATATACAGGTAGAGGAGGTCAAATCGAGTAGAAAAGTCCTTTACCATTTTTTAATTTTCATAATAAGTACTGAGTAATTAACGAAAAAAGATCGGCGAATCCGCGCGAGTAAAGCGCGCGCGGTGAGAAAAACGTCCCACTGCTACGCGATCACTAGGACACAAGGATCTAGCGTTACGCGCCGCTCGTATGTTGCCATTGTCATTTGTAGAGCGCTCCTCCCAACGCTTCATCGCGCGCCTAGTTATCGCATAGCAGTGGGATGTCCTTCTCACCGCGCGCGCTTTACTCGCGCGGATTCGCCGATCTTTTTTCGTTAATTACTCAGTACTTATTATGAAAATTAAAAAATGGTAAAGGACTTTTCTACTCGATTTGACCTCCTCTACCTGTATATGACCGGTGGGGCGATTATTGCCAGACACCCTGTATAATCCCAATCCACTCTGTCCTCGAACTCTCGGATGAAATCCTCAGATAGTTTTTGGTATTCTGATATTAATTCCCAATCAACTTCGTCCTCGAATTCTCTGATGAAATCCTCAGATAGTTTTTGGTATACAGATATATAATCAAGATTAATCTTGTTCTTAAAATTTACAACAAAATCTTCTGATAGTTTTTGATATCTAGATATTGATTTCCAGTCAACTTTGTCACAAAATTCTCTAATGAAATTCTCCGATAGTTTTTGATGTCTAGATGTACGTTCCCAATCGACTCTGTCGTTAAATTCTCTAATGAGATTCTCCGATAGTTTTTGATGCATAGATACGAGGTTCCAATCGACTCTGTTCTCGAACTCTCTGATGAAATCCTCCGATAATTCTTGGTATTCTGATATACATTTCCAATCTACAGTATCATTAAATTCTCTGATAAAATTTTCTGATAAATTTTGGTATTTAGATGTTAGTTCCCAATCGACTCTGTCGTTAAATTCTCTGATAAAATCTTCCGATAATTTTTGGCGTTTAGATATAAACGTTCAATATACTTTATGATTAAATATATTTTCAAATTCTCTGATAAAATTTTCTGATAATGTCTGATGTTTTACTATATATGTCCAATTTACTTTATTATTAAATTTTCTAATCATATTTTCTGTAAGATTTTGATATATAGATATAAGATCCCAATCTAACTGATCTTGAAATCCTTTGATAAATTGTTCTTGTAGTTTTATATATTTAGATATATATTTCCAGTCTATTATTGTAGATATAATGTATTTTTCTATATATTTTCTTAAGTAAGGTATATTGTAAAATTCAACTATTTCTTGCATTTTTAGTTTTTCGCACATTACAATAATATGTCAAGTTTACTATCAAAAAAGTTGATTATTAAATTTAATAATTTAATATTAAAGATTATGTTGTTTTATTTTAATATCATTAACATATATTTAAAAGAATTCTCAATATACAATGGAAAATTATAACTCGATATCACTCGATGTATGTATGTTGTCTGAATTTATGATTTTATCTATTTGTTTAATAAACTCGTCGTTTGTGTTTAGAGATCTAAATTTGAAATAAAATACTAACAATCCCAAAGTAAAACATATTAAAACTAAAACAAATAATATAATAGTCATTTAAATGGATAACGTTTATTATTATTTGTCAGGAAGTTTTATAAATTATAATCATATATTTTTAAACCAAGTTACAAATACTTTATCAGATAATTATTTGAAAATAACATCTATAGACGAGAATGTAGATATATTTAAGAATTTAATTTTTGAAAGTGTTATATATCCTAAAAGATTATATATATATAATTGTTTTGATGAAATATTTTATGAAATAAAGTTTAAGTTGGATATATGTAATTATATAATGATACAAAATAACTTACTTTTAAGTTTAAACAATGGTAAGAATATAATTAAGATTATATTAAAATTGAATAATGAAATTGTACAAATACTTGATGAAAAACTTAGTGATATTCCATATCTACTAGATATGGAAAATACTATATTACTATTGTACAATTCTACAAATATTAAAGAGTTGAAACATTTAGACGATATAGATTATGTAGTTAAAGATGATATATTTAAAGAAGATAATATCGTCATTAAAAAATTACTTAAATTCAAGAGTGAAAAATATTCAGGTATTATGTATGTAACTGATTTTAAAAATAAGTACTTGTTTGAAGTTTCTAAAAACGAGATAAAGGATGTATCGTTTGGAAATGTTTACATATTTAATAGCGACATAATTGATTGTTTTAATTTAAATGATACAAGTTTATTAATAATGTTATATAGAAGAAGCAAGAAAGGCTTAAAGTATTACCCGAGTCGAAATTTTTAGCCTAGATTAAACCTACAAGTTTTGTCGAATTTGGAGAACCAATGTAAGCTTTAATTCATATATATAGATATAACATTACATTGGCTATTGCCCTCCTTTGATACTAAAAATTGTTACTTATTGCCGTTTTTTCCATGTAGAAGCTCAAAAGAGTACCTACTGAGAACCTCTAAAAAGGCTCCATATTCTATAAATATGTATTTCTAGAAAATAAATATTCAAAATCACTTAATAATCTATTATCTCATATACTCTACTTGCATTTAATGTATGGATCTTGATTTCAATAAACAATATATTAATTATTATAATTTGCTTAACTGTAAATAGGCTACTATAAGCAAATATTATATAAATAATATTCACTTATCTTTTACATATCTATCTGCAGTTAAGTAAATTACATAATTAATGTATTGCGCTTATTGAAATTAAGATATGCATTAAATACAAATAAAGTAAATGTGGTAATAGAATATTAAATAATTTCAAATTATAGGTCAAATATGTACACTCAAAAAAATGATCTTGCAATAATAGCTAAAATTTTCTAGGTGTAAAAAATTAACTAAAACAGATAAATGATTAGCAACTGTTGTGATATTGCATATGTAATTACTTAATCAGTTTAGATGACAGAAACAGAATATATATCTGTATTGTTTGTGAACTTTAAAAAGAAAGTTTCTCTAAAGCGCCTATCTGTATAAGATCAATCACGTGTTAGATCATGCAATGAATAACATTTAGCAATGGTACCTAAATTTTTCAGAAGCTATTGCTAGAACATTACTGCTATAAATTCTATATGTGACAAACAATGTTTTCACAGATACGAAAAATAGCGATACATTCTTGTTGCGATATCTAGAAATCTAACTACATCAGCGAAATATTTTTTTGAGTGTAATAAAATATTAAATAAAATTTTGAATTTTAATTGTTTTTTGTTTATTCAAATAAATTTTTAGTTATTTATAATACTAAATATAATACTGAGTTGCACTTAATTTTTAAAAATATTTTTTGCCATTTATTTGTTATTATTTATTTTATATTATAACATTTATTATATTAATCTGAAATAATAAAAATTGAACTCAATTATAGATTAAATATTAATATTTTTATTGCTAGAAATTTTGATAAGATTTGGAGATTCAAAAGAGATAGGAGTTGTAAGAACGAAAGTAGGAATTGTATATTTAACATCAATAAAAATAAGGGTTTTCTAGGACAACAAGATTAAAGAAAGGCCAAAAGAAGACATAACACTTTCAAGATAGAACTTGTAGGTCAAGGAACATTATTAGAGGCACAAATAACCATGTATGAGGTTTATAGTACACTCAAAAAAATGATCTTGCAATAATAGCTAAAATTTTCTAGGTGTAAAAAATTAAGTAAAACAGATAAATGATTAGCAACTGTTGTGATATTGCATATGTAATTACTTAATTAGTTTAGATGACAGAAACAGAATATATATCTGTATTGTTTGTGAACTATAAAAAAAAAGTTTCTCTAAAGCACCTATCTATATAAGATCAATCACGTGTTAGATTATATATCAATCACGTGTTAGAAAGTTTGATTGAAATAAACAGAAAAAATCAACAGTGCAAACAAATGAATTTATGATCTGCACATATAACAGATTATATGACGCGCCCAATTTGTCTAGCTCTTTTAAAATAGATATTAGCTGCGATATCTAGAAATCTAACTACATCAGCGAAACATTTTTCTTAGTGTATCACGATCACGCCGCGTGTGGCGCATGCAACACGTACTGCGTAAAATTTCGTGCCAGCGCCCATCGTGTAGTACATGTTAATACTAGTTCAGACAAAGGGACAACGCATATTAAACACATAGGCGAATCGTGCTTCGAGTTTGTGTCTCATTTGGGTGTTTGTGAAAGTTTTACTGTGGAAGAAGTTTGACCGTGACGGTTGTGTGTGTAATAATGTCAGATGATAACATTTTCATCGAATTGACGACTAGAGATTTATTAAAAACATGGAATCTCGAGCAATATGCATCGGCGTTTGAAAGTAAGAATATAATTATTTACTTGATTAAATATTATAATTAGATTAGATATCAATTGCATTAATTTTTTGCACTATCGTTAAAATAAATTAGTTTCTTTCACATGCCATTATTTATTTTTTAAGCAAGTATGTTAATAAAAAAACCGTCAAAATTTTTCCTGCTTTATAATATATCAACAAATAGTTATAAATTTTTGTCATAAAGCCCTTTCTCGGATATAAATTTCAAGAATATTGCGTGCACGCGCGCAAACATACAATTATATACATATACCGTTCGCAGAATATTCTCGAATATTTTAGAATATTCTACGAATATTTTGTGCTACCTGAGTATATATGTATGTGTTTTTATTATTGATAAAACATTACATATATAGTAATTTAACTATATATGTATTTTATTCAAATTACATAGTTATGTGTGACTTCAAATAAGTATTTTATCACATATCTAATAAATATTCATAAATATTTATATTTATTTTGTATTAGGTAATTGTATAGAAACCGCAGAATTTGAAAGTCTATTAGAACCTGAGCGGAAGGAAACTTTAGAATCTTTGATCCCACTTTCTGGCCACAGAATGAGATTCGTGAAAAATTTGAAAACTTTTATCAAAGACAACACAAATGAAATGAAGGTACGATATAATTAGTTAATACATAGATATTAATATATGGATGCTTTACATTTAGCAAAAATATATGTCTTTAAATAGAAATACATATAATTGAATTTTTACATGTCTTGTTACATTTTCAAAGAAAATATTTCTTGTGACATTTGAGAAAGAGAGAAATTCAAGTATTTTATTAATATATAAATTAAATAAAAAATTTGCAGCATATTTAGTAATGTGACATATCAAATGTGTGAGTAAAAATGAATATAGCATGCAAAAAAGTTAATTAATTTTAATGCAAAGAAAAAAGATTTTAAAATATTTGAAAGAAATAATTTTAAATACATAATTTATAGTGTCTAAAATATATTTGTAAAAAGAGGTAGAAAAAGAGAGAGATAATAGAAAAATAAATTGTAATTTAGTATATTTTTAATAAACTTTATATTATAATATAACTTTATATCTTTAATCGAATTTTGAGAACTTTATCTCTAAAATATCATTACGTTTTCAATTCTGAATTTCTTTATTCCACTCTGTTGTAGATTGATGAAAATAATTTTACAAAGATACGTGAGAAAGATAAAAGTGAAAAGACTGTTATTCCTCTTTCACTTCAACTAGTAAGTATGCTTTAATATTGTATTTAATTTAAAAGCTTATTTCAAAAAACTTAAAAATGTTTATTTTTAAATATTAAATTATCAATTCCATACATAGAGTATTTCAAACGAATCAGAAGATATTCAAGAAATTGAAGAAATTCCAAAAAACAACAATCAAGAGAAAAACTTGGAGGAATCTATTCATCAAGAAGCTTCAAAAAATATTTTCAAAAAAAGAAAGAGAGAGAGTGACGAATGCAATGTCACACGAGGTGAAGTAAGTTATGAATAATCGATTTTGTAAAAATATATTACAAAGTATCTATTCAAATTTTGTAAAAAAATTCCTTGAAAATTCCCTGATTTTCCATTTTTGTTCAAAATTTAATAAAGAAAATATTTTTATGATTTTTTAATGCAATTTTCTAAAATGTTGTTTTTGCATGCGTTTTCTAATATTTTTTAAATAATTTTTTTAATAATTTTGTCCAGCAACTTCGTTTCCTTCTAAACAAGTCAGCTACAGGTAGATGTTTCTTACAACTAGCGAAGCAAGGCTCTTATTTGAAGGATAAAGATAGAAATAAGTTAACAGATATTATTATTGAGAATCAATTGAGCAAATGTGACAAGTAAGCTTATTTGTTATTTTATAATTTTAAATTGTGATCCTCATTATCATAATCATTTTTTCTCGTTTTTTATAAATTGTCTCTTTTTTTTTAAAATGTTATTTTTTCTGCTTAGAATTTCACCTACAGAGTTCACTGAACTGGTTGGTGCTATTCAATATTTATTTCCCCAAGAAGATAGCGTAAGATAATATAAATTTTAATAACGAGTTATTGAATATAAAATACTGCACATTTTTATGTAGATTTGCATTTATGCTAAATTTATTTTTGCAGGAGCTTTATTACATTCCATATAAATATATAAATGGAAATAAACTGTTGGTAAAAGGAAAATTAATCACAAAATACTATTCTATACGAAAAGAATTTAAAGCTCTTGGTATTATTGCATCTAAAAATAAGGATCAATCAGATTCTCAAGATGATTTAGTAGCAGGTTTGTTGTTTATTTATATTTGCAGTTTTTTCTGTAATTAGATAATAAATTTTAAATATTTTTTGTTATTTTTATTTTATTAAATAGATGATGATCTGCAAGGAAAACTTGCTTTTCTTAAGGAAAATGTAGAACCATGGCCTACAATAATAGATTATTGGACAGATACGTCAAAACAAAGAATTGCACAATTGCATGCTAAATCTCGACTTACAAATAAAGAAAATGACAAAAGAAATATTAATAAAAGTAAGACTAACAGAGTAATTCTACAAACTACTACACTAATTCAAGAAAAGAAAGAGCTGGAAAATATTTCAACTTATTTAAAAAAATACCCAGTTCTTCAAGAAAAACTTGGATACACTTTGGTTAATATTATTTTAATATTATGTACTGCTTTGCATTTTATCATGTACTATACTATAAATTGATTTTGTATTTTAACTTTCTATTTTTTATATTTTAGTTTGAAATAGATTTTGATTTTCTATATCCCGAACAAAAACTAAAGGCCTATAATTCTTATTCGGAGTTTTGCAATCGTATTATACAAGCGCTAAACAATGAAGACAATAAATGTGAGACCGTTAAAGATAATTGTCTACTTTTTGCAAATGATGAGATTTCAGAAGGTAAAAAAATGTTGGACACAATTTTATTTTTATTGCAAAGTATTCTTTTTTTACAATTTTAAATTGGCTTTTATATTGTCAATTTTTCCTTTTGTTAATAGATAGCAAAAATTTAGTGGCATTATTGTCACTTTGTTATTTAGATACTGTCGTAACAGTTGCGCGTAAATCCGGTCGTACATGGAGGCCACCATGATGTAAGAAGATAGGTGTACTATTGCCGTGAATGCGCAGTCGTCCAAAGTAATGATCGCTCTTCGACCAATCAGGAATTGGTCCAAAATGCTAAAAAGTAATATGGCTGCCAAAATATGTTGACACGGTTGACACCGAAGGTTATTAAATATAATAATATTAAAAGATATTTAAAAACTATGCCAACGTGTTGTGTAAAGAATTGTATAAGTCGTACTGATCATACGAGATATCATAAGAGATATTAAATATATGTATTCACACATTTGTGTTGGAAACACTTAATTTTCTATATAATATTTATTAATTGATATTATTTATTATTGTGGGTAATTGTCATTTATTGCTACTGTATTTTATATTGCAAATTTATTATTTTCATAAGATATTTTTATAAATTTTAATTACATTTTAATAATATGATAATTCTATATTAGAATTTCGCGGATGCATTTTGGACCACGTTTGATTGGCTGTCCTATCATGCTGACGTCATACGGCTGCCATTATGCGCAATGGTACACCTATCTTCTTACATCATGGAGGCCACCTCATAGAAAAATTCAAGAGGGCGTAATTTCCCAAATTGAAGTAAGTGTTTATCCTACAGAAATGTTACATACATATCTTTTGTCTTTAAGATTTAAATATTTTTGGAAAAGTATTTTAATTTAATTTTAATTTTATTTAAATATTTTAATTTTTAGAGTGTTCAAAAACTTCAAACGTTTATTCAAGAAAGAGAAAAAAAATTAATTCACTGGAATCTTACTATGCAGCCATATGTTCTCGTCTGTGGATCATCCATAGAAGACATAGATGCTTGTTACGTTATTCTCGACAGAGAGACACAATTTCTCGCTCAATCCCCAATAAGAGCTTTAGATCTATGTTTTAAGATTATTCACTCAGCTCATTTAAACTACTCTCCCGAAAGTTATCGCTTATGGAGACTAATTCAGAAGGAGTTGTACAACTTAACAACTGAATTTGATGAATGGAAGTCTGATGCTCAACTACCAAAATTATTTAAAAAATTTTCTTGTAAGTAAAAATACGAGATCTGTTTTTATTTTTCAGCTTTTAAATGTTATTTTATTTTTTGTCTGATATATGCAATGCGTATTAAATATGCAAGCATATGTTTAAGTTTATATATTTTTTTGACTATATATTTGGTTGTTATTTGTACGCTCAAAAAACTAATTGCTATAATTTAAGGTACTATCTTATTATAATCTAAAGTAGATAATATTTGTTTAAATTTAATATTTAGAATTAATATTTAATATTTTGAGGTATTTTGAGATTGAGTTTTACAGCAATGAAATTCTTATAAATTTTACTTTATATATAGGTAAATAATAATAATAATATCTGTTTCGTATGCAATGTCCTTTTTTGTACAATGTACAATGAACATTTTCATTGTTATAGTGTTTGTAATACTGCTAAAATAATTAAGCAATTTTAATTACTGATCTTTTACATTATTTACCTTTGTTATATTGTAAAGGCAGTGATGGAAAACAATATGTCACACTGCATCATTTACTGTAGCAATAAAAATATGTATTTGATAATGTTTATACATATATATATATATATATATATATATATATGTATAAACATTAACAACAAATGTATATATATATAGAACAATATATATATAGAAAAAGATGTGTTAACCAATGCATTATAATAAATTTATTAAAATGCATTGCTTAACACATCTTTTTCTAATAAATTCAATTATAAAATATTGTATAGGTACACTAAAAGTTTATAAAATTAATTTAGCTGTAGTTAAAAAAAAGTTAGCTATGACATCTAGAATATATTGTCACATTATCTCGATGCTGCAGTTATAATCGATAGCTACTCATAAAGATTGTTCTAGCTGTATTATCAAAACTCATTTATACTATACAGTAAGTAATATTTAGCTACAGTATTAATACTCATTTATACTATGCAGTGAGCAATATTTAGTTGTACTGCTAAAACTCATTTATATCATGCAATGAATAACATTTAGCAATGGTACCTAAATTTTTCAGAAGCTATTGCTAGAACATTACTGCTATAAATTCTATATGTGACAAACAATGTTTTCACAGATACGAAAAATAGCGATACATTCTTGTTGCAATATCTAGAAATCTAACTACATCAGCGAAATATTTTTTTGAGTGTAGGTTTTAAATTTTGACTCGGGTATATATTTACAAAACAAGACGGGAGTTACATAAAATTTAAGACTATAAATGATGTTATTTCCTATTTGGATGATTATTACACTATAATAAGGGAGTCTGTATATGTAAAATAGTAAAGTTTTTGAAATTTTATAGATTTATGTATAAAAATGAACTTAATTAAGAGAAATAAGTCTGTTGAAGAATATTGTAAGATAAAATTATTTAATTCTTTAAGAAAAATATCTAATGATTTAGATATAACTAATGATAACCTAACTTCTTTTATAGATAAGTTAAATATAACTAATAATATAACAACAGAAGAATTAGTTGATTATGTATCTGGTTATTTATACGAAAAAGTACTTAATAATTACGATTATGCAGTTTTAGCATCTAGAGTTGTTTTGTTTAATATTAATAAATCTGGTTTTAAAACATTTGATGAATATGTTAACTTTTCTGTTGATATATTTAATAATGATTTTATTGATACATATAATAGATATAAGGACGATATTAACGAAATAGTTTCGCATGATAAATATGTTTCTAATTATATAGGACTTAAAACATTGACATCTTATTTGTTGAAGTACAACAATAAGATAGAAAATCCTTGTTATATATGGATGAGAGTATCTATTTCTATAAATAGTAAGTATGACTCAGATATTGAAAGTATAAAGAAGACGTATAAGTCACTATTGAATGGATTTTATATACACGGATCTCCTACATTATTTAATTCTGGACTTAAAAGCCAACAGTTATCTAGTTGTTATTTATTACAGATGGATGATAGTATAGATAGTATTTATGATTCTTTGAAGGACATTGCAAAGATATCTCAAGGAGCCGGTGGTGTAGGACTTGGTATAACCGGTATAAGAAACGAAGGTTCTAAGATAAGAAAGGTTGATATATCTAATGGTATAGTAGGAGTTTTAAAAAATATTAATTCAACGGTCAATTATGTAAACCAATCTGGTAAAAGACCAGGATCTGCTGCTGTATATTTAGAACCATGGCATCCTGATATATTAAAATTTGTAGGCGCTAAAAGATTTTTACAAAACGAGGAATTTTCAGCAAAAGATTTATTTTATGGATTATGGATTCCTGATATATTTATGAGAAGAGTTAAATCAGGAGGTAAGTGGTCGCTGTTTGATCCTAGCGTATGTAAGAACTTACACAATACACACGGAAAAGAGTTCGAGGAACTGTATGAATATTATGAAAACAAAGGTATGTATACAGATCAGATAGATCCTAGAGATTTGTGGGATAAAATTATAGATACTCAGATAGAAACTGGAGGTCCTTATATTTTATTTAAAGATACGTCTAACATACAATCTAATCAAAATAATCTTGGTACAATTAGATGTAGTAATCTTTGTGCTGAAATAATACAATATTCATCATCCAAAAGTATATCAGTTTGTAATTTAGCATCTATAAATTTGGTAAAGATGTTAAGAAATAATAAATTTGATTTTAACTTACTTAAAGAAACTGTTGAGTTGATAGTAGAAAATCTTAATAAGATTATAGATGTAAATCATTATCCGTCCGATAGTGCATCATTATCAAATCTAGAAAATAGACCTATAGGTATAGGAGTTCAAGGTTTAGCTGACTTATTTCATGAAATGAAATATTCATACGAAGACGAAGAGGCTAAATTGTTAAACAAGAATATATTCGAATCTATATATTATTATGCATTAAATAAAAGTTGTAATTTGGCTGGAAAATATAATAAAACATATAAAAATTATAGTACATCTCTTGTTTCAAAAGGATTACTTCATTTCGATTTCTATGATCTAAACGATTATAAGTTTATTAATGATTTCGATTCTCTTAGATTAAAGATTAGAAAATTTGGACTATATAATAGTTTGTTAATTGCTCAAATGCCAACAGCAACAACATCTCAGATATTAGGGAATTACGATTGTGTTGAACCTTGGATATGTAATATATACTATAAAAAAGTGCTAAATGGGAATTTTAAAATTGTTAATAGAAGAATGTATGATGATATTAAAAAAATTGGATTGTGGGATGATAACATGAAGAATAAAATATTAAATAATAACGGATCTATAAGAAATATTTTATCAATACCTGAAAATATAAGAAGAATATATAAGACAATATATGAATTGGACAGTGATGTATTAATTGATTATTATATAGACAGGGCTCCGTTTATAGATCAAAGCCAATCTATGAATATTTATATAAATAGTAATGAGGAAGATATATATAACAAAATAAATAGGTTGATATATTCAAAGCATGGAAATGTAAGTTAAAGACAGGATTATATTACTTAAGAATAGAGACAAAATATATCAAACCTAAGGAATTATGTGAATCTTGTTCATCTTAAATATAATTTTTTATTTTGTTTATTATATATTTAATATTTGATTATAATTTGAAATTTTATTGCTGTATGTAAAATGGATAAGGCAAATTGTAGACATCTTCTGTTTTACAAGACTTCAGATAATGCCTATGCTCCAGTTAAGGCATCGATGTGTTCTGCTGGATATGACTTAAGAGCGTCCTCAGATCATATTATCTATCCAATTCCAAATAAAAATGATCCTATATCGACTAATTTGAAAGTTATAATACCAAACGGATGTTATGGAAGAATTGCTTCCAGATCTGGACTGGCTTTAAAATTGTTAGATGTAGGAGGAGGCGTTGTAGACAGTGATTATAGAGGAGAGATATTTGTATAATAATGTATAACTATGGAGATGCTCCGTTTGTAATAAATAAAGGAGATAAAATTGCTCAAATTATATGTGAGAAGATAGAAAATGTTGAATTATTAGAGATTACAAAAAAATGAATTAGATATCAATAATACAGAAAGAGGATCAAAAGGATTTGGATCTAGTGGAATAAAATAGTAAGTTACATTCCTTTTATAAAATTTTTAATCTTAATTTTAGTATTTTTATCTTTAGAACTTAAATGTTTCGATTTTAACGATAGAATTTTTTTTTCTGGATGGTATGCGAATCCGTACATATTATGTTTATAGCTTTTAATTTCGTTTAAGAATGTCATGTTATTGTATCTTTTATATTTTATATATATGTTTTTATCATTAAATTTATATAAATTTTTATGTAATAATGACTTTCTTATACACCATTTATGATTGTGATATTCGTTATCTAACATCGTTCTGTATATATAACATCTTGAAAAAGTAACGTTTGTAAAATATTTTACGACATGTTCCATTCCGAGGCATATACATATTTTTGGTTTATTTGTTTCCATTACTAAATTTGTATATTCCCAATACTTGGATTTGTAATCAGAAAAGTTTGACTTTCCTCCTGGTAGTATATATCCGTTATGTTGTATATATCGTCATACGATCTGAATGTGTTTTTATCGAAGCTATTATTAAGAGTTATGATTTTATCTATTTCGTTGAAGTAATTATATATATGACTTAAATCAGTATGTTCTGATTCTTTGAATACAATAAGTTCTGATTTACAAGAAAAAATTATAACTAATAAAATTAATAATTTCATTTATTATATTATAATTATAAATAGTTTTAAGATTGGAATAAATTAATATTATTAATGTTTATACAAATATTTAAAGATTAACGACTAGAAAAATGTACAATATTAATTATTTTAGAACACACATGCTCCTCCTGGTCTTCTGTGATCAAATGTTGCAGAAATTTTACCATTATCAATACTTATTCCTGTAACTGCACTATAATCTCCCCTCATATATGGTATTGATTCGTGGTAGTTATATCTTCTGTATAATTCACGATTATTTTTACTAAATTCTCTTTCGGAGAATAATAAATTTGGCTCGAGTTGATGATGAAATCTCGGAGCTTTGATAGCATCAACTATATTCATATCTTTGTTTATAATATTATTTAACACTTGAACTATTGATGATATTATTTTAGGACCTCCAGCTGCTCCTAATACGTATTTGGCATTATATTTATTAGTCTTTTTGTCTAACTCACTTAAAATACTAGTTGCAATAGACGAGATAGGATATTTTCCTGGCTCTGGAAAATTATATTTAGCAGGAGGGAGATGACCGGCGTCTATCCTATTTGGAAGTGAAAAATCGCTCATTTGGTTGTTAAATATTATACCAGATTTTGAAATGATCCACGATCCAAATCTTAAATTTATTGTACTCGTTAGGGAAATAATAGCATCATTTGTTTTAATTACAATATTTGCTGTTCCAGAGTCTGGTAATAATGAAAATCTCTGATAGTAATGTTTATCATCGTTAGATGTTTTATTATTCAATAATATTTTATTTAACGTTATTTCTTGGAATTTTTTATTTTTCATCAATCCGATTAATCCATTCATATTATTGAATCTCGGATCTCCGAAATTTGTCCTAATTGAAAATGAATACTTCAATGCTTCTATTATTACATAGTTCAATCTTTGTTTATCGGAGTTATTATTCTTTTCCATATATGATTCTAGGATACCTAAAACAAAAATAACACATATACCTCCCCCTGGAAGATTTGTTGTTTCTAACTTGTATCTTTTTCCGTTGAAAGTATAATACTGAACCAAGGGTTTTGTAATTAATGGTTTGACTTTAAGAAAGTCGTTGTTTGTTAATATTCCGTTTTGCGAATTAACTTCATTTAATAGCATTGTTGTGTATGTTTTATTTCTGTAAAATAGTTCTCCTCCATACTTTGAAATATCTTTTAGAGTTTTTGATAAATCTTTTCTTATCCATATATCGTTATTTTGGTATACCATTCCAGTTTTATTATTTATAAAAACATCTCTATATTTTTCTTCAATATATATATATATATATACACACACACACATGTATTGATATTTCTCTAGTATATCTCCTATTACACATTCAAATCCGTTATCTGCAAGTTTTGCTATTGGATTCACTATATTTTCCCACTTTAACTTTCCATAATTATTATGCAAATGGTAATATCCCTTTAAGGCGGAAGGAACTCCAACTACTTTACCAAATATTTTATTAGAAGTTTTAAAATCAAAAGAAGATGTATTTAATTTTATAGGCGCGACTTCTCTGAAATTTATTATAAAAGTTTTATCTGTTTTTAAAAATTTTATTATTCCAAAGAATCCTCCTCCGAGTCCCATATCTTGAGGTTTTCCAACACCTTCACATAACATAGTCGAAATAGCTGCATCAATCGCGTTACCTCCCTTTTCAATTATTTCTTTTGCGTTCTCTGCGCATACTCTAAAGTTACTAACTATTGCATTGTTCCCAATCTTATCATATATAAAACTATCATATTTTTTACAGCTACAAACTAATAATTCTACTAAATATAAAAAGTATAACAGTTTCATTTATTTAAAATGAAAATTTAAAAAATATTGAAAATATAATGACTAGAAAATATTGCTGGAAGATGAAAACAAAATTTGTTAATTATATATACTCGAACCTACTAAATCTTAATCCATAACCTCCTCTTCTCAAATCAAATACTGGTTCTCTCTTATAAATTCCAGTAACAGTATTGTATGAGCTATAATCATAAATTACCACGTTATTATTTTTCATTCCATTGACTCTTTCATAATATTTATCACATAATCTATTAGTAAGATAGCATTTTTCGGCTTGTATTTCTTTATATTTATTCGAAAACAATCTAGGATTATCAATTGCGTCTTTAAATGTCATATTATTTCTAAAGATATTATACATAACGTTTAATACTCCACTTGGAATTCTATATCCACCAGTTCCTCCCATCATTAATATAGGTTTTTTGTTCTTTAACATTATTATTACTGATGAATATGATGGGGGCGAAATTCTAGATATTGATTTATTATAATAATCTGGAAAATCTTTTAGTTGATTATTTAAAATAACACCAGTTGAATTAGATATAAAATTAGATCCAAAATATCTATTTATTGTACTCGTGAAACACAAGCAGTTATATTTATCGTCTTGAATACAAATATTTGTAGTTCCATGTTTTTTTTCTTTTTCTGAAACTTTCCATTTTGATATTTTTTTACTATATTCGTAGTATCTGTACTTTGGAACAGATTTATAAAATTCTCTCTGGATTTCGATTATATCATATTTACTATTAAATATTTTTTTTACATCTTCTAATAGAACCTTTCCGACTCCTGGATAACTAGTACTGTAAAAGTCTATAGAACTGTTCAATCTTTTGTATGAAGGTTTTGTTATTTTAGCTCTGTATCTTACAAAGTCATTTTTTTCTATTTTATTGTTATAGTTATGTAAATCTTTAATAATATCTTCTGATATTGTATTATAAAAATGATTTATTCCTTTGTTCTTAATTTTAGATAATGTATTACACAATTCTATATTTCTCATTTTACCATTTGTTCCTATTAAATGTTTAAAATTTTGGTAGTGATTTATTATTCTCAATAAATTTCTATCTGCAGGAACTCCGTTTTTACACACAGTACTTCTAAATATTCTATTATTTTACGTAAGTTCATCTTTCCCCATCTTCTATGTATAGCTTGATATCCTCTTACACTGCACCTGGTACACCAATTTCATAAAAGTTATTTTTTATATCAGAAAGTTTAGTTAATTTTTTTGGAGATACTTCTCTTGCGTCTACCATAAAAACTTCTCTATTCATTTTTACAATACCTGTAAATCCACCGCCTATTCCAGAATCTTGTGGGGAAACTAGTCCCTCGCACAACATTACTCCTATAGATGCATCTATGATATTCCCTCCAAGAAGTATCAGATTTCTACCTACTGATGTGCAATAAATACTGTTTGTGACTATTGAATATTGTGGAAGTCCACATGTTAAACTCAGTAAGTATAGAAAATTGAAAATAAAAAATTTTCTCATTTATAAATGTATAAATTGTGCATTAAAATGTTAGCTATTTTATTTGTTGCAATAAATGTTTATTGTAATAGTACTATAGACGAATTAGATAAAGAAATGAAGCAATATTTGGAAGAAGCTTATAAACAAATAAAACCTTTAAATTATACTTATTAAGTATAATAATATTATCTTAAAGATTTAAATTATACTTATTAAGTATGATAATATTATCTTAGATTTAAATATGTATATTTTAAAGGATCTCTTTTTTTTTTATAGTTTATCTCTCCATATTAGATCTGGAACAGACTTAAACTAATATAATGGTTATAAATTGAGTCCCTCTTATACAATAGATTGATTATAAATATATATCCATATAAAATTATAGTAAACTTATCACAAACATATAAAGTTAACAAAATAGAATAAAATGATTACAAATATAAGAAACCATTAAAATTATAATTAACCGATCACAAACACTGAATAAAATTACAGTGACAAAACACCTTAATTGCACAAAATCACAAAAGTAAAAAAGTAATAACAAATGTAAATTTTATGTCTTTTTAGGTAACTTCTTAATTTATTATATATAATTTTCAATTTTAATAGAGAACTCTAATGAATAACTTTGATGATTCTTTATAATTACCCAATTTACGTAATCTTTAAATTCTCTTATAAAATTCTCGGACAATACCTGATATCTTGAGATAAAGTCCCAATTAACTTTATCTGAAAATTCTCTTATTGTATCTTCTGACATACGTTGATATTTTGACGTAATCTCCCAATTTATAAAATCTTTATACTCTAATAGAAAATTTTTTGATAAATTTTGGTATTTTAGTATAACGTTTAAATTTAAATTTAATAAATGTTTCCTTATAAAATTTTCAGATATTTGGTTAATTTGTATACATTGCCAACATGTAAGATTCGAGAATTTATCTATTATTTCTTCAGATAAACTTTGATAAATTTTTAAGATAAAAATTATTTTATCAGATAAAATTTAAATTTAATTTATCAAGTCTTTTCCAATTATAAAATTTTTTATTACCTAGCTTACATAATTTTGTCGCATTAATATAATTATTTTCTTTCATCATTATCAATTCAAATTCATCATACCTGATGTAACAAAATCTATCATTAATCTCCTTAGAAATTAAAGATTTGAAGTCCATTTTCTTACTTTTATAAAGAAATAATAAAATTTCATATTATTTCAAAGAATTATAACCGTTATTTAGAAACATTATCATTAAATTATTTTTAATCTAATTTAATTGACGAAGTCTTATTTATTCCATTACTATACCCCGAAGGACCCTGTTCTCCTTGAGATCCATTCTCTCCTTTATCTCCTTTAGGGCCTGTTTTACCTTTATCTCCTTTGGAACCTATATCTCCTTTCGAACCTTTATCCCCTTTAGGACCTTTATCGCCTTTAGGACCTATATCTCCTTTCGAACCTTTATCTCCTTTGGAACCTTTATCCCCCTTGGGACCTATATCTCCTTTGGGACCTACATCTCCTTCGGAACCTCTATCTCCTTTAGAACCTATATCTCCCTTGGGACCTATATCTCCTTTAGGGCCTATATCTCCTTTAGGACCTATATCTCCTTCTGAACCTTTATCTCCCTTAGAACCTATATCTCCCTTGGGACCTATATCTCCTTCCGAACCTTTATCTCCTTTAGAACCTGTATCACCTTTGGAACCTTTATCTCTTTTAGGGCCTATATCTCCTTCTGGTCCTGTATCGCCTTTCTTACCAGTATCTCCCTTAGGTCCTGTATCTCCTTCATGACCTGTGTCACCTTTAGGACCTGAATTACCTTTCTGACCAGTATCGCCTTTAGGACTATCCCCTTTAGGACCCGTATCACCTTTAGGACCCGTATCACCTTTAGGACTCGTATCACCCTTAGGACCCGTATCGCCTTTAGGACCGGTATCACCTTTAGGACCCGTATCGCCTTTAGGACCGGTATCGCCCTTAGGACCCGTATCGCCTTTAGGACCGGTATCGCCTTTAGGATCAGTGTTACCTTTAGGACCTTTGTCTCCCGAAAGACCTGTATCCCCTACAGGACCTTTATCTCCATCAGGACCTTTCGCAGGATTATCTATCTTTATTTCATCCTGCTTATTCAATTTATCATTATTTATGTAAATAACAACAATCCATACTATTAGTGTCGTTATTATTACAACAATAAAAAATATAGAAATATATACAACGTTGTTGTTAACGTACATTTTATATATTGTAAAATAATTAAATTTTAAAACTGTAAAATATTGAATATATTACAACTATATTTGTTATAACTGAAATTTTATATCAAATAGTAATTGTTATTAGTTTATATATCCTAATAAGTTATATTGGAGATGTTTATGTACAATAAATATTATAGTAAAATAATAAAATAAATAGTATATTTTGATTTATCTTTTATAACTAACCATAAACTTTATAACAATACAATATTGACTCTAAAAACAGTAACTCAGCCTTAAATAAAATTCAAGATGGTCCCAAGCCCGTTAATGAGGAGGGTATATATTTTAGATAATTTTTTTAATAAAGTACATATATTAAAAATTTTTTTATTTAATTAATAAATAATATGTAACTAAAGTAAAAAATTTTATATTATAACTGAAAATATATAAGCGTACTAAAAAATGGATACCATTAGAATTTTTTCAAATCACATAATATATTTCAATATATTTAATTCTCTCGATTTTGAAGATCTTAATAACTTATATAAAACAGGATGTAGTGTTATAACAAAATCAATACTACATTATATAAAATATAAGCCAGTTGTACTTAATTATATTGATGGTATTCACGAGGATATTTTGAAAATATTTGTCGAAAATGACAGAGGATTAATCTTACTTAAATATAATCTATCAGAAAATTTTCTAAATTTCTATGTCGACAAACAAAAAGATAAAATCAGACATGTACAATGGTTGTGTATATCTCAAAAACAAAAACTATATCATGAATTTATTTCAAACAATATATCTAATGTAATTTGGGAAGATATTTCAAAAAGGAATTTAGATATTAATTTCTTAAGAAAATTCAAGAACTACATAAAATGGGATGTATATTTTAACAATAATAAAATGCCAATACAACATATCATGGAATTTATGGACTTGGAAAACTTTCCATATAGAACTATATCCACAACTCAAACATTACCAGATCATTTTATAAAAAAAAATTTTACAAAACTAGATTTAAGATCAATAATAGAAAATTAAAAACTATCAAAAAGTTTTATTGAAGAAATAATTGATAAAATTCCTTAAGATTTGATAATTTATATAGTTAAGAGTCAAGTTTTAAACAACGATATTTCTTTTATAAGAAAAATACTAAACAAATTTGATTCTAATTGTTGGAAGTATATTTCTCTTCATTACAGATTACCAGAATCATTTATAAGCGCGTACAAAGACAAAGTTATTTGGAAATTTATCTCTTCCAACCAAGATCTGTCACTTGATTTTATAAAAAAGTTTGAAGACTATATTGATTTTGATTTTCTATTGAATGGTGATTTAAATAATGAAGTTTTTGCTTATTGCGTAAGTAAATTTAACTGTCAATACATTATACATGTTAGTTCTAACTTAAAACAAGAACATATAAGATATTTAATTGGAAAATGTGACGAGGAATCTTTAGATCAGTTGTGTACCGACTTTAAAATTCCAGACGATATAATAATAGAATACAAAGATAAAGTTGATTGGCATCTTATTTGTAAATTCCAAAGTTTATCTGAAGAAATAATAGATAAATTCTCGAATCTTATATGTTGGCAATGTATACAAATTAACCAAATATTATCTGAAAATTTTATAAGGAAACATTTATTAAATTTAAATTTAAACGTTGTACTAAAATACCAAAATTTATCAAAAAATTTTCTATTAGAGTATAAAGATTTTATAAATTGGGAGATTACGTCAAAATATCAACGTATGTCAGAAGATACAATAAGAGAATTTTCAGATAAAGTTAATTGGGACTTTATCTCAAGATATCAGGTATTGTCCGAGAATTTTATAAGAGAATTTAAAGATTACGTAAATTGGGTAATTATAAAGAATCATCAAAGTTATTCATTAGAGTTCTCTATTGAAATTGAAAATTATATATAATAAATTAAGAAGTTATCTAAAAAGACATAAAATTTACATTTGTTATTACTTTTTTACTTTTGTGATTTTGTGCAATTAAGGTGTTTTGTCACTGTAATTTTATTCAGTGTTTGTGATCGGTTAATTATAATTTTAATGGTTTCTTATATTTGTAATCATTTTATTCTATTTTGTTAACTTTATATGTTTGTGATAAGTTTACTATAATTTTATATGGATATATATTTATAATCAATCTATTGTATAAGAGGGACTCAATTTATAACCATTATATTAGTTTAAGTCTGTTCCAGATCTAATATGGAGAGATAAACTATAAAAAAAAAGAGATCCTTTAAAATATACATATTTAAATCTAAGATAATATTATCATACTTAATAAGTATAATTTAAATCTTTAAGATAATATTATTATACTTAATAAGTATAATTTAAAGGTTTTATTTGTTTATAAGCTTCTTCCAAATATTGCTTCATTTCTTTATCTAATTCGTCTATAGTACTATTACAATAAACATTTATTGCAACAAATAAAATAGCTAACATTTTAATGCACAATTTATACATTTATAAATGAGAAAATTTTTTATTTTCAATTTTCTATACTTACTGAGTTTAACATGTGGACTTCCACAATATTCAATAGTCACAAACAGTATTTATTGCACATCAGTAGGTAGAAATCTGATACTTCTTGGAGGGAATATCATAGATGCATCTATAGGAGTAATGTTGTGCGAGGGACTAGTTTCCCCACAAGATTCTGGAATAGGCGGTGGATTTACAGGTATTGTAAAAATGAATAGAGAAGTTTTTATGGTAGACGCAAGAGAAGTATCTCCAAAAAAATTAACTAAACTTTCTGATATAAAAAATAACTTTTATGAAATTGGTGTACCAGGTGCAGTGTAAGAGGATATCAAGCTATACATAGAAGATGGGGAAAGATGAACTTACGTAAAATAATAGAATATTTAGAAGTACTGTGTAAAAACGGAGTTCCTGCAGATAGAAATTTATTGAGAATAATAAATCACTACCAAAATTTTAAACATTTAATAGGAACAAATGGTAAAATGAGAAATATAGAATTGTGTAATACATTATCTAAAATTAAGAACAAAGGAATAAATCATTTTTATAATACAATATCAGAAGATATTATTAAAGATTTACATAACTATAACAATAAAATAGAAAAAAATGACTTTGTAAGATACAGAGCTAAAATAACAAAACCTTCATACAAAAGATTGAACAGTTCTATAAACTTTTACAGTACTAGTTATCCAGGAGTCGGAAAGGTTCTATTAGAAGATGTAAAAAAAATATTTAATAGTAAATATGATATAATCGAAATCCAGAGAGAATTTTATAAATCTGTTCCAAAGTACAGATACTACGAATATAGTAAAAAAATATCAAAATGGAAAGTTTCAGAAAAAGAAAAAAAACATGGAACTACAAATATTTGTATTCAAGACGATAAATATAACTGCTTGTGTTTCACGAGTACAATAAATAGATATTTTGGATCTAATTTTATATCTAATTCAACTGGTGTTATTTTAAATAATCAACTAAAAGATTTTCCAGATTATTATAATAAATCAATATCTAGGAATTTCGCCCCCATCATATTCATCAGTAATAATAATGTTAAAGAACAAAAAACCTATATTAATGATGGGAGGAACTGGTGGATATAGAATTCCAAGTGGAGTATTAAACGTTATGTATAATATCTTTAGAAATAATATGACATTTAAAGACGCAATTGATAATCCTAGATTGTTTTCGAATAAATATAAAGAAATACAAGCCGAAAAATGCTATCTTACTAATAGATTATGTGATAAATATTATGAAAGAGTCAATGGAATGAAAAATAATAACGTGGTAATTTATGATTATAGCTCATACAATACTGTTACTGGAATTTATAAGAGAGAACCAGTATTTGATTTGAGAAGAGGAGGTTATGGATTAAGATTTAGTAGGTTCGAGTATATATAATTAACAAATTTTGTTTTCATCTTCCAGCAATATTTTCTAGTCATTATATTTTCAATATTTTTTAAATTTTCATTTTAAATAAATGAAACTGTTATACTTTTTATATTTAGTAGAATTATTAGTTTGTAGCTGTAAAAAATATGATAGTTCTATATATGATAAGATTGGGAACAATGCAATAGTTAGTAACTTTAGAGTATGCGCAGAGAACGCAAAAGAAATAATTGAAAAGGGAGGTAACGCGATTGATGCAGCTATTTCGACTATGTTATGTGAAGGTGTTGGAAAACCTCAAGATATGGGACTCGGAGGAGGATTCTTTGGAATAATAAAATTTTTAAAAACAGATAAAACTTTTATAATAAATTTCAGAGAAGTCGCGCCTATAAAATTAAATACATCTTCTTTTGATTTTAAAACTTCTAATAAAATATTTGGTAAAGTAGTTGGAGTTCCTTCCGCCTTAAAGGGATATTACCATTTGCATAATAATTATGGAAAGTTAAAGTGGGAAAATATAGTGAATCCAATAGCAAAACTTGCAGATAACGGATTTGAATGTGTAATAGGAGATATACTAGAGAAATATCAATACATGTGTGTGTGTGTATATATATATATATATATATTGAAGAAAAATATAGAGATGTTTTTATAAATAATAAAACTGGAATGGTATACCAAAATAACGATATATGGATAAGAAAAGATTTATCAAAAACTCTAAAAGATATTTCAAAGTATGGAGGAGAACTATTTTACAGAAATAAAACATACACAACGATGCTATTAAATGAAGTTAATTCGCAAAACGGAATATTAACAAACAACGACTTTCTTAAAGTCAAACCATTAATTACAAAACCCTTGGTTCAGTATTATACTTTCAACGGAAAAAGATACAAGTTAGAAACAACAAATCTTCCAGGGGGAGGTATATGTGTTATTTTTGTTTTAGGTATCCTAGAATCATATATGGAAAAGAATAATAACTCCGATAAACAAAGATTGAACTATGTAATAATAGAAGCATTGAAGTATTCATTTTCAATTAGGACAAATTTCGGAGATCCGAGATTCAATAATATGAATGGATTAATCGGATTGATGAAAAATAAAAAATTCCAAGAAATAACGTTAAATAAAATATTATTGAATAATAAAACATCTAACGACGATAAACATTACTATCAGAGATTTTCATTATTACCAGACTCTGGAACAGCAAATATTGTAATTAAAACAAATGATGCTATTATTTCCCTAACGAGTACAATAAATTTAAGATTTGGATCGTGGATCATTTCAAAATCTGGTATAATATTTAACAACCAAATGAGCGATTTTTCACTTCCAAATAGGATAGACGCCGGTCATCTCCCTCCTGCTAAATATAATTTTCCAGAGCCAGGAAAATATCCTATCTCGTCTATTGCAACTAGTATTTTAAGTGAGTTAGACAAAAAGACTAATAAATATAATGCCAAATACGTATTAGGAGCAGCTGGAGGTCCTAAAATAATATCATCAATAGTTCAAGTGTTAAATAATATTATAAACAAAGATATGAATATAGTTGATGCTATCAAAGCTCCGAGATTTCATCATCAACTCGAGCCAAATTTATTATTCTCCGAAAGAGAATTTAGTAAAAATAATCGTGAATTATACAGAAGATATAACTACCACGAATCAATACCATATATGAGGGGAGATTATAGTGCAGTTACAGGAATAAGTATTGATAATGGTAAAATTTCTGCAACATTTGATCACAGAAGACCAGGAGGAGCATGTGTGTTCTAAAATAATTAATATTGTACATTTTTCTAGTCGTTAATCTTTAAATATTTGTATAAACATTAATAATATTAATTTATTCCAATCTTAAAACTATTTATAATTATAATATAATAAATGAAATTATTAATTTTATTAGTTATAATTTTTTCTTGTAAATCAGAACTTATTGTATTCAAAGAATCAGAACATACTGATTTAAGTCATATATATAATTACTTCAACGAAATAGATAAAATCATAACTCTTAATAATAGCTTCGATAAAAACACATTCAGATCGTATGACGATATATACAACATAACAGGATATATACTACCAGGAGGAAAGTCAAACTTTTCTGATTACAAATCCAAGTATTGGGAATATACAAATTTAGTAATGGAAACAAATAAACCAAAAATATGTATATGCCTCGGAATGGAACATGTCGTAAAATATTTTACAAACGTTACTTTTTCAAGATGTTATATATACAGAACGATGTTAGATAACGAATATCACAATCATAAATGGTGTATAAGAAAGTCATTATTACATAAAAATTTATATAAATTTAATGATAAAAACATATATATAAAATATAAAAGATACAATAACATGACATTCTTAAACGAAATTAAAAGCTATAAACATAATATGTACGGATTCGCATACCATCCAGAAAAAAAAATTCTATCGTTAAAATCGAAACATTTAAGTTCTAAAGATAAAAATACTAAAATTAAGATTAAAAATTTTATAAAAGGAATGTAACTTACTATTTTATTCCACTAGATCCAAATCCTTTTGATCCTCTTTCTGTATTATTGATATCTAATTCATTTTTTTGTAATCTCTAATAATTCAACATTTTCTATCTTCTCACATATAATTTGAGCAATTTTATCTCCTTTATTTATTACAAACGGAGCATCTCCATAGTTATACATTATTACAAATATCTCTCCTCTATAATCACTGTCTACAACGCCTCCTCCTACATCTAACAATTTTAAAGCCAGTCCAGATCTGGAAGCAATTCTTCCATAACATCCGTTTGGTATTATAACTTTCAAATTAGTCGATATAGGATCATTTTTATTTGGAATTGGATAGATAATATGATCTGAGGACGCTCTTAAGTCATATCCAGCAGAACACATCGATGCCTTAACTGGAGCATAGGCATTATCTGAAGTCTTGTAAAACAGAAGATGTCTACAATTTGCCTTATCCATTTTACATACAGCAATAAAATTTCAAATTATAATCAAATATTAAATATATAATAAACAAAATAAAAAATTATATTTAAGATGAACAAGATTCACATAATTCCTTAGGTTTGATATATTTTGTCTCTATTCTTAAGTAATATAATCCTGTCTTTAACTTACATTTCCATGCTTTGAATATATCAACCTATTTATTTTGTTATATATATCTTCCTCATTACTATTTATATAAATATTCATAGATTGGCTTTGATCTATATAAACGGAGCCCTGTCTATATAATAATCAATTAATACATCACTGTCCAATTCATATATTGTCTTATATATTCTTCTTATATTTTCAGGTATTGATAAAATATTTCTTATAGATCCGTTATTATTTAATATTTTATTCTTCATGTTATCATCCCACAATCCAATTTTTTTAATATCATCATACATTCTTCTATTAACAATTTTAAAATTCCCATTTAGCACTTTGTTATAGTATATATTACATATCCAAGGTTCAACACAATCGTAATTCCCTAATATCTGAGATGTTGTTACTGTTGGCATTTGAGCAATTAACAAACTATTATATAGTCCAAATTTTCTAATCTTTAATCTAAGAGAATCGAAATCATTAATAAACTTATAATCGTTTAGATCAGTGCTCGGAATTAGTCTGAACATTTCAGCCGATTTCCGTGATATACGCCTCCTTTCCTCTCCTTACCGCGCGCGCCGCAGCCGCTAGGGCGAGCGCCGCCGAGCGTTAGGAGCGGCACTATCCGATTATGAGTGGGTTCTTCTCCCTATTTATTAAAATTTAAAAAAATTTATTGAAATTTATTAAAAATAAATTTTTTATTTTTAAATTTATTTTTAATAAATAAATTTTAATAAATTTTTTTAAATTTTAATAAATAGGGAGAAGAACCCACTCATAATCGGATAGTGCCGCTCCTAACGCTCGGCGGCGCTGGCCCTAGCGGCTGCGGCGCGCGCGGTAAGGAGAGGAGAGGAGGCGTATACCACGGAAATCGACTGAAATGTTCAGACTAATTCCGAGCACTGGTTTAGATCATAGAAATCGAAATGAAGTAATCCTTTTGAAACAAGAGATGTACTATAATTTTTATATGTTTTATTATATTTTCCAGCCAAATTACAACTTTTATTTAATGCATAATAATATATAGATTCGAATATATTCTTGTTTAACAATTTAGCCTCTTCGTCTTCGTATGAATATTTCATTTCATGAAATAAGTCAGCTAAACCTTGAACTCCTATACCTATAGGTCTATTTTCTAGATTTGATAATGATGCACTATCGGACGGATAATGATTTACATCTATAATCTTATTAAGATTTTCTACTATCAACTCAACAGTTTCTTTAAGTAAGTTAAAATCAAATTTATTATTTCTTAACATCTTTACCAAATTTATAGATGCTAAATTACAAACTGATATACTTTTGGATGATGAATATTGTATTATTTCAGCACAAAGATTACTACATCTAATTGTACCAAGATTATTTTGATTAGATTGTATGTTAGACGTATCTTTAAATAAAATATAAGGACCTCCAGTTTCTATCTGAGTATCTATAATTTTATCCCACAAATCTCTAGGATCTATCTGATCTGTATACATACCTTTGTTTTCATAATATTCATACAGTTCCTCGAACTCTTTTCCGTGTGTATTGTGTAAGTTCTTACATACGCTAGGATCAAACAGCGACCACTTACCTCCTGATTTAACTCTTCTCATAAATATATCAGGAATCCATAATCCATAAAATAAATCTTTTGCTGAAAATTCCTCGTTTTGTAAAAATCTTTTAGCGCCTACAAATTTTAATATATCAGGATGCCATGGTTCTAAATATACAGCAGCAGATCCTGGTCTTTTACCAGATTGGTTTACATAATTGACCGTTGAATTAATATTTTTTAAAACTCCTACTATACCATTAGATATATCAACCTTTCTTATCTTAGAACCTTCGTTTCTTATACCGGTTATACCAAGTCCTACACCACCGGCTCCTTGAGATATCTTTGCAATGTCCTTCAAAGAATCATAAATACTATCTATACTATCATCCATCTGTAATAAATAACAACTAGATAACTGTTGGTTTTTAAGTCCAGAATTAAATAATGTAGGAGATCCGTGTATATAAAATCCATTCAATAGTGACTTATACGTCTTCTTTATACTTTCAATATCTGAGTCATACTTACTATTTATAGAAATAGATACTCTCATCCATATATAACAAGGATTTTCTATCTTATTGTTGTACTTCAACAAATAAGATGTATGTGTTTTAAGTCCTATATAATTAGAAACATATTTATCATGCAAAACTATTTCGTTAATATCGTCCTTATATCTATTATATGTATCAATAAAATCATTATTAAATATATCAACAAAAAAGTTAACATATTCATCAAATGTTTTAAAACCAGATTTATTAATATTAAACAAAACAACTCTAGATGCTAAAACTGCATAATCGTAATTATTAAGTACTTTTTCGTATAAATAACCAGATACATAATCAACTAATTCTTCTGTTGTTATATTATTAGTTATATTTAACTTATCTATAAAAGAAGTTAGGTTATCATTAGATATATCTAAATCATTAGATATTTTTCTTAAAGAATTAAATAATTTTATCTTACAATATTCTTCAACAGACTTATTTCTCTTAATTAAGTTCATTATTATACATAAATCTATAAAATTTCAAAAACTTTACTATTTTACATATACAGACTCCCTTATTATAGTGTAATAATCATCCAAATAGGAAATAACATCATTTATAGTCTTAAATTTTATGTAACTCCCGTCTTGTTTTGTAAATATATAATACTTTAAGCCTTTCTTGCTTCTTCTATATAACATTATTAATAAACTTGTATCATTTAAATTAAAACAATCAATTATGTCGCTATTAAATATGTAAACATTTCCAAACGATACATCCTTTATCTCGTTTTTAGAAACTTCAAACAAGTACTTATTTTTAAAATCAGTTACATACATAATACCTGAATATTTTTCACTCTTGAATTTAAGTAATTTTTTAATGACGATATTATCTTCTTTAAATATATCATCTTTAACTACATAATCTATATCGTCTAAATGTTTCAACTCTTTAATATTTGTAGAATTGTACAATAGTAATATAGTATTTTCCATATCTAGTAGATATGGAATATCACTAAGTTTTTCATCAAGTATTTGTACAATTTCATTATTCAATTTTAATATAATCTTAATTATATTCTTACCATTGTTTAAACTTAAAAGTAAGTTATTTTGTATCATTATATAATTACATATATCCAACTTAAACTTTATTTCATAAAATATTTCATCAAAACAATTATATATATATAATCTTTTAGGATATATAACACTTTCAAAAATTAAATTCTTAAATATATCTACATTCTCGTCTATAGATGTTATTTTCAAATAATTATCTGATAAAGTATTTGTAACTTGGTTTAAAAATATATGATTATAATTTATAAAACTTCCTGACAAATAATAATAAACGTTATCCATTTAAATGACTATTATATTATTTGTTTTAGTTTTAATATGTTTTACTTTGGGATTGTTAGTATTTTATTTCAAATTTAGATCTCTAAACACAAACGACGAGTTTATTAAACAAATAGATAAAATCATAAATTCAGACAACATACATACATCGAGTGATATCGAGTTATAATTTTCCATTGTATATTGAGAATTCTTTTATATATGTTAATGATATTAAAATAAAACAACATAATCTTTAATATTAAATTATTAAATTTAATAATACTTTTTTGATAGTAAATGACATATTATATGTAAAACTAAAAACAAGAAAATGAATACAATAACCTTACTTAAGAAAATATATAGAAAAATACAATATTACAATAATAGACTGGAAATATATATCTAAATAATAAAATACAAGAACAATTTATCAAAGGATTTCAAGATCAGTTAGATTGGGATCTTATATCTATATATCAAAATCTTACAGAAAATATGATTAGAAAATTTAATAATAAAGTAAATTGGACATATATAGTAAAACATCAGACATTATCAGAAAATTTTATCAGAGAATTTGAAAATATATTTAATCATAAAGTATATTGAACGTTTATATCTAAACGCCAAAAATTATCGGAAGATTTTATCAGAGAATTTAACGACAGAGTCGATTGGGAACTAACATCTAAATACCAAAATTTATCAGAAAATTTTATCAGAGAATTTAATGATACTGTAGATTGGAAATGTATATCAGAATACCAAGAATTATCGGAGGATTTCATCAGAGAGTTCGAGAACAGAGTCGATTGGAACCTCGTATCTATGCATCAAAAACTATCGGAGAATCTCATTAGAGAATTTAACGACAGAGTCGATTGGGAACGTACATCTAGACATCAAAAACTATCGGAGAATTTCATTAGAGAATTTTGTGACAAAGTTGACTGGAAATCAATATCTAGATATCAAAAACTATCAGAAGATTTTGTTGTAAATTTTAAGAACAAGATTAATCTTGATTATATATCTGTATACCAAAAACTATCTGAGGATTTCATCAGAGAATTCGAGGACGAAGTTGATTGGGAATTAATATCAGAATACCAAAAACTATCTGAGGATTTCATCCGAGAGTTCGAGGACAGAGTGGATTGGGATTATACAGGGTGTCTGGCAATAATCGCCCCACCGGTCATATACAGGTAGAGGAGGTCAAATCGAGTAGAAAAGTCCTTTACCATTTTTTAATTTTCATAATAAGTACTGAGTAATTAACGAAAAAAGATCGGCGAATCCGCGCGAGTAAAGCGCGCGCGGTGAGAAGGACATCCCACTGCTATGCGATCACTAGGCGCGCGATGAAGCGTTGGGAGGAGCGCTCTACAAATGACAATGGCAACATACGAGCGGCGCGTAACGCTAGATCCTTGTGTCCTAGTGATCGCGTAGCAGTGGGACGTTCTTCTCACCGCGCGCGCTTTACTCGCGCGGATTCGCCGATCTTTTTTCGTTAATTACTCAGTACTTATTATGAAAATTAAAAAATGGTAAAGGACTTTTCTACTCGATTTGACCTCCTCTACCTGTATATGACCGGTGGGGCGATTATTGCCAGACACCCTGTATATATTTTAATAGTTCGTTATAAAATTCATGAGGTTTGAACATTAAGTAATCGATGTTTTTATGAAAGAACAACCAACTTATAATTCGATAACGCTACTTCTAATGCGCTTGGTTGCATTAGCCGTAGCTGTAACGGCGCACTTGATGAGGAATAAAACACAGGTACTAATGACGAATATAGATACAGATGCTAAATTAATTCGGAACACTTATTTAAAATTATATTCTTTTTTCATAAATATGTCAATTTATAACTATTAATTTGTTTTCCTTCTGCAATCATAACAATGTAATTGATAGAATTTATTTTTTATGTTGATAATGTTACGTATTTTTTATAAATTTGATTTTTGTAACAAAAAATAGATTTCTTACGTAAAATAAAAAGTAACATCGCTTGTTCAACGGGCTCTAGAATTGATGCTTAACAAATTGTAAATGATTTCAAATTGATTTATGCGTATTTGCAATTTTATTTTTTCTTAAATCCTACTCTACACATATCAAGAAGCTCTCGACAATTATTCTTAGATTGAGTAGTTTTCCGGTAGACAGTAATGCTGGAGGCAGTAATAATTCTGGCCATCTTCGTAGTGACACCGTGTCCCATCTGGAAAGTATGGGTCGATATCTAAGTCGAGCATTTCCAGGCGTGCCACATATTCATATTGCTTTTTTGCAGCAGATACAATTCGTCGGCAATATGCGGTACAGGCTATCCACGGTTTCGTCTTATCATGAATGACCTTCCATCCCGGCCCATTTTCTGGATCATAGTTGAAATATTTTCCGCCTCCCTTTTTCACCTTTAAATTGTATTCGGTGCATTTTATGGTAGCATATTCGGTAATTCTTTTGCGTTTTCCAGTGCAAAGTCTTGAGTCATTGCAAAGAACCACGTCGTAATATGGCCCATTACAACTAGCCGTTTTGTAAGTACCATGTGTGCAAAAACGTCGTTTGATTACCACGCCTTTGGATTGCGTCAAGCAACTGCTTTTACAGGAGTCTTCTTTCCATTCACTCCAATTATTGTCTTCACAATACGGAAAAATGTATGGTGGTTCGATAACGGCCACGCATTCTCCGCCGCGACATTCTTTCTCGAGTGCACAACGTGTTCCTAAAAAAATTTAGTTCAAAACTTTAGATTGAACTCCTTAATTACAAAAAAGACATACCATCCAACGCAGGTCCGGCAAAGAAATACTCATTTTTGCGAGGCGTTTCGCATTGTAAGACTTGACATATATCATGCAACGTGACTACGTTTGCATCTTTGTCGCGTAAAAATAATTCACATTGCTCTTTGGCGGTCCATTCTCTTCCTGGCAAATCGTGATAACGCGAATGGCCCAGTGCATATGGATTTTCGGTCTCTTCTCGTCTTGTATGATCGAGAAGACACGGTTTTCTTTTCCTGAGATTTTTTGTAATGTTACGACTACACTCGGACCATGTTACTTGTCCCTGCAAATATTGAAAATCTGTCATTATGTATCTGCTTTTCGCACACGTCGAATTGATGAAGTCATTATCGTGTTTCATTCCTAATCTTTTGAACAATTAAATTATTACTTTCGAAAATATGCCTTATCTGCAATATTTTTAAATACTTTGTAGTTACTAAGAAGTTTTACACCTTAAAAAACTATATCTCTTTAAAACTCTGAGTAGTTTTATCTTACAATTGAACAAATATGAAAATTCTTCTAATAAATATTATATACTTAATTTGTATAAAAAAGTATACATAAACTTACAGATGGCCGATTTCATGAGCAGCAGCACGAGACGTCGCAAAACCCGAGACTGCGTTAGGACCGGTAGAACTGATTTCTACTAAAGCGCACGATAAAATCTCGGTACACGAGTAATTGACGAAAGAACTTCCTACAACACTATAATGCTTTCGTTCCTTTTCTGACTCATATAGATTTATTCCGGTCAGGTAAAGACCAATGTCCCACTGAAGCGAATCAATCCCGTCTTTAGGATACAAAAAATTCAAGTAATCGCAGAATGAATTGATCATCTTTGTATGGTTACCGTCGAAAGTAGACAAATTTGATAGCTGTTTATCCATTATTACCAACTTTACCAATGAAATATCAACAAGAACACCAAAACTTGAATGATGCAACAAAGCTTGAATTTGGTTCACGTATGCTAGTATCATATCGCGTAACTTATCCTCATCATTGTCCAGAATAGGCATGTACATATGATATGCTGCTTCGTCGAAAAAAACGGCAAGTTCTATGATCAATTTCTTTTGCGTATTATCAATGTTTTCCTTTTTAAAGTTCATCCTTTTTGCTTGATCCCTAAGACATGTTTTTCTTTCCCATAGTGTTTCCATTTCATTACGATTATACTCGGGCCATGTTATATTCCTTTCCAAATTGCTAGAACTTTGCTCTGGTATTAATCCTAAACTGTAAAACAGATAAATCATTAATTTTAAGTATATGCCTTACTTTGCATTGTTTAATTAAAATATTCTTAAATATCTTTTAGTTTATTAATAGTTTATATAACAAACAATTAAAGAATAAAATTTTTTTAAAATGATTGTTTACTTGTTGATTTTATTGTACAATTCTACAATTAAATAAATTCCATTATATAATGTTATTTATTTTCAATTTATACGTAAAACTAGTTCTTAAAAACTTACAGCTCTCCGATCATCTTAATAGCAGTAAGAGGGTATTCGACTTGAGATT
This sequence comes from Linepithema humile, assembly GCF_040581485.1. NCBI lineage: Eukaryota > Metazoa > Arthropoda > Insecta > Hymenoptera > Formicidae > Linepithema > Linepithema humile. Next base: position 13,307,997 of record NC_090132.1, read on the forward strand.
TGTCACGGAATTCTGCTATCGCGCATGAGAGAAGCGGCTTACATACGCTATCGAAGTAAGTATATCCCGTAATCTGAAAATTCTTCTCATCTCTGTCATGCGTTTTAAATTTTACCATAACATTTTCATAAAGTTTTATTCCGGTTAAGTAAAGGGCAATATCCCAGTGATGCGGATTATTATCGTTTGGAAAATTTAGAGAATCCGCGTATGTGCAGAACGAAAAGAGCAATTCGCCAGCATTGCCGTCAGAAATTGGCAAATTTGACGGCTGTTCTCTCAGCATAATTAAACGTATTAACGTAATATTCATAAAAACATCCAAACTCGGACGATTAAAGGCAGCCTGGATGCGATTCACGTACGCTAATATAATATTGTGTAACTTATCCTCATCATTGTCCAAAATAGACATGGACTTATTATATGCTGCTTCGTCGATAAAAACGGCAAATTCTATTGTTAAATTAAAACTATAATATTGGCTCAAATTATTCAAATAAATTATTAACAACAAGTTACAGAGCCCAAGCTGGATTTTCGTGCTTAATTTATTGATATATTATAACAAATGTTTAGGTCAATCTAGACGTTTCGACCATCTGGTTGTGGTCATCTTCAGTAGTTAGTTATTATAAAATTCGGAACATATTAATAAACAATCGTTACTTATAAAACTAATTCGGATATTACAATCTTCTTATATTCGTTACATTTAAAAATTGTTTAGAAGGACAACACATCTTGAAAGTCATGCCTCTTCTAATAACACCAATCTTAAGATCATCAGGAAGTAAATCATGTTTTACAAGTAACGATTGTTTATTAATATGTTCCGAATTTTATAATAACTAACTACTGAAGATGACCACAACCAGATGGTCGAAACGTCTAGATTGACCTAAACATTTGTTATAATATATCAATAAATTAAGCACGAAAATCCAGCTTGGGCTCTGTAGCTTGTTGTTAATAATTTATTTGAATAATTTGAGCCAATATTATAGTTTTAATTTATTTTATAAACGCAAGCTTCAAAATGCGTGAATCCTTTTTTAATTTTGTCCAATTTCATTTTGGCAAATTTGTAACTTTGCAACTGAAGAATTTTATGAATAATGTTAATTTAAGCATTAAATTACGCATTCGAATCAGGTTTCTTAAAAATTGTCTACAAAGAGATCTAACTCCTTCACATTTGAAATTTGTTTTTAAAAATTGCCTACAACTATACCACCATAGATCAGTAGCAATCTTTGATAATATCAGGAAAGAGCTTATTCGAAAAATAATAAGATTAGAATTAGATGATGCCTACGCGACTTTACAATGCGTCAGAAAAGAGTGCCATAAAATATATGAGGTTGTAACTAGAAGATTACCACTCAATTTATACAATACGTTTTTTAATGGGCAAGAGAGACGCTCCCAAAAATTGTGGTTTAGGAACTTAGTTAAGATAAACAAAAAAATTGAATGGTTAGTTTCTAAACAGAACATTGATAGAAGAGCAAGTATCAAACCAATTGCTTTCAATACTAACAATGTGAAAACACATAATAATTTTGGATCTGATATTAATTCGAATATAATAATAATGCCTGACAATTTCAACTCTCAGTCGACCTTAGACGACAAACATAAAAAATGGTTCGTTAATTTATCAGATGTTGTAATTCCCAAAGAGGTCGAGCTTTTGTTACAATTGGGAGAACGTTTTAACATGCCTATCACGGAAAAAATGTCGATGTCAATTGAAGTCATAAAAAACATTGAAAGAAACATTGAAAGAAAGAGTGAAGATTACAAATGTTCTGTTAGAAATGATACTATATCAATTATAAATGGGTTCTTTAAGGGAAACTCCCGCAATAGTGTTGATGACAGAAAGTTACTCAATTGGTTGTACAAAACAAAAAAATTTATAAATAAAAACCCTGATCTATTATTCACCAGGGCTGATAAAGGCAATAGTACAGTAGTCATGAAAAAATCAGAATATATGGAAAAAATGGTCGACATACTTTCTGACACCAACACCTACCAAATTGTTAAAAAAGACCCAACTAAAATATTAACTGATAAACTGAGGTCTCTACTTGCCAGATGGAGAGAGAGAGGTTACATAGATGACATAAAATACAGGTGTCTTTTGGAAACGGACGGAAACACACCTAGAGCCTACGGTTTGCCAAAAATCCATAAAGAAGGATATCCTCTCAGAGTAATAGTATCTTCGATTAATAGCCCGTTATATAAGATAGCTAACTTTTTACATGGAATCCTTGCAAACAATGTACCTAATTCGAAAAGAAACATAAAAAATAGTTTTGATCTAGTTGAAAAGTTGAATGGTGTTTTTTTAGAATCGGATCATTGCCTTGCTTCTTTAGATGTTGTTTCTCTTTTTACGAACATTCCTGTTGAAAAGGCAATAGAAAGCATAAAAAACAGATGGGAATGGATTAGAAGGTACAATTCCATACCAATAGAAGAATTTTTAATTGGTATCAATTTAGTTTTAAATTCAATGTATTTTAGTTTTAATAAAGTAATTTACAAGCAAATTTTTGGCACTCCAATGGGTTCTCCTCTCTCTCCAATAATAGCAGAATTTGTGTTACAAGATTTGGAAAATTCAGCAATCGAACGTCTACCTTACAAATTACCGTTTTATTTTAGGTATGTTGACGACATACTATTTACGGCTCCAGAAAATCATTTAGACGAAGTTTTGGAGAATTCAACTCAATGCATAGCAGATTACAATTCACATTGGAAAAGGGAATAAATAATCATATCAATTTCCTAAACGTTAAACTAATATCGGAAAACAATTTTATTAAATTTGATTTGTTCTACAAACCTACTTTTTCGGGCAGATATTTAAGTTTTTATTCGCATCATCCCATGGCACACAAAAAAGGTGTTATCATTGGCTTATTTGACAGAGTTGTAAAGTTAACACACCCACAATATTGGCACAAGAACATCGAGGAAATGATTTCCCTACTTTTAATTAACGGCTATCCATTGGAATTAATTTTTAATAGTATTAACGAAAGACTTAAAAAATTTAGCAATAATTGTTGTAATAAAAACAAAAATAGCAATGATAGAACGGGTTATTTTACGATACCATATATAAAAGAAAATTTTGATAAATTCACACGGAACATGAAAAAATACAATCATCATTTAGCCTTTTCGTGTAACAATAAACTTAATAGGTTTATAAAAACAGGGAAAGACATCATTGAATCCATGAGCCAATGTGATGTAGTATATAAGGTAACGTGTCATGATTGCGAGGCTAGTTATGTGGAACAAACAAAGAGAAAATTGAAAACTAGAATTAAAGAACACAAGTCGGATATAAATAAAAGAACGGGATCCCCTTCTGTCATTTCTTGTCATAGATTAGAAAAAAACCATGAAATGGATTGGGAGAATGTAGAAATATTAGACAAGGAAATGTCTTATAGCAAAAGGCTTATTTCCGAGATGTTGCACATAAAACGGCAAAAAACGAGTCTCAATAAGCAGAACGATACTGAGTTACTGCCAAACTTGTATCTGCCAGTTCTCAATTTGTTTACTGCTTAAAGATCACTCACTCTCCCACCACGAATCTCCTTCACACATACGAGTTCTTTAATATATCCTCTATTATATTCAACTAGTTTGCCATGTCCACTCAAACGACACGGACCTCCAATATCATTTTTAGCAAACTGACTCGTTACACCGAATTTAGTTTTGGTTCTTAGTTTTTTTAAAATAAGAAAGTTTACACGAAAACACAACATGACGGTACTGCTATGCATTGAGGTAAGAATATTTTTAGTAATTTTAATAAATAACAAGTAATATAAAGATAAAAGTAGACATTGGTTCATGCTGGTTTTAGAATAATTGCAATCAACCACAATTCAAGTCTTAAAAAGGACATCGTGTATGTTTAATGTAAAACATGATTTCCTTCCTGATGATCTTAAGATTGGTGTTATTAGAAGAGGCATGACTTTCAAGATGTGTTGTCCTTCTAAACAATTTTTAAATGTAACGAATATAAGAAGATTGTAATATCCGAATTAGTTTTATAAGTAACGATTGTTTATTAATATGTTCCGAATTTTATAATAACTAACTACTGAAGATGACCACAACCAGATGGTCGAAACGTCTAGATTGACCTAAACATTTGTTATAATATATCAATAAATTAAGCACGAAAATCCAGCTTGGACTCTGTAGCTTGTTGTTAATAATTTATTTCTATGGTTAAGTTCTGTCCCGCGCATTGTCATTATTGATGTTTTCCGGTTTGGAAATCATTGTTTTTGCTTGATCTCTAAGACACGTTTTTGTTTCCCAGAGTTTTTCAATTTTGTTACTATTCTTAGACCATGTTACGTACTTTTGCGAATCGCTAGAACTTTGCTCTTGTGTTAATCCTAAACTGTTGATCAGATAAATTATTAATTTTAAATATATGTTTCACTTTGCATTATTTGATTGAAATATTCGTATTTATCTTATGATTTAGTAATAGTTAACATGGTAAACAATTAAAGAATAAATTTTTTTAATAATGACTGTTTATTTGTTGATTTTATTGTGCAATTGTACAATTAAATAAATTTTATTATAAAATGTAATTTATTCTCTATACGTAAAACTAATATACAAAAAATTACAGATTTCCGATCTTATAAATAGCTTCAAGAGATGATGTGATTTCAGATGAATCACGGAATTCTACTATTGCGCAAGATAAAAGCGGATTGCATGCGCCATCTTGGTAGGTTCTTCCCTTAATATCATAATTCTTTTCGGTTCTGTAATACGGTTGCAATACGTGAATATATTCATAAAGATTTATTCCGGTTAAGTAAAGGCCAATGTCCCAGTGACGCGGATCATTATCGTCCGAAGGATTAAGAAAATTCACGTATGTGCAAAAAGAATTGAGCAATTCTTTAGCGTCGCCATCAGAAATTGGCAAATTTAACTGCTGTTCTTTCAGATATTTTAAACTTATTAACGTAACATTGAAAAAGGCATCCAAACTCGGACGACTGAAAGCATTTTGGATACGATTTACATAGTCTAATATCATATTGTGTAACTTATCCTTATCATTGTTCAAAATTGACATGGACATATTATATGCTGCTTCGTCATAGAAAACGGCAAGTTCCACAGTTAAATTTTGTTGCGCATTGCGCACGTGACGTCGCTTTAGTTTAAACATGTCCCAGTGGTAAAGACTTGAATCAGCAAAATATTCCATTGATTTTTTAATAACATAAGGTTTGCCAAGTGAAAGATTAGATTGTCCTCTAAAATCGTAGATTAAACACATAGGCATGAAATCGTTCCGCAAAGGCTGTATCTCTAACGTGTTGTTCTCCACAAAAACAAATCCTTCCTGCTTTTAAAAAGATATATTTATTCTTTATGTGTCATTGTATATAAAACGAAAAATAATAAAGGTCACAAGTAATCACATAAAAATTTAAAAACTGTTTGTTTTTCATGTGATATTACTGACCAATCCATGTTCATGACAAAAGTTAATAACCGCAGAGCTGATATGATCTTCATGATAATAAAAGCAATGACTTGATACGTTTAATTTAAACAATTTCTCTGTCACGCCTTTCGCATTATATTTCCATTCTTTGAACGCAGGCGATACAATTCGATCACTTCTACGCAGATTCAGTTGAATCAATCGTCCGAAAACTTTCAGTGTTATTGGTATCTGTAATTTGAATGACAATTAAAAAAGAAATTTGATAATTTTCGAATAACGAGCAACAAATAGAATTATACTGTAAAACGCACGTACCTTTATTGCGCCTGTCGGATTCGATGCCGGCAGTAATATTGTTTCAATATCATGCGTAATTTGCGCGTACATTTCATTTAGTAAAATTATTATCATATATTTCAATAAAAAAAACATTTTATTTTCTTAAGTTCTCGTTCAATTTCAAACTATTAAACTATTAATCAAATAATTTATATACTCGCACTAGCACCGTCGCGTTCGTTATACCTGATATGATCACGAATGAAACCCGAACTGGCGTATGAGGAATATCTTTCGTGTAGTGTGACACTTATTGTATATTCTCTCTTTGCTACATGTATATGTATAAATATTTATGTTTTTAAATCCAAACGTTTAAATGTAGTATTTACGATGACGGTATAAAATGTAGGTTTATAAAATGTAATTTATCACTAATATGTATAATATGTAACATTGATCGGAAACGTAAAAGTTTAATTTTTAATAATTTGATTTCAAAATGTTGATAATTATTGTTGGTATATAAAATTGTCGTTTATGCGTATTCGTAATATCTTGTAAGTTACGTTAAAATTCAGGATCAATAGAAATCAAAGAAAAGAAACAATTAAATAAATATATACATATTGCAACAGACATTGTTAAGAATTAATATTTTTATACAATTATTCTGTCGAATAAAATTTGTTGGTAAAAAATATTAAAAGTTAAAAATATATATTGAGTAGTAATATTCAGTTAATAAATATATCGAAATCAATTATTTGTAACATCATTCTAACGTAATGTAAATTTAACAATGTGACACGCTCATAAGTGCAATAAGGGATTCTTTATTGGCAATGAATAATTTGAGAAATATCCAATCATGTGATACGTTGTACAATACAATTATAAATATATATACAAGTATAACTATAGAGAAAGCAACACTTTGTTTAAGTAATATACATATATATTTAAGTAGTATATTCTAAATTTCACGAGATTTAAAGTTTACGTAGTCGATCTTCTTATGTAAGAAGAATCTACTAATTAATTCGATAGCAACATGTAATGCATTGGCTGTAGCTGTAACGGCGCGTCCGACGAAGAAGGAAAGCAGGTACCAATGACGAAAATCGATTCAGATGCTTAATTAATTCTGAGCATTGATTTATCATTATATTTTTTTCAAATCCCTGTCAACTAACAAATATTTATTTTTTTCTTTATGCAATTACTAACTATTAAGTTATTTGGATTTTGGATGGAATTTTTCATGTCGATAATTCGACGTATTTCTTCTCGTATAAATTTACTATATGCTAACAAAAAATGGATTTATTGCTTAAAATAGAAAGTAACGACGATAATTTAATGGATCCTAGATTTTATACTGAACAAATACTAAACATTTCTAAATTGAATTACTTTTGTTTTGCAATTTTATTTTTTCTTAGATCCTTGCCCACACATGTCGAGAAGCTTTCGGTAATTATTCTTCGATTGAATTGTTTTCCGGCAGACAATAATGCTGGCGGCAATAATAATTTTGCCCATCTTTCTCGTGACACCACGTTCCATCTGGAAAGTATGGTTCGATTTTTAAGTCGAGCATTTCCTGGCGTGGTGCATAGGAAAAAAACAGACTGTAATTAGCAGATATTTCTTCTTCACGTAGGCAGTGTATGGTACAGGCTCTCCACGGTTCCTCGACGACATGGGAGGCCTGCTTTCCTGGCTCATTTAACGGTTCGTACTTGAAATATTCTTTGCCCTGTCTTTTTATTTTTAGGCTAAGTTCAGTACATTTTAGAACAGTATATTCGGCAATCGTAAAGCGTTCTTCAGTGCAAAGGCTGGAGTCATTACACAGAACCACGTCGTAATATGGCCCACCACAACTAGCCGTTTTGTAAATACCATGTTTGCAAAAACGTCGTTTGATTACCACGCCTTTGGATTTCGTCAAGCAATTGCTTTTACAAGAGTCTTCTTTCCATTCACTCCAATTATCGTCTTCACAATACGAAAAAATGTATGGTGGTGTGATAACGGCCATGCATTCTCCGCCGCGACATTCCTTTCCGAGTGCACAATTAGTTCCTGAAAAAAATTTAGTTCAAAATTTTAATTAAAGTTTCTAATTACAAAAAAGACATACCATCCAACGCAGGTCCCGCGAAGAAATTCCTATTTCTGTCAGGCGTTTCGCATTGTAAGACTTGACATACATCATGCAACGTGACTACGTTTGCATCTTTGTCGCGTAAAAATAATTCACATTGTGCTTTGGCAGTCCATTCCCTTCCAGGTAAATCGTGATAACGTGAATGGCCCAGTACATATGGATCATCGGTCTCTTCTCGTCTCGTGTGATCAAAAAGACACGGTTTTTCTTTCCACAGATTTTTCGTAATGTTACGACTACATGCGGACCATCACTGCAAATCCAAGTGTGTAAAAAATACACACTTAAAGTGTGTAAAATCATGTAGTCACTTATTACGCATTTGTACGCGTGTTATTTTTTTACACGTTTTATCTGTGTAATTTTACACAGTTAAATGCGTATTTTTCACACGCTTACACATTAAATTATATATTTAAAATGTGTAATTTTTTGATATTAGAAATAGGTCACTTATTGTCGTTATAATTTATAAAAACATAATAATTTTTTATAAATTATAACGACAATAAGTGTATTCCTAATATCAAAAAATTACACATTTTAAATATATAACTTAATGTGTTAATTGATTAATTATTTATTATTAATTTTGTAAATTAATAACAGTTATTAATTTTTATAAATTATTTATTTAATATCTTTGGATTATATATATATATAATGTCCTTTATATGTTATATGTATGTGAAATTACAATATATAAAGAACATCTGAAAACAAATTCTTTCACATAATATAGAAAAAAAGAAAACAAAAAAAAACAATACTGTTTGTTATGATCTTATCGTACACACAAGAATGACTTAGATTTTTTATTGTAGTCTTTGGTAAAAAAATTAATGGTAAATGAAGAATAAGTAATAATATATATAATATGGTAACTCATAAGTTAAGAGGTATTCTGTGAGTTATCTATAGTGCCTAAATCTTTTAAAATATTATCGCGAGAACGAATAAACTTTTGAATAGTAGTAGTAGTAGTTGGCAGCGGAGACTTCAAAAGCTCATAACTTATAAAATTTAAAACATTTACATAAGCTGCCGGAAATTTCCTGTTCCACACATAGTAAGAAGCAAACAATCCAGCGATGATTTTTTCTATTGTAGGTTGAGGAATTTGTGTTTTTATTTCAGCATCTGCTATCAAGTAGGCAATTATAATATCTTGACCATCTGTGTACATAACTACACGAGGTGCATCGCCTTCATTTGTAGTTAAATTATTTATATCTCCCAATACCTGAGAACAAATTTGTTTAAAGTTAAATATTTTATTAAATAATTATTTTTCATAAAAAAAGCATAACAGTAATCAATACTATATATAATCAATACTAACGTCTTTTACAGTAAATAAAGCAGGAAAGTTTTTGTTTCTCTTTGTGAGATCAGCACATAAATTTTGCATGATAAAGACTTTATTATTATTAGTTTGGTTTGGTTTTTTTATTAAGTAATATTTCGTCAATTTCTCAATCATTTTTTCAATTTCGTCAAACAGCGCTTTTTCTGTAATATTTTTTAACTCTAAAAATTCCGAAAGTATCTGTACACAATAATAGAAAAAAGTATATAAATAAATAATATTCAATTAAGAATTTGATAAATAAATATATGTTATACAAAACATACCAGCTCATAATTGTTTAATTGAGGATACTTATGCACAATGTCAACTATTCGTTTCGCTTCATCAATCCATGGCCTTCGATGAGATATTGTTATCTTGAGGAGATGCTTCATGTGAGAAATGTTTTTGTTTCCAACACATTTTTTCTCTAGTTCTTTTAAAGCATTTTGTATATCTGTGTTGGTAACATAATCGGTCGCTCTATAAAAAAAATTTTTTTAATTATATTATGTATTATTTTTTGTCTCAAATTTATTAATGTAAAAGATGTAATTATTTTCTAACCGATCAACATTTTTAGCAATACTAGCTTGAACAATTACAAATGGAATTTCTCCCTCCTCATCTTTCTTTCTCTTTTGAGATTGTCGTTTTTCTAGCGCCCGATGATTCCTAATCCAAACACTTAATTGACTTTTGACTAGGGTCTATATAAAAGAAAAGATGGATATATTTAAAATACAGAAACAAAATATTTTAAAAATATAACAAAAAGAAGATTGCAAAAGTCATGATGGAAAAAATAAGTATATATATTACACAGCCACCACCGATATCTGCAAGTGCAGGATAAGCTGCAACAATACTTTGAGCAAAATTTTGATAATCCGACTTTGTCGGCCACTGATTTGTCACATAAGACAAATGTGCAGCCCAGAATGCTATAAAGTTCTTCTGAGCCTTTAATAATCCAATATCGTTCAATTTTTTTTGCAAATCTGATGTAATAGATGGTAAAATTATTGGATGACGAATGGAACCAGGTCCTGTCACTTGTGGCTTTACTGAATGTATCATGTTGTCTTCAGTTTTAGATCGTTTTGAACTGCTTGGACAATCGATTAGAAGCTTATCTACTTTTTTCTTTTCATTTTCTTCTTTTATATCCTAATTAAATTTTATACCAAATTTGAATTTATAAGCAAAAAGTAAATATATATAATCTGATTTTTATGATAAGATTTTATTACAACTTACCGAGTAGCAGGCTGATTGTTGAATATCTACTAGATTAGACGAACTATTACCATCATCAATAGGCTCTGTATATAATATTTTTACGATAGACTCATTATCTTTATGAACGGAAGAAAAAGAGTCTATTAATTCTGTTGTAGTGTTTGCACGCACTGGTATCAGTAGCACTGTAATCTCACTTTTGTCAGCAACTTCGTCGTTGTCTTCCAAATCACACAACTTGTTATCTCGATCTGGATCAGGTTTTTGTAAAATTATCATTTTTTGTTGCAGCATCATATTAAGGACATTGTCAGTTTTACTGGCTTCCTTCAGTTTGCGTCGGATAATCTCAATTTCTGATGTGTTTTCTTCAGGCATAAACTTAATGCATTTGCAACGGCCTTCAATTAAACAATATACTTTTTTTCCATTGTCAATCTAATCGATTTTTTCTTAAAATTTGCGAATAATGAATTTCCTCTGTGATATTTCTGTGATATTGAAATCTGTGATATTTTGTACAACGTACGATCCACACACGATTTACGCCCAGTCGAAACAATTGATGAAACAATCGAAGTCCGATGCCGCAATCAACTGTTGCTAAACGGAATGGTTTTTTCGCGCACGCGCTTGGAAATCGTACATAATTATTAAAATTTAGCGAAAATTCTCGTATACAATACCAATTCTATATAAAGATGGAAAATTATGAGAATGGAAATACATTTCAGTGTGACATGTGTTTGTTCAAATGTATTTCGTATTATCGATTAATGCAACATTACATTCGCAATCATAAACAAGACCCATACTTCAGGATTACATGTGTTCAACCTGGTTGCGGTGCTACATTTAAGAAATGGAAATCTTTTCGCCAGCATTTATTTAGAAAACATCCTACTGCGTCTCCCACTTTAAATGAGGTAACCCAGCAAATTGAAGATGAAAATCAGTTAACCCGTACGAAAAAAAACTACAGAAAACTATTTAAAAAAACTATTAAAAAACTATTGAGAAAACTATTAAAAAGTATTGAAAAACCATAGGAACACTATTAAAAAACTATAGGATCACTATTAAAAATCTGTTGGAAAACTATATGAAAACTACAGTTTTCAACTCAGCAGTATTTTCGTCTCTAATAGTGCTGAATATTATTAGCAAAACTATTAAGGATAATATTGAATAAACTTTTAGAAAATTCTAGTTTTAATACAAACAAATTGATATTGAGAATAACTGAAAAATAAATTATTGAATTATCAGTAGTTTTGCAGAAGATCCAATAATTTTTGTACATACTTCTTTTATTTAATTAACAATGAGTTTATTATAGATATTTTTAGATTTACGGATATAAGTGAATTTCATAATAAATAATTATTTCTTTGTGATAATTTATTAATTAAAAAAACAGATGCAATCGTAATTAATATAGATACAACTACATTATTATTTATGTCAAATGTGTGTGTATACATATATGTATACCTATCCATATATATTATTACAAGTATTTTATTCTTAATCCGTTTCCAAAGTATTGACCAGAGGAATAATGCATAATTTATCATCTTTGTAAGGAATATAAACGCATTTTTTACGTATAGCAGAAAGAAAATTACAAACATCATTATTTGTGTGTCGGGCAATAAATGAAAACATTTTCGAAGATATAGTTTTATATTTACAAACTTCTTCATCAATGATTTGTAACTCTTTACCAAGAACTATATACTTCTTAGTTTGCAAGTCTGACGTCTTAAGTAAAATTAAATCTGAAATAATCATCAATGACCGATTTTCTAATAATACTGTACTGTTATTTCTTTTGATGAGGCGAGAATATTTAAAACTGTGATATAAAGTATTATTATATGTAAACCTTTGAAATGACTGGACATTGTTTTCAATTGTTTCTTTTAAAAACTGTTCAATCAATAATTTTTGTCTTAAGGATAGCTGCATTTCTGTCGATTTTCCAAATATTCTTAATTCATCTCCAAATTCAATACATTTCATAATTTTAGTTTTCTTCGTTATATATCGGAATATAGCTTTTCCCTGAACACTACAGTTTGGTCTATTGAAAATTTCACATTGTTGTTTAATATATCTTAATCTGGAATATAATTTACAGATTTGCAAAGGTATACATTGAGTTCCATGAAATAAACTTGCTATAATGCCATTAAAATGTTCAAAAGGAAACGCTGACCAAGCCCAAATAGCACCGTAATTTCTTACATACTCTGGTATGTGAAGCAATAGGTGTACATTGTATTTCATATACTCCTTTCCGTACAACGACTCCACATTTAAAACGAATTCGCGAAGTGCCGTTTTTGCTTTAAATAACTCGTCTTCTTCAATTTTTGTTTTTGAAAAAATATTTATACTGTATACAAACAACAACCAATGTTTAATATATTTCTGTGGCATTAAATCTTTTAGACAAATCAGCGAATAATACAATAAAAAATATTTCCAATCATTTGCTTTAAATTTACTATCTTTCATTGATTGTGGAGTTCTCGTAATTTCACAAGGAGGTTGAATAGCAAGTAATTTTTCGTTGAATTCAGTGATTTTAGAACCTAAATACCAATCTTTATTGTTATTTTTGGAATCAAACCAAGACGTACTGAACAATTTTGTGACACCCAATAAACACGAATGCATGTATTCTGGTGGAAATGAATGAATCACATCAAAAGTAGGCAGAAGCATTGTAATAGAAGGCCCCTTAACACCTTTTACTGCTTTCCGTTTTTCAACTGCCCTTTCAACATATATGTTATGTTTTGTTATCGTACGCATTACTCCCTTACCACCTGGATATACTCGTGTGTACCCCCTTCCAATAGCAATGTGTTCTCCTTTATTAAGACAATAAGAGCATCCATATTTTCCATTAAATTGTTTAATATTTTGAATCAAAGGTCGAGCAACTGAATCAACTGGTGAGAAAAGCGTATGAACTTTAATCAATATAGGTTCTTGATGGTTGAATGTATTACATTCAATTCCATTAATATGTAACTCAAGAAGTTCGTCTATAAATGGTCTAAGAAAAAGTTCCATAGGTGGTTTCTCAGAATTGAACCATAATCCACACACAAAGTAAAATATTATCACGTCTAATTCTATAAGGTAATTCGTTAATAGATACTTGGATAGGCCATATAGAATATTTTGACGAATTAAATATTTCTACGCCATCTGTATTCCATTGAATACTAATGTCTTGATCAGAAATAATATTTTTTTCTCTCAACTGATAATATATGTTTCCATTTATAACATCGCTTTCATATGACATTTTTCTAAAATATGTAAATAACTTTGTGTTTACTAGTTCTATTAATTGTTCCTTCAATGGAAGATGATAAAAATAATTAAATTGTCTTTGCAATCGACGACGATTGTAAATTTTTTCGCAATTTTTGCATTCCACTCTGTTGCAGTTTTCAAACTTCAATATTATTAAACATTTTGGACAAAAGTAATATATATTAGCTTGTACCTTTGGAAACGTTTTAAGAAAATGATACTTCGAATTGTATTGCGTATGTGGCAAATGGCAATCTACAATTTTAAGTAAAGTTTCCAATCCTACGTCCGTCATTTTGTTTCGAATAGCTGTTCCCATAATTAATAATTGGCTTTCTTCTTTGGTCAAATTACATCCTTCATATATGGGAACCCGTATTATATCCTGCAAAAAAAATTTTATACATATACATTAAATATACATCCATGTTATGATGAACGTTATTCTTACTGAATGCATATTCTGGAAAAACAAAAAAATAGTTTGTAAAAGCAAAGCATTTATATTATTTTAAATAATTGTAGGTTATTTATTTTCTGAAATAGGAATTACTTCTTACATTGTATGTTGCCTTGAATTTATTAATTGTGATAAATTTTTTTTATTACTATTTAGTTTTATAATTCTCTATTTCTTTAATGTTATATTCTCAATGCCAATATAACATTTATTTCAATAAAATAGTAGTTCTAAATAGTGAATTTCTTGAAATTACCTGTATTTGATTCTCATATTCTTCGTTGTCCTCATTACTTTCACTATCGCTTTTATTTTTGTGAATATCTACATTATCATTATTATAATTATCACTGTTTTCATCTTCAGAATAATTAAGATAATTTTCTTCTAAATTATTTTCATTTTCACTGGAGAAGTCAGAATCAGCTTGACTGCTGTTTGATTCTCCTAAGCTTCTTCTGCTTACAATTGTCTCATTGTCACTGTCAATTCTAATTGCATTATCTTGGAATTGATTACTATATTCTTCAATATCAATAGTAGAATCATCATTGTCTTGGATATCATGATTCTTCGTATTTTCATTGTTAGAAAGTTTATCGGAAATTGGAACCTGTAATAAATAATTGAAAAAAATAACAATAAAGCTTTATTTTATTATAAAATAATTAAATATTTAAATAGAGATTATTCATATAAATAGTCATTGAATGTATACTGCATTCAATGAAAGTTGTCACTAAGTTTATGTCAAAAACATGAGAATACAAGTTTATACAAATAAATTTTCAATACAATGTTTTTTTATTTAAATAGATAATATAAATATATAATCTAACCTCAACTTCTACTATTCTTTGTTTTTCTCTTCCTGCTGAAAAGCGAGCTCGACGAGAACAAATGATTGTCACAGGTATTTCTTCTACAATGTCGACCAAATACTTTTTATATGGTCCTCTTGATGTATTAGTCATTTTTTATGTTATTTTATATCTCAAAACTTAACTATTATACATAATAAATTGAAAAAATATATCAAACAATATTATTATTTATTCACTGCACGTGGACACGAGATTTCACAATTACAACATTTGTCGCCATTGCCGGTAAACAACATGGACAAAAGAACAGATAGCAATGTGCGGTGTTGTCAGCAGGTTATGAGCGGCCAATGAGAATAAGTGTCCTCATTGAAAATTATAATTCTATTTAGGACATGTGACCATGCACAGCCAATACGCGGACGCTATGTCATCAAAGAGCGCTAGCAACCAATCAGCGCAGCGGCAAGAATCGCGAGCGCTACTGAGTAAGATTATACCTTGCAATTGTTTCTGGTCACTCGTGTGTTGTGTTCTTATTCTCTAAGTCAGATTTATAATATTGCGGTAAATGTGTATATAATTGTCTCAACAGATCTTAGCAGATTATAGTAGTTATTATAATATTATAATAGCAACTGTTTGCAAAACAATAGTAAAAATGAATGATAACGACTGTATTCTGCTTGAATTTGTTAACGAGGATAAAAAGATAGCAATTGGTTATCAAGATTGGCTTCTGCAAAAAGTCACAGAAAAAGAAGAATTTGCCAGATTAATCGAAAACAATATTGAAGTTGAAATAAAATGGCCTAATTGCGACATTGCACCGACATCAAATATGAAAAAACGATTGAAAACGTGTCAATGGCAGGTGGTTGTGGTTAAGTTACTTTGCTTTTGGAGGTAAGTAATAAGTATAATAATTTAATATTATTTATTGTAGACATCTATACTTTTGATTAATAGACTGGCATATGTACATATAGATATATAAAGAGAGTTTCGATAGATAGTTGTATTTTATTATATATGATCACCATTTTTTTTTTTTTTTTTTTGGTTAAAGTTATAACCATAATTTTAATTGAATTGTACGCAGGGCTTAATTTCTAAAAAAATAAGAACCGGAACGCATGAAAAAGATATTTCTTCTTCTGATATTTATTAAATAAATATTAAATTTCAGATTAAAAAAAAATTGAAACGCCATTCCGGTCAAAATTAAGCCCTGATTGTATGTGTATCTTTAAGATAATATTTGTTGAATAATTGTATTAAAATTTTTCTGATTCTAATTTTTAAGAATGGGTAAAAATGTGCGAGTATAGAGATAATTTAACAGAATATGGCGTATTACAACCAACCAAAGAAGATCGAAAAATAATACGAAGAAAAGAATGGAGTGATGATGATGAAAATAGTGAAATACGTTCAAAGAAAAAAATGGTTAATTTTATAAATAACATATAACTTTAAATACTAATATAAATACGTTTATATTGTATAATAATTTTGAACTTTTTTTGAATATAGAACAAAGTTGGTGTAACAAAAAATGAAATTAATGAATCAAAATCATTACAATTACTTAAAGAATTAAAAACATTTAAAAGAGCTCCAATTGAAGTAAATATTTATTTTTATGTTTTGAAATAGGAAAAACAATAATCTAAAGTTTTCAAAAGTAATGATACGATTTCTTCCTCTTTTGTAAATAGATTGACTATGGAACATCTTCAGATGAAGAAAATTATTCCAAAATGTCAAAAAATGATTTGAGTGTGAAGAATGACTTATTGAAGTTCGAAAATGAATCGTTAAAAAAAGAAAACGCTGCACTACGGGTTACTCTACATTCCTTAGAAAGTTTGTTATTCGTTATATATTATAACTCGTACACTGTTATATTAATCCATCAGAAACTGAATTTTTTAATTTTAGAAATTTTAGTACATTTTGTATTTTGTCATTTGTACATTAAGAGAGTATTTTCCTATGTCATTAAGTATTTAAATATCGTAAATTTGTACCATTTTTTCTTTATTTATAACTTTTTTATATTTGATTTTTAGATCTGCCAAAGATGAAAGACATGACGGAAACTGTTCTGAGCAATTTGGAGAAGATTAATGAAAATGTTCATTTGGTAACACTTATAAAATTGTATATTAAAATTTTTAATAACTTTCTGTTTAATCAATTAATAATATACGTTAATACTTAAATATATACGTTAAATATATACGTTAATAATAACGTTTATTTAATTATAGTTTTTGGGTAAAAATCTTCTGGAGACTGCACCTTCAACTTCAAAACTCAATCCTACTACTAATTATAAGGTTAGTTTCCCTTCTCACAAAGTAACATATTTTTCATAAATGTTTCAAGAATATATGACATGATTTTAGTAATATTACAGAATAGTAAAAATATTGAAATAATAATTATGTATAAATAGTACTTTTAATATTTATCTGTATCGCTTTAATTTAATGTTATTCTGAATGCAAAGTATAATAATAATATATGCTTCTCTATTAATTGAAATTGTCACATTTAATAAATACCTTAAATATATTTAAACGAAACTTTAGTTTAGAAAAATGAAATACATTTGAAAGCTAATTATGAAATTATTATAGTTTACAGATAAACGAAGTTCTGAATCGCGAGTTGATGAAGAGCCTATTCCCTATTTTACTAATGAGGTTCGTTCTTAATATCAAATTTTGTTCCAAACATCATAATATATATTTCAAGCTATAATTTTTAATGTTTCTTTACGCTACTAATTGGTATAATCTAATGTTTTCTTCTAATATATTTGTAGAATACTATAGATGAATGCAGCGACAGAAGATTCAATATGCCCAGTAAAAAGTCATCTAATGATGTGAGTTATCTAATGATTATTTATTTTAATTAAAAGTATGTTTATAAAAACTATTTGTATTATTTAATTTGTATTATTTATTTGCACGAAAAACAGATTGATCTCGGCGGAAAAGGCAAATATTTTCTCAATGCCTCTTTAATAAGAAATTGCAACAAAAGTAGCGTATCACAATATACGTGCGATTTGCTATCAGTTATGTTTACTAAAGAAGAATTAGCATCTTGTAGCTTAACGGGAAAAATCCCAAATACTATGAAAGGTACAGCTACTAAAGCTAAGCCGCGTCTCGATCCAAATCGCATCGAAGCAATTGAAGGTAAAGATACAAATATAACAGTTTATTAAATAATATAAAGACTGGAACATTTTCGTACTGTCTGAATTTCATCTTATATAATCTTTTACTTTAAAAGTTTACTGCTGTCTGGTTAATTTGTGTTTTATTTCGAATACTGCATACTTTTTCTCAGCAGAAAGATTTTTATAAATGCAATTTGACATAAAATTCAATAAAAAAATTTCTTGTAAAAACCAGTCTTCACTATTTATTATTATCAAAATAAGATTTGACATGCTTCTAACATGCCTTGATTTTGTTAAAGCACATGTATTTTCAAAATTTGAGTGTACGAAGGATAGTACAAAGCTGTTCAAACTTGCAATACGGCAAAAGTGCAATAATGCTGTACCTCGGGCATCAAAAACTCATCAGAATCATTAATGTAACGTTGAACTACATTTTTATTTTAGTTTTTTGGAATTGCCAGTATAAAAGCTGGAAGTATATCAGTTCCGGATGTGTCACCTTGACATTTTTTTTATAATAAAATATATAATATTTTAACTTTTAACTATGTGCCAATTTAATTTCTGCGGATAAATTATTTTATATAAGTTTTGCCAAATATTATAATAAAATATTATTAAAAAATAAAAGTTTATAATATTTTATATTATACAAATTTTATATATAAATGTAAATTATATAAAGTTATAGAGAATAAATAATATTTCATTAATACACATGTCTTATAATAATATTTATTAACTAACAAATATTTATAAATCATATTATGTGTGTATTACATACACATTTGACACAAATAATAATGTAGTTGTATCTATATTAATTATGAGCGATTGCATCTGTTCTTTTAGTAAATAAACTTATTACAAAAAATAATTATTTATTATGAAATTTACTTATATAGTTACCTATTATTAAATATCTATTATAAACTCATAGTTAATTAAAAGAAGTAAAAAAACTATTGAATCTTCTGCAAAACTACTGATAATTCAATAATTTATTTTTTAGTTATTCTCAATATCATTTTGTTTGTATTAAAACTAGAATTTTCTAAAAGTTTATTCATTATTATCCTTAATAGTTTTGCTAATAATATTCAGCACTATTAGAGACAAAAATACTGCTGAGTTGAAAACTGCAGTTTTCATATAGTTTTCCAATAGATTTTTAATAGTGATCCAATAGTTTTTCAATAGTGTTCCTATGGTTTTTCAATACTTTTTAATAGTTTTCTCAATAGTTTTTTAATAGTTTTTTTAAATAGTTTCCTGTAGTTTTTTTTCGTACGGGAAGTCATGCCAGTATAATACATGATGAATCATTTGAAGGTAAGAAATGTGTGTAACTTTGAAATCTCCATAATTTGATTAATTATTATTTATCATTGTTTTTATATTAATATAATATCAAGAATAGCTTCTTCACATTAAATTAATAAATTATATACAAGATATTGAAAATGCTTACTTTTATTTCAATGATTGTTATTGTGATTACTATTATTATATCTTTAGCTTTGAGAATTATTAGAGATTTAAATATTTTAGTATCATTCTATATGTTTTTAATTTTTGTCACTTAGATGAAAGTCAAGAACCAACATTAGAAACAGCTACAGAACGTTTACAATGGCACGTCGCACATTTTCTTGTAAACATTCGAGAAAAATGTAAAATGTCTCATACGGCTATTGAGCACATCATGGATACAATAACTCATTTATTGGACATGTATTCAGCGATTATAGTAGTTGGTTATAATTATTATCTTGAATGATCTATTTCTTTTATATATTTCTAGATAAAACTCAATATTTATATCATTTTTTCAGCAAGAAATTCAAAACACAATAGATTCTAATACAAATTTAGTGAATTTTCAAGATATTAAGAAGATATATACTGAGAAACATCCACCATCCTCACTATTTTCATCTGTCCAATCGCGAAAAAAGCCCTAGATAAAATATTAATACAAAAATTTAATATGGTATCAGCAGAAAAATATATACTTGATACAAAGCTTGTTTGGAAAAAGAAGAAACGTTCCATTGGAAAAGTAACAGAGATTTGTGAAACTACTTGTGATGCTTACATCGTGCCTTTTTTCAAAAATTTGAAAAATTTGTTGGAAAACGATGAAATCAGATCAAATATCGAGAATCCAAAGCCACATAAATCGGGAATCTATCGGACAGTATTGGATGGAAGTTACTATCGAGAGAATGACTTTTTTTGCAATCATAATAATGCGTTAGCTGTAATTCTTTATTATGATGATCTCGGTATTGCCAATCCTTTGGGTGCAGCCTCAAAGAGTCAAAAATTGTCAGTATTTTACTGGACATTAGGGAACATATATCCTGAATTTAGATCGTCAAAGAATGCCATTCAATTATATGCGATTTTAAAAACAGAATATTTGAAAAAACCAGGAGCTTTGAAGAAGGTTTTAGAGCCATTTATAAAAGACATTGTAAAATTAGAAAATGAGGGTATTACTATAAACGTTGGAACAGAAACAAAGAATTTTAAAGGCTCATTATTATTTTGCGCAGGAGATACTCCTGCTGCTGCATTACTAGGTGGCTTTAAAGAATCGGTTTCAGCTTATCGGTTTTGTCGTTCCTGTTTGACGACATCTGAAGAGTATAAAAATCATTTTCGTGATGATAGTTTTATGATTCGTAATAAGACAATTCACAACAATCATATCGAAATTGTAACTGACTGTACATTAACAAAGGCAGCGAAAAAATTTTGGCAAAAAACATATGGAGTGATGAATAAGAATCCTCTGTTGCAAAGTCCTAATGTAGATGTGACACTATGTCTGCCTCAAGATTGTATGCATATTCTCATCGAAGACCCTGTAGAAATTGCCATTCGTCGTTTATTAAAGTATTGCATTTTTGAACTGCAGTTGTTTACACTTGAACAATTCAATAAACGTATTATTCATTTTGATTATGGTCATTTTAAGAAAGATAAACCTGCTCTAATTCTTCGTGATCATCTTGTTGATGGTAGCTTACGACAAAGTGCAGCACAAATATTCACTCTAGCACACATGTTGCCTTTGTTAATTGCAAATTGGATACAATGTGAAAATCCACATCTCATTGAGCACATAAATTGTTATATTATGCTATTGCAAATCATGAATGTTTGTCTTGCTTATGAGATACACGAAGAATCAATTGAATTATTGAGTCGAATGATTGAAGTATACATTACACGATTTATTAATTTATATCCAGATTCCATTGTACCAAAGTTTCACTTTTTAATTCATGTTTCAAGATACATCAAATTGTTTGGACCACCAAGACAACAGTGGTGCTTTAGATTTGAAGCATGTCATGCATATTTTAAATCACTTGTGCCGATTGTGCGTAATTTCAAAAATATGGCTCTTACAATGTCATACAGACATCAGTCACGCCTATGTTCCATGTTAGCTTCATATCCTGGTACCGATTCAAAAAAATTTCTCTATGAAGGGGATTATATAGCACTTGGAGTATCTGTCCTTCTGTGTAATTTGCCTTATGCAAAAATATTTCATAGAATTATTAATGAATCTGAATGGCTGACTTGCCAAATAATGCGATCACCAAAAGTAATAGTGCATGGCAGCACATATCATTGTAAAAGTATAATTTTGCTTGAATGTGATGAAGATGATTTACCAGTATTTGGAGAAGTGGATGAAATATTTA
This sequence comes from Linepithema humile, assembly GCF_040581485.1. Lineage (NCBI taxonomy): Eukaryota > Metazoa > Arthropoda > Insecta > Hymenoptera > Formicidae > Linepithema > Linepithema humile. Next base: position 13,330,140 of record NC_090132.1, read on the forward strand.
TTTTTAACAAAGAAATCTTATTAGTTATTTCAACATTGCAAACTGAATATTTTGACTTTACAATAAATTTATATAAAGTTACGCAAATTTGCAATGTACAAAATTTCGTGAAAAATGTCAAAGATTTAATGTTTCCTTATCCACTTTCATCTTTTCAAACAAAAAATAGAAAATATGTACCGTTGATAAATCATGAACGTATTGAATTTTATGGATAAAATATCTTTTTCTAAATGTAATTATCCAAATAATGTAATAATAAATGTATGCAATAATAAACTTATTGTATTATAAATTCATGTTATTTGTGTAATTAATATTTAGAAGATTCAGTGTTCTTTAATTATAGAGAACATTATAAACGAGATATTATAGATTTAAGTAGAAAATCCGTAGTGTTTTTGCTCAACTATTTAAAAAACGCTAAGAATTTTCTTCCTAACCTAATAAACATTTTCTCATAATTGCACATGAAACTCGTGTGTAAGAAGATCTAAATGTGTACAGTTATTTTATGTGTGTGCTTTTTACACATTTGAATTATTTAGAAGTACACGTTTCCACATTTAATATTATATATCATATTATACACAGCAAAACGTGTTAAACTATACGTTTAAATGTATAAATTTATTTTTTTACACAGTATAGTGTGTTATTTTTACACGCCAAACTAAATTACACACATAAATGTGTTATTTTACACATATATGTGTGTACTTATTACACACTTGGATTTGCAGTGATGTTACTTGTCCCCGTAGATATTGCCAATCTGACATTATGTATTTGCCATTCGGACACGTCGAATCGATAGAGCCATTATCGTGTTCCATTCCTAATCTTTTGAACAATTAAATTATTACGTTTGAAAATATGCCTTATCTGCAATATTTTTAATACTTTGTTGTTACTCAAAAGTTTTACACTTTAAAAAACTAAATCTCTTAAAAACTCTGAGCAGTTTTATTTTTCAATTGCACAAATATAAAAATTCTTCTAATAAATATCATATACCTAATTGTATAAAAAAAGTATACATACACTTACAGATGACCGATCTCATGAGCAGTAATACGAGACGTCGCAAAACCCGAGACTGCGTAAGGACCGGTAGAACCGATTTCTACTAAGGCGCACGATGAATTCTGTGTACACGAAGAATTAAAGAAAGAACTTCCTACAACACCATAATGCTTTTGTTCCTTTTCTGACTCATATAGATTTATTCCGGTCAGGTAAAGGCCAATGTCCCACTGAAGCGAATCAATCCCGTATTCAGAATACAAAAAATTCACGTAATCGCAAAATGAATTGATCATCTTTTTATGGTCACCGTCGAAAGCAGACAAATTTGACAGCTGTTTATCCATTATTACCAACTTTACTAATGAAATATCAACAGGAGCACCGAAACTTGAATGATGCAACAAGGCTTGAATTTGGTTCACGTATGCTAATATCATATTGCGTAACTTATCCTCATCATTGTCCAGAATAGGCATGTACATATGATATGCTGCTTCGTTGAAAAAAACGGCCAGTTCTATAGTTAAATTTTGTCAAGCATTGCGTACGTGACGTCGCTTCAGTTTAAACATGTCCCGGTGGTAAAGTTTTGAATCAGCAAAATATTGCAGTGATCTTTTGATAACATAAGGTTTGCCAAATGAAAGATTTGATTGTCCTCTAAAATCGTCGATTAAGCACATAGGCGTAAACTCGTTCCGCAAGGGCCGAATCTCTATTGTGTTGTTTTCCATAAAAAAACAAGTCCTTCCTAATTTTAAGAAGATATATTTTTTTTACATGTTATATTTGTATTTAAAACGAAAAGTAATGCAGTATACAAGTAAAAACATAAAAATTTTAAAACAGTTTTTTTTTTTTTGTAATATTACTGACCAATCCATGTTCATGACAAAAGTCGATGGCCGCAGAGCTGATATGATCTTCATGATAATAATAGCAATGACTTGATACGTTTAATTCCAACAATTTTTCTGTAACGTTTTTAACATTATATTTCCATCCTTCGAACGCAGGCGGTACAACTCTATCACTTCCATGCAGATTCAGTTGAATCAATCGTCCAAAAACTTTTAGTGTTATAGATATCTGTAAAATAGATAACAATTAAGAAAAAATTTTAAAATTCTTAAATAACGACGATCGAGTAATAAATGGAATAATAACTGCAAAACGTACGTACCTCCTTTACTCCTGTCGGACTTAATGTTGGCAGTAATATTGTTTCCATATCTCGCGTGAGATGTGCGTAAGTTTTATTTAATAAGATTATTATCACAAATTTCGATATAAAGAACATGTTATTTTATAAGTTTTTCAGTTTCAAGCAATTAATTAAATAATTTACACACACGTATTTGCACTGTCGAGTTCGTTATATCTGATATGATCGCGTATGAAACACGAACTGGCATATGAGGAATATCCTTTGTGTCATGTGACATTTATAACACATTCTCTCTTTGCTACATGTATATGTATAAATATTTATGTTTTAAAATCCATATTTATGTTTTAAAAGTTTAGATGTAGTATTTACGATAACGGTATAAGATCTAGGTTTATAAAATGTAATTTATCACTAATATGTATAATATGTAACATTGATCGGAAACGTAAAAGTTTAATTTTCAATAATTTAATTTCAAAATGTGGATAATTATTGTTGGTATATAAAATTGCCGTTTATGCATATTCGTAATGTCTTGTAAGTGACGTTAAAATTTGGGATTAACAGAAATTAAACGAAGAAACGAAACAATTAAATAAAATTATATATATTGCGATAGAGATTATTAAAAATGAATATTTTTATACATTTATTCTGTCTAATAAAATTTGTTGGTAAAAAATATTAAGAGTTAAAAAATATTTATTGAGTAGTAATATTGAGTTTCCAAATATATCGAAATCAATCACTTGTAACATCATTCTAACGTAATGCAAATCAGGCGATGTGACACACTCATAAGTGCAATAAAAGCAATAATTTTTATTTGCAATAAATTATTTGAGAAATATCCAATCATGTGATACGTAATTCAATACAATATCTATAAATATAGAGAAACCAATATTTTGTATAAGTAATATATATATATATATATATTTTAATAGTTTGTTATAAAATTCATGAGGTTTGAACATTAAGTAATCGATATTCTTATGACAGAGGAACTTACTTATTACTTCGGTAGCACAATTTCTAATGCGCTTGGTTGCATTAACCGTAGCTGTAACGGCGCACTTGATGAGGAATAAAACACAGGTACTAATGACGAATATAGATACAGATGCTGAATTAATTCGGAACACTTATTTAAAATTATATTCTTTTTTATAAATATGTCAATTTATAACTATTAATTTGTTTTCCTTCTGCCATCATAATAATGTAATTGATAGAATTTATTTTTTATGTCGATAATGATACGTATTTTTTTATAAATTTGTGTTTTATAATAAAAAATAAATTTATTACGTAAAATAAAACGTAACATCGCTTGTTCAACGGGCTCTAGGATTGACGCTTAACAAATTGTAAATGATTTCAAATTGATTTATGCGTGTTTGCAATTTCATTTTTTCTTAAATCTTATGCCACACATATCAAGAAGCTCTCGACAATTATTCTTAGATTGAGTAGTTTTCCGGCGGGCAATAATGCTGACGACAGTAATAATTCTGGTCATCCTTGTATCTTTCTCATTACAGTTAACCTCCGAAATTACTCCTTCTATCTTGATGAGATACAATTATTTCTTACAACTACCCTTTGTTGTTTTCTACAGAATGCCGAGTGTATTCGTGTGATACCAAAAACTATATAGTCTTTGTTCTTATGTAAGTCGGGACGCATCGGGAATGTACATCGATTACATCGCGTATTTTGAAAGGTTTATTTCGATCAAAATTCATTGCGCGAGCAGCAGTGTTCACGTAAAACGATATTTTGTATTTTGTAACATTTATTTATTTTACGTGAGTATTTATCTTTAATTTTTACTCGTATATTTATTTATTTGTACTACAATATGGAATTGAAAAGCGCTCAAAAAGCTTTAAAACACAGAATTTTTATCAAGTAAAATTAATTTTTATATTAGATCACGCTGACAAATTTACAAACAAAATTTAAAAAATACGACACGAAATACGATAGAAGGCGAAAAATAAAATAGTAAATTATTTAACGAAATTAAAATTCTGAATGCAAAAAGAATATCTTGTAATGTGCAAAATATTATATATCATATTAGGAATTTCTTTCACTCACAGCAAGGGAAGATTTGGTGGGGTTGTTTACATACGCTCTGTAGCCTATGTGCTCTATGTCCTCTCTCCCTCACTTCCACGCTTTCTCTCTCTCGCACGCGTATCGGCATGCACATTCCTTTCCCCTACTCCTAAATCACACTTGAATCCTTCGACACGACCAGTGATGCCAATTCGAGCTCGCTGGTACCATGGGTACCGTAGAAGAGGGGATACCCACACAAGCGAAATCGCTGACGTCACATGTCCGTGTTGCTCGGCGAGCACACGGTGCGTATCCCCTCCACTACGGTACCCATGGTACCAGCGAGCTCGAATTGGCATCACTGGACACGACCTTATACGAATGAATCCTTGCCTATGAATTGTTACTATTCGCACGGCGGGACTTGAGCGAGGCAGACCGTTCGCGTATCGGCGCGTTATTCCCCCCCCCCCCTCAACTACCACCAATTCTTATTACTTTTCACAGTCTTTCACCTTCCTCCCCCTTTCTACCATTACCTGTTGCGTACATGGCAGCGTGTCGAACGCGTATTCCATGCAATGAGCGATATTCGAGTTTAAATTTCATTCTAATATGACAAAATACGCGTCGGGAGTGTCGGCTAAAATATCGTATGATTATTGTAACATTGTTCCGCTGTAATTTCGCAGTAATATAAAACGCGGAGTGCCGTTTAAAGTGACGTGCGCTTTTCATATTCGCGTCGCGATCGCGTGTAAATACTTTATAGACCACTGAGAGGAGGAGGAGTTATAGACTTTTACCGAGAGTTATAGCGAATCTATAGATGAACGCATTTTTACTGTATGACAAATATTGGGACACAATTTTTTTTGACTTTAGGCTTGGCTCGGGGGAGGGAAAGGTCGGTTTCAATCATAAAATCTCCACTACGGCAGGGCAATCTTCGGTTCTACGTGCAGCGCGCTAGTTGTACAGATAGCCGGACTGTCGAAGGTAGTCGAGGACGGCTACCGGAGTTAGTCAAACGCTACCGATTGCTTTTCAGATGTCTTGTATCTAGTCGGTTGATTGGATGACTAATCACCTCATCTTTTTCGAGCTTATCTTTGCCTTCTGTTTTGAGAGAATCGTGCCCCAATTGGTAAATGTGGTCGTCTGAAACGCGGACGGAATTCGCGCGTAACGTCACAGCTTGGACAATTCGATTCGATTCGCCTGTGATGTCGAGAGTGCCGTTTTAAGTATCGCGTGATTTTCGTATTCAGGTACGCATGCGAGCAATGCATGCGCCGCGAACGCGTGAGATTCAATGTGAGTGCTTCGATGGACCACTGAGAGGAGGAGGAGGCTCAGGAGGAGCATCGGGCGCCGGCGGAGCAACTTTACGGTAAGCAATAATTCATTTATTTGTTGAAAATATTGTACACATTAAAATATTTGAAAGACAAAATATTTACATTAGTTAATTTTTATCATTATTAGAATTTATTCGCATATTTTTTTACTTTTTATTTAAATAATTAAACTTTTTTAATAATTCTTTTATTACATATTTGCTTAGAAAACGAATTAAAAGTTCAATGTACTCAATATTTTTTATGATTTTACAAATATTTTATATTGTGAACGCTGCTATAATTTTGATTTATTTCGTGTTTTACAGATCAACTATGCAGATCAACAGAACGACAACTCCGCTGCTGCGCATCGATCGGTGAGTTAATTTAATTTGTCTTCTATTATTAAGATAATGGATCGAATAATAGTGTGAAGATATATAGACGCGAGACACTTTGCAGGTCGTATAATTTTTATTGTCTTATAGTAATTATATCAAAATTTTATTCTCTCGTATTTTTTAAAAGTATTTGGAGTTGTGCGTGCGTTTGTTTTTAAAAGAACGAAATACTTATTTTTTTAGTTAATTTATATTAAATTTAATTATGTGTTACCAATATTATTATATATATCTAGAAAAGATACATGTTATATTAGATTATAATTATAAAAATTATTAAAAAATATGTTACCTGCAAAATGCGTTGTACATTAAAAAGAAACAAAGTGTTTCTAATTTTGATTTTGATTAAGCCCGAAGTTGAAACAACTTTCATCAGCCTAATAACCCTTTGAATCCATATATATTAAATATTAATCATATAATATTAAAAATATAATCATACACCAGAATACTTTGAATAAAATTATGAAAAGTACACTATTTCTTCGATTCATTATCTTAAAATGGATAAGCTAGGACTTAGATGCGTTAATGAATATTTAATCCTGGAATATTTCCTAAATGTATTTCATGATTGACAGATCAGAACATAATATATTGGAATTATTCAGAGAGTTTGTAGAATTTTTTTATGACAGAATTGAAAATAATTTTTATATGTTTATATATCTTTATTTAATAATGTATGCACAAGTTGTTTAAGATGGCCAAAAGTTGTCGAATATAATGGTGCATATATTACAGACAAAGATGACTCTAAACATATAAAAATTGTTTTCAATTTTTTTATAAAAATTATATCAAATTTTCTAAATAACCCAATATATTTTTATTCTGAATAATGTACTTATGTTTGTTTATATATTTATTTATATTTTTTTTATATGAGAAAAAATAGAAAAAAAAAATATTAAAAAAAAGATTATACATAAAATTAAAGAAAAAAACTTGTTAAACATGGAAAAAAAGTATTTGATGCCGCAGTAAATTTTATATAAGCTATCGTAGCAAAATTTCTTACTGTTAATTATTATTTGAACAGCAAAGAGATTTGTTATAGATAATAATTTTATTTACCGAAATTAGTTTTGTTAAATCTGCAAATTATATTGCTAATATATGTATAATAAAAAATTTATTTTTATCTTATTGTCAAAATTTGTATTAGTGACGACAATTTCATTGCAACAGTAAAATAAATTTATTAAAAATAACTTATTTTGTTGTAACAGCAAATTTTAACTTGTTTCTCATTTTAAAATTTGTCGATTTTTTCGAACGAAACAGATTTGTTGCATATCGAATAATCTATAAAAGTAGTTACAATAGCGAAATTTTATTGCTAACATATTTAACATGCAATAGCAACGATTATTTTATTGCAATAGCAAAATTCTTTTTTTCTGTGTAAATGTGTACTTTTTTTCTTCCTTCCTTACGGTAAGTGGTTTAACTTTTTATATATTTCCAGGGTTAAATATATAAATTGGCGTTGAAAAGCAAAAATGAGAAAATTTTTAAATACATACATATGTACGTATCACAAATATAAATTAAAAATAAAAAAAAGAATTCTTTTACACAAACGTAAATATACTGATAAATTATGGTATATTTGAAACAATTTATCAATTAAAAAAAAGGAGCACATTTTTTATTAAAAATTTTGAAATATATTTATTCTTGTATTCTTGCTATACGCCAATTTCTTCGTAATCTTTCCTAGCCTACCCATGCATCCGTGGTCCTATGGCTTAACAGAACTAGAACTATCAAAGCGGTTAAAATAACCGGTTTATTTTTTTAGAACAATTACTTAAATTTATAATGCTGTATTTCCTGAGATTTTTTCTGTGACTTGTTGCATTGTGTTAAATGATCAAATTGATTAATTTACTTTTTCTCTTTATCACTTTTTATTAAAAAAAGAAAAAAGAAATAGAAATTGGTATATGTTAATCGTCGGTAGTTCTAGTGTTGTTGATCCCATAGTTGAGCATGGACTTTCGAAATTTGTGGTCCCATCGATGATGGTCGAGCACAGATCTCGAAACAACGTTGATACGATCGATCATTGAACAATGGTCGACTATCAACATAAATTTCGAACGCAACTAGCGGAAACTGAGCTGAGCTCTGCGCTAGCGTCCTGCGAAAAACTCCCTCTCGAATTTTAGATGCAAATAGCGGTAACTGAGCTGAGCTCTGCGCTAAGCATCTTGCGAAAAATTCCTAAATGATTCTGCGATAAACTCCCAAACGATTCCGCGAAGAATTCAATCTTATTAAACTTTGTCGGTTTATAGTTTCTTACGAACTCCTAGGTATAGAATTTTTTTATAGATAAGTTTTTGTGTTAGGTAGAATTTCTATTAGGTAGGATTTTCCATTAGAATTTTCAGATAGTTTGGATTTAAAAAATTTTTATCACTTTTTTTTTTAATTCTTTGCTGTCGATAAAGTTTGGAACTTCTGCTTTGGCAGTTAGTTTGCAGTTTATTGATAACAAAGATAATGACATAACTTTGGGTGGGCAAACAGCAAGATTTTTTCCGCGAGAGCGGATGTTCCTTGCATATAAGAATTTAAAAACTTTTTATTATTTCTATATTTTTTTTTTATTTTTTGCTGTCGATAAACTTTGGAACTTCTGCTTTGGCAGTTAGATTGCAGTTTATTGACAAAGATAATGACTGTGGGTAGGTAAAGATTCTCAGCAAGATTCTCTTTTGTGAGAGTGGAAGAAGTTTCTTGCATATAAGAAACATCATCTTAAAAGATTTTTTTCAAATTTTATTTGTTAAATTGTTGTTAAAAGAAAATGTAATAAGATAAATGTCTCAATGGCTAGACATATTTCAATCTCCAACTATAAAAAAAATAATTTTTTAAATAGTTATAAATATAATGGCCAGAACTGGTACATATAAATATCTTATATTTCTTTGCTAATATTTAATTTTAATAATTGTCGTTCATTAATTACAATTTTAGTTTTATTTGTTAGATAAACTTCAATCTTTATTAACAATTTGCCATCTGTTTTTACATAAATTTGCATAACAAAGAAAGGATTGAGGAACATTAAACTGGAAAATCTAAAACACGTTGGTAAAAATTTTTCAAAATTTTTTTACTAAAGAAACATATTTTAGTAACGAACACACACGGACAAATCAGTGGTCGAACTAAACCATACAAGATTAGGTACTTTTCTATTTCTTCTTTGCCTCTAGAAGGTTACAATGCTTTGGTTTTGAATATATTATAGGATATTTATGTGAAGATATAATTAGTGTTTCTTTTTTTCGGCTTGTTAAGCACTGAATTATTTTATGTCAAGCGGCTCGAAGTTTCCGTTGTTCGCTTATGGTTATTGTCGGCCGCACAATCGCGCAATCAATCGAAAGCGTGCGCCTGTTTGCATTTCATTTTTAATTGTTATATAATAATTCGCTATTAGTGTCCAATCCATCTGCCAGGATGCGTCTCGATTGCGATTGCGCGATTCTCGAACGGCCTATATTTGTTGCTTCGTCGCAGACGGTAACATATGTATTGCTATGCTTATGCGCGTTTCCATATTCCACACGTTCTCCATTTTTATAAATATATATTAAAGAATTTTTATTAACCAGTAAATTTTTAAATTAGCCCCATTTGTTTTTTAAGGGCTTTATTGCGTAATAACTTTCGCTGTTCTTTTAAAATATATACAAGGTGTCTGGCAATAATCGCCCCACCGGTCATATACAGGTAGAGGAGGTCAAATCGAGTAGAAAAGTCCTTTACCATTTTTTGATTTTTGTAATAAGTACTAAGTAATTAACGAAAAAAGATTGGTGAATCCGTGCAAGTAAAGCGCGCGCAGCGAGAAGGACATCCCACTGCTATGCGATCACTAGGCGCGCGATGAAGCGTGGGAGGAGCGCTTTACAAATGACAATGGCAACATACGAGCGGCGCGTAACGCTAGATCCTTGTGTCCTAGTGATCGCGTAGCAGTGGGACGTCCTTCTCACCGCGCGCGCTTTACTCGCGCGGATTCGCCGATCTTTTTTCGTTAATTACTCAGTACTTATTATGAAAATTAAAAAATGGTAAAGGACTTTTCTACTTGATTTGACCTCCTCTACCTGTATATGACCGGTGGGGCGATTATTGCCAGACACCCTGTATATCTGAATACCAAGAATTATCAGAGGATTTTATCAGAGAATTTAAGGATAAAATTAATTGGATATGTATATTTAAATCCAGGAGAATGAATACGTCTACAGATTTTTCCGCAAATCTAAAAACATTTATATCTTATACTAACAATAAATTTTCTAAAGAATTCCTTAATGAATTTAATGATAAAATATTTCAATTTCCTTAATAATATGGTTATCTTTTTAGAAAAAATACATTACAATAATAAATAAATGTTAAATTTGAATATTTATGCGCAAATGTAACAATATCATAACAACAAACAATATTAAAATGGAACAGATAATGAGCAATCATATCATATTGTGAGCAGGTAAGCGAAGGGAGGGCATAAGAGTAAACGATTCAAGAATAGTGATTGCACACACGTTTATTATTATACAGAGACTGACTCTATCGAGAGACGCAAAAACAAGAGAGAGCGTCACTCACGAACTAAGATAAATATATAGAGGGGACAACGCGATTGACAAAACACGGATCGTATGAGGTAGCGGAACCCGCGAATTTCAACACTTCCCCTCGAGACGTGATTTAACAAGAAGACATACAGGAATCCAAACCCATTAGATACAAACAGCGTCTATGTTTGGGTCCTGATAAGCCCTTAGTCAGCACGTCGGCCATCTTGTCCTCAGTGAAAGTATATTCAATCTCGAAAAGATTGTTAATCAAAGCATCGCGAATGAAATGATGCCTGAGGTCGATGTGCTTACTTCTAGCATGAAACGTTGGATTCTCAGCCAGCTTTAAAGCACCCATGTTGTCGTTAAAGATTTTCGCGGAAGCAAGCTTATCAAATCCTAATTGCTTGAGGAACTCGCAAAGATACAAGGACTCCTTAACAGCTTCGGTCAATCCCATATACTCCGCTTCCGTCGATGACAATGCTACCGTCCTCTGTTTCTTAGAATCCCAGGAGATGATTCCGTTTAGCATGAAGGCGTAGCCCGTATAGGATCGTCGATCGACCGGGCATCCAGCCCAATCAGCGTCCACGTAACCTGTCAACGATTTCTTGATAGGTTCGTAAACGATTCCAATGTCGGCGGTTCCCTTGAGATAACGCAAGACGCGTTTTGCAGCTGACCAGTGACTTTGTCCGTATCCGTTATTGAATTGACTCAACGAGCTTACTGCGTGAGCGATGTCCGGTCTAGTAGTAACGGCTAGATACATCAACGCGCCGACCAGCTCACGATACGGCAAAATCCTCTCATCGTCACTTGGTTCTTCCGTTAGTCCTGAGAGTTTAACGTTCGGGTCCATAAGGGTGTTCACCGGTTTGCAACCGTTCATTCCAAATCGTTCCAGGATATCCGTAACGTACCCTCTTTGATGTAAAACAATTTTGTTACTATCCCGCGTGAATTCGATACCGAGGCAACATTTCGGTTCTCCAAGATCCCTAATCTCGAATTCTCGAGAGAGAAACTGCTTGATCTCTATGATTTTGTTTGAATCTTGAGCCATGACCAGGATATCATCCACGTATATAGCGATTAGAAGTGATTCTTCCCCTTGTCCAACGTAGTACACACAAGGATCCGATTTAGAAGGAATAGCGCCGAACTTACGTAGTGCGTAGTTTAGTTTTTCGTGCCAATTTCTTCCGGCTTAACGCAATCCATATAAAGATTTTCTCAGAAGACAGACTTGGTCCCCGTCGTTCAACTCCATCAGCATCGCTTTCGCCTTGGACCTTATTTCCTTGCTATAGCTTTCTGACTCGATAATACAATCCAGAGATGAAGACAGACCTGGAGGTGGTTCCATATAGATCTCCTCCTTGATCGAGCCGTTTAAATAGACTGTGGCTACATCGAACTGTCTCATGACCATTCCGTGACTAGATGCCAATGCTACAAGCAGACGAATTGAGCTCAGACGAGCGACAGGAGCAAACGTCTGATTGAAGTGAATGCCCGGACGTTGGGCGAATCCTTGTGCAACAATTCTTGCCTTTCTTCTTTCCAGTGTTCCGTCTGGCTTGTACTTGTTGCGTAGGACCATGCGACTGCCTATGACTTCTCTGTCGTCTGGCCGTTTTACAAGTTTCCAGGTATCGTTTTTCAGAATGGATGCTGTTTCATCTGCCATGGCACGATACCAATCCTCAGCGTCGGAACCGGATATGGCCTCCTTGATAGGTACTTCCGCGAGGTAAGTAAATTCAGAGACGGCAAACCTCGTCTCTTCACACGGTGCAGAAAATAACTTCTTGGGTCTGCCTCTCTTCCCAGTCCGTAATAATCTAGGTCTGCCCGGTCCTCTTCTCGGAGTGACGTTAACATTTGCATCAAGGTCATCATCATCTAAGTCATCTGGTTCAGGAACGATTACGTCATTCAGGAGTATGCCTCGATCTCCTCCTATTGGATTGATTTCAATTTCAGCTTTATCAGCAACGGTATCAGGTAGGTCCGAATCAAACTTTTGTTCAATTGGGAGGTTCTCCGTGGCGAAGTCCTTGAAGACGGTAATAGGTAAGTTTTCGCGATTCTGCAAGAATCTTACGTCCCTAGTAATTTCGATCTTCTTTTCCTTAGGAAGCCACACACAATATCCCTTTGAGTCTGCCGCGTATCCTAGGAAGATGCCCCTTCTGGATCGATCCTCGAACTTCCCCTTACCTGGAACTCTATTTAAACAAAATAAATTACAGCCGAATTCCTTAAAGTGACTTACATCGGGAGTTTCTCCAGTCCACAGTTCAAATGGGGTTCGACCGTTGAGAGCCTTGGTGGGACACCGATTTCGGATGTAACACGCCGTAGATACTGCTTCGGCCCAAAATGACGGAGGAAGGCCCGATTGTATGAGTAGGCAGCGAGTCATTTCTAGAAGCGTCCTATTCTTCCGCTCGGCTGTGCCATTCTGCTCGGGATTGTGTGCAATAGAGAGCCTTCGCTGAATTCCGGTCTTCTTCAGGAAGTCTTCGAACTCTTTGCTCAAATATTCTCTACCGTTGTCAGATTGTAGAAACTTAATCTTTCTTCCAGTCTTGTTTTCGACCAATGCCTTGAATTCTTTGAATACGTTGAATACGTCGCTCTTGTTTCGAAGAAACCGTACTTCGCACCACCTCGAATGATCATCTATGAAAGTGACAAAGTACTTTGCGCCACCTTTGGATTCTGTGCGCATAGGACCGCATAGGTCGGAGTGAATTATCTCCAGGAGCTCTTTCGTTCGGTTTTCTAAAGTTGTCGAGAATGGTGTTCTGGTCATCTTCCCTCGAAGACAAACTTCGCACTCTAATTTGCTTTCGCATTTTCCGAGATTCAATCCTCGCATTGCGTTACTGCGCTCACCATTCGTTAAATCCTTCACGTTTAAATGTCCGAGCCTGCGATGCCACACGTCTAAAAGATTCGAAGCACCCGGCGTATCAGCTGAGATTCTATTGCACTTGGTTTGTTCATGTTCCGACAAGTAATATAAGTTTCCTATTCGATTAGCGCGTAATATCACGTTTCCATTGCGATCAACTATGACTGCACGATCCCTTTTAAAAATGACTTCGAGATTCTTATCCGTAATTTTAGCTACTGACAATAAGTTTTCGCGAAGATCGGGTACGCAAAGCACGTTACTCAGACTCACGTTTTTCTTGTCTCCGCCGACACTTGTCACAAATGAGACCTTTCCCATTGTCGTAATTTTCGTCGATGCATGATTTGCAAGATTTAAATTGCCGCGTTTTAGTTCGTCAACTTCCGCGAATTCGTGCAATTGTCCGCACAAGTGTGACGTCGCGCCGCTATCGAGACACCATTTCGTACCGCGCACGTTGCTTTCCACGCGAAACGCTTCTTGCGCACTCGCGAACGTTTCTACAGCGCATAGGAGTATATCTTCGGTGCTCTTCGCAGACGGTTGGGACTCTTCTTTCTTCTTGCAATCTATGGATTTGTGTCCTTTTTCTTTGCATTTGTGGCAGCGAAACTTGAACTCTTCCTTGTTTTCTGATTTTGGTTTTCTAGCTTTATCTCTGTTCGGTTTACCTCTTTTCTTCACAAACATGGCGTTCTGAACAGCGCCGCGAGTGTCATTTTTTCGAGCGTCACTTTCTTCCACGATTTTTATGCGTAGTACTTCCGGTGACGGCAGCTCGTCACGCGATTCGATGGCGCATCGAAAATTCTCAAAAGATGGCGGTAAACTGTACAACAGCATAATCGCGAGTAATTCCGGATTGATATCTATGTTCATTTCAGCCAATTTGTCGACGGTATCATGAAACTTACGGACATGTTCTCGCACATCGTCACCTTCTTCCATGTGTTGAAGCGTGAGCTGCTTCAGAAGCGTGGCCTTCCGGGCTGGTCCTTTAGACTGATACGTATCTTCTAGCTTTATCCATATTTCGCGAGACGTTGCACATCCTTTGATTTGTTTCAATTCTGATGGCTTTATTGACAATATTATGTCGGATATTGCTTTACTGTCGTTCTTTATCCACATTTTGACTGCTTCTTCCGATGCCTCGTTGCCGGCTTCCAGCGTTGGTTTTTCGCACTCGCCGCTTACATATTCCCATGCATCGTTTTTCATGAGCACTGCTTTCATCTGTAACTTCCGTGTATCGTAGTTGTCTCTTTGGAGGGTTTCGATACGAGCAAAGCCTGACGCGGACATCTTGCTGAGCACTGCAATGTATATTGTTCGTTTTCTCGAGATACACGTGAATCACTGAACCTCACTATCCGTTACGTTCTTCCGATACTTATGCCGATCCGGCCTGGGCCCATAACCTGTGAGCAGGTAAGCGAAGGGAGGGCATAAGAGTAAACGATTCAAGAATAATGATTGCACACACGTTTATTATTATACAGAGACTGACTCTATCGAGAGACGCAAAAACAAGAGAGAGCGTCACTCACGAACTAAGATAAATATATAGAGGGGACAACGCGATTGACAAAACACGGATCGTATGAGGTAGCGGAACCCGCGAATTTCAACACATATATTCTAACATATATAATAAGTTAAAATACACAGATTTATTAAGTCTTTATAGTATAGATTATTTCAGATTAAGCGTTACAGACTATATAAGATTAAAACGAAACAGTTTCAATTGGAACCGTATTACGCAAACGGGAATGTTACAGGATGAATTTATTATAGAATTCATCGATGAACTTAATATACAACTAGTTATTATTTATAACAAAATGAATGATAAAACTCTAAAATTAATTTTAGACGAAAATAATATATGTTTAGCAGTAAAGTATCAAGACGTTAGCAATATCATAAACGAAATTTCTCATTATTTTACAGATCACATATGGACTGTTGTGTCTCAATTCCAAAGGTTAAATGACGATACTATAAGAAAATACGAAAATAAATTAGATTGGTATAGTCTATGCAAATGTCAGAGTTTATCTGAAAACATAATAAGAGAATTTGTACATAAGATTGAATGGAAGTATATATCGGAATCTCAGACATTGTCAGAAGATTTCATGGAAGAATTTAAAAACGAAATATGTTGGAAAGATATATCTAAATTCCAAAAACTATCAGAAAATTTTATAAAAAAATTTAAAAGTAATATAGATTGGAAGAATATTTCTAAATATCAAAAATTATCAGAAGATTTCATACGCGAATTTAAAGGATGTGTATTGTGGAAATGTATATCTAAATATCAGATAATGTCAGAGAACTTTATGAGGGAATTTAAAAAATATATCAGTTGGGATTTAGTATCTAGATACCAAACGTTGTCAAACGACTTCATTTTTGAATTTAGAAATGAACTAAATTGGGATAATCTATGTCAATATCAGACAAAAAACATATCAGAAGATTTTATATGTAAAGTTCATGATAAAATATCATGGAAACAACTAATTAGAAATATAAACTTATCCGATAGAATAATTTTAGAATTTTACGATAAAATGGATTGGGAATACATGTGCAGATATGTGAAATTATCTCCAAATATAATTGAAAGCTTTTCTAATAAATTCTCGTGGAATATAATATCTAGATACCGCATATTATCCGAAAATTTCATAAGAAGATTTAAAGATTACGTTGAGTGGAAATATATATCTAAGTATCAAAGGTTATCAGAGACTTTCATGAAAGAATTTAAAGATAAAATTGATTGGTATATTGTATCTAAAAATCAAATACTATCAGAAAAGTTTATTAACGAATATAGGTTTAAAATAAATTGGACATTAATATCTGAACACCAAAATCTTTCGGAAAATTTCATTATACCTAATCGTACCTATATAAAGGTCATACCTAATGTACCAATATATAAAGTAGATAATAGGACAGTCTTATATTTATCAAAAATAATCTATAATATGATATTAAATTTTCGTCTGTTTTTAATTTTCTCACGCGAGTATATGTATAAAGTCATTTATAATAGTTTCTATATTAATCTCTTTATATTCAAATTCTACGTTATCTATAATTATTGTAAAATTACTAAAACTAATATTATCATATATAAATATATTAAACTTTAATTCTTTATCAAATGGTACAATATAATTTAACTTTAAAAACTTGCTTGATAGTGATGTTCCAACTATTCTACTTAAGTTACCAAAGTTCACTAACGTATTTGTATTAATAAAATATTCCTTATTCTTGTTAAACAATCTATTAATTTCTGAGTACGATACATATTTTATGACAAACGGATCATCTGACTTAAATAATTTGCTTAATTCTATATCCTTTTCCCTTTCGATATTCTATAAAAAAACCATCTCTTTTTCGGCTTTACAATTATCCTACCATATTTCAATATTAAGTTGAAAAAGTTCAATTCGGAAAAATCTACATAATTGCTTTCATCCGTGCTTGATAAAATTTCTTTTTCAACTTTAATTCTAGAATTATTAAAATAATCTATTATTAATTCTCTGTTGATATTCTTTGAAACTTAACTATACAAGAATCTGACATCTTCCTCGTTTACAAAGAAATCTTCACTGAAATTAATGCTGAATATTTCTCTATTTTTACTTATAAAATCATCAAAATTATGTTTATCATCTTCTAATGTAGTTTTCATGTATTCTTCTATACTAGCTATAAGTCCACCAATGTTATTTTCCATAGTAGTATTTATCTAATTTATTTTTTGAAAAATTATAAGAAATTAATAAAAGTATTTATAAAAATTATATTCAAATAAAACTCAAAAATGAGCAAAGCTAGAAAGAATCAGAAATCTGATAATTCTTCTTTGTCATCTGATAATGATGAAATTATCGAATCGTTAGAGACTAAAACTAAAATTAAAACTAAAACTAAGAAAAATAGTGATGTTTCAACTGAAAGATACGATAAATCATCAAGCCTTGAATCTAGTGATGAAGAAATTAAAAGTGACGAAGAAACTAAAAGTGTGGAAGAGAATCAAAGCGACGAAGACATTAAAATATCTGATAAAGGAGCAAAAAAGAAGACTAAAATAAATAAGCAAGATATAAATAATAAAGAAAAAGTTAATAAAAAAGAAGTTAATTTATATAATAAAATAGAGTATGACGCTAACGTATTTGATGAAATAAGCGATGAATTCATTACAAAACGAGTGGCAATTAAATTTAGAACTTTTCTAGAAAAAGATACATATAAGGAAACAGAGTTGAAAAAAATGTACAATATTATATGGAATCATAGCATAGGTCTTATTTATTTTGGATTTATCCATAATACTAAAGATCTTTCATCTATATTAGATAAGATAGATAATATGATAACTCTCAATAAAAGATTATTTGATAATAATATTAAACTTAAATCATCTGACAAAAGTGGAAATTCTAAATCATATACAAAAAATAACGACCTTAATATTTACACATTACAATCGTTCAAAGAAGAAAAAAGAGTTCAAAAGGAAATTATACACGCGTGGAATTTACTCTTTATAGCACTTAGTATATTAGAAATGATTGATATTAACGTTTATAATGGAATAGTAAAAACATTCAAAGTATCTGAAATATTTACATATACATACAACAACTTCCTCGAATGGTATTACGACACAGAAGGAGGATGCAATTTTACATCTATATTACGAATACTTAAAAAACAAAGAGTTCAGAAACAAGATATTGGACAGAAACTAATTAGAGAAAAAAAGAGAAGTAATAAATAAATTTAATTTTTATTTTATTGTTAATCTATTAAATTATTTTTATTTTGTATTGAAATGAAATACAAAATTTTTTATTTATACAAAGATGGAAAATTATACGATAATGATAAACTTGTTGGAGAGAAAGACGATTGCTATAAAATAATAAAAAAATATAAAATACCCAAACATATTACTGACGTAAAAGTAGTAAAACAAAAATTCAAATGTGCAGACTACAACTTATTATTTATCGGTAAAGACAAAACTGGAAAAATACAATATTTTTATGGAGATATATATGTAAACTTCAGAAGAAATAATAAACTTAAATCATTTTTAAGAATAGATAGTAAAAAAGATATAATAAATAAGTACATTAATGATAATAAAGTGTCAGATTTTAATAAATTAACTAAAGAATCTTTAATGTCGTTATTAATAATATTAGAATTTAAATTTTATATAAGAACTGGTAGAAAAAAATACAGTGTTGAAAATAATACTGTTGGCATTCTAACGTTAAAAAAAAAAATATAACAGTAGACAAGAATAATATATTTATAATCTTTATAGGAAAAAAAAAATAATCCATAAATTTGTAATTAGTAAAATTCTTGATGAATATGTATATAAATTTATAACTGTTCTGTACGATAACTGTAAAGACGATAATGATTATTTATTTTCAATCAACGGAGTTTTTATAAGAGAATCGAAATTTTACAATGTATTAAAAAGTTTAGGCATTACATTAAAAGATATAAGAACATATGGATCAAATCTTATATTATTACGAGAGATGTGGAAATTCATAAATTCTATTGGTGACAATAATATAAATAAGGTAGATATTAAAAAAATGTTACAAGTTGTACTTTGTAACACAGCCGATACGATAGGACATTCAAAATCTATTTCAAAAAGATCATATGTAATTGATATATTAATTGATAAAGAAAACATTTGTGACATTGTAAAAAACTTTGATCCAGACTTTACGAAATTTTATAATTACGTTATAAATAAATTAAAGAATGGATAAATTAAATAATGTTAATACATCCATAATTACTGGATTAAATTTAATTTCAAACGACATAAAAGATGTTATTGTAGTAAGAATAATAAACAATATACTGCATCTTAACATAGGATATAATATGTTCATAGATGATAATAATAATATTATTAAATTATATTATTATAAAGATTTAAATAACGAAGAGAAATATCCATATTTGATAAAATTAAGCAAAAATTTTAAGAAATTACCTAAACAAGATTTCAAAATTAACGAAATATACAATATAAATTATGACATTTTTTACACAAATATACTGGATAAATACTATTTAAATAATAAATATATAGACAAATCGTATGTAAAATTCGAAGAATTATTAAAAAAGAAAAATAAAGTAGAAACAATCGACTATGATTATATTCCTCAGTGTAACTTGAAATATTTTAAATAATATATTAATCCTTGACTTTATTAAGTCCCCTAGCTAAAGCTAGTAGATTTATATATGTAGAGTTTTTTTTTGCTAACTCTATTTCTATCTTATCCTTCGATTTAACTATGAACATACCTTTATATAAATACAACACATACGCTATTATAAGAGGTATTCCTATTCCAAGACATATCCAAATTATGGTATTGACATTGAACGATTTCTGAGACGAAGCGATTTCTGTAGACGCAGTTGCTACTATGTCCATTACAGTTTTTATTCCACAAGATGCTTTAGCCTGTCCAGAGTTTAAAAATTCGAACACCAAAACTTGTCCATCGGGGGCAACACATTCGTCGACAATAAAATCCTGAACTGTTATACCGTTCTCTACTCTGGTACTTGCACTACAAGTATTTTCTATATATGTTTTAAAATCGTTTCTTATTTTATTTACCGTAGTTTGTATGTTAGTCTTAATTGTAAATAATTTAGCTCCTTCTTCTTTTTGTTCGTTCGTTAAATTGTTGTAAATTTTAAACGATGCATCTACAACTGAATCAATAGACGCTTTTGCTTCAGCACTACAGAAATTTTGTAATCTTAACGTACATCCCTTTGATTTTGAAAATTTTACATGTCCAAACTGAATAGAACATTTTGCGCTTGCATCTGCCTTAGCTGTATTCTTTAATTCAATTTTCATCTCATTTACTATATCATTGACGATAGTCTGAATAGAAGCACTAGCACCCATTTCTATTTATTGCAAGTTATTTTCAATATCAATTAAACTAATAAAGATTTTTTCTTATAAATGGATTTAGGTATATTAAATGGTTTCTACGGTGGAGTTAAGGAACAAAATCATGATGAATCTATCAAACAACAATATAGAAAAGAGATTAAAAGCGACGATGATCATCAAACTCAATTTAACATGTTGACATTTATAATTATAATTGCAATTGTTATAATTTTAATAGGAATAATCATATATTTTTCAATGAAAAGAGGAAAATTATCAAATAAACAACAAGATATAAGAGATAGTTATGAAGACGATTAGACTATAATATTTTAAACAAGCTTCTCTGACTAGGTTCTATATAATTTATTTTTAAAAGCTTGAAGATATCTTTCTCATTTTTTAATTTAATTTTTTTATTGTCGAAACATAGTTCATACTCACTAAGTTTAAATCCATTCAATTTTGCTATTTTTCTAATCCACACGTTAAATTCTTTTGGTCCTGTAAAATATAATATACTCTCAAACTTTGAGGTGAAAGGCTTTATAATTATATCAATTTGCAAATACTTATTTTTGAAAACTTTTATAAATACAGTACTTTTTACAGCTCCGTCAATAACATATATTAAGTCGTATAATCTACTAAGACTCTTCAAAAATAAGGTTTTATCATCATTATTGTCAGAGATTATTAATATATCAATATCCGATATAAATTCATCATTTCTAGCATATGATCCTAAGAAATAATATTCGATATCTTTAATATTGTTATCTATTCTTTCTATAATATTTTTTACTTCTTTTCTACCAATATTTTTAACTATTTTATCGCTTATTTCTATTACTTTTTTCTGAGAATTATTTAAGACCTTATTATTTCCTTTAATATACACTTTTAGATCATCAAAATTTTTAATTCCTAGACTTAGCAACTTTTTAGCAGTTACTGATCCTATCATGGGTATTGATTTTAAACTCAAAATACTTTTATATCCAGCAGATGATTCTAGTTTACTTATAGAACCAAGAGTTTTGTTTTCAATTATTTCTATAATCTTCTTAATTGTCTTATCACCAAATCCTTTAATTTTTATCAAATCGTCATATATAACATTCGAAGCTTTTACTATTAGTTTTCCGTCACAATATTTTACATGACACCAATTATAATCTTTAAAACTATATAATAAATTTATTATATTTTGACAATTGTTTTCTCTCTTGTCTCCTAAAGTATCATATGTATCTTTAAGACGTTTAAACTCACTCAATATAATCTTGTAATATATATAATTGATTATTTTATCGAAATTGTAATACTTATAATTTAAACTATTATATACGTACAATTGTGAAAACACATAATTTTCCTTTTCTGAATTTTTAACAACAACACCATCTTCTATTATTATAGGAATATTCATATAGTTTGAAATCGCTTTTATAATATTAAGACTTGTTTTTTTCTGTAATTTTAACTTCGATAATATCTCGTTTTCTGTAAGACTTTTATCATACAAGAACTGAAAATCTTTAAAAATATTATACCCTATACCGGCGTGAGAAATATTCTTTGAAAAAATTTCATATTTAGAATCATTAACATGGAAGAGAACTATTTTATCCAATCCTATGAGTTTTTCGAACTTATAAAAATAATTAATAATTCCTTCTACACTGCTGATTGAATATCCTGTAATAAACATGTTTCGTCATCTTTTATATACTTATAATAATCTAATCCATCTGACACTGTTATTTCTAGATATTTACATAAAACTGGAAGTATTTTGATTCCTAAACCATGAATACCTATAGTTTTTGAGTTTATTTTAAATTTAGTAGACGAAAAGGTTTTCTCTATAATATATTTTGGTCTACAACAATTTTCTATTATTTTCCCTTTACACTTTACATCTCCAAATACTTTTAATACAGAAAAATTTGCAACAGTTATTAAATTGTCACTTATATTTACATATATTTTTTTAGAATCTATATTTGATGATAATACGTGATCTAGTGAATTATCAACAATTTCAGAGTATATCTTTACTAACGCTCCGTTGAAATTAAAACTTTTAAAATTTTCTCCTTCAAAGTCGTAATATATTTCTGTTTTATTACTTATATCTCCTGCATACATAGATATATTTCTCTCTATATGTTCTTTAGATGACAATACTTCAATAGATGCGTTCATGTTGATTTTTAATGTAATATTCGTATTTTTTCAATATATATTTTCTTATAATTTACTACTTTTCGTTGTTTTTTTCATATCTTTTGGAAGATCTGATAATTTAATTTATTATATAATAATTATATATAAATTTAATTATATATAAATTTAATTTATTAAATTTACTCTTACATTTTCCGCATTCTACGCACATTGCTTTAATTGAATACTTAGAAGCTCCTGTATCTGTAAAACTTTGATAATACTTGACAGGTTGTTTGTTCATTGTTTCTTTCTTACATGATAAACACATAATTTTTTCACTATAATTCTTTGAACCTATTTCCTTTGTTTTTGCCTTTGTAGTTTTCAATTTTTTACCTGCCTTTTCATTTTCTTTTGCCAATTGTTTATCAAATTTAACACAAAATTGTATCAAACTTTTCATACATTTACCTGGAGTCTCAATATAAATTTTCTTAGGATCTATTGATTGTATAGATTCCATTTATTATTGTATAAAATTCAATATAAACATTTTCATATTTTATTAATATACTATACTTCTAAATTTGATAAATTTTTTTCGTTTATCTTATCAGAATGATGATCATTATATATGTCTATATAAAATTTTCTTAAACTATTAGCTCCTGAAAATGATTTGAATCCAATATCATTTTTCTTTTTCGATAAGTTTTCTCTACATACTCTACAAGGAATATAGAAATGTTCCAAATAATACATTAACTGATCAAAATCTTTATAATAATGATAAATTGTCGTGAATATAATAGCCCAAGCTCCTCTTCCCCAATATACTGGTGATATATCCATTTATATTATTAAATTATTGATAAAAAATAATTTATTAAATAATGGATACAGATTTCTTTAGCTTATTTAACGTAGATAAAAATGAATATTCTATGTACAGAGAAATTATAGAAAACTTGAAATGTATACAATTTTTTTTATTTCCAAATTTAGGAACTATTCATCAAGTAGGTTATATTGATGAAGATTTTATATTTAGAAAAAAAGAGTATTTCAAATTATGTATATAGTACCTGTATATAAACATTTTTGGAAATATTCTTACTTAAAAAAAGTGATAGTGTCTCAAAGAAATTATATTTATCTAAATTATGAAATAACAGAAGGAACGTTCTTTAGTATTCCTCAGAATGATATCAATATAATATACCATAACATTCCAGATAATCAACTTTCGATTAGAATAGGAGATGATAGATATATATTTTCATACGAAGCATATTCTTACTTATCAATAAAAAGAAAAGTAGTATTCGATGATCTTACTTTTTATCAAGTTTTTGGAACAGTTAAAGCTGCAATAAGATTTGGTTTTCTATCAACTGGAATAGAGAAAAAAGGTGATATAACATTTAGACAAAAGTTAGTAAATCCTCTTGATTCCGATATTAAGTATTTCCAAAAAATAAGTCTTAAATCTTTGGAACCTATAAACCAGATTAGATTTTTTGATATATGGGTTAATAGAAAAGATTGTGTAATTACCGGAAGTACAGGAGTTGGAAAAACGTCTCAAGTTCCAAAAGTATTTTTTTGGTACAATTTTTTATTCGGAGGTTACGATTTTAATCTATCAAGTGTCGATCTTGATAATTTTAACAAAAAAGACAAAACTATGATAATATTTCCCAGAAAGGCTTTAATTGTGTCAAATGGAGAAAATTTCTTAAGAAGTTTAGGTTATAGAACCGAGAGTAACATAATAATAGAAAATAGTCCTGTCACTATGAACTTTAAGAATGTTTCAAACACTATATATTATAATAAAAACCCTCAAAGCGTCGAATTAAATTTCTGTATCAATAGAATAGCTGCGTCAATTTAATTGAATGACGATAGATTGGCATCAGTGTTCGTTGACGAGATACACGAACACGAAACTTTTTCTGATATATGTATAACAATCCTCAGGAATCAAAGAAAAAGATATAATAATATAATACTTATGAGTGCTACTATAGACGAAGATAAAGACAGAATATATAAATATTTTAATAAAAATATTGAATTTATTCATATAGAGGGAGATAAATTACATCCTGTAAAAGAGATAATAATAGGAGATAGATATGTGATCGAGAATGTAATAACTAAACATAGACCCGATAAAGGAAAAGCTGGAATATTTTTCTTTTCTAGGATATCTGATATTTCAAGTGCGTTTAAACATTTATCATCTGTATTTGAAAATGATAAAAATTTGGTATTTATACCTATTCATAGTAAAGTGTACCCATCTGCATCTGATATAATTAAGAAAATAGAATCAAGTCATAATAAAAGCGTTATAGCATTATCAACTAATATATTGGAATCGTCGCTTACTTTGTGCAATGCTCAATATGTTTACGATACAGGAACATTTTTTCTAAAAGATTTTTTGGAGGAGAAGTTGATAATATCACTTATGGAATGGCTGAACAGAGAAAAGGTAGAGTTGGTAGAAAACTTCCGGGTAATTACATAGTATTATATGATAAAAATAAATTAAAAAAAGATTTTAAGAAAATTAACTATGAATTTTTATATCCGTATGTAATATTTCTTAAAATGTATAAAATAAAATTTGATGATATATTTATAATTCCAGACGATGCTACAAGATTCGAAAGGACTATTGAGTATTTAAGGCAAAATGATATATTTGTAGACAACAGAAAATTTATGAAGCATATATATAGAATATATAACACATATCCTTGTGATATGATAGAGTATATATCTATTTATCTAAAAAATAGTATTAACAAAATGCTAGAAAATTTTGAAAATATAGATAGTAATGAAAAAAAAATAGAATATGTTATGAGTAATAATGTATTATATAAAAATCTTACAAGTATTAATTTTGTATGTAAATTAAAAAAAATTAAACAACCAAATAAAAATGATAAATTGATTAGCATATCAGTTGAAGTTTTAAATCAATTAGTAGATGGATGTGATATTATTTATGGGCAAACCATGACTTCTAAAACGTATAAAAATTATTATATATCTCCGAATATTTTTCTTCCACTAATATCTCTCAAATAAAAAAAATACTACTAAAATCTAAATTTTTAGATTTGTAAGAAACTATATAAAGCACGTCTATATCTTCGTACGACGATATATATCTGTCTAATTCATATACGCATCTATCTGGATCAGTAGTTAAATTAAAGAACATTGCATAATCATCTGATTCGTATATGTTCATTGAATATATCAATCCTTTATCTTTTAAGTAGTTCAACATATATCCATATAATATTTTGTTTTCTGTCCATGTCAATGTTATAAGAAAATTATATTCTGTTTTTATACTATATATCTTACTGTTCAAGATAAGCTCACGTTTTCTCTCTTCGTTTTGAATTTTCTTTATAATATATCTTAATTCATTTTCTCTTTTGAATAACTTTACTATACTATTGATATCTGGACATTCCCTGTCGAACAAATAAAATTGAAACAGAGCTTCGTAAAAATAAGGACAAAAATCTCTATACAAGTATTCGTTATTAATATTTTCTCCTTTGATTCTTTTTAGTATATATTTTATTTCGTACTTATCTCCTATTATCTTTACATTATTACTTATTTTTATATTATAAACCGAATTGTGAACATAAAACAATATTAAGTAGCAATAGTTGTTTAAAGTCTTGTTGAAATCCAATTCGTAATTTTCAACATTTTTAATTATTTGTGGAAATTCTACGTAATTTTTTGTTTTTCTTTCTTCCTTATTATTAAATTTTTTTCTTTTTATATTAATCTTTTCTTCTTTTTTGTAATCTATATCTAATAAAACTTCTGTGACGAAAACCTTGTCGTTATTCAAGTCAATCATATTTACTAATATATTGTCAGGAGGAGTATTAATTATTAAATTCCCGTATGTTAAAACATTCTCTTTAATATTTTCAATGACCGGATAAATATATTCAGAATATTTATCTACATAATCGTCACTGTACAAGTAGTCTTCTAGTAGAGAAGTTATATCAAAATATTTGTAAAAATGAAAAACGTCCTCTATATATATTCTTCTATCGTTGTTACTTAATATATTATTAACAATTGACTCTATATTTTCATTTAGAATATAATTAACTATATTCAATGGATTTCTATCAAAACTAATTGATATATAAAAATAATCATTTATGCAATTTACTTTTATACCAAATGTAGTTAACAGGAATAGTCCTTTGAACAATTTTTTATCGTTGTCCACCCTAATGTTTATATTAAAATCATTTTCACACTTAGTTAGTATACACGAATATCCCTTTAACGTTTTTTGAATTTCGTTTGTAGAATTTTTGTACGTAGATTTTTTTTTTATTTTTTTTTTTTGAACCAAATGTATGATTAATAATATCTATTATTTCATCATTATTATACTTTAATATTATTAAGATATCAGACGGATCTATATTTTCCCATAATTTTATTAATTTTTTTTTTATAACTTCTTCGTTTGACAGATCTATAGACGTGCCTCCTAAATATTTCTTTCCATAGTTTATAAAAAATAGAGAAATTCCGTCAATATCGTAACTTTTTCTAAAATAATATTCATTTTCTAATTCATCTACTATTTTACTTAATTTATCATTGAAATCAAAATTGTATATAAAAGGGATATTACTAAATTTGTCATAGAATTTATAAATTAGATTCTTACATACATCATTATATGTAATACTATTGTTTCTTCTCTTACTAAAGAATGTCATAAAGTTGAAACATGTTGAACCGTTATATATTATATTATCGTTCTCTCCTCTGTGTCTGAAAATGGAATGTTCGAATAAATGTGATAGTCCTGTTGTATTGCTTTTATAATCATAATCGAATCCTTTATCTGTTATTCCTATAAAAATATCATATGGACTAAAATTATCTACAATAATTTTTGTATCGTTATTCAAACAAATTTTTTTTAAATTCATTTATTAAAAATATTAATAGTACAATATAAAAATACTACAACTACAACAACTTGATATACTATAGTAAAATATAAAAAATACTACATCTATAATAACTGATATACCTTTCTACTTTTTGTCATTTCTAATAGTTTATTAATAGTTTCTATATTTGATTTATTTGGTCGCGGATATCCATTTAGAACATATCTTCTGAGTAGAACACAAAGATGTTTAACGTCTTGGAATTTCAGTTCGAAATCTCCTCCTATATATTTTAACATGTATAAAAGTGTATTCATATTTTCATATAACACGTCTTGATCTACATTTTCTCCAAAGCTTCCGTTGTTATTAATAAAATGATAAATCTCGTCGTGTAAAAGTTTTATATTGTGTTGTATATTATAATCATGCAGTAGATATATAGTTTTGTGTAAATATGTAATATTTTCTAAAGTAATATATTTGTTAAAATTTTCAGTATAATTTTGTTGTAATTCTATAGTATTATTATTTTCTTCAGATTTGTTCATATTCGCAATACACACATCATTATGTTTATATTTATCTATAATTAACACGCAAATAAACGAAATATCAATAATGTATAGTATAATTATATTAAATAATGAACTTGATAAAATATCAAAGATTTTTATTTTTACGATTTATAATGTAAGTAAATATTGTTACATTAGAATACTTAGACTGTATTAAATTTCAGTTTTATTATATATTATATATATACTTACAATTTTCCTTGTTAATCAATGAAATATTTAAATAATCGTGACATTCGTTATTCCAGTCATTCAACTCTCCATTATGTGTTTTACAAGTCCTTAGATGACATTCTTTATGATTACAAGTTTTTAATATCACAATGCTGGCAATATCAGGATACTGTATGTTAAAATAATCGTCAGTATAATATGGTGTATAATTACAGTAAGGTATAAATTGATTACTGTTTAACACTGTATTTATTAATTTGTTACTATTTTTTAAAAATAATTTGTTTTGATTATTTTTAGAAACGTAATCTCTAATTAGATAAAATTTAGATCTATATCTTTCATTATACATTATCATTTTATTAAAATCTATGTAATATACAGACCCGAAAGTTTTCTCATCGTAATTTCTATACAAAAGAGAGCATGTTTCGTGATTCACACAAAAATCTAAAAAATTAGATGCTTCTTTATTCAATAATACAATAGTTCCAAAATTGTCATATGACCATTGCATTTAAAATAAAAATATTAATGAAGTTAAATCTTTTCGAATATAAGTGATACATACATTGAACACAAAACTTCCAAATCAGAACACTTTTTTATATTTGAATTGGATAAATTCTTAAAGAAGTAATGTCTAGAATCTTCTCTTTCGTTTCTTACTACTGTTAGCGTATCGAATATATCCTGATAAGAAGTTATTAAATCAAAATGATAGCAGTCTAGAAGAACAAACTTGTTCGATTCGAATACATCTATCATTTCATTTATATCTATTGCGTATTCGTCTTGTGATTCCGATGTCATTGTTGGTATGTATACTTTAAATATACTATTTCCTTCATAATCCTGAGATAGTACAATTTTTATATTTACATCGTCTATCATAAAATTTAATTCTTCCGTTGATCTTTTCTTCATCTCGTCTTTAACTTTTTCTCCGTCTATTGTTGTGATTACAATTTTCCCGTTGTCGTGCAATAATTCTCTAATTTTTTTTACTATTTCATTTTTTTTGTTTTTCTTCCAACTGTAATGTATTGCCATGTTCCAATCTATACCTATATATTTTCCAATCCCCGAAGAGTTAACTGTAAATATATAATCTTTGTCATTGAAGTATGTTTTAAACAAATATAATCTAAATAATGATGATTTTGACTTCTTGACGTGTTTATTGTATCTCGATCTACATTCGTCAAGCGATAATTCACTTGGATCTGTTCCAGTCACAGAGTTAGCGTTTATGTAAAAATACCTTTGCATATCTCCTCCTCTTCCTATATCTATGGATAAATAATTATTATTTTTCCTATCATACTTGACACTTTTAACTTGAGGGGAAAACAAATTTAAAATAGCTTGTGTTTTAATAAAATTTGTTATAAAATTTAATGATATTCTTTTGCTATTATTTTCTATAAAATATTTAGTTTTATCTATATTTAAATATTCATTTGAGGTAACAGCCAAGTTATAAATTTTATTTAAATCGAAATTCTTTCCGAGTTCTTTAAATGTTTCTATTGGAGGTACTTTATTTAAAGCAGTGCTCGGAATTAGTCTGAACATTTCAGCCGATTTCCGTGGTATACGCCTCCTTTCCTCTCCTTACCGCGCGCGCCGCAGCCGCTAGGGCCAGCGCCGCCGAGCGTTAGGAGCGACACTATCTGATTATGAGTGGGTTCTTTTTCCTATTTATTAAAATTTTAAAA
Source organism: Linepithema humile (assembly GCF_040581485.1). Lineage (NCBI taxonomy): Eukaryota > Metazoa > Arthropoda > Insecta > Hymenoptera > Formicidae > Linepithema > Linepithema humile. The sequence goes on from NC_090132.1 coordinate 13,360,353, forward strand.
AATGTATTAAAATTTATTAAAAATAAATTTTTTATTTTTAAATTTATTAAGTGGAAATATTTCAATAGATTTCCACGTCACCCATGAGATACTAATGCTGACGCGTTTTTTTTAAAATGGTTTCCCCCGTAGACCTATTCCACTAAAGATAAAAATAAATTCTTAATTTAAAAAAAAATATATATGTAAAAGAGATTTTCTTAATTAGATTTTCTTAGCCTTTTATGAGAATGAACAATTGATGCAATAATGTAGATAAAAACCACTTTTTGAAAAACGTGTCAGTATTAGTACCTCATGGGTGACGTAGAAATCTATTGAAATATTTCCACTTAATAAATTTTAAAAAAAATTTATTTTTAATAAATTTTAATAAATTTTTTTAAATTTTAATAAATAGGGAGAAGAACCTACTCATAGAACCTAATCAGATAGTGCCGCTCCTAACGCTCGGCGGCGCTGGCCCTAGCGGCTGCGGCGCGCGCGGTAAGGAGAGGAAAGGAGGCGTATACCACGGAAATCGGCTGAAATGTTCAGACTAATTCCGAGCACTGATTTAAAGTATGGATGTCTTCAGATTTAGTTATAACTTCATAACTATTTCCATAATAACTGTGATAAAAGAAGTTATTGATTTTTATGCATCTAGGTATTACAAGTTTGTTGTACGCAAGTGAATATTTATAAATTAAATAGTAAGGAGTTACATAAAATTTAGGATTTAACGATTTTGTATTTTGTATTACAACGAATGATAATATTTCATCAAAATAGAAACTTTCGTTGTTTTTTATATTTATCCTCTTAAATACTTCATCTCCTGTAGACGAAAACTTTATCAAGTCTATTTCTATATATATACCATCTGACATAAGTATTAAGTTTGGTTTTATGCATGCTAATACATCTATTGTATTGTCGAGTTTGAATTTCTCATCTACAGGTTCGTTGTTGTTGTCCTTGTCCATAATTATAATTCCGTCTGTAACAAATTATACTAGAATTCCTAATAATACTTCATGGTACATAGAATTAGAGTATATTGGAAATGTAAAACATTTTGATAAAGACTTATTTAGGAAAAATCTAATAGATTGTTTTTCTCAAATTTATGGGGTTTCTAATATTTTTAACATTTCAATTTTAAAAAATAGAATGCCTAATATTTTGAAGACTAATTTCATTACGTTTAAAGATCTGCTTCAGAAAAATGAAACTAATATTTTGATAACAACGAAAGTAGACGGAGAGAAAGTAGAATTTAAAGTTAAAAACGGTATATGTTACATGATACTAAATAATATAATATATACATTGAAGACTAACATTAACAAAGACATAAAATTAGTTGGTGTCGGAGAATATGTAAAAGTAGAAAACAAAAAGGTGATATACCCGTTTTACATACACTCTATTAATAATAAAATTATGAGGAATAGACAGAAATCGTTACTATTATTTAAAGAGTTGATAACAGATAATAGCTATAAAATTTCAAGTACAAAAGATAATAACGAATTAAAAGTAAGCAGAGATTCTTACGAATATAAACAATCTGATTTGCTTGATATCGATATAATACACAAGGACGTGTATGGACTTTAATGTACCAATTATACAATGTACCTAAGGACAAAGTTAATTGAGAATCAATATCTATGTTTAAATTATCAGAAGATTTTATCAGAGAGTTCGAGGACAGAGTGGATTGGAACCTTATATCTAAACGTCATACCTAATGTACCAATGATGATACGTAAAGTATATATGTACCTAATCGTATTTTCATTTATCACTACACTCTTACTTTCTAAATTACATACAAAGTTATAATAATTTTCTTTTTCATCAGTATTTGACTTAACATTAATGTGAAATGTCTTGTGTAATGTGTTTCCTCCAATATTATTTGCAGATACTCCAGTATAAGATGTCTTTATAATTTTAAGATTGTTAGAGAATAATTCTTCTATTCTTTCTATTAAAAAAGACTTGCCAGTACCAGCCATTCCGTGTATAAATAAAAGCAAAGTTTCATCTTTATCTAGTTTATATTTAATATAATCAACAACTTTTTGTTGATCTTTGTTATACTCCATTATAGATTTTTATTTTCGTTATATATTTTCATTTATTCAATCACTTCGATACAATCTTTAGTATATCTTAGTTTTTTCACTTTCTTAATAAAAACATTAAGAGATTTTTTAACCAATTTCAATGGATGATTTTCGTCGAAATCTTTCCATTTTACCTCAACAGAACAATTGAGTATATTTTTTTCCTTATTAAAGTCTAACGACGAAGGTTGATTCAGAAGAATATTTGCTATATTAAAGTTAGCGTTTCCAATACACGGATACTTATATTTTTCTAAAAAGTAATAGTTTCTGAAATGATTATAACCAAAATAAAGTAAATAGAAATTATATTTATTGTTTTCTATTATTCTTTCTGAAGGTCCAGCCTTTACTGTTGTATCTTTTTCAAAACCTATGTTCTTCGATACAAAATCTAATCCAAATATATATGGCTCGTATATTAAAACATCGTATTTTTTTGATTTGTAACTTCTTAGATCTTTACCTGCTGTATTATACGTGTGATCCCATAAATCTACTGGAATACTAACATCTTCTATATTTAATTCATCGATTATCTCTAGAGGAATTATTCTATTTTCTTCCTTAATATAATCACCTAATATATATTTAAATTTCTTTGAAATGTTATAATTGTCCGATCTTCCTCCTCTATTAAATTCAAGTACATTAGTATGAAACCATATTTTATTATTTTTTGGGACATTTCTTATAATTATTTTACAGTAATTTAGGTTATCAAATTTATAACTAGTGTTGTTTTCAATATTAACAAAAACGGAACCTCCCGGATATTCATCTTTGAAATTTTCAAAACTCTCAGATATTCTAATTAAGTCCGGAAAAATTCTATTCCTAAAAGAAATTATATAATCCTTTTCTGTAGCATTATAGCCTGGATGAGATATAAAATACATATTATTGAATTGTGATGTCTTACAAAACCATCCTATTTCAGTAATTTTTTTGAATGTATTTGTAAAGAATTCTTCTTTAGGATTCACAGAATAATATTCGTCTCTTATATGGGAAAAGTTGTTTTCCTCTATATACTTATCTTCAATTTGATATGAAGATTGAATATTGTAGACTCTGACTAACAGTTTAACTTCTGGAATAATTTTTTCAATCAGAGAAAGTGACTCGCTAGCAAATTCTCTATCATAACTTATTATATCTGTCAATTGACCAATTTCAACTACAAACTCTACTCTGTTGTTCTTTGGAATTCTTAGTATCGAATGAGGAGGAGATTTATCGAATTGCGTGAATATAGGTATAAATAAGTCTAATTGGTTAAATATTGTATAATCTAAATGTTTACCTTTTTTGTAATTGCAGTAATCCTCTCTGTGTCCTACTATAGTATCGTCCTTATATACATTTGGAGAAAAATAAGAACTAAATATATCGAATCCACTCAATTTTAATATAGATCCATTGATATTGATTTCAAAAGACTTTATAAGTTTTAACCCAGGATAATCCGTATATCTTATTGATCCCTTGCCTTTTATCTCTGGTATCTTTATACCTACACAAGGAAAGTCTATACCATCCAATCTCGAATCTATTATATTGAAATGGTATCTACATCCTCTTGTATAAGATTGTGATAGATTTACTATTTGAGGACAATTAATTGGTAAATCTTTTATAGGAATTCTGTATATATCATTATTCTTATTATCAACTACAATGTTTTTAATAAGTATATCTTTCATTTTATCTTTTTTATTAAGAGATAAAATTTTGAAATAATATAATTAACTATCAAATAAGAATAATGGAGCTTAGTCATATATGTTTGAGTGCAATTATAAATTCATACATAAAATATTATGATTGCAATAATAATAATAAAGTGTTCTTACAAAAACTATTTTCACATTCCAAAAATATAAAAAATGCTCATGTGTCGCTCTATGTATACGCATATAAATATGAGTATTTAAGAGACTTAGTAGATGTTAATAATATACACACGACTCTAACGAGAATTATGATTAAAACAAACTATAAATATTTATGTGATTTCATAGAGTTTTATATCGATTATATTGATTTTAACTTATTGTCAATTTTCGATATAAGCGAATGTATTTTAAGAAAGTATTCAAGTAAATTTGATATGACTTTACTATCTAGAATAAAAAAACTACCTGAAAGTATTATAATTGACGAAATAGATAGAGTAAGTATTAAAGATGTGTGTAAATTTCAAAATCTGTCAGAAAATTTTATACGATGGTTTTACGATATAGTTGAATGGAATTATATATCTAAATATCAAGTTTTATCAGAAGATTTTATAGAAAGTTTTAAAGATAAAGTTAATTGGAAATATATATCAAAATATCAAAATTTATCAGAAAACTTTATAAGAAAATTTAAAAGAAAAGTTAATTGGAATTATATATCTTCGTCTGATAATAGTTTAAGTCACGATTTTATATACGAATTTAGACATAAAATAAACTGGAAAAACCTGTCAAAATGTTATAAAAATATTGATAAATCGTTCCTATTAAGATTTAATAAATATATATATTTTGACTACTTATATTTTAATTTAGATTGTCATATATATAATAATTTTACTAGTCAATTAGATTATACAGTGCCATATGAGAATATTATAAAAAGTATTGACTATCTAGATATAGATATGCTTATCAAAAGAAATAACATAACTAAAGAAATTTTAAACGACAATTCTGTGCGTAAGTATCATCACACTATATTTAAGTTATTGTTCCTAAATAAGAAATTAGAATTATGTGATATAGAAAACAGTGATTATGCTATAGATTATATGTTCCTCAGTAGAGAATACTCTTTAAGCGAAGACTTTATAGAAAATAATATTGATAAGTTGTATATTTACGAAATTATACGTAATCAAAAACTTTCTGTTAATTTTTTAAGGAAACATTCCAATGTATTTATACTTAATGATATTTTACAATATCATAAAATGCCTGAAGACTTTATTGTAGATAATATAGATTATGTAGACTGGAGAATAGTATTAAAATACCAAAACATATCAAACTCGTTCATATATAATTTTAAGGACATAATTCCTTGGAAGTATGTTTCGTTATACTATAGAATAGATAAAGATTTTATATATAGGTATAGATACTATATAAATATGTATGAGGTTAATTTTAACGAATATTTTAGAGACAAATCAAAATATTTGAAATATATTACAGATATAACTTCTCAATAAGTTCATTAAATTGTCCTGAAAGTTCTATGTAATAATTTTTGCTATTATATTCTTTATTTATGTATTTTAAAAATATATATCTATCTTTTTTATTCTTTTCGTCCTTTAATTGATAAAATTTATTATTTATTAATTTCCTTTTTTTGAAAGTTCAATACACTTATTCTTTAATGAAATAAAGTCACTTATATTGCTCGTTTTAGTATCTAGTAGTATTTTATAAATTTTATTATGTAATTCTATCATTTCCTTTTTTATATTGTACATACTATTTTTATATAAATAATATTCATTTTTGTACAAAAAGTAATTTTTTAAAAGTTTGAAATCCTTTCTATAAGGAAAGTAGAAGTTAATATCTTTAATTTTTTCTATATAATCAGAATATTCAGGAATATCTAAAGTTGTCATATTTACAAAATCTATCTCATTTTCGTTTGATGGAAGTTCTTCGTTAAAAACATAAATGGAGTATGATCCTCCTATTATATTAGAAATATTATTTGTTATTGTTTTCTCTTTACTCTTTAGGAATATAAAGTTAAAATACTTATTCTTGTCAGTGATTACACAGTCATTGTCTACTTTAATAAATTTTAGGCAATAGTTGTATACATTGAAAAAACTCTTGTCCTTAAGATTACTTGAAGATATTATTTTACTGGATAAGTTAATGATTTCTTTATACATCTTATATAATGTACGATTTTTTTTTTCTATTATTTGAACAAACTATTATTTCATCGATATCATCAGATTTATATAAAATAAGTAATTTACACTTCAATTGTTTAATATATTCAATATGTTCATTCAATCTTATCAAAAATTCATTATATATTTTGACCAGCAAAGTTTCTCTGATGAAAATTCTCTTCCTAGTTATTGTATCAATATATTTGTAAGATAATTCTATATCTAAAGGTTTTATATTTTCTGAGTGTACTATATTCACGATATCAAACTCTTCATCATTGAATGGTAATTCTAAACAATATTTATAAAAACTATAATTTCCATATTTTATAGTATTTATTTTTATTCCGTAAATTGACATTTTTTTTATACCATCATTATCTACTATTTCATCATAATGGTCGAGAATTTCACAATCTGATATTTTGTCAAAAAATCTTTTCCTCTTATCCTCTTCTATTTCGTTATTTATATTTTTAATATATGAATACTTCTTTACGTTCAGATAATTTTCAAAGTTACAGTTATTAAAATACTTGGTGTTAAATAAATTCTTTCTATTGTTGTATTCATTGGTAAAATAATATTTATGCCCCAATGTCTCGTCCGGATGGATATATAAAACTATGTAGTCGTGCCCCTGCACGCGCCCAGACAACAGAGTTCAAAAAACCGCGCTATATAAAACAAAAATTGGCTATGCGCGCGGTTCGTCTTTTCCTCACTGCTTGCGCTGCGCGCGCCCTCCACTCCATTGTGTTCTGTTCGTTCACCCAGACAACGTGTACTTTTTTCTTCACCTTCCTTTTTCAAGTATTTTTTGACTTCTTCTTCGCTATGCCAAAACATAAGGCAAAAAAGAAATATTCGCGACATTCACGCGAGAAAAGATCCCGGGATTCGTACGATCGAGGGCGAGATATTCACGAATTCTCGCGTTCCCGATCGCGCGTTCACTCGCCGGCCCATGGATCAAGATATCGACGGCGTCAGGCTCACTCTTCGGCGGATTCAAGATCCTCGAGGGACACATCCATCGGAAGATCGAGGTCGAGAGACGGGCTCTACGAGATGCTCGATCATATTCGAGCGCTCGTTTCCAGTAGAGACGGTAATCATAACCTAAATTTTCGTCGAACCAAAGAGGTTAGATCGCCTTTGCGCGACGCCACGCAGGTAGAGGAGGATTCGGCCTCAGTCTTGGTCGACTCTCTGACCTCACCTCAGAGCATTAAAGGACCGACGGTCATAATAAATGACCGGGGCGTTGTACCAGGTATGTCCTCTTGTTGACCCAGACGATTCTCTATTCCTGGCAAAGAGAGGACGTAACCGACGGTTACCTTTTGCTCTATTTTTTCTTTTTTAGTGGTGGCGGAGGTCAGAGATGAGGACGTCCCGTCCGCCCACAGCGGGTCCTTCATCGCTCCTCCTACCGTTGAGAGCGCAGAACCCCCCCTCTTGACTATCGACTCTGAGGCGCAGACCCTGGCCAAAGAACTATTCGGTGAGGTTAACGCACCAACGATACCCTCTACCTGGAACCAAACGGTTCTGAATTCGATCCAGTCCGACTCCCGCACAGGTCTGAGTCAGGATATTCGCGCCCATCTTTTATCAAAATACGAGGTAAAAGAGGCGCTAGCGAACTTGATTCCACCAAGGCTTAACAAGGAATTGGCCGCTGTACTGACCCCATCTGTTGTCAAGCGAGACGAATATCAGTTCCTGGCACAAACACAAGTCAGTGCTTGCCTTAATGCTTTTGGTTCAGGAGTATCCATCCTGCTACAACCTGAGATAGCGGAGGGTCTCAACAGTGCCTTACGATCAGCTCTGACGTTCTTTTCGGAGGGAATTCATTTGCTCGCTGACCACCAGTATCGACTTTCATTAGCGAGGAAGGCCTTTACCAAACTCTCCTTAAATATTATTGGAAAAAATGCAGCCGACTCAGCAATCATCGACGATTTCCTTTTCGGGCAGAATTTCGCTGAGACGCTCAAAGCCGCTCAGGCTTGCGAGAAAACAGGGCGCGAGGTATCAAAATCTCTACCTCAGATGGGAAAGAAATCATTACAACCCGTTCGCCAGTATTCACAACAGCGAAAGCAGCCTTACAATTCAAAAGCACGCCAATCGGGAAACCAGAGGACTCCTGCTCGCTCATATGCGGCTCGCCGGACAGGAGATCGCCTTCCCAAGAGCCGCTCCTATCGAGCCCAGTCTCGATCTCGGGCAGGTCGCCGCCCCTAAACGAGGTAAAGTCAGCGGGTCGTTTGAGAAAATTTTACACTCAATGGGCAGATCTTACTACAGATTGTTTGGTGCGGGAAGCGATACAAGGTTACCGTATTCCCTTTATCTTGCCGCCCCCTGCGAGGTTCTCCCTCGCCGAGCCAAAATTTTCTCCAGCGGATGCGACACTTTGCGACAGAGAGATAGAACGTTTACGAAGCAAAGGAGCCGTTGCCCCAGTAGAACCTCACGTGTTTCAATTCTTATCACCATTTTTTCTTATCGATAAATCGTCAGGCGGAAAACGCTTTATTTTAAATCTACGGAATTTAAACAAATATATTGTACCTCCTCATTTCAAATTAGAGGATTGGCGAACAGTCATTCGTCTCATGCTCCCAGGTTTTCACATGGCTACCCTTGACCTCGAGGACGCTTATCTTTTAGTCCCAATATACGAGAATCATCGAAGGTTTTTACGTTTTCAGTGGCGTAACGTGACGTATGAATTTTCAGCATTGCCGTTCGGACTCTCCACGGCCCCATATATTTTCACGAAGATCCTTCGACCGGTGGTCACTTTTCTTCGTAATCAGGGCTACCAATCGGTTGTGTACCTCGATGACTTCCTCCTCTTGGGATCCTCCGCAGATGAGTGCAGAGCTAATATACTTGCATCTGTGAATCTTCTACAATCCTTGGGCTTCGTAATAAACTTTTCAAAATCTCATTTAGATCCATCACCTAGATGTAAATACCTAGGTTTTATCTTCAATTCCATTAAGCAATCTTTGTCAATTCCTGACACTCGTCGAGAGAATTTATTACATTTAACAATACATTTGGCACAAAAATCTAGATGTCGCATTCGAGAAATGGCTAGCTTTATCGGATCACTCATCTCCGTTTGTCCAGCAGTCCAGTACGGACTTCTTTACACTAGAGCGTTTGAAAGAGAAAAATTTTTAGCGCTTCGCAGAAATAACGCGGATTATTCCACATTTATGGATATTCCCCCCGAACTTCAGATAGATTTTTCTTGGTGGATCAATATATTTTCTGACTCAAATCAATCCAACAAAATTCGCTCGAACAATTTTGTTAGGGAAATCTTCTCCGATGCCTCTTTAAACGGTTGGGGAGCAGCTTGTGGAGACTTACGCACACATGGATGGTGGTCCGAGTCGGATCAAGTCCTGCACATAAACGCCTTGGAGCTTAAAGCAGCTTTTCACGGCCTGCGATGTTTCGCGGCCGACCTTCGCGACTGCGACATTTTACTCCGCGTTGATAACACAACGGCCCTAGCCTACATTAACAAATTTGGTTCTATCCAATTCCCCCACCTTTCAGCTATCGCCAAGGAAATTTGGCAATGGTGTGAGGACCGGAATATATTTATTTTTGCCTCCTATATAGCTTCCATTGAAAATTCTATCGCGGATACGGAATCTCGAATCGCGGATCCTGATACAGAGTGGTCTCTCTCTGAGGGAGCTTTTCAGGAGGTGCTCAAGACTTTCGGGCCTTTTAATGTGGATCTATTTGCATCTTTAATCAACAATAAGTGCGATTCTTACGTATCCTGGTTCCCGGATCCGGGTTCGATCGCCGTAGATGCCTTTACTCTCTCATGGAGAGACTTCTCCTTTTATGCTTTTCCACCTTTTATTCTTCTGCCACGAGTCTTAAGGAAGATAGTGGAGGAAGCAACGGGTACTGTAATAGTACCGTGGTGGCCCTCACAGGCTTGGTTTCCGTTATTCCGCCGCTTATTACTAGCGGAACCTCTAATTTTGTCACCTAGTCATTCTCTGCTCTCTTCTCCTTTCAGGACCCAACATCCATCGTGGAGAACGCTTTCCCTGGGGGTCGGGAAATTATCCGGGAGGCCTTTAAGGAACGTTTAGTACCACCGGGGGCAATTCCAGCTTTACTAGCCTCCTTATCTGAAGCAACAATTAAACAATACTCCTACCCTCTGCGGATCTGGTGGAATTTCTGCCAACGTCACCAAACGCCTCTCTTTTCTCCGTCGGTGTCGCAAATGCTGGAGTTTTTGGCTCACGAGCTGCCTCACATCTCCTCCTTTTCCAGTTTGAATACTATGAGATCAGCAGTCTCGTTGATTTCCAACAATGAGATCGGTAACCATCCTATGGTTAGAAGATTCTGCAAGGGCGTTGCGGTGCTCAAGCCGCCTCGTCCGCGGTATGACTACGTTTGGGACCCGGCACCAGTACTATCGAAACTTGCCTTGATCTACCCATACGAATCTCTCTCATTGGAGATTATCACCAAGAAACTGGCTCTTCTCCTCGCCTTAGGCTCGGGCCATCGAGCTCAAACCTTCGCCTCAATAAGACTTTCTCAAGTCTCCCTCAAGGAGAAGCTAATTATTCGTATTCCCGACCGTATTAAAACTTCAGCGCCGGGACGTTACCAACCACTTCTCTGCTTTGCACGTTTTCAGGATCATGACAATCTCTGCATAGTTCTGCTGATGGAACACTACATTGACAAAACTAGAGGATTACGTTCACCATCGTGTGACTCGCTTTTCATCTCTTATCGCAAACCGTTTAAGGCGGTATCCTCCCAAACTATCTCCCGCTGGATTAAACAGATACTAGAGGAATGTGGCGTCAACACCGCCGTGTTTTCGGCACATAGTACTAGACACGCTGCGACGTCGCGTGCAGCGGATAAAGGTGTCACCCTTGACATTATCAAGCGGGCCGCAGGTTGGACCGGGGAGTCACGAGTCTTCGCCAATTTTTACAACAGACCGATTGTCAATCCCGAGGATTTTAGCAATACGGTTCTTTCACAATAACAGCTTTTTTCTCAGGCCTACTACCATTCGTTACGTTTCTTTGGCCTTTTCGACTTACATATACATATAAATATATATATATATATATATATACATATAAATATATATATATACACTCTCTTAATATTAATCTTATCAATTCCATATACTTGTATATTTACATTCTCTTTTTATTTAGTAAGATACTTTATATAGCCTCGATTCTATGCGTATAATCTCTCTAATGTAATCTTTATAATCCATTATAAGTTCATGGCTTTAGATATCTTTCATTTTGTCAGTCTACATTTCTCAAAGTTATGTCTTCTCCCCAGGTCCTCTTCTGGGTAAATCACTTAGATTTGAACATCTACATAGTTTTATATATCCATCCGGACGAGACATTGGGGCATAATTGTGAGATTGAACGAACTTACCTAGTGAAGTTCGATCTAGATTATGCCCCTTGTCTCGTCCGGATGGAGCCTCCCTCCCGGGCCTTTTTTAGCCATTCCCTCCCTGGAGTTAGTGATTTGCCCTCCCTTTATTTGAACGAATGAAGTGGAGGGCGCGCGCAGTGCAAGCAGTGAGGAAAAGACGAACCGCGCGCATAGCCAATTTTTGTTTTATATAGCGCGGTTTTTTGAACTCTGTTGTCTGGGCGCGTGCAGGGGCACGACTACATAGTTTTATATATCCATCCGGACGAGACAAGGGGCATAATCTAGATCGAACTTCACTAGGTAAGTTCGTTCAATCTCACAATTATCTATTACATCAGTTATTAGTTTATCTTTATCATAAAACTTTTCATACTTCTTCTTATAATCAATATGTTTCGTTCCTCCTTTACAATCACTTTCATCACTGCACTCTCCAAATCTGACTCTGATAAAATTTTCTATTAGTTTCAGTTTTTCATCTATTCTTTTATGATGATCTGAAGTCTCTTCTATAAATTTTTCTAGAGATTTGTTAGTTTTACAACATTCTTCAATATTTTTTTCCAATATTTTTATTTTTTTACTATTATCTTTGTCTTTATCAATTATCCGTTGTATTTCCTTCGCACCTGTATTTATATCCTTTAATAAATTAAAATTTTTCTCACTAACGTTTGAAATGTTATTTTTCATAATAAATAACTCGTTTTCAGATTTATTTACTCTGTCTTTTAACTCTTCTATAATTTTGTATATTTTATCAAAATAAGAATTATTTCTTGTATTTATTTCACTTACAATATCAATGATGTATTGTTCCAATCTTGGTTTCTCACTATCATATTTACTTTCTAATTCATTTAACTTTTTCTCTATGTTTGTAAATTGAATATCAACTTTATCTGATAATTTTTTTTCATCTTCATTAATCTTTTTAATATGATCAGATATATGTTTTATATCTTCTATCGAACTAATTGATGATAAGAAACTATTGTATTTTGACTTTTCTGATTCGAAATATATTTCGATGTCATTCTTGAGTTTCTTTATTTCTTCTGGATATAAATCATATTTGGTAATCATTTCCTTTAGTTTTTCATTTGTTTCATATAAATCTACAAGCATATTATCTTTATATATCGAAGAGTACTCGTAATTTTTATTCTTCAAGTTCGATATTATACTGTTATCAATTAATTTCTCATATTCTTTTATATCTTTTTCAATATTATCTATATGGTTGGAATTTTCATTCAAACTAAAATAGATTTTTAAAATATAATAATATCGTAAATTAAAGTTATCAAAATTATCTAATATAAAACTGTTATATACTGACTTAAATGAATTGTTTATTGTCATATTATTCTTTCTGCAATAATCACCGAGTACAAAGAAATAACTAATAGTACTTATCGTTTCAAAATAATAGATTTTTTTCTCGTATTTTAACAATTTATTCATAATATTGGTATTGTCTATATTCCTTATACTATTTAATATTACATTACTTGAAATAATAGGCTTTTGCAATTCTTTCGTAAAATCATCCAGTGTTATTTCGTTATTAATATATTTTTTAATATACTTAAAATGTTTTTTAAAATAAACATCTTCTAAAAAATTAGATATGTCTTCTAATTTTTTATCAATACCTTTTTTCCTTATTTCTGTTATGAAATTATAATATTCATTTTCCAGTTTTGATATATCTTGCATTTCTTTTTTTGTAAATATATCTTGTATAATATTATTTATTTTTTTATAAAACTCTAAGTATTGTATATATATTTCTTTATATATACTATTATCTTCTTCATCTAAAGCATTTAAAATTAAATGTTTTACATTATTAATAGAAATAATATTTTTAAGGTTATAAGTATCTAATTCACTCTTTTTTTTTATAATATTATTTAAATTAGGAAAACTGATATTAAAAATTCCCGGAAAATAAAACAAACTCATTTAAGATGAATAAAAATATATTCAGAACAGACTTTACTACAAACGAAATAAAAGAAGCTGTGTTTAGTTATATTAATATTAAAAAAAAAAGTGAATTTGATGAAGTATATAATTCTCAGTTAAATTTTAACTACAATAAAGATATATGCTGGTACTGTAACAGGAAAATAGAGAAATATATTTGGGATAGAAAAAAGTATGGATTTTTCTGCTCTATAATGTGCAGTGAAGTGTTTTTTGGAAATATATGGACTATGTTTAATTATGTAGATAAAGTAGATATAAATTTGGTTCTCATAAATATTATAGAAAATAAAGATGATATCTTCAGACTTATAGATGACACAAAAGATTTTTCTAAATTCAAAGGATATTTCTATGAAAATAATAATAATTATTATTTTCACTTAAAAGCATTTAAAGATTTTAATATTTTATATGATAAATTAATTAAAATATTGATATATAATAATAAAAGGTGTTTATCATGCAATAGTGAAATAGAAAACAATCATAATATTCTAAAATGTGATAATCTATTTATAAGTTTTTGTTCGGTGATTTGTAAAGGCTCGTATTTAAAATTGTTAGAACGATATATATATATAGATGAACAAATTAATATTTACATACCACCAATAATATTTTTTGAAGACAGCAGTGAAATTATCAACATAATAAAAAATGTTTCTGACACGTATATATATGGAGGGTTGGATTGTATAACGTCAGATAATAAAATAAAAATAACAATATTGACAAAAAGGTAAAAATTACTGATAGTCTGTGCTATTTTCAATTTTATATAAAGAGTTGGTTATCATTTTTGGTTTATAATTGGTATATTTTATTTTGTCTACCTCAATTACGTTATTAAAATAATTATTAGTTATAATATAAATAAACATATTCCACAAATCTTCTTTTTCGTCTTTTACAGTTGGCTTTAAAGTATTATTTAACCCATAAAGCTTAAATATATTACTTAATATTAGGTTATAGCTTATCGAATCAAGCTTATTTTTTGAATATAGGAAATTAATAAAAGACAAAAATAATATCTCTATATTGTTTTTCATATCAGTTGGTATGTATATTTTCTTCTCGTTATTTTCTAACTTATTTAAAATATTATATACCATCTTGTAATCTTTTAACTTGTTGGAATTTTTCTTTAATATACTACATATCAATGATTGATTTATAAATTTTTTTTCTATATTGTTTTCTTCTATAGAATCATATATTATCTCCATAATATCTTCAATATTATATTGTTTTGAAATATCTTTCATAACATTGTTAAAATGGATTTTTTTATTGTTGAAAGTTTTACTTTTGCTAGATTTTTTAGTTGTACTTGAAAACAGAACATTACATTCTTTACAGAGATAACCATTATTGACATTAATACACGAGTATGATAAACATTTATGGCACTTATATGTTTCCATTTATTAATCAATTCTAATTTTAAACAAATATTATAAATAAATGGAGGGTATTTTTTTAAATAATATAAACAAGGAAATATTAGAAATATATAGTGATATTATTAATAACAAAAAAGATATAAAAAATAGCTCGTTAAAAAGTATACTTGGAAGCTTTTCAAAAAAATATCATAAAAAATCAGATGACAACAAGAAATTAAGTAACTTTATAGTTAATGAAATAAATTATAATGGAAAGTTTAATCTTATCGAAATATCTAAAAGAATAAAAATACTATTGTATCATAATATTATTCCACAAGAAATAAAAAATAAAAACATAAGAGATGTATTATTATCTGAAAAAATTTTAAGTTTTAGTGATATATCAGATATTAAATTGGATTGTGTTAAGGTTTTACTATCTAATATTATTCAAAATATATTAAGATTTTTCATAATAAAAACTATAGAAGGAGAAATTGAAATTAATAAATTATTTGTAAAATTTGATTCAAGAAAGATAAATGACTCTTTAGGATGTTACATAGATATGTATTACGGGATAGAATATCTTATAATTACAGAAGTATTAACAAAATTATTAAGTTTGTATTTTATGTCTAAAACACTTGAAAAAGGAGGAAGTAGAATGATAGTTGAGAGAACGACTGTAGATAATTTAAATAAGTTATACGAGCTTATATCAAGAAATGATGTAAGATACAGAAACGATTTCAAAAATATCTTCATACGCATATCAAATAGTATAACTGACGATTTTCAAGGAGGAAGTAAAAGTATTCACGATATTATTAATAAGATAAAGAATAAAACAATTTCAAAAGAAGAATTACTTCAAGACCCAGAATTATGCGGTGCTATCAATGTTTCTTTAGGAGAGATAAAAATTCCTAAATTAGAACCTTATAATGTTGATAAAGAAAAATTTGTAACTAAAAGTGGAAACGATATTCTAAACGTGGTATTTGGAAACAAAGCGTCTGAAAATATACAGAAGATATTTAATGATAAATATAATATGTCTGCTAACGATATTGTTAACAATCTTGAAAATTATAAAGATAATATAAATAATTCATCGCCTGTAAAAAACAACTCAAATAATAATCAAAATTTCGAGAATTCATTTAATTTTACTGAGAAAGACATAGATATATTATATACATTGAATTTAATAGATGCTTTAAAAAGTATAGGTACTGGAATCACTCCTTTATCAGAATTGTATCAGTTAGATAAAAATCAATTAGATAAAAATATAACAGTAAACTTTTATACTCCAGTTTCGAAAGCAACAATAGATGGAACTCCTATAGAAAAAGAAAAATTATGGTTGTCTTAACTCGTCGTTAGATTCGTCTTTTGTCTTATTATCATCTTTATTTTTTTTTCATCTTCATTTTTAGAATCTTGATTAGCTTTACATGTTTCGTCTTGAGTGAGAAAGTAGAGTGCAGACATATATATACACCATATACACAACGGAAGGAATAAAATCATTATAATCCAATGTATTTTAATCATATATATTGAAAATAATAGGAATAGAATTGTTGATATTATAGAAAGAGATCCTGGTATTGTTAATGAATTAAATTGTAACATTAGAGGTTGGGATATCCATATCAATAAAAATCCTACTGGAAGTAAGCTTAATATTATACTGTCCCAAAATTTACTAATATTGAAAAGGATCGTTAATTCTTGTAAAATGTTTTCCTTGAGGAAGTTTTAAGTTATCGTTTCCTAGGTAATGATTGGCTATATATATGATTCCCATTCCAGCGAATAAATATATGAATAATGTAAAAAATAATCCATAACTACTATTGGATAAATCCAAAAGAACAAACTTATTACTTTTGTACCATTTTCTCCCAGACTCTGGGCTGTATATGATAGAAGATATGTATCCTAAAAATGGAAGTATAAAAATAGTGAATAAATATAAAGTATCGTATATACTAGTTTGTCCATTTAGTAGTGTATCAAAATCTGCCATTTATAAGTAATAAAAATAAACCGATATTTTTTAATATAAAACTAATTTATGTAGAAAATTCTGTGTAATAAATTCCTCTATTGTAAGAATACGTTTATTTTGTTTTTCAGCTTCTATTATTTTTGATGATTTCTTAGGAGTTCTTTCTTTAATAATTAAGACATCAGATTTATTGACTGTCGTTATTATAATATTATAGTTTTTTATTTTATCTTGTATATATGTCATATCTCTAAAACCAGATAGAGACACATACAATACTATATTATCATTATCACTGATTTTATAATAGATGTTAAAGTTCTTATTATATTTGTCTCTATCGTTGATGAACTTTCCTATTCCGACAATAAACTCATTTGTTATTTTCTCCTTAAATCCTTTTAAAGATATTAGTTTATCGTATATAGTATGTTTGTTATATGTATGTATATATCAGAAAAATTTTTATAAATCTCAAATAACCTTCTGCGCGATATATTATCAAATATACTGATAGCCGATAGTAAGTCGACTATAAACAACTTCTTGTCTTTCAAGTCATCAATAATATTATATATATTCAATGACGTTTTCTTTCCTAAGAAAAATAAATCTTTTTCTTTCAATCTTAAAAAACTAAAAACATCTGTCAATTTATGCTCAGAATTTATTTTTTCCAAAGTTTTCATTCCTATATCTTCGTACTTAAAATATTTTAAGAAATATAGTATTTTTTTGACATTTATAGTATCGTCAGAATCCTTTATGTATATGTGAACTCCTTTCGAGTAATAATCATATTCAGGTAATTTCAAATCTCCTTCTTTGATTATACTTTTTATATTTGGAATTATATCTCCAGATTTTGTTATTTTTATAATAGATCCATTACCAATTTTGTTGTCAATCACATATTTAGCGTTGTTACATGTTACTTTTTTCACAATAGTATTATCTATTTCAACGTGAGGATATAATATGGCAACAGGTATCAATCTACCACTTTTAGATATTTGCCACGATATATGATCTACATTAGCTTTGTACGTATTAAAATTATGTTTAAATGAGATAGACCACGAATATTTGTTTGACGATGAAATATTATGTACTTTATTGTCTCTTATAACTATACCATCAATATAATAGTCAAGATTATATTTCCAATCACTTAATATTTTTTTTAAATAATAGTAATTAAGATGTTTAGCCTTCACAACCACATATTTTACGGTACCAATTTTATATACATTTTTTAATATATCGAACTTTTCTAGTTGTGTAATATTATCATCTATTACATCATAACCCAAGAAAAATAGATTTTTTCCTATATCTTTGTCTATAGTCTTCCGATTTATTTGTCCACAAACCAAATTTCTAACATTTTTAAAGTTGTATTTTTTATTAATTTCATCAAGATCTGATTTTTTGATAATAAGTTCTCCTCTAACTTTTATTTCCTTCGTAACTTCGAAATTCAAAAAATCTTTTATTTCGTTCTTTAATCTGCCATAATTGCCATCTCCTCTTGTATATATATTAGAATTGTATATTAATATACATATCCCATCTGCTTTTGCAGACAGTACAACATTATCTTCTTCTGAAATGTTATTGTTTTTTAGCCATTTATTTAGTTTATTGTCGTGTTCATATGTTTTATCTTCACTCCCAAGATATATTGGAAGTTTTTTGAATTCCTTTCCTCTTTTTTCTCCAATATTTTTCAATACAGAACTATGACTTTTACAATTATTTAAGTATTTAACTATCATATCGTATAACTCATCATCTATTGGACTTTTTCCCTTTTTATGATATAACTCGTTCAACTTATCAACATATTTCTCTATTTCATGTATGCTTATTTCCTTAATTTTATCAAAATTTTTTTTCGTAATCTTGTTCATGTCTAATTGTAGTGTTTATATAATTTTCTTTATATTTTTTCAAAAAAAAAGTTATATATTATAAAAATATAGTTAAATATAGTTATATGTTATAAAAATAGTATATAAATAATGGTTATATATTATAAAAAATAGTCATATAATAATAGTCATATATTATAAAAATAGTCATATATAATAGTCATATATTATAAAAATATAGTTATATATAATATAAAAATGTAAATTAGAACATTGCAAGAATAAGTATATCTATCTATACCAATACACATAAGTTTGAACATAATAATATCACATAATGTATTTATTTGTATTTTATTAATTTTTTCATTACACACTATATATATAAGCATATCTTAATCCTTTTAGTCTTATAAATATCAGCCAAATAAAATAATCTATTATTAACAATTTCCTTGTATTTAAAACACTCTCTGTAATTATTAAAAGATAATAGTGTATTGTAGCGATTTATACTATATTCGTAATCATCTAAATTTCTTTTTATATATTCCAAATTATATAATGATGTATATTGAATTATATATATATTATTACAATTAATGATATTTGATAATTTTGATTTATTGTTTGTAAATATGTATTTCTGTAATTTTTTTTTTCTTTGATGTATCTAGATTATCATAATTTAATTTAATTTTAAGTATTAAATCCTTATCAAAATTTATTCTATCATATATATATCTGTGATAATTCTGTAACGGTGCGGCTTCCCGTATGGGAGCGGTTAGCGCGGTTAAGCTCGCCGGTGCCAGGATTCGGAATGCGGAACGGGTGAGACTCCAAATAAGTAGGCGCGGTTAAGTCGTAAACTATGATATATTTTAGCTTTCTTATGTACAATATATACACAGGGTGTTCTGCCGTCGGACTTGGTTCGGCCAAGCTAGGCGAAAGAATAGCGGTAAACGCCAGATACCGTAAAGAATACAAGGAATAGCGGTAAGCGTAAAATACCAAGAATAGTGGTAAGCGCAAAGTAAAGAATACAAAGAATAGCGGTAAACGCAAGATACCGTAAAGAATATAAGGAATAGCGGTAAGCGTAAGATACCAAGAATAGTGGTAAGCGCAAAGTAACGAATACAAAGAATAGCGGTAAACGCAAGATACCGTAAAGAAAATAAGGAATAGCGGTAAGCGTAAGATACCAAGAATAGTGGTAAGCGCAAAGTAACGAATACAAAGAATAGCGGTAAACGCAAGATACCGTAAAGAATATAAGGAATAGCGGTAAGCGTAAGATACCAAGAATAGTGGTAAGCGCAAAGTAACGAATACAAAGAATAGCGGTAAACGCACGCGGACGGAGGCCGGGAGCACCCGGCTGAGTCAGGGTGCGCCCTGGCTCGGATACGGAAATCGGTCTGGAACCGGGAGCACCCGGTAGAGTCAGGGAGCGCCCTGGCTCGTATACGGAGATCGGTCGGGAACCGGGAGCACCCGGTAGAGTCAGGGAGCGCCCTGGCTCGTATACGGAGATCGGTCGGGAACCGGGAGCACCCGGTAGAGTCAGGGAGCGCCCTGGCTCGTATAGGATTGGCTTCGAGGTGTCACGCTCGAAGTCGGACGGGACTCTCCTGGTCTCGGCCGAGACCGGCCTTTTATACCCGTCACGGTGATCCCCACCCGTGACGGGCTCCCACCTAGCCGCCGTTCGGACCGGGTTCGGTCTCCGAACTGGCGGTCCGTCGGGATGACGCCTTAAGGCGTCGTCACAATTCATTGTGTTAATAGTTGCACTTACAATAGTATTTATATTTTGAGAGATGTATACAAAATATATTACATATAACAACTTTCAAATCTGAATTTACCTTTATTTTTTCACATATACTATTACATGAAATACAAAATAAATGGTAATATGATTCTTCCAGTTTTAATGTATAGAACAATCTATTATTTTTAAATTTCATATATAGTATAATACATTTAACATATTCTTTATTATTGTAGTATTTATTATATAAATCTATAATAAGTTTTAAAACTGTTTATATTTTTTACTATACTTTCATATTTTATATTAGATATATAGTCTACAACATAAAGATTTTTACAATTTAATAATTCATTTACTTTATATTTCAATTTTTTTTTCAAACATTTTTGTATAATTTCTTTGTCATTTTTACTTAACTTATCATATTTTTCCTTCAAATTATACACGTATGTTTCGTCGAAATAAAGTTCGCAGTATAAGATTTTTAATTTATTATTTGACGAATCCATCTTTCAATTTAAATGTATTATTTCTGTTTTTAAAATAATTTTTGGAAAACAAAAGTTACAAAGAAGATAATGAATGAAATTAAACAAAAATTAAATATGTAACCTAATATACGTCACAAATAATATTCTCAAATCCAGCATTGTTGTATACCAATAATGTTGCGTATCTAGAAATATCGTCTTTAACATGACCACCATTATATAGAAAATCTTTTATTGAAAATTTGTCATTAGAAATATTTTTAATTTTCTCTTTTATAGCATAAGGAGTATCATTATCTATTACGAAATTTTCTATTTCTACATTTTGTTCTCTAAACAATTTTCTCAAAGAATCTTCTATAATCTTATTTTTCATATACGGAACTGACATTGCAAACGGGTCATACTTTATCCACGTATTGTCATCAATTTTGTTATATGAATATCGTCCGATATATTCTTTCGATGAACACATTTCGTATATTCCTGAATTTTCTAGTGTTTTACAACATACAGCTCCTATTAGAGAGAATACTTTGCCTCCGATTGTTAGATCATCAGGTATATCTATAGGATCGTCTAGTACAATGTTTTTTGCACCAGAATTATAAAATCTTGATAAAGATTTCTTGTGAATTCTAGGAATACTAATAAAGAAGACACCATTTGCAAATAGAACAGAATTATTATTTATATTTCTAAACATATCAAATGACAGTTTATTACCTAAAAATGGACCTAAATTACCAATTTCTCCAAGATACGCACAATTTTTTTCCTTCTTTACAATAGATTTTCTAACTATACACAATCTTTTAGTAAGAGAGTCGTAACTTATATTATTAAATACAGAACTATCTAACTTCAAAGATTCTTTAATACTACCTAATCTATTTCTCATGATATCAAACTCTACAAATTCAACGGATTCAGGTACAGACGATATAGGGTCTGTTGTTTTTGTTACAAGTATAGGCTTAAATGGAACACACGATAGGACTGTTGATTATATTTTTTCTTCTTCGGTTTTGTAAGATCTGAATCCTATTTTGTTTGTTATCTTTGATAACTCTCCTGACAGTTGACTGTACCACTTACCTTGTCTCAAGTTTAAAACAATCATCTTTAACATATTGTGATATATTAATCTATATAATTTGTGTTTTAATCTTACTTCTCCGTTAATTATCTTAGTATCTCCTGTTATAAAATCTGTAGGATCAGACGCTTTCAAAAACATTATAAATTTATTCTCTTCAGTTATTTTCTTGTTAACTATCATGTCTGTCAGTACAGTAAGAGGATCAACGTTGTTTATTAAATCGTTCATCAAAAATGTTAATTTATTTGCAAATAAACAAAATATAACAGGCTCTATAAAATCGTTATTATTTCCGAACGAAACTACGTCTCTTATAAATCCACTATCTAAACTAGATAGATTTTTATACTGTTTTGAGACTATTCTGCTGTTAAAATTACATGTTTGATACGAATGTAATTTATATATCACTTCCAAGAGTTCCATTTGTTTATCCAAAACAATTTTGTTAAGATTCGAAAGAGAAAAATATGGATGTGTTTTTAATATCTGTTGTTTCAAGACATAAGGAGTGTTGTCCTCTATATATTTTACCAACGCGTCATATTCAAAATTATTTATATCAGTACTGTAATTTCTTAAAATAGTAGTTTCTATGATATCTTTAGATAAGGTGTTTGCGGATAATAAAATATTTTGATTGATTAAATCATATATAGCCTTCTTCCCCAATCGTTCTATCTTGGAAGTGTCTATATTTTAAATGTTAAAATAACTTGGTTTTTCTAAGAAGTCAATTTCTTTTTCAGGCTTTCTTTTTTGTTTTTTCTTACCTCCCTTTTATAATCTTCATTAGAAACCTCCATATTATTGACGAGCATATAGATCTTTCTGCATACATTACATCTGTTTTGACATTGATCGTACATGTGGTAATGATTAAATGAATTATCTATATTATTTTCTTCATTCTCTTTTATTTTTGATATAAAATTATCCAATGTATTTTCATCTTTACAGTTACAAATGTCATCTCGAGAAATTCTAAATATATATTTTTCATTATTCATTTATTTATAATAAAAGAGCGATTTAAAATCCTCCATTATTTCCATATGTAGCTATAAAGACTGATTTATCTAAATAATTTGATGTTATTTGATTTTTATCTGTGGTAAAGTCGTTAAAAGTATTGTTTTCTATGTTCAATTTTATATGCTTTTGATTGCCATCTGTTCTGTATCTTGATAATTCTTGATAGTCGCTGAAGTTGTCTTTAATTTTAAATTTAAGCAATGATATAAGATAATTGAATATTCTCCATCCGTATTCATTTTTATCTTTTAGAAAAGAGTATAATGCTAGTGTAGCCAACATAGATTGTATGTTTTTTATTGATATTTTATTCTTTTCTATATCTATATAAAATGTAATTGTTAGGTTAGACATTATCAGATATTGTTTGTTGTTATCTATTATATTCGAGAAACTATACTTACCAAAGTTTCTCCTGTTGATTTTTGATTTCTTAATATTTTCTGATTTTTTTCCACCTTTCTCAGTCCTACTTTCGAAAAAGATTTCATTTAGAAACGCGTTATATTTTATTGAATATACTCCATTGACGCTATTTAATTCATCTATTATAACTTCGGGTTCAGATAATATTACAATTAATTTATCGAATCTATCATTTATATCTTCAATATCTATAAAATTGTCAATATTAAGCATGCATATATTATTTCCATATAGTTTATAACTAATATTATTTAAGTCAATAGAATTTCTATATTCTTTAACTTTTTTAAGATCAAACTTCTTATATTTATCTTTGATATAAAGTAAAAAAGAGTATAAAACAGATTCATATTTATCACTATTTTCATATATTTTATGACATCTAAATAATTCGTTATTTATTTTTATTTGATTTAACAGTTGAAATAACGGATCTATAAATTTAATTCCGTTTATATCTGTTGTTCTTATTTTCTCGAGTGTGTAATTACTAAGATATATGCAATCTATCAATTTTCTATTATTATAAAACAAAGACAAGTGTCCTTTAATAAATGGATAACCAAGAATATGAAGATTGTAACCAGTTATCATCTTAACAGCAAACATCAGTAAAATCATATAGAAGAATGATTCTGGAAAATATACATCTATATCTTCATACTTTACGTTATGTATTATGTGATTTGTATACGATCCATAACATATTAAATACGAATGTATATATAATGATTTTCTCATAATGTTGATGATAATAGATTCCAACGATTTGAATTCTTCGTCGTCCGTATTACCATTTTTTACATTACCATTAGTATTTCCTTTTATTTTTACATTATTTATGTATTCAGTAGATATTTTCTTTATGTATTCTTTCGATTTACTGGTTTTATAAATACTTGATACATCTACGTGAGTCCTTGATATATCTTGATTATCTTCTTTAGTTAAAACTCCCAGTAGTCTTGTATATTTTGTAACAACTATAAATTGATATTTTATAATATTTATAATCCCCCTATAATCATACTTGCAATTCTTTTGTCTATTAAAATATTCATTAACTCTATCATTGATTCTGTTATAAGTAATAATATTTTTGTCTATAGACATTTCATTCTGAAAAAAACGTTTCCGAAAATTTATTAAGTAAACTTTTTAATTTTTGCTTATCAAACTTACATATGGTTGAAATCTTATTTGAATATCCCTGGAGTATTGTACACTCGTTATCTGATAATTTTCTGTCTCCAAGATAGTGATTTAAAGTTTGATTGTCACTCATAATTTACTTATTTATATTAATTTTTCAAGTAATTACCAAAATTAATATTTTTATTTAATTACAAAGCCGAGAATTTAATGTTTAATAACTTTTGTAATTTTTCAATAAATTAGTACTTCAAAATTTCAAGGCTATAAATGAATGATAAAGATAAACTTTCAAATTTAATGAAAAAGTATCATGATAATAAGTATTTATTACAAAACGATGAAAGTAAATTACAATATTTTTATTGTTGTAGGATATGCAAAAAATGCGGAAAATTAAAAAAGAAAAATATCATTTATACATATAATGATTATATATATAAATACAATTTATAAGAAATTAATATTATTAAAGTTTTTGTACTTCTTTCAAAAAACAAGTACTTTACAATCCTTGAGATTATTAGATGCCACTGTAATTACGTTATATATATATTGTCGTGTACTTCACATGTCATATTATAATTGTAGAAGTAATAGTATAATTCACTTTCCAACTTTATGAAATATTTCATTAATTTTTCATCTTCTTTAATATTGAACTGTAGAATATCACATACGTTATTAATGTTTAAATGATATATTACTTTATTTATAAACGTGAAATGATCTATGTAAAAAATTGATGCAAAACACCTCCTGATATCCTTA
Organism: Linepithema humile; assembly: GCF_040581485.1. Lineage (NCBI taxonomy): Eukaryota > Metazoa > Arthropoda > Insecta > Hymenoptera > Formicidae > Linepithema > Linepithema humile. The sequence goes on from NC_090132.1 coordinate 13,385,934, forward strand.
ATAGTATTAAAAGATAAATAAATAAAGTTATATTGATTATCAAATAATAATATACAATCTTTAAATTCAAAGTCTAGATCTTCAAAACTTTCAAATTTTAAATATAAATTTTTGTTCTTACATTTTTTTTTTATTATTTTTTATGATATTTTCTTTATGAATATCATCTAAACAATTCCTATCATATAAATTTATACTATATTTTTTTGAAATTATCTTATTTAATAATTTATAATTAAATTTTTTATCTTTTTGTGATAAACAAATTGTTTTACTATTTAATTTAATCTTGTTTATTACGAATATATAATTCGATTTTATAGAAAAAGACTTTAAATTAAATATTTGATTTTCACACGAAAATATTGAATTATAAATTTTTTTTTCAAATATATAATTCGTGATATTTTGCTTATTAATATAGTACAGAGATCCATGTTCCTGTATTCTTTCTTAATACATAAATAATTAATTATATATGATTTACCGATATTAAGATTACACAATTTACCAGTTATAATTCCAATTATATTATTATTATGTTTTAATTTTAGTACTAAGTTATGTTCTGACTTAAGAAAATTCATAAAATATATCTCGTCATACAATATAGGATAGTTGTATTTCATAAATAAATAAATACATACATAATCATTAATAGATGCTAATTCAACTATAAAATTTTTATTATCTGTTTTAATTAAAGGATCATTTGTATCTATAATACCATCAACATTTTCGAACTTATATTTATTCCAAAAATGTGATTTCTTCATTATTTATAAGTTATCAACATTATAAATCAATTCTCCATTTCTAACGAACAAATCCAAAATACCATTAGTTTCTTTAGCCTTACAAACTAAATTCATATCTTTGTCATATATATACTTTGATTCAGAATCAAAATATCCGTCTTCAATAATATCTGAAATAACGTACTTTATTTTGATAACTTTTTTGATCTTATATGTTTTAGATTCATTTACATATTCTATTTTATTATTTTTTATAGTATCGAAAATATATTCTTTGTTTATAGGTTCTAATGTATTGTACTTGTTATAAATAAATTCAATTGACGACTCTTTGAGAAGAGAGTACAATTGAGTTATTCTATTTAATTTTCTTTTTATAAGTTGAAACATTTCGTTATCAGAAGATTTTCCATTTTTTGTAAATGCTAATATTATATGAACATTTACATACTTTCTATCTATATTATAATGAGATCCATATCTCAATGATCTTCCTATAATTTGTCTTAATTGAGATTCTGACCACGGTATATCCAAAACAACAAGATCATTAACACATGTAAAAGACACTCCTTCACTACCAGCATTAGTAAAAATACAACATTTTACGTATTTTCCACTGTCGTTATTAATGTGATTAAACTCTGATAAGTTTCTTTCCCTAATATTTGATAATTTGGAATATTCTATAAAACTAATTTTAAATAATTTTAAATATTCCTTAAGTGTGTGGATATTCCTTCGTAACTTACGAATGGTTCATATATTAAACATTTACCTTTTGACTTTAATATAAGTCTACATGCTTCTATGTATTTACATGAATATTGTTTTAGTTTATGAAAATTTTCATCGTTTATATTGTCATCATCATTATTTATAAATTTCTGGATAATTTTATCATCAAAACTCATATTTTCTATACTGCGTCTAAAAGAAGAAAGTTTTGATTTTATAAAGTTATTAAATTCCTCTTCTGTCATTTTCTCTCTGATCTTCAAACCGTCGTATACAAATGTTGAAACCATTCTCCTTATAGGTTTCAATTTATACAAATCTTTGTTCAAGGACTCATATTTTTCTGCCTCGTTGTAAAATGATTCTTGATAATCTGTCATTAGTATTTTGTATATGTGAATGCGTTTAGATGCAAAATTATCATTTTCAATTGTATTTGTTAACGAATCGTTTTCAACTTTTTGGTACGAAACTATTGAAAGTAGTCCGTTCTTCAACCTATTTCTGTTAACTAACTTTTCGTCATCAAAATATCTTTCGTCAAAATTTACACAATATTTTTTCTAAGCAAATTTACAAGAATATTAAACTCTTTTATATCGTTTACAACTGGAGTTGCAGACATTAGAAGTAGTTTATTGTATTTTTCATTACAAACATTACTTATAAGTCTGTATAATCTGTTTATTTTTCTCTCTTTGTTGTCGTAATCCTTTTCTTTATTTCGTAGTATGAAATTGTGCGCTTCGTCAATTATAATTAATACTCTGTCTCTTTTGTTCTTATAATTTTCTAATTTTCCTTTAAATTTTAAAAAAACGTTATTATCATCATAATGTAGTATCTCAACTTTCTTATTACAATAATCAGATACTCCTTCCTCCCAAATTTTGTGTAAACTAGCTTTTACAAATATAAATATTCTCCACGAAGGATATATGTATGTGATATTCTTAATTATATATAATCCTAATAAAGTTTTTCCAAATCCAGTGTCCCAAAATACAAGTAAACTAGATAGTGTCTTCAATCCTATGAAAACTCTAGACGTAAAAGATTGATATTCTGTCAGTATTTTATCTTTCATATTAATGTCTAGACTTTTTGTGTTTTCTATTGCATAATTAATGTGTTGAGCAACTATCTTTTCCAATTCACCCATTTAATGATATTAATATTTGATATAAATGCTATTTCTAAATATTTTCAATATTATTTTTACATGTATATCTATAATATTCATTATACTTAGTGTATATCCACTAAGTATTTATGAACTTGTAGTAAGATCTGTTGTTATGAATATGGATAATAAGATAAAAAAAATATAATCTACCCATTGTCAAAAAATTTACAGTTTTTAGTAGTAATGATAATATACATAGTTCTGATGGTATAATGGATATTGTAGGTGATAATGTTATATTTACAATAAACGGGACTAGAATAGAGTTAGATATTGTTAAAGAATATGATAAAATTGTACCTATGATATACAGTAAATGAATGACATCAATCTAATTTGTTATCATATAAATGGATAAGTACTCTAGTGCTATATCTGATAATGTAAAAAAATCATCAAATTTTTTACGCGAAAACACAAGATGGATTACATTAGGAATTATTATTTTAGCTATATTTATAACACTCATAATGGCAATATGCGATAAATATGTTGAAAATGGAGATAATTATCTCTTAGGAGCCACATACTTTGATATATTATCAGTAATATTATGTATGTTCTTGTTCGTTAATTTATGCATAGGATACGGATCTGTAAAAATGTAGAAGCTTATTATTTATATAAATAATATGAATGAAAATTTTTTTATTCCAATAACTTCTGTAGTAATCATAGTCATAATTATTATAATATTTCTTTTTAATTATAATGAACATCTTATTATAAAAGAAACTAGAAAGGAAATAGATAAATTTAACGACGAATATTTTAAGGATTTAAGACAAAAAGAGACACAAATATTTGACTTTAAAGTTGAAAATATAGAAGAATTGGAAGATTTGGTTAAAGATTTAAATAAATTATCTCTAGATTTAACATCTCAAATAACACAAGTGTCAAATAAAATAAATGATGTAGAAAAAAAAGTTAATGATATAGAAATTAAAATAAATGAAAAGAATGACGATATTAATGTGCTTAAAAGAAAAATTTTAGAGGAAAAATAAGCTTTTGTAATTATTCATTTATATAAATGAGCATTTTACTAATTGTATCTATTGTTGTGCTAATAACAGTGATTTTATTCTTGTATATCAAGATTACATCAAGGGATATTATAAATGTTCAAGATAATTTTGTTCATACAAAAGAATTTTTCAAAGAAAATCCCAAACTTTACGAAAAGTACATTAGTGACTGCAGCAAGGAGTCAGATATGGATGATAAACTAGATAGTTTAAAGAAAGAGATTAATATAAATATTGTAAAAGAGATAAAAGATATTAATGAAAAAATCAATAGTATGAAAGAAGAAATTCTATCATCTGTAAATAAGATTGTGAAAGAAGAAATTATTTTAAGAGAGACTAGTTAAATATTAACTTATTTAATATATATAAATGGAAGAAAAAATAGACAAACAATCATTGGCCATTAAGAGATTGAACGTTATAGCAGAGATGCCTGCTTTTCGTGAAAAAATGAACTTCACAAAAGGAGGAAACAAAGGATTTGAAAAAGAAATAAAATGGGGACATGTTAAAGGTACAGACAAATATTTTTCGTACTACGAGGACAAAACTAATTCCGGTACTAAATATATAATCACTAGCGATCTAATACAGCATCCAAATTCAGAAAATAACGGAGGATTAAAAGTTTCAAAAAAATCAGATGTACTAGACGGAATAGATGGAGTTGAAGACATCGATAGCTGGGGAGGAAAAAGGAATACAAAAAAAAAGTAAACAATTACTTCATAGTTAGTCTCTGTAGAATTCTGAAACCTATATATATAATTATATCCATCCCAGGTCTATTAGGATTTCCTACCTTATCATCTATATAATTAACTGTCGATTTAAATTTTGTTCTAAATTTATTTGTCTCTTTAAGGAACTCGTCGTTTGTAAATCCATTAAGACTTTCTATCTTAAATACTTTTACAGCTATAAACTCTAACAAGTTTATCGATCCTATTATTAATATGGTTGTAAGATCAGATGATTCGCTTTCTGAGATTTTGTTGTATATATTATTAATATCAGAATTTGATAGATCATCCAAATCACACATTTCCATATTAAGATTATTGTTCTTGCAGAAATATACAATATCTCTTTTCTTTCTTATAACTTCAGAAATACTTTGATTTTCTAAAAGTTCTGTTAATTTATTCAGTTTATCGCTTTTATACTTACGTTGAATCTTAATATAAGCTTCTGGATCGACATTTTGTTCTATCTTTGGAGTATTTTTGTATTCGATCATTTGAACATTTTTTTCAATTACTTTATCAACTATATCTTCATCGTACAACCTACTTATCTCATCTATGTCTTCCAATACACTAAAATCTAACGTACAATCCTTTCCTTCATTTTTATAATCTAAAATTATATTATCTATTATATCATCATCGGCTATATTATCATCAGTTATACTATCATCGATTATATTATCAAGAACCTTATTGTTTTCAGTACCATGTTCCGTATTTATCTCACATATATCAAATAAGTCTTTGACTCGTAAGATATTCTTTTCTTCAAGTCCGAATAAAAAATAAAAATTAAAAAATAAATTTCTTATCATATCTCTTCCAATTAATCGATCTTCGTTATTGTCTGAAGAATTTTCAATACAATTCTTTACATATTCATAATCAAGAGATCCGTAAACCACATCATATTTATTCAATTTGAATGGATTTTCATCTCTTTTGAAATCATGAGCTTTCAATAAAGTCTTATTATCTATAGAATCAGAATTGATATAACTATCTTTGTCCAACATATTGATATATAAATTATTTATTTAGTATTTTTTTCTTTACTAAATGGGTAAACTAGAAAAAATAAAACTAGATTTTATATGTGATAAAATAAATTTATTATTGTATAATTATAAAAGGAACGAACTTGATGAAATAGAAAAGTTATTAAAGTTAAATGAAAACAATTGTCATCCAGAGGATAACAAAGATGACGTAGGATTAGCTAACTTAGTATCTAACACACTATCATTTTATGTTAAAAATATATTTCCGTACAAAATTAAATTAGGAGGAGGAATAAAGTTAAATCCAGACTTATCTATAATAAATCCTTACAAAAAACATGATGATAACTACACACTGTTGGATGAAAATACAAATAATTTTTTAAAGTTTGTAAGAACAACATATCCTGAATCTATATCTAGAATTGCTTGGGGAGAAAATAATTCAGACGGAAAATGTTTAAAAGATCTTTTTCCAGAGATCATTCCGAATTTCAATTTTTTCGATAGTAAGAAAACATCTATTCTTGATATGATATCTGATAACTATTATTTAGCACCTGTAAACATAGAAGTTTTAAAAAATATCACGTCATATATTACTGATCCAAAATTTAATAATATAAAGGAAAATCCTGATTTTTATTTATTTTCTCTTTTCATAAAAAATATATTTAACAAACACGAAAACGAAATTGGAAATACAGAATATGAAAATTTAAAAAAAAATGATGTTAATAATTGTGTTAATATTACCACGTCAGACAATGATAAATATTTATTGAGAGAAGTGTTGTCAAAACATTTCAATAATTTGAATGTTAATGACGATATTATAAATTTAATTAGGAATAATAGATCAAATATTAAATACGAAAGTTATAAAAATATTGACGATAGGAATATAAGTGAAATGTTTGAATATATAGATCCGTTAAGATTTTTATACAGTATGGAAATAGAAGGAGACGATATTGGAAAAGCATCAACTTTAAATCAGACTACAATGAAGTATTCTGACTATAAAAAATTAGATATATTTACTAGATATTTTTTAGAAAATGTAAATTATGTATTTGCTATTTTTAATCATAAAGGCTCTACGTACACATATCCTCTTTCTGATATACTTGATAGGATAGGCGATGAAAATGATATTAAACTAATATCTATAATTCCAATTCCATTCGATGATAAAATTACAATGTTTGATTTCTTTAAAAATTTAAAATACAAATATGATGACAAGATCGAAAAGCCTGTTGAGATAAAGTGCGGTACAAAAAACAACTTTGGTCTTGATAAGAAAGGTTCTATAAAATTTATAGAAAATGCAAAACTTTCAAAATCTCCTTACCAAATACTAAATATATATCTATATTTATTCGATGATTATCAAAATGTAAATAACGACGAAATATTCAGCAATAATGTTGAAAAACAAAGATTTATAGAATTTATACTTAGAAAACTTGGATTTAAAGTTAAATCTACTAAAATGATAAGATGTAACAAGGAAGTAGTCAAATTGGATGTCAGTCCACTGCCAAATGTAACTTGCTTTAAAAACATTTTATCTACAAAAAAAAATGTTCCAGATATTAACAATAGTATAAAAAAATTGGGTCCTTTGATAAATTTTATTAATAGTTTTTCTATAGTTTTCTATAGAAGAAGAAAAAGGAGGAAATAAAACTTGCGAAGAATTACATTTTAACGAAAGTCATGATCCAATATCATTATATAATAATCTGAATCATAAAGATATCAATAATTTTATAAATGATGATGATTTAGGAAAATATAATTTTTTTGCATCTGAAGATATTGATTTTTATAAAGGTCTAAAATACCTCAATGAATCAGATAATATTAATATAGATACTATATCTGATATAGTTCCACTAAATATATATTACAAGAAGAAATTTACAAATAAACTGAATAAAAAAATAAAAAACAACGGAGGAAAAAAAGTGTACGAGACTTTATCTGATTTCCTGAAATACATTGATGATAATCCAAAAGGAGGGTTGAAAGACGTATATGATAATGTTGGAGAACTATTAACAGAATTGACGGAAACACAAGATATTGATCAACAAAATATGTTAAGAAATATTATTAGTAGTATCCTAACTAGCGACTCGTTAAATGTTTGCGATATTAATATTCTTAAGAAAAAGTTATTAATGTTAAATAGCATTACGAACGATAGAGATGAAAAAGAACTTAATAGATTAATGTATGATATATCCAGTCTTTCAAATAAAATTCATTCTTTAAAACAAAAAGACATCACTGTCGAAGGTTTTGACGACGATATTTCAGATGTTATAGAAAAAATATATTTTCATACTTTGTCGTTGTACCAGCATTTAAATCTAATAGACGTAATTAGAAATTTTTTAACAATACTTCCAAATTACGGTATATCCATAGTTGAAAAAAAAGTTACTAGAGAAAATATAAAGGATATTGATATAACATTTTTACAAAATTCTCTGTATAAAAAAAATAAACTATTGAAAAAAAGATTCGAAGACTTGAAAAGGAATTTGGGACTTAAAGGTGAAACTTCAACTAAAACACTTATAGATGATATTTATGAACCATTAATACAACTCGACTAATCTTTACAAAAAGGATATCTTATTATATCTCCTTTTAAATTTCTTGCTTCAGATCTTGTTCCGTCTGCTTTGAATATTGTTGCAACTCCATTTAAACATTCAATTTTAGAAGTAAACAAATCTTCAATTTTTTTTGTATATTCTATTTTATATTTTTTTTCCTTATCTGTTTCATCTATTTTATTAAATATTAATTTGTATATATATATTACTTCTATATGAAAAAAGAAATATAATATTAAAATTATAAATCCAAAAAGAATTAGATTTAATAATAATATTAATACAGAATCTGAACCGATAATACTATAAAGTTCATAAAAGATAAATATAGGATTGAAATTTATTGTTTTTTCGTTATCTATAGATTTGATAGCCATTTAATCTAAAATTTTTTTAAACTATAATTTAATAATTTTCGTCTCCTATGATATAATTTAATATATTTTTAGACATTCTATTATAAATGGTTTTCGGTTTTCTTATTAATTGATCTTTATTAACATTCATTATTATGTGAGCATTCTGAGACAGCTGTATAACTTCACACAGATCATCGAAATGACTTAATATTATAACACTTATAACATTATCCCTTACTTTTAAACACGCATATTCTCCTGGAATAAAAGACATTAGTCTTTGTTCTTCTATTATAGGAGGAATTTTTGATAAAATATAAAAGAAAGAGATATAATTCTTGACTGTGTACAGGAACATTTTAATAAAACTATTATTTTCATGTAGAGTATAATCACTATCTGATACTTTACTTATATAAACATCTTCAGATACATTCGTCTGTATTACAAAATTTGTATTTTCAGATAATATTACAAGTCTTGTTACAGTAAATTCAAAAAAAATATTCTTTACCTTAAACATAATTTTAGTTCTCGGAATATTATATATATTGAAAAGATAACAGTCTGAATAACAGTTGTTCAAGTACATCTGATATATTATAAAAAGTTTCTGAAACATAATTTGATCTGATATATTTTTATTTAAAATAAAGTCATTACTAGTTATTTTATAAAGATATTTTTTTAAATTTTCATAAAGTAAGATACACTTGTTACCGTCATCCATTAATTTAAAAACAATAGGAAATCCTATAGACCTATTTGTTATAACATTTGATGAAAATTTTAACCAATATTTTACTATTATATTATTATACTATTATATTATTTTACTATTATATTATTCATGTAATTTTTTGTAAATATTCTTGCGTTGAACAAATCTGTGGTATAACATGAATATATGAGATTTAAATCTTCTCTGACAAGATATTTTTGACATAATTTACCTATTGCTATCCTTTCTTCGTTGTAGTTAGCAAATTTCGAAAATGGAGAAATATTTTTTCCTATTTTACTTAAGATATCAAGTTTATCAGTATATATATTTTTATAATTGTCGTCTTTTTTATAATTATCATTTTTTTTGTAGCTATCTTTATTATTTACATGTTCGTTATTATTTTCCATTTATTTAGAATTTTTAATCCATTTACTAAAAATCATACTACCGAAAATAAAATCCTCCAAATATGATAAATCTTTTTTTTCTAAATTTTTATTATTACATCTTATTTTTTTTACTGTACATCCAAATAAAAAATACTTTTTTAGATTATTAAATAATACACTGTCTATCTTCATTAATTTCTCTTCAGTTATAAACACTATCATAGAATGTACAAAAAAATGTACATCATAAATCCAATGATCATTGTTTGCAAATTTACTATGTTCTATCTTAGTATTATTATATGAGTCAAAATTGGAAAAATCAAAATCATTCAACTTAAAAATATATCTCTCAAAAAATTCTATAGACATTCTTTTATTTTTGTACTTATAATCTATAATCAAAGGATATTTCTTATTAAATACTAATATGTTATTTATTTTCAAATCATTATGCACGAAAAATTTAAAGCATTTATTAACATTTAACACAAACAACAAAACTTGTAACGTCAACATTCTCAAATAATCTACATCTCTTTCGTATGCTTTTGATCCAAAAGATGATATATCTCCACAATTATCTAGTCTCAACCCATCTGAAGTTTCCAAAGCTAATCTTTCTATCAATACATTGGATTTTAAAATGTTGTCTTTCAACGGTTTTTTAAAATTAACTCTATAATTATCCAAAAATTTCATTAAATTATTATAGTTATTTAATAAAACTATATTAATATGATCATTAACATATTTTTTATATAAATTACTAAATACAATATAAAACTTACTGTTGTTCTTATATTTGTTATATATATTTGATATAGAGTTGAAATCAGATATCTGCTTTTCTAATGACACAGATTGTAGCTTTGACAATTCCAAATCTTTCTCGAGTACATTCTTGCACGTTATAATCAAGAAAGAATATATAGATATTACAAGTTTTAAATTTTTACAAACTAGACCTTTTATAAGCAACTCTGGAATAGATATAAACTCGTTGTACTTACCAAAATTATTTTGTATTAATCTTTCTTTAATAGTTATAGGTATATCATACTCGTGTGTATAACTAACCTCGTTATATTCAAATATCAACTTAATACAATAATTATTATCACATCTTAAAACTATTCCATAACCACCAGAATTTATTAAATAAAGATAATTATTTAAATTGTAATAGTGCTTTATTCTTTCGTACTTATCAAAGTAAAAATCACTAAATTTATCACTGAATAAATTAGATACAGACTTATTTACATATATATCGTCAATAATTTTATTAATTATTGTAGTGATCTTCATTTTTATATCACTAAAGTTATTTTTGTTACATAATACATTGTAAATTTTATTTTCGTAATATTTTTTAATATCCATATTAAAAATTATTTAACTATTTAAATATTTATACTGTAAATAATTACAATGCCTGATTTTAACTTTACAAGAGATGAGTTTGATTTCAACGAAATGATTAAAAAAATAGATGAGATAGGATGTTTTAATTCAGTTATAATAGGAGGATCTGGTTCAGGAAAAACAGTACTGTCCAACAATATGCTGGAAAAATTTAAAGATGTATTTCACTATGTCTTTCTTTTCATAAATAACGAAAATAACGCAAAAAATTATAGTCCTTATGTACCTTTAAACCATATATTTACTAGACAACAATTAGAACAAAAATCAAAATCTAAAAACTTAATTGAGGAAAAAGCAAATGAAATCGGAGAATTTATTAGAGACAAATGTAATAAATCAAAAATTTTAATATTATCGGATGATTTGGGAAAAAGAAATAAAGACTATTACGGAGGACTCTTGCAAAATTGCAGACACTTAGGTATAAGTAATATAATTTTACTTCATGAAACAAATCACTTATTTGATTGTTCATCCGTTCATTATGTTTTTCTAACAGATATCAACGTTATAACTGAATCATTTAAAAGAAAATATGATTCAAAAAATTTAAACTCAATTGTAAGTGATATTCTGTCTAAAGAGAGATATGCTGTCATATCTTATGATAAAAGTATATATTATATAGAAAGAAACGGATTATCAACAATAATAAATACACCATTTTGCTATTACACAGATTCTCATTTAAAAAAAAAATTAAGACATTATTTCAAGAGATATTTAAAAGAATTTGAAGAAATTAATAATAAAGAATAAAATAATTTGTAATAAATGGAGTCGGATAAAGCAACAATTAAAATATGTTATAACAACAAATGTTATAACGTGGTAGAAATCTACTTCGATAGATTGTACTCGTTTTTTGGAGACGTAATGAGTAAGTCTTTAGAAATGAGAAATGTTCATCCATCAACAAACGGATGGCTTGATCCTAGCAATACAACAGATCATGGTCCAAATGTTGGCCTCATAAAATCCTTGAATGTCGGAGTAAGTGTAACGCATTATACAAGAAGTTTGCATGAAAAAATTTTTAACGAATTAGAGAAGTTTATTAAAGACGATACAAAAAAACATACTGATATTGAAAATGGAGTTATTGTCTCTATTGTTGATCACTCTGAATTTTATATAAATTCTATATGTAAGACATATGTTAAGACGTTTGTTAAGAAATTAAGAAAATTAAAGAGAGAAAATTGTTTCTCGTCTTACGATTTTGGAATCAGTGTTATACCAATGCACAAAAGAGACAAAGTTACCTCGTTGTTTTATCCTGTAGATGATATGTATTTACAGATAAGAATTACATTAGGAATAGAGAGGTTGGTACGACCTGTTATGGTAGTAGAAAAAGGATCCATAGTGTGCCAAGAATATTACAATGATATTATGAACGACAAAGAAGTGCTTAATGACTTTTACTTATTCATGCAGAAATATCCGCATGTTGTAGAATTTATTGACGTCGAACAAAGTTTGTATTCAAATATATGTCCAAGCGTAGAAAAGTTTTATTCTATGAACAATAACGATAAATTAAAAATAAATTATATAGATTTATCGTCATTATCAAAAGTAAGTCATTTAACATCTTATCTAACCGATATAGGGAGAATGGCAGGAGCAAGAGTTACATTGGGAGACGCTCAACAGAAGCATACGTTATCAGGAATGTCTAGAGACAACTTCAATAAATTTGATAATACATTGAATTTATCTCTTCCGTTTGAAATTCCGTGTATAACCAACGATACTTTGCAGCTTTCAAATTTAATCCACAGAGGATTTGGAGTTCATCTAATGGTAGCTGTTATGTCATGGAAAGCTATGAATTTGGAAGATTCTATCATATTAAGCTCGAGTTGTTACAAATCGGAAAATTAAGCGTGATTTCAACCACAAAGTATAGATCAGAAGTCCCTGTTCTAGGTTTAAATTCCCCTCTTCCTTCAAGATTGATTCATTCTCACAAGAAACTTGAAGCAACCGGGCTCCCTAGGATTGGAACTATACTTGAGAAAGATGATGCTATGCACAAACATATAGATTGTAGATTTAAAAGTGCTGAAAATTTCAACATCAAGTCAAATATATCGTTTGATGTGTCAGATGGATTATCTACAAATTATCCTGTTAGAGTGGAACGAATAAGGAAAGAAGGAAACAGTAATATAGTTATAAAATATCTCTTGAGTAGTTTCAGATATAAAGAGATAGGAGATAAAATGACAAACCAGGCAGCCCAAAAAGGTACTATAGGATGTATTATTGATAACAATATGTTGCCTCATACTATTAATGGGGTAACTCCGGATATAATTATAAACAGCGTTTCTATTATATCTAGGAAAACATTTAATTTCTACAATCAGATAAAACTTACCAGTAGTTATTCTTCGAATCCTTTCGGAGACAACAAGGGAAGTATTAAACTTATAAATTATCAACCTTTGACAAATACAGGATTAGATTCTTATCATTCTCAAATAATAAATAGATACAAGAGATATAATGATAATCTTACAGACGAGGAGTATGATGAAAAGGCATCTTGTTTGGTTGATCTATACAATCCTTATACACACGAATTGATAAAATGTGATGGTGGAAATAAACATTTTATGGGTATAGAGTATTACCTATTACTCACTCAGATGGCTATTGAGAAAATAACAGTGAGAAACAGAGGAAAGAAGACAAAATTACTTCAAGCACCTAGTGGAAAAAAAAGACAAGAAGGAATAAGATTCGGAGAAATGGAGGGAGACGGAATTGCGTGCCATGGAGCTTCAGATGTATTACTCTCTTTACTATCAGATTCAGTGGAAGACAGAATTAAATCGTTTATATGTACTAGATGCGGAGATTTCGCAACTCATGAGAGTAATCCTGACTATTCTAGATGGAAGTGTACCAGATGTGAAAATTTGTGTGTGAGTTACTCTCCAGAATTGAATAAGTTTAATTTTACATATGCATGTAAAGTATTCTTACAATCTTTAAATTGCAGGGGAAAAATTATAATACCAAAAATTGTGAAAGAGAAAATATTGTATCCCGATTTTTTATAGTTTAAATAAAATATGAAATATAAATTATTAAATTGAACTGTTTTTAGTATGGAAGTTAATAAACATTTGCTAAATAATTTAATTGATATTTTATTAATAAAAACTAAAATTATAAAGGGATATAATGAGAGAGATAAACTGAGTACTATTATGTACAATAAAGATACTATTACGGATATGACTTATGAAAAAGAGAAATTGAACACGTGTTATAAAATAATTACACGTTGTAAAGATTTTGAATATATATATTATGTATTTATAGATAAAGTTACAGGCTTAAATAATTTAGAATTTGGAAAAAACGTATATCCAGAACCTATTATATTAACATCTAAGGCAAATTTGTCAAAGAAAGATACAAAAACACACGAGTTAAATATATTTTATGAGAGAGAACTTTCGTTTAATTACATATCAAATATAGGAAATAATACGTTTATATTAATGAATAAGCAAAAAATGGAAGGAATAGTAAATTCACTAAAAAAATCAGTAAAAACGGTATTTAAAAAAGATATTGACGATAATAAAGAGATTAAAATATTTTATACTAAAGAGAGATATAATGATATATTTGGTGTTATATACAAATCAAGTAACGGATCTATAGGAACTAATTTTACTAGAAGATTTTATAAAAATATTCGCATTTAAATAGAATTATGAAGGAATATACTTTAGAATCAGACGATAGTATTTTAATTGAAGATATTAAGATAAGCAACATATTAAAGAAAAAAAATGATAGAAAAAAAAGAATATTTTATATCAATTCTTTTTCTGTAGATTCTGTTGACGACACATCAGATTCGGAATGTCTACAGGGAGGTTATAAATTTGATATAGTAAAGACTTTTATTAACAAAATAAAGAAAAATCCTAAGTTTAAGAAGAATTTTAAAAACTATAAGTTTGAAAGTATTAAACCTAGTGGCAAGGATATTGTAATGGCAGCTATTATCGACAGTAATTTAGTCAAAGCTAAATTGTCTCAGGAACAGTTAACTGAAAAGCATATCTCTGAATATATATTTATATATCGTATATCCCATTGATTTTTAGAAATACAGACAATAAAAATATAATATATCTCAAACAAATCAATACAAAAGGAAAAGAATTGTGAGAAGTAAAAAGACTGTATTCAGTGAAAAAAATAGACCCATTGTTATATTCTTTAAAGTTAATTCTAACTTGAAATTTTTTAAGCCTGTAAAAAAAGAGAAAGATGACGATAAGATCGAATCTATTGATAGTACTACAGCAGTAATGGAATATATTATAGGAAGAAATTTCTTGTTGATACGAAATCCGAAGGAAAATCTAAAAATAAAATCAATCAATAATATAGTATATAAAAATGATAATTTTGAATTAAAACAGTTTAAAGACGAAAGTTATCAATTTGAAAAGATGACAATAGAAGAATTTGAAAATATCTTAGGAATGATTGTAAAACAATGTACTAAATTTCAATAGATTTTAATATATTTTTATTTTAAATATTTTTATATTTCTTTAGCTTTTTTGTTTATATTTCTTGATATTGTTAGGTCTTCATTTGAGTCTGGAAAAAAATAGATAAACATGTTATCTTCGTATTTACTTGATAATAAACATCCTACTATATTTTTATAGTTATCATCTACAAAATATAAAAGAACATTATTAGTTATTTTATTAAAATCTTCATTAATGATTTCTTGAATTACGTTTATTTTAGGACATCCATAGTCTACAGAAATTATAGGACCTATTCTATTATATGTATCTGTTCTTCTACATTTATAATCTGATTTTAAATATTCCATTATTTTTAATTCTGTAGCTTCTCCTTGAACATCGTATGGATTCTGTCTGTATGTCAATATATATAATGCAAGGCACGAATCATTTATATAAAAAGCTTTAAATGTTTCAATTATATCAAATTTTTCTCTTTGATTTCGAAATTCAAACTTATAATTATTTAGTGAACTTGTACTTACAACAGTATCGTCCCAATCTAGAAAAATTACATGTTTATAATTTTTATTAATATTCTCATTTAATATTTCTCCTATATTCTTATGACTATCAATTATCCTTAATGTCATATTTATTTAAGTATATTATTTTCTGATATTTCACTTATCTTTGGAACTATCTTGTCAATTTTAATATATTCTTGTAATTTTTTTAATGAATTGTAATTGTTTCTAATATAATCTACATTATTTGAATTTGGTATATTTTTAAGTAACAAGTCTATTAATTCATTCAGTTCTTTCATTTAATAAAAATAAAATATACCTATATTCTAAGAGATCATTTTTTTGCAGTTATCACATTTACATTATCACAATATTATGAATGAATAATTTATTGTTCCCCTTAGGGTTACAAGCTTTTCTTCTCGCCATACATTTCCTTACATCTATACTTAGTCTATACTTAGTCTATCCTTAATCCTATCTTAACCTAACCGCCTTTTGGAGCAGGAGCGTGAGCCATATGTGCCCACCCTCCTCCTCCCCTACCTATACACACACACATCTCGCCTCTGGGACTTCCGTTTCCATTGCTTTGTACATCTTTTATGTCCAACTACTTCGCCCCTTCCCCCTCCCTCTCTCTCTCTCTCTCTCTCTCTCTCTCTCTCTCTCACTCTCTCTCTCTCTCTCTCTCTCTCTTTCTCTCTCTCTCTCTCTCTCTCTCCCTTTTTCTCTCTCTCTTTCCCTTTTCCTCTCTCTCTCTTTCCTTTTTTCTTTCATGCATCTCTCTCTCCTTCACACATTCTTTCTTCCTCCTCCATATTTCCTTCCCTTTCCTCCTTCCCCTTTCTTTCTCTCTCTATCTCTTTCATCCACCGTTCCCCTTCTCCCCCCTCTCCTAATACCCAGCCTACCGCCTCCTGCCAGCTTCCTCCTCCTTCCTTCCACTCTCTACACTCCTCCCATACGTGTTCCCATGTTTCCCTCTCTCCTCCACATAATCTGCATCTCCTTTTTTCCTCCTCCTCCCAGTACCTTCCCTCCCTTACTTCATTCCCCAACCTGAATCTTGCCACTCTCTTCCATCTGCTTTCACCCCATCCTTTTTTTAGATAATCCGGTATCCCTTCCCCTTTTACTTCCTTGTACCATCTACTAAACCTCGATTCACTTATCTTTTCCCTTCTTTCCTTTCTCTGTTTCTCCTTGTCCCTCCTCTCTAATTCCTCATACCTCGCCTCTCCCTTCTCTTTCTTCTTCTCCACCTCCTCAATTGATATCTCCCTTTCCTCTAAGAACTTCCTCCTTTCTTCCTCCCATTCCGATCTCACTCTTCCCTCTTTGAATCTCTCTTTCATCTCCTCCCTACATTCCCTCGCTATCTCACTTCCCCTCCCCTCATCTAATCTTTTTTCAAACCCCCACGCCCTCCTTCCCGCTCTTCCCCTTAGTTTCTCCCTTTGTAGTTCCTCTCTCACCAAGTATCCTGGCGTCCTTGCCTCTACTCCCAGTACCCATCTTAAATATCTCTCCTCTGCCCTTTCCATTTCCTCTCTCTCCTTCCACCCCCATATCTCTACCCCATACCCCATCACCGTCCATACCAATTTATCAAATAACCATAACCTTCTCCCCCAATCCTTCCCGAATCTTCTTTTCCCTATCCCCCATACCTGCCCCATCACCGTTGTCGCTTTTCTCACCCTCTCCCTGATCTGTGCCCCCTGCCCTCCGTTTCTCTGTATTATGTATCCCAGATATCTAAACTCCTTCACCTCCTCAATTATCTTCCCTTTCCATCTCCATACCTTTTTCCTCCATCTCCCTCCCCCCTTTCTAAACCTCATGATCTTCGTCTTTTCGGTGTTCAGCTCTAAATTCTTCCTGTCCAAATATCTTTCTAACCTTTCCATCATGCCCTTCATCTCCTCCTCCTCCTCTGCTATCAAAACCATGTCGTCTGCATATGCTAAGGAGTATATCTTGCGCCCTCTTAACTTTACTCCTCCCCATTTCACTTTCCCCATTTCCTCCTCTATATCTGCTAACATTACATTAAAGATTAGTGGGCTCAATGGGCACCCCTGCCTCACTCCTCTCGCCGTCCAAAAGTTCCCCCCCTCCTCCCCTCCTACCCTTACTTTACTTTTCGTCTCCTTCAACACCTCCTCCACTCTTTCCACCAACCCTTCCCTTACCCCTCTCTCTCTCATTGCCCCCACTAATATTCCCCTATCCACCGAGTCGAATGCTGCCTTTAAATCTATAAACAGCGCCGTCATTTTTCCTTTCTTTTTTCCCAGCTGTCTGTTCACTAAATAATTTAAAACATATATATTGTCTAATGTCCCCATCCCTTCTCTGAAACCTGTCTGACTCTGTGGTACTATTCCCTTTTCTTCCACTTCCCTCCTTAGCCTCTCTGCCAACGTTATTGTATATATCTTGTAACATGAACTCATTAATGTCACCCCTCTGTAATCTTCCACTTTCTCTCCCTCTCCTTTCTTTCTGATCGGCACCACTACTCCCTCCTTCCATTTCTCCGGCCATCCCTCCCCCCTCCATACCCTGTTACACCAGCTCCAGACCCACTCTTCCACTTCTTCCCCTCCATATTTCCATGCTTCTCCTGGTATCCCGTCCACTCCCATTGCCTTCCCATTTCTTAGTTTTTTTATCGCCTCCTTTATTTCCTTTCTGCTGATCTCTTCTTCCTCCTCTCCCTCCCCTCCTTTCTTCCTTTCTCCCCCCTTTACTACTTTTCCTTCTGTCCCCCCCAGTAGCCTCATGAAGTACTCTTTCCACTCCTCCATTCCTATCCCATCATTTATCCTAGTTCTTCTTTTCCTTTCTCTATTTACTATTTCCCATACCTCATTCTCCCTTTTTACTTCCCTTGCTCTTTTTTCCCATCTTTCATTTTCCTCTTTCTTTTTCCTTTCACACGTTTCCTTATATTCCTTCTTCTTCTCTTTATACTCTTTCCCTTCTCCTCCTTTTCTTCTCCATCCTCTTAACTCCCTTCTTGCCTCCTTCTTCTTTTCCTCACATTCTCTGTCCCACCATCCCCTCCTCTTCCCCTCCTCTTTCCCCACGTCCCGCTCCACTTCCTTTATCGCCTCTTTCATCTTCCTCTCCATCCCTTCCCATTCTACCCTCATTTCTTCTTCCCCCGATTTTAACCCTTCCATCCTTTGTTTGAACTTTTTACACCCCTCCTCATTCCATACTCCTCTCCATATTTTTCCTTTTTCCCTACTCTCGTTCCTCTTCCTTTTTTGTCTTTGTCCCTCTCCCTTAACCCATACCTCCACTGGCTGGTGGTCTGACTCTATGTTGTCTCCTATCCTTAGCCTTTTTATCTTCCCCCTCGTATCCTCATCTGCTATTACGTAGTCTATTACCGTATTCCCTTTTCCTCCTGTGAACGTGTACTCCCCCTCCTCCTCTCCCTCTATGCATCCATTCAGTATTCCCCATCCTCTTTCCTCCAAGAACTCCACCATCACCTTCCCCTCCCTATTCATCTTCCTATCCTTCGATTTCCTTCTCCTTCCCTCCCCCTTCCCTCCTCCTTCCTCTCCCTCTTTCCCTATCTCTATACCTCCTCCCTCCTCCCCTGTTCTCGCATTAAAGTCCCCCCCAATTATTGTACTCACTTCTACCTCCTTCTCCCCTACCCACTGTTCCATGCTCTGTAACATCTCCTCCATATTCCCATTAACGTATACCCCCACCACCCTCCTATCACAATATTATATTAAAATAATATATTAAAATCATATTATATTTTTTTATAATATAACCATATTATAATTTTTTGATTTCAAAAATGTTATTGAATAATTCTCGTATGGTTATATATCTTCTGTTTAGTAATATGTCTTCTTTTTTAACTATATTTTTTAAAATTATATAATTATCATTATAATACATGATATTTCCGTGAAGTGTATCGGATTCGAAATCGTTAAGTTGCGATAAAACATATTCTATATAATGTTTTATTTTTTCTTTATTTGCATTATAATCATTAAAT
Organism: Linepithema humile; assembly: GCF_040581485.1. Classification (NCBI taxonomy): domain Eukaryota; kingdom Metazoa; phylum Arthropoda; class Insecta; order Hymenoptera; family Formicidae; genus Linepithema; species Linepithema humile. The sequence goes on from NC_090132.1 coordinate 13,406,037, forward strand.
GCCATTTGTCTTAAATATGTATATTTGTCAAAATTTCTTGTCAAAAGTATTGATTTAAAACGGTTTTCGTCATTCAATATTTCTCTAATAAATTTTAAATCATTAATTTTTGAATTCATTTTGGTATCAATTTTATAATTATAAAATTTCATTTATAAATTAAATAGTAATTCTGACATCATACTATAACATATATGATTTTTATTATTATAAAGACCATTATTTCCGCATGATATATACCTATCAGATTTTGATGGATTGTGTTTTTCACAATCTAAAATATCATTGTCTCTTTTAATAAATTCTATATCTAAATGTCTTAAGTTTTTACTAACGATAAACCATGCTCCATATTTACAGTTGATTGTAGTTAATCCAGCCTCTTCAGCTTTTTTAAATATTAGGTTATTAACTTTCTGTCTACTTAATATGTGTGACAATAGTAATTTAAAAATTATTATGAAAAAAAATACTGTAAAGTATAAAGAAAGCATTTATATGTTCAAATATTAATAAATATGGAATCCGCGTGTTTACCGATATTTAATGAGATTAAAGAACAAAAATCTAATGGCTTAATGTCGTTTGTTGATGTACTTAAAATCTAATGTGATAAACTTGTTAATAGAATGTTTGTAACAACTTACAACAATAATATATCTATACCATCATTAAATCAAAATTTTATCTTTCATGATCATAATTTACATATATCTCCTTTTGATATAATTAAAGAACTTTCTAATATTTCGATATTGTATTTATTTTCTGATTATATGATTGATATTTTAGAGAGAAAAATAGGATATGGTATATATTATAGTATAAAACTACAAAATAGAGCTTATTTTGAAAATATTAGAGTTATAAAACCTTTTATTGTATCTAATGATAATAAGATAAAGCAAGTAAAACTGAAAGATAGACACAAGTATCATTATTTAATTAAATTACCGGCAGTTGAGGAAGAGAATATTATAATAAAGTCTGACGGAATATTATTAAGTAGCAATATATCATTTGATAATATTATAGCTAAGAATTTATCAGATACATTTGAAATAGATGAGAATGAGATTATAAAAGAATATAATAATTATAAATCATTAAGAAGAGAAACTACAGAATCAAAACCATTTTATGTTTATGGGTGTGAAAATACAATAACTTTTAATATTTTTCATTATTTTGACATTAGTATATCTCAATATACTGATTTTATAGTAAAAATAATTGATATTATTTTCAATATTATAGAGGAAAGTATTTTTTAAATTTCGATCATACATTATATATTTATGATAGAAGTAACATTAGAGAGAAATTTCATAGAAATTCTAAAAAAAGCTACGATGAAATATATACAGGGTGTCTGGCAATAATCGCCCCACCGGTCATATACAGGTAGAGGAGGTCAAATCGAGTAGAAAAGTCCTTTACCATTTTTTAATTTTCATAATAAGTACTGAGTAATTAACGAAAAAAGATCGGCGAATCCGCGCGAGTAAAGCGCGCGCGGTGAGAAGGACGTCCCACTGCTACGCGATCACTAGGACACAAGGATCTAGCGTTACGCGCCGCTCGTATGTTGCCATTGTCATTTGTAGAGCGCTCCTCCCAACGCTTCATCGCGCGCCTAGTGATCGCATAGCAGTGGGATGTCCTTCTCGCTGCGCGCGCTTTACTTGCACGGATTCATCAATCTTTTTTCGTTAATTACTTAGTACTTATTACAAAAATCAAAAAATGGTAAAGGACTTTTCTACTCGATTTGACCTCCTCTACCTGTACATGACCGGTGGGGCGATTATTGCCAGACACCCTGTATATTCGTTATTAAAGAGAAATTCTAAGACATCATATTCAGTTTCATCTATTACGATAGATAACACTACAAATCCGTTGTATTTTATATTTGTTTTTATTTTGTGTAATATTATATTATCACAGTGTTTAAATATTTAAAAGTTTTATTTATAGAAAATGAAAATATATCTCTACTATTAAATGCTTGAATATTTTCACATATTATATTAAGTTTCCTATCTGTTTCGGATAACCATTTTTCCAAGTTGTTAAAACCAAAAACGTTTCCGTTCATTTATAATGAATAATATTAATATAATTAATTTTATAGAAAGATCTATAACATATTCAAACTTTTTGAATTTTGATGTAGATAGTATATGTATTGATGAGAAATATAAAAACAAAATAAAAAATGTTATTAAAAGTTTAAAAAGTCCTGAAATAATTTATTATGATTATAATAATGAAGAATCGTTGAATTATAAAGAATCGTGTGCTTATTTCTACAATTTTCACGAAATTGATACTAATATAATATATAAAATTATACAGAAATCAGATTATATATTATGCATAACTGATAATATAAAAAAAAAAACAAGAGAATTTATTGAAGATATTAATAAAAAATGTATAATAGAATTATTTTGGGAAAAAGATAACAGTCTTCTTGGTCTAATAGTAACTATGAAATATATATATTCTGTAGATATAAAATATATATTTGTACATTTTTAGGTGTTTTATATATTATCGAAGTTTAGTACTTTTTTATTAACCTTTAAATATTCTGTGGGTTTTCTTTCAAAAAAGTTAGTTTTTCTATTTAATATGATATTTTCCATAAAATCAAATGGGGATTTAACATTATAAAATTTTTCATATCCAAGTAACTCTATAACATTATCTGCTGTAAATTTTATATATTGAATCATTTGTTCTTTATTGAAGCCTATTATTTCAACATTTAAAGATTTATTATAAAATTCTGTTTCGATGTTCACAGCTTCTTCAATAATACTATATACCTTATTCTTGGATATTTTATCACAATCATCAAGCTTATTTCTATACATATAACATGCGAATTCACAATGTAATTGTTCGTCCCTAGCTATGAGTTCATTTGCTTGTGCGAGTCCATTCATTTTTCCAAGATGTTTCCCGAGTCGAAATTTAAAACCTACTATAAACCTCATACATGGTTATTTGTGCCTCTAATAATGTTCCTTGACCTACAAGTTCTATCTTGAAAATGTTATGTCTTCTTTTGGCCTTTCTTTAATCTTGTTGTCCTAGAAAACCCTTATTTTTATTGATGTTAAATATACAATTCCTACTTTCGTTCTTACAACTCCTACCTCTTTTGAATCTCCAAATCTTATCGAAATTTCTAGCAATAAAAATATTAATATTCAATCTATAATTGAGTTCAATTTCTATTATTTCAGATTAATATAATAAATGTTATAATATAAAATAAATAATAACAAATAAATAGTAAAAAATATTTTTAAAAATTAAGTGCAACTCAGTATTATATTTAGTATTATAAATAACTAAAAATTTATTCGAATAAACAAAAAACAATTGAAATTCAAAATTTTATTTAATATTTTATTACATATTTGACCTATAATTCGAAATTATTTAATGTTCTATTACCACATTTACTTTATTTGTATTTAATGCATATCTTAATTTCAATAAGCGCAATACATTAATTATGTAATTTACTTAACTGCAAATAGATATGTAAGAGATAAGTGAATATTATTTATATAATATTTGCTTATAGTAGCCTATTTACAGTTAAGCAAATTATAATAATTAATATATTGTTTATTGAAATCAAGATCCATACATTAAATGCAAGTAGAGTATATGAGATAATAGATTATTAAGTAATTTTGAATATTTATTTTCTAGAAATACATATTTATAGAACCTGGAGCCTTTTTAGAGGTTCTCAGTAGGTACTCTTTTGAGCTTCCACATGGAAAAAACGGCAATAAGTAACAATTTTTAGTATTAAAGGAGGGCAATAGCCAATGTAATGTTATATCTATATATATGAATTAAAGCTTACATTGGTTCTCCAAATTCGACAAAACTTGTAGGTTTAATCTAGGCTAAAAATTTCGACTCGGGTTCATATAAAATATAATAGCAAAAGAGCCAATAAAAAATACTCCCTCTATTATTGAAAAAGCGACTAGTCTGGCTCCGAATGAATCGTTCGAGTTCATCCATTTTTCTATCCATGCTATTTTATTATCTATTACAGGATCAAGACAAATTCTATTATTCAATTTTACAATTTCGTCCTTATCATTAATGTATATATTTACAAATTTATCATATACAATCTCATGTATATTTTCTATAACTGTCTGTATATTATAAAAGTACTCAGCCCCTTTTATAGATAGAATGTCGTTGGAAAATCTTGTCTGTATGTTCTCACATATAAGTCCATCGCTGTGAAGGAAGAACGCTAGTATATATTTTAAAACATTTCTCTGATCATTATTTAAGCTATTCCAGTCGTCAATATCTTTAGTAAAGTCTATCTCATTTTCAGTCCAGAAGAAATTTCTTTGTTTTATATAAAATTCGTATAAGTCTTTGTCATATCGGCAGCTAAATGAGTACGATTTACTCATTATATTGGAATTCTTATAAGTATTTGTATAACTTAATTAAATTTTCACTTTTTTGTACATTTTTTCTTAGGTACGTTTTTCTTAATATTTATTTTTTCTGTAACATTTTTTTTAATATTTATTTTTTTGTTTAGTTTATTATTATATTTATTACTATCATCTTTGTGTATATTTAAATTACTGAATGTGACTAGTATATCATTGTCGGAATTGTAGTCGTCGTCTGTAAATGTATTACTGTAACAATCATCTACATATGTTAAATTTACTTGGTATATATCAGACTTTTTTATTTGCCTAGAAGACGACATTGTTAATATTATTATATTAACATAATATAATAGAATTTCATTTTTAACTTGGGTTTTTTGAAATATTACATTATTAAATAAATGATAATAAGAATGATAGATCAAAATTCTCAATTCATGCTTACCAATTGGTTTTATTACATTGATAATAATAAAAATAAAGATATTATTATGAAAATAATAAATAGAACTGGTTATTTTACAATTACAACAAAATATTTAATACTTACATAGACGAAGATATATTAAATTCCAAAATACTTCCTCTTAATACTTGCAATGACAAAGTTAACGAGTCTGTAACTTATTTTTAGTAGTATAAATGTCTTCTGATATTAAAAGAGTATTATTCGATTATATTTCTTCAGATAACGAGTATATTACAAAAAAAGATCTAAAGAAATTTTATAAGATATTTGAAAATGTAAAATTAAAAGATAAACAATTAGAAGATATAATTGTAAAATATGACATTAATAAAGATAATAAAATAAGTTTCGATGAATTTAAAAATGGAATTAAAGAATTTGATACATCTAAAAGCTCTCAAGAATTATTTTACGATAATGTGTCTAATAAAGAAAAGGATGATTTAGATTATGATAAGATAAAGACGATTTATAAAACGTATCATCCACATAATGATTTAGTATCTATAGATAAAGAATTATCGATATTAAAATGTTTATTTGATAGTAATAATGATGATAAAGTATCAAAGAGTGAATTTATTAATGTTTTATCTGAAATATTAAAAAAGTAATTACTATTTTTTTTCTGAAAAAATTTCAGATAATATTGTAAAATTGTTTTTTTGACTTTGTTTTTTATTACACTCATTGAAAATATATTCGTGAATTGTATTGAATTTAACTCTTTTAACTGTATTAACTATAAAAAAAAAAAAAATCGATATTTATCAATTCGTATATACCATCAGTTATCATAATACAATAAAATTTTCTAGATATATCGAGTGTTTTGATATCTGGTATTGGAGTTAGTGGATCTGTATATCTTGAATATGAAATATTTTTGCAATTGTAATCACCCAATGTTCTTGAAATCAAAAATGTACTTAATATGTTTTTGATTTCGCTTATCATACTTGGATGTACGAATATTTTATTTCCTAATGGTATTTTCCCAGAATGGCCATTACATCCAGTATTTTTTGTAAGTTGACATGTATCACATTCTACATTATTAACTTCTCCCAATCTTCTATCCTTGATAGTACCTATTTCAGATGATTGTTTATTTTTATTGATTTCTATGTCTGCAGATTCTACCAATTCGTTAGTTAATATACTGAATTTTAATTGAATATCCATATTTTAAAAGTTGATATTTATTTTAGTATATATTTTCAATATTCTTATTTAATTCTTTTTAAAATTAACAATAGGAAGTTAAAAGTAACCATATTTAATAATTAACAGCATAAAGAGAAAATATAAGTTAGAAAAAGTTAATATAAAAAGTTATTACAAGTTTATATCTTGTAGGCTGTTACTAATAAATTTATTAAAATAATTAAACTCGTATTTTGAATTTATTATATTTAAATAATCACTTATGTGATTATCATATTCACAAGCGTAATCTTCTATATTTGTTCTATACATTATGTTTAATTTTATCATATTTTTATGGTAATAATCTAAATCGTTACCATGAAAATTATATGTATAATTTAACATTCTATTGCTTGAAAAAGTTATCTTTTTAATATTTTTGTTTTTATAACTATTTCTTTTTATATTTAGTATATGTGATATCTTATAGATATCTTTAAATAAAGAATATTTATTTACAATTATTTCATAATCAATGATGTTAAAATCAGATTTATCTATTAATATACAGTACATTAAAATGTTAAAAAATTTTGATTTATACAATTTGCTATTTTTTTTTATATGACATTTTTTAATTATATTATTCAATAATGAATTTTTAAATTGTTTGTGACCATAATCACCGTAGACATTAAATATTTTTTCATATTCATCTCTTAAATTGTATTCTACATGATCGATACTTGTATATATAATTTCTTCTTTGTAATATAGATATATCTCTTTTAAAAATCCTTTAAAATAATTGTCTAAATAATTTTCAAAATGCTGATAATGTTTATGAATATTATTATTAAGATGATAATATATACATCTTTTAACATATTTTATATCCTGACATTTTTCGCATCTATAGTATTTGTTGCAATATTTTATAATTTGTTTGTTTTTAATAATATTTAAAATCGAGTAGTCTTTTCTATATAATGATGTATACAGAAACTTTATTATATCCAATGATTTATTTTTTTCATTGTACTTATTTTCTCTAATATAAGGATTTTCACATGAACGCATATATTCTAAATTACGTTCCATATTTTTAATTGGTTAGTGTAAAGATGTATGTCATCAATTATTAGTCAAATTATTTATTAATAATGTTAATGTACAAGTGTATTGTCTATTTGATAATAACATGTAGCAATGTTATAATGTTTTAAGATATATTATTTGTTTGATAGTAATAATGTTAGTTACATTAAAATGTGTTATATTTGATAATAATTGTTATAATACTAATACAATTGTATTAATATTAATACATATTATTTATTTTATAATGAAGATATGTTTTTTATTAATATTAATATAAATTACATTAATACTAATATAATTATATTAGTATCAAGATATGTTGTTAATTTTGAAGTGATATTAATTCAGTTTTTTCATTAATTAAATTTTTTTATTTTAATAAAATTTGTTTTTTTCTTTTTAATAAATGTTAGAAGAAGATAAAACCAGACTTCAAACTACTTTAAATACAATTAAGACGGCGGGAGATAATTTAAACGTAAGATCTAATCTTACTGTAGATGGAAGCATAAGAGCTAAAAATATAATACTCGATGATGATAAAATTTGTTTAAATACTGAATTATATCCAAATATAAAAAAGGAGACTTTATTGGCTTTAATAGATCAATTGATAGATAGCAGCAATAATGAAGGTAATAGCAAAGAAAAATCAGATTTTGATATTCCAATTGAGTTTGAAGATAATATGTGTTCCAAGACTATTGAAATTATAAAAGATATTGATAATTATTTTATTGCAGATATTTTAATTATTGACGATAAGGTAAAGATTTTAAGAAAAATAAATGAGGGATTTAAAGATTTAAAATTTTCATATAATAAAAAAAAAAGTACTTAATTATACTTTCAAGCAAAAGTCAAATATGAACACAAACGAACTAAAGATAAATATTAAATAATTTTCTAAATGTTATCTATTATACCATAATTACGTAACCACCATCGTAACACAGTTTACACATTTTATGCTTACATTTTATATAATCTGATATTTTAAATTTATATTTTTTTGTATTTTTTACGTTATTGCAAATAGTGTTGTAATGTAATACTTTATTATCTTTTGAATACATTGTAATATCTATAAAAGTTGATATTATTAAACTGTGTTCTTTACAATATTCTACAAATAGTTTAAAAATATTGGTTCTAAATTTTCTTGTAACTTTTTCAAGTACAATATTGTCACTAGATAATGTTGTATAAGATCCGTAATCGTTTATTTCATAAATTACAGAATTATTGCTATTAATTCCAAGAAGAGTTCCGTGTTCTAGAAATTGTTGGTATATTCTATTCATGTTTTATTAAAATTATTATAAATTTTCATTAAATTTAATTTCTGTACGAGATTGAAATATCTGCTTTTTGTAAAACAAGATGATGTATAATATGAATCAAAAATTATTGAAACTTTTAGAGATTTAAAGTACTTATCTATAATTTCGTATGATTGAATTATCATTTCAAAACAATATTTTCCTTCTTTATCTTTATTAAACGAATATTTTGTTCATAAAAAATATAAAGAATTTATAGATGCTAATTTCATCATTTTTTTATTGTAATAATGGTAAATGAATATTTCATTTTTATTTTTTATAAACTTGTCAAATGTTAAAATTCTAGGACCTTTATCTGAAATTTCTACTATATAGTCGTTGTCACTATTATATTTATCTTTCAAAGTTTCTAATTTATCCATTAATTTTTTTATATCTATAATATTATGTATGTTATCTAAATATTTGATGTGTTCAGGTACATATATTTCGTCTTTTGGCTTTAGAAGGTTAATTTTTTTATATTCTAAATATAATTTTATATTATTGTATAATGTATTAATTTCTTTATGTATATCGTGTCCGAAATATATTGCTCCGTGTTTTATCGGAGAAGGAGTAATGATAAAGGTTTTGCTGTAATGATTGCTTGTTAGTAAAACGGATCCCGGTTTCAAATATTTTTTTATGGTATCGATATTTATTTTTTTATACGTCAATGGTAAAATTTAATTTTAAAAATTATTTATTGGGGTATTATTTCAGAATAATTGGAAGCTGAGTTTTATTTAATATTATATATATTATTTATTTTTTTGCTTTTATTGATTTTTTTTTTTATTTTTTTATAGATTTAAATATTTTAATATAAATTTAATAATATATTATATGAATAATTAAATAATCAAAAATTCTTATTAAATAATTATTTATATAATATATTATTGAATTTAAATTAAAAGATTTAAATCTATAAAATAATCAAAAAAAATAAATCAATAAAAGCAAAAAAATAAATAATATATATAATATTAAATAAAACTCTGCTTCCAATTATTCTGGAATAATACCCCAATAAATAATTTTTAAAAATGTCAGAATCAGTTTTACCTCAAGAAAAAAAAAAAAAAATAAAATACAATTAATTATCATAAACAAAAAAATCCAATAAAAACTTTCATTAAAATTATAAATGAAAAAATTTTTGATAATTTTTTTTTATTTAAATACATAAATATTAACCCTAAAATTCATATTCCAAAAATATTTATGTGTTTGAATAAAAAGGATTTATCAAAAATATTTTTATTTATAATTTTAATGAAAGTTTTTATTGGATTTTTTTGTTCATTAAAATTAATTGTATTTTATTTTTTTTTTTTTTGAGGTAAAACTGATTCTGACATTTTTAAAAATTATTTATTGGGGTATTATTTCAGAATAATTGGAAGCTGAGTTTTATTTAATATTATATATATTATTTATTTTTTTGCTTTTATTGATTTTTTTTTTTGATTTTTTTATAGATTTAAATATTTTAATATAAATTTAATAATATATTATATGAATAATTAAATAATCAAAAATTCTTATTAAATAATTATTTATATAATATTAGAACAACACAGGCGCGCGCTTCGCGCGTGCTATTTAGCTTCGCATATCCACTCTTGTTTACATTTTTTCAAGCTGTCAAATTGTACAGACGTATTCCCTGTTCAAAAAACGCATTTTTTTAAAAAGAGTGAAAAAAGAGTGAAAAAGTGAAAAAAGGAGAAGGAAAGGATAAAAGAGAAAAGTAAAAAAAAGGTAAGTAATAATTTTAAAAATTCTCATATCTATAGCGCGCACCACTTCCAGTACATGCTTTCCTCTCCGTGCACGCTGTTCTTTATGCTTCTTATTAATCCGAGTGTTTTTTTATGAGTACTTTTATGAATACTTTTTTACATTATTTAAAAATTTTAAAGAAATGAATTTTAACAAATATCATCTAGCAATTGCAAATATCTCTCAAAGTCGATCTTTCAAATGGAGATTATTGTTTGTATGAAATTAAATCATCAATGTATTATTTGAGAGATCGACTTTGAGAGATATTTGCAATTGCTCGACGATATTTCTTAAAATTCATTTCTTTAAAATTTCAAGTACTCAATGACATTATTTAAAAATTTTAAAGAAATGAATTTTAACAAATATCATTCAGCAATTGCAAATATCTCTCAAAGTCGATCTCTCAAATGGAGATTGTTATTTGTATAAAATTAAATCATCAATGTACTTTAATTTCATACAAATAACAAAATTTAAAATAAGTTTCTCTAGAGAAATTATTTTTAATTTTGTTATTATATAAATGTACTTTAATTTCATACAAATAACAATCTCCATTTGAGAGATCGACTTTGAAAGATAATCGCAATTGCTCGATGATATCTGTTAAAATTAATTTTTCTAAAATTTTTAAATAATGTACGTATAAATAATAACAAAAAGATAGCAAATAATTTTAGCATTAATGATTTTGTGCTTTGACTTATGTATAATATTTTTTTTTACATTGCCTGGATAGCTAAAGATTCAGCTAATAATTATAATTTGATACTCTATTTACTATAATATTTTAATGCTGAAACCGTTTTAATATTAAGTTATCCAGCCAATATAAAGAAAAATATTATACACAAATCAAAGCACAAAATCATTAATGCTAAAATTATCTGCTATCTTTTTGTTATTATTTATACGTACATTATTTAAAAATTTTAGAGAAAATTATTTTAACAGATATCATCGAACAATTGCGAATATCTTTCAAAGTCGATCTCTCAAATGAAGATTGTTATTTTTATGAAATTAAAGTACATTGATGATTTAATTTTATACAAACAACAATATCTATTTGAGAGATCTACTTTGAGAGATATTTGCAATTGCTGGATGATATTTGTTAAAATTCATTTCTTTAAAATTTTTAAATAATGTAATTAAGTATTTAAAATTTTAAAGAAATAAATTTTAACAAATATCATCGAGCAATTGCAAATATCTCTCACAGTCGATCTCTCAAATGGAGATTGTTATTTGTATAAAATTAAATCATCAATGTACTTTAATTTCATCGCTTTGACTTATGTATAATATTTTTTTTTACATTATTTTTTACATTCTTTACATTTATTTATTTATTTATATACATACTTTTTCTTTTTCCTTTTCTGCTTATTTCTTCTTTATATTTCTTTTTTTTTGTTGTTCCACTTTTATTTTATTCCTCACTCTCTCTCTCTCTCTCTCTCTCTCTCTCTCTCTCTCTCTCTCTCTCTCTCTCTCTCTCTCTCTCTCTCTCTCTCTCTCTCTCTCTCTCTCTCTCTCTCTCTCTCTTGTCGTTTTTTTATCCTTTAATAAAATTTAAGAAATTAATATGTATTTATAGTGTAAATATAAGCTGTATTATAATGAATATTTAATTATATATATATATATTCCGGTAAAGCATCCAAAAAAAAAGTCAGTTTATATATATATATATATATATTTCTTAAAAATTTTTAAATAATGTAATTAAGTACTTGAAATTTTAAAGAAATGAATTTTAACAAATATTATCGAGCAATTGCAAATATCTCTCTAGTCGATCTCTCAAATGGAGATTGATATTTGTATAAAATTAAATTATATAAATTAACAATCTACATTTGAGAGATCGACTTTGAAAGATAATCGCAATTGCTCGATGATATCTGTTAAAATTAATTTTTCTAAAATTTTTAAATAATGTACGTATAAATAATAACAAAAAGATAGCAAATAATTTTAGCATTAATGATTTTGTGCTTTGACTTATGTATAATATTTTTTTTTACATTGCCTGGATAGCTAAAGATTCAGCTAATAATTATAATTTGATACTCTATTTACTATAATATTTTAATGCTGAAACCGTTTTAATATTAAGTTATCCAGTCAATATAAAGAAAAATATTATACACAAGTCAAAGCACAAAATCATTAATGCTGAAATTATCTGCTATCTTTTTGTTATTATTTATACGTACATTATTTAAAAATTTTAGAGAAATTAATTTTAACAGATATCATTGAGCAATTGCGAATATCTTCCAAAGTCGATCTCTCAAATGGAGATTGTTATTTGTATAAAATTAAAGTACATTGATGATTTAATTTTATACAAATTACAATCTCTATTTGAGAAATCGACTTTGAGAGATATTTGCAATTGCTGGGTGATATTTGTTAAAATTCATTTCTTTAAAATTTCAAGTACTTAATTACATTATTTAAAAATTATAAAAAAATGAGTTTTAACAAATATCATCCAGCAATTGCAAATATCTCTCAAAGTCGATCTCTCAAATGGAGATTGTTGTTTGTATGAAATTAAATCATCAATGTACTTTAATTTTATACAAACAATATTTTTGTTATTATTTATACGTACATTATTTAAAAATTTTAGAGAAATTAATTTTAACAGATATCATCAAACAGTTGCGAATATCTTTCAAAAAGTCCGGCGGAATTCAAATAAAGAATGAGGTTTTGCTATCTGCTCGCGCTCCTTGATTCGTGAAAATTTTCGCTTTTCAAGATTCTCGTAATTTTTAAACGCATTCTAAGTCAGCAACAAAAGTAAAAAACTAATTGTAAGAGCTTCAACCGATAAACGTATATTATACATACCTTTTTTCTCCCTTTTCTACCTTCTTCTTATTCTTCTTATTTCTCTTTTTCTCTCTCTCTCTTTCTCTCTCTCTCTCTCTCTCTCTCTCTCTCTTTTCTTTACTTTTTCCTTCTCTTACTGCTCAATTTTTCTCTTTAATATTAGATAATTATTATTTATTTATGTAATATTTACTCAGAAACAAACTGTCAAAATTTATATGACAGTTAAGAGTGAAGCAAATCGCAGCTCACAAATAAGATAACCAATCAGTATCGCGAAAAACAGACATTTCAACACTTCGATATATTCTAGTTCGAGGAATCTTGCTTTTTTTTAAAAAGGAATGTATATATATATATATATATATATATATATATATATATACATTCCTTTTTAAAAAAAAGCAAGATTCCTTTAATATGTAATTTGTAACATGCAACTGCATACTTTTTTTTAAAACCAGTGTGTTTTCTTTATACCAATTCATTTGTCTCATTATTTTGTGCATAAAAATATTAAGGTAACATTTTTAAAAACTGAATGTTTTATAAGATATTTTATATTTTATGTTAAAATACTGTAACTTTCAAGCCTCATAACTCGAAAAGTACTTAATGAAAAATAACTTCATTATAGTGTTTTGAAAAGCCCTTGACACTAGCTATTAAATGTTGGAATCAAAAATAGAGTATTCCATTTAAAAAAACAAATGTTGACCTCTATATGACCTTGGCATGTACACCCTAGGTTAAACCAATGTCATCATCTTATGTCCTCCTTGAAGTTATAAAACTTTTGTATAAAACCTTTTTTATACAAGCCTTAGTTTACGAATAAAATCAATGCGTCACTTAAAATGACTCACCCTGTATATATATATATATATACAGGGTGATTCAAAATAACCTGATGTCCTTGCAATGCCATATTCTTGAGCGAATTCTGAGACGATTTTTCCTTTTACAAAATTTTGTCCGAAGCTTAGTTTTCAAGTTATAATTGAAAATAAATAGCAACTTACGAGTTCGGTACAACGGTCAGGCAGGGACGCGCAGCGTATAATGAGACTGTCAAGTGTTTACTATTGTCTCATGACACATTACACCGTCCCTGTCTGTCCGTTGTATCGGACTCGTAAGTAGAAAACTATTTTCAATTATAACTCGAAAACTAAGCTTCGGACAAAATTTTGTAAAAGGAAAAATCGTCTAAGAAGTCGCTCAAGAATATGGTATTGCAAGGACATCAGGTTATTTTGAATCACCCTGTATATATATATATATACAGGGTGAGTCATTTTAAGTGACGCATTGATTTTATTCGTAAACTAAGGCTTGTATAAAAAAGGTTTTGTACAAAAGTTTTATAACTTCAAGGAGGACATAAGATGATGACATTGGTTTAACCTAGGGTGTACATGCCAAGGTCATATAGAGGTCAACATTTGTTTTTTTAAATGGAATACTCTATTTTTGATTCCAACATTTAATAGCTAGTGTCAAGGGCTTTTCAAAACACTATAATGAAGTTATTTTTCATTAAGTACTTTTCGAGTTATGAGGCTTGAAAGTTACAGTATTTTAATATAAAATATAAAATATCTTATAAAACATTCAGTTTTTAAAAATGTTACCTTAATATTTTTATGCACAAAATAATGAGACAAATGAATTGGTATAAAGAAAACACACTGGTTTTAAAAAAAAGTATGCAGTTGCATGTTACAAATTACATATTTTTTCTTGAAAGCAACTATGTGTTTTCTTTATACCAATTGATTTGTCTCATTATTTTGTGCATAAAAGTATTAAGGTAAGATTCGCAAAAATTGAATGTTTTACAAGATATTTTGTATTTTATGTCTAAATGCTGTAACTTTCAATCCTCATAACTCAAAAAGTACTTAATAAAAAATAACTTTATTATAGTGTTTTGAAAAGCTCTTGACACCAGCTATTAGATTTTGGAATAAAAAATTGGGTGTTTTATTTAAAAAAACAAATGACCTCCATATGACCTTGGCATGTACACCCTAGATTAAACCAATGTCATCATCGGATGTTCCCCTCCAAACCCAACAACTTTTGTAAGGGTTATTTTCGGATTGATGGCTCCTCTGACGAGATATTTAGGTGCATAATTTAAAATAGGACATCCTGTATATATATATATATATATATATATGTATATACAACAATAAAATTTAATTTAATTTTTAAAATTATTTGTAACGGTAAATAGAGTATAATTTTATTATTTTATTATTTATTATTTTTTTAGTAATATTTCCAAAGCTCAAATATAAAGTTATAAAAATTAATAAAATATGGATTAGGTCGAATAAACACTGAGTTAAAGCCTATCCAGATAAACTTGCATAAACGCATAAGCATATATAGTATATAAGGTATTTAATTGGTCCATTTCTTTATGCATTTTTTTATGGACCAATCCATTTCTTTATGCATATAAAGAAACAGTTTCTTGCCATTACCTGCCACAAATGAAACTTATACTAAATGAAAACTTGCGACAAACTGAAAGATATTATGCAATACCCAAACTTGTCAGCAAAAACCTATCTTGTAAATCCTAAAAATTTATGGAATTCCTAAAAATCGGTTCCAAAGCTGGTTTCCAATAGATTTAATGACAAATTTTCATACTTATATTTTTTAACATTTTATTAAATTTCTACATGTATTTTTATTAAATTATTTTATTTTATATACAATAATAATTTGATATATTGTGCTGTAAAATAAAGTTTATAAATAATATCCAACATATCATATAATAATATATACATATATACATATTAGTGCATTCATATTATTTATTTATTTATCATTAACTCCTTGAACATTATAATTACTTATTTTATATTGTCTTTGTAATTATATAATGAGATTTGCTAGATATCTATACTTATATTTCTGAAATTTAAATCACAACTAAACATAACTAAATTCTATTTGTAAATCAAATATTCTCTATACAGAATCCGTTTATAAAATTTAAAAAACTTGTACTTGTAATGGTTAATTTAAGCAAATATAAAACACTGGCTTGATTTTAATTTATATTCTCTGAGAAAAGAAATAAAATAATATATCCAATAAAATAATATATCCAATAAAATAATATATCCAAAAAATTCACGTTGCAATAAACATGAAAAAATGGAAAAATGAAAAAAAAATAATAAAAAAGCGGGTAAATAAGAGAATACGAAAATCTCGTAAAATAAAGAAATCTAAAAAAAGCGAGAAAGCGTGAAATAAAAAAAGTAATAAAATAAAAATATGTGAAAAAATAAGAAAAAAAAATGAGAGAATTGCAGATAATTACTTTGTACTTTTAAAAAAAAATATATGTTAAGGCTTGTGCATGAGTGGAAAAGATTTTTTTAAGTAGAAAGTAAACACAGCTCTGAATAAATATTAATAATAGTCATAAAAGGGCCCGAAGGTAACTATAGAGCGGTGACATTATCAACTGATCCAACTGTACTGGAAGTACACAAGTATTGTAATTTATCACTGTACTGTTTTATAATAGCTTCGTCGGTGATTGTCATCGGATCGAAAAGAGGTTATTTGATCTGAAAATCCAAATGTCTGCATGTGATAACAATGTGCAAGTTTGTTAAAAAGAAGACTGATTTCACGCTATATCCGATATTCTGTATTAACACGAATGTATTTAATAACATCGTGAAGTGCATAATTTAATTCTGATACAACGTGACTTATATATTGTACAGTGCATACGTAGTCACTTTTAACGGAAAAGAAGTTCAATGAATTAACAATAATTCTTGGTGTTAATTGTTGAATTATATGAACTTCAAATAAAAAATTTATTCCCAAATATGTGGGCAGACACCATCCTTATTGTATTTATCAGTATATGTACAGCGTTATTGGATAAAGGTAAAAAACATAAAAAGCAATATTTTCATAAATGTATTTATAAGTTGAAAAAAAAAACAAAATAATTTATTTAATTTATTTATTTGTTCTAATATATTTATTTTATATATATTGTTTAGGCTTGACATGGTTAATGGTGTATAGAACTGAAAAATATCAAAAATTAAAGGCTGAAGTTGAAAAGCAGAGTGTTGTGCCCTTGGTGATAGGGCACGGGTTCGGGATCTGCCGAGGAGTTAGGCCGGGAATCCGGGAATAATCCTTTGACGTTTTTTCAATAAAAAACAGTCTCCCATATATTTATTGGTTTCTTGTTCTATTACAAATTCCCTTACTTCTAGTTAGTCTAGGTTCCGTCAGGAATCCTTGTCTTAATGTGGTATCACGGAGCCCCAAGTTATTCTTATTCGCTTTTAGCGAATTGTTATAATTCGCGTTCTTCTAGATTTGTGGTCCCAACGGACATACGTCCGTTTCTTGTGACTGATAGTTTTAGACCCGCCGTCGTGATCTCGCGACGGCGATTTTATATATGTGAAACTGCACTTGATTGCAGTTTTAACGATCTAACTTGCTGACGAAATTCGATCGTTCGTCAGCATTGTCGCGTAAAAAGTGAATTAGGTTTTAATTTTCGCTGCGCGATTTATCCGGTGTCTCGCATGAGCCGGAAACTGAATATTAGATATCTTAATCTGATATGCAATAGATATTTTCTTATATTTTATTAATATATATATATTTTATTATTAATAATTGGTTGTGGTTCTTTGGACCCACAACAAGAGTAAAAAATGTAAGTCTACAAAATATCTATGAGGTATTCAAGATATTTATGAGGTATTATATGAGGAATTGTATATACAAAAAAATATCTGCATAAAGTGATTTTGTTTGCCAGTAGAAAGAAGAAAAGAGGCTCATGAAGACTCTTTGGACAAGCAGCAGAAGAAGAAGATAGAACGCGAAGAGGAAAGATTAAAGAATAATAATCGAGACTTATCTCTTGTAAAAATGAAATCTATGTTTGCTATTGGATTTGCGTTTACGGCACTGTTAAGTATGTTCAATAACATATTTGATGGACGAGCTGTTGCGAGATTACCGTTTGTTCCAATCAGCTGAATACAAGGTTTATCCCATAGAAATCTTCCAGGCGATGATTATACGGAATGCTCATTTATATTTTTATACATATTATGCACCATGAGTATCAGACAGGTAAATTTAATTTGTTTCTTTGAATACATTTGGTTATGTATTAAACATATTTAAAAATAATAATAATTTTAATAATTTTAATAATTTTAATAATATCTCAAATAAAGATTTTTATTTGTATTTGCTAAAAGTTTATGATGCAAATGATCAAAATGTATTAAACTATGCATTGAACAAGAATTCCAGTATTGTATTTATTATATAATTGTATTTATTGTATTTATTATATATTGTATATTTATATATAATATATAATAAATATATTATATTTATTATATATTATATATAAATATATAATTATTATATTATTATTATTATATTTATTATACAATATATAATAAATACAATAAATATATTTATATTTATTGTATTTATTATATAATTTATTATATAATTGCTCAGAACGTCACATTAGCTATTAATTTATTGCTGGTAAAAGTATATATTTTATTTCACGATGTTTTCTGTGCTTTTGCATTTTTTAATATTTACATTTTTTATAATTTTTTTGTGCCATCTTTTTTATTTGGTAATTCTTCTGCTTCTGTAAAAAAAATTATGTATTATTATGTAAATATTAAAATTTGTTTTAAAAAATAATAAAATTATAATAATAATAATTGTAATTTTATACCATCCAGTTTTCTTTTTCTAGGAGTATTTACTCCTTTTAATAGCAGAGGAATCGACATACGTCCTTCTTTCTTTTTTATATCTTTCAAATCATTAACTATTAAATATGGCGGATCAGCTATAAAATCATCATAAAATTATCAAAATTATGTAAACACATGCGTACGTGCGCAAATAATTTTATAAAAATAATTATTTTAAATTAAAAGTAATTAATAAGAAATATCAATATTTTTACCGTTACTTTGCATGCATCCTATTATTTCAATTTTATCTCCCTTTATCAAATCTAGATCGCTATACATATCATAAGTAAATTCCAGAATATGAACTTCCAGCTTAAATAAACCATCTGTTATCGATTCACAACCAATAATTTTATTCAACTTATTATTAAAAATTTCAGAAAAGTTGGTTTTAACATATCCTTCCAAAACTGAAATATGTAAATGCATGATAGTGAAAAAAATGTAAAAAGCTTGAATTTTATTAGTATTATCATAATGTAAAAATAAAATAATTATTAAAGAAATAAAATTTATAAAATATTTTGCGTAAAAAAAATTTTCTAAGTAGCATTTTTGGAGAATTTAGATATAAATAAAAATATAACTAACTAATGCGATTGGTGCTATTCAAAACGTCTTTTATTTGGATTGCTTTAGGTTTACCACTTAATGTTTGTTGGATATTGCAATTATTATAGACATTTTTGTATGAGTAACCTCTCAATGTTATTTAGATTTCTATGGTAAAGTTTTAGTTTGAGAGGTTGGTAGTATCGTTAATAGTTAGGTTGGTTTTTGTAACATGGTTCACACATATAGTACTTCTTTTTCTTTTTGCGTGTGTTCTGTGGTCACTTCCATTCTCTCCCTCATGTATAACGTTGACTTGTGTTTTTATAATAAATCTATAATTGAAACGCATAATCGGCAGGGCTTGCTTATTTCATACACGAGATACTTACATTGATCGCAAAACTCTAACAGGTTTTGGGCCCAGTATTGAAATAAGACAGCAGGAAAACGTGCAGCATGGATACAAAGTACGCCATAACCAAACTAAATAATACGAACTATTTCGTATGGAAGTTCAAGATGCAATTACTCTTGACGAAGGAAGGTGTGTGGGAAACCGTTATAGCAGATCCACCGAATCCTGAAACGGAAGCATGGAAAAAGAAAGATTCTCTTGCATATGCGACCATCGGATTGAATGTGGAAGATGAGCAATTGATACTTATTCGAAACGCGAAAACTGCTAAATCTGCATGGGAGGCCCTGAAAACGTATCACGAGAAGAGCAACGCTAACAGTGTGGTTCGACTAATAAAGCGTCTTATGAATATGAAATTAGAAGAAGGCGCAGATCTGGAAATGCACGTCACACGCATAGCCGAAGCGTTTCAACAAATGAACGATATCGGTAAGGAACTAAAAACCGAAGATTGGCATGTCGCAGTTCTACTAGGTAGTTTACCAGAAAGTTATGATACTTTGATGACAGCGTTAGAGTCAAGAGAAACCAATTTGACAACGGCCGTAGTAGAGCAGCGTTTATTAGATGAATGGAACAAACGTAAGGATAAAACTTCTAGTGAAACAAATGGCACGATGGCTTTACGTGTAAGTAGAAACGCGTCAATTAAAAATCGAGAGGACATCATATGCTTCTTCTGCAAGGAGAAAGGACATCTTAAGCCTAAATGCCCGAAGTACAAAAAGTATTTGAAAGACAAGAAAGAAAAAGTAAAAGACAAAAGAAAAAGCAGTGACGGTAAGCAACAAGCAAATTTAGTAGAAGCATCGGAGAAAAGCGATTTCCTATTTTTAACTTCAAGAATTAGCCATGGTTGGATAGTCGATTCAGGTGCGACATCACATGTTACATCTAATAAAAGTATGTTCACAGAATTTAACGAGAATCATCAGGAGAAGATCTTCGTGGCAAATGGTCAACGAGTGGCAGTTGAGGGAATCGGTACAGTACAAATTCATGTAGTAAACAATGATGGAAAAAGGCGATCGATTAAGATTCAAAACGTCTTGTACGTACCCTCAATTAATGGAAGTTTGTTGTCGGTCTGTAAGCTTGTGGCAAATGGGTTCAATGTCAATTTTGTTTCCGATAAATATTGTAACATCATGTATCAAAATGTACAAATTGCTACAGCAATTTTACAAGACAACTTATTCGTATTAAAAGAAGTTAATAAGGTACTATTAACTATTGATGGAGGTCATCCGAAGAATTGTATACACCAATGGCACAAATGGTGTGGACATCGTGATTTGGAGATTGTAAAACGTTTATCTACAGATGGATATGTCAAAGGTGCTGACATTGTAAATTGCCCCATTAATGAGACGTGTGATACATGTCAACAAGGTAAAATGACACGAGTACCATTCCCAAAAGCGACCGAGAAACAATCTAAGGAAGTTATGGACTTAGTCCATACAAACGTTTGCGGTCCCATGCAAACAATGACACCATCAAGAAAAAGGTACGTACTAACCTTTATTGATGACCACACTAAATTCTCCGTTGTTTACTTGTTGCAGCATAAATTAGAAGTGTTCAATAAACTAAAAGAATATATACAATTGGTCCAGACGATGTTTAATAAACGACCGAAGATAATTCGTTCTGATAGAGGTGGCGAGTATACTGGTAAAGAAGTCGTCAAATATTTGAACAAAAATGGTATACAAATTCAATACACCACAGCATATAGCCCGCAGCAGAATGGCGTGGCCGAGCGTAAAAATAGAACGCTCATGGAAATGGCACGCTGTATGATTATTGAATCAAAATTAGATAATCGATTCTGGGGAGAAGCTGTAATAATGGCGAATTACATTCAAAATCGCTTACCGTGGAAGTCAGTTCAAGTTACTCCATATGAAGGGTGGTTTGGTCAAAAACCAAACATTCGTCATTTTAAGTCATTTGGATCAAAATGCTACGTCTACGTCCATACGGAAAAACGTCGAAAATTAGATCCGAAAGCTATTTTGATGATTCTAGTCGGCTATGATGATAAATCAAAGGCATATCGATGTTACAATCCTTCAACACAAAAGGTAGTCATTAGCAGAGATGTGAAATTTCATATCAAAGAGGAGATCTCTGAGATTTACACAAGAACGATGTCATCGGATGGAGAACCGATAAATAAATCAGATCAAGATAAAGAGGATCATAACGATGAAGAGAATCATAACAATGAAGAGGATTATAGCGAAGAAGAGGATCTAGACACGACATATCATTCAGCCTATGGTTACGCTACGACGAAACCACTAACATCGTTCCATTAAGACGATCGGAGCGAAGCACAAAGGGCATACCACCCAAGCGTCTGATAAACGAAATAAATGTCGTTCACGATGAAGTAAAGGAGCCAAAGAGCTACAACGAGGCTGTGACTAGTTCATTTAAGGATCAGTGGATTAAAGCAATGCAGGAGGAGATGGCATCTCTAGAGGATAATCAGACATGGGAGCTATCGGAATTACCCCGTGATAGGAAGGCAATTGGCTGCAAATGGATTTACAAAGTGAAGCGTGGGGCGGATGGGAGTATCCGTCGCTTTAAGGCTCGACTGGTCGCACAAGGTTATTCACAGAAATATGGTGAAGATTATGACCAAGTCTTTGCACCAGTCGTGAAGCATTCAACGTTTCGCGTGTTACTCTCACTGGCAGCAAGAAATAATATGGAAATATACCATATGGATGCCAAAACAGCGTTTCTAAATGGAACTATAAACGAAACAATATACATGAAGCAACCTCCTGGATTCGTAACGGAAGATCAACTCAATTCGGTATGTCGGCTAAACAAAAGTCTATATGGTCTAAAACAATCTGCCAGATCCTGGAACCAGACATTACATGCAGCACTTTCATCATCAGGATTTTTACAAGGTGAGGCAGATCCCTGTATGTATCGCAAGAAATTTAATAATGATTGGTGCTATATTCTCGTTTATGTCGATGATATTATCATTGTGAGCAGGAAACACAAACTCATTAAAGAAGTCGAGTCAATATTGAAGTCAAAATTTCAAATTGAAAATTTAGGCCCAATTAAAGAATATTTCGGTCTTGAAATTTTTAAAGATGCAGACGAAATATATAATATCAGTCAATCAACATATATTAAAGGGATAATTGCAGATTTTTCATTGACTGACGCTAAAATCTCAGAAGTACCAATGAACAGCAATTATGGAAAAGATATAAACGAATCTGATATTTTGCCAGATACCGATAAATATCGAAAATTGATTGGCCGTTTACTATATGTCAGTGTTATTTCGCGGCCAGATATATCTGCTAGCGTAAGCATTTTAGCACAAAAGGTGGACCTACGCAGCAAGACTGGAATGAGCTTAAACGTGTGGTCAGGTATTTAAAGGGCACGATGAATTTTAAACTGAAGCTTGGTAGCGTCAGCGTAGATGCACCACTTATTGGGTACGCAGATGCCAATTGGGCAGAAAATAAACAGGACCGCAAGTCAAACAGCGGTCACATTTTCTTCGTTTTTGGAGCAGCGGTAAGCTGGTGTTGTAGAAAACAACCATGTGTGGCGCTTTCGTCTACAGAAGCGGAGTTCATATCGCTTTGCGAAGCTGGACAGGAGGCAATATGGTTGAGACGCTTGTTACGGGATTTCAACGTCGATATCAAGACACCAACAGTTATCTACGAGGATAATCAGAGTTGCCTGAAATTCATTGAAGAGGAAAGACTGTCAAATCGAACTAAGCATATTGACACAAAAAGACACTTTATTCGACACCACATGAAGAAAGGTGACATCTCATGCTCATACTGTCCAAGCGAAAACATGATTGCGGATCTGTTGACGAAGCCACTGGGAGCAGCCAAAGTAAAAGAACTGCGAGAAGGCTGTGGCTTATATATTTGTAATAATTGAGGAGGAGTGTTGGATATTGCAATTATTATAGACATTTTTGTATGAGTAACCTCTCTATGTTATTTAGATTTCTATGGTAAAGTTTTAGTTTGAGAGGTTGGTAGTATCGTTAATAGTTAGGCCGCGGTCCGATTCACGTTCACAGCGCTATCAGTACACTAACGATCGGTCCAATTCACGCTCGCAGTGCCTTCGTGGACATAATGACATCATAGCACGTCATAGTTTTATGACGCGCACAGTGCTCACGGTGCCCCTAGTTGAAAGGTGAGGCACTGTGAGCATCATGGCTGATTATGGTTGTGTGACGTCAGACATGCTACACGTGCTACACATTAATTTATTTATTAGTCGTCGCGTTAGAAACAATGTCAAATCAGTTAATCTCCGTCCCTGTCTTTATAGAAGATACAGGTGAAACTGTGACCTTAAAACTTTCGCCACAAGATGCTGCAAAGGCTACTAAAGGTAAGGAAACAAATAAATTTTTGTATTTTAATAATAAAATTATACTTAACCCTTTAGAAGATATCATATCTCAAAGATATCTTCGGGATGTCTACTTTTCGATATTCGTGCTGTATGGATAATTAGCTCTACTAATAGCTATTACTAATACTAATTAGCTCTGATCATTGACATCAAATAATTGATGCTTGATGTCAATGACTATGATTTATGTTGATTAATGCTGATGAGAAGGAACTTTTTTTTTGTATTACCAGATCTGAATTATATGACAAGTCTTATTAAGAATATTTATAGAAAAAGAAACGAAAATGTTATCAGTCAAGAAAGTCAAATTTCGATTGATGAAAACGATGAGACTGATTCTGTAAGAACTGCAAGCAGTGCATCTTACGTTTCATCTCCAGAGCCACAAGAATTTGATAATAATCCTAAAGATCAAAGTGAGTATGACTAAAGAATATATAATGGCTCCCCTACAATATGATTCTTATATTCATTCCAAGTCTTCTTTATACATAAAAATTTTTATATAATTCCAGAAAATGATAAATCATTGTTTATATGGTCATCCAAGTGCGTATATCTACTGCTCGATAAATATGAGGAATGGAAAGAAGAATTTTCAGCAGGCACAAAACGTCATAATAAAATTTGGGAAGCCATTGCTGATAATATGAGGAAAACAAATATTGAATATACAATGACTGGACCACAATGCCAATCAAAATTAAATGGTTTGAAAAAGACATACAAAAAAATATTGGATTATAATTCAGTATCAGGAAATGACAGAAAAACATGGCCATATTTTCAAGTAAGTATTTATATGAAAAGTAAATAAATATATTATAAATTTCATACTTCTCAATCATATTAGACTAAAACTTATTGAAAAATATTTCTGTTTTCTTCCAGAGAATGCACGAAATTTTTGGGAAATCAGGATGGGCAAATCCCAAAGCTATTGCCACTGAAGCTGGACCATCTACATCGAATGAAGAAGCAATCCTACTGGAATCTTCTTCAAAAAATTGTAAAAATAATGAAGGGAAATCCAATAAACGGAAGATTGAGACTATTATAAACAACTTTATCTTAGATATGAAAGAAGAAAGAGCAGAAAGGGAGAAAAAAAGGCAAGCCAAAGAAGCATTGTTTCAGGACTTAAAAGATCAACGAGAAAGACAGCATCAGGAAAAAATTAAAATAATGCAGAAGTTGTTTGAAGCTATCACCAAGAAATAATTGGACAACTGTTTTCTTTAGTATTTTAATGCGATTTGTGTAGTTTTTATTTCCAAGAGTTCTATTATTTTTATTTTTCATGGATACTCTCTGTATCTGCAATGTAGTAATTTTGGTAGTCTTATAGAGCTTAAGAAAAATTGTTTACTTGAATATCTATTATCTTTTTCATTTTATTATTTGCATACATAATAGTTTGTCTAATTATAACTGAAGATTTTCTAGTCTATGAATTGACTATTAATTAATAAATTAAATATTATTTTTTTAAATATAAAAGTTAAAGTTAGCTTTGGAATTAATAGCTTAAAGATTTGCCTATCCTGATGAGCATTCTTTGGAATAATATATTACAGTTATTCTTATTAATCTCATCACTTGTTTTATTTTAGTGATACTGTATTAATAATATAATTTTATGTTTTTTAATTTTTATATTAAAGCTCATTTTAAACTTAGAAAATGTCAATATGGGCGTAATATGTGAAATCAATTTTTTTTTGTGAAAATAAGATAAATATTTTTTTATTTAATGTATAACTATTTAAGTTTATATAGATACATCACTATATTATTTTCAGCTTCTAGTTAAATAATAATAAGCTATGATATTTATTCTTCTACCAATGTGATATTATATTTTATAAATTAGTGTAGAAAATAAATATTGTTTACAATATTAAAATTTGATTTATTTTTATCATTCTAATAAGCGATAATTAATAAAAATTTAGATTTGTATTACTAAAATACACAAAAATTGGTATAAGACATTTATTTATATAATATTTAATACAATCTATAGCAAAAATAATAAGGTTATTTCTATTCAATCTTAAACATACGCGCTCACAAAAATAAATTTGATAAAAATAATTTGCAATAAAAATATTAATCATATCATATAATCATCATATAATTTGCTGCAAAAATAATGAAATAACTATCACTAAAACATTAATTAATCAATCAATGAAACATTAAATAAGATTGAAAATATCAATGGTATCTCATTATCAAACTATTCATAATTCTTTGTCGTTTAGTATTGCCGTCCTCCATTCTATCAGATATTAATGCTTCACTGGATACATCTTCTTCATGTGTTTGCTCAAAATCTATCAAATCTCCTTTTAATATACAAATATTATGTAGTACACAAGTAGCTAATAAGTATTCAGGAATTTTTTCTAAGGTGATCATAGGCAAACAATCAAGAATGCTTCTCCATCGTCCTTTCCACAACCCAAATGTTCTCTCAATTGCCATTCTCGCTGAAGACAAACAAAAATTAAAATTTTTCTGTCTAACTGTTAAATGCCCATTATCTTTAAAAGGCACCATGATATGAGGATGAACACCATAGGCAACATCTCCAATAATGTGTGAATCATTAGGAAAATAAATTTGTGGATTTGTAATATATTGTCTGACAGGAGAGAGCCGAAAAACACGTGCATCATGCACTGATCCAACATTCCCAGCTAAAACACTTGTAAAAAGCAATTTTGAGGTGCAAACTGCCTAAAAAAGTGAAATACAAATTATTAAACGATAAGAACTTCCAATCACTTAAAGACATTTTTAAAATTCTTACTTGCACATGGATTGAATGATATCCTTTGCGGTTCACATATGATTGTTTATCTTCCAGTGGAGCTTTTTATGCGAATGTGAGTGCCATCGATGGCTCCTATAATCTTAGGAAATGCACTAACTTTTTCAAATTCTTCCATCACTTTATTTGCTCTTTCACCTTGAGGCCACTGAATAAATCGCGGAGCGAGAATGTGCAAAGCATAAGTAACTTTTCTCATAGTACGAATTGCTGTAGCCTTTCCTATATTAAATTTTACACACACAGACCTATAAGCCAGAGACAAGCAAATAAAAAAGCTTATAGTTTTGACAAATAATTAAGATGTTACTATACCTGTAGGAGTCTGGTGTTGCCATCATCCACAAAGCTATTAGAAGTTGTTTTTGCGCTGCCAAAGGTTTTCTGCCACTAATTGATTTAGTGGCGCTTAACGTAGGTCCTATTAATTCCAATAGAAATTCAAAAGTTGTAGGCCACAATCTGTAAATAAAGGAAATTTGAAATTTCAGAATGTAAATATTAACAATTACTTTAAACTGAAAATTTTTATGATACTACAATGTTTCTTTAAACAATGGTCAGCCATACCTAAAATGCGATTTAAATTCCTCAGCGGTGTAATTGAGAATAATTTTTTCCACATAGTCTTTGATGCGAGGTCTAATTTGCATTTCACTTTTTTTTGTATTTAGAATCAAGTCTACAATAGTGATACGGTTTCTTACTTCTTCTTCGTTCTCGTCACTACTTGAAGACATATTCATTACAAATTCCAAGTCGTCATCATCTTTATCCTCGCTTTCAAAAGAAAATTCAATAAACTGCAGCAATGTTATTTTTTCATTTAGTTCCATTTTTCTTTTTTTTTTATTTTTCTATTTGATACATGCACACAGAACACTATCCATTTGTCTTTCAGGTTATGTTTTTTACTGTAACAAATTTACGAGCTTATGACTGGTCCGAAACGAACTATCAATAGCGTGCTTTCTCATTCGGACCGACCATTAATGCCGTGAGCGTTAGTAGTGCTGAAAACACGATTCGGACCGCGGCCTTAGGTTGGTTTTTGTAACATGGTTCACACATATAGTACTTCTTTTTCTTTTTGCGTGTGTTCTGTGATCACTTCCATTCTCTCTCTCATGTATAACGTTGACTTGTGTTTTTATAATAAATCTATAATTGAAACGCATAATCGGCAGGGCTTGCTTATTTCATACACGAGATACTTACATTGATCGCAAAACTCTAACAATGTTTTTATTGGTTCGAAATATCCAAGATTGGATACAATCGTATTGCTACGGATTAATAACTCGTATTGAACGTTTCCATTATTAAATAGATTATTTTTTGGTAATCTTGCCTGTGCACCATCTATGTGAATTATCTAACAAAAACATTTAAATTTAAAACATAAATTAAAAATTTTTTTTTTGAGAATCTTTTTTTATTTAGAACATTTTTTTATTTCGAACATTTTTTTTATTTAGAACATATTTTTTACTTTATTTCTTATAATAATAATTTTATTTAGAACATATTTTTTACTTTATTTCTTATAATATGCCCCCCCCCCAAAAAAAAAATTTAAATGATGTGTCCTTAATTCCTATTATTATTTAATTTTATTATTATTATTGAAATTATCCCAATAAAGCAAATGAAGCAGTGCCAATTTATTATATTTACACTTTCTCATTCGAAATTGACAAAATTGATAAATGGATGTGTTCAAAAAGTTCCAGGCTTGATAAATAAAACATATTGTATTTATTTTTAATATTTATTCTATACGATCTTCTTAAAAGTAGTTCCCTTTCTGTACAATGCACTTATGCTAACGCTTTTTCCAGCTTTGGAAACACTTTTCATAGGCTGATTTTGATTTTGAGAAAGAAGAATAGTAAAAGAGGAAGTAGATGATCAACCTATAAAAAATGTTTCTGAAGCTAGAAGAAGCGTTGGTATATATACATACATATAATGTATGTGTGATTAAAAAATTCCAGGCCTTGATAAATAAAACATATTGTATTTATTTTTAATATTTATTCTATACGATCTTCTTAAAAGTAGTTCCCTTTCTGTACAATGCACTTATGCTAACGCTTTTTCCAGTTTTGAAAATACTTTTTATAGGCTGATTTTGATTATATTAATAAAATTATTTATCAAAACCTGGAACTTTTTAAACACACGTACATTGCGGATACATTATATATACGTAGGTATGCATGTATGTACATTTGGTCACAGGAATACCTTAACACATGAATTTGCATAAGTATGAAGGCACATTCAAATTGCCTGCTTCGATTCTACATACTTCTTGCATCATGACTGTGATTATGCCTCACGTGTGACATATATCAAAAAGTATGATTATTTGTTTAATAATATGTCACAATAAGTATATCATTTAATTATATTATTTACTTTTTATAACTGTATTTTGATATATTATTTAGCGGATAATTATTGTCTTTGACATATGTCATACAAGAGGAATAATCATAATTATGATGCAAAAAATATGTAAAATCAAAACACACCGTTTGAATGTGTCTTGACTTTCATGCACATTTATGCGTTAAGGCATTCCTATGACCGAGTGCACATTGTGTACATATAGTGTATATATGAATATTTACATGATTGGACATCACATGGTGTTCCACATTTTTTATATCATCATTCCATGCAACTATTTGTACTCTTCGTCCTGAATTATTATTAAGATAAAATTTGTAAAATTTATATTGTTGGTTGTTTCCTACTAAACGTGGAGATTCTATGCCGTCCACATAGCCTACAATTTCACTGTAAAATAAATAATAATTATGCAAATAAAATAAACCTGTGTAATAAATATTTAAATTAAATTATTCAAATTAAATATTAAAAATAAATATCAAAATTAGGCAAAAAAATTTTATACATTTTTTTCAAAAAGCATTTTTAGAATTTTTAGTATAATTTGTGTACTTACACAGTTGAGTCAAACATTTTAATGTTGTCAAGAACTTCATTAGGAGTTAACAAATTTTCAATATTTAAATTTTCCGTTTTTAAATCTTCATCAATACTTTCCATTTTTTTTTCGTATAATTAATTTTTTTGTTTTCTATTTTCTCAATTATTCTATGCATAATAATAAAATTATTTATTAAATTTATATTGTAAATAAAAAAAGTTTCACTAAATTTATATTTATAAATTTATTTATATATTTGATTTATATTTGTAGAAATATAAATTTTTAATAAATTTTTTTTATTTTAAATAACCGTCAAAATAACCTTCGCTATCAAGCTATCAAACTATCAGAATAATCGCGATAACCAATCAGCGTCGCGGAAAAGCATCAACAATACTTCCGATACATTCGAGTATCGATCTTTCATGCCTTTTTTAAGAGTGGATTCAAGTAAATGATTTTTTTGATTCCAAGTAAATATTTACTTGAATCAAATAATTATATTTTTATTCAAGTAAATTATTTTTTTTATTCAATTAAATATTTATCAAAATCAAGTAAATATTTATTAACATTAAGTAAATATTTATTAGAATCAAGTAGATATTTTTTTGATTCAAATAAATATTTATTTAATTCAAATAAATAATTATTAGAATTAAGTAAATGTTTATTAGAATCAAACCAATATTTATTAGAATCAAGTAAATATTTATTAAATTTTAGTAAATATTTTTTTATTTAAGTAAATATTTTTTTAATTAAAATAAAGAATTTTTTTGTTTCAAGTAAATATTCATTAGAATCAAGTAGATATTTATTTGATACAAGTAAATATTTTCTTGATTTAAGTAAATATTTATTAACATCAAGCAAATATTTATTAGAATCAAATAAATATTTTTTTGACTTAAGTAAATATTTCTTTGATTAAAGTAAATATTTATTAAAATCAAGTAAATATTTATTTGATTCAAGTAAATATTTTTTATTAATTTTTGGTATAAAATTAAAGTACATTGATGATTTAATTTCATACAAATAACAATCTCCATTTGAGAGATCGACTTTGAAAGATATTCGCAATTGCTCGATGATATTTGTTAAAATTCATTTCTTTTAAATTTCAAGTACATAATTACATTATTTAAAAACTTTAAAGAAATGAATTTTAACAATTATCATCGAGTAATTGCAAATATCTCTCAAAGTCGATTTCTCAAATGGAGATTGTTATTTGTATATAAAATTAAATCATCAATGTACTTTAATTTCATACAAATAACAATCTCCATTTGAGAGATCGACTTTGAAAGATATTCGTAATTGCTCGATGATATCTGTCAAAATTAATTTTTCTAAAATTTTTTAATAATGTATGTATGAATAATAACAAAAAGATAGCAAATAATTTCAGCATTAATGATTTTGTGCTTTGACTTATGTATAATATTTTTCTTACATTGCCTGGATAACTTAATATTGAGCTAATAATTATAATTTGATACTCTATTTACAATTTTAATACTGAAACCGTTTTAATATTAAGCTATCCAGCCAATGTAAAAAAAAATATTATACATAAATCAAAGCACAAAATCATTAATGCTGAAATTATTTGCTATCTTCTTGTTATTATTTATACATACATTATTCAAAATGTTTAGAGAAATTAATTTTAACAGATATCATCGAGCAATTGCGAATATCTTTCAAAGTCGATCTCTCAAATAGAGATTGTTATTTGTATGAAATTGAAGTACATTGATGATTTAATTTCATACAAACAACAATCTCCATTTGAAAGATCGACTTTGAGAGATATTTACAATTGCTAGATGATATTTGTTAAAATTTATTTCTTTAAAATTTTTAAATAATATAATTAAGTACTTGAAATTTTAAAGAAATAAATTTTAACAAATATCATCGAGTAATTGCAAATATCTCTCAAAGTCGATCTCTCAAATGGAGATTGTTATTTGTATAAAATTAAATCATCAATGTAGATTAATTTCATTGATTTGACTTATGTATAATATTTTTTTTTACATTATTTTTAAAATTTTTTACATTTATTTATTTATTTATATACATACTTTTTCTAAACGTCTTTTCCTTTTTCTACTTATTTCTTCTTAATATTTCTTTTTTTTTTGTTGTTCCACTTTTATTTTGTTCCTCACTCTCTCACTCTCTCTCTCTCTCTTTCTCTCTCTCTCTCTCTCTCTCCCTTGTCGTTTTTTTATCCTCCAATAAAATTTAAGAAATTAATATATATTTAATAAATTTGATAGGAGCGTAAAGAGCCAACAGCCAGATATTCGTGCGAAGGTTATCGTGTATTAATTTATAACCATTGAACAATACATTAAAAAACAAACGTTTCAGCCTGTCATCAGGCCTTTATCAATGTTATTACAAAATTCAATAAATACGCAACGCAAAAATTAAATACAAAAACCGAAGTAAAATTGACATAATAAACTGAAGAGTAGTTAAAACCACGTTAAACTGTAATAAAAAAGAGCCAAATGAGAAAATTCCCGTTACAAAATAAGCGCAAACCAAATAAACAGAAAAAAGAAACAATTTTTACATACTTGTGTTAAACATAGTAGAAAGCTCGTCCACACAAGATGGAACGAGGTAGGAGAAAAAACTTAGAACCATATAATGTGATGGTTGAAACCTCAATGTACGTGATAGAATAACGATAAATTCAAGCGATGAAAGATTAGTGAGAGGGCGGAGAAGGGGGGGGGACGGAAAGAACAAGGAGTATGGAGACACATATGACCATGTACGCTATATTGTCAACGAGCTTTTTAGAATGTCTAAATGTATAGAATATTTGTTACCCGCATATATTGAGCATGGATTTTTCTCTCAACAAGAGAAATTATACCACCGTTTGTGGTGTAGAGAGTGTGTTAGAATTGATAAAAAGATACAATGGTTATCACATAAAAAGAACCTAACTATTAAAGCTAAAACACAACCTCTTAGATACGTTTATAATTTGGACCGTAACGATGTATACTACAACAAATCAAACGGTGAACTTGGCCTTGGCTACACCTCGGATACCAATAACTTTCATGTTGACATTAAATCGGACTCCTTTCAAGAGGCTTCTCATATCGACAACTTTAACGAAAAATGGTTTATTAATCTAACTTCTGTGGAATTTCCTAAAAAAGTCAAACTTCTGTTACAACTGGGTGACAGATTTGGAATGCCTATCACTCCCGCAAATAAAGACAACACCTCCACAATCTTGATTAAGAGCATAGAAAAAAAGCTAGACGAGTTTGATGAGGAGACTTCTTCTGCGATCAGAAATAAATGCATCCAAGTAATGGAGAGATTTTATAAAAAGGAACCTGTCTATGATGCTAATGACAAAAAATTAATCTCTTGGTGGTCTTCTACCAAACGCTTCTTGAGATCTAACTCTAACATCATCATCACCAGAGCAGACAAAGGAAATACCACTGTGGCCCTTGACAAGAATCAATATATCAGAGATTTAGAAATAATGTTAGGTGATTCAGATACATACTCTCTACACAGCAAAGATCCTTGCAAAATCTTAACACGCAATTTGCGGGAATTATTAATGAGGTGGAAGAGAAACAATTTTATTGAGGACAATATTTATAGATTCTTAATGACAAGTGACGGCGTCCTTCCTAGAGCCTATGGATTACCAAAAATCCACAAACCTGGATTCCCACTTAGAATTATAGTTTCCTCCATCAATAGCCCTTTATACGCTCTTTCGGTTTATTTTCATAAAATTATTCAAAAAAGTTTACCCCTTCCTGATAGCCACATTGAAAATAGTTTCGATTTTGTTGACAAATTGAAGGGATTTGTTATTGGGGACGATTTTCAAATTATTTCCCTAGATGTTGTATCCATGTTCACGAACATCCCCATAGAATTAGCTATTGACAGCATTTCTAACAGATGGGTTTTAATTTCCCCAAATACTTCCATCCCTCTTAATGAATTTCTGAAGGGCATCCGCTTGATACTGAGCTCCACTTTTTTTAATTTTAACAACAAAATTTACAAACAAACTTATGGCACCCCCATGGGCTCTCCTTTATCCCCATTGATTGCTGACTTAGTACTACAGGACCTTGAAATCAGTGCGTTAGATAGACTACCTTTCAGGTTACCTTTTTATTACCGTTATGTGGACGATATCATTTTAGCTGCACCTAACAATTCTATAAATTTTATTAGTGACGTTTTTAATTCCTACCATGAGAGACTAAAGTTTACTGTGGAAGTTGGTGTGGACAATCGGATTAATTTCCTCGATTTAACTCTGATTGTGAAAAATAACACTATCACATTTGACTGGTTCCGGAAACCTTCTTCTTCGGGTAGATTATTAAATTATCATTCCCACCATCCGATATCGCACAAAAAAGGGACCATTATAAGTTTAACGGACAGAATTTTTTTACTTTCTCATCCTGAATTTCATAACAAGAATTTTACTATTGCAATCAATATCCTACTTAATAACTGTTTTCCTATCAATTTTATTTTTTCGACTATACATAATAGGCTTAAGTTTTTAATTCATAAAAAATCTAGTGACTTTAATTTAATTAGTAATTGTTCAAACAATATTTATGACAATAATGACTTTAAGACTTTTTTTACCATTCCTTACATTCCTTCGGTTTATAAAGATTTTAACTCCATAGCCAGAAGCTTCAATTTAAAATTATCATGTTCAATTCCTAACAATCTAACACAATTCATACGGACGGGGAAAGACAGTTTAAATAAATTTTCACATTGTCATGTTGTTTACATGATATCATGTCGAGATTGTGAGAAAACTTACGTGGGTCAGACAAAAAGACAGCTTAATACTAGAATCAAAGAACACAAGAATGATATAAAAAAGAGCTGTTCCCCCTCTGTTATATCCAAACATAAATTGGATTTTTCTCACGATTTTGACTGGGACAATGTGAGAATTCTTGACGGAGAACCTTCTTATGGAAAGAGATTGATATCCGAAATGGTGTTCATAAAAAGACAACGTGCAGGCTTGAACAATCAAAATGACACAGAACGGTTACCTGACTCCTATCTCCCATTATTAATTTGTTTCCCCCTTTATAATTGTATCGTTTTTCTTTTCATATATTAATTCCTGTCTTCCCCTCCTAGGTACTTATACCCTCCCCTCCATACTCCTTGTTCTTTCCGTCTCCCCCCCTTTTCCACCGCCCTCTCACTAATCTTTTATCGCTTGAATTTATCGTTATTCTATCACGTACATTGAGGTTTCAACCATCACATTATATGGTACTAAGTTTTTTCTCCTACCTCGTTCCATCTTGTGTGGACGAGCTTTCTACTATGTTTAACACAAGTATGTAAAAATTGTTTCTTTTTTCTGTTTATTTGGTTTGCGCTCATTTTGTAACGGGAATTTTCTCATTTGGCTCTTTTTTATTACAGTTTAACGTGGTTTTAACTACTCTTCAGTTTATTATGTCAATTTTACTTCGGTTTTTGTATTCAATTTTTGCGTTGCGTATTTATTGAATTTTGTAATAACATTGATAAAGGCCTGATGACAGGCTGAAACGTTTGTTTTTTAATGTATTGTTCAATGGTTATAAATTAATACACGATAACCTTCGCACGAATATCTGGCTGTTGGCTCTTTACGCTCCTATCAAATTTATTGATTTTAACAATCATCAGAGCCTGATACATCTATAATTTTTAATATATATTTATAGTGTAAGTACAAGCTATATTATAATGAATATTTAATTATATATATATTCCGGTGAAGCATCCAAAAAAAAAGTCAATTTATATATATATATAACAGTAACGCAAACATTCTCTGTTGTTTCTTTATGTACTTCCGACATTTGCAGTCAATCATCAATAATTACTCCAGGATTGACGTGCTTCCTCTAAATTGATAAATTTCAAATTCTTTTAAAACAGTAAAATTACATAATAAAATAATAACGTTGTTTTGTTACTCTTATTAACATCTTAAAATTAATAATTTTTTTACTTTTTTTGTTTAATTAGTTATCTAATCCTCTAAATTAATAAATTTTAAATTCTTTTGAAACAGTAAAATTACATAATAAAATAATATATTACTCTTATTAACATCTTAAAATTAATAATTTTTTAACTTTTTTTGTTTAATTAGTTATCTAATTTGCTTTTAGAATAAAATCACAAGAAATTACGTTCAGGTCAAGTTCATCAATCGCACTTGACATTACATAGTCATCTAAAAAAATGTTATATATATTTAACTGGCTAATCATTGCTTACTTATAATTATCATTCCATCCTTTGAAATCAGATTTCTACTTTAGGTGTAGACTCTAACCCATATAAATGGTAAATATATATATATATATATATATATATATATATATATATATATATAACAGTAACGCGAACATTCTCTGTTGTTTCTTTATGTACTTCCGACATTTGCAGTCAATCATCAATAATTACTCCAGAATTGACGTGCTTCCTCTAAATTGATAAATTTCAAATTTTTTTGAAACAGTAAAACATTGCTTATAATTATCATTCCATCCTTTGAAATCAGATTTCTACTTTAGGTGTAGACTCTTCTTCCTTTGATTCCAAAGAAAAAGGTGATATTCTACAAAATCAAATGAATATCCGTCTTCTCTTTCCATCCTAAATGTTTCTCTAGAGTTAAAAAATATAAATTAAAAAAACAACGCTTATATATTGATAAGAATTAGATAATCATACCATATACCGGGTGTGTAAATATGAAACCGGAATTTATCAATAGATGGCCATAGCAGTCAATGTAGTTGCCGTCAGACGGCGCCATTACGCCATTTCCTTGTTCTCACATTTGGCAAAGATTTTACACTCTCCACAATACAAGTTTCATACAACAGTACAGTTTGTAATAGCGTTGAAAATGTCGAATTTTGTGCCTGGAAACTGCGATTTGCGGACAGCATTGATTTTCTGTTACCATTTGAAGAAAACTGCTGCAGAATCGCATCAAATGCTTGTCGAAGCTTACGGCGAGCATGCTCTTGGTAAATCACAGTGCTTTGAGTGGTTTAAAAAATTCAAAAGTGGCAATTTTGACATGAGAAACGAAGAACGTGGAAGACCACCGAAAAAATTTGAAGACAGCGAATTGCAAGCATTGTTGGACGAGGATGACGCTCATACTCAACAACTCGCGGATCAATTGAATGTGACACAAGAAGCCGTCTCCATACGTTTAAAAGCCATGGGAAAGATCCAGAAGATAGGAAAATGGGTTCCACATGAACTGAATGAAAGACAGCAGGAAAACCGGAAAACCACTTGCAAAATGCTGCTCGCCAGGTACAGAAGAAAGTCATTTCTCCATCGAATTGTGACTGGCGATGAGAAGTGGATATATTTTGAGAATCCCAAGCGTAAAAGATCATGGGTAACTCATGGACGGAAGACAATGCTCTGTGTTTGGTGGGATCAGAAAGGTGTGATCTATTATGAGCTGCTAAAACCTGGCGAAACCGTTAACACTGAACGCTACCGTCAACAAATGATCAATTTGAATCGAGCTTTGTGTAAAAAACGACCGGAATATCAAAGCAGGCAACGCAAAGTGATTTTGCTTCATGATAATGCACCATCACACACAGCAAAACCGGTCAAGGAAACGATTGAGACGTTTGGTTGGGAAATACTTTTGCATGCGGCTTACTCACCAGACTTGGCTCCGTCCGATTACCACCTGTTTACATCGATGGGACACGCACTTGCTTAGCAGCGCTTCACTTCTTACGAAGATGTGCGAAAATGGCTAAATGGCTGGTTTAGCTAAAAAGAGCAACAATTTTTTTGGCGTGGTATCCACAAATTGCCAAACAGGTGGGAAAAATGTACAACTAGCAATGGGCAATACTTTGAATAAAATATTCTTTATCATTTTCATACAATAAATGTGTATTTTCTAAAAAAAAATTCCGGTTTCATATTTACACACCTGGTATAACCACTAAGAGCTTGCAAACTCACATGACTACTATATTGAAAACCTATGTAAATGGTAAAAATTATATATATATAACAGTAATATAACGCAGACATTCTTTGTTTCTTTATGTACTTCTGATAATTCAAGCCATGAATGATTTTATTTCTGCCATGCTCGGAAGATCTTTTGTGCTACAAAACATGGTTCCTTGTCTGGATGATAGGTCAAAAATTTATCGAACAATTCGTGTTGCAATGCTGCTTTCTTATTTGTAGTATATGGCAACAATACATCTTCATGAGCAACATAATCTAATTCTGGAATAGCGTACAAACTGCGACTGCTCTCATGGTTGCCCAATTGCCCAAGAAAATTACCGCTTCTGTTTGAGCGCCGCTAAACAGTATATAAAAGTATTATATAACATATAAAGCAAAATAAAAATTATAATTTTTTGCTTCTTACCATAAAAGGAAAATCTCGTTGATCAATGAAATATATATATACACTTATACACTTATTTCACTTAATACAAATTTCTAACAAATTTAGTCACTCGCACTACACTGCTCTGGATAAGTACTCTTAAGTATGCATAGTGCAAATGGCCAAATTTGTTAGACCGAATTCACTATAATTACTTTTCTTTTATTTTAACACTTTCTGAACTGAAAGGTTATGTAAATGCCAAACAAACGTAAGCGCGCGCCGCGCGGCTTCTCAGCGCCATCAGCGCACCTAACGTCAGAAACTTGCAGATTCCACCATCTGCACAAAGTACACTTTCTGTCCACTAATTATTAACTACAGAATACTGAGAGTGTACACTTCTGCACTTTAAGATCGAAAAAAATTTTTTTTATGAAGAATACTATTATTTTTGATATACACTATCTTTATTCGTCTCCACAACACGTTATTATACATTTTACGACCAATACTAATATATAAATGTAATCAAGAGACACGGTAGTGTCTCGCGCCAAGTTCACGCGTAGCGCAAGACCGACCGTGTCTCTTTACGCGAGACCGAAAGTTGAGACGAGCCGAGATTATCGGATCTCAGTAATGCCTGAGCCGATCGATTTAAAAATAGGCTCAATCGATAGCGCTTACCCAAAATATATAATAAAAGTATGCTTGTTTTTGCTCTATATGCTGTATAAATAAAGATATTAAAGTCTAAAGTCGAAATGTCATGAAAACTATGAAAATTATTTCAGTCGTCTGGGATGTACTTTATAAATTCTTGCCGATAGATGGCTAGTATCTCAGATGTACACATATCGGCATGTATCGCCGGCAACGCATGCGCAAGCCATGTACATGCGAAGCGCGGAGCTCACATGTACAATGTGACTTGCGCATATATGCGGTAATCCTTTCATTCCTGCTGCTGCTGCTGCTGTTTGTGTCTCAAATCTGGCCACACAGCGGTATACGTGTGTGAAATAAAATATGTGTAATACTCCTACATTGCTGATTGTGCTTGAGAATTTTGAAAAATATTACGGTGCGGATGATATTTGTTTCTCACTTTAGAGCAGACTCTGTGCGTTGTGCGCAAGCGTTGTACCTATACATATATCCCGTACGCAGGCTACAGACGTCGCGCACGTGCAGAACGGCCAAATCGTGGTAATATAATGTAATATCTGCTAGTTTCTATTTTTCATTGTCAGTATAAATTGTGAACATGTTAAAAATAATTATATATATGTAGTATATTGTTTTTAAATAACTAATCAAATGAATAATACGTACTAACATATTTAATTAATTATCTAACTCATGTACTCAATGTATTTGAATATCGTTTTTGAAAGCCACTTATAAATTGCAAATTGAATTTAACTATGTAATACGAGTTTGTAATTCTATTTATACCAACTATAATTAAATTATTTATTAAACTGAAAGAGATGATAATAGGTCAGGGCCTAATAGAGACTAAATGAAATAGATAATTATAAACGTTGTAATATATACAGGGTGTCCCATTTAACTTGAGACAACTAAATATTTCGAAAAATAAGCATTGTACGAAAAAATGTCCCAAATAAACTTTTAATATTATTAAGGGGAACGTCTGCCTGTGTAAAAATTAACCTGCCGCCACCGCTCCTTGGGGGTGGGGCAAGTGGCAACTTTGAAATTTTAAATAGGAACCCCTATTTTTTATTGCAGATTCGAATTTCTTGGAAAAAAATACGTAAGTTTTGTCCGAGACATTTTTTCGAATCGTGATAGATGGCGCTGTAATCAGTGAAAATTAGTTTTTGCCATTTTCTCTCACCATCGGGGTGCTTTATTTCGGTGAGTCCCCTCGCCTCTCACTATTTAATTACAATAAATGCTCGAAATAATGACTTTCCATTTCAATGCATTTATTAACTCGAGCTTGGAATGCTTGTACACATGTAGAAAGTGTATCTGGCGTTATTTGTGCGCAAGCATATCTAATACGTTCCACCATGTTTTCTCGAGTATTTGGTACTTTTGTATACACTTTCTCTTTAAGGTAACATAAAATTATTTTAACTTTCTTCTCTAAAGATAAATAATCCATTATTTATTTACTGACATAAAGAACGCGTCCGTAAAAAAACAAGTAGCTAGCGTACGTATTACTGAAATTTACTTGACTTGAAATTTAAAGAATCCAGTTATTGAAGAATTGTTCTGACTTAATTTCTTTCATTTATTTTGTTTCTCCTTTTCAGTATTTTCAGTATTTCAGAAATTTACTACATTTGTAGATGCCTCATAGTTTTGGTACGCTAGCTACTTGTTTTTTTACGGACGCGTTCTTTATTTCAGCCATTATTAAATAAATAATGGATTATTTATCTTTAGAGAAGAAAGTTGAAATAATTTTGAAAGTTGAAATAATTTTACCTTAAA
The DNA here is from genome assembly GCF_040581485.1 of Linepithema humile. Classification (NCBI taxonomy): domain Eukaryota; kingdom Metazoa; phylum Arthropoda; class Insecta; order Hymenoptera; family Formicidae; genus Linepithema; species Linepithema humile. The sequence goes on from NC_090132.1 coordinate 13,447,187, forward strand.
GAAAAAGAGTATACAAAAATACCAAATACTCGAGAAAACATGGTGGAACGTATTAGATATGCTTGCGCACAAATAACGCCAGATACACTTTCTACATGTGTACAAGCATTCCAAGCTCGAGTTAATAAATGCATTGAAATGGAAAGTCATTATTTCGAGCATTTATTGTAATTGAATAGTGAGAGGCGAGGGGACTCACCGAAATAAAGCACCCCGATGGTGAGAGAAAATGGCAAAAACTAATTTTCACTGATTACAGCGCCATCTATCACGATTCGAAAAAATGTCTCGGACAAAACTTACGTATTTTTTTCCGAGGAATCCGAATCTGTAATAAAAAAATGGAGGTTCTTATTTGAAATTTCAAAGTTGCCACCCGCCCCACCCCCAAGGGGCGGTGGGGGCGGGTTAATTTTTATACAGCCAGACGTCCCCCTTGATAATATTAAAAATTTATTTGGGACATTTTTTCGTACAATGCTTATTTTTCGAAATATTTAGTTGTCTCAAGTTAAATGGGACACCCTGCATAGAGAAGAAAATGATTGGATTGAAGCTGATGATGCTTCAATTAGAAAAACACAATGGCCTAGAAACAATATGATACTTACAGAATTTTGTATTTTTGTAACTTAATTAATTAAAGAGGACCGTCGTATGCTGTATACTGAAAGTACGACTGGGGTGATAATGGGCCGTCTTTAGCAAAATCTAACTGATATTTCATTATTTTAGCTTTAAAAAACACTGTCGTATATATATCATTAAAAAAAAATATCTATCAATTACCTTTTTTAAAAAAAAAGGTAAAATAAAGGTGCCAAGTACACGCTCTTGTCACAATCAAAACAAATTACTAAAAAAAAGAAATAATATCTCAAAAAATAACCTTTTCAAAAAAAAAAGGTAAAAAAAAAGGCGCCAAGTACACGCTCTTGTCACAACCAAAACAAAACAGTAGTATTGTTTTACATTTAAAAAAAATTGCCGTATATATTAAACCTATCAAAAAACCAGTCGTATATATTACCCTTTCAAAAAAAGCTGTCGTACATATTAAAACCTTTCAACAAGTAATGCTGTTGTGTATATTAAAACTATAAAAAAATATAATATCAGGAAATGACGCCAAGTGGGATTAAAGAACTATGAAAAAGTTGTACACTATTTCTATAAAACTCTTCTATAAAACTTTTGTACATAAAGCTGTCGTATATATTAAAAAAAAATCTAAAAAATGCTGTCGTACATATATTATTATATTGCATACTATATTTCACCATATTTTACATATACTATACTATATATATTATATATATTATTACATATACTATACGATATATATTATTTATAATATTACATATACTATATATATTATAACAAATTAAACTCATAATTAAAAAAATAAAAAAAATATTAAAAAAATAAAAATATTTTAGCAAAAAAAAATTTTAAATATTAAAAAAATTTAATTAAAATAAAAAAATATTTATTAAAAAACGCAAAAAAACTTGGCGTTGCTACAGTAAACTACATGTTAACTTACATGATGTCAACTTATTACATTATGTCAATTAATCGTCAATTGTTATATTATTACGAATTTTTTTGCTTTATAATATTTTGAGGTGTAGCAACGCCAAGTTTTTTTGCGTTTTTTAATAAATATTTTTTTATTTTAATTAAATTTTTTTAATATTTAAAATTTTTTTTTGCTAAAATATTTTTATTTTTTTAATATTTTTTTTATTTTTTTTAATTATGAGTTTAATTTGTTATAATATATATAGTATATGTAATATTATAAATAATATATATCGTATAGTATATGTAATAATATATATAATATATATAGTATAGTATATGTAAAATATGGTGAAATATAGTATGCAATATAATAATATATGTACGACAGCATTTTTTTAGATTTTTTTTTTAATATATACGACAGCTTTATGTACAAAAGTTTTATAGAAGAGTTTTATAGAAATAGTGTACAACTTTTTTCATAGTTCTTTAATCCCACTTGGCGTCATTTCCTGATATTATATTTTTTTATAGTTTTAATATACACAACAGCATTACTTGTTGAAAGGTTTTAATATGTACGACAGCTTTTTTTGAAAGGGTAATATATACGACTGGTTTTTTGATAGGTTTAATATATACGGCAATTTTTTTTAAATGTAAAACAATACTGTTTTGTTTTGGTTGTGATTAATATATTACATCAAAACTGCGAGCTGACAGGTCTGAGCGCCGCCATGTTAGAAAATGTTAATGACGCTGACCAATAAAACACGAGCGACATACATCTCAACGCGACATACATCTCAACGCGACATACATCCTAGCAAGATGATTTTCTAGATTTCTCGACTTTGAATGCATATATTTATTTTTATAAAGCACACAGAGCAGAAACAAGCAGACTTTTCTTATGTAATTTGGGTATGCGCTATCGATTGAGCCTATTGCCAACTCAATCGGCCCAGCCATTATCGAGATCCGATAATCTCGGCTCATCTGAACCTTCCGTCTCGCGTAAAGATACACGGTCGGTTTTGCGCTACGCGTGAACTTGGCGCGAGACACTACCGTGTCTCTTGATCTACGTGTAAGAAATCTAGAGTGCACCAAGCAGTGGTTTGATGCTCGATATAAAACCCGAGCGAAATAATTTGAAATCAGTGCGGACGTTTAATACTAGGTACAACAAACAACTAGTAATATAGTAACTGATATATCGAACTGTTGGCAATAAAGTAGTTTTCAAGCAATCGGTAATATTGTAACTGATATATCAAACTATCGATGCAAAGAGGAAGACGTCACTTTAACAGGTTTGATCCTAACGCTTACCGGATTATTCCGTATTTAAGAATGACAATATTGAACATGTACTCACCGGTGCTGGATATAGATGTTGTTATTTACTGCTTGATTCCTGCGGTCGATTGGAGTAGGTAGTCCACCTCGGATCTGCAGAATTAATTCCGGTGACCTTTGGTAGCGGATTCAGCGTCAGCGGGATCAGTGTATAAGGCCAGGGTTTCGTGCGGTTATATCCTTCGCGTCGATCAAAATCACAAATACTAGGATTGTGCGTCGCGAACAATAATTCGTATACAAAGTCCTCGTGATCGTCGACTCCAAGGTGCTTAGTGCAATTCGTATCCGCGGGTTCGAACCGATAATTAGCAAGTAATTTACGCGCGTGATACTTATGTCCGCCCCTGCGTGTTTTGGATTTAGGCATGGGAATTAGTTATTGAGAAAGGAAAATACTAGTCGATGTGATCTGTAATAAGTGTGCGGCGGTCCGCACCAAATATTACGGATGTATGCTTTGATTAACAGTGTGCGGCGATCCGCACCACTACTTATCTAGGCATGTGCTCACTTCTAGTAAAATGAGGAGATGGTTATATGAAGGTTGATGAACGAACACTAGTATTTCAATTAAAAAGTATATTCAATAATTATTACACTTAATTATAAATGGTAAAATTATACTAACACAAACTATAAGTATACATTCAAGGCTTACACTTGGTTTACAGTAAACTTACAAGTTACGATTTAGCAAGAATTGTGATATAGCAAGATTATGATTTAACAAGAGTCGGTACGAGGTTTAGAGTAACGTTCGTGTCTAAGTCGGAGATAGAACTGCCTCGTGTCGAAGCCGGAGTAGAACTGCTTTGAACAGCGTGGCTAGCGTGGGTGCTTTTATACTCAAAAAGCCCCACTACTCTTGTAGCAAAAACAGAGTTCTGGAATTTAGGGATCGAAGGGTCTTACCGTTAGGTCTCAAGAAAAAAAAGGGTTGGAGAAAGTCGAAGGGTTTTACTGTTAGGTCTTGAGAAAAAAAAGGGGTTTTATGACAGATCCCATACGTGCCTCGGGTGCCGAGCACGTTCAAAGGTTTGGAAGGACGGTCCGTACGTGCGTTTGAGACGGATCCTTCTAGAAGGTTCGAGAACATTCTAGAGGTGGAAGGTTTTGGATGGTTCGAGAACGTTCTGAGATGGTATATGCTGGAAGGTGCGAGAACGTTCGGGAAGTGGAAATTTTTAGATATGACGGCTGGAGGGCGTTACAGGACTCATATTGCTACACTATATTCTATGCACCGTTATATGTTATATCTCCGTATTACTATACTATATTCTATGCATCATTATTATCAATACGCTTCGTTACAGATTATACTTATATTCTACGCATTATTATAAATCGTTCTTACATTAACGAAAAAAAATAAAAGAAAAGGGGTGTCGGACGTTACAATATCAAAATCTTAATTTTGAAAGAGCAAACGTAAAAATTTTTAAGAAAAAATTTACCTTAATTTTTCTGCCTATAAAGTTCAATGATAGAACTCTTATAGAATCTCAAACATTAGATAGCTGCATACAATCCCTCATAGATGTAATCAAGGAATTAGAACTCAACTCCTTCAGTATTAGTAAAACAGATTACTTCGATGACTTGCCATGGTCTCACGTAATATCTCGAATAAAGGTGTCACGTCTCGGCAAATCACAAATACCCACGAAGAATTGGTCGGATAGCCGAAATCAATCGCGAAATTTTCGGGTTACTAAGCCTATGCGACTCTACCCGGGGACACGCGCGATTAATGTGCACAGGTAACTATATATGAAATTAAGGAATGATACAACTACGCGTTTGGCTCAACGCTATAGTAGTAGCTTCTGACCCTGATTCGTCTGATTCCGAAGCAGGACAAGTACGGAGGAAGTCTACTAGTACGATCCGACAGGTGAAACAGTTATTTGAAGCGCGGACAATGGTTAATTCCTGGCGACAAATACAACAACGTTGTATTTCGGGATGCGGATGAATAACTAGACTATGTCGCCTTAAGAGGCACCGAGACTCAGTAGAAATTAAAGGATCAAACACTACACAGCGTCTACAGAGAGCATCTGGTGTATGACTAGCGTTATTATTATCTACATGTAAGAAATCTAGAGTGCACCAAGCAGTGGTTTGATGCTCCATATAGAACCCGAGCAAGATGATTTGAAATCAGTACGGATGTTTAATACTAAGTATGACAATATTGAACATGTACTCACCGGTGCTGGATATAGATGTTGTTATTTACTGCTTGATTCCTGCGGCCGATTAGAATAAGTAGTCCACCTCGGATCTGCAGGGTTAATTCCGGTGACCTTTTATAGTGGATTCAGCGTCAGCGGGATCAGTGTATAAGGCCAGGGTTTCGTGCGGTTATATCCTTCGCGTCGATCGAAATTACAAATACTAGGATCGTGCGTCGCGAACAATAATTCGTATTTAAAGTCCTCGTGATCGTCAACTCCAAGGTGCTTAGTGCAATTCGTATCCGCGGGTCCAAACCGATAATTAGCAAGTAACTTACGCGCGTGATACTTATATCCGCCCCTGCGTGTTTTGGATTTAGGCATGGGAATTAGTTATCAAAAAAGGAAAATACTAGTCGATGTGATCTGTAATAAGTGTGCGGCGGTCCGCACCAAATATTACGGATGTATGCTTTGATTAACAGTGTGCGGCGGTCCGCACCACTATTTATCTAGGCATGCACTTCTAGTAAAATGAGGAGATGGTTATATGAAGGTTGATGAACGAACACTAGTATTTCAATTAACAAATAAAAAGTATATTCAATAATTATTACACTTAATTATAAATGGTAAAATTATACTAACACAAACTATAAGTATACATTCAAGGCTTACACTTGGTTTACAGTAAACTTACAAGTTACGATTTAGCAAGAATTGTGATATAGCAAGGTTACGATTTAGCAAGAGTCGGTGCGAGTTTTAGAGTAACGTTCGCGCCTAAGTCGGAGATAGAACTGCTTCGTGTCGAAGCCGGAGTAGAACTGCTTTGTGTCGAAGCCGGAGTAGAACTGCTTGAACACGGCTAGCGTGGGTGCTTTTATACCCAAAAAGCCCCACTACTCCTTAGCAAAAACAGGGTTATGGAATTTAGGGATCGAAGGGTCTTACCGTTAGGTCTCAAGAAAAAAGGGTTGGAGAAAGTCGAAGGGTTTTACTGTTAGGTCTCGAGAAAAAAAGGGTTGGAGAAGGTCGAAGGGTTTTACTGTTAGGTCTCAAGAAAAAAAAAGGGTTGGGGAAAGTCGAAGGGTTTTACTGTTAGGTCTCGAGAAAAAAAAAAGGTGTTATGACAGGTCCCGTACGTGCGTTTGAGACGGATCCTTCTAGAAGGTTCGAGAACATTCTAGAGGTGGAAAGTTCTGGATGGTTCGAGAACAATCTGAGATGGAATATGCTGGAAAGTGCGAGAACGTTTGGGAAGTGGAAGTTTTTAGATATGACGGCTGAAGGGCGTTACAGGACTCATATTGCTACACTATATTCTATGCACCGTTATATGTTATATCTCCGTATTACTATACTATATTCTATGCATCATTATACTTATTAATACGCTTCGTTACAGATTATACTTATATTCTACGCATTATTATAAATTGTTTTTACATTAACAAAGAAAATTAAAAGAAAAGGGATGTCGGACGTTACACCTCTCCCCTTGGGATAAAAAGTTTGGACGTGATTGTTCCGAACTTTTCTCGTGAGTTACTGATCTTCTAACAGAGGTTGTAAGTACTTATTTAATTCGCCATAGTTTCTCATTTGAATTTCTTTCAAGTCTTTATTTGCAACACTGACACTATCGTCTTCGTAAGGTGCCGGAGGGGCTGATTCCTTGAACTCGTCGTCCCTGGCTGCTTCATTCCTAGGGGTAGATTGCTGTCTGCTTCCCAATTGTAACAACAAATGTGTAATGGAGCTCCAAACTGCCCCGATGAGATGTATGCTCCATCCATACACTGAGTGGAGTGTATATCCTCGAATAAGCGAGTCAACCATGAATTTAACAGTTCGTATAATCAGGAATATGGCCAATATTCCGGCGCTGGCAGAACCAAATGTGATGAATCCATGCCATATTCGGGTGCTGTTATGGCGACTCCACCTAAGGTCCCCATACTTTACTCTTTCTCTTTTCTCGCTCTCGTATACATGGGAAATTTTAAAACCTTATTATTAATAATAATTATTGACAATTATTCACTTGGTTTAACAATATGGATAATATAAAAATAAATAAGTATCTCTGTCGTAAAATAATTATAATATTACACTAATTGCGTTTCTAATCGTTAATTGTTTATACAAAATGCCACTAATGTTATTAACAAGTAAGCTACAACGTTAAAACAACGATCTATTATGTCTTAACCATAAATTTAAACAATGGTAATCCGCAGCCTTAAAATGACATGTAGTGCGAACTCACTTTTGGAATAGTCTATGGTCGGCCACTAGTACCAACGAAATGTAACTAGACCGAAATACTTTTAGCAGTACCTGTCACCCAACCTAACTTTTGCTTCAGACTGTACGCATGTAAACACAGGTGTGACTCAATGATCTCATAAGAAAGGAATGTACACATCACGCGATCGATCATACGATGTCCACTGCGCAAGTCAAAAGAGTGGGATAGCCCACTATGGGTGCGTTCGTTTTGGGCGCTCATGCGCTGTAAGCGCTCACGCTTATAAGCGCTATTTTTCACCGTTTTTTTTTACGCTTATGCGCTTACACGAATGCTAACAAAGGCGTTCTCTTTGGTATTAGTAAGCATTATAAGCGTGTCAAGACAAATAACCAAGATGGAGATTGAAAGATTAATTCCTATGTGGTCGCAAATGTTAATTGCGTTTGAAGTATGTTTCGACGAAGAAGATTATAATCATACTAAAGAACTAGAAAATATTACTTATCTTTATAAATATTCTACTAATAAGCGTTCAATAATAAAACTGAAAAACTATGTTGAAAAAATCATACCATTGTATGATGATAAATTATTCAAATCACATTTTAGGTATGTATAATGATTTTTCTATAAATAGATTTCGATTCTGTACCATGTAATGTAAGGAAAATTATAAAAGTGAATAAATTTATAAGTTGTTGATAATATCAGGAGACGCGGTAGTGTCTCCGGCCAAGTTCAAAAAACGACACTACTAAGTCAGGAAAAGAATCTCTGGCAAAGTTCAGAAAATGACACTACTAAGTCTCTTATTCTGCGCGCACAAAGTCGACTTTTCGGGGGTTTGTAGCAACTAAAATATAAAAAATTTTATAAAAACACATAGTATATCCTTAAAGGCGGCATCGCTACGACTAATTTGAGCCAAAAAAAATTTAATTTGGTCCAGCCGTTTCAGAGATACAAGCGTTCAAAAAGTGATGTTGGTAATGCAAAAATTAAGAAACGTCGTCTCCTTATTCTTCTCCTCTGTCTGCAGGGGCGGATGAAGAATTTACGGGGCCCAGAGTATTATCATTATCATTAAAATTTACGGGAATTTCTCGCAGCAGGTGCCAAGAGTCGACGATTTCGACTTCCCCGAGTTGCGCTACGGGAATTCCTCGCACCAGATGTCAAGGGTCGACGAATTCGACTTTTGCGAGTTGCGCTACAGAAATTTTTCGCACTAGGTGCAAAGGGTCGACGAATTCGACTTCCCCGAGTTGCGCTACGGGAATTCCTCGCACCAGGTGTCAAGAGTCGACGAATTCAACTTTCACGAGTTGCGCTACGAGAATTTTTTGCACCAGGTGCCAAGGGTCGACGAATTCGATTTTCGGGAGTTGCGCTACGGGAATTCCTCGCATCAGGTCCCAAGAGTTGACGAACTCGAGTACCCCGAGTTGCGCTACGTGCATTTCTTGCACCAGGTGCCAGGAGTCAATGAATTCGACTTCCCCAAGTTGCACTACGAAAATTTCGCAAACATGAAAGAGAGAGAGAGAGATATGACATATTTTGATGTAAAATCTAAAATTTCTTAAAATATTTAGTTATCGATAATCTTACCGTAATATTTTTATGCGCAGAATAATAAAACGAATCAATACGTGTAAAAAAACCCATTGTTATTTTGAAGAAAAAATATGTAATTTACAATGTACTTTTTTTAACAATTATGCGTTTTCTTTACTACTTCTCATTATTCTAATCATAAAAGTATTACGGTAAGATTATCCATAACTTAATATTTTCAGAGATATTTTAATTTAAATTTTATATTGAAATATGTCAGATTAAGATATAAAATAACTCGAAGAGTATTAAAAAGAACTTCTGCAAAATATGAAAAAGAAAATTATTATATCCTTTAATCTTGTTAATATTTTATTAACAAATAAACTGCCATGTAATAGAATTTTATTAGTATTAATGAACGAAGAACATCTCATCGACGTCGATATCGATTCAGTCGCAAAACTTATAATGTAAAATCATTTAGTTAATATGTTATTAAGTTAATATAAATGTTACATTCGAAATGTAGAAAAATAATTTAAAAATAATTTAAATTTTGTCACATAATTAATTTTGTACATTTCTGTACATTTTTATGTTAACTTAATTACATATTAACTAAACTATTTTACATTATAACACGTCTTGTGTTTTATATAGCATTTAAGTCATATGAAACAGATGTTTTATTAGCAATATTAGAAAATAACTAATTACATAAGTCTCGCGTTTGATATCACAGTTACGTTATGTGAAACATAATAAGTGTCATTTCGAATATTTTAACTATATTATTTTATGTTTAACATGTCTTTAATTTGATATCATTGTTTTTTTTCGCATATTTTGTAAAAATTTTAACAAAACCGTGATATGAAGCCAAAGATATTTTATATCAGCTATCCATGGCTTTATATCAATGGGGCAGTCAAACCGAAGACATGTTACAACGAAAAATAGTTTAGTTTGAATATTCGAAATAAAACATTTGTTTCACAGAATGTAAGTGTGATACAAAACACTTGTGTTAAAATGTAAGATAATTTAGTTAATGTACAACTAACTTAATATAAATGTTACATTCAAAATGTACAAAAATAATTAAAAAATAATTTCAATTCTGTCACATAATTAATTTTGTACATTTATAAAAAAGTAGGTGATATAGCACAAAAATTCATAAATGATAAGGTCTGGCCAAGTTCCAAAAAAGACATTCCAATATGTTTATATTTTAATAATTATCTAAATTTTTAATATATCACCAACATGAAAAGTAACTGATATGTTATTCAAGGTGCAAATTCAAAATAAACATACATAAAATATTCATAAAATGTATAAATAAAACTGATCAAAATTTGATTAAAAAAAAATTTAATTAAAATAACAAAATATTTATTAAAAAATACAAAAAAACTTGGCGCTGCCAACGGGTTTCACCCATCCCCCCCCCCTTAGCGCAACCCCTTCACGCCATTTACCCCTTTCCTCCCCCCCCCCCGTCAAGAGGCTCCACCACTCCTCCACCCCTTTACCTCTTTACACATTTTGGCTGCGTTCCGTAAAGCGCATATGCGCGCATCTATCTATAGTATACATATAGATACGTATAGATAGATGCGCGCATATGCGCTTTACGGAACGCAGCCATAGTATTATGAAACAACGAAAATGAGTAATAATGTAATAATAGCATGATTAATTGACATCATGTAATTAATTGACATTAGGTAAGTTAACATGTTGTTCGGTGTGGCAGCGCCAAGTGTTTTTGTATTTTTTAATAAATATTTTGTTATTTTAATTAAATTTTTTTTAATCAAATTTTGATCAGTTTTATTTATACATTTTATGAATATTTTATGTATGTTTATTTTGAATTTGCACCTTGAATAACATATCAGTTACTTTTCATGTTGGTGATATATTAAAAATTTAGATAATTATTAAAATATAAACATATTGGAATGTCTTTTTTGGAACTTGGCCAGACCTTATCATTTATGAATTTTTGTGCTATAAGATTATATAGATACTTTAGTAAATTTGTTTACTTTTGTAATTTTTACCACATTGCATCATACAGAATCGACTCTCTGTTCTTTTTAACTAAACTTCAGCACAATATTTTTCCTCTTTTTTTTCTCTGTTATAGTGTTTCAAAATTCACTGCCAGTGCTAAAAATCTATAGTTTACATTACATGCAATATATATAGATTTTCAGTGCTAGCCATAAATTTTGAAATACAACCGAAATTAAAGAGAAAAAAGGCTAGATGAAAGATAGGTGCAAAAAGTTTTGTTAAAAGGTATAGAGATTTATTTATTTATTGTATCAATTTCATTTTTAATCTAATTTGTTATTTTTAATTAGAATAAAACAAGCTACATTTTATTTTATCTTAAATTTGATAAAACCTTCATTATTAAGATCAATGCCTGGACATAAGACAATATCAGCAGAAAAACAGTTTCTTATAGCAATATGGAAAATGGCCACACCAGATTCATATCGGTATGTGTTCGTGTCGAATTCGCGCGTATGCTAGCGGCGATGCAGACACAGATTACCGGAACCGTTTTTCACGAAAAACGCGCAGCAAACGGAGTCGCGGGTGGAATCCCTTTTTTGAATTGAAGCTGAAAGTCTTTATGCGAATTATTATCTCGACAAATCGTTCAACTCGTGCGACCGTTTCTCATACGTAGCAGCAAGGCCAGAAAATATTATTCAGCCGATCAAAGCACAGTCGAAAAACAAAGCTTATAAACACGAGCGAGTTGAAGATAAAATGTCTGGTGTTCGAACTTACGGAGAAATAAAGCAACTGTCTATTTTTTAGTAAACCAGGCAATAACATTTAATTAACACAAATTTTAACAATTAAATGAACAAATTCCAACGAAAGTAATTGACGTTAATTCGCACTCGGATTCGTGAAATCGCGGAGAGCGGTTCGACAATTTAGTCTCAAGATTTTCAGATGCGTTTTAGAAGGAATTAATAATCTGAACGTTTCGACTGTTTAAGAACAAGTGAAGCTTTCAAAACGATCTCTCGCGATCGACGGCGATCGATCTCATCGAGCGACGAAATTCGGCGTCGCGACTTGCGCATTAGAGTTTGCGGCGGTTGTCGAGACGCCGAATTTCGAGTGATCGCTTAGCTTGTGTAGCGGAGCTTTATGTCGCAGCGGTTTTCTTCATTTAAACTATTTGCGTTTATTTACGAAGATCTTGCATTTATATTGATCTTAAACATACCGCCCGCCTTGGAATGGCAATTCCGAAATATGATCGAACTCTCGAACTAGTGAAAACGCTCGACAACGAAGCTCCAGCCGTAATACCGTCGCGAATGCGAAATTGATGACTGGTGAAATTCGAGTAAACACAGAATCAAATTCGATGATAAATTCTTGTGAGTTTCTTGGCGTGGGGTTTTTTTTTTTTTTTTTACACCGATGGAGTGTTCGTTGGCTCGCTATCGAGAGGTAATAAACATAATTTTGTGATTGGGCGCTTGAATTCGGACGACGCTGTTTTTATTGACACGACGCGAGGTAATGCATCTGAACCAGAGTGTAATTGCGTAATGCGCCCGAGCTCCCATTTGCAGGGAGGCAAATCTGGCTTGCGCAAGAGAACCATCTGACCGACCTTTATTATTTCTTGTTTGCGCTTCCATTTGACTCGTTGCTGGAGTGTGTTGACATATTCGTTTTGCCAGAGTTTCCAGAATTTTTCGGTCATTAATCGCACGCGTTGCCATCGTGACAACCGACTTTCCTTCAGATTGAGCAACGATGGTTCAGGAGTCGTTGTGATAGCAGAACCGATTAGGAAATGGCCCGGAGTCAAGGGTTCGTAATCGTCGAGATGGTCGCTTTGCGGCGCAATAGGTCGCGAATTCAAGCACGCCTCTATTCGACAAAGAAGCGTCGTGAATTCCTCGAATGTGAGCGTCTCGTTTTTGACTAGGCGGCGGAGATGATGTTTCACACTTTTTACACCAGCCTCCCACAGTCCGCCGAAATGCGGCGCAGATGGGGGAATAAAATTCCAGCTTACACTGTCAGTCGCGATTTTATTTTGAAAATTGCTCTCGGTGAGAGCGGCCCGATATGCGGACGCGAGCTCTCTGTCAGCGCCTAAGAATGTAGTTCCGTTATCGGAATACATTGACTCCGGTAATCCTCTACGAGAGCAGAATCGTAAATACGCATCGAGAAATGCGTCGGTCGAGTAATTACTAACGAGCTCAAGATGAATCGCTCGTGAATTAAGGCAAATGAATAAGGCGATATATGCCTTTTGAGTCTTGATTCCGCGACCGCTACTTGTGCGAATTTGGATCGGACCGGCATAATCAACGCCACAATGCAGGAAGCTGCGCTCTGGTTTTGTGACTCGGATCGCGGGAAGATTTCCCATTAACTGTGACGGAACAGCTGCCTTTTCGCGAGCGCACGGAACGCATCGATGAATGATGGCTTTGGTCATACTTCGACTGCGTAGGATCCAAAATTCCTGTCTTAATACATTTAAGGTTAGTTGTAATCCAGCATGCAAGGATCGCACGTGCGCATTTTTAATAATGAGATGGACAAGCGGATGTGACGCGAGTAGAATCGGATGCTTCCTGTTGAATGGGAGAGGCGAATTTTGCAATCGGCCTCCCACTCGTAACACATTGTCCTGATCAATGAATGGATTAAAGGAAAGGATTGGACTTTTATGGTTGAGCGATCTTTTATGAGTGAGCGCTTGGATTTCCGTGGAAAATAAGGCTTGTTGGATATAGCGGATCCAATAAAGTTTAGCGCTGCGATACTCGTCAGCGGATACTGCGGCAGGAACTTCAGACCCTTGCGGTTGATCGTGCTTCCTGCGTTTACATTTATTTAAAAATTTATATATATAAGCTGTAACGCGGATCAATTTAGGCCAGGATGAATATTTTTTCGCTAGATCCCATTCGCGATCGTTCATTGCGACCGTTGCGCATGTAGTTCGCACTTCGAGCTCCGTTTCGTGAGACACTGTGCTATTCTCCATCGGCCAAAATTCGGAAGAGCGTTTTAGCCATGGTGGGCCTGACCACCATAAGTGATGATTGATTAAATCTTGTGCGAGCAATCCGCGAGACGCGCAATCAGCTGGATTATCGTCGGTTGATACATGACGCCAAGTGAGATGAGGGAGATTTGCAAGAATTTCGGTGACGCGGTTTGCAACAAATGTTTTCCACCGAGATGGATGTTGACGAATCCACGCTAATACGATTGTGGAGTCCGTCCAACAGTAGCATTGAGTAGTATTTGCTGAGATTGATTCTTGTACGAATTTCATTAGCCGTGATAGAAGAACGGCGGCAGACAGTTCTAAACGCGGAATGCTTAAGGGCTTTAATGGAGCTACTCTAGATTTTCCGGCTATGAGCGATATTGTTGAGTTTCCGTCAGATGAAGTGACCTTGAGGTAAACAACTGCGGCGTATGCAACGAGCGAAGCATCGGCAAAGCCGTGCAATTCTTGCTTGACGACGTGTGGACCGCACCCTGTCCAACGGGGCACTCGGAATTCGTTGAGCAACCTAAGATTTGAATGAATTTGGTGCCATGTAGTTAATTGTGATGGTGGAATCTTTTGGTCCCACTCCAATTTAAGGCGCCATAGAGTTTGCATGAAAACCTTTGCGATGATAGTTGCAGGTGTCACCCAACCAAGGGGATCGAAAATTTTTGCAATGATCGCAAGTATCGAGCGTTTGGTATCTGGCGGATGGTCTTTTAATGTCGATTGGAATTGGAACACGTCGAGCACGGGATTCCAACCGACGCCGAGCACTTTGAGCGTTTCGCTCTCGTCGAGAGGTTTTGTGCAAGCGAGACCGTGATCCTCCGGGTTGATCTCGGCTAGAAGATCCTGCGAGTTGCTTGCCCATTTTCGTAATTCGAAACCGCCGCATCGCAAGAGTCGAATCAACTGTTCGCGTACTTGACGAATGCGTGTTACGTCGTGTTCGCCGAAGAGTACGTCGTCGACATAAGTCTGATTCGTCAACACGGGAACTGCGAGAGGAAACTTCTGACCTTCGTCCTGCACCAGTTGTTTGAGAACACGAAGAGCTAAGAATGGTGCACAGGCTGTTCCGTATGTGACCGTGAGTAATTGAAATTCTGTGACGTGTGCTGAGGCGGACTGCCATAGAATTCTCTGATAGTCCATGTCGCGAGGATCAACGCGGATTTGCCGATACATTTTTGTGATATCGGCAGTGAAGACGTATTTGAACTGTCGCCATTGCATTATAACGGCCGGAAGTTCTGATTGGAGCTTCGGGCCTGCTAAGAGATGATCGTTTAGAGACGATCCGTTTGAAGTTGCTCTCGAAGCGTCGAAGACAACGCGTAAGCGTGTCGTTGTGCTACTATCCCGGATGACGGAATGGTGTGGAATATAAATGCATTGCCCTTTGTGCGAGAACGATTTCGGAGCGACCTGCATGTGCCCGAGGAGTTCGTACTCTGAGAGAAAATCTGAATATTCGCGTGCCTGCGCGGGATGAGCGTCGAGTCTTCGAATTAAATTACGCAGTGATTTCTCAGCTATAGCGCGAGAGTCTCCAATGTCAATTGGAGGACCGTGTTTGAATGGAAGACGCACTACGTATCTTCCGGTGGAATCTCGCGAGTGCGTATTCCGGAAATGAGTCTCGCAACGTTCGTCTTCGGGACTTAATATTTTTTTGTGAGGCATCTCTTCGATCTCCCAGAATTTGCGCAATTCGTACTCGAGAGAGTCGGAATTGCAGCAATGATTTGCGTTAACCTTTAGTGCTTTCTGACATGTCGTGTTAACTGAGGACGTGTTCATGGGAGAGTTCGAAAGAACGATCGGCCCGGAGATAATCCAACCGAACGCGGTATTTTGAGCGACCGGCTCTCCGGACGTGGATTTTTGGATTCCATCGAGCAGAGTTTCCCCATAGAGATCTGCACCGATGAGGATGTCGATGGGATGAGAGCTGAAAGGATTGTCATCCGCCAACGTAAGATTTTTGAAAGGAATTGAGACTGAATCTTGTGCTGCGCGAGGTGGCGAGTATGCCGTTAATGTTTTTAGAATGAGTGCGGTCGTGGAGAAAACCGGAGTCAATGCATTTCGCGGCGAAATAAGTATTAGTGCGGTGTGGCGATGCGTTCCGGCACTTACACCTCCGATCGCGGATATTGAAATCGGCATACGAATTCGCTTCAACTTTAATTGCTGAGCGAGACGCTCAGTAATGAAGGTCATTTCGGACCCTTGATCGAGCAATGCTCGAACGCAAATCGTGCGACCGGACGGCGCGGCAACGTTAAGCCAAGCAGTTGCCAACAAGATCGTTGATCGGGTCTGTTTTTTAGTGGAAACAAACAAAGATTTTACTTCTGAGACAGCTGTCTCGGCAGAGCTTGCTGGCTGTTGCTGCGCCGCGCTTTCAGCACTTTTTGATGAAGAATCCGAGCTTTCGTGCAGCATGGAATGATGCTTACGTTTGCAATGTCGGCACGTGAATTTACTTGTACATGCGTAGTAATTATGTCGCTTGCTTAAGCAGTTCGTGCAACGATTTTCGGCTTTGACTATTTCGCGACGTTCGCTCGGATTCTTATTTATAAATGTTGAACAGGATTGTAAATTGTGATTCGCGTTACACAAGGAACATGGAGCATGCAGAGCTGTAGTTGCGTTGGCGCTATTAATTTTTGCAGATGATGCTTTGGTTGCCTTATCCGCGTTGACGGCTGGAAGCTTGAGATCTTCTAACGCGCGGATGCGTGTGTCAAGGAACGTTTTAAGATCTTCGAAGGACGGAAGGTCTTCAGTACAGAACTTTAGATTCCACGCCTTTCGTGTAACAGGATCGAGCCTTTGCGAAACGATACACACAAGCATGTCGTTCCACAATTGTTCCGGAGACCGTTTTAAATTTTTCAATGCTGCTACAGCGACCCCGACCCTGTCGCGTAGGGACTGGAGATCCGACACGGACTCGCGAGTTACGCTGCTCAAATTCAACAGCGTGCTCAGATGCACATTCAATAAACGGCGCGCGCTCTCGTAACGTGATTTTAGTAAATTCCACGCTACTGTGAAATTGTTTTCGGTCACAGCTAAACACTTCACGCAATCGAGGGCGTGGCCTCTGAGACTTGATGTTAAATAATGCATCCGCGTAAAATTCGTGAGATCGTGATTGTCAATGATTAACGCGGTGAAACGATCGCGAAAGCTCTCCCACTCCTCGAATTTTCCGTCAAAGGGCGGCAATTTGATGGGAGGCAAATGTTGAAGAGCAACCGACGACGTGTAGCCATGGTGCACACTACTATTTATAATAGATTGGTTCGGGCTCACCGGAGGTTCCAATTCTTCCAGACATTCGGCCATAAAGTCGGAGGTTGCGTGATATGTGTCCTCAGCGTGGTCGTATAGATTCTCCGAGAAGTAACTGCAAGCGGCTTGCTCCTGCTTCGTAAGCCGAGTCACTAGCTCGAGATGACCGGCTTGAATTTCGGCCCAACAGTCTTTCAACGCGCTTATTCGATTCCGTACTCGCGCTGCACTTAGATTGCCTTTGCCGATTTTTTTAAAATTGTCTAATGAGCGATCAAGCGAGCGTAACACCTGCCTCTGTTTTGTTAAGATTTCGGCCATGCTGAACGAGAATTTATCAAGATGAAACTGCACCAGAAAGGGTGCTACTTTTGAATTTTCCAAATCGCGATCCGTCGCTACGATCCGGCTCGAAGGACCAAAATGTTCGTGTCGAATTCGCGCGTATGCTAGCGGCGATGCAGACACGGATTACCGGAACCGTTTTTCACGAAAAACGCGCAGCAAACGGAGTCGCGGGTGGAATCCCTTTTTGAATTGAAGCTGAAAGTCTTTATGCGAATTATTATCTCGACAAATCGTTCAACTCGTGCGACCGTTTCTCATACGTAGCAGCAAGGCCAGAAAATATTATTCAGCCGATCAAAGCACAGTCGAAAAACAAAGCTTATAAACACGAGCGAGTTGAAGATAAAATGTCTGGTGTTCGAACTTACGGAGAAATAAAGCAACTGTCTATTTTTTAGTAAACCAGGCAATAACATTTAATTAACACAAATTTTAACAATTAAATGAACAAATTCCAACGAAAGTAATTGACGTTAATTCGCACTCGGATTCGTGAAATCGCGGAGAGCGGTTCGACAATTTAGTCTCAAGATTTTCCGATGCGTTTTAGAAGGAATTAATAATCTGAACGTTTCGACTGTTTAAGAACAAGTGAAGCTTTCAAAACGATCTCTCGCGATCGACGGCGATCGATCTCATCGAGCGACGAAATTCGGCGTCGCGACTTGCGCATTAGAGTTTGCGGCGGTTGTCGAGACGCCGAATTTCGAGTGATCGCTTAGCTTGTGTAGCGGAGCTTTATGTCGCAGCGGTTTTCTTCATTTAAACTATTTGCGTTTATTTACGAAGATCTTGCATTTATATTGATCTTAAACAGTATGTCATTAAAACTTTTAGTACATTATCTTTTGTAACTTGTAAATTACATTATATATTTTTATGCTTAATATTTTGGTTACTTATAGATCTCCCAGATAGCAAACAGAATTCAAAAAGAATTCCTCAAGAATTCGCAGATTCCAAAATGAATTCTTTAATGTGTCTCATTTCCATCCCAAAAGAATTCATAATTAATTTTATAAGAATTCAGGGTTATGTCAATATTTGTGAATTCTTTTATAGACACTAAATGAATTCCAAATAAGGAAGAAAGAGTTCGTAAAGAATTCATAAAGAGTTTCAAAAAGATTCCAAAGAAGTTCGAAAAGAGTTACAAAAGAACTAAAATAGATTCAAAAAGAATTCTTGTACTAATCCAAAAACGTTCTATAAGAATTCTGCTCCTCAGAAGAATCTCATTGAGCATTCAGCAAACGCCAATAGTTGCAAAACTGCCAAGCATTTTTAGTGGTTCAATTTTTCAATTGGGTTATTACAAAAACTGTCTTATTCAATTGGAAAATTGAACCACTAGAAACACTATAAGCAGCTTTGCAACTGTTGACGCCTGTTGAACGCAACTATACTATTATATTACGGAATTATATTTATTTCATCATCAGACACACAAAATATACATAAATATTGGTAATGTTTTTTTTATTATTAATTTAGCTTTTTTATTTTTATTATATTATTTTATTACTATAATATTTACGCATATTAATTAACATATATGAAAAGTTAAAAATAAAAATTTATAAAAAAAGGAAGAAAAATAAAAATATTAATTTAGTTGAAATTATTTTATGCGGTCAGTGGCATGCTGTAGCCACATTCGGATTGTGGCTTCAACATTTGTTCTTGGCACTTGCCGGGAACTTGAAACCCCTTCTGCAATAGAAAAGTGTTTTATTAAATAATTATATAATAATGCATTATAAGACATAGTTGTGTGTGTGTGTATATATATATATATATATATATATATATATATATATATATTATATATATATACTTTTTCAAATATTAAGTCAAAATTTAAAATAAAAATGTGTATTATTAACGGTTTTATAAGAGCTTTCTGTAATATAATATAACCTTTGAATTGTTTTCATCAACTCACCGATTATCACTTGGCAAACCTTCATAGCCCGGAATTTTTTAGTGTTTCGCTGTCCCGACCAGGAGTATATTTTTGCTAGCTGGTCTGTCATTATGTTTCTCAATATGCCGCGTGTCAATTTTGCTGCATCCGTTCCACCAATGAGCAGTATGTGGCGAATCTGCAAAGTACATGTAATCAAAAAATGTGCATCATGTAACTATTGTATTTAGTACATGTACATAAACTTACAAATTGCTTGCATACATCCGCAGATTGCAGATTGCCATTAAAAATCTCCAGATCTTCACTTGTCTCCAGTGGAAAATCTGGCAGGAGGTTGTCAACCTCCTCATTCAGCACAGGTCTACCATGATCTTGGAGTTGATTTATGACGTGGTTGAGTTTCGTCATGATTGTTTTATAATATTTTAAAAACCGCTCCTCAGTCAACGGTTCTGAAACAAATGCACATTTTTGTTTATCAACAAATGAAATGTGTTTTTTTAATTTTTATATATATATACATTTGTTATATACATATTATATTTTCTAATAGAAATATCAATTAGTCTTGAAGTAAACTTTCATTTTTTAATTGAAACTAAATAAATCTTGCAATGAAATTGTTGACTGATAGACATGTTTATTTACCAATTACTGCAGTAATAGTCCGAAAATTATTCATGACTATGAAACTACTCGATAAAATAAAATACCAATTTGTAACTCTTTTGTGGAGAATAATGAGATTACAATGGAAATGAGAATGGGAAAACTCATTATAGTTCCTCGTTAACAATTTCATTACAATATTTGTTCAGTTACAATTTAAAACGGAACATTTTATAATTATAACCTGGTGCTCTGATTAAAAATGTAATTAGCAATGCCTATGTCAGTTTATACGTGAATATTATCGAATTATACATTACCACATGAACGAGCATTTCCTCGTTGTTGAAACAAGCGCCTCTGATCAGTGTCATCGAGTTGCTCTTCGTCCATTTCTTTGGAGTCATCATCGCTCTCCTGCATGTTCGACGACTCATCTTCAACTAAAGGAAAATAACATGAATCTATAGTCTTATTATTGCAACATCAAAGGTGTAAATCATTGAAATAACTAGGCAATTGAAGAATTTTAATTTCCCTGTTTTTTTTTTATATTTTGATAATTTGATAAATTGTCAAAACATTTAAAAAATTGAATTTTTAGAAGAAAATATATCGATTGTTCTTCGAATATAAAAGCATAGCCTTTATTTGTACATATCATTTTTTATGTATACAAATTATGAACATAATATTACCTGTTCGCTGTTTCTTCAACGGTAATGACACTCCCTTGTGACATTCATTTCGTATGGAAGTAGGCAAAAGTTTCTTTTTGCAAGGGTTGGTTAATGACTTCGTCGTGACAATACTTTTATTTCTTTGACATGTATCTGTTGAAAAACCTGTTTCGTGTAATGTGTTATATTATTACATCAGTATCTATCTACGTTTCCGTAGATTCAAACAAATAAAATAAAAACTCACTTTGAGATTGCTTCTCATCCTTGTTGGTTGCCAATACATTTTGCCAGTGTCGTGATGGAGAATTCTCTACCTGAAGAGATGCGAATGCAATTTCTCTTTCAAAAACTGCATCGAAGTTTTCAAGCTCCTCGGATACATCATGCGATAACAACTTTTTGTTCTCTATAAAAATATCGACATGAAATACGTGTGTATTATGACATGGCAATATGAGAAGTTATGAAATATATTATTATCAATTGTGCAATATATTAGTATAAATTATAAATTATAAATTATATTAGTATTAATTATATTAGAAATTAAATATATTAGTTATATTTAACATATAAATTAATTATATTAGAAATTAAATTACATATATAGTATAAAATATATTACTATATATAAATATAATTGTACCTAAAATAGAGTTATGCTGCAATACGTCGACTAGTGAAAGTTCTGATACCGAAACTGTGACCGTAGGACTAACACTTTTCGCAGAATGATCACATTTCTGTTGGGCCTGGTAATTTGAAGGTGGTGGTACGAATGCACCTATGCCAATATCATCGTCAGTAGCTGAAAAATTCATATTTAATTAATTATTGATGTCATCATTAGAATGATTATTATTGTGGCTACTTGTAAATTGTAATATAATCTATTAATCAATTTAATCTTTAACAGTACCTGCTTCCTCTTCCGAGGTATCCTCAAGACGTGCGGGTTTTTTGGTGACACGTTTCTTGGCCGGTTTTATTAACGCTTTCGTACACAGATCATCCGTATCATCATTTGTGGAAGCGTTCGTGCAATGCTCCTCTACTTGATTGGCAACTTCAATGGTCTCTGTTAAGTTTATAAAGACATTTTATTGTGATAATTCATTTTTAAAATATTATGTTTATAAATTGTTTTACAAAAAAATATTAACCGAAAGGTCCCAGGAGTTTACGATATTCGTACTTGATCCATCGGTCATCTGGTTGAAGTACATGCATATTTTTTCTTATGAATTTCATGTTTTTTGGAGGCCAAAGAATGAACTTATGATCCAGATGCACCCAATGCTCAGGAACGAGAGAGCAAAAGTCTTCGCACAATACAACATAATATCGCACCATCTGCAAGTTAACGATTTCACGTCGACAATAATTACTGATGTAAAAGTGGCATTACATATTGATTGTTTTGAAACGTTAGTAAAACAGCTTTGCGGCATATTTGGTCTGCAGGCCATATTTGTGGAGGTGACAGATTTTTTACTTCATATATGTGCAAGTTGCTCGAGGCACATGGATAATTCTGAATATCGTTCCTGTTTAAAAATGCACAACCAATAACGACAATAACATTTCCTCTGAATGCGATATGATTGATCATGACGATACTTCCATCAGCCATGAAGCAACAATTATCTGGTCTTTTATTTGATATTTCCAAATTTTTGAATTGTAAAACTCGATGCTCTCTGTGACAACCCATAGGAAGGTTGGACCTAACTGGTTTCTTTACCAGAGGATAGTTGAGATTCATACCACTTATATTTGCTGTTATTTGCGAAGATTTGGCCTGACCAATCTCCGATAATCGTCGATGAATTTGCTGCAATGGTTTCGCGTGTTTTCGGAGCAAACGTTTCAAAGTTTGCATGTGATTTTCAAAATCGAAAGCACTAAATCCGTCCAACGTGCCAAATGCCTTTACACTTTCGTTCAGATGAATCAAATTATGTACGTTACTCGTAACATACTCTTTTCCATAAAGGGTTTTGAATTGTTGCACAAAATAAACCAACAATTCTTTAGCATAGGCATTGTTGACATAACAATCGTGTGGGTCGCATAATATCCGAATAGCGCAACTTAGAGCATTGAAATGAGCCAAATATTTTTTCGAAAGAATTGGTTGTAGCAAAATCGGTCCTAGATATAACAAGAAAGTCCGGAATTCAGTGGCTTTCCAGCGATGCAATTCTTGCAATCCTCGAGGTTTCCTGTTGAAATCTTTGGGTATCCATTGTCCTGAGATCACTAATGCGTCAGATAATTGTTGTACAGCCTCTGCGCGTAATGTTAGAATTCGACGACGATCGAACCATATCGTCAACAAAATTTTCATAACTCCTAAGCATACTAAATGCATATAGTCCAGCGGAAATTGAATAACCATATCTATAGGTAATGCCTCAAATGGTGAAGTACCTGTATGATGCTCTTTATTCGTTCTGCGCCTAAAGGTTTCATTTGTCCGTAGTGGTGCTGATTCAGAAAGAAAGACCATCCGATTCATAAAATCTCCCTCTTCAGTACACATTCCGCAACTGAAATATCCATTGAATTGTTTCGTACATTTCACATAGGATCGTGCGGGACTATCACAAATTATGCATCTTATTGTGACAATAAATTGTTTTGAATCCACAACAAATCCTTCACTGTTCAGTCTTTTATATTCGTTTATAAAAGGTATTAGATAGTCGTGAACTGAATATGGTTTTTTATCCCCGTGATATATTCCAATGACGGGGTATTAAAAGGGCCATTAATAATTTTTCCTAAAATAGGCCACAAACTTGTTCCAGAAGATTTTGCAATGGGTAGCCCATCGATATTTAAATCCAACATAATTTCTGTTCCAGAGATGAAAAATGTATTATTTTGCAAGCGTTCTTCTAGAGCTTTTTGCAATCCGTAGTGGAGGTATGTTCCAGGCGGGCAGTCGGTAATTTCCATATTAGAAGTACGTAGTGTTTGCAACAGTGTACGAGAGTCTTCAGGCAAGTTCTTGTGACCCGCTTTTCTCAGAAGTTTTAAAAGGCGATTTAAATGAACATGTTTCATTGCAGTATCCAATGCGAAGGATGCTAATTCCTCTACGAAATCAAAAGTTTCCAAAATAATTGCAGGACAGTCCTTTTCGAGATCCTCCTCTGAATCACTGTCACAATCTTCTGACACGAAATCTTGTGCAATGTTTTCAACAGCCTTGTCAATGTTCTGAATATTAATAACATTTTCTGCAAAGTCATCTGCAAAGTTATTAATCATAAATTGAGGGTCATTTTTAGCCACGCCATATTCTGCGTTATTTGCATCAGTTGCAGGATTAAGGTTCTCTTTATTTCGCTTGTGTTCAATGCCCATCGGAAGCCGAGGTACATTATTGAGAAACTCGTCATCGACAGATGAACTGTCTACAAGCATTACATCTTCTTGCCATTGTTCAGCGAGCCGACGATAGACTTGACGTTCCGACAAGTTATTGTAGCGTTTCCGTTTTGGCATGTTGCTAATAATCTATAAAATTATTTTATTATTATCTCGAGCTGTTTTCTATGATGCAAGCAAAAGTGATGAGTAGCGAGTGTAACTCGATATCGGTCACTAATTTATGTAAATACATACGACCTTTCTTGGGCCGAAGTGTTTACACCGAGCACGATAAATTCATCGACGAGACCGTGTGTCATCGAGAATTATTGATATCGAGAGATAAATATCATTCTTGCAACCTCAATCTAATTTCTGTGTCTTGTATCATCGATAAAGTAAATATCGGTACCGAGCGGGCCATTTTCACAAAGAGTATCGCGACCATCGCCGTCACAAAAGATGAGGCACACGTGCGAGATGCGATAAGAGATTGTGCGATAGGCGTAGCTGTGATATGTGTGTCGCGACGGCGAATATCGATAAAGGAATACAAGGAAAGTTTTAGACTCATTCTACAAAAGAATTATAGCGAGACACGGATCACGGATTCCGAAAAATTCTGGGAAAATATATCATCTCTTTCGTGCATGTGCATTAAAAAACAGACGAGAAGATTGAATTAAAGAATAGGATTAAAAAAAATTTGACAATGTCCTTACCGTTTAGTAGGTTACAGCACGTCAGTGTCTGATTAACTGATGGAGATAGTAGAAGAAAGAGACAGAAAGAGAGAGAATTAAGAGACACACAGAGAAACAAAAAAAAAGAAAAAAAAAAAAAAAAAAGAAAGAAAATGCAATAGAAATACAGAGGTAGAAAAAGTAGAACAAAAGAGACGAAGAAAAACGCGATTTTCACGGCACTTGAAATTATAGAAACAGAATACACGCAGCTCGATCTCGATCGCTCAAAGTGCGGAATTCTAATGTCAACAATGACACTCAGCGCTGCCGTGAAACTCGTTGCCATGATAACAACAAACATATCACACTGCTCATGCGCAGACCTCTAAAAAATGATACTGTTAATAAATTCTTAATGAGTACTTATTTTTCGTCCATTTGGACCTTTCGCAAAGGAACTCTTTCGGAACTCTTTACAAGTAAAAAAAAATAATTCTTAAAGAAGTCTAGATCAAAATCGTTTTTGAAGTCTTAAAGAGTACATTATAATTCTATCATTTTGATCATGCAAAAATAAATTCTATTTCAGTTCTTTTTAAACAGAAATACTGAGGTCTTTAAGAAGTCGAAAATGCGAATTCTTTTGGAATTCAATACGATTACTTGTGCTATCTGGGCTATTAGTGAGAAGTTTCATGTAGGTAAAGCTACTGCACTAAAAGCCGTAAGAAGAGTAACAAAGGCAATTGTCAAATTAGCTCCAATTTTTATTGTGTGGCCAAAAGGAGATAGAGCAAAAGAAGTAATGAGAGGATTTGCTGCAGTTAGTGCTTTTCCTAAAGCAATAGGAGCAATTGACGGAACACACATCAATATAAAAGCGCCACGCGTTAATCCTGATTCGTATGTAAATAGGAAGAAACATTATAGTATACATTTGCAAGTAAGTAGTTATCATAATCAAATTTTTAAATGTGTGTGTGTTCTAAGCATTGTAATTCCTTATACATTATTAGGCTGTTTGTGACCATGAAGGACGATTCGCTCACTGTACTACTGGACATGTTGGTTCTGTCCACGATCAACGTGTTTTTCGCTTGTCTGAAGTAAATGACTATTTACAAGATCCAGTTAAATTTCCTGATGACAGTCATTTATTGGGCGATGCAGCTTATAATATTCACGAACACTTAATGGTGCCATTTCGTGATAATGGACATTTAACTAATAGACAAAAAAATTATAATTTTTGCCATTCGTCTGCTAGAATGGCGATTGAACGAGCGTTTGGAATGTTAAAAGGAAGATTTCGAAGCTTATTAACAGTTCTTGATATGGAGCGCGTTGATTTAATTCCAGACTTTATTATGGCGTGTTGCGTTTTGCATAACATTTGTTCATTGAAAAATGATGACTTTCAAATTACAGAACAAAATGTTTTCGAAATTGTTTCTGAAAGTAATGAACAATTAACGAATGAAACATGTAATAATGCAGCTAAACTAAAACGTGATATAATTAGTAATAACTTAATTTTACGACATGTATGAATTTATGAATTATTATATAAAAAAAAATTAAACAATTATCTACTATTATGTACTATTATTATTTTATTAAGAATATATATACATATACATATATTTATATAAAATAAAAATAATAATATTTATATTAACTTGTATTGCATCTGTTTAAATAAAACGCATAATGTAAAAGAAAAATCTAGTGTTTACATAAAATCCATGTGTGAAACAATATTAATTATTAAGAGAACAATATAAACATCAAAATAAAACATATTTTACTCAACTCGCTTATTAATAGAAAATAAAAAGTATTTTGGAAACTAATAACAAAATAAAATTTTTCACGAATGTTATTAATTTCTTAGAACAAGGAGATTAACATGTAATACAGCTTATCAACTGATATTTTTATGTTTTTCTCTAATATCATGTGTTACTCTAAATATCAGCATCGATTATATCGATTTATAGGTACTTGTAATGTTATTTTGCCTTTCACATTGTAAATCACAGAATAATAAATAAAAATAAATTTTAAGTATCACAGAATATCTTATTCTGAACTATATCTCACTTTTCAACTGCAAACAACTTCAGTGGATGGATTAACAATTTCGCATATGTAAAAAAAAGTCAATATTAATGACATTGGCTTAGTTTATACTGATTCAATACACGTATTAAATACTAAATCTGCTTCTCCAAGTATAAATTTATAAACTCTTCACCAATCAAAGAAACAGACTTAATGTTTGATATGCTATTAAATAATCCATATAAACTAAGCACATTGATAATGAATATCGATATTACTTTTTTTCCATAATGCTAACCATTTTTTCCAACGAAGCAAGAAATCTCAAACGTATTTCCATGTTTTCTTTGTGTCTTTTTTCAGTAGCTTCTTCGGCTATCTTTCTTTCTTCTTTTAAGTTTTCCATTAATGTTTCTGCGTAAGACGTTTTCTGAAGTTTCTCTAAATAAACAAATATTTGCCATTAAATTTATACAACATTTGTGTAAAATAAATTAGAATTTAATAAATTATAATCATTACAAATTTAATTGTTTATAACTGGAAAAAAGTTAATTAGAATCATTAATTAAAACATTAAACTACACAAAGTTAGGCACTAAACAAAATGGCTGTAAGATAACTCCAGGCTCCAGGCACAAGACAATATTATACATTATGTATCTTAAAGTAACACATAATACTGTTTTGTGTCTAGAATCTTACAAAACAGCCATTCTGCTTAGGGCCTTACTAATGAACAATTTATTATACTTACTTGGCTTTTCATTTGCTGTGTCCAAGCAGCTATCTCCACTGGATATACTAGAATCAGATTGGGTTCGTTTACCAGTAGACGAGATAGTAGTCACGGGAGACATAAACGGTTTTGAACCTAGTAAAATATCCATATGCTGGAAAAAGATTTTAATTAGTAAATTATTATACAAATAGAATATTAATTGTTTTTAGAAATAATAACTTACAGAAAAATATGGCCATGATCGCGTTCCATTGCCGGATTTATTATTGTGATCTTTAACAGCTTTATAAGTTCGTTTTAGTCTAGAAAATTTAGATAAACATTGTGCTCCTGTAACTTTATGTCCATGCTTCACCATTTCGTCCGCAATTAAAGACCATACTTTTTTTTGAGATGTTTTTCCCGTTACAAAATCATTTTGTCTCAAATTATATTCCTCTAGCAATAGAAGAATAGCTTCATGTGGCCATTTAAAAACTAAAAATAAATCTATTATAAAAAATTATAAAGTTAATATAGAAAAAGTTATTAAAAATACCTCCAATTTCTTCACTTGAAATATCCCGTGTCTCCTGTACTTCCATATCATTATTAGAAATATCCTGTAATGTCTCATCGGTATAACTATAGTCATCCAAATTTTCTAAATAAAAAAATTATAATTATAAAATAAATATTATATATACATAATTAACATACAAACTTACATACATACTTTTGTTTTACTTACCATTATCAGTTTCCATGACAGATTGTGAGGATTTCAAATCAAAAACATTACGATGTACGTATCGTGATGCAAAATCAGGATCTGTAACAAGAAATGTATGTACATTTATATATATATATATATATATATATAATTATATTATTATATTAAGAATATATAGTAGAATCGATAAGTGTACTTACCACGTATTGTCAACAAGAGAAGAGGTTAGAAACTGGTTGAAATTAGCGAACACAATTAATGGTGGACAAATCTAGACGCGTATCCGTTTGCATAACGCATAAAAATTCATCCTTACGGATTTTTCGACTCCTTATGCATCATGCTTTATGCATTATGCAAGATCTGCAGAACGAGGAGTGGGGATAGAAATAGAAGACTCTGATTAGTTGATTTTCTTATGCGTTATGCCTTATGCATTATGCAAAAGTCTGTGCTCCCGCCTTAAGTATCTCGAACCAGAGATCGGTGTACAAATTTAACTGTCTCACGTAGACTAACAAATTAATTTCTTTAAGAAAAATTATAATTTTGCACTAACATCCCGCGACGGCTCTCTATGCCTTTCTATTATATTAATTGATTGTTATCATTTGAGCCATTCCTTTATATGTGTTAGACTTTCATGAAAGCTGGTATTATATGAGAAAGATGCGAGTCTTAGATGGGTATCCCAATCATTTTTTATTGTAAACTGTTTAAGATATTCCCATAACACATGGTGAGATCTTTCTATTGAACCGCTTGTCTGTGGTCGATAAGCGGTAGCTTTGAAATGGGTTATACGAAACTTGCGCGCAATTGCACGCATTAGGCTGTTTAAAAAGTGAGAACCCTGATCGGTTAGAAGGGCTTTAGGCGCACCGTAAATGCAAATGAATTCTTGTACGAATGCGTCGGCAACTTCGAGCGCTGAGGCTGATCGCAGGGAGATCGCTAACGAGTACTTAGTGAGTAAATCCTGAATTGCTAATATATAATTGTATCCATTGGGTGAGGCCCCATAATGTCTATTGATACTTTATCAAAACTAGCATTCGGGGTATCTATGAGAATCATGGGTTGTTTAGTTTTAATTCTGGTTAATTTTTTTAATTGGCAATCGCGACAATTCTGGATATATGCTTCTATTTCTCGCTTCATGTGCGGCCAAAAGTATCTATGTTTTATTCGATAATAAGTTTTTGTGATCCCCTTATGACCACCTATTGCCGAGGCATGATTTTTTTTGATAATTTCTTTTCGCTTACTTTCGTCGGGAATTTTAATCTGATTAGTACAAATTAATATAGTAAGATTTTCGTTGGTGAACAATTTACGCATGTAGCTAAAAACCTCCAGCCAGGCGATTTCTGCAATATTACTCCGGCAAATTGAAATTATTTTTAATTGTAATTCAGTTATTACGTCTAGGAGGGAATGGGGTGACACCCGTTTAGACACGTAATGATTGGACACCGCACGATTGGACACGTAATATTGGACACGGAACGATTGGACACCGCACGATTGGAAACCGCACGATTGGAAACCGCACGATTGGAAACCGCACGATTAGACACCGCACGTTTGGACACCGCACGTTTGCACACCGCACGATTGGAAACGCATATTGTAAGATTGGACACCGCACGATTGGACACCGCACGATTGGAAGCGCACACTGCATGATTGGACACTGCATGATTGGACACCGCATGATTAGACACCGTACAATTGGAAACGCATACTGCACGATTGGACACCGCACGATTGGAAACGCATACTGCACGATTGGAAACCGCACGATTGGAAACCGCACGATTTGAAACCGCACGATTGGACACCGCACGATTGGACACCGCACGATTGGAGACCGCACGATTGCTTGTGGCTAATGCTAAGGACCATTATACATGAAAAAGTTTTAGTTGTATTCGTAAGTCTGTAGGCAAATTAACTACTAATCAAAATTAAACATTTTCACAACATTTTCATAAGAATATTTGATAATAATTGATTCGTTTGCATGGGATATTCGACTGTGATATACGATGCATTGTAAAACAGGCCTTAACGTCCTAATAACTACGACTAAAATTTTTTACATACATTGATCTTTATGGGTCATTTTGCATAAGTATACTTTTAACCGTGATAAGTTGCTTATTTGAGTAATTTCAAATAATTTTTTTTTTTTTTTTACACATAAAGTATATCACTGTTATTTATAAGTGTTATTTACTAAAATTAAATAATGATCCAAGATTACAAATTAGCGATATTTTGTGTTCCAATTGTTAATTACTCTCTTTTACTTTCAATAGTACAACTAATTACCACATTACTGCTACAAATTATATATCACTGTGTCAACGTAATAACAGTGCTGTAAGAAATATGTATTTATAGTCTAAAATAATTATTTTTAATCTCTACATTAGTTGATTAATAAACTTTAATAAAATATACATGCTAATACAACATTTTTAATCAAATTATAACCTGTACATGAAATTCTGCTTTTGAACATAATGCTTTTAATTTAGATCATTAAATATCAAATTCATTTATCACATCTAAAATTAATCACATTTAAAAAAGTTAAGAGCGACATATCCTTGCATCTGTAGTAATTACAAATGAAATTTTTAACTGATCAAATATCAAGAGAGAATCTATTGACAAGGTATGAAATTCTATTAAGTGAGAGTTCTTCATTATTGTCTCTGTTTTTAAGAATTTTATGGAATGTTATGGAATTATCTGCTGTTTTTAACAATATGGTATTCCACCCGGACCACCCGCTCCAGGAATTGCTCCCAAGAGCGGACGGCCCGAGCCCGGGCCCGCCGTCTCATACGGTCGACCGCGCCGGGAGGGATATCCCCCTCCCTGCGGAGCTCCCTAAGGCCATTTAACAAATTAAGTTGTGTTTATTAAAGAATCAACGTGCTTCTACAGTTAACGTATGTTCGTATGTAAAGTATTAATGTTCCTATCCAGTAAATGCATGTATGTGTATACTTTAAAATAGTCTGTAGGTTATCCATAGAATGCAGAGTAATATATTATCTACATCACAGTACTTAAAACTCAAACAATATGTGTCGTATCTGCTATATCTATGTATTTTTACAAATACATGTATGTAAGTGAAAATGTAATCAATTTAAGCCTTGAATTATGTGATATATATAGCATATCTACATAAAATATGACAACTGTCATACTTTATTAAATCTACTTGGATTAAGTCATTAGTTAAAGAAGCTTTTATGTGCATGGCATTTTCTTTAATTAGTCATAATGTAAGAATGATCCATAAAATTATAAATTTAAAGCTTTTGGATATGGATTACTAACAAGTAATCCATATCCAATTTTCCTACATTGAAAATTATCAAAATCTCATGTGGAGAGGATTTCTCCATGAAAAGAAATTAATAAGAGAAGTTTTTATTTTCTATTAATTATATCATTTTTTACTTGGGTCAGTTTTTATCTATTTTTTAAGAATTAAATTTATAAATAATTAGCCAAGAAAAGAAAAAAATTATCATGCTTGATCCAAGAAATAATAGTAAAAGAAACTTCAATGTTATTTTTAAATCATGTATTAAATTTTTATCTTTATTTTTCTTAAAATGTTCTTCATGTAGGTTGAATTATTTTTGTAGTCAATTAATAACTCAAAAATTTGTTTATTTATAAAATGGTAAAAGAAATTCTTGTTCAGAAACTCACAAGTATTTGACATCTGTCGTACTTAACAACGAATACACCATGTAATACATAGTATTTGTTTTTGAATGCAACACTTTAAAATACATGCTTTACATTTTAATTCATATATGTATATTATCTCTATAGAAAATAAATGTATGCCATCCTAAAATATTGTAACAATAAAAGAGACTTTAATATTTCAAGGAAATCTTTAAATTATATGGATGAACGCTGATATTTGCACAACATGTCACAAAGATTCTAATAGCGGATAAAATATTAAAAAAAACTTTCGCTTAAAAGAATCTCATGTCTTGTTAATGGATTCTCTTCTAATACTTGATAACAGCTAGAGAGCTGCCTTGTAAATTATTTTGGATGCACAGAATATATGACTTGAAGCTCTTTTAAATCTGAAATAGGCATTTAATGATTTTAAATAGCACAATATATTTAAATTTCATATAAGCACAATAATTTTAATAGAACTTTATTAGCACATATCACTATACATACTCTATTAAGATTTAGTATGTAGGAAATCTTAAAACTTCTGAAACAGCAACTTGCATTGTAAATGACTTCTCTCACAGCACTAATGGATATTGCACAATGATATGTTTACCATCATATTGACACCTGTTATATTATCGAAAACAAAAATTAATTATTTATTGAAAGATATTGTTATAAATAAATTAATATAATGTAATAAATCACTAAACTTTTCTTGGTGACTTCCGTTTCCGGTGCGTAGTGAGAAAGATACGTGGTTCGGTAGTGAGAGAAAATTAAGTGAGAAAAGGGTATAGAGATAAGGAGGGAAGGTGAGAGTGGAGGGGGTGTGAGTGGAGGTGCATGTGAAGGGGAGAGAAAGTGGAGAGGCAGGGATAGAAAGAATAAGGGCAAGGAGAGAGGAAGGAAAATAGACAGGTGATATAAGAAGGTGAAAGGCGCGGAACATAGGGAAGGTAGAGAGGTAAGCGAGTGGCTCGAGTCGGTCAGGGAGAAGGTAGGAGATAGATTGGAAAGCGAGAGTGCGGGAGAGTAACTAGGGAGAGGCAGGTAGAGAGAGTGCGCAAGCGTGACAGGGAGAAGATGAGTGTGAGAGGAGCAAGGGGGAAAATAATGATGAGGGATAGGAGTGTGAGTGTAGATGAGATGTGGAAAAGGAGGAGAGAAGAAGGAGGGGAGGGGGAGGAGGAAGTGTTCAGGACATGTAAAAAAACAATGAGGTCGCCGGAGAGAGGGAAAGGAGAAGGGGAGGGGATTGAAAATTTGATAAGAGGATTAATGGAGGAGGTAAAAGAGATGAAAATAAATGGAGAAAAGGCGAACAAAGAGTTGAAGGAAAAGATAACGGAGAAAATAATAGAAGAAGGAAGGAGGCAAGAGCAGGCGTTGAGGAAGGAGGTGGAGGATTTAAAGAGAGAGTTGAGGGAAATGAGGGAGAGGGAGGAAAGTTGGAGGAAGGAAGGAGAGAGGTGGGAAGAAGGACTTAAAAAGGTGGAAGGAAGGGTAGGAAACATGGAAAAGAGATGGGAGGAGAAAGAAGGAGAAAAGAAGGGAAAGGTGGGGGAGGAAGGGAAGGTGGAAAGTAGAGTAAGGGAATTGGAGAGAAAGTTGGAGAGGAGGGAAAGGGAAGAGAGGAAGAAGAATGTAATAATTAAGGAGTTAAAAGTGGGAGAAGGGGGGAGGAGAGAGGCGGTGGAGAGATTAATGGCGGAGATTGGAGCAAAGGTGGAGATAGAGGAAATGAGGGGGTTAGGAAGGAATATAGAAAGGGGAACGGAGACGCTGTGGGTGAAGTTAAAAAAAGAAGAGCAGAAGAGGGAGGTGATGAGAAGGAAGAGGGAGTTAAGGGGGAGAAAAGAAATAATTAGGGAAGACTTGACATGGAGGGAGAGGAGAATGGAGTGGAAATTGGAAGAAATAGCGAAAGAGGAAAGAAGAAAGGGAAAAAGAGTATGGAGAGTGTACGGGAAGGTAAGAATAGAAGAGGAATGGTGGATATGGGATGAGGAGAATGAAGTATTGAGAAATGGGAAAGGAACGGCGAGGGAGGAGGGAAGGAAAAAAGAGGAGGGGAGAATTGGAGAAGGGAGAGATTGACAAGAAAGTGGAGGAAGGGAAAGAGAGGGAGGGGAAGGTAGAGAGAAGGAGAGAGAATGGAGGATATTATTTTGGAATGTGGCGGGAATGGGAAACAAGGATAAAGAATTTTGGAATTATCTGAAGAGCTGGGATGTGATGGTATTATCAGAAACGTGGGTGGGGGAAAAGGGATGGGAGAAGATAAAGAG
Source organism: Linepithema humile (assembly GCF_040581485.1). NCBI lineage: Eukaryota > Metazoa > Arthropoda > Insecta > Hymenoptera > Formicidae > Linepithema > Linepithema humile. The sequence continues at coordinate 13,481,652 of NC_090132.1, forward strand.
GTGGTTACCGAGAGGATTTATATGGGGGATGCAGGAAGCAAAGAAAGTAAATAAGAAAGGAAGAGATATGGGGGGAATGATTATGGGGATAAGGAAGGATATATTGGAGAATGGGACGGGAATTGAGAAGGAGAAAGAGGGGATAATGGTGGGGAATATAAAAATAGGGGAGAAGAGATGGAAGATAATAGGAGTATACGTTAGGAGGGAAGGGATAGATAGGACATTGGAGGAGTTGGAGGGATGGATGGAGAGGGAAGAGGAGGAGGAGGGAATATTGATGGGAGGGGATTTTAATGCGAGAACGGGGAGAGAAGGTGGGGGAATAGAGGGAAGTGTGGAGAGGGGAGAGGAGGATGGATGGAGGATGTCGAGAGATAAGAAGGTGGATAAAGAGGGAAAAAAATTGTTAAGATGTATAAGGGAGAAAGGGTGGGAAATTTTTAATGGAGGGGTAAAGGGGGATGAAGGAGGAGAATATACATTCACGGGAGGGAAGGGAAATACGGTAATTGATTACATATTGGGCAGTAGTAGGACTAAGGAAAGGGTGAGAGAAATGAGAATAGGGAGCAGGGTAGAGTCGGATCATCAGCCGATTGAGATAAAGATAAAAGGGAAGGTAAAGTGGAGAAAGGTAGGCAAAAGAGGGGAGAAGGCATGGAGAGGGAAATGGGATGAGGAAGGGAGAAAGAGATTCAAAGAGAGATTAGCAAGTTTGGAGGTAGGAGATGGAGAAATTGAGGAGGTATGGAGAAAAGGAGAGGAGAGGATAAGAGGGGTATTGGGAGAAATGGGGAGGGAAGATAGAGAAAGGGGGAATGAGGAGAGAAGAGGGTGGTGGGATGAAGAATGTAAGGAAGTGAAAAGAGAGTTAAGAAGGGAGATGAGGAGGTGGAGGAGAGAGGGAGGGGAGGGGAAGAGATATAGAGAAAAGAAAAGGAACTACAAAGAATTGTGTGAGGAGAAAAAGAGAGAGGAGAATAAGAGGTGGGAGAGAAGAGCGATGGAGGCAAAAAAAGAGGGGGATGTATGGGAGATAATAAATAGAGAGAGAAAGAGAAGGAAGGGAGTGAATGAGGAGATAGAAATGGAGGAATGGGAAGAATATTTCAAAGATATGTTGGGAGGAGTGGAAAACAGGGTGAAAGGAAGAGGTAGGAAGAGGGAAGAAACAGAGGAGGGAGGAGGAGAAGAGTTGAGTAGAGGGGAGGTGAAAAGGGCGATAAGAAATCTGAAGGAGAAAAAGGCAGTAGGAAAAGACGGAATACCAGGAGAGGTGTGGAAATATGGAGGTGTGGAGGTGGAGGAGTGGCTATGGGGTGTATGCAGGAGAGTATGGAAAGGGGAAGGATGGCCGGAGGTGTGGAGAGAAGGAGAAGTAATTCCGATAATTAAGAAAGGGGAGGGAGGGAAGGTAGAGGATTATAGGGGAGTAACGTTAATGCCGACAGCATATAAAGTATATATGATGATATTGGCGGAAAGGTTAAAGGAGGAAATGAGAGAAAAGGAAAGTTTATCACCGAATCAAGCGGGTTTTAGGAAGGGAATGGGAACGATAGATAATATATATGTACTGAATTATTTGATAAATAGGCAGCTGGAAAGGAAAGGAGGGAAAATGGTAGCATTGTTTGTGGATTTGAAAGCGGCATTTGATATGGTAGATAGGGAAGTATTGAGAGGAGATATGGAAAAAAGAAGGATTGAAAAGGGGATTATAGAGAGAAGTATGGAAAGTATGGAAGAAACTAAAAGCAGAGTAAGAGTAGGAGAGAGGACAGGGGAATGTTTTTGGACGACGAGAGGGGTGAGGCAGGGGTGCCCGCTAAGTCCCTTGTTATTTAATATATTGATGGCGGATTTAGAGGAGGAGATGAGAAAGGTGAAATGGGGTGGGGTAAAGTTAGGAGATGGTAGGGTATATACAATGTCGTACGCGGACGATATGGTGTTATTGGCGGAGAGTGAAGATGAAATGAGAAGCATGATAGGGAGGTTGGAAAGTTATCTGGATGGAAAAAATTTGGTGCTGAACACGGAAAAGACGAAAATCCTAAGGTTTAGGAGGAGGGGAGGGAGGATAGGGAAAAAGGATTGGAGGTGGAAAGGGAAAAAGCTAGGAGAGGTAAAAGAATATAGATACTTGGGATATATGATACAGAGAAATGGGGGGCAGGAAGCGCAAATAAGAGAAAGGGTGAGAAGAGCAGCGGTGGTTATGAGACAGGTGTGGGGGATAGGGAAAAGAAGATTTGGAAGGGACTGGGGAAGAAGGATATGGCTTTTTGATAAGTTAGTGTGGACGGTGATGGGATATGGGGTGGAGATCTGGGGATGGAAGGAGAGAGAGGAAGTGGAGAAAGTAGGGGAAAGATATTTGAGATGGATATTAGGAGTGGAGAGTAGGACGCCGGGGTATATGGTGAGGGAGGAGATGCAAAGGGAGAAATTGAGGGAAAGAGCAGGGATAAGAGCGTGGAGGTATGAGAAAAGATTGAGGGAGGGTAAGGGAGGGGAGTTGGTGAGAAGATGTTGGGAGGAAATAAGGCAGAGAAGTAAGGAAGGAAAAATAGGATCGAATTGGGAGGGGGAAAGAAAGGAATATTTTGAGAAAAGAGGGATAGAAATGAAAGAGGTGGAGAGGAAGAGAGAGATGGGAGAGGAATGGGAGAAGGAGATAGTAGAGGAAGGGAAAAGGAGGGACAGACAGGAAAGATGGGAAAGAATAGAAAAATCGAGGTATAATAAGTGGTATGGAATGGTGAAAAGGGAGGGGATACCGGGGTATTTAAAAAAAGGGTGGGGAGAAAGTAGGTGGAAGAGAGTGGCGAGGTTTAGATTAGGAAGTGAGGTGAGAGAGGGGAGGTATTGGGAGGAGGAGGAAAAAAGGAGGTGTAGGCTGTGTGAAGGAGGGATAGAATCGTGGGAGCACATTTGGGAGGAATGTAGAGAATGGGAGGAAGGAGGGAAAAGTTGGCAGGAAGTAGTGGAAAGAATACTGGGAGAGGAAGGGGAAGGGGAATGGTGGATGAGAGAGATGGAAAGGGAGAGAGGGAGAGATGGAAGGGAAAAGGGAGGAGAGGAGGGAGGAGAGGAGAAGAGAAGGAGAGAGAGAGGGGGAGAAGGAGGGAGAGAGAGAGAGAGAGAGAGAGGGGGAGGGAGAGAGAGAGAGGGGGGAGCGAGGGGAAGGCGGGGAGAGAGTATATAATGATTTAAAAGATGCAATAGGAAACGGAAGTCCACAAAGCGTGTGTGTGTGTGTACAAGGGGTAGGCACGAGACGATCGTGAATACTCATGATGTAGATTTAGGGTTAAGGATAGAGTATAAATAGAATAAGTTAGAGTAAGTTAGAGTAAGTTAGAATAAGTTAGAAGTAAGTTGGATGTAAATGGAAGAGGAGAAGGAGAGGGAGATTGTAACCCTGAGGGGAACAAATAAATATATCTATCTATCTATCTATCTATCTATCACTAAACTTTTCTTATTAAAAAGTATTTAGATAAACATACAACACTTGCTTAAAATAGTGATATAACTAATTAAAAATCAAAGAATTTGTTACAAATATTAAATATAATTATTTTAACTTCTGATACATGTCTTCCTGATTATTTTATTTCCTCTTTTTACAAAGGCATACAAGCGCAATGTTATTTTGCAGAAATGAGGATATGGAGAGAATTTACACTGAGACGCTCTGAAAACAATAATATAACTTATTACAGGGCAATACAATAAGAAAGGTTAAAAAATATAACAAAATATAACACGTTATGCAAGGAATAGTATAATTTTTAATTATTTGAACATAACATACACACACTATGTAAAAAGTAGAAATATGCTTGCTGAGAAAATTGTTTGCACATATTCTTTAAAGTTACAACACTTCAAATTGTCACTGCGAGCTCCGTAATGATTATGACTATTATGTATCACATAAATTATATTGCATATTACGTTCTCGTGAGAGAGAAGAATCGGTTTCGATCGCGGATGACGATTATGTGTTGAGGAAACTGTTCGCCAAATCAAGTAATTAACGTTTAAATTTTGTTACGTCCTGATCAGACTACACGATTCTTTTCTTTTCATTAAATACCAGACCTAATAAACGCGGAACCAACAAAAACTCTTAAGAAATATTATAACGTCAGAGCTGTTTTTCTCATGAGACACCAGAAGCTCGAATCTTCTCACAGAGAAAAATAGCATGGATATTTCAAAATACCTTGGCCGCTCAGCGTGCCTATCGTCGCCAGAAAAACCGTAAAAGTCAAAACTTCGCGGTAGCTGGAGTCCTTAACCGACTCCAGACGGTTAGAGTAAGAGATAAAAAGAAAAACTGGCACCAACTAGTCATATTCTTGGATTCCACCTACGGGAACTCTAGCTAGTAGATAGGGTTTTACCGAGTAACGATCGGGGAATGACCGCAGTCGCATGCCGAGAAGGCGCGACACCTGATACGGCGCACGTGTTTAGTAGGTCTGGGAAACCGAGATGCATTAGTCGCACTCTCCACGCGACACCAAGGGCACGCGACAGTCGTAAACTGTCAAATTTATTAGATCAGTGACCCAAGGCTTTGCGAACTTATATACCAATTCTTAACCATCCAATCCGAAAGCCGAGAATCGGGGTAAGCACTTCTATAGACCACCCATCGTTCCATCGTATGGTCTAAAGACTACGCCCACCCAGATCTTAAGACGCTGAGATGCACCCCACCTATACTAATTAACACCAACCGGGTTACGCCACCTCAAAAACCTACCCCCATCATATATGGACCCGAAACGACGCTATTCCTTATTCGTTAGGGCCTCTTTCTTCCTATCTCATTTCAAGTAACCTAATCATCTAAACCCAATCCTATTAGCTAAAAATGACGCCATCCTCCCCCACATTAAAAATTTTCTCGCAAAACTAATTCCTATTCGATCCCCGCTCCAAAAACCTAAGATTTTCCAAAGGGATCTACCCCAAAGAAAAAGTATAAAAACCCGTGTTCTGGTGGCTCCGGACACAATCACACACAGTTTTTCAAGCAGTTTGCGCAGTTATTCCGTTTAGCTCAAACAGTTTTTCGAGTAGTTTGGGGACGCGAATCAAAGAGTAAAACCAGTTGATACTTTGTCGCGACCATCTCGTGGTGCATCTCAAGTAGAGGGCCCATCACCCTGACGACACCATCCCGCAGCAGGGTGCCCCCGCGTTTACAAAAAAAAGGGTCCGACGCTCATATAACACCTTCCTTCAACGGGGCGCCTGCTCAGAATCACCGAACATAGTCAACCCGACCTGAAACTATCCTACAACAAGTAAGTTAGTTCATTTGTTTTTTTTTTCTCCTCTCTTTAGTATTCTCTTATTTCTTTTTATGTAATCCGTCCCTATTTCGGTTAAAAATTTTTTTTGTGTTATTTGTCAGTGAGAACTAAACATTCGCCGCGACCCAACAATCGTCGGAACCTCTCGGCATTTGCTCTCTGTTTAGCTATATTTCTCCCGCCATACGTTAGATACGCTGCGAGGGTCACCGTAAGACCCATTAGAATTAGGCGACACACCCCATTTAATAACGCCCGTACAAGCACTCACACGCAAACAGACCAACCTCCTGCATTACCACCGATTCCTCAGGAATTTCCTCAACCACCTCCTCAACCCTTTCCCGTGTTCGACTTTCCTCTACTTCCTTCTCCTAAGTCTATCTCTCCGTCTCTTGAAGAGTTCCTGGAGTACAGACCCCCTTCGCCTGTCCGCTTCTATCCTCCTCCAGTAGAGGCTCAACTGGAGGAATTCCCACGAAACGATCCGGAGTTCGACAACATATCCGTCAACTCCGAAGCCACTACCATCGAATACGTCGCGGCTCCTCCCCATCTTCCAAACCCTGAATTCACAGGGTTTGATTTCCTAAACTTAGTCCTCTCCCCTGAGGAATAACACACACACACACACATACACTTGTAAAGAATACACTAATAGAAATATAAAACACGTGTGAATAAGAGTTAAGTTTTGTATCGTAATTATAAATTTAATCGAATTAAAATGTTGTCTTTAGTAAATTGAACTTTGTTCTTTTTTTTATTTAATTACACCCTCCTCGTTTGTCACCCCCTCACACCTTCCCTCTCAAATTGCGCACAAAGGTTCCGCCCCGGGTAATAGGGATTCAATTCCTTGACCCAAAAAGGGAACCACGAGCGGTTGACTTGTTGACGGAGTAAAAACGACTCTTCCAGTCGCTGACCTGTCGCAAGTCCTAAACGTGCCGCTCGGCTCGTGCGGTCAGGCCCGTTTACGTCGATCGCCGAGCCCAACGAAAAAATTCTACATCTATCAGGACGTAACAATTTAATATTGATTTATTTATTAAATCCCATTTATAATTTTTATCTTTATAATACTTTAAGTACAAAAAGAATCAATCCAACTTAGTGGAATGCTTCAATATTAACCGATTTAGCAAAACACACATATTTTATCGATTTAGTATGTAAGCTAATATATAAATTTTATAGTTAATATTTAAAAGTAACAATTACAATTATAATACATTTATTAAAGTCTATTTTACATATATACGTTCATATACATACATTTTGTATTTTATGTTTCAGCTGTCAGCTCAGCCTTTCAACACGAAGCAGTATTATCGAATGTCCGTCATAATGATGATAATGAAAATACAATGCAATATACTGTTGTACAATAAACATGTATACTATGAAATATTTAAACTTACATATGTAATAACTAATTTTGCACCTTATATCGCAATATAATTATTATTACGTATCACATATCAAATTACAACGCAATATAAAACAAAACGCAACGTGTTTTAATAAGGAAAACTATTGAAAAACTAATAAAACTTAAAAAAATAACATCCAGCAAATTAATATTCCTCTTAAAAATCGTGAAAATAACTAAAAATACTGTTGTACTATAAATATGTTATAAAGTATTTGATTGAAACCAACATACGTAATAACTAATTTTGCACTTTATATCGCAGTATGATTAGAACTATTGTGTGTATCGCATTACATATTACTACGCAATATGAAACAAAACAACGTGTAATAATAAGAAAAAGCTAAAGAAAAACTTATAAAAATAAAATGTAGCTAATTAACATTTTTTTAAACAAATCTATCATGTTAAAAGTTTCAACAAATAATTAAATCTTTTAGCTTAAAGAACAGGCTTCATAACACTAATACAACTTTATTTTGGAAAGTTTTTGGCTCATGTTGCTTTGATATTAATCCATTTCAGATATTTTCTTATTCCTCTTGTTTTTTTTTTTTTTTATTTTCTTGTACATTTTTGATAATTATTTTCAATATTTAATTGATTTAGTTGGAATATTTGAGTTATTAGAACTGAAAAAAAAAATTTTAGCAATTAAAAAAATTATAGCAATTTTTTTAAATTATAAAAATGGTTCTAATTGTGACTTACTTAATAGTAAATAATGGTTTTCGTTTCTGTTTGCGTTTTGTCTCGGCTTGTATGTCTACTTTTTGAATAATAACTTGGCATTGTTGATATTCCTTTTTAGTATCTAAAAAATCAAAATTCTATAATATAAAATATATACAATGTACAATAAAAATATTAATAAAATATTATATATACAGGTTGTTCAAAATGTGTCAAGACAGCTGGATATTTCTAAAAATATACATTTTATAGAAAAATATTTTAAGCAAAAGTTACAGGATAGAAAGTAATATATTTAGTTTTAAACCCTGATAAATATTTAACAGTGTGAAACTTAAATCAAAAATTTAATTGTTAACATCATTAATTACATTACTTTATATTTTGTAACTTTTGTCTAAAACATTTTTGTATAAAATGCTTTTCGAAATATCCAGCTATCCTCATACATTTCGGATATCTTGTATATTAGATTATATACAATTAATGAATCTAAATTTGATTATTGACATTGGATAAATAATTTTCTTGTATATACAGTATCGAGTTTTTTTATCGATATTATCTATAATAAAATAAATTTACATAAAAAATTATTACAACTTGTAATGTTAATCACAATTATATTATAATTGAAAATAATTGATGTTAGTTTATAAGTTACTTATTATAGTAATTTTACCTTCCAGTTTGTTTGAATGGTCAAGATTAGTGTTTTGTTCGGAAAAATGAGTCATTTTTGTAAATATATCTTGATTATATATAACTAAAAATAAATAGGTGATAAATTTTTGTTTCTAAAATGCTATCAATATTTTTTAAATACATATTTTATTATTACCTATTTTTTATGATTTTTTTATTTATTTATATTTCTATATAAATAAGATAAAAATTATATATATTACCTTCAGATTCATTCAGATTATTTTCAAATGTAATATTATGTAAATAATCCACAGTTTGATCCATATTTTCAACATCAGTATTTGAAACTATAAATTATATATTACTATATATAATAATTTTACCTTTAAGTTTGTTTGAATTATCAAGACTGATATTTTGTTCGGAAAAATGAATGATTTTTGTAAACATATTTCGATTATATATATGTAATTTAAAAAAATAGACGATAAATTTTTATTAAGTACTAGCTTAAATACTATCAATAATTCTTTAACGTATATTTTATTATTATCTATTTTTAAACAGTTCAAACGATTAACGGATTCGACTATGCACAATTACTATCATCAAAAGCATTTCATAAATTATATTTTATTTGTAAATAAGAAAATAATTGAACATTTAAATTTTATTAGAATCACGTATGTAATATTAAGTGCTTTTAATGTATGTAAATTTAAATGTCTAATTTTATTTCTTTATCTATAAAAAGTATATAATTTATTATAATTTATAAACTAAAAATTAATGACAATTTATTAATATATTTTGTCATTTAGAACTTAACAAATAAAATAGAAAATTGAAAATAATAGCACACTACTTTTATAATTATCTGAATTATTATTACATCCCGTATTCTTTATACATGGATAAGTATTTTGATCTTGAATAGTAATCATAACTAAAAAATAAAATTATAAATATGTTATAAAAAACTTTTTATTTAGCAACTTTTATTTAAAATATGAATAAGATAAAAACTTTATATATTACCTTCAGGTTCATTTGAATTATTTTCAAAAGTAGTATTATGTAAATAATCAATAGTTTGATCCATATTTTCAACATCAGTATTTGAAACTAAAAATAAATATATATATTACTTCCTCTGTGCATGCGCGCGCGTGTGTGTGTGTTCTTTACGAAATTAAGTAGCAAAATTTCTTTTTGCCACAGTTTTAAAAATATATATAGACCGTATGGTTTCTATAGTATGTTAAAATTGAAACTTCAAGCAAATTTAGAAATAACAAAGCTCTAAGGTAAAAGCCACACATATATATATATATATATATATATATATATAAATTTAACCAAGGCAAATAAAATCCGAAATACAATATTTTATAAGATCTTCCGTACCCTCTTAAAGACTTGTAGACTAGATAAAAAGTTATCGAAGTGAAATTGTTTTAAAAACTTGATGTATCAAGAAAATTTGTGTCTTGTGCACAGCATTCAGTTTCATACAAAAATTAATTTTCTACGAAGCTCAACGCACTATCATCCGTGTTCGGCCCTCATTTGCCCCGGTTTAATTTGAACCTTTAAGCTATAAAGTGTTTTTTAAATTTTTTACCAAGATATCAAGATTATTTTTTAAAAATCTTAATATCAGGTTTAGTTTCAAAGTCGTGTATTCAGCCAAAAAACAGAAAATTTATAAAAAAAGCGTTTTGTAATATGTTGTTATGGTATTTGTGTTAAACTTTTACTTAAAAAAAATTTTTATTGAGCTGCAGAATTGCACTCAAAAGTGCAGAAAATAGACGACAAAATAAAAACACTGATAAAATATATAGTTTTCTTTATTAATATATTTTCTTTATTGAATAAATTCTAAGAAAGATACAGGCTGCATTGCAGGCAAAGAGTAACCCAACTCCATATTAATATAGAAAAGTATATTTTTCCTAGGTATTTCTATTTTTTTTTGTCTATTTTCAACACTCTGCAGTTACATAAAAAAAATTTGTTTTCTCGAATAATTTAACAAGTATCATAAACTACAATATTTTTCCTACAAAACGCGCGTTTTTTTCAATATTCCTACGATTTTTTGCAACCGTGTCACACAACTTTGAAACTAAACCTGCATTTTAAAAAAAATAATGTTAATATTCGCCAAAAAATTATCACAGAAAAAAAATTTTTTTTAAATTTGAAACTTCAAGTTTTAACTGTAACGTATTATTAGTGGTTTTTAAAAATATATTATATTTCCAGTTCTAAACAAGAAAATTGTATTTGTTACAAGTGTTTCCATTTTTTTGTTTACCCCCTGTATATAGTTAAAGCTGAAAGCAAATGGTATTAAAAAAAACTTGTATATAATAAATTATTTAACAGAACTATTTTGAAATAAACTTTCTATTTTTAAATATGTTATCGGCCAATGTTTGAAAAATTATTACAAAATTAGCTGATGTTAACTCACCTGCATCGACATCTCCTTCTTTATATAAGTCAGCACAAATCTCTATTTCATTATCATTATCTAAAAAATTCAACATAATTAATATATATAAATTATTGTAGAACAAACAAACAATGAAATAGTACAAAGAAATAATAGTACAACCAAGAAGGTAATAATTCTATAAAAATAATTAAAAACAATTGTTTTTATCCAGAACTTTGTTCTTGAAGAAATTAATTTTGAAAAAAAATTGGAAAATTTGGGGATGATATACTTTTTTCAAATTAGAAAAACCTAATGTAATTTAATATAATTTTCTTACAATCTTATACCATATATTATCAAATTTATCTCGATGGAATTTACTTTGTGGATATAAAATAATTTTTTACATACTAAAAATTTAAGTTTATATAATATATTAAAGTTTGTTTTATGTACAATTTCTTTAGTGAATTATTTTAAATTTTACAAAATTAAACGTTATACTTTTTCATATTTATGTATTAACCATCACTGTGTGAAGACGAATTATATAGGTGACACATTACATTAATTAAAGATCATTTTCAGCAAGAACTCGAATAATTGATGTCGAGTCAACATAAAAAACATATAATGTCGATAAGTTCGACATCAATAAAACATCGATTTAATGGGTTATTTTTTTAAGTTGAGAGAGAGAGAGAGAGAGAGAGAGAGAGAGAGAGAGATATGCAATAATTAAAATTTGAATTAATTTAAAAAAAGTCAGTCACTTTTCTTAAAAGCAAAGCCTTACATAAAAAAAGAATTATTTATACATTTTTATATATCTTTTTCTTTATGAAGAATTACCTTTTCAAATTTTTTGTATTATCAGTTATGAAATATCTTGTAAATAATGACATAAGAATATTTTAAATTTAAAATCTACATTTTGCATTCAATTTGTATGTATAACATTTTTAAAGAAATTGTACATAAAAAATAACAAAATGTGTATTTTAACAATAACGTCATAATATATAATAAAATATACAAAAAAAATAATAATTAATTTGTAAACACTTACCTATCAATAATGCTATTTTATGTTGTTTACGTAAATTTTCCTCACTAAATAACTGCAAAAATTCTTCCAATGAATAGATACCACGGGATAAATAATATTGCGCTTTTTCAATTTTTTTGTTTTTATACTCGTTAAATGGATTACGATCCCTTGTTAATTGTAGACCATTTACTAAACGATTATAATTAATTTCTTGATCCATAATTAATTTAGAAAGATTATCTGCAAAAATAAATTATTTTGTTAATACACATAAAAATTATTTCAATGCATATGACGTTACATAAAGAAATTTTTATTTTATTGTTTAAAAAATTAATTTAAAATTTTTTTTTACATTTTTATAATTAATTTCTAAATCATTAACTAAACAAAAATAAAGTTCTCCAGTTTTATATTGTATAGCAATAAGCTTAAAGAAAGAATATCAAATTTTATAAAAGATTTTTATAAATATAATTTTTCGTATATGTTTTAAAATACTACATAAAATTATACCTAAAAATGTCCAAAAATTTGGATGAACCGTATGCATTTTTTTCAACATAATACTATAGAACGATTCCACAAGATTATTATTATTATTAGTCCTAATTGGGCATCCATATACACTTGTTTTTTTCGATATTGGAAGCCATGTATTTCTCATATATTTCATAAAGAGCAATATATTAGGGTAATTATCAGATTCTTCATCCGCAATTGTCTGCATGAGGTTTAAGCCTTCTGCAAACATTTCTGATGGTGCTAATGCTAATGTCATTGCCATGGATACTATTTTACGTGGTGCTTTTAAAAGTCCTAATCGTTTCCACTTTTTTAGAACAGCCTACCAAAGTAAACATAAAATATATAATTAATAAAATGTAAATAATAAAATATATAATAATATATTTTATAAGTGTTTAAATGTTTTTTAAATAATTTATTAATATATATAACTATTTTTTGCAATTTTTTTACATATATAAATGACTATATTTATAAAATACTACATAAATATTAGAAATAAATAATATAAGTAATCTCAACTGATAGTTTTGTTAATAATAAATATTTGACATACTTGACAGTAATGAAACCAACAGCCTCGTAGAGATACATGGGGAAATTGTTCATGGACAGCGTTCATCGATGCTTTTTCATAATCCATCATTATGAAACGCAAATTACATTGTAGACCAGGTGCCAGTTTTATAATTTCTTTCCATATGGATTTGTAAACTAATTGTGTTCTGGCTTCACACAAAATAAATACTACTGCAATACCCTAAAAAGAAAATGAGAAAACATTTTTAAAAGAGTATATATAAAATAAAAGTATATGGAATTAATAATCATTTGTCATCAAAATCAAAATACCTTATCCATGTACCGCACATGTATTGAAAATAATTGTGCAAAGTTTGGTGCTCTAGGTACAACCTAAAATAATATATATTTATATATGATTATAACAATATTTCAATTATAATTATCTACAAATAATATTCCAAAAAAGTAATACTCTTTAATCACAAATATAAAATGCTAGTGATTAATACTTACAGAAAATGTACCATCAATAAAAACTTCAGAACATTTCTCTAATATTTTTAGAAGCTTATCAGTGGTAAATATGTAGGAATATTTGTTATCTTCAGATATAACACAGCCTTTATAAATATTTTTTGTAGGTTCATAACCTTGAAGCAAATTGTCAAGCTCATACACATTCGAAGGTAATGAAGGACGCATTTTGATTTTTTCTTTTGATAACTGATTTCTCATAGCATTATATGAAATAAAAGCTGCAGCTTTTGGATTTTTTTGAGAAACAGTATCAAATATTTCTTTGTTTGTTATAGTGATTTCTTTACACATTTGAATCATTTCTTGTTTTAGATTTAAGATATCAACTATGTAAGACTCCTTTGGATGATTATGTTCATTTTTAATAACATATTTTTCTTCTGCTTTTATTAATAAGCCACTACATAGCGCAGTACGTCTTTTTGCGCAACGGTATATGTTATTACATCTTTTATCAATATTGTACGTATATCCTTCATATATATACAAATAACTGCCTTTTCTTTTTCCAGATATTATTTCCATTTTTGTATTGTAAATATAAAAAATGTACTGTAAATAAAAAAAAATATAAATATATATAAAATGTTTCCTGCTACATTTATTTTTTCAAAATATATATTTTTTTAGTTATAACAATGACGTTCAAGATTTTTACATGTTTTTATTCTATTGAATTTTTCTGGCCCATTTCTGTTTACAATTTTATTTAATCAATGAAATGTTTATATATAAGTTGCATTCCGTAATCCACTGCCAGTACTTCGAAGATCTACAGTTCACGTTATGTATTATAGATTTTCAGTACTGGCACTAAATTACGGAACACAGCCATATAATGTATATACAATAACCTTTAATTGATTTAATAAAAGTACTTGTAGACAAAAACAGAAGAAAAAAAACTCAGAGAACAAAAAAATGTAAAAATCTTGATGCTATTGTATAATTAAAACATTTGTATAATATTAAAATTAAGACATATAATACCGTAATCTAGAAATCTAAGCACTTAGGAAACGATATTTCTGTTTTTCTCTTTCTTCTTCAAAAATTATATTAGCCTCTGCAATCTAAGGGTTAGTATATGAACGTATACGAAGTACGAAGACGTCCGTTCCCGACAACTGCAGGCGAACACCAACGACTTCTGTTTTAGGGCTTCCGAAATTCACTGTCACTGGAAATCTATATTTTATATATATTGTAGATTTTTAATGACTTTCAGAACGCAACCTAAGATATTTCCATGAAGTCAGCTATCGTATGTACTAACAATTTCAATAATTTGGAAAACGCTATTTGACTGTTAGTCGTTTGCTAATTTTTGTATGTTTCTTTATTTTGTTAGCATATTTTTTTTTTTTTTTTTGGTAAAAAATTGAAATTAAAATTTTGACAAACATAATCGCCATTGTTTGGACTTTTATTTCGTGATTTCATGAATATTGCGGTTAAAATGTTTGCTAGTTGTTTGCTAAATCCGTGTATACAAGTATTATATTTTTATTTTACCGATAAATTGTACAATATATTTTATTTATTAATAATTTGTAAATTTATCTAGTAGCTTTAGTCTTAGTTACTTTTCGGCGGCTTAATGCATCGTTCTTGTTTGTGCAAGCAAAATCATGTAAAAGCAGGTAAAAACATGATGAATTTCCGTTTCCTGAGTACAAATTAGTAAAAATTTACAGAAATCAGTGAAGTTGGGTATTCTAAGAAGTTTACGATTAAATTTTTTTGTCCCATCATATTAAATACAGTCATTATGAATATGTTTGACACATAAGTATATATACAAAATACATATTTAATCTATATCTATATAACACCTTAAAGAGAGAGAGAATACATTTCTTGTGCTTACCGAACAATATTGCTAACATTGATAATACATTCAATATTATGGTCAATATTGATCGTAGTAATCAGTTCCCACTTTAATTTTGAGAGAATAGAGATGTTATGTTAATAATGGCCTAGTTTACACTGATTGTTTAGTACGCGTACCAAATACTAAATCTGCTTCTCCGATAGGTATAAATCGTTTAGTGTAAAATTTACACCAATCAAAGAAGCTGATTTAGTACATGGTCCGCGTACTAAGTATGTTTTCCAGCAAAGGACACAAGTTGACACAAATCGACACAAGTATCACTCTGTCTTTGTTCGATATTCAATGAGCAATAGAGAGAATAATACTTTTGTGTCGCTTGTGTCTCTTGGTGGAAAACTACCTAAATAATCGGTGTAAACTAAGCCACACAATCACTTTCTTAGTATTTGTACTATCATAAAACTGTTCATAATGACTAGGGTGCGGATGTTCGTGCACGATCCCGTGTCGCGCGTAGAGAACCGCTGCGTGCGAGTGAGTCGAGTATTTACTCGATTTTACTTCGACTCACTCGCACGCAGCGACGCAGCAACGCTTCGACTCACTCGCACGCAGCGGTTCTCTGCGCGCGACACGGAATCGTGCACGTACATCCGCGCCCTAATAATGACTGTATTTAATATAATGGGCACAAAAAATTTGCATCGTAAACTTCCGATACCCAACTTTACTGATTTTTGTGAATTTTTACTAATTTGTACTCAGGAGACAGAAATTCATCATGTTTTTACCTGCTTTTACATGATTTTGCTTGCACAAACAAGAACGATGCATTAAGCCGCCTAAAAGTAACTAGAACTAAAGTTACTAGATAAATTTATAAGTTATTAATAAATAAAATATTGTACAATTTATCGATAAAATAAAAATATAATATTTGTGTACACGGATTTAGCAAACAACCAGCAAACATTTTAACCGCAATATTCATGAAATCACAAAATAAAAATCCAAACAATGGCGATTATACTTGGTGGTTAAACTTGATTTTAATTTCAATTTTTTGCCAAAAATAATAAATATGCAAACAAAATAAAAAAACATACAAA
Source organism: Linepithema humile (assembly GCF_040581485.1). Classification (NCBI taxonomy): domain Eukaryota; kingdom Metazoa; phylum Arthropoda; class Insecta; order Hymenoptera; family Formicidae; genus Linepithema; species Linepithema humile. Next base: position 13,497,812 of record NC_090132.1, read on the forward strand.
AATCAGCAAATGACTAGCAGTTGAATAGCGTTTTCCAAATTATTAAAAATTATTGAATTATTGTTAGTAGTATTTGTCCATTTCTTTATGCATTTGCCTATGGACCAATCAATTTCCTTATGCATATGTTTATGCGACTATGCAAGTTTGTTTGAATAGATCCCTAGATTGCAGAGATCACAATGTAAAATGTAATTATTGAAGAAGAAGAAAAGAACAGAAATCGTTTTCCAAGTGCTTAAATTTCTTACGGTACGTCTTAAATTTCTATTATATAAATATTCCAGTTATACAATAGCGTCAAGATCTTTTTGTTTTCTTGAGCTTTTCTATTCTGTTTTTGTTCACAAGTAATTTTGTTAAATCAATTAAAGGTTATTGTATATACATTATATGGTTATGTTCCGTAATTTGCTGCCAGTATTGAAAATCTATAATATATAACGTGAACTATAAATCTTCAAAATACTGGTAGTGGATTACAGAATGCAGCCTATATATAACCTTTTAACTAATTTAATAAAAACATTGTAAACATATTAGGACCTTGAATAAGTTCTCGCTGTTTTTTTTGTTAAAAAAAACATTAATTTAAAATATAAGGCTTACAATAACTTTACTCAAAGTATTGTCCATCATTAGAGACCACTTTCTCCCATCTTTCTGGCAGTAATTGAATCCCCCGTCGAAAAAACGATTTATCTTTTGACGCAATCCATGAATCGACCCATTTTTCGGTTTCTTCGAAAGAATGGAAGCGCTGCTCGCTCAAACCATGCGCCATCGACCGAAACAAGTGGTAATCCGAGGGGGCTATGTCCGGTGAATACAGCGGGTGAGGTAGAACTTCCCATTGAAGCGTTTCCAGGTAAGTTTTGACTGGTTTTGCCACATGTGGCCGAGCATTGTCATGTAACAAAATGACTTTGTCGTGTCTCTGCCCGTATAGTGGCCGCTTTTCTTTTAGAGCTCGACTCAAACGCATCATCTGAAGTCGATAGCGAGCTCCCGTGATAGTTTCATTAGGTTTAAGCAGCTCATAATAAATTACGCCCTGCTGATCCCACCAAATGCAGAGCAGAAGTTTCGAACCATGGATATTCGGCTTTGCCGACGATGTTGATGCATGGCCGGGCTTACCCCACGATTTTCTACGCTTAGGATTATCGTAGTGTATCCACTTTTCATCTCCAGTGATGATACGGTGCAGAAAACCTTTTCTTTTATGCCGTTGAAGCAGCAATTCACACATGAGAAAACGTCGTTCAACGTCTCTCGGCTTCAACTCATACGGCACCCAATGTCCTTGCTTTTGGATCATTCCTAACGCTTTTAAACGTTTTGAAACTGTTGACGCATCTACTTGCAATGTTTTCCCGAGCTCTACTAGCGTCTGACATGGATCTAGATCAAGCAATGCCTCCAATTCTTCGTCTTCAAACTTTGTCGGTGCTCCAGAACGTTCTTTATCTTCAAAGTCAAAGTCATTATTTTTAAAGCGCCTAAACCAGTCTCTGCATGTCGTATTCGACAGAGCATTGTCACCATATGTTTCAACAAGAATTCTGTGTGCTTCAGCTGCAGATTTCTTTTGAATAAAGCAGTGCAATAAAATTCCCCGCAAAAACACTTTATTTGGCACAAAAGTAGACATTTTCGCAATAGGTAATTAAACACGTGGTTGACACTGTGGTAAACTGTATCTACTAGAATTTGAGGTTACATATAGTACTACTTAGCTGATGCGTTTCCGTACGAAATTCCATGCACAGAGTGCCGCTACGCCATCTTTTAAGAAACAGCGAGAACTTATTCAAGGACCTAATAATAGAACAAAAAAAATTTAATAGAACAAAAAGATGTAAAAATCTTGAACATTATTATATAACTAAAAATGTATATTTTAAGAAACAATTAACAAATAAACAAGAAACATTTTTATACATATTATATTTTATACATTTATATTTTTTTATTTACAGTACATTTTTTATACTTGCAATACAAAAATGGAAATAATATTTGGGAAAAGAAAGGGCAGTTATTTGTATATATATGAAGGATATACATATAATATTGATAAAAGATATAGTACAATTACATATATCGTTGTGCGAAAAGACGTACTACAGCATGCAAAGGTGTGCTAATTAAAGAAAATAAAAAGTTTATTTTAGATTGTAAACATAATCATTCAAGTGAGCCTTATATAGCTGATATTTTAAATTTAAAAAAAGAAATGATTCAAATGTGCAAAGAAACCACTATAACAAACAAAGAAATATTTGATACTGTTTCTCGAAAAAATCCAAAAGCTGCAGCTTTTATTTCATATAATGCTATGAGAAATCAGTTATCAAAAGAAAAAATCAAAATGCGTCCTTCATTACCTTCGAATGTGTATGAGCTTGACAATTTGCTTCAAGGTTATGAACCTACAAAAAATATTTATAAAGGCTGTGTTATATCTGAAGATAACAAATATTTCTACATATTTACCACTGATAAGCTTCTAAAAATATTAGAGAAATGTTCTGAAGTTTTTATTGATGGTACATTTTCTGTAAGTATTAATCACTAGCATTTTATATTTGTGATTAAAGAGTATTACTTTTTTGGAATATTATTTGTAGATAATTATAATTGAAATATTGTTATAATCATATATAAATATATATTATTTTAGGTTGTACCTAGAGCACCAAACTTTGCACAATTATTTTCAATACATGTGCGGTACATGGATAAGGTATTTTGATTTTGATGACAAATGATTATTAATTCCATATACTTTTATTTTATATATACTCTTTTAAAAATGTTTTCTCATTTTCTTTTTAGGGTATTGCAGTAGTATTTATTTTGTGTGAAGCCAGAACACAATTAGTTTACAAATCCATATGGAAAGAAATTATAAAACTGGCACCTGGTCTACAATGTAATTTGCGTTTCATAATGATGGATTATGAAAAAGCATCGATGAACGCTGTCCATGAACAATTTCCCCATGTATCTCTACGAGGCTGTTGGTTTCATTACTGTCAAGTATGTCAAATATTTATTATTAACAAAACTATCAGTTGAGATTACTTATATTATTTATTTCTAATATTTATGTAGTATTTTATAAATATAGTCATTTATATATGTAAAAAAATTGCAAAAAATAGTTATATATATTAATAAATTATTTAAAAAACATTTAAACACTTATAAAATATATTATTATATATTTTATTATTTACATTTTATTAATTATATATTTTATGTTTACTTTGGTAGGCTGTTCTAAAAAAGTGGAAACGATTAGGACTTTTAAAAGCACCACGTAAAATAGTATCCATGGCAATGACATTAGCATTAGCACCATCAGAAATGTTTGCAGAAGGCTTAAACCTCATGCAGACAATTGCGGATGAAGAATCTGATAATTACCCTAATATATTGCTCTTTATGAAATATATGAGAAATACATGGCTTCCAATATCGAAAAAAACAAGTGTATATGGATGCCCAATTAGGACTAATAATAATAATAATCTTGTGGAATCGTTCTATAGTATTATGTTGAAAAAAATGCATACGGTTCATCCAAATTTTTGGACATTTTTAGGTATAATTTTATGTAGTATTTTAAAACATATACGAAAAATTATATTTATAAAAATCTTTTATAAAATTTGATATTCTTTCTTTAAGCTTATTGCTATACAATATAAAACTGGAGAACTTTATTTTTGTTTAGTTAATGATTTAGAAATTAATTATAAAAATGTAAAAAAAAATTTTAAATTAATTTTTTAAACAATAAAATAAAAATTTCTTTATGTAACGTCATATGCATTGAAATAATTTTTATGTGTATTAACAAAATAATTTATTTTTGCAGATAATCTTTCTAAATTAATTATGGATCAAGAAATTAATTATAATCGTTTAGTAAATGGTCTACAATTAACAAGGGATCGTAATCCATTTAACGAGTATAAAAACAAAAAAATTGAAAAAGCGCAATATTATTTATCCCGTGGTATCTATTCATTGGAAGAATTTTTGCAGTTATTTAGTGAGGAAAATTTACGTAAACAACATAAAATAGCATTATTGATAGGTAAGTGTTTACAAATTAATTATTATTTTTTTTGTATATTTTATTATATATTATGACGTTATTGTTAAAATACACATTTTGTTATTTTTTATGTACAATTTCTTTAAAAATGTTATACATACAAATTGAATGCAAAATGTAGATTTTAAATTTAAAATATTCTTATGTCATTATTTACAAGATATTTCATAACTGATAATACAAAAAATTTGAAAAGGTAATTCTTCATAAAGAAAAAGATATATAAAAATGTATAAATAATTCTTTTTTTATGTAAGGCTTTGCTTTTAAGAAAAGTGACTGACTTTTTTTAAATTAATTCAAATTTTAATTATTGCATATCTCTCTCTCTCTCTCTCTCTCTCTCTCTCTCTCTCTCAACTTAAAAAAATAACCCATTAAATCGATGTTTTATTGATGTCGAACTTATCGACATTATATGTTTTTTATGTTGACTCGACATCAATTATTCGAGTTCTTGCTGAAAATGATCTTTAATTAATGTAATGTGTCACCTATATAATTCGTCTTCACACAGTGATGGTTAATACATAAATATGAAAAAGTATAACGTTTAATTTTGTAAAATTTAAAATAATTCACTAAAGAAATTGTACATAAAACAAACTTTAATATATTATATAAACTTAAATTTTTAGTATGTAAAAAATTATTTTATATCCACAAAGTAAATTCCATCGAGATAAATTTGATAATATATGGTATAAGATTGTAAGAAAATTATATTAAATTACATTAGGTTTTTCTAATTTGAAAAAAGTATATCATCCCCAAATTTTCCAATTTTTTTTCAAAATTAATTTCTTCAAGAACAAAGTTCTGGATAAAAACAATTGTTTTTAATTATTTTTATAGAATTATTACCTTCTTGGTTGTACTATTATTTCTTTGTACTATTTCATTGTTTGTTTGTTCTACAATAATTTATATATATTAATTATGTTGAATTTTTTAGATAATGATAATGAAATAGAGATTTGTGCTGACTTATATAAAGAAGGAGATGTCGATGCAGGTGAGTTAACATCAGCTAATTTTGTAATAATTTTTCAAACATTGGCCGATAACATATTTAAAAATAGAAAGTTTATTTCAAAATAGTTCTGTTAAATAATTTATTATATACAAGTTTTTTTTAATACCATTTGCTTTCAGCTTTAACTATATACAGGGGGTAAACAAAAAAATGGAAACACTTGTAACAAATACAATTTTCTTGTTTAGAACTGGAAATATAATATATTTTTAAAAACCACTAATAATACGTTACAGTTAAAACTTGAAGTTTCAAATTTAAAAAAAATTTTTTTTCTGTGATAATTTTTTGGCGAATATTAACATTATTTTTTTTAAAATGCAGGTTTAGTTTCAAAGTTGTGTGACACGGTTGCAAAAAATCGTAGGAATATTGAAAAAAACGCGCGTTTTGTAGGAAAAATATTGTAGTTTATGATACTTGTTAAATTATTCGAGAAAACAAATTTTTTTTATGTAACTGCAGAGTGTTGAAAATAGACAAAAAAAATAGAAATACCTAGGAAAAATATACTTTTCTATATTAATATGGAGTTGGGTTACTCTTTGCCTGCAATGCAGCCTGTATCTTTCTTAGAATTTATTCAATAAAGAAAATATATTAATAAAGAAAACTATATATTTTATCAGTGTTTTTATTTTGTCGTCTATTTTCTGCACTTTTGAGTGCAATTCTGCAGCTCAATAAAAATTTTTTTTAAGTAAAAGTTTAACACAAATACCATAACAACATATTACAAAACGCTTTTTTTATAAATTTTCTGTTTTTTGGCTGAATACACGACTTTGAAACTAAACCTGATATTAAGATTTTTAAAAAATAATCTTGATATCTTGGTAAAAAATTTAAAAAACACTTTATAGCTTAAAGGTTCAAATTAAACCGGGGCAAATGAGGGCCGAACACGGATGATAGTGCGTTGAGCTTCGTAGAAAATTAATTTTTGTATGAAACTGAATGCTGTGCACAAGACACAAATTTTCTTGATACATCAAGTTTTTAAAACAATTTCACTTCGATAACTTTTTATCTAGTCTACAAGTCTTTAAGAGGGTACGGAAGATCTTATAAAATATTGTATTTCGGATTTTATTTGCCTTGGTTAAATTTATATATATATATATATATATGTGTGTGGCTTTTACCTTAGAGCTTTGTTATTTCTAAATTTGCTTGAAGTTTCAATTTTAACATACTATAGAAACCATACGGTCTATATATATTTTTAAAACTGTGGCAAAAAGAAATTTTGCTACTTAATTTCGTAAAGAACACACACACACGCGCGCGCATGCACAGAGGAAGTAATATATATATTTATTTTTAGTTTCAAATGCTGATGTTGAAAATATGGATCAAACTATTGATTATTTACATAATACTACTTTTGAAAATAATTCAAATGAACCTGAAGGTAATATATAAAGTTTTTATCTTATTCATATTTTAAATAAAAGTTGTTAAATAAAAAGTTTTTTATAACATATTTATAATTTTATTTTTTAGTTATGATTACTATTCAAGATCAAAATACTTATCCATGTATAAAGAATACGGGATGTAATAATAATTCAGATAATTATAAAAGTAGTGTGCTATTATTTTCAATTTTCTATTTTATTTGTTAAGTTCTAAATGACAAAATATATTAATAAATTGTCATTAATTTTTAGTTTATAAATTATAATAAATTATATACTTTTTATAGATAAAGAAATAAAATTAGACATTTAAATTTACATACATTAAAAGCACTTAATATTACATACGTGATTCTAATAAAATTTAAATGTTCAATTATTTTCTTATTTACAAATAAAATATAATTTATGAAATGCTTTTGATGATAGTAATTGTGCATAGTTGAATCCGTTAATCGTTTGAACTGTTTAAAAATAGATAATAATAAAATATACGTTAAAGAATTATTGATAGTATTTAAGCTAGTACTTAATAAAAATTTATCGTCTATTTTTTTAAATTACATATATATAATCGAAATATATTTACAAAAATCATTCATTTTTCCGAACAAAATATCAGTCTTGATAATTCAAACAAACTTAAAGGTAAAATTATTATATATAGTAATATATAATTTATAGTTTCAAATACTGATGTTGAAAATATGGATCAAACTGTGGATTATTTACATAATATTACATTAATCTGAATGAATCTGAAGGTAATATATATAATTTTTATCTTATTTATATAGAAATATAAATAAATAAAAAAATCATAAAAAATAGGTAATAATAAAATATGTATTTAAAAAATAATAGCTGATTTTTAGGTAATCAAGATATATTTACAAAAATGACTCATTTTTCCGAACAAAACACTAATCTTGACCATTCAAACAAACTGGAAGGTAAAATTACTATAATAAGTAACTTATAAACTAACATCAATTATTTTCAATTATAATATAATTGTGATTAACATTACAAGTTGTAATAATTTTTTATGTAAATTTATTTTATTATAGATAATATCGATAAAAAAACTCGATACTGTATATACAAGAAAATTATTTATCCAATGTCAATAATCAAATTTAGATTCATTAATTGTATATAATCTAATATACAAGATATCCGAAATGTATGAGGATAGCTGGATATTTCGAAAAGCATTTTATACAAAAATGTTTTAGACAAAAGTTACAAAATATAAAGTAATGTAATTAATGATGTTAACAATTAAATTTTTGATTTAAGTTTCACACTGTTAAATATTTATCAGGGTTTAAAACTAAATATATTACTTTCTATCCTGTAACTTTTGCTTAAAATATTTTTCTATAAAATGTATATTTTTAGAAATATCCAGCTGTCTTGACACATTTTGAACAACCTGTATATATAATATTTTATTAATATTTTTATTGTACATTGTATATATTTTATATTATAGAATTTTGATTTTTTAGATACTAAAAAGGAATATCAACAATGCCAAGTTATTATTCAAAAAGTAGACATACAAGCCGAGACAAAACGCAAACAGAAACGAAAACCATTATTTACTATTAAGTAAGTCACAATTAGAACCATTTTTATAATTTAAAAAAATTGCTATAATTTTTTTAATTGCTAAAATTTTTTTTTTCAGTTCTAATAACTCAAATATTCCAACTAAATCAATTAAATATTGAAAATAATTATCAAAAATGTACAAGAAAATAAAAAAAAAAAAAACAAGAGGAATAAGAAAATATCTGAAATGGATTAATATCAAAGCAACATGAGCCAAAAACTTTCCAAAATAAAGTTGTATTAGTGTTATGAAGCCTGTTCTTTAAGCTAAAAGATTTAATTATTTGTTGAAACTTTTAACATGATAGATTTGTTTAAAAAAATGTTAATTAGCTACATTTTATTTTTATAAGTTTTTCTTTAGCTTTTTCTTATTATTACACGTTGTTTTGTTTCATATTGCGTAGTAATATGTAATGCGATACACACAATAGTTCTAATCATACTGCGATATAAAGTGCAAAATTAGTTATTACGTATGTTGGTTTCAATCAAATACTTTATAACATATTTATAGTACAACAGTATTTTTAGTTATTTTCACGATTTTTAAGAGGAATATTAATTTGCTGGATGTTATTTTTTTAAGTTTTATTAGTTTTTCAATAGTTTTCCTTATTAAAACACGTTGCGTTTTGTTTTATATTGCGTTGTAATTTGATATGTGATACGTAATAATAATTATATTGCGATATAAGGTGCAAAATTAGTTATTACATATGTAAGTTTAAATATTTCATAGTATACATGTTTATTGTACAACAGTATATTGCATTGTATTTTCATTATCATCATTATGACGGACATTCGATAATACTGCTTCGTGTTGAAAGGCTGAGCTGACAGCTGAAACATAAAATACAAAATGTATGTATATGAACGTATATATGTAAAATAGACTTTAATAAATGTATTATAATTGTAATTGTTACTTTTAAATATTAACTATAAAATTTATATATTAGCTTACATACTAAATCGATAAAATATGTGTGTTTTGCTAAATCGGTTAATATTGAAGCATTCCACTAAGTTGGATTGATTCTTTTTGTACTTAAAGTATTATAAAGATAAAAATTATAAATGGGATTTAATAAATAAATCAATATTAAATTGTTACGTCCTGATAGATGTAGAATTTTTTCGTTGGGCTCGGCGATCGACGTAAACGGGCCTGACCGCACGAGCCGAGCGGCACGTTTAGGACTTGCGACAGGTCAGCGACTGGAAGAGTCGTTTTTACTCCGTCAACAAGTCAACCGCTCGTGGTTCCCTTTTTGGGTCAAGGAATTGAATCCCTATTACCCGGGGCGGAACCTTTGTGCGCAATTTGAGAGGGAAGGTGTGAGGGGGTGACAAACGAGGAGGGTGTAATTAAATAAAAAAAAGAACAAAGTTCAATTTACTAAAGACAACATTTTAATTCGATTAAATTTATAATTACGATACAAAACTTAACTCTTATTCACACGTGTTTTATATTTCTATTAGTGTATTCTTTACAAGTGTATGTGTGTGTGTGTGTGTTATTCCTCAGGGGAGAGGACTAAGTTTAGGAAATCAAACCCTGTGAATTCAGGGTTTGGAAGATGGGGAGGAGCCGCGACGTATTCGATGGTAGTGGCTTCGGAGTTGACGGATATGTTGTCGAACTCCGGATCGTTTCGTGGGAATTCCTCCAGTTGAGCCTCTACTGGAGGAGGATAGAAGCGGACAGGCGAAGGGGGTCTGTACTCCAGGAACTCTTCAAGAGACGGAGAGATAGACTTAAGAGAAGGAAGTAGAGGAAAGTCGAACACGGGAAAGGGTTGAGGAGGTGGTTGAGGAAATTCCTGAGGAATCGGTGGTAATGCAGGAGGTTGGTCTGTTTGCGTGTGAGTGCTTGTACGGGCGTTATTAAATGGGGTGTGTCGCCTAATTCTAATGGGTCTTACGGTGACCCTCGCAGCGTATCTAACGTATGGCGGGAGAAATATAGCTAAACAGAGAGCAAATGCCGAGAGGTTCCGACGATTGTTGGGTCGCGGCGAATGTTTAGTTCTCACTGACAAATAACACAAAAAAAAATTTTTAACCGAAATAGGGACGGATTACATAAAAAGAAATAAGAGAATACTAAAGAGAGGAGAAAAAAAAAACAAATGAACTAACTTACTTGTTGTAGGATAGTTTCAGGTCGGGTTGACTATGTTCGGTGATTCTGAGCAGGCGCCCCGTTGAAGGAAGGTGTTATATGAGCGTCAGACCCTTTTTTTTGTAAACGCGGGGGCACCCTGCTGCGGGATGGTGTCGTCAGGGTGATGGGCCCTCTACTTGAGATGCACCACGAGATGGTCGCGACAAAGTATCAACTGGTTTTACTCTTTGATTCGCGTCCCCAAACTACTCGAAAAACTGTTTGAGCTAAACGGAATAACTGCGCAAACTGCTTGAAAAACTGTGTGTGATTGTGTCCGGAGCCACCAGAACACGGGTTTTTATACTTTTTCTTTGGGGTAGATCCCTTTGGAAAATCTTAGGTTTTTGGAGCGGGGATCGAATAGGAATTAGTTTTGCGAAAAAATTTTTAATGTGGGGGAGGATGGCGTCATTTTTAGCTAATAGGATTGGATTTAGATGATTAGGTTACTTGAAATGAGATAGGAAGAAAGAGGCCCTAACGAATAAGGAATAGCGTCGTTTCGGGTCCATATATGATGGGGGTAGGTTTTTGAGGTGGCGTAACCCGGTTGGTGTTAATTAGTATAGGTGGGGTGCATCTCAGCGTCTTAAGATCTGGGTGGGCGTAGTCTTTAGACCATACGATGGAACGATGGGTGGTCTATAGAAGTGCTTACCCCGATTCTCGGCTTTCGGATTGGATGGTTAAGAATTGGTATATAAGTTCGCAAAGCCTTGGGTCACTGATCTAATAAATTTGACAGTTTACGACTGTCGCGTGCCCTTGGTGTCGCGTGGAGAGTGCGACTAATGCATCTCGGTTTCCCAGACCTACTAAACACGTGCGCCGTATCAGGTGTCGCGCCTTCTCGGCATGCGACTGCGGTCATTCCCCGATCGTTACTCGGTAAAACCCTATCTACTAGCTAGAGTTCCCGTAGGTGGAATCCAAGAATATGACTAGTTGGTGCCAGTTTTTCTTTTTATCTCTTACTCTAACCGTCTGGAGTCGGTTAAGGACTCCAGCTACCGCGAAGTTTTGACTTTTACGGTTTTTCTGGCGACGATAGGCACGCTGAGCGGCCAAGGTATTTTGAAATATCCATGCTATTTTTCTCTGTGAGAAGATTCGAGCTTCTGGTGTCTCATGAGAAAAACAGCTCTGGCGTTATAATATTTCTTAAGAGTTTTTGTTGGTTCCGCGTTTATTAGGTCTGGTATTTAATGAAAAGAAAAGAATCGTGTAGTCTGATCAGGACGTAACAAAATTTAAACGTTAATTACTTGATTTGGCGAACAGTTTCCTCAACACATAATCGTCATCCGCGATCGAAACCGATTCTTCTCTCTCACGAGAACGTAATATGCAATATAATTTATGTGATACATAATAGTCATAATCATTACGGAGCTCGCAGTGACAATTTGAAGTGTTGTAACTTTAAAGAATATGTGCAAACAATTTTCTCAGCAAGCATATTTCTACTTTTTACATAGTGTGTGTATGTTATGTTCAAATAATTAAAAATTATACTATTCCTTGCATAACGTGTTATATTTTGTTATATTTTTTAACCTTTCTTATTGTATTGCCCTGTAATAAGTTATATTATTGTTTTCAGAGCGTCTCAGTGTAAATTCTCTCCATATCCTCATTTCTGCAAAATAACATTGCGCTTGTATGCCTTTGTAAAAAGAGGAAATAAAATAATCAGGAAGACATGTATCAGAAGTTAAAATAATTATATTTAATATTTGTAACAAATTCTTTGATTTTTAATTAGTTATATCACTATTTTAAGCAAGTGTTGTATGTTTATCTAAATACTTTTTAATAAGAAAAGTTTAGTGATTTATTACATTATATTAATTTATTTATAACAATATCTTTCAATAAATAATTAATTTTTGTTTTCGATAATATAACAGGTGTCAATATGATGGTAAACATATCATTGTGCAATATCCATTAGTGCTGTGAGAGAAGTCATTTACAATGCAAGTTGCTGTTTCAGAAGTTTTAAGATTTCCTACATACTAAATCTTAATAGAGTATGTATAGTGATATGTGCTAATAAAGTTCTATTAAAATTATTGTGCTTATATGAAATTTAAATATATTGTGCTATTTAAAATCATTAAATGCCTATTTCAGATTTAAAAGAGCTTCAAGTCATATATTCTGTGCATCCAAAATAATTTACAAGGCAGCTCTCTAGCTGTTATCAAGTATTAGAAGAGAATCCATTAACAAGACATGAGATTCTTTTAAGCGAAAGTTTTTTTAATATTTTATCCGCTATTAGAATCTTTGTGACATGTTGTGCAAATATCAGCGTTCATCCATATAATTTAAAGATTTCCTTGAAATATTAAAGTCTCTTTTATTGTTACAATATTTTAGGATGGCATACATTTATTTTCTATAGAGATAATATACATATATGAATTAAAATGTAAAGCATGTATTTTAAAGTGTTGCATTCAAAAACAAATACTATGTATTACATGGTGTATTCGTTGTTAAGTACGACAGATGTCAAATACTTGTGAGTTTCTGAACAAGAATTTCTTTTACCATTGTATAAATAAACAAATTTTTGAGTTATTAATTGACTACAAAAATAATTCAACCTACATGAAGAACATTTTAAGAAAAATAAAGATAAAAATTTAATACATGATTTAAAAATAACATTGAAGTTTCTTTTACTATTATTTCTTGGATCAAGCATGATAATTTTTTTTCTTTTCTTGGCTAATTATTTATAAATTTAATTCTTAAAAAATAGATAAAAACTGACCCAAGTAAAAAATGATATAATTAATAGAAAATAAAAACTTCTCTTATTAATTTCTTTTCATGGAGAAATCCTCTCCACATGAGATTTTGATAATTTTCAATGTAGGAAAATTGGATATGGATTACTTGTTAGTAATCCATATCCAAAAGCTTTAAATTTATAATTTTATGGATCATTCTTACATTATGACTAATTAAAGAAAATGCCATGCACATAAAAGCTTCTTTAACTAATGACTTAATCCAAGTAGATTTAATAAAGTATGACAGTTGTCATATTTTATGTAGATATGCTATATATATCACATAATTCAAGGCTTAAATTGATTACATTTTCACTTACATACATGTATTTGTAAAAATACATAGATATAGCAGATACGACACATATTGTTTGAGTTTTAAGTACTGTGATGTAGATAATATATTACTCTGCATTCTATGGATAACCTACAGACTATTTTAAAGTATACACATACATGCATTTACTGGATAGGAACATTAATACTTTACATACGAACATACGTTAACTGTAGAAGCACGTTGATTCTTTAATAAACACAACTTAATTTGTTAAATGGCCTTAGGGAGCTCCGCAGGGAGGGGGATATCCCTCCCGGCGCGGTCGACCGTATGAGACGGCGGGCCCGGGCTCGGGCCGTCCGCTCTTGGGAGCAATTCCTGGAGCGGGTGGTCCGGGTGGAATACCATATTGTTAAAAACAGCAGATAATTCCATAACATTCCATAAAATTCTTAAAAACAGAGACAATAATGAAGAACTCTCACTTAATAGAATTTCATACCTTGTCAATAGATTCTCTCTTGATATTTGATCAGTTAAAAATTTCATTTGTAATTACTACAGATGCAAGGATATGTCGCTCTTAACTTTTTTAAATGTGATTAATTTTAGATGTGATAAATGAATTTGATATTTAATAATCTAAATTAAAAGCATTATGTTCAAAAGCAGAATTTCATGTACAGGTTATAATTTGATTAAAAATGTTGTATTAGCATGTATATTTTATTAAAGTTTATTAATCAACTAATGTAGAGATTAAAAATAATTATTTTAGACTATAAATACATATTTCTTACAGCACTGTTATTACGTTGACACAGTGATATATAATTTGTAGCAGTAATGTGGTAATTAGTTGTACTATTGAAAGTCTAAAAGAGAGTAATTAACAATTGGAACACAAAATATCGCTAATTTGTAATCTTGGATCATTATTTAATTTTAGTAAATAACACTTATAAATAACAGTGATATACTTTATGTGTAAAAAAAAAAAAAAAAATTATTTGAAATTACTCAAATAAGCAACTTATCACGGTTAAAAGTATACTTATGCAAAATGACCCATAAAGATCAATGTATGTAAAAAATTTTAGTCGTAGTTATTAGGACGTTAAGGCCTGTTTTACAATGCATCGTATATCACAGTCGAATATCCCATGCAAACGAATCAATTATTATCAAATATTCTTATGAAAATGTTGTGAAAATGTTTAATTTTGATTAGTAGTTAATTTGCCTACAGACTTACGAATACAACTAAAACTTTTTCATGTATAATGGTCCTTAGCATTAGCCACAAGCAATCGTGCGGTCTCCAATCGTGCGGTGTCCAATCGTGCGGTGTCCAATCGTGCGGTTTCAAATCGTGCGGTTTCCAATCGTGCGGTTTCCAATCGTGCAGTATGCGTTTCCAATCGTGCGGTGTCCAATCGTGCAGTATGCGTTTCCAATTGTACGGTGTCTAATCATGCGGTGTCCAATCATGCAGTGTCCAATCGTGCAGTGTCCAATCATGCAGTGTGCGCTTCCAATCGTGCGGTGTCCAATCTTACAATATGCGTTTCCAATCGTGCGGTGTCCAAACGTGCGGTGTCCAATCGTGCGGTGTCCAATCGTGCGGTGTCCAATCGTGCGATTTCCAATTGTGCGGTGTCCAATCGTTCCGTGTCCAATATTACGTGTCCAATCGTGCGGTGTCCAATCGTTACGTGTCTAAACGGGTGTCATCCCTGGCCGTGGGTCACACGGTCCAGAGGTGCCCAAGCACAGAGGATCGCCGATTCAACTGCTACAAATGTGGCCAGGTAGATCATAAGGCCATAGATTGCAAAAATAAAATTACCTGTCCGGTTTGCCTTGAGAGAGGGTTGAATGCGGATCATTTGTTTGGAAGCGCCTCCTGTAAGCCGGTACCGCCCACCAGGATCTCATCTGTAAATAGCAAAATAGTTAATGACAATTCTAATGGAAAAGTAAATAGAAATAACGATGGAAATGAAAATGTTCATTCTAATGTAGAAAACACTGAGAGTCGGAGCTCTCAGTGCACAGCGGGACCCTCCGCTGCAATGGATTGTGATATTTTAACCTAGATTATGTTTATTTTACAATGCAATGTAAATCTATCCAAACAGGCGCAGGATAATCTAACTCACCTGATGGATGAAAGAAATGCCGCTCTAGCGGTAATAAGCGAACCGAATTCGGTGCCGGAGGATGACAGGTGGGTGACAGAATTAAATACTCCCCCCAAAGCTCCCATCCTATGGCGAAGGGTCAAGGACAAATTCTCTCCTATGGTAAAATTACACCAGGGCAGAGGCTTTTGCGCGGTCAGATGGAACGATGTAGTAATTCTAAGTTGTTACTTTTCACCAAATGCACCACCTCCTGCATTTAACGATTTCTTGGACGACTTATATGCATTCCTAGTGGAATATAGAAATTCCCCCATCCTTGTACTTGGGGACTTTAACTCTAGACACCCGGATTGGGATGGGAGAAGAAGTAATAGTAAGGGGAACTTGCTGAAGCACTGGCTCGATAACTTGGATCTTATTATTCTAAATAAATACGTCTCAACATGTATAAGACCACGGGGTGAATCCGTCATTGACCTTGTCATCTGCAACAGAAAAGCGAAGAAAATGGTCAATAGCTGTATAGTTGACATAGATGCAGTCACGGTCTCTGACCATAGATTAGTAGTCACTGAGATAGACTCTAAACTAGCTGGGAAGAAAGCTAGAGATGTTGGTCGCAGCTTTCCTAAATGGAACGCCAGAAAAGTGGATCTAGATGCGCTTAGGTCGGTAGCGATCCTCAAATCGTGGGGATACAAAGAATCCAATTTTAATTTGGCAGAGGAATTAGTTACATGTATTAATGCGACACTGAAGCAAATATGTAATCACTCAATGCCCAAGAATAGCGGCAGAAATAAAAAATCGGCCTACTGGTGGAACGAAGATCTTGCGGATCTTAGGAGAACTGTGACCGATTCCAGAAGAGTTCTATCAAGGGCTAGAAAGAAACGGGGCGAGGAAATCATTAAAAAAAGATATAGGGAGTACCGGTCTTCTCTTCTCAAATATAGAATAGGTATTAAAACTGCCAAGATTAGGGCATGGAACGAACTAATTAAAGAATTAGAAGAAGACCCTTGGGGTCTCCCGTATAAAATTGTCTTAAAAAAGTTGAAGCCCGTCTCACCACCCATATGTGAGACATTACAGTATAAAGATATATTGCACATTGTAGATGCACTTTTTCCGAGAAGAGAGGACAAGGTTATAGATAACTATACGAGGTTCTCGGACTGAAATGAGGATTTGCTAGTCTCTGAAAATGAACTAAAGGAGGCGGTGAAGAAGATTAGAGGTTGCAAAAAAGCTCCTGGATCAGATGGGGTTCTGGGGGCGGTATTAAGCGGTAGCATGGGGGATCTCATGGGGGCATGGCTCTCCTGTTTTAACAGATGTCTCAGAGAGGGCATTTTCCCTCGAGCGTGGAAGAAGGCTAGATTGGTTCTGTTGAGGAAGAGAGAGGGTCCACCGACTGATCCCAGAATCTACAGACCGATCTGCCTTCTAGATGAACCCGCTAAATTACTGGAAAGGATTATTGTGTCAAGAATACATGACCATCTGGAGTTGACTAACTCCCTCTCGGTTAACCAATTTGGTTTCAGGAGGGGAAGGTCGACTCTAGACGCGATCTTAAAGCTAAGGGAAATCGTTAGAGGGGAGTTAAGTGGGGAGAAAGTGGTGCTCGGAATTAGTTTTGACATTGAGAACGCCTTCAACTCTATTCCATGGGGGGTGATTAGGGGAGCCATGACTACTATGGGATTCCCAGATTATCTATATAAAATCATATGCGCCTACCTGTCCGATAGGAGTCTATCCTTTCTCGACTGCGACGGTGTCATCCGGGTATCCCGGATGTCATGTGGAGTCCCGCAGGGTTCGGTTCTCGGACCCACCCTGTGGAACATAGGGTATAACGGCATATTCGATCTTTCTCTGCCTGAGGGCTGTTGGACGTTGGAATACGCGGATGACACCATCCTGTTGGTCTCGGGGATGGAGTACGCGGAAACGAGGAACAGGGCGATGTTAGCAGCGGGTATAGTTGTGAGGGAGATTGAGAGGTTAGGTCTGAAAATCTCCCCACATAAAACTGAAATCATAGGTTTCCCGGCCTCTCTGGTTGGGCGTGGACCTCCCAGAAGCCTCTTTATTAAAGACAGGGAAGTTAAAATTACTAAAAGCATCAAATATCTTGGAATAATTATAGACGGGGATTGGTGCTACACGCAACACTTTCGATACGTGTCGGCGAAGGTAGATAAAATTATTAGGGCTTTATGGGGGATTATGCCCAATTGTAGGGGCCCGGGGGAGAGGAAGCGAAGACTCTACCTCAATGTAATAATGTCGATTATTCTGTATGGAGCGCCGCTATGGTACGGTATCTATTGTTCCAACAGGGCCGCAAAGACCCTGATAAAAAAAGTACTTAGAAGAATAACGCAGAGGGTATGCTGCACATATCGCACCGTTTCCTTCATGGCGTCCATGGTTCTGTCGGGTACTCCGCCTGTGGAATACTCTGCCAGGAGACTGGCGGTGTTCTTCAGGTTAAGGGAGGCTAGATCTATGGGAGAGGAAATTTCCCCCAGATCTAGGGAAATTGCATGCCTCGCGGCAAAGGAAGGGGCTATATCGGCCTGGAAAAGGGACCTGGAGATGCTGGGCGACGATCAATCGGGGTATCGAGTGAGGAGGGCTATAGTCCCGGTACTCACCGAATGGGTTAACAGGAACCATGGCTGGGTCACTTTCCATATGGCCCAGATTTTTACAGACCATGGGTGCCTGAACGAGTTCCTTCATAGAATCAATAAAGCGGATTCACCGCTATGTCAACAATGCTTCGCAGGCAATGACAACGCCCAGCATACTCTGGGGGCTTGCGAAGCCTGGGCTGCAGAGCGCGAAGAGCTTGCAGAGGTGTTGGGCGTGGACTTGAATCTACCATCGGTTGTAGAGGCCATACTGGGGGATCCTGAGAAGTGGAGGGCCTTCTCGGGATTCTGCAGCAGAGTTATGTCCAGTAAGGAGGCGGACGAGCGGTATCGTAGAACTAACGAGAGGAGGAGAAGAAGATGAGGGGCTGGTCACTGGGACTCCGAAGCCCCAGAGTAGGACTTGATTATAATTATTGTTGTTCTTATATTTTATTGTGCAATTAAGAAACAGGTAGCTCTCCTCCTGGTCTTAGTCTGTATATATAGTTAGGGTATGATTAAGTTATAGGTTAAGCATTATAAATTACTATATATCATATATATAGGATTTTTATAACCACTAGAAGTTCCCGTATAAAAACCTTAAGAAAGGGCTTTATTTTAAAGCATAGTTAGGGGATGGTTGGAGTAATGCTCCCGCTAGTAATCCCAACTATCTTCTATATGACCTAAGGGGGGCGTTGAGGTGAGTTGTTTAACTGGTAGGCGGTCGGGATGGTCATCGGGATTCGGTAGATGCGGGGATGCGCACTCCGTCCTCTCTGGGTATCCAACTATTCCGCTACCCGCATAGAATGCTGGAACCTGGCCAGGATGAGAGATGGTCATCTTGTCTGGGTTTTGCTGTAATCCTCGATGCGAGCCTCGGTCAAATCCAGCACTATCCTGGAGTACGGGCTCCAGGATGTCTTTAGAAGATTTTTCTCATCTCCCGAAACAAAAAAAAAAAAAAAAAAAGCTTGCCAGTAATGTTCTCTGAACGTCTCCTCGAGATGGTAGAGTTCAGCTATTGCATGGCGAACATACACGCCCCAGTTTCGGAGGCCTATCTGCACCCCTCTCGTTGTGCGCCACCTTGTCGTGGTGAGAGGGCTCACCGTGGGAATACCTGAAAAGGTGTTTCCACGGTGCTAAGAGCGCACAGTTCCTTCTTAGGAGGGAACAGGGAGTCCGGCGGCTCCCCAAGGCACTTTTCCCATCCGCCGGTAGGAGACGGGGACTCTGACTTCAAACCCCCGGTGGCACGGCACCGTTAGGGGGAGATTTCTATCTCCCCTCCGTGCACGGGCGGCCAGGCTCGTTAGCCCAGTGGGGCGGCTGGCCAGGGGGGTGCTCCCCCCACGGTTGAGGCCTGTCCTTGTCGGGGCTGCTGCTCCGGCGGGACGGGTCTCTGGTGGGGTCACCTGTGGTGGCCCTGTCTAAAGGGGTGGATGTGGGTGCCGGTCCTCTCGTGTCTGGGGCCGATCCTTCTTCTCCCAATCGGGGGGGATGGGATTCGGTCTGGCACGGGGAGAAGCGGTGTCCCACAAGGGTGGCCCTTCCTCTCCGCCCAAACGACTCGTGGACGTGGTCCACGAGTACGCGGGCGTGAAGGAGGGCGACAGGGACGTACACCCCGGCATTATTGCCGGAGTGCAGACCGTAACCCCAATTTTATTGGGGCCGGGGGCCGTTACTTGCATTGAGCTTGCACGGGTCGCGAGGGTGGTACAACCTTTATAAAAAAACCCGGGCAGGACGGGTTCGTTAGTCTTGGTAGACAACCGTCCTAGTGGAAGGAAAACCACGATAAAAAACCCGGAGAAGACAACTCTGTCAACAAATAACAACCATGGATAAATACGATGACAACAAAGAGGACGACTTTACCGCCCCAGGGAATTCGGACCCCCAGGGGCCGGCGTGGGGGGTATCCGGTCCCGGTGCCCCCCTCGTCGTCATCGTGCGACGGGCCATCTAGGGCGTGCCACGCGGGCGCCCTAGACGAAAGGGTTACCGCGGATGGAGACTTGTGGGCAGAGGCCCACAAGATCTTGCGGATTCTCCTCGTCCTCCTCGAGGAGATCCGCGGACGACGCGGGCGGAGTGAGCCCGTAGGAGGGGGTAAACGCCCTGGAGGGGAAAGGGACCCCGCATCCCTTTCCACCAAAAAGACGGACCGGTCAGCGCCGGGCAAATGCAATGCCCAGACGCAGACCTGGGGAAGGGTGGGGCCACAGCCCGCCCGCATTGGGAAAAGGAGGGGGTCAGGTGATTCCACCCTCCCCCCTCGTTGTTTCAGATGCCTCACGAGGGGGCATGAGAGGTGGCGGTGTCCCTCGCAGGTGGACAGCAGCAAATGCTGCCACCACTGCGGGGGCGCCGACCACTTGGCCGGGGCATGCTCGCGCAGGAGGGCGAGCTGCCCCGTGTGTAAGGAGGCGGGCAGGGACTCGGCCCACCGCATTGGTGGCCGAGTCTGCCCGATCGTCCCCCCAAAGAGGAGACGAAGGAAGAGGAAGAGGAGGGAAAGGGGGGGATACCCCCAATTACCTTCCCAGGAGAAGGAGGGGGACCACCCCCCCTCCACCCCAATTATGGAGGTAGAGAAAACGGTGGAATCCTCGGGGGAGGGGGAGTGTGCGGGGGGGGGAGAAGTTTCTCTCATCCCCATCATCACACTCTCTCCCGACCCTGTGATCATGGAGGTGGAGACGGAGGAGGAGGGGAGGAATTCTTTCTCTCCAATTTCTTTGCCTATGGAGGAGGAAGGGGGGAAGCCCCTCGCTAAAAAAGCAAGGGTGTCCTCACCTCCCCCTTTCAAAAAAGGAAGGGGGAGGGAAAAGCTGAGGGAGGGGGAGAAGAAAACCCCCCCATCCCCTCAGGGAGGAAGGGATTAAGAAGGGTGTAACTAACACCCCTTATAAGGAGGACACCAACAGGGAACGGGGAGAATAAACACTCCCCCCTCCTCGGAGGTTACCCTCCTATGGAAGAAATGTGGCCCATACATCTTAGACTCATGTAAGCCGTCGGAAACGAGGCCACACTACAAGGACGTAATCGAAGAGGTTCAATACTGGTGGGGAACCTATGAGGATGCCCACCGGGACATGGACCTCGGTACCCTGGACACTTGGCAAAACCGGAAGAAAGGGGGGAAGGATACTCCCTGGTTGAGGTTTCGGTGCTGGCCTGGTGATGGTCTTTACCGACGGATCAGCACCGGGCTTCTCGGGAAAATATTCCAGAAGATAAATCTGGAATACCCCAAATGGGAGCTAAAGGCGGAAACTAAGCCTCTCCTGGTAACAGCAGCGACAGCCCCAATAGGACTGGCTGGGGCTGGGGACAGTAGAAAGGAGGATAATGGTGAGGGGGGGGAGGCTTCACAAAGCCTCCCTCTTCCTCCCACTATGGATAGAAAGGAGAGTGATGAGGGGAAGGCCCCTAGGGGCCTTCCTCTTTCCCCCACTGGGAGTGGGAAAGAGGATGTGGAGGGGGAGGGGAGAGCTATTAAAAGCCCTCCTCTTCTCCCCGCAAAGGAAAAAGGGAAGAAGGCAGATGGGGATCACCCCCCCTCTGCCCCATCACCTTCCCCACTTTCGAAGTTGGGGAGCACAAAGCCCCCACAATGCCCGAAGGTGGGGAGGATAGAGGGGGGAAAAAAGGAGAAATCACTCGTCAAGGCGAGGATATCTCCGTCCCCTATCCCTATCAAGGGAGGGGAGGAGGTAAGAGGAGAAGGGAGGGAGACATCCTCCCCTACCTCTAAAGAAGAAACGACGAGGGGAGAGGCTAGTGATACCCCCCCCCTATGGGAGTGCGACTCTGTCGGGGGATGAGATACGTCTCTCCCCCCCCCCCTCGGAGGTTGTCTTCCGTTGGAGGATGAAAAGCCCCACCTTGCCCTGGGAGAATCATTTTCCTGGGGATGGGGAGGTGGAGCAATGGATAAAGTGCGCTCCACCTAACGGGAAGACGATGGCCGGTCACGTCGAGAAGAGGTGGAATGCCCTTCAGAGACGTGACCTAGGTCAGATCAGGTTTGGGAAGATAGGGGATAACCCCCGGAAAGACCAAACCTGGTTGGTTGTACAGTACCGGGACGTGATTGGTCGCAGTCACGTCTGCGGTACAAAACAACTAAGGAGGGTGGCAGCGGACATCGCCCGGGAATTCCCATACTGGGAACTTATGTCTGAAATCCGGCAATTAGCCGGAGGAAGGCCTAACCCGGCGATGTCCATCAAGGCCGCCAAACCTCCCCCACCTTTGGGGGAGATAAACAAGTTCTTCCTGGCCGGCCTGGGGGGAGATGTGGATCTAGATGGATTCGATCCATCCCAGTCCCCCTCCCAAGGGGCCGTGCCGGAGAGGAAAAAGGGAGGGAAGAAGGGGGGGCAGGAATAATGAGGGAGAGGACTTTGCTCCTTCCACTCCCTGCCTCTTCCCCTTCTGGATTCTTTTCCCCTCTCCAATCAGGAGAGAGAGAGGGAGCCGTAGTTGGGGGGGCCGATCAGGGGCGGGGGCCCCTGATCGACATTAACCCCTCAACAGACACGGGATGACGGGGAAAGGTCGTGGTAGTCCGATCTTTTCCCATGGAAAGGATTAATCCTCTCCTGGGAAGAGGCCGACACTCGGCCAAACCCAAGAGGGGGTGAGATGAATGCCGCTGGCGATGCCTTACCCCCTCTTACTATGGGTTAGGAAGGCTACCGGCAGGGGTTTTAGTGGGTATACCTCAGGGACACCTTCCCTGAGGGACTCCCACATAACCCTCGGGCTCTCCCCCGAGACCCGAGGGTATCCATAAAGGATTTCTCCCGCCTTACCAAAAAAAAAAAAAAAAAAGGCCTATCTGCACTGTCTCATCTCCGTTCATCTTTGTAACGATGCCGCGTTGCCATCCTCCGTTCGTTTCGAGGGCAACAATGTCGCCTAGTTTTGTATTCGAATGAAAAAATCGGCGTTTGTTCATCCGCTGGTTGAAATCCTCCATCATTTTTTGGAAAGATTCTTTACTATTTTCCAGGTGAATCCAAATCAACGTGGGCGAAAACACCCTTACTATTTTAACAGCAAACGGCGAGCGGCTCAGTGTTTGAGTATCGAGGTGTTCGATCTCCATGTTTCTATAAACAAAAAGGTGGTGTTGGGGTTAGGTGCGAATTTCGGGTCGCAACCGCGAGACCTCATAATAAGGAGCAAAACAGATTAAAATGAGATAAAACAATAAAATGCGTAAATAAGAAAAATAAGAATCGTCAGAGTTGGCGCTTATGTAAGGTTGGTAGGGAAGCTGTTGTTTATGTATTTTTTTTCCTTTTCTTCTTCCTATTTCCCTCTCTTCCTTTTTTTTTTATCCTCTCTTTTATTTAAGGGAAAGAGAAATCAAGCGGTCAGTCCTTCAGTGCGAATGTATAAGTGGATGCGTTCTTTGCAGGTAGTAGGGGGTAGGTTTCCCCCCTTTGTGAAGAGTCTTCTATCGGGTTTCGTTCTGCGGACGGTTGCGTAGTTTCTCTGGTTCAATCTCGTGGTTTTTTCAGTTTTAAGTGTAATAGGAGCTGAGTTAACGAGTCCCAAATGGCTCCAAGCAGGTATATGGACCATCCGTATACTGTGTGTAGAGCATAGCCATGCACAATGGTATCCAATATTAGTTTTACTGCTCTTACTGCCAAGTAAATTCCTAAAAATCCAGCGCTTATATTGCCGAAAATTAGGAATCAAAATTTCTGCCATGCTGAGATAGCTATTTTTTCAACTGATGCCTCATCTAGGAAGTTTGCAAAAGATCCTCCATCGTGCATAATCGTAGAGTGGCCCATCATTCCTCTGGCCAAAGTGTTTAACATTGCTGGTCTCTCAGCAGGAAACATAATATGATCCCTGAGATCGCTTAAATCTCCTTCAGTATATATGCCGCTGGTAGCAAGTGATCCGGGGCTAATATATTTCCAGCTAGGTGTTGTCATCGGTTTCATGGTCATCGGCGGTACTGTATGTATTGGTTTAGGAGTGAGTTTATACCATACATCTCCCAGAAGATACATGGGTGGTGCGAATAAATTGCACGTAATCTGCGTTTCTTGTCGTAACAGTATATGGGTTTGCGGTGTTAAAAATTGTGTTCTGTTTTCTCGCGTCACAGGCAATTGATCATAGCATTCTTCGGTGTGTGCTACTCTTACTTCGACAGGCACACATTTTACTATGTGTATTACTTCGCCAGCCAGTAGGGCCATGTATCCTGGTCCCTTCATGAAGTGATAAGCGAAGACATCCGGCGATTGGGTGGCTATGGCTAATGAATTGTGTAATATTTTCTGTTCGAGCTGACATTGTTGTAGTAAAATATTCTTGTATAGTTCACTAAATTGAGTCTGCACATGTTTCTCTACATATACAAATTTAGAGTTCATATAGGTGAAGATGTCCAAATTAGCTATGCGTGATTCTTTTTTAAAAATTGCTACGCCTGGCGAAGTTTTGAAAATTACTAATTTTGGGTGTTCCGTGTGGAAAAGAGTGTATCCACAATTCGAATAGGAGTCTCTGCTTGCCAATGCAAAAACTGTGTCTTTTGTAGTCATGGAATAAACAATTTGCTGTTGTTTGTTGACGACGTCTATTATTCTGTGTGCATATCCTTCATATAATACTCCATAAATGCCGAGCCTGCAGGTATCCGTGGGCATGGATGCCCAGTAGGTATCTCCACCCTCGATGTCAGTGCAATGTGTTGCGCTCAACGCGCAGGTTACTCCAGACCTCAGTTGGACTCGGTTTGTGTTTATCTTCACGTCAGCTATATAATCCTGTAGTGTAATTTTTATGTGCGAGTACCACGGTTTTTTTCCATGTGCCAAATGGATCGCTATATATTGTTCCGGAACAGGTGCCATCATTGTTTACGTGTCCGGCCAGTGTTACCGGTCGTGTTGCAGTTTAATTGGATTTCAATCCTGTTATTCGAGTGTTCTCAATTTCGTAAGTACCATACATATGCATTCGTTGGCAGGCGTCTCTTGATACTTCTTCTATATACGCGTGCTTTCCGTTGTACACGTCCATGGAGTGAGAGAACATTCCGCATCTCCTGATTAATCTGTCTATTTCTATTTTGCATTGTATAACTCTCGCGGAGGTAAATTCGTTAATTTGTAGCAATTGTATATAAATCTTCTGAGCTGCTACTTCTGGCTGTGGTATATCACATTCCTCTATCCTCAGTAATGATAGAGTCGTAATGTTCGTCGATGCAGATCCGCAGTCATATCCTATTATGCCTTTAGTGCCGCGTAACCAAAAATTTAGCACGGCAATTATGAAAAATCCTCGGAGATCCATCTGAAATTTAGCACGTCTAAGCAGTGCTGCCAGTCGGGCCGGGTTGCCCCTCCGTTGTTTAAAGTCCCGCGCGCGTAACCATGGTAACCGCAGTAACGTGTTATGGGCGCGCAGCTGTGGCGTGACCGCGTGATCCCAGTAAACAGATAGGCGGTAGACGGTAAGACGCAAGACAACGTGTGATGGTGTGATGTGACATGAAGAAGAAGAAATAGGAAAAACAAATAGCTAAGTAATTGTGATATGTATATCTGTGATAATTATTTGTAATTATCTGTGATATTAGCTGCAATAGCGGCAGCGGCAGCGGCAGCGGCAGCGGCAGCGGCAGCGGCAGCGGCAGCGGCAGCGGCAGCGGCAGCGGCAGCGGCAGCGGCAGCGGCAGCGGCAGCGGCAGCGGCAGCGGCAGCGGCAGCGGCAGCGGCAGCGGCAGCGGCAGCGGCAGCGGCAGCGGCAGCGGCAGCGGCAGCGGCAGCGGCAGCGGCAGCGGCAGCGGCAGCGGCAGCGGCAGCGGCAGCGGCAGCGGCAGCGGCAGCGGCAGCGGCAGCGGCAGCGGCAGCGGCAGCGGCAGCGGCAGCGGCAGCGGCAGCGGCAGCGGCAGCGGCAGCGGCAGCGGCAGCG
This sequence comes from Linepithema humile, assembly GCF_040581485.1. NCBI lineage: Eukaryota > Metazoa > Arthropoda > Insecta > Hymenoptera > Formicidae > Linepithema > Linepithema humile. The sequence continues at coordinate 13,524,062 of NC_090132.1, forward strand.
GCAGCGGCAGCGGCAGCGGCAGCGGCAGCGGCAGCGGCAGCGGCAGCGGCAGCGGCAGCGGCAGCGGCAGCGGCAGCGGCAGCGGCAGCGGCAGCGGCAGCGGCAGCGGCAGCGGCAGCGGCAGCGGCAGCGGCAGCGGCAGCGGCAGCGGCAGCGGCAGCGGCAGCGGCAGCGGCAGCGGCAGCGGCAGCGGCAGCGGCAGCGGCAGCGGCAGCGGCAGCGGCAGCGGCAGCGGCAGCGGCAGCGGCAGCGGCAGCGGCAGCGGCAGCGGCAGCGGCAGCGGCAGCGGCAGCGGCAGCGGCAGCGGCAGCGGCAGCGGCAGCGGCAGCGGCAGCGGCAGCGGCAGCGGCAGCGGCAGCGGCAGCGGCAGCGGCAGCGGCAGCGGCAGCGGCAGCGGCAGCGGCAGCGGCAGCGGCAGCGGCAGCGGCAGCGGCAGCGGCAGCGGCAGCGGCAGCGGCAGCGGCAGCGGCAGCGGCAGCGGCAGCGGCAGCGGCAGCGGCAGCGGCAGCGGCAGCGGCAGCGGCAGCGGCAGCGGCAGCGGCAGCGGCAGCGGCAGCGGCAGCGGCAGCGGCAGCGGCAGCGGCAGCGGCAGCGGCAGCGGCAGCGGCAGCGGCAGCGGCAGCGGCAGCGGCAGCGGCAGCGGCAGCGGCAGCGGCAGCGGCAGCGGCAGCGGCAGCGGCAGCGGCAGCGGCAGCGGCAGCGGCAGCGGCAGCGGCAGCGGCAGCGGCAGCGGCAGCGGCAGCGGCAGCGGCAGCGGCAGCGGCAGCGGCAGCGGCAGCGGCAGCGGTTTGCAATATTATTTGTGTAATATATATATATATTATTTGTGCAATATTATTGTGATAAATTTAAAAAATGAGTAGTCTTAATAACGATAATAATAATATTGAGAAAGGAGCTATTAAAAAAAAGTTAAAGTTAGAAATTTTAATCAGTCGTGGTTAGAGGAAGATATTTTTAAAGGATGGTTAGCTCCCCATCCAGAAGAAAATAAAGCTTTGTGCGTTATATGTAATAAAACTATCAGATGTTGCAAAACGGATTTAAGACAGCATTCACAGACGGTTACACATATATATAATATGAAGTGTCAAACTCAAAGTCTCGATAATCATAACAAGCATTCTTTGCAATATAATGAAAGAGTAAAACGCGCGGAAATAAAATTAGCAGCTTTTTTTGCCAACCATAATGTAGCTTTTTCTACTGTAGATCATTTAATACCGTTAATAAAAGATATTTGTTTTGAACCTAAAATTGCACAAGATCTTACACTAGGCCGAACTAAATGTATTCGTATTGTTAAAAATATTATTTCAAAGCGCGAAGAAGAAAAATTAATTTCTATTTTGCAAACATGTAAATTTTCCATTTTAATTGATGAAAGTACAGATATAACAAATACAAAATTCATGTGCCTGCTTGTTAAATATGTTTCGCCAATTAATAAAAAAGTAAAAACACAATTATTAGAGTTATTAGCATTAGATGCTACAAACTGTACTGCAAGTAAAATTTTTGAAGTTTTTAAAACATTTTTAGAAGAAAAAAATATTAATATTAAAAATATTATTGGAATGGCAAGTGATAACGCTGCAGTAATGACCGGGTGTAATAATTCTTTTTTCTCGCGTTTAAAAACTGAAGTACCTGGTGTAGTATTATTAAATTGTATTTGTTATTCATCCGCGATTGTGGCTAGTAAAGCTTGTGAAAAATTGCCACAAAAATGTGAAACTACCATTAGAAATGTTACAAGTTATATTTCGGGTAGTGCAAAAAGATGTGCAATTTTAGAAATGGTTCAAAACTCTTTAAATGTTGAAAAACATAAAATGTTAAAATTATCTAATACAAGGTGGCTTGCTTTACACCAATGCGTGACTAGACTTCTTGATAATTAGGAAGTTCTGCAAAATTACTTTCATTCGGCCGTTGTAGAAGAAAAATCTAGATCTGCAGAAACTATTCTTGCGCAATTAAATGATAATGCCATTAAAGCCTATTTATTATTTTTAAAATATTCGTTAAATTTTTTCAATACATTTAATGCTCTTTTTCAGTCACGCAAAATTTTAGTACATGAATTATATTCTAGTAGTCAAAAAATAATATTTAATATGGCTGATAATTTTATGATTTTAGAGACTTTGGATGACATCTCTACTTTAAATGTAGATGATGAAAATAATATGAAACAACTGACCGATATATGTGTGGGACCATTATGTGAAAGCTTTTTGCAAACTCAGCCTTTAGAATTTGTGCAAGTAAAATTAAAATGTTTAGATTTTTATAAAACAGCTGTTAAAGAAATGATGAAACGTTTACCTTATAACGATCCTTTATTTCAACAATTAACTTTTTTAAATCCTAAAATTGCATTTTATCGTGAAGGTAGAGTTCAAATTAAAGATTTGTCATTTATTGCTACGCGTTTAAATATTGAAAATATTGATATTAGCAAATTAGCTGTAGAGTGGAGAATTTTGCCAACTTCTTTTAATGATTTAGAAAAGAAAGAATTAGTTATTTTAGAAATTGATGAGGTGTGGAAAAAAATATTTGATCTTAAAAATTTTAATGAGGAAAAGATGTTTCCAAATTTAGAGTTATTAGTTAAGTCCGTTCTTACTTTTCCTCATTCAAATGCCGAAGCGGAACGGATCTTTCCAATAGTAACGGACACAAAAACTAAGAAAAGAAATTGTTTAGCTGATGATACAATTTCCGCTATTTGTAAAATTAAATCTAGTTTTCAGGCTGAGAATATTACTTGTGTAAATTTTGAAGTAGATTCGCGACATATAGAATTGCACAACACGCAAAACTTATATCCGAAGCAACATACATCTGATAGTAATTAATTTTTTTATTTTAATTTTTTTAATTTTTTTTAAATTTAAATTTAAATTTTCATAGTTTTAACTTTTTTATTCGCACATGTAGCAATTTTTTTAATTAATTATAAAATATTAATGTTCTTTTTTAATTTCAGATATTCTTGTCTAGTCTTTAAGATCTTTTTATTTTATTTTATGATAATAATATATTTTATTTCAGATAAGAATATTTTATTTTAGTCGTTCATAATAATTATAAAGTTTATTTTATGTTATAAAAAAAGATGAAAAAAGACTGATAATTTATAATATTAATATATTAATATAATATTAATATGTAATATAATTTATAATTATATAATTTATAATATAATATTTTATTTTAATGAAATGTTTATTTTTATGTTATAAAAATATTATAATTTTTGTTTTCATGAATACTGGTAAGGTTTTTGGCAGTTTTCCTTACCCTTGTAACAAATGTTGGTATTCATTATTTATTATTTCTGCCAAATAAAGCATTTCTTCGTAATTATAAAAATGTGTCTTTACACTTATTTTCCTATTATATTCTATTCTATCCTATTCCTTTCTTTTAAATAAATATTTTTATCGCTTCCTATTCTCATTCTAAAATTCTTTCCTTATTATTAAAAAAAAATAAAAATTTAGATTTATGTTTACTGGGATCCACACATCTTACAATACAGTACTGTGCACGGCCTGGTTTGTGGAGGGGATTGGAGGGGCAACCCGGCCCGACTGGCAGCACTGCGTCTAAGGTATATTAATATAGCGCACCTTTAATTGTCAAACTTGTTGTTATTATTATTACTTATTTACTTATTTGCTAACTAATTTATTATTTATTTATTTATTATTATTTTTTTTTATTTGTTGTTGTGTAAAATATATTTATATATATTTTTTATAGTTACTTATTTTAATTAATAAAGTTACTTAATTATTAGGAGTTGGTTTGATGTGTGAGATTCGTAGGCGATTAGGGTGTACAACGCGACTGTTCTTTTTTATTTTAATTCTTACGTTATTTCTATTCAATATTTCTAAGACCTCATGGGGTCCTGTGTATTGATCTCCAAATTTGCCAGGTTTAGGGCTTTTTAATAAAAAGACTTGATCACCAAGTTTGAATGTTTGTGGGTTTATTTTTTTATCATAGTGTCTTTTCGATTTAATTTTTGCTTCGACAACGTTTTCTCGGGCATTTTTCTGAATTGTGTGGAGTTGACTAACTAAATTTACAAGATATTCGTTGTAAGTTGCTAATTTATCGCCAGGTGCTAGAGGTTCATTTGACGGAATTCGTGCTATTTTACCGAAGATTAATTCGTAAGACGTGTGTTTAGTTGCTTCATGTACACTCCCAAGTCGAAATTTAAAACCTACTATAAACCTCATACATGGTTATTTGTGCCTCTAATAATGTTCCTTGGCCTACAAGTTCTATCTTGAAAGTGTTATGTCTTCTTTTGGCCTTTCTTTAATCTTGTTGTCCTAGAAAACCCTTATTTTTATTGATGTTAAACATACAATTCCTACTTTCGTTCTTACAACTCCTACCTCTTTTGAATCTCCAAATCTTATCGAAATTTCTAGCAATAAAAATATTAATATTCAATCTATAATTGAGTTCAATTTCTATTATATCAGATTAATATAATGTTATAATCAGAGGCGGACTGGACAGGAGAGATACCGAGAAATTTCTCGGGGGGCCCTATGTTTTTGGGGACCCCAGTGGCCCCCAAATCCAAATTTTTTTTTTTAAATTTTTTATGCAAAAAAATAATAATCTAAGTTCTAAATTATCAGATTGCGACAGTTGAATAACGACGTGCTTTCTTTCTCTAACCAAGATAGCGCTGAGCACGAGTTAGCGTTAGTCAACTATCTGTAGTGCGTCACTGTCTTTCGTGTTCTCCTTTCATTTTTTCTTATAATTCGTCTGAAAGGTTATGGCAACTGACAATTTATAAAAGAATATTTACTAAAAGCCAAAGAAATATTATTTTATTATTAAATAAAATACATGCATTATACATGGTTATTTATTTTACGTATGCTACCTTTACTACAATACAAAAAAATTTACAATAAAAACAACATCAAACAAATTAAAGGACAAAATATCTCCAAATTTCATTAAAACACGTTTGACCTTGAACTAAAAAAATTTTTTGCCGCGGCGCTTTAGAGTGGGGGCCCTTTTTACAAATTTTCTCGATGGGCCCTGGTGTTCCAGTCCGACCCTGGTTATAATATAAAATAAATAATAACAAATGAATAGTAAAAAATATTTTTAAAAATTAAGTGCAACTCAGTATTATATTTAGTATTATAAATAACTAAAAATTTATTCGAATAAACAAAAAACAATTAAAATTCAAAATTTTATTTAATATTTTATTACATATCTGACCTATAATTCAAAATTATTTAATATTCTATTACCACATTTACTTTATTTATATTTAATGCATATCTTAATTTCAATAAGCGCAATACATTAATTATGTAATTTACTTAACTGCAGATAGATATGTAAGAGATAAGTGAATATTATTTATATAATATTTGCTTATAGTAGCCTATTTACAGTTAAGCAAATTATAATAATTAATATATTGTTTATTGAAATCAAGATACATTAAATGCAAGTAGAGTATATGAGATAATAGATTATTAAGTAATTTTGAATATTTATTTTCTAGAAATACATATTTATAGAACCTGAAGCCTTTTTAGAGGTTCTCAGTAGATACTCTTTTGAGCTTTCACATGGAAAAAACGGCAATAAGCAACAATTTTTAGTATCAAAGGAGGGCAATAGCCAATGTAATGTTATATCTATATATATGAATTAAAACTTACATTGGTTCTCCAAATTCGACAAAACTTGTAGGTTTAATCTAGGCTAAAAATTTCGACTCGGGCTAGTGTTATAATTATACATCGCGAGACTTATCCATCTATCCCACTGTTTTTGTTCTCTTGCATATTGCTTTAAATATTCTCCTAATGCGTGATGTGATCTTTCTAATGAGCCGTTTGATTGAGGATGGAATGCGGTTGTACGGAATTTACAAATTTTAAATATTTTATCTACCTTTTTCATTAAGAGGATGCTGAAGTCATATTGTTACCGACCGAACTTCTAATTTTCTGGAAAGTATGGCATTTTTTATTGCTTTGATAGAATTACAAATCCTTTGGTGTAAGTAAAGTGCACATGCTAATCTTTCGGTGGATAGTGAAATTTAAACCAAAAAATAAAAAAAATTTTTGAAAATTTATCGACAATGTCACCTCAAAAAATTATATCTTTTATATCAAAATTATACTGCTTCAATCTGCAAAACAAGAGTGTGTGCCGAAGAAGAGCGTATGAAACAATAATGGAAAACCAAAAAAATAGAGCTTAGAGACTTATTTTTAAAATGCCATACTTTTCCAGATTTATGCAAAGCATGCGTGCAATATAGAAGAAAATGGTAAAAAAGAGCTATAGATTAGTTCCGCGATTTTGGGATAGAGGCGCTATACAGTTCTCAGTGCTATCTGTCATATACAGAATCTTTTAGGTTAGTTATGTGTGTTAGTTGTGCGTGTGTGTGTGTGTTTGTGTTATGTGCTACAAAACCCGGCTGAAAAAAATGGGTTGAAGGCACTCTGAAGGATAAAAAAGTGTATGTATTATACATAAATTTTGCAACATTTTTGCAAATATTTATATTATTTAGTTACATACATTCATATTCTAATTTCTGTAAAATACTTTTATTCATGTGCTTCATGTGTTTATATTATATATATTATGTGCTCCATATTATGTATATTCACATCAAAGTATCTATGTAAAAAGTTAATATTATTTTGTATATTGTATATATTTTTATAATAAATGTATATGTCATATAACTTATTTATAAAGCATGAAATATAAAGGTATTTTTAGTTTCTTGTATGTATCACGTGTAAAAAAATTTGGATAAAAAAAACATTAATTTTGTGACTTGCAATAATCTGTTTCAATATATACTTCTTTTAAATACTGACAATTAGCCTTATTTTATGCGTTTACCTTGGTATCTAAAATACACATCAAAATGTAAAATTAATTTCTAGTTCAGTAGAAAAAAAACATTGTAGTCTTACACCAGAGAAGAATGGTAAAATATCATGTATATGTAATAACAAATAAATCACTCTTCCACTGACATTATACACAACTTTGCAGAAATAATTTTATTCTGTGAATTTTGAATGTGTGGTGCAGTTTAAAACACACAGTCAAAATATGTTTATATTTTTTAAATAATAGTTCTGATTTTTCATGAATCACAGTGGTTTTATAAAATGTTCAATTTTAACAGTTTTTATTAGACTGTACTTTAGACAATATTATATTTTGCCATTTCTCTCTGTTGTAAGACAAGAATGTTTCGTTTCTACTGTAATACAAATACATTTTTGATTTTGATACGTATTTTAAATACCAAGTTAATCACATAAAATAAGGCTAATTGTAAGTATTTAAAAGAAGCATATAATAAAACAGATTATTGCAAGTCGCAAAATTAATGTTGTTTCTTTTATCAAGATTATTTTACAAATAATAGACACAAAAAAATAAAAATATCTTTATATTTCATGCTTTAGAAATAAAAAATATGGCATATATCATACATTTATTGTAAAAAAAGTATATAAAATAATGTCAATTTCTTAGAAAGATATTTTGATATGAATATAGATAATATGGAGCATATAATATACATTATATATATACATAGAGCATATGACGTAATAAAAGTATCTTACAATAAAGAATAAGACAAGCCAGAGGCGGTTTTCTCGTGGACTGGCATTAGAAAATTCTTATTCTTGTCTTCAAGTCAGAAGCGGTTTTCTCGTGGATTGGCATTGGAAAATACTTATTCTTGTTTTCAAGCCAGAGGCGGTTTCCTCGTGGACTGGCAATATAGAATAAGACAAGCCAGAGGCGGTTTTCTCGTGGACTGGCAATATAGAATAAGACAAGCCAGAGGCGGTTTTCTCGTGGACTGGCATTAGAAAATTCTTATTCTTGTCTTCAAGCCAGAGGCGGTTTTCTCGTGGACTGGCATTAGAAAATACTTATTCTTGTTTTCAAGTCAGAGGCGGTTTCCTCGTGGACTGGCAATATAGAATAAGACAAGCCAGAGGCGGTTTTCTCGTGAACTGGAATTAGAAGAAAATTCTTATTCTTGTCTTCAAGCCAGAGGCGGCTTTCTCGTGGACTGGCAATATAGAATAAGACAAGCCAGAGGCGATCTAACGTCAGCTAACAATTTTTAATAAATATAGTCAGAGGCGATCTAACGTCAGCTGACTGTTTAGAAAAAAGACAGCTAAAGGCGATTTATTCGTGAACTGGCAAATTGTAAGAAATATAGTCAGAGGCGATCTATTGTGAGCTGACAATTTTAAATAAATATAGTCAGAGGCGATCTAACGTCAGCTGACAGTTTAGAAGAAAAAAAGCTAAAGGTGATTTATTCGTGAACTGGCAAATTGTAAGAAATATTGTCAGAGGCGATCTATCGTGAGCTGACAATTTTTAATAAATATAGCCAGAGGCGATCTAACGTCAGCTGACAGTTTAGAAAAAAGAGAGCTAAAGGCGATTTATTCGTGAACTGGCAAATTGTAAGAAATATTGTCAGAGGCGATCTATTGTGAGCTGACAATTTTAAATAAATATAGTCAGAGGCGATCTAACGTCAGCTGACAGTTTAGAAGAAAAAAAGCTAAAGGTGATTTATTCGTGAACTGGCAAATTGTAAGAAATATTGTCAGAGGCGATCTATCGTGAGCTGACAATTTTTAATAAATATAGCCAGAGACGATCTAACGTCAGCTGACAGTTTAGAAAAAAGAGAGCTAAAGGCGATTTATTCGTGGACTGGCAAATTGTAAGAAATATTGTCAGAAATGATCTAACGTCAGCTAACAATTTTTAATAAATATAGTCAGAGGCGATCTAACGTCAGCTGACTGTTTAGAAAAAAGAGAGCCAAAGACGATTTATTCGTGAACTGGCAGATTTTAAGAAATATTGTCATAGGCGATCTATCGTGAGCTGACAATTTTTAATAAATATAGCCAGAGGCGATCTAACGTCAGCTGACAGTTTAGAAAAAAGAGAGCTAAAGGCGATTTATTCGTGGACTAGCAAATTGTAAGAAATATTGTCAGAAATGATCTAACGTCAGCTAACAATTTTTAATAAATATTGTCAGAGGCGATCTAACGTCAGCTGACCGTTTAGAAAAAAGAGAGCCAAAGACGATTTATTCGTGAACTGGCAGATTTTAAGAAATATTGTCATAGGCGATCTAACGTCAGCTGACAGATTTGAAGAAATACGTATTTATTTTAGTTAGCAATTTACTGCACGTGTGGTCTGTTTATATTTTATCAGATAATTTATAAGGTCATTTAACCTTTTTTCTCGCAATTAAAATTCTAGCGTATGGCTGAATGATGTACATACGAGACAAAATAGACTTATACAAGGTGTCTAATAGATATAAGTTAGATATGATAAAATATTTTATTTGAAAAATGTATGTATAATACTATATATCTAATTGGAAAAATATGTTATATGCTTTTCCTAAATTTATTCTTATGTAATTAATACAAAATAAATAAATAAGTTAATTAATTATTGAATACATACATATACATATTGAATATAGTTATCTTTATTTTGTATTTTATATAACTGAAATGATATATACTTCCATTATTTCAGTCATTATCATATAAAATACAAAATAAAGATAACTATTTATTGAATATATGTGTATATGTATATATTAATTAATTGATTAATTAGTTATTTAGTATTTACTACATAAGGATAAAAATAAGAAAAGTATATGACATTTTTCTTCAGTGATATATATAGTATTATATGTATATTTTTCATTTATTATTTTGTCATATTTAGTTTGTATTTATTTGACACCTTGTATACGTTTATGTTTTCTCGGACATTATATTGCAGCCTTGCAACGAAATTTCAGTCGAGGAAACAAGCGCAAGCATCGTTTGTTTACAAACTTCCGATGACACACATACACAGACCACACGTCAGTGTAGTGAGTCACCACTACAAACAAATGCGTACACACGGACCTACGCGGCATAGGTCCGTAGGCTGCGCCGATAATGTCATTTCATTTTTAGTACCATCGAAATGATGACGCTTTCGCGTCGGAGTTCGCCCGTCACTTCAGCATCCTCTTAAGTCACTGATAAAATTTCTACCTTGGTCTGTTAAAATTGCCTTCGGAGAACCGAATACACAAATAAATCGATCGACGAAAGCTTCGGTTACCGTTTCGGCAGTTTGGTCAGATAACGGTATTCCCATGCTGAATTTAGTGAGTTGGTCTTGTAGAGTTAAAATATATTCATTGCCACGTTCGGTTTTAGGCAAAGGTCCTACGATATCCATGGCGACCTTATCAAAACATGATCCGGGTGTATTGGTAATTACCATAGGTTGTTTAGTTTTTACGCGAACTAGTTTCTTTAATTAGCAATGTAAACATTGTTGAATAAAACGCTGTACATCTATTTTTAGATTTTCCCAGTAATAATTATGTTTGATTCTATTATACGTTTTAGTTACTCCGCGAGTCCCCCAGTGGGTAAACAGTGCATTTCTCCTATTATTATTGGTCATAGATCTCTAGGTGGATATTTAACTAATCCATTGCAAATAATTAATTTAATTGGTGCGTCAATGAATATTAATTGTAGCTGATTTTTGATATTGTTCCACGGTACATTGTTAATGAAATCCGTTTTAGCAATACTAAGTGTTTCAATTTTTTAATTTTTAACAGTTCCTTTAAGTTATTTAAAGCGGTTATGATTCGAGATAAAGTTAATGTTGGGCCTTCTCGTTGTTCTTCGCTTATCGGCAATATTATATGATAATAATTTTTCACTTTAATGGTTTTAGGTTGGTTTAACGTAAGATTATTTAAATTTGGAAGTTTGTTTCGTTCGAATAACCTTTGCGAACCGGAATCTAAAGGTTTACCGTTTGTATCAACAAAATATGCTATGTTGTCTTTACGTAAGAATAATAGATCGCGAGATTCAATTATATTATTTTTCATTATTTGTTGATTATTAATAGTGGGTTTACTATAATTTCTGATATTGATCTCTTGGTTATTGTCTATATCTTCTTGTTCCTCGTCTTCATCACTGTTTTCTTTATCAGGCGGATCATTTCTATCGTCTAACGATATAATGTTATCGTCTATTTGTTCTTTTAATAAATCGTCTTGATGGGTAATTTGATGTCGTGCTGTCCGACTTCTTGTTAGTATTTTGTCATGTGTAGGTGGACTGTGAATTAATGCTCTCTCTATTATTTGTTGATTTGGTTCATCTAATTCTTCTTGGGTAAATGGTATTGAGTCTGTATTATTTTTAATTGCATTTTCGTTTTCTTTGGTGTCGGAAAAATGTAATTCATAATTTTCTTTTTCGCTATCAGAAAGATGCGATTTGTAATTATCATTTTCTTCAGTATTAGAAAGGCGTAGTTCGTAATTATCATCTTCCTCTGAAGAATCGGAGAGGTACAATTTATAATTATCTTCTTCGTCAAATTCTCTTTGCGTTTTTAAGGTTGTTTTAGCATTTTCAGAAATTTTTCGTTTCCGTCTGCTTTTTCTAACTGGTTTACAATCGACTTCTTCAAGATTTATGGGATTTTGTGATAATGCATCTGCGTTTACATTCATTTTACCTGCTTTATATTCCACTTCATAATCGTATTCCGCTAATTTTAGTCTCCATCGTAATATTCTCATATTTGCATCTTGGGTATTCTCAGTGATGCGATATCTACTACCGGGCTCGCGGCTCTCGAGCCCCAACACAAGTAAGAAGCGCTTACGTCACGCGTCTGTGTGCGCTCGGCCATTCGGCTATAGAGAGAGAGCGGACGTCTCTGTCTTGCTACCATCGAGCCGACGTAAACACATTGTGAACGGCAAATGCTCAGAAACAAGCGCTTTTAATCGAGTAAGGCGAGTGCCTAGCGGATTCGAAGTCCCGTATTCGAGACTTGATTTTCGCAACTTTTTTTTTTCTTTTTTCCACATTTGTTTTTAACAGTGTAAGTTAGTTAATAATGTTTTTTTGGCTAAAAAATATTATTTCGTATATTAATAATATATTTGCATATGTTAAACTAATAACTAATTATTTTAAAAAGAATACTAATTTGCTATTATAAATAGAAAAATGAAGTCATTTTACAACATACATATTGCAACAAAGTGCAATTTAACATGTGCAATTATTGTTAATAAATATAAAATAATATTTTTTAGCCAAAAGCATTATCTAATGATTCACTTGATGGTACAGTGCTAGAAACAAATATCGAAAAAGAAAAAAAATGTTACAAAAGCAGTTTTCAAATACAAGATTTTCAATATTCCTGCCACTCGCCTTAATCGATTAGCCACGCTTGCTTCTTAACATTTATCTCTATCGAAAGATTACACACCTGGAAAATTTTTAACTATTTATTTTAAATTACTGCATATTAGCAAAAGTTACTGTACTGTGGAGATTAGTGGAGAAACGGTAACATACAATGCAGTCAAATACATCTTACAAATGCAGTCAAATAGATCGAAGATTTATTGCACTCTTGTTAGCATGTTAAAGTATGTGTAGCGTATTATTAGTTCATTAGTAATTTTAAGTGTTATTAATAGTGGTCTTCTACACCACCTTTGAGATTCCACTAACTAGGCGCGTTCGATTTTTTTTAAGTGAATCGTCGCCTGGAGCCCTATCGTACCACTTTTTTAAAATTATAATTTAAGGTAAAAGTAATTTTTATTGTCTTGATGTTGATGGACCATATCTTGTGCAAAAATAAAAGAAATAAATATAAAAATAAAATAAATAATTAAAGTTAAAATAAAAGTAAATTTCTCTAAATTCTTGACCGTCTATTAAAAAATTCTTTTATGGTTTGAAGATTGTTATAAAGTAGTATAAAGTACATATAGAGAAATAAAATGTATAAAGAAATTATTGAAAATAAATGTATGAAAGTTTAGTGTTATATGTAATTTAATTTTCAACAATTTCTGTATATATTTTATTTTTCTATTAAAACAGCTGAATACAACAACAGCTGAATACGAAAACAGCAATCTTAACACACTTCTTCCGTCTTCGTCTGTTTCAAGATTTTGCGTTTATTCACTCGCACGTCTCACGGTCAATTCTGTATACATCTATAAAATATAATTCCTAATATCAAAACACAATGCTCACTTTCTTGGTTGTTACCGTCGGTTACAGTCCAGTAAAAATCTTTAAAAATCTTTGTTGAATACGTATATTTATTTTCCCAGTGCTATAATTATTATAATAATTATAATTTAATATTTTACGAGACATTGTTTCGCTGCGTGTTGCTGTTTGAAGAAGATACTATAGCCGTAACTAGTGAGATATAAATTATATTTCTTTTTTCTTTTATTATATTTTTTTAAATGTTTTATTATTATATAGTTTTTTAATTATTGGCGCATTGGCAAACGAAACGGGAGTCTTAAAGTCCTGTTACTTTATACTTGCAAGTAAATATTTTATTTATATTTTATATTTTATATGCATTTGTAATATTTTCGTGTTCAGACAGTTAACTCGTATTGCAGGGATTCCGACTGCGATCGTGCATTTCAAATTATTCTATATTATTCTCTAACTTCTATTTTTTACTATAAAAATGAGTGACAAGGCAAAAAATACACGTAAACGAAGTTTTTCGGAATCTTGGCTTTAAGATGATCGTTTCAAATCTTGGATTCGTAAAGTATCATCGGACGAAAGTCTTTTTTATTGTATTATATGCAATAAAGAAATGTCTTGCTATTCATCGCATGTTGCAAGACATGCAAATTCTGCGAGTCATAAGGACAAGATGAAACAAAATATATCAGATGACGATATAAGTCCAAGAACCAAAATTTCAAAATATGACATTAAATTTCAAAAAGAATGGTTGGATATAGCATTATTTAAGCCATGGTTACGCGAAGTGTCAAATGACAAGCGTGCATTTTTTTGCACATTTTGCAACAAATCATTTATTGGAGATTTATCTAACGTATATCGTCACGCATTTTCTAAAAAACACGTGGAACAAAACAAACAACAAGAAACAGACAAAGATGTCGATATGATAGAGGAATCGATTTCACTTAAAGAGCGAAGGAAATTGGCAGAAATTCGATATGCAGCGTTGATCGCAGATAGAAATATTCCTTTCCAAACTGCGAAAGATATTCTCAATTTTTTCCAAGAGATAGGAAAGGATTCGGACGTATTACAAAAAATGAGTATGAGCCGAAAGAAATGTACAAACATTATTTCAAATGTACTATGCCCAATAGAAACAGATCGTGTGGTTGAAAGCATTCGAAATACCAAATTTTCTATTTTTATAGACGAAACGTCTGATATTTCTAAAGAAAAGTGGATGACGTTTCTTGTTCGATTTGTTGATTCTAAAACATTAGATATTCGCACGCAATTAGTAAAATTAATTAATATTGACGCGAAAAGTAGCAGTGCGGACAAAATATTTCATGCATTTCAAAATGAGATGTGGAGATTACAGATTCCATTTACAAATATTATTGCTTTATCATGTGACAATGCGCCTGTTATGGTAGGAAAATATACGTCATTTAAAAGAAAATTAGAAGAAACTTGTAAACATTTACTAACATTTGCGTGTCCATGCCATTCTGCTGCATTGATTGCACATTCTGCATGTGCAAAAATACCAGAGTATTGCGAAGAATTTTTGAAAAAAATTTCAAATTATATTAATAGTAGTCCTAAGCGTTCAGCTATTTATAGAGACTTTAGTGATTGCTTTTTGGAAACAAGTCACAACATTTTAAAATTGTCTCATACGCGATGGCTTTCTCGCCATTCATGTATTGAAAGAATTCTTGAATCTTGGGATGCTATCAAGCTTTTTCTCACTGATATGGCGTTGGCAGACAAATCAAAGTCTGCAAAAGATTTAATGTCTGTAATGGGAAGTTACGATGTAAAAGCATATTTTTTATTTTTAGAGCATATTTTAGATTATTTTAATTCATTTAATGCATTTTTCCAAGCAACAGAAACAAGAATTCATTTATTGCAACCAAAGTCAGTAAAATTTTTAACAACAATATGCAAATACTTTTTGAAGCCAGAATTATTGAAAACCGTATGTACTAATATTAAATTTTCTGAAAAAGAGAATCAAAAATCTTTACAAGAAATAAATTTGGGATCCGAATGCAAGGAATATCTCGATGAATTAATAAAAGAAGGATCTACAGACACGATGTACGATTACAAATGTAACATAATTACAAATGTACTGTTACGTCCTGATAGATGTAGAATTTTTTCGTTGGGCTCGGCGATCGACGTAAACGGACCTGACCGCACGAGCCGAGCGGCACGTTTAGGACTTGCGACGGGTCAGCGACTGGAAGAGTCGTTTTTACTCCGTCAACAAGTCAACCGCTCGTGGTTCCCTTTTTGGGTCAAGGAATTGAATCCCTATTACCCGGGGCGGAACCTTTGTGCGCAATTTGAGAGGGAAGGTGTGAGGGGGTGACGAACGAGGAGGGTGTGGTTAAATGAAAAAGAACAAAAGTTTAATTTACTAAAGACAACATTTTAATTTGATTGAATTTATAATTAGGATACAAAAACTTAATTCTTAATCGCATATGTTAATAATTTTATTTATGTATTCTTTACAAGTGTGTGTGTGTGCGTGCGTGCGTGCGTGCGTGCGTGTGTGTGTGTGTGTGTGTGTGTGTGTGTGTGTGTGTGTGTGTGTGTGTGTGTGTGTGTGTGTGTGTGTGTGAGTGTTTTATTTTTCCGGAGGGAGGACAGAAGAAATAATAAAATAAAGAGAAATGAACTGACTTACTCGTTGCAGAGTAGTTTCGGATCGCGTTGAATATGTTCGGTGGTTCTGAGCAGGCGCCCCGTTGAGGGAAGGTGTTGTATAGGCGTCGGACCCTTTTGTAAACGAGTGGGCACCCTACTGCGGGATGGTGTCGTCAAGGTAATGGACCCTCTACTTGAGATGCACCACGAGATGGTCGCGACAAAGTATCAACTGATTTTACTCTTTGATTCGCGCCCCCGAACTACTCGAAAAACTGTTTCGAGAAACTGAGCTAAACGGAATAACTGCGCAAACTGCTTGAAAAACTGTGTGTGATTGTGTTCGGAGCCACCAGAACACGGGTTTTTATACTTTTTCTTTGGGGTAGATCCCTTTGGAAAATCTTAGGTTTTTGGAGCGGGGATCGAATAGGAATTAGTCTTGCGAGAAAATTTTTAATGTGGGGGAGGATGGCGTCATTTTTAGCTAATAGGATTGGGTTTAGATGATTAGGTTACTTGAAATGAGATAGGAAGAAAGAGGCCCTAACGAATAAGGAATAGCGTCGTTTCGGGTCCATATATGATGGGGGTAGGTTTTTGAGGTGGCGTAACCCGGTTGGTGTTAATTAGTATAGGTGGGGTGCATCTCAGCGTCTTAAGATCTGGGTGGGCGTAGTCTTTAGACCATACGATGGAACGATGGGTGGTCTATAGAAGTGCTTGCCCCGATTCTCGGCTTTCGGATTGGGTGGTTAAGAATCGGTATATAAGTTCGCAAAGCCTTGGGTCACTGATCTAATAAATTTGACAGTTTACGACTGTCGCGTGCCCTTGGTGTCGCGTGGAGAGTGCGACTAATGCATCTCGGTTTCCCAGACCTACTAAACACGTGCGCCGTATCAGGTGTCGCGCCTTCTCGGCATGCGACTGCGGTCATTCCCCGATCGTTACTCGGAAAAAACCCTATCTACTAGCTAGAGTTCCCGTAGGTGGAATCCAAGAATATGACTAGTTGGTGCCAGTTTTTCTTTTTATCTCTTACTCTAACCGTCTGGAGTCGGTTAAGGACTCCAGCTACCGCGAAGTTTTGACTTTTACGGTTTTTCTGGCGACGATAGGCACGCTGAGCGGCCAAGGTATTTTGAAATATCCATGCTATTTTTCTCTGTGAGAAGATTCGAGCTCCTGGTGTCTCATGAGAAAAACAGCTCTGGCGTTATAATATTTCTTAAGAGTTTTTGTTGGTTCCGCGTTTACTAGGTCTGGTATTTAATGAAAAGAAAAGAATCGTGTAGTCTGATCAGGACGTAACACCCCCCACCTTAGACAAATGTTGGGGGTATGCAACATTTGCAATTAAATTAAAGATAGATTCTTTTCTTTTCTCGGTTAACATTCCCATTTGAGATGCCGAATCGTTCTTACACTGCTTGTTTGTTAAAGAGAAGGAAAGGAAAGGCGACCTCCAAAACCCCTTCCTTATTCCTTTCGTTCTTTTTGCTGTCGCTTACATACTGCATATATTTTTTCTTTTGACTCTATTTCTAATAATAAAAATCTACTATAAAGGATTTGATGAAGCCTTCTTCCGTGGAATCCTTTCAAATGTTCGATAGAACATGGTAAAATGAGTAAAGAAAAGAAAAGATGGAGTTTTATTTACGTGATAATCGTGTCCCAGAATGTCACGTGCAAAGGTCCGTAGGTCAGTCCAACCACACGTACCCTTTTATTGTTTTTCTGGGTAGCCACTTATCTTCTCCATCCCTTGGTCCAGCTCGGCTTTCATCTTTATACAGGAACCTTTTTGTACAGTCTTCTTATCTTCAATGTTATTAATAAAGTTTCAGTTATTATCTGTGATTATAGAATTAATTATGTATATATCCTTATGCGTGATAATAAGGGTGTGGTGTTTAACTCAACGCGGATGGTACGGTGTGTGTGGCTATATTCGCTATTTTTTGCGCGACTCCTAATTCTATTAATAAGTCTCTGAGGTTGTGGTAGACGTTGTTAGTTTCGTTCTTAATATCTAATTTGATGAGTGCACCTTCGTCACGAATTGGTTTGATTATCTGCATAATTCCGGTTTGCTGTTCGGCGATGCTTCTGGTAACATTTATGGCCCTGCGGGACCATGTGGGTCCTGTGGTGGCAGGGGCTGTGTAGGCTAAGCTACATGGCACGGCTTGCCAGAAATGTTCTCTGAACCTCTCCTCGAGATGGTAGAGTTCAGCGATTGCATGGCGGACATACACGCCCCAATCTCGGAGTCCTACCTGCGCTGTCCCATCTCCGTTCATTTTTGTAACGATGCCGCGTTGCCATCCTCCATTCGTTTTGAGGGCAACAATGTCGCCTAGTTTTGTATTCGAATGGAAAAATCGGCGTTTGTTCATCCGCTGGTTGAAGTCTTCCATCATTTTTTGGAAAGATTCTTTACTTTTTTCCAGGTGAATCCAAATCAGCGTGGGCGAAAACACCCTGATTATTTTAACAGCAAACGGCGAGCGGCTCAGTGTTTGAGTATCGAGGTGTTCGATCTCCATGTTTCTATAAACAAAAAGGTGGTATTGGGGTTAGGTGCGAATTTCGGGTCGCAACCGCGAGACCCCATAAGAAGGAGCAAAACAGATTAAAATGAGATAAAACAATAAAATGCGTAAATAAGAAAAATAAGAATTGTCAGAGTTGGCGCTTATGTAAGGTTGGTAGGGAAGCTGTTGTTTATGTTTTTTTTTTCTTCTTTTCCTTCTTTCCGTTCCCCTCTTTTTTTTTTTCAAGGGAAAGAGAAATCAAGCGGTCAGTCCTTTAGTGCGAATGTATAAGTGGATGCGTCCTTTGCAGGTAATAGGGGGTAGGTTCCCCTCTGTGAAGAGTCTTCTATCGGGTTTCGTTCTGCGGACGGTTGCATAGTTTCTCTATTTCCATCGCGTGGTTTTTTCAGTTTTAAGTGTAATAGGAGCTGAGTTAACGAGTCCCAAATGGCTCCAAGCAGGTATATGGACCATCCGTATACTGTGTGTAGAGCACAGCCATGCACAATGGTATCCAATATTAATTTTACTGCTCTTACTGCCAAGTAAATTCCTAAAAATCCAGCGCTTATATTGCCGAAAATTAGGAATCGATCCCAAAATTTCTGCCATGCTGACATAGCTATTTTTTCAACTGATGCCTCATCTAGGAAGTTTGCAAAAGATCCTCCATCGTGCATAATCGTAGAGTGGCCCATCATTCCTCTGGCCAAGGTGTTTAACATTGCTGGTCTCTCAGCAGGAAACATAATATGATCCCTGAGATCGCTTAAATCTCCTTCAGTATATATGCCGCTGGTAGCAAGTGATCCGGGGCTAATATATTTCCAGCTAGGTGTTGTCATCGGTTTCATGGTCATCGGCGGTACTGTATGTATTGGTTTAGGAGTGAGTCTATACCATGCATCTCCCAGAAGATACATAGGTGGTGCGAACAAATTGCACGTAATCTGCGTTCCTTGTCGTAATAGTATATGGGTTTGCGGTGTTAAAAATTGTGTTCTGTTTTCTCGCGTCACAGGCAATTGATCATAGCATTCTTCGGTGTGTGCTACTCTTACTTCGACAGGCACACATTTTACTATGTGTATTACTTCGCCAGCCAGTAAGGCCATGTATCCTGGTCCCTTCATAAAGTGATAAGCGAAAACATCCGGTGATTGAGTGGCTATGGCTAATGAATTGTGTAATATTTTCTGTTCGAGCTGACATTGTTGCAGTAAAATATTCTTATATAGTTCACTAAATTGAGTCCGCACATGTTTCTCTACATATACAAATTTAGAATTCATATAGGTGAAAATGTCCAAATTAGCTATGCGTGATTCTTTTTTAAAAATTGCTACGCCTGGTGAAGTTTCGAAAATTACTAATTTTGGATGTTCCGTGTGGAAAAGAGTGTATCCACAAGTAGAATAGGAGTCTCTGCTTGCCAATGCAAAAACTGTGTCTTCTGTAGTCATGGAATAAACAATTTGCTGTTGTTTGTTGATGATGTCTATTATTCTGTGTGCATATCCTTCATATAATACTCCATAAGTGCCGAACCTGCAGGTATCCGTGGGCATAGATGCCCAGTAGGTATCCCCACCCTCAATGTCGGTGCAATGTGTTGCGCTCAACGCACAGGTCACTCCAGACCTCAGTTGGACTCGGTTCGTGTATATCTTCACGTCAGCTATATAATCCTGTAGTGTAATTTTTATGGTTGCGAGTACCACGGCTTTTTCCCATGTGCCGAATGGATCGCTATATGTTGTTCCGGAACAGGTGCCATCATTGTTCACGTGTCCGGCCAGTGTTACCGGTCGTGTTGCAGTTTAATTGGATTTCAATCCTGTTATTCGAGTGTTTCCGATTTCGTAAGTACCATACATGTGCATTCGTTGGCAGGCGTCTCTTGATACTTCTTCTATATACGCGTGCTTTCCGTTGTACACGTCCATGGAGTGAGAGAACATTCCGCATCTCCTGATTAATCTGTCTATTTCTATTTTGCATTGTATAACTCTCGCGGAGGTAAATTCGTTAATTTGTAGCAATTGTATATAAATCTTCTGAGCTGCTACTTCTGGCTGTGGTATATCACATTCCTCTATCCTCAGTAATGATAGAGTCGTAATGTTCGTCGATGCAGATCCGCAGTCATATCCTATTATGCCTTTAGTGCCGCGTAACCAAAAATTTAGCACGGCAATTATGAAAAATCCTCGGAGATCCATCTGAAATTTAGCACGTCTAAGGTATATTAATATAGCGCACCTTTAATTGTCAAGCTTGTTGTTATTACTTATTTCCTTATTTGCTAATTAATTTATCATTTATTTATTTATAAAATTTTTTTTTTTTTGTAAAATATATTTATATATATTTTTTTTATAGTTATTTATTTTAATTAATAATAATAAAGTTACTTAATTATTAGGAGTTGGTTTGATGTGTGAGATTCGTAGGCGATTAGGGTGTACAACGCGACTGTTCTTTTTTATTCTAATTCTTACGTTATTTCTATTCAATATTTCTAAGACCTCATGGGGTCCTGTGTATTGATCTCCAAATTTGCCAGGTTTAGGGCCTTTTAATAAAAAGACTTGATCACCAAGTTTGAATGTTTGTAGGTTTATCTTTTTATCATAGTGTCTTTTCGATTTAATTTTTGCTTCGACAACGTTTTCTCGGGCATTTTTCTGAATTGCGTGGAGTTGACTAACTAAATTTACAAGATATTCGTTGTAAGTTGCTAATTTATCGCCAGATGCTAAAGGTTCATTTGACGGAATTCGTGCTATTTTACCGAAGATTAATTCGTAAGGCGTGTGTTTAGTTGCTTCATGTACACTAGTGTTATAATTATACATCGCGAGACTTATCCATCTATCCCACTGTTTTTGTTCTCTTGCATATTGCTTTAAATATTCTCCTAATGCGTGATGTGATCTTTCTAATGAGCCGTTTGATTGAGGATGGAATGCGGTTGTACGGAATTTACGAATTTTAAATATTTTAGCTACCTTTTTCATTAAGTCACTGATAAAATTTCTACCCTGGTCTGTTAAAATTGCTTTCGGAGAACCGAATACACAAATAAATCGATCGACGAAAGCTTCGGCTACCGTTTCGGCAGTTTGGTCGGATAACGGTATTCCCATGCTAAATTTAGTGAGTTGGTCTTGTAGAGTTAAGATATATTCATTGCCACGTTCGGTTTTAGGCAAAGGTCCTACGATATCCATGGCGACCTTATCGAAAGATGATCCGGGTGTATCGGTAATTATCATAGGTTGTTTGGTTTTTACGCGAACTAGTTTCTTTAATTGGCAATGTAAACATTGTTGGATAAAACGCTGTACATCTATTTTTAAATTTTCCCAGTAATAATTATGTTTGATTCTATTATATGTTTTAGTTACTCCGCGATGTCCCCCAGTGGGTAAACAGTGCGTTTCTCCTATTATTATTGGTCGTAGATCTCTAGGTGGATATTTAACTAATCCATTGCAAATAATTAATTTAATTGGTGCGTCAAGGAATATTAATTGTAGCTGATTTTTGACATTGTTCCACGGTACATTGTTAATAAAATCCGTTTTAGCAATACTAAGTGTTTCAATTTTTAAATTTTCAACAGTTTCCTTTAAGTTATTTAAAGCGGTTATGATTCGAGATAAAGTTAATGTTGGGCCTTCTCGTTGTTCTTCGCTTATCGGCAACATTATATGATAATAATTTTTTACTTTAATGGTTTTAGGTTGATTTAACATAAGATTATTTAAATTTGGAAGTTTGTTTCGTTCGAATAACTTTTGCGAACCGGAATCTAAAGGTTTACCGTTTGTATCAACAAAATATGCTATGTTGTCTTTACGTAAGAATAATAGATCGCGAGATTCAATTATATTATTTTTTATTATTTGCTGATTATTAATAGTGGGTTTACTATAATTTTTGATATTGATCTCTTGGTTATTGTCTATATTTTCTTGTTCCTCGTCTTCATCACTGTTTTCTTTATCAGGCGGATCATTTTTATCGTCTAACAATATAATGTTATCGTCTATTTGCTCTTTTATTAAATTATCTTGATCGGTAATTCGACGTCGTGCTGTCCGACTTCTTGTTAGTATTTTGTCATGTGTAGGTGGACTGTGAATTAATGCTCTCTCTATTATTTGTTGATTTGGTTCATCTAATTCTTCTTGGGTAAATGGTATCGAGTCTGTATTATTTTTAATTGCATTTTCGTTTTCTTTGGTGTCGGAAAAATGTAATTCGTAATTTTCTTCCTCGCTATCAGAGAGATGCGATTTGTAATTATCATTTTCTTCAGTGTCAGAGAGGCGTAGTTCGTAATTATCATCTTCCTCTGAAGAATCGGAGAGATACAATTTATAATTATCTTCTTCTTCGTCAAATTCTCTTTGCGTTTTTAAGGTTGTTTTAGCATCTTTAGAGATTTTTTGTTTCTGTCTGCCCTTTCTAACTGGTTTACAATCGACTTCTTCAAGGTTTATAGGATTTTGTGATAATGCATCTGCGTTTACATTCATTTTACCTGCTTTATATTCCACTTCATAATCGTATTCCGCTAATTTTAGTCTCCATCGTAATATTCTCATGTTCGCATCTTGAGCATTCTTAAACCACATTAAAGGCTTGTGATCGGTTACCAGTGTAAATTTTCGTCCATATAAGTATGGTCGAAAATGTTTAACGCAATAAACTATTGCTAATGCTTTCTTTTCATATGTATCGTATTTCAGTTCGTTATCTGTTAAAGTACGAGATGCATAGGCCACTGGACGATCCTTATTTATTTCTCCTTGCGATAATATTCCTCCTACTGCTATCCCAGAAGCATCCGTTGTTAAAATAAATGGTTTTGAAAAATCAGGATATTGCAATACGGGCTCTTTACATAATAATTGTTTCAATATTTCGAAAGATTCTTCTTGAGTAATCGTCTATTTAAATCGTGTATCGTTTTTTAACAAATTAGTTAATGGTTTTGCCAGTTTTGAAAAATTCGGTATAAATCGTCTATAATATCCAGCGAGTCCTAAAAATTGTTTAATGTTTTTTGGTGTTTTGGGCCTAGGAAATAATTTTACTGCTTCTAACTTCTTAGGATCAGGTTTAACTCCATTTTTACTAATTATATGCCCTAGATAAGTTACTTCTGTTTTTAAGAATTCGCATTTGTCCGGTTGTAATTTTAAATTGGCCTTTCGAAGCCTTTCAATTAATAAATTGTATTTCCTTTCGTGTTCTTCCAATGAGGCGGCGTAAATAACGATGTCGTCCATATAAACAAATAATTCCTGGCCTTGTAGTCCTGATAATACTAGATCCATTAAGACTTCCGTTTCCGGCGCAGTAGCGAGAGGCACGTGGTGATTGAGCGTGAGTGAGTGACGGAAAGGAGAGAGTGTGTGGAAGGAGAGGAAAGGTAGGAGTGTGTGGAGGAGAGAGTGGAGGTGTGAGTGAGAGCGTGTGAATGAGGTGGGCATAGGGAAGGGCAGGATAGAAGGGAAAAAGGGCCCAGAGTATAGAGTGACAGGTGGGCAGGTGGGCTGGCATAGACTACGGCGTGTAAAGAGAGGAAGAGGTGGTGCGAGTGGGCAGGGATGGATGGTAAGGCGCGATCTGGCGGGATAGAAAAGAGGAAGGCAAGGGAAAGATGCATGAGCCTGGGGAATGTTGAGGAAATGTTTAAGAGGAAGAGGGAAAAATCAGGGGAGAGAAGGAAGGAGGAGGAGGATGAGGGATTTAGGAAGAGTAGGAAAACGCAGAGATCGCCAGGGAAAATGGAGGGGGAAGGAGGGGGAGAGACAGAGGGACAGAGGGAAGGAGGGGCAGAGGGTCTAGAGGAGTTGATCAGGAAGTGGAAAAAGGAAATGGAGGAGGTAATGGAGGAAATGAGAGGGGTAAAGGGATGGAGGGAAGAATTAAGGGCGATGAAGGAGGAGGTGAAAGAAGGGATTAAAGACAATGGAAGGATGGTAAGGGAGGAAATGGAGGAAATGAGAAGAGAATTTAGAGAGAGAGAGAGGAGGTGGAAGGAGGAAAGGGAGGTCATGAAAAAAAGTATAGAAGGACTGGAGGAAAAAGTGGAAAGAATAGAGGGGAGGAAGGCGGAAAAGGGAGAAGAGGGAAGGAGAGAGGGGAGAGAGAGCGAGGGGGAAACAAAGGACAGACTAAAGAAAGTAGAAAGAAGGATAGAGATGAAGGAGAGAGAGGAGAGGAGGAAAAATATATTGATTAAAGGGGTAGAGGTGAAGGAGGGGAAGAAGAAAGAGGCGGTGGAGGAGATATTTAGAGCCGTGGGGGCAAAGGTAGAGATCAAAGAAATTAAGGGATTAGGAGGAGAGGGCGGAAAAGGAAGGGAAATGCTTTTGGTTAAGTTGGGGAACGAGGAGCAGAGAAGGGAAGTGTGGGCGAAGAAAGGAATGTTGAAGGGCAGGAGAGAAAGGATATTGGAAGACTGGACATGGGGGGAAAGAAGGATGAGATGGAGGCTGGAGGAAGTAGCACGGAAGGAGGAAAGGGAAGGGAGAAAGGTGTGGATAGGATACGGCAAGGTTAGGATTGATGAACAATGGTGGAGGTGGGACGAGGAGGAGGAAGTGCTGAGAGATGGGAAGGGAAACATAAGACAGGGGGGACAGGGGGAAGACGGAGGAGGAGGGAAGAAGGAGGAGAGGAGGTAGGAGAGGGGGGAGGGAAAAAAGAAAGGGAAGGGCAGAAGGAAGTAAAAAAAGGGTGGAAAGGGTGGAAGGTGGCGTTCTGGAATGTTGCGGGGATGGGAAGGAAGGACATGGATTTTTGGAGGAGCATAGAGGAGTGGGACGTGATGATTCTCTCAGAGACGTGGTTGGATGAGAAGGGATGGAGCAGAATAAAAGAAAAGCTGCCAAAAGGATTTAAGTGGGGGGTACAGTTAGCGAAGAAGAGATGCAAAAAAGGGAGGGGGATGGGGGGAATGGTGATGGGAATCAGAAAGGAATTGTGGGAGAAGGGGTCAAAAATAGAGGTAGAAAAGGATGGGATGGTAGTAGGGAGAGTGAAAGTAGGTAGGGAGAAGTGGAGGATAATAGGGGTATACGCGGGAGATGGAATAGAAAGGACGTTGCAGGGGATGGAAGAATGGGTAGAGGAGAAAGAGGGGGGAGTGAGGGAGATAATAGGGGGGGATTTTAATGCAAGAACGGGAAGAGAGGGGGGAGGGGGGAGAGGGGAAGAAGAAAAGGAGGAGGGGGAGACGGGAAAAAGGCGATCGAAAGACAAGAAGATAAATAGAGAGGGGAGGAAGCTGCTGGAATATATAGAGGAAAGAGGGTGGGAGATCTTTAATGGGAGTATAAGAGGGGACTGGGAGGGGGAGTATACATTCACAGGAGGGAGGGGAAACACAGTAATCGATTATATAATAGGGGAAGGGGAGATAAGGGACAGGTTAGAGGAGATGAGGGTAGGAGACAGGGTGGACTCGGATCACCACCCGGTAGAGTTATGGGTAAGGGGGAGGTGAAGAGGAAGAAAGGGAGGGAAGAAGGGGGTAGGGGCAGAAGGGGGATATGGGATCGTGAAGGGAGAGAGAAGTTTGCGGAAAAAATGGGAAGGATACGGATAGAAGGGAAGGGGATGGGAGAGGAGTGGGATAGTTTGGAGAGCAGGATAAAGCAGGCGTTGAAGGAGACGGAAGAGGAATTGGGAAAGGGGGAAGAGAGAAGAAAAGGATGGTGGGATGAGGAATGTGTAAGAGAAAAGAAGCGGGTAAGGAAGGAATTAAGAGATTGGAGGAGGAAAGGGGGGGAGGGAGAGAGGTATAAAAGGGAGAAGCGGGAATATGGGAAACTGTGTGAAAGGAAGAAAGAGGAGGAGAACAGAAGATGGGAAAGACGAGCGGAAGAGGCGAGAAGAGAGAGTGAGGTGTGGGAGATTGTAAATAGGGAGAGGAGGAGGAGGAAGAGAGTAAATGAGGGAATAGGGATGCTAGATTGGAAGGAGCATTTTATGAGGATATTAGGGGGAGTGGAAGGGAGGGTGGTTAGAGGGGGGGAGAGGAGTGGACAGGGGGAGGGAAAGGAGGAGGAGGAGATAAATAGGGAGGAGATAAGGAGAGCATTGAGAACGATAAGAGACGGAAAAGCGGCGGGGATTGATGAGATACCAGCGGAGGTATGGAAGTATGGAGGGGAAGAACTGGAGGAGTGGGTATGGGAATTTTGCAATAGGGTTTGGAAAGGGGAGGGATGGCCGGAAAATTGGAAAGAGGGGGTAATAGTGCTGATAATGAAAAAGGGGGAGGGAGAAAAGGTGGAGGAATATAGGGGGGTGACGATGATGCCGACCTTGTATAAGGTGTATGTGATGGTGTTGGCGGAGAGAGTGAGAGAGGAGATAGAGAGTAGGGGAATAATGCCGCACAATCAGACGGGCTTCAGGAGAGGAATGGGGACGATAGACAATATATATGTGTTAAATTATCTGGTAAATAAGCAATTGGGAAAGAAGAAGGGAAGGATGGTGGCAATGTTTGTCGATCTGAAGGCGGCGTTTGACTCAGTGGAGAGGGGAGTTTTGGTGGAGGCGATGAGGGAGCGTGGGATAAGAGAGGGATTGGTAGTGAGAGTGGAGGAGATTATGAGGGAAACGAGGAGTAGGGTAAGGGTAGGAGGGGAAATGGGGGAGGCATTCTGGACGGCAAGAGGGGTGAGACAGGGGTGCCCACTTAGCCCGCTACTTTTTAATGTGGTAACGGCGGATTTGGAGGAGGAGATGGGAAAGATCAGATGGGGAGGGGTGAGGTTGGGGGAAGGGAGAGTACACACCTTAGCTTACGCGGACGACATAGTCATGATGGCGGAGAATGAGGAGGAGATGGGGAGTATGATAGAGAGGCTGGAGGGGTATTTGGAAAGGAAGAGGCTGGAGCTAAATTTAGGTAAGACTAAGATTCTGAGGTTTAGAAAGGGGGGAGGAAGGATGGGGAAGAAAGTATGGAGGTGGAGAGGGAAGGTGATAGAAGAGGTAAAGGAATTCAGATATTTAGGATACACGCTGAAGAGGAACGGAAAACAGGAAGAGCATGTAAGAGAAAGAGTAAAGAGGGCAGCGGCTATAATGGGGCAGGTGTGGGGGATAGGTAAGAGAAGGTTTGGGAAGGATTGGGGGAGGAGAATGTGGCTTTTCGACAGATTGGTATGGACGGTGATGGGATACGGAGCGGAAATATGGGGGTGGAAAGAAAGAAAGAAGATGGAAAAATTGGAGGAGAGATACATGAAGTGGGTGTTGGGGGTAGACGGAAGAACGCCGGGATATATGATAAGGGAGGAGTTGAAGAGGGAAAAATTGAGAGGAAGAGCAGGGAAAAGGGCGTGGGATTTTGAGAAAAGACTGGAAGGGGGGAAGGGGAGTGAGCTGGCGAGAAGGTGCTGGGGGGAGATGAGGGAAAGAGTAGGAAAGGGAAGGGCAAACTCAGAATGGGAGGGAGAGAGGAGAAAGTTCTTCGAGGAAAGGGGAATAGAGACGGAGGAGGAGGAGGGAAGGAGGGAAAAAGAGGAGTTAGAATATGGGGAGATTAGAAAAAAGGACAGGGAGATACAGGAGAGAGAAAGAGAGGAAAAGATAGGAGGATCAAGATACAATAGATGGTATGGAAAGGTGATAGGAGAGGGGGTACCGGGTTATCTTAAAAAGGGGTGGGGAGAGAGTAGATGGAGGAGAGTGGCGAGGTTTAGGTTGGGAAGTGAAATGAGGGAGGGAAGGTACTGGGAGACGGAGGAGAAGAGGAAATGCAGGTTATGTGGAACGGAGGAGGAGACATGGGAGCATGCGTGGGAGAGTTGCAGGGAATGGAAGGAGGGAGGAGGAAGTTGGCAGGAACAAGTGGGAAAGATTTTGGGAGAAGAGGGGGAGGGAGAATGGTGGATGAGAGAGATAGAGGAGGAGAGGAAAAGGGAGGAGAGTGGGAGGGAGAGAGGGGGAGAGGAAGAGGAGAAGGGGGGGAGGGAAAGAGAGTGAGAGAGAGAGAGAGGGAGAGAGAGAGAGAGAGAGAGAGAGAGAGAGAGAGAGAGAGAGAGAGAGAGAGAGAGAGAGAGAGAGAGAGAGAGAGAGAGAGAGAGAGAGAGAGAGAGAGAGAGAGAGAGAGAGAGAGAGAGAGAGAGAGAGAGAGAGAGAGAGAGAGAGAGAGAGAGAGAGAGTCGGGGAAGGAACGGGAATAAAAGATGGAGATAAGAAAGGCGAGAGGAAACGGAAGTCACCTTTGCGAGCGTGTGTGTGTGTGTATAGGTAGAAGGGAAAAGGGAAAGGGCGCAGCCGGATGAAAGCATGTTGGACGGCAGGGCGTCTAGACCCGGATCTCGCAGTCGGGAGGATAAGGGCAGGAGTAGTATAAGATAATTTTAAGGATAGTCTTAAGTAGGTTTAGTAATAAGGTTAGAGTTAAGAATAATTGTAAGGATAGTTATAAGTTAGGTTTAAGTAAATGTGTATTGAGGATTAACCCCAAGGGGAAAATAAAGACACTACTACTACTACTACTACTAGATCCATTAAACGTTGAAAAGTAGCAGGTGCATTTTTTAATCCAAAAGGCATTCTATCGAATTCATAATGTCCAAAAGGAGTGGTGAAAGCAGTTTTATGGCCATCTGCAGGATCCATTTTTATTTGATGAAATCCGGAAGCTAAATCACATACGGAGAAGTATTGCGCTCCTTCTAATTGATCAAGAATATCGACAATATTCGGTAATGGATAAGCATCTCCGATTGTTTTATCATTTAAAGCTCGGAAATCTAAAACCATTCTCCAGCGTTTATTTCCTTTCGAATCTTCCTTCTTGGGTACTATCCATATGGGTGTATTATACGGTGATTGTGAAGGTTTAACTATACCTCCTGTCAGCAGTTCTTCTACTTGTTTATTTATCTCTTCCTTATGAGATTGCGGAAATCTATATTGCCTTGTGTTTATCGGTCGATCATCCGTTGTTATAATTTGATGTTGTAATATTTGAGTGGCAGTTAATTTTTCTCCAGGTATGTGAAATCGGTCTTGACTCTGTGTAATAAGCCTTATTATGCCTTCTTTTTCTCGTGTGTTTAAGTGTTCCAAACGTAGTAGGTCGACGATTTTTGTAAGACGATCCTTTCCAGATTTTTCTGCTACTACTAGACACTTGCTACGGGCTGGAGTGTTAACAGCGTCTTGATTTAGATTTTCACGCGGAGTTAACTTCTCCATGCAATCTTTCACTAATTTTTTCACATTTTCATGTTTATGTTTAGATTTCCTCCTGCGCATAAATTTATCTATCGTTTCCTGAGTCCTAATTTTCGATAACGCCAAATTTTTCGAAGATGGTTTATTTTTACTCTTAACATTAATCGTTATTTTTGGATTAAAATGTTAGATTTTATCCAGTAGCTCTTCAATTGTTACATATGTAATCTGATTTTCTTTTCCATTATTTTTCGAGAGTGATCCAACCTTTGGAAATTTTATATCTTTTAGGGAGGATAGAAAACTTCTCCCCTTTAAATTTTTAAAAGAAGATTGTGCCGAACCCTAACAGCACACGATATCCTGCGTATCATCCCATTTTCATACTTATTTTACTGTGATTATCCGTTAAATACTGAGATCAATCCTATAATATCTTTTGCAGTATTATTCGGTTTTCTTTCGCACACGTATAATCTCAGGTTTGACTCAAACGTACGAAAGTGATACGTACGCACTTCTATCGCGCGCGTATAATCTCAGATTTGACGAGACCAGCACTAACCTGCGCCATTTACATACGTAATTCTTATTTCCGGTCTTTTCCCGCTTGCCCGGCATCAAGTGACACCACGCAACACCACGTATCCGAGGTTTTACTGATATCGAAGGTGATCCTTTTTTCCTTTAAGTTTTATTTCACAAAATAGTGAATAAAGTGTAAAAGCTAGATAGTGTTTGTATATGATTTTTGTAATATTTTTATTATTTTTTATGTACTTGTTAAATTATTTTGCTTAAAATATTTTAAGGTTATGTTCGTAAACTTGCATTATAATTGCCTCTCACCTCTTTAGTTCTTGGTTAAATATACAATACATTTTCTTAATTATTTTATCTTTATTTCTTCTATTCTATATTTCTATTCTATACTTCTATTCTATATTTATTCTATTCTATATTTTATCTTTAGTTCTTCTATTTTATCTTTATCGGAGTTAGACCTCGTTGTCATTCCTACCTCTCAAAAATTGCACTTTTCATCCCGGACGAGCCCCCAATTTTTATTCTTTCTATCAAGTCTGTTACGTCCTGATAGATGTAGAATTTTTTCGTTGGGCTCGGCGATCGACGTAAACGGACCCGACCGCCCGAGCCGAGCGGCACGTTTAGGACTTGCGACGGGTCAGCGACTGGAAGAGTCGTTTTTACTCCGTCAACAAGTCAACCACTCGTGGTTCCCTTTTTGGGTCAAGGAATTGAATCCCTATTACCCGGGGCGGAACCTTTGTGCGCAATTTGAGAGGGAAGGTGTGAGGGGGTGACAAACGAGGAGGGTGTGGTTAAATGAAAAAGAACAAAAGTTTAATTTACTAAAGACAACATTTTAATTTGATTGAATTTATAATTAGGATACAAAAACTTAATTCTTAATCGCATATGTTAATAATTTTATTTATGTATTCTTTACAAGTGTGTGTGTGTGCGTGCGCGCGCGCGCGCGCGCGCGTGTGTGTGTGTGTGTGTGTGTGTGTGTGTGTGTGTGAGTGTTTTATTTTTCCGGAGGGAGGACAGAAGAAATAATAAAATAAAGAGAAATGAACTGACTTACTCGTTGCAGAGTAGTTTCGGATCGCGTTGAATATGTTCGGTGGTTCTGAGCAGGCGCCCCGTTGAGGGAAGGTGTTGTATAGGTGTCGGACCCTTTTGTAAACGAGTGGGCACCCTACTGCGGGATGGTGTCGTCAAGGTAATGGACCCTCTACTTGAGATGCACCACGAGATGGTCGCGACAAAGTATCAACTGATTTTACTCTTTGATTCGCGCCCCCGAACTACTCGAAAAACTGTTTCGAGAAACTGAGCTAAACGGAATAACTGCGCAAACTGCTTGAAAAACTGTGTGTGATTGTGTTCGGAGCCACCAGAACACGGGTTTTTATACTTTTTCTTTGGGGTAGATCCCTTTGGAAAATCTTAGGTTTTTGGAGCGGGGATCGAATAGGAATTAGTCTTGCGAGAAAATTTTTAATGTGGGGAAGGATGGCGTCATTTCTAGCTAATAGGATTGGGTTTAGATGATTAGGTTACTTGAAATGAGATAGGAAGAAAGAGGCCCTAACGAATAAGGAATAGCGTCGTTTCGGGTCCATATATGATGGGGGTAGGTTTTTGAGGTGGCGTAACCCGGTTGGTGTTAATTAGTATAGGTGGGGTGCATCTCAGCGTCTTAAGATCTGGGTGGGCGTAGTCTTTAGACCATACGATGGAACGATGGGTGGTCTATAGAAGTGCTTACCCCGATTCTCGGCTTTCGGATTGGATGGTTAAGAATTGGTATATAAGTTCGCAAAGCCTTGGGTCACTGATCTAATAAATTTGACAGTTTACGACTGTCGCGTGCCCTTGGTGTCGCGTAGAGAGTGCGACTAATGCATCTCGGTTTCCCAGATCTACTAAACACGTGCGCCGTATCAGGTGTCGCGCCTTCTCGGCATGCGACTGCGGTCATTCCCCGATCGTTACTCGGAAAAAACCCTATCTACTAGCTAGAGTTCCCGTAGGTGGAGTCCAAGAATATGACTAGTTGGTGCCAGTTTTTTTTTTATCTCTTACTCTAACCGTCTGGAGTCGGTTAAGGACTCCAGCTACCGCGAAGTTTTGACTTTTACGGTTTTTCTGGCGACGATAGGCACGCTGAGCGGCCAAGGTATTTTGAAATATCCATGCTATTTTTCTCTGTGAGAAGATTCGAGCTCCTGGTGTCTCATGAGAAAAACAGCTCTGGCGTTATAATATTTCTTAAGAGTTTTTGTTGGTTCCGCGTTTACTAGGTCTGATATTTAATGAAAAGAAAAGAATCGTGTAGTCTGATCAGGACGTAACAGTACGAGAAAATTGTTTACAATTTTACGTCACCGCTGCTGAAGAAATTAGTAAAAGATTACCAATTAATGACAAATTTTTGTCCACATTGACAGTTTTAGAAGCAAATGTAGCTTTATCAGATAATGATAGAGAAATATCATTTAACGATGTTTCTTTTATTGCCAAAACTATAGGCGGATTTGACGAAAACGGTTTGCGGGAAGAATGGTTGAAATTACATGAAGATTTTACTGAGACAGACAAAATAAATTTTTCTAATTTAAATTTTGATGATATGTAGAAAAAAATTTTACGAAGTAACAACACTATAAAATATCCTAATATGAAATCTTTGGTGAATGCTATTCAAACACTGCCTAATTCTAATGCAGATCCTGAAAGGATGTTTTCAGTTTTATCTGATTTAAAAACCAAAAAACGCAACAAACTTTCGGTCACCAATGTTAACGCTCTTTGTGTTTTAAAATCAGTATTAAAATCGCGTAAGGAAACAGTGTTAAATATGGACATTAATGAGAGGCATTTGTCTTTGATGTCGGCAAAGACACTGTACGCCAGTAGTCCTGGGAAAATAAAAAAAAATATAACGTTACATATTGCAGATGATGGTCCATCAACATCAAAACAATAATAATTACTTTTATCTTGAATTTCAATTTTAAAAAAGTGGTACGATAGGGCTCCAGGCGACGGTCCACTTAAAAAAAATCGAACGCGCCTAGTTAGTGGAACCTCAAAGGTGGTGTGGAAGACCACTATTAATAACACTTAAAATTACTAATGAACTAATAATACGCTACACATACTTTAACATGCTAACAAGAGTGCAATAAATCTTCAATCTATTTGACTGCATTTGTAAGATGTATTTGACTGCATTGTATGTTACCGTTTCTCCACTAATCTCCACAGTACAGTAACTTTTGCTAATATGCAGTAATTTAAAATAAATAGTTAAAAATTTTCCAGGTGTGTAATCTTTCGATAGAGATAAATGTTAAGAAGCAAGCGTGGCTAATCGATTAAGGCGAGTGGCAGGAATATTGAAAATCTTGTATTTGAAAACTGCTTTTGTAACATTTTTTTTTCTTTTTCGATATTTGTTTCTAGCACTGTACCATCAAGTGAATCATTAGATAATGCTTTTGGCTAAAAAATATTATTTTATATTTATTAACAATAATTGCACATGTTAAATTGCACTTTGTTGCAATATGTATGTTGTAAAATGACTTCATTTTTCTATTTATAATAGCAAATTAGTATTCTTTTTAAAATAATTAGTTATTAGTTTAACATATGCAAATATATTATTAATATACGAAATAATATTTTTTAGCCAAAAAAACATTATTAACTAACTTACACTGTTAGAAACAAATGTGGAAAAAAGAAAAAAAAAAGTTGCGAAAATCAAGTCTCGAATACGGGACTTCGAATCCGCTAGGCACTCGCCTTACTCCCTCTCGTTGTGCGCCACCTTGTCGTGGTGAGAGGGCTCACCGGGGGAATACCTGAAAAGGTGTTCCCGCGGTGCTAAGAGCGCACAGTTCCTCCGCTGGGGGGAACAGGGAGTCCGGCGGCTCCCCAAGGGACTTTTCCCATTCGCCGGTAGGAGATGGGGACTCCGACTTCAAACCCCCGGTGGCACGGCACCGTTAGGGGGTGATTTTTATCTCTCCTCCGTGCACGGGCGGCCAGGCTCGTAGTCCAGTGGGGCGGCTGGTCAGGGGGGTGCTCCCCCCACGGTTGAGGCCTATCTTGGTCGGGGCTGCTGCTCCGGCAAGACGGGTCTCTGGTGGGGTCACTTCGGTGGCCCTGTCTAAAGGGATGGGATGTGGGTGCCGGTCCTCTTTTGTCTGGGGCCGTTCCTTCCTCCTCCGATCAAGGGGGTGGACAGGATGCGGCTTGGCATGGGAGGAAGCGGTGTCCCACAACAGGGGTGGCTCTCCCTCTCCGCTCAAACGGCACAGGGACGTGGTCCCTGTGTACGCGAGCGTGAAGGGGAGCGACGGGCCGTCGATGTCCCGGAATTCACCGGGCTCGTCGGGCCGGGCCGTTCCGAGCCGCTCGGAGGTAATCCGAGGCAGGGTCGGACGGTGGGAGGGGCTGGGGCGGATTCTGGGAGCATAGCTCGCGGTTTCCGGCCCGGCCTGGTGGCTGCTCGAGCCGCTCGGAAATATTCTGAGGTCTGGGTCGGGCAGCGAGGACTTTGTACTCCCGGAGGGCGCCCCAGCCCTTTTAAGGGCTGGTCCCGGTGTACATAGTCGAGGAGCGGTTTGCTGGTCGCCACGGCGGGCAAGGCGGTTGATCGGGTCGCCACGATCCTCCGCCCCAACCGTCCGTGGGGCCCCCCGCGTAGCGGCGCCCGTCACGGTGCCCACGTTGTCGGAGGCGTGGGACCCCTGAAAGTCCCTGGTGGAGTCAAACCCACCAGGGGGGAGTAAGGGGCCGGAGGCCAGTGCACCGGATGATTAATTCCCGGTGCCCTCGCCATATGCTGACTCCCCGGGGGAACTCGGGGCTCTTCGGAGGGGCATGCCCGGTCAGCGGAGCCGTGACGGGTGGTGGGATTAATTTCAAAATGTCTTTTTATATCAAACCCACCAACCACATCAACGACGATCCGCCTGAACACTTCGGTGACGAGGCGAGGGAGGCTTCCGCTCAACACGAGCGACGGATGGAGGCCACACCTCCCCTTAGAATAAGGGGGGGCGCGGATCCCGCACAAGAGGAGCTGGGAGATGAACTATCTCTCCCCGGCTGCTCCTCAAAGAGGGGCCAAATAGAGAGCTACCTAAAGGGGCTCCCCTCCAGGGAACCTCCGAGAGGAGCCAAGAAGATCCGCGACTCGGAGTCGGACAGCAGCAACACCGTTGTCGACCCCGACGAGCGCAACGGGAACGCAGAGATGGACTTTGACCGGCAATCGGTCATCTCTGTCTCCTCCTCCTGCTACGGAGTGGACAGCGATTGCTCCGGCGTCGTCAAGAGAGGGAAGAGGAAGGCTGTGACAAAAGCCCTCTCCTCCTCGGAGGAGGACCGGATATCCCCGATCCCCTTCGTCGAGGAGAATAAAAGGCTGCCCGGTAGACCGGCCAAAAATCCAGCCCACGAGGGCCTCTTCACCAAAAGGAACATGGCCGCAAAGAAGAGACGCAGGGACGAACTGGTCAACAACAGGCTGGCGACGGACATAGCAAAGGGCAAGAGCGCAGGCATCGACAAGATGTCCAGAAGGTACCACACCCACGAGGGCATGGTACAGCGACAACTGGACGAGTTCCAGGACACCACGATTGAGGAGGTCATGAACACCCTCAACACACAGGTGGAGAAGATAATGGAGGTGGCAGGCAAGAGCAGAGGCCTCTCGGGTCCTCTCCAGAAGACCCTCTACACAGCCGCCTCCGTTCTACAAGCTGGGGCGAGCAACTTGGCCGCCCGAACCCAAAAAGGGGCATATGATCCCCAATCGGGAAGAATCCCCTCCACCGTCGATCCAAGGGTGGAGGAACTTGAAGCGGCAAATCGCCGCATGGAAGCGGATCTCATCGCTCTCAGAAGAGAGTTAAAGGAGATGCACAGAGACTCTCCCCCTCTCTCCCCCATCGTCACCCGCTCACAGATGAGGGGGGAAGAGGAAGAGGAGGAGTCTAAAGACGAAGAGGGAGATACCATCATGGGGGAACTTAGGGATCCCCCCCTGGAACCCCCAGCCAAGATGGTCATCTCCCAAGAAGATCTGGAGCGCTTTCCAGCTAAGAGGCCTCCAGTACTCGGGAAGAGTAAAGTCCTGGTGGACCGCCCGCTCCCGGTGATCACCAGTGACCACCGCATCCCTGGAGATGGGGACTTCGTCGGGAAAGTGGCCGACGAAGTCCAAAAAAGAATGCAGGCGCCCCTCCTCAACATGCTTGAGGAGCTTTTAAAGGAGAGGCTTCCTTCTCTCTATGTCCCACCTCCCCCCCATAAGCCGGCAGGCGGACCACCCCCGACTAAGGGGACCCCCCTGCCCGTTGGCAAACAGGAGGGAACGGTGGGGAAGAAGAAGGGAAAGAAGAAGGAGAATACGAAACCCGCGATGGGAGAAAAACCCATAGCGGGCCCCCCTCCCTCCTCGAAAGGGAAGAAAAAGGGCTCGGCACCCAAACCGGGCCCTCAGACTTCCCCCGGAGGAAGTCAGACCACCCCACCTCCCCCAGCTGCAACACCGCAACAAGGGGGACTTTCCTTCAGTGAGGTGGTCAAAAGGGGTGGCAAAAAAGCCCCCCCCCCCAAGAAGACAGAGAGCCCTCCAGCTCCCAAAGTCCCTTCCTCTCCCCCCGCTCAAGGGGCAGGGAAGAAGGTTCTCCAGCCCCAGGAACCGCACGGGCCAAACAGGGGCCTTGATAGTGGAGATCCCGGGACCAGAGGGAAGGGAGAAGGCAAAGAGGTTGGCGGACAAACTGTCCCAACTCTTTGCCGACAAGCCTGGGGTCAGGATCGCCCAGCCCCAAATAATGGGGGAACTAAGGGTCAGCGGCATGGACCCATCCGTGACAACGGACGAAATAGGGAGAGCAGTCATCGAACAAGGTGACTGCTCCCCCACAGAGGTTAAAGTGGGAGAAATCCGCCGAGTGGGAAACTCGGGCACAGCCTGGGTTCGATGCCCACTTAGAGCGGCCAAGAAACTGGCTCAAGTGGGCCACATCAAGACGGCGTGGTTCCCCATTAAGGTGGAACTTCTAGAGGCACGCCCCCTCCAGTGCTTCAAGTGTCTGGAGAGGGGCCACGTCCGGGCCAAGTGCCCCAACAACGTGGACCGCAGCGACACCTGTTACCGCTGCGGCACCGCGGGCCACTTGGCCAAGGACTGCACGGCGCAGGCTAACTGCGCTGTGTGCAAGGCGGCTGCCGCCAGGCCTCCCACAGACTCGGAGGCCCAGCGTGTAAGGCCCCCAAGTCAGGGGGCAGGAGGAAGGGGGGAAAGGCTGCTTCGGCACCCTCCCCCCAATCAGAAAAGCTGCCGGCGGGAACGGCGACCCCGCCCGGCGCGAGTGGGCCTAGCCCACATGTTAGTATGGAGGTGGAACCCTCGCCGGCAGCCGCTGGCGAGGAGAGTATGGAGGTTGGCCCACAGGAGTGATGGGCGGTAGACATCAACAATGTCTATAAGGCTCTTGCAGGCCAACCTCAACCACACCCGCAAAACACAGGCCCTGTTCCTTCAGGACCTATGCGGGTGCGACGCGGGACTTGGGGTGATCTCGGAGCCACTTCAGGTTCCAGAAAATAACCCCAACTGGGTTTCAGACCTGAGTGGCTCCGTAGCGATCACCAGGAGACACTCCCCGCGCTCCCCTCCCCATCTCCCTTGTGGAGAGGGGAAAGGGGTACGTCATAGCGCGGTGGGGTGTTCTTAGGATAGTGGGGGTCTATGCCCCACCCAAAGTACCCTACCCCGACTTTAACAGTCAATTACGGGACATGGGGGCAGGCATACGCCGATGCCTCCCCCATCCCGTGTTGGTGGCCGGGGACTTTAACGCCTGGAACGAGGCGTGGGGTTCCCGGTTCACCAACACAAGGGGTAGGCTACTGGCGGACTGGGCGGCGGGTCTGGACCTCCTGATACAAAACAGGGGGTCCACCAGCACGTACGTCAACTCCCGGGGGGAGTCCATCGTCGATCTGACTTGGGCCTCCCCCCGGGCCGCGCGAATGGTGGAGTCCTGGAGGGTGATGGACAGTGAGTCCCTTTCGGATCACCAATACATAGAGATGGTCCTCGCTCGCACCCCCCAGGACGGGTCGTCCAGCCACCAACAAAGGGACTACGGTCCCCCGAGAAGGTGGGTCCTGTCAAGGATGGACCTTGACAGACTGGCGGCGGCAACCTCGGTGGAAACGTGGTCGAAACCAACCGACCACGTGGAACCCGAAGAGGAAGCGGAGGAGATAGTGAGCATGGTCACGCGCATATGCGACGCGGCCATGCCTCGCTCCAGACCTGCCCCTCGTCGGGCAGCCTATTGGTGGAGCGAGGAGATCGCGGAGTTGAGGACCCGAGCCACTCAGGCTCGCCGCGATTTCCTCAGGGCCCGACGAGGGGCGGGCGGAGACAGGAGGAGGACTGCCGGGCTGGGTGGCGTGTACTTGGCCGCAAAGTGCACGCTTCAGTCAGCCATCGGCAGGGCCAAGGCCAAGGCTTGGGAGGAACTTCTAGCGGAACTCGACCGGGATCCATGGGGGCGCCCTTACCGGCTGGTCCTTAACAGACTCAGACCGGCGGCGCCTCCAATCTCGGAGACGCTGGATCCCGACTTCCTCGCCCAGGTGGTGGGGACTCTGTTCCCTGTAAGGAAGATTAATATCCCCCCGAAGGGGGACCCTCCCCCCTGGAGCGAGGAGTTGGAGATCACAGGACGGGAGCTCTCCGAGGCAGCCAAACGGCTGGGGGCAAAGTCCAAAGCCCCCGGCCCGGATGGAATACCCGGTCGAGCCTGGGCCTTGGTCCTTGGCGAGGTGGGTGCCCGTCTTAGGAGGCTATACAACACATGCCTCCGGACGGGCACATTCCCCTCGGTGTGGAAGAGTGCCAAACTGGCACTCCTACACAAAGAGGGGAAGCCGGCGGAGCAGCCCTCTGCATACCGGCCAATATGTCTGCTGGACGAGGTCGGCAAACTCTTTGAGAGACTAATTGCCGGCCGAATCGTCCAGCACCTGTCGCGGGAGGGTCCCAACTTGTGCGAGGACCAGTTTGGCTTCCGGGAGGGCCGATCAACCACAGACGCAATCATGCGTCTGAAGGCCTTCTCGGACCAAACCATAGGGGAGGGAAGGGTGGTGTTGGCGGTGTCATTAGACATCGTCAACGCCTTTAACTCCCTCCCCTGGGACTACGTGGGGGCAGCCATGGATTATCATGGCTTCCCCCAATACATCAGGGACGTAGTCTGGGATTACTTCCGCGGCAGGACGCTCCAGTACACCGACGGACTGGGGCGGGCCAGCAGAAGGGACATGTACTGCGGGGTTCCACAGGGGTCAGTTTTGGGCCCCCTACTGTGGAACCTCGCGTACGACAGGGTGCTCCGTACGGCACTCCCCCGGGGCTGTCGTCTGCTATGCTACGCAGACGACACCTTAATCATGGCCCCGGGGGGAAACTGGATGGAGGCTCGGAACGCCGCAAATGAGGCGTGCCGAGCGGTCGTGTGCTCCATAAGAGCCATGGGGCTCGAGGTCGCCCCGCAGAAGACGGAGGCCTTGTTTTTCTACAACAAGGCCCTGGGGCGGCCTCCCCCCCTCCAAATGTGGGTGGGGGAAGTTCGCGTCCCGGTGGGATCCCAGATGAAGTATCTGGATCTCACCTTGGATGGGCTCTGGGGATTCGAGCAACATTTTGCCAACATAATCCCCAGAGCGGACAGGATGGCGGCCGCACTTGGTCGCCTCCTGCCCAACGTGGGTGGACCGGACCATAAAGTCCGGAAACTGTACGCCAATGTCGTGCAGTCGGTGTCCCTGTACGGGGCACCGGTATGGGCCGATAAGGTAGCGGCCAGTCGGAGGATCAGAGCGTCGATTCAACAACTTCAACGCCGACTGGCCGTGAGAATAATACGGTCCTACTGCACGACATCGTTCGTGGCGGTCACAGCCCTGGCGGGCGTTATCCCGGTGGAGCATCTGGCGAAATTGTACGCCGAAGTCTATCGGCGTACAAGGGACCCGGACCGCCCGGGAAGCGCCCGTCTAAGACCAGGGGCTGTGGAGAAAATAAAGAAGGAGGCCCGTCGCAGGGCGATACTCGCGTGGCAAGCTGCTATCGAGAGCTCTGCGGCGGGGAGATGGACCACCCACGCCATCCAACCCTGTCTACCGGAATGGGTGGACAGGCGGGGACGGGGACTGGGGTATCATCTTACACAGGTTCTCACCGGATACGGTTGTTTCGGTGATTACCTGTGTAGGATTGGCCGGGAGCACACGACAAAGTGCCACCACTGTGCGGCCGGTCGGGACTCGGCGCTGCACACTCTCACCGAGTGTGAGGCATGGACGATCGAGCGTCGAGCCCTGACCGCAGTGGTCGGCGAAGATCTATCCCTCCCAGCATTGATTCAAGCAATGCTGGGAGGAGAGGAAAAGTGGCAGGCCGCCTTCTCCTTCTGTTCGCAAGTTATGCGAAAGAAGGAGGAGGCGGAGAGGATTAGGAGAGGAGAGGCGGAGGACCCTAACCTCCCCTCTCCACCCCTCTCCCAAAGAGGGGGCAACATCAGGGGCGGCGGCGGCCCTCCTCAGCCAGTTAGGCGAAGGAGAACACCCCGTCGTCGCCCGGCCCACTTAAGGGCCTGAGAGCCAGGAGGAGGTAGGAGTGGAGCACGCCAAACGCTCCACTCCTCATAGGAGTTGGTCGGGATCGGGGGATCTCAGCCAGCTCCAGCCCCCCACAACATCACGGGAGGGCCGGGGGAGGTCGCGGTGACCCGACCTCCCCCAAGTAGTAGGTGCAGACACAGAGGGGTGGGACATCACAAGTCCCACTCTTGAGAAGAGGCCAGGAATGGCCAAGCCGGAGGGGAGGTAGGACGAATACTGCTAGTGATACCCTACCTCCCCTCAATATGGCAAGGATGGTCACCGGCGGGGGTTTTAGTGGGTATGCCCAGGGACACCTCCCCTGGGAGAGTCCCACATAACCCCCGGTCCCCCCCGAGGGACCGTGGGTATCCGTAATGGATTTCCCCCGCCTTACCAAAAAAAAAAAAAAAAAAAAGGCACTCGCCTTACTCGATTAAAAGCGCTTGTTTCTGAGCATTTGCCGTCCGCAATGTGTTTACGTCGGCTCGATGGTAGCAAGACAGAGACGTCCGCTCTCTCTCTATAGCCGAACGGCCGAGCGCACACAGACGCGTGACGTAAGCGCTTCTTACTTGTGTTGGGGCTCGAGAGCCGCGAGCCCGGTAGTAGATATCGCATCACTGGGTATTCTTAAACCACATTAAAGGCTTGTGATCGGTAACTAGTGTGAATTTTCGTCCGTATAAGTATGGTCGAAAATGTTTAACGCAGTAAACTATTGCTAATGCTTCCTTTTCGTATGTATCGTATTTCAGTTCGTTATCTGTTAAGGTACGAAATGCATAGCCCACTGGACGATCCTTATTTATTTCTCCTTGCGATAATATTCCTCCTACTGCTATCCCAGAAGCATCCGTTGTTAAAATAAATGGTTTTGAAAAATTAGGATATTGTAATACGGGCTCTTTACATAATAATTGTTTCAATATTTCGAAAGATTCTTCTTGAGTAATCGTCCATTCAAATCGTGTATCGTTTTTTAACAAATTAGTTAATAGTTTTGCCAGTTTTGAAAAATTCGGTATAAATCGTCTATAATATCCGGCGAGTCCTAAAAATTGTTTAATGTTTTTTGGTGTTTTGGGCCTAGGAAATAATTTTACTGCTTCTAACTTCTTAGGATCAGGTTTAACTCCATTTTTACTAATTATATGCCCTAGATAAGTTACTTCCGTTTTTAAGAATTCACATTTGTCCGGTTGTAATTTTAAATTGGCCTTTCGAAGCCTTTTAATTAATAAATTGTATTTCCTTTCGTGTTCTTCCAGTGAGGTGGCGTAGATAACGATGTCGTCCATATAAACAAATAATTCCTGGCCTTGTAGTCCTGATAATACTAGATCCATTAAACGTTGAAAAGTAGCAGGTGCATTTTTTAATCCAAAAGGCATTCTATCAAATTCATAATGTCCAAAAGGAGTGGTGAAAGCAGTTTTATGGCCATCTGCAGGATCCATTTTTATTTGATGAAATCCGGAAGCTAAATCACATACGGAGAAGTATTGCGCTCCTTCTAATTGATCAAGAATATCGACAATATTCGGTAATGGATAAGCATCTCCGATTGTTTTATCATTTAAAGCTCGGAAATCTAAAACCATTCTCCAGCGTTTATTTCCTTTCGAATCTTCCTTCTTGGGTACTATCCATATGGGTGTATTATACGGTGATTGTGAAGGTTTAACTATACCTCCTGTCAGCAGTTCTTCTACTTGTTTATTTATCTCTTCCTTATGAGATTGCGGAAATCTATATTGCCTTGTGTTTATCGGTCGATCATCCGTTGTTATAATTTGATGTTGTAATATTTGAGTGGCAGTTAATTTTTCTCCAGGTATGTGAAATCGGTCTTGACTCTGTGTAATAAGCCTTATTATGCCTTCTTTTTCTCGTGTGTTTAAGTGTTCCAAACGTAGTAGGTCGACGATTTTTGTAAGACGATCCTTTCCAGATTTTTCTGCTACTACTAGACACTTGCTACGGGCTGGAGTGTTAACAGCGTCTTGATTTAGATTTTCACGCGGAGTTAACTTCTCCATGCAATCTTTCACTAATTTTTTCACATTTTCATGTTTATGTTTAGATTTCCTCCTGCGCATAAATTTATCTATCGTTTCCTGAGTCCTAATTTTCGATAACGCCAAATTTTTCGAAGATGGTTTATTTTTACTCTTAACATTAATCGTTATTTTTGGATTAAAATGTTAGATTTTATCCAGTAGCTCTTCAATTGTTACATATGTAATCTGATTTTCTTTTCCATTATTTTTCGAGAGTGATCCAACCTTTGGAAATTTTATATCTTTTAGGGAGGATAGAAAACTTCTCCCCTTTAAATTTTTAAAAGAAGATTGTGCCGAACCCTAACAGCACACGATATCCTGCGTATCATCCCATTTTCATACTTATTTTACTGTGATTATCCGTTAAATACTGAGATCAATCCTATAATATCTTTTGCAGTATTATTCGGTTTTCTTTCGCACACGTATAATCTCAGGTTTGACTCAAACGTACGAAAGTGATACGTACGCACTTCTATCGCGCGCGTATAATCTCAGATTTGACGAGACCAGCACTAACCTGCGCCATTTACATACGTAATTCTTATTTCCGGTCTTTTCCCGCTTGCCCGGCATCAAGTGACACCACGCAACACCACGTATCCGAGGTTTTACTGATATCGAAGGTGATCCTTTTTTCCTTTAAGTTTTATTTCACAAAATAGTGAATAAAGTGTAAAAGCTAGATAGTGTTTGTATATGATTTTTGTAA
Source organism: Linepithema humile (assembly GCF_040581485.1). Lineage (NCBI taxonomy): Eukaryota > Metazoa > Arthropoda > Insecta > Hymenoptera > Formicidae > Linepithema > Linepithema humile. Next base: position 13,567,734 of record NC_090132.1, read on the forward strand.
TATTTTTATTATTTTTTATGTACTTGTTAAATTATTTTGCTTAAAATATTTTAAGGTTATGTTCGTAAACTTGCATTATAATTGCCTCTCACCTCTTTAGTTCTTGGTTAAATATACAATACATTTTCTTAATTATTTTTTAAACAATGTCTTAAAAAGATGATTTAACATAAAACTGTTTTCAGTTCGCAGTATCGTTCCTTTGAAGTTCTCTAGCTTAGGCTTCTAGAACTTTATTTTATATTGTAAGTTTTATGTAAATATTTTTACGTTTACGGTCGTAATTTTGAAATAAAAATATCAATTAATAAGAAATTGACTGATTAATTAACCTAATCTAAATTATCCTATACAATATATAAACGCGCGCGCGTTTCAGCGCTTGGCTGTGTAAATGTGTGCATGTATATGTGATCTACTGCAACATTCCCATTTTTATCCTATCTTGATACTGTCTTTAAACTATAGACCTTCCTCGAAATTCTATGGAAGATGGTACCGCGGACATACGATGATTCCTAGAACGTATTACGTACATCGCAGTACATTTGAGAATGTTCTGAGAATATTACAATTATACTTCTGCGATATTCTCAGATTGTTCTCAGCAGAGAGAAGACTGAGAGTGGACATGCCCGCATTTTTCGTGTTTCTGTGGGCTAGCGCCTCTACGTACACAAAACGTGCACATTGAACTACGTAGCCAATGTCCACGAATCCCGTAGGTAATGTCCACGATCTTTTGGGTCTCTTCCGTGCTATGTCCACTTTTTGGTTCCGATATGTGCTATATCTACAAAGTGTCGGTAATGCATACTTGTAAAACATGATTATGTATATCAATCAGATTTGAAATATAAATACACACGTATTGTAAATACATGTATTGTAGCATTTATTTTTGCATTTACAGTTTATTTAGCAAAAGATCAGTTATTTTCAATAACCTGTGTAATTTGAAAATGTACATTTAAATTATTTTAATAAATTACTTCTATAATTTTGTGTGTGTGTGTGTGTGTGTGTGTGTGTGTGTGTGCGCGCGTGTGTGTGTGTGCGTGTGTAAATAAAATGTTGCATTTTTGTCAATATTTAAAAAGATGATAAACTCTTATAGATATTTCATACAGTAATGACCAATAACTTATTTTGAATAGTAAAAGCCAGGGTTGGGCGTTTACACGTAAACTATAATAGATGCAAAAATACTCGCATATTAAACACGAATGCAAGCTAAACAGTAAAAACAATCTTTTCATCTATAATTTGAGAAGACTATAGTTATGAACCGTCGCAAGAAAGTGTGCAAATTGTAATCTTGAATTTTAGAGTACAATTTACGAAAATTTACGACATAATGTAAAATAAACAAAGATATACATTTTTAATTAACAATCTAACACATATAAAGGAAAGGCTCAAATGATAGCTATCACATAATATAATAGAAGGGCATTGAGAGCCGTCGCGGAATGTTAGTGCGGAATTTTAATTTTTCTTAAAGAAATTAATTTATTAGTCTACGTGAGACAGTTAACTTTGTACACCGATTTCTGGTTTGAGATACTTAAAGTATATGAAAATTTTAGTACATTGTTCTCACATATGGAGAATCAGTACATACTTAATCAATAGACCATGTTATTTCATAATCGGGATATGATGCTATTATTTTTCCATCGCAATACAAATATTTATGTTTTCTTAACAAGCTTGCCAATCTTTTTACCAAATGTGGAAAATCAAATGATGCGTAATATTTTTTTTTATTATGTATAAAATATGTCTTATCTGAGTGCACACCAAGTTGAGCATAAGCGCTTTGATTAGATAGACCTTGATCGCACATTATAAGTCGTACATCAGCAATCGTTTTGCTCAATCTATCTAAGCATTCTTTCATTAAAATCACTATTTCTTCCGCTTTCATACATTTTCCTGGGAGAAAATATGCTAGCGGTTGACGCCATGGATGAAGCGCATTTATACTATCCACACAAAATACAAATACGCATTTTGTCCTTTCACTTTTCCTTCCTAAAGGCCCAAGATCAACGAGTCCTTCTATTTGATCCAGACTAAATGAGTATTCTTCATATGATTTTATATACATTTCATCCCATTTTAAAGCACAAACTCTTTGTTCTACAGGCAACTTTGAAATTTTTTCCTGCAATTTGCGGAATATAACATCACAAAATCCTGGCATTATATTAAATTCTTCGTGCCATCTTCTAATAGTTCGTTCTGCAGGAAAATTGCAACCTACCTTTCGTAAACGACGCAATGCAGATGCCGAATAATAAAAAAGCTGTTTCAAAAGAGTTTTTTCTTCCTCTGTATATGCCGCATGTGGAGTATGGAGTTGTTAATTAATTATTGCTTTTGCAACGGAATGCAGATTTTGTTCATTAATTAAATTTTGTATTTTCTTTTTGTTATTTTTTTTATTTATTTTTTTCTTAGGTACTTGGCGACGTTGTAAACGCAATTTTAAACGCTTTATAGTCTGCCGCAAACGAATATTTTCACGTTTTAAATTTTTAATTATCTTTTCTGGATTATATTCTTTTTCACAATTTTGTCATTAACAGATCACACTTATCAATGTTTCATATCTTACAGGTTCTAAATCCATCCATTCTGTAATATCTTCCTCTTCTAATGATTTGTCAAAATTTAATTTTGCTGGAAGATAAGTTTGTTTGAATCGATCTAATAATTGCTTATTTATTTTGTCATTATGATTGATATTAAATGATGTTCCTGCAATTGCGTTATTATATGTATTTCCTACTTCTTCCATTTCTTTTATTTGGTTTTGTTCTTTTTTTGCTCTTTGCATCTCTCCTATTTCAATAGCTGCCTCAGATTTTTCTTCTAAATTTATCAAATCATTAAATCGAATTGGCACAGCATCGCGTTTTAATGTTTTCTTGCCTTCTCCCTTAAATGAGTTAGCATTAAATGATCTGCACACAGACCAGCACGACGAAATGAATTGACAGTGTGGCGGCTCACCGCCACACCGCTGCACTGACGCGGTATAATACATCGCGGCGCCGCTACGCGCCGCAGGCCTTCTACCAGTTACAAGCTTGCGGACCCACCGCCAGGTTGCGCAGGCGGTGAAGAACCTTCTCGCGATCAAGCTTCGATCGACGAGATATAAAAGAGCTGCTCCGCAGATCTTTCCTCACTCACTCGCTTCAAGGCGAGCTCTCCCCAGGGCCCTTGAACTGAGTCGTACTCTGCCTCGGCAGAATCTAACAGAGACACATAGTCTCGCCGTTTTTCTCACACTGCCTCGCAAGGCGTGTAAAAAGAAAGCAGAGTCCCAGCATCGGCCACGCACTTCAACCAAGCGGCCCGCGGATACTCCACTTTCGCCGTCACCTCCTCAGTCTCTAGTGTGGAAATTAATCCCACTAGAGTTCTGCGTCCGGTTGACTCGACCACCAAGGGACACGCTCACTCAAGGCGACATCCGAATTCGGAGACCTCTCTCTCCTCGGTACACGGAGCAATCCGTAATTCCGAGAGCCGAGACGGTTGCCACCACCAGCACACCAGAGACTCGATCCATCGCAGTACAGACTTCACCGCTCAGAGCCTGCTCAGAGAGCAGTTGTCAGACGGAAGACCACTTCCCGAACGGAGTTCCACCGACGCCGGGAAAGGGGCTGCAACGAGCTAACTCAGTTGAACCGTCCTTTTTAGGACCCGTTCAACACACTAAGACGCGGCCGGTAATTTCTTACCGCGCCCGTCAATTTTTCTTTTGATTCTCGGCCTTACACTCTTGCCGAGAAAGCGCCTCTGGCGCCCTTAATCAAATCAAACACAAAACTTGTACATTACTCTACTTCTCTGACGAGGAAAAATAAAATATATTTTTCTAAGAAATTGGTCTCAATATCTTTCAACCAAGTCGAACACAATCCTTAGGCAATACGCCTATAAACTGGTGACCCCGACGACTGGTTAAAGCAAAATGAGCCAATCAGAGAAGGCCGGCGATATGCCAGGCGCCGACGCAGCACAAATCGGCAGAGTATCGGTGCGAGTACCACCTTTTTGGCCGGAGGAACCAGAATTATGGTTCGCCCAATTAGAGAGCCAGTTCCTGCTGAGCGCCGTCACGTCGGATTCAACCAAGTACGCATACGCAATCTCGCAAATCGAAACAAAATACATTAAGGAAATCAAAGATGTGATAACGAATCCTCCGCCATGCGGGAAATACGAAGCCGTAAAAAGGGCACTCATTCAAAGGCTGAGCGACTCACAGGAACACCGCATCCGCCAATTATTAGAGCGAGAGGAACTTGGCGTCCGAAAACCATCGCAGTTCCTGCGCCATCTAAGGACGCTCGCGGGCAATGCCGTGCCTGATCAACTCCTGCGCACGCTATGGCTGGGGCGTTTACCGGCCCAAATGCAGATCATACTAGCGACGCGAGCTGACGATCTTCTCGAGGACGTGGCGGAACAGGCCGACCGTGTCTACGAAGTCACATGCCGAACAGTCGCAGTTTTGGACAAGCCGAAGGAGACGAAATCAAAACCTACCGGCTCGCTCGAGGACCAGATTCAGGCATTGGTCAAGCAAGTCGCCGCACTCAACACGCGATTGGGCCGGCAGGAGCACCGCCACAAACAACAGCGCCACAGATCGCGCAGCCGCAGCCGGACCAAATCAAATTCGGAAGAAGACAGCGAGTTTTGCTTTTTCCATCGGCGATTCGGCAGCAAGGCAAGAAAGTGTACAGAGCCATGTACATATAAGGAGAAGAAGAAGGACAAAACGGAAAACTAGACGGTCCGGAATCAATGGCGGCAGACGGCCCGGACCCGAAACCATGCCGCCTTGTAATAACCGAGCGACATACAAAAGTTCGGTACCTCATCGACACGGGATCAGACATAAGTGTCTACCCGCGCTCGATGGTACGCGGACGGATGTCCGGAGCAACGCAAGCCCTGTTTGCAGCCAACGGAACTGTCATTCACACCTACGGGTGGATCGCGCTTCAGCTCAACATCGGATTGAGGCGCGCCTTCCAATGGAAATTCATCGTAGCTGACGTCACACAGCCAATCATCGGCTCCGATTTCCTTGGGCATTTCCATCTCCTGCCGGATGTAAGGAGAGGCAAACTTTTGGACGCTACGACGGGATTGGCCACAAACAGCCTGCAGAGCAGAACCGGACAAACATCAATTAAGACATTACTGCAGGAAACAGCTTTTCACGCCTTATTGGCTGAATTTCCACAGCTCACTAGACCAACCGGAAAGACGGAATCCGCGCCGCACTCAACGATGCATTACATCGAAACAACACCGGGACCACCGGAAGCATGCAGGCCGAAGAGACTGGCGCCGGAGAAGCTAAAAGAAGCAAAACAACAGTTCGATCTTTTACTGCAAGAAGGAGTAATCGCGCCGTCCAAGAGCGCATGGGCCTCACCGTTGCATATGGCACCGAAGAAAGGTGGCACGTGGCGACCATGCGGCGATTACAGGAAGCTCAACAACCGAACGGTGCCGGACAGATACCCGATTCCGCACATCGAGGATTTTACACAGGCTCTTCACGGGAAAACAATTTTCTCTACACTGGATCTGGTTAGAGCTTACAACCAGATTCCGGTAAACGCTGAAGACGTGCCAAAAACGGCAATCACCACACCGTTCGGTCTGTTCGAATTTCTCAAAATGCCTTTCGGGTTGAGAAACGCAGCGCAAACGTTCCAGAGATTCATAAATGAGGTGATACGCGGACTCGATTTCTGCTACGCCTACATTGACGACATCCTGGTAGCATCTCACAACGTTGACGAACATAAAGCACATTTAACAGCTTTGTTCCAGAGACTCAGCAAATACGGAATTCAACTAAACCCAGCAAAATGCGTGTTCGGAAAAGAAACCGTAGCATTTTTGGGCTACCAAGTCTCAGCAGAAGGGACGCAACCACTACCGGAAAAAGTCGAGGCCATTCGGAAATTTCCAAAACCGATCACCGTCAAGCAGCTGCGGCAGTTCCTCGGAACCTTAAATTTTTACAGGAGATTCATTCCAGGAGCGGCCATAGACCAAGCAATTTTGAATGACGCGCTAAAAGGGAACAGACCCGGGAAAACACCAATCGAATGGAGCGCAGAACGAGAGGCAGCGTTTGAAACGTGCAGAGAAAGCCTTGCACGGGCAACGCTCTTGGCACATCCGGACCCGAAAGCAGAACTCTCCTTAACAACCGACGCCTCAGATTTCGCAATCGGAGCAGTAATCCACCAACATGGAAAACTCGGACAGCAACCGGTGGCGTTCCTCAGCAAAAAGCTGACCACCGCGCAACAAAAGTACAGTCCGTACGACCGAGAGCTCTTGGCGATATATGCAGCAATTAAGCATTTCCGGCACTGGTTAGAAGGAAGGGAGTTCATCATTTACACGGATCACAAACCGCTCGTGTATGCATTCCGAAAAGATCCTTTGCAGAGCTCACCGCGGCAGACACGGCACTTGGAACTGATCGGGCAGTATTCAACCGACATCAGACACGTGGCGGGAAAGGATAACATCGTAGCAGACACACTATCGAGGACGCAGGCTGTCCAGCAAGCAGTAAACTTTGCAGAGCTCGCAAAATCTCAAAAAGACGACGCCGAAATACAAGCATTACTCAAAGGGAATACGAAGTTGCAGCTTAAAGAAACCGTAATTCCCGGCACAGATATCAAACTGATTTGTGATACATCGACGGGCATCCCACGACCATACGTCACGCAACAATTCCGAAAGCAAATCTTTAAGCATTTGCACGGACTCGCGCACACCGGGATAAAAACCACCGTCAAATTGATCACGCAGCGCTTCGTGTGGACCGGAATAAAAAAGGATTGCCGCAGATGGGCGCAGGCTTGCATTCCCTGCCAGAAATCAAAGGTCCACCGACACACCGTTTCACCAACAGGAAATTACTTGGGGCCTACCAGCAGGTTCCAGCATATACACATGGACATCGTCGGACCTTTGCCTCCATCTCGAGGGAAGAAATACTGCCTCACAATCATTGACAGATTCACACGATGGCCAGAGGCATACCCGATGTCCGACATCACCGCAGAAGCGATGGCTCGCCTCTTATTTGAAAACTGGATTGCGCGTTTCGGAGCGCCGGCACGAATCACCACGGACCAGGGACGGCAGTTTGAGTCGGAACTATTTAAGCAGTTGGCCAGACTGACCGGATCGCAACACATCCGAACTACCGCGTACCATCCGGCAGCCAATGGCATGGTAGAGAGACTACACCGGCAACTCAAAGCGGCTATCAAAAGCCACGAAACAGAAGCATGGACGCAAATTCTTCCAGTCATTTTATTAGGCATCCGCGCCGCAGTAAAAGAGGACATCGGAGCCACACCAGCAGAATTAGTTTTCGGAGAGACTATTCGGATTCCCGGACAATTCTTGGACCAAACCAGTAACGAGCAGCCAACGGACGAGTTTGTCCGTCATTTACAGGAAAAAATGAGCAAACTCCGTCCACACTTGCGACGCCATGGCCACCGCAGCACCTTCGTACACAAGGATCTGGCCACATCAGAAAAAGTTTTCGTCAGACACGATTGCCCGACCAGAGCGTTACAGCAACCATACGACGGACCATTTAACGTTTTAAGCAGAAACGACAAAGTCTACAGGCTATTGGTCAACGGCAAGCCAATCAACGTCTCGATTGACCGATTGAAACCGGCTTACACGTTGGACGACGATGAGCAACCAATCGAACCAACACCAGCCGACCAACCAAAGCCCTCCGCAACCAACAAGACGAGGAGCGGCAGAACTTCAAAACCAACCGTGCGTTTCCAGGCTTAAAAACTGCCAAGGGGGTCCTGTGGCGGCTCACCGCCACACCGCTGCACTGACGCGGTATAATACATCGCGGCGCCGCTACGCGCCGCAGGCCTTCTACCAGTTACAAGCTTGCGGACCCACCGCCAGGTTGCGCAGGCGGTGAAGAACCTTCTCGCGATCAAGCTTCGATCGACGAGATATAAAAGAGCTGCTCCGCAGATCTTTCCTCACTCACTCGCTTCAAGGCGAGCTCTCCCCAGGGCCCTTGAACTGAGTCGTACTCTGCCTCGGCAGAATCTAACAGAGACACATAGTCTCGCCGTTTTTCTCACACTGCCTCGCAAGGCGTGTAAAAAGAAAGCAGAGTCCCAGCATCGGCCACGCACTTCAACCAAGCGGCCCGCGGATACTCCACTTTCGCCGTCACCTCCTCAGTCTCTAGTGTGGAAATTAATCCCACTAGAGTTCTGCGTCCGGTTGACTCGACCACCAAGGGACACGCTCACTCAAGGCGACATCCGAATTCGGAGACCTCTCTCTCCTCGGTACACGGAGCAATCCGTAATTCCGAGAGCCGAGACGGTTGCCACCACCAGCACACCAGAGACTCGATCCATCGCAGTACAGACTTCACCGCTCAGAGCCTGCTCAGAGAGCAGTTGTCAGACGGAAGACCACTTCCCGAACGGAGTTCCACCGACGCCGGGAAAGGGGCTGCAACGAGCTAACTCAGTTGAACCGTCCTTTTTAGGACCCGTTCAACACACTAAGACGCGGCCGGTAATTTCTTACCGCGCCCGTCAATTTTTCTTTTGATTCTCGGCCTTACACTCTTGCCGAGAAAGCGCCTCTGGCGCCCTTAATCAAATCAAACACAAAACTTGTACATTACTCTACTTCTCTGACGAGGAAAAATAAAATATATTTTTCTAAGAAATTGGTCTCAATATCTTTCAACCAAGTCGAACACAATCCTTAGGCAATACGCCTATAGACAGTCTATTTTTCTAATTTAATATTCCCTAAAATAAAGTAATGAAAAACGATTGACAAATAGTAAATATTTTGAAAGTACTTTCAAAACATAATTATTTTATTTTCAAATAATAAATGAGATAATAATTGAGGGCGCGGATCAAAGAACTCGCTCTGCGCTCAAATCGTGTAAAAGTATTGTCTAAACGTCTCAGACCATAAAAATTTTGAAAGTCGCAAAATTAATTTTTTTTTAATATAGACTTGTAGAGAACGACGAGACGGAACTTTTTTTTTGCAGTTTTTTTGTTTGATGCTTATTTTTAATAATAAAAATAAAAAACTGAAAAATTTTTATCCCCAAATTCAATAAGATTTTAAGATATAAATGGTCGTAATTTGGTCAAATTTTATTGAAATTGTTTGAAATTTGGTATACGCATGCAGTATAGTCTAGCGATGCCTACAAAACAATAAAGAAGCTGAAAATCGCCTATTGTTTAATAATAATTAATTGCAAATTGAGGCCAATCGGTAACCATGTTTTTTTAGTTTCGCCAATAAAAAGTATCGAGGGAACTTGAAATTTGGAACAACTTCCAGTAATACATTTGTTCCTCACCACTGAAGGAAGATTTCTGGAAATTTTTAGATCGATTCATTGAAAATTTGCGGAAATATGCATTTTATAAGAAAACATGCGACGCCAGCAATGATAGCTTCGTGAGCGCTGAGCACCATCAGGCAGCGTACTCGTCGTTCGGTTTTCCAGGACTCGATTTTATAATAATTTTTTACAACTTTAACTATTGTTATTTGTTAAATTACTATCGTCCTAAAAACCGCGTCTCTGGAGTGTATGTGAAATATTTCGAAATAATAATAATAAAAGTATTTAATTAAGAAACCGTATAAATAATAGTTCATCATTTCGATATTTCGTGGGAAATGAGCGATTGTTCAAATGTATAACCATTAAAAAATCATTATAAAATCGAGTCCTGGAAATCCGAACGGCGAGTACGCTGCCTGATGGTGCTCAGCGCTCACAAAACTATCATTGCCGGTGTCGCATGTTTTCTTATAAAATGCATATTTCCGCAAATTTTCAATGAATTAATCTGAAAATTTCCAGAAATCTTCCTTCAGTAGTGAAGAACAAATGTATTACTGGAAGTTGTTCCAAATTTCAAGTTCCCTCGATACTTTTTGTCGGCGAAACTAAAAAAACATGGTTACCGATTGGCCTCAATTTGCAATTAATTATTATTAAACAATAGGCGATTTTCAGCTTCTTTATTGTTTTGTAGGCATCGCTAGACTATACTGCATGCGTATACCAAATTTCAAACAATTTTAATAAAATTTGGCCAAATTTCGACGATTTATATCTTAAAATCTTATTGAATTTGGGGATAAAAATTTTTCAGTTTTTTATTTTTATTATTAAAAATAAGCATCGAACAAAAAAACTGCAAATAGAAAAAAGTTCCGTCTCGTCGATCTCTACAAGCCTATATTTAAAAAAATTAATGTTGCGACTTTCAAAATTTTCATGCTCTGAGATATTTGAACAATACTTTTACAGGATTTCAAGCGCTGGGCGAATTCTTTGATCCGGGCCGTCAATTCTATCTATCTGTTACGCTCGGTCGACCCGCTGAACTTATTTTTAGCCGAGCGCGCGTCACACAGGTACAGCGTTCGTGTGTGCGTGAGATGTGCTTGGGCTCGAAATCCCGCTGATCTTATCCGCACGCGCTTATATTGTACTTTATTTAACTATTCTTTAATGTTTTTTTTATAAACTTCTTATATCAAAAAGTTTAATTTTTTGTGAAATCTTTACATATTCAGCAAGCACTAAAATACATATTGATGCGCGAAAGATGCCGAGATCATCTCTCTATTGTGCAATATATAATTACCAGGAAAATATCAGAATAACAAAAGTCTTAATTTATTTTATCCATAAGTTTGTAATACGTTCTTTAGCCTATTAAAAATCAAATATCAAATAACTTTGCTTCACAAGATATCAAAACTCGAATTAAGAGTATCATTTTTAAATCATTTTGTAAACAAATTTAAGATTGTTACTTTTACTTATACATTCGACAGCAAAATTAAAGTATCACTCATTCTGCTCTCTAAAAATAGGCAAATTTCGAATGAGTGTAACTTTGTCAAAAATGAGCATAATGAAATATTCCATATTCAAATTTTAAATTTGAAATCTTTACTTTTCAGATTGGTACTTTATTAAACAAGTTACTGATTTTTTACGAAACTATACGGATGTTACGTCCTAACCTGGAGGGAAAGGAGCGGGTCAGGTATACGGACGGACGCAACAATAAAAGTATAAATTTGTGGTGTTTGCTCGCTGGTCGTTATGAGGACAGGCGACCGCGCGAGCCGAACAATTTTCCTTGGCTGAGAACAGGTCAACGATCGTAAAGATCGATATTACCCTGTTAGAGGCTTCAACCAATCGTTCGTGGTTCCCTTTTCTGGTCAAGAGAATTAACTCTTTTTACCAAGGGCGGAACCTCGTGCAATTTTTCAAAAGGAGAGGTGTTTGAGAGAGAGAGAGGTGAGAGAGAGAGAGATGATTGTGAAAATTAGACTTACTACTTGGATGTCTTCGAAATGTGTTTAGATCTCCAATCCTAAAGTCCAGGTGTAGTCGGCCTTGAGGTGTACTTGATCCTCCTGGGGTCAGTTAAGCCTTGTGTCCACGATACTAGAACTCGGTCCGAGATCTCGGACCGAGGGAAAGTTACTAAAACTCGGATCATGTACACACTGAATTTGGATGCAAAACTCGAATAAAGCCTTGTGTCCACGATGCTAGAACTCAATCCGAGATCTCGGTCCGAGTCCTCGAACAATAATATTTATACTTGGCTGAATATAGTTAGCGTTGTAATCGAGTTACGATTCTTTACGATGATTTTCTGATCTATGTTATATTGCCAAGTTGGTTTATAGATATCATCAAGTGATGCACCGCTTGATTTCGAATTTTTTATTTTATTTAGATGGTCCAGATATTGTGATCTTTAATTATTAATTTTTTTTTTGCAATTTCAGTTGTTAGTGGTTGTCCTGTTAATTCTTTGTACTGATTACAGATTATCTGTAAAGCTTGATCTCGTTTTATACGATTATGATAATCAACACTTTTTGTAACATATAAACAAGAATGTTGTTGATATAACATTAATAAAATTTTAACATTTTCCTTATTATCCATTTTTTATTATAAAAGAAGTTTTTTCTGAAAATCAATTTTATATATTATTATACTTTTCTTGAAAAATAATATGTATATATAGGTTATAATATATTTTTAATGTCTAATTTAATCTGCATTAAAACTAATAATAACTACTTATGTAAATCTTATTAATTATTAATCTTATTAATTTATTTTATTTAAGAATTATATTTCTCTTATTTTTTCAATTCTATAATTACTTACTAAAATATTATTTATATTGTTCACAGTATCTCGTATCACTATAAGTATCTTATATTTTGTCTTGACAGATAGTAAAAGAAACTAGTAAAATCTAATAACTCGCAATAACTCGTACTGAAAAATGGGACGCAACGCATTTTTTCGTTTGAGCTTCTTATTCGAGTTTTGCATCCAAATTCAGTGTGTACATGATCCGAGTTCTAGTAACTTTCCCTCAGTCCGAGATCTCGGATCGAGTTCTAGTATCGTGGACACAAGGCTTTAGTGGTATCAGCACTGGGTCGATCGGAGACTGATTGCAGCTGAGGGGGATGAGAGTGAAGGGCCACGGCCGATGAGCGTTATATCCTTCGCGCCGGGAAAACTGATCGGAGGCGTTGCACAGATCCTCGTATTCGTAGTCAAAATAATTTCTTTGAACACCGATGTATTCTGAATTGTCTTTCGTAACCGGTCTCGTGTACTGGAGAAGTAATTGGCGCGCACGGTATTTTACTCCCCCACGTCGCGTCTTAGATTTGGGCATGAAGGATAATGTCGTCAATCTGAAAATTCCAGGCTAAAAGCGTGCGGTGGTCCGCACCACGATTAGCGGGGATACAGAAACCAAGTACAACGTGCGGTGGTCCGCACCGGAGCAAATAGTTCTGAGTGCTGATTCAGAGAGATAACTGGGTGGTTGGGTGCTAGGTAGGGTGTAGGTTGTACACGAGAAAAGAGATCGAATAGTTTTAACAGACACTTTACTGAATCTATTTTATTACAAACTCTTACAGTCACTTAAAAATGTTGCGAATTGTTTCTAAGTCCCAATATTCAAACTGTTCGGGTAATACTAAAAGCCTCTCTCTACTAACTGGCTGACTCTCTAACTAAAAACTGCTTAACTGCCGCTTTCACGGGTGGGTGTCTTCCTTTTATACTCGAAATTTTGGGTTTTGGAAGGGAGACATTCCTTCCGAGGGGTTGTTAATAAAAATAAGATAAAAAAGGTTGTTTGAAGATTAATAAATGGATTGCTCGAATGACATGTATATCGTTCCGTCGGCTTTTCTGTCGGCGAAAATTCAAAGTCTACTATCGCGGTCGCGTGTCTTATCTCGACAAATTTTCGATTGAAGGCCTAAAAGATTATTATGGTACATTCGGGATCTTAAATCATTAAATAATATTTTCGGAACGTTTCTTTAAATTTTCCCGACTGGTCGCGAGAAACTTGTGCAAGGGAAAGGTCCGTACAGGACGTAACACGGATACAAATAAAGAATGCAAAATGCGTTAAATTTCAAAATTTTTGTATGAACTTTGCAAAGTTCCATGACATAAATTAAAAATCGCACACAAATGCGGTTTATAGCTTTTGAAAGTGTTAATATTGAAGCAAAAATGATTTTTTTACTTTAACATTAAATAATTTGTTGAAAAAATTGCACAACGTTCAAACGAATAAATTAAAGGTAAAGATTTACGCTTTCAAATAATGTAAACCGCATTTGTATGCGATTTATAAATTACGCATTGGAACTTTTCAAAGTAAAAAATTTTAAAATTTGACGCATTTCTATTTGATGTAGCTTTGTAAAAAATCATTAAGTCATTTACTAAAATACTGATCTCAAAAGTAAAGCTTTCAAGTTGTAAAATGCTTCTCAGAACATTTTATTATGCCTACTTTTGACGAAGTTATAAATTCTCTTGAAATTTGGAGGGCAGAACGGGTGATGCTTTAATTTTGCTGTTAAATGTGTATACATCAACACATTATCATTGGATATATTTATATCATTTAAAGAAACATTTCTTATTTTTATAAACACGATTTCAAAAATATGCAAAAGTATACTTTTAAAAAATAACTTATAAACAAAACTTACCACTGTTGCGTATCCATAATTTTTGTCTTGCATCTTGCTTTGATGGAAATCTAAATAAATGTGAACCTGTAGTATATCGTCCGTTACGACAGTTTTTATAAGCACATTTATCATAAATTGTTTCCATTGTCCACTGATTATTTATTATACTTTATTTAATAAATGTTAAATATGTTTCATAAACTTTTTAAATATAAAACTAAAAAACTATATAAATTAAAGGATAAAGTTCCGATTAGCGGAACCCTCCGATTTTTTTAAAACTACACTATTTTTTGTATTTTTGCACGTTGATTACGAATATGATAATGAAAATCGCCGACAAGGTCATTTTCAAGGTCAAAACATTAAAAAACTGAAAAAATATCACTTTTTTAATATTATTTCAATAAATATTGACGTAACAAACAAATGTTTTAAATAAAAGTTGTAGTTCTTGTAAAAATACATTATTTATTTTCTATGCATTTTTTGTGTAAAACTGATAATTTTCGAGAAAATTGACGTTAAAGATTAAAAACTTTGGTAAACAGGTAGGCCTTAGCTTGCATGCGCATGCCGTTCTAGAATGTAGCGGCGTGTGTACGTATACAATTTATGTATATTTATTAAATCTTTGCCTTGCTAAAAATCTAATGAGTCTACAATATACTAAAATTACTAGATACTGAAAAGATTAGCAAGACCTCAACGCAAGGTGTGTGCGCGCAGAAAGTTTATATAAATTAAATCTTTGCCTTACTAAAAGTATGATGAGTCTACTATATACTAAAAATTTTAAATACAGGAAAGATTAGCAAGACTCCAATGCAAGGTGTGTGCGCGCAGAAAGTTTATATGAATTAAATCTTCGCCTTACTAAAAGTATGAGTCTACAATATACTAAAAATATTAGATACTGAAAAGATTAGCAAGACCCCTACGCAAGGTGAAGAGTATATTGTGTTTGAAAGTTATTTTAAATTTCTATAATAGTGACTAGCCATGTAATAGGCGGGGGGAGGAGCAGAGCCCCTCCCCCTGCACCCTCCTCCCCTGCACTTTCTGCCCCCCCCCCTAACCCTCCTTTTTTCGTCCCCCCGAACCCCCCCTACCTGTTTACCAAAGTTTTTAATCTTTAACGTCAATTTTCTCGAAATTTATCAGTTTTACACAAAAAATGCATAGGACATAAATGATGTATTTTTACAAAAACTACAACTTTTATTTGAAACATTTTTTTGTTACATTAATATTTCTCGAAATAATCTCAAAAAAGTAATATTTTTTCACTTTTTCTGACCTTGTTTTGACCTTGAAAATGATTTAGTCAGCAATTTTCATTATCATATTGGGAGTGTCCCGTTTGCGCACATAAGCGAACGGACACCGGAATTTTTCCCAATCGGACACAGTGGCAATTGGACACAAGTTAGAACGGACACAGTTGCAATCTGACACAGATGCAATCTGACACAGATGCAATCTGACACAGATGCAATCGGACACAGTTGCAATCAGACACAGATGCAATCGGACACAGTTGCAATCAGACACAGGCGCAATTAGACACAGGCTGACCTGACCGTCCTGACCTGGAACTGATTGACAGAACTAAAATAATAGTATAAATGATTATATTGGTATAATGGTATGCTATAAAGGCTTGTCTACATGGTCATCATATGGACAGAGTAAGTATTTTCTAAAGAGTAAGAATAATTCTAATTAAAAAACTAAACGATTAAAACATTTATATATTTTGTAGGTTATAGCGGTAATGTTAATTTTATGCGAAGCACGTACCACAGCACTGTATGAAATAATTTGGTCAAAATAGATCTTGTTCCCAATCTGTTAGTGAACATAAAGTTCACATGACAATGTTTCAAACTATTAGTTCAGAATATGATAAAATAAAAATATAATTATGATAAAATAAAAATATAATTATGAATATAGTATGTATAAATTTTTATTGATAATAAAATGTATAAAAATTGCATAAAAATGTATAAAAAAGCACAACCTTTAGCTGTACTTGTTTATGAATTAATACCAAGTTGCATTATCTTGGATTTAAGTGTGGCTAAATATCTTTATCTTCCATGTTCCTTTATCTCTACCTTTCTGTCAAAATAAAAAAAAGATAGACATATTCGAGTTTAGCTTAAAGCCAAAATAACATTAATATAATCCAGCCTGAATTGAACATCAATTATCCACATAAAGAAAAGAAAGTGTAACTGCAAGATAAAACGCTTACACACTAGTATTTTATTTAATATTATATATTACAACAGCTTATATAATATTAAGAATAATTGGAACTACATGCATAAAATAATCAGTGGAAACACAATTTTAGCTTACATCTTATTTTATTGCAATACAGAGTATAACGTACATCATATAATATATAATCCAAACAAAATATTCTTTATATATTATCTTTTTTTCCATATTAAAGAATATGAAAATTGCACAAAAAAAAGTAATTTGTTACTTATAACAAAGTTGAGAAGAAATGCGTGTGCGACATTTACTTAAGAGCTAGGTTAGCTCTTAAGTAAATAAAAAAAATATTTATGACAAAATGACTTTAACGACACTTGCAATTTGTTTCTTGCAAATTGGACATTTTTTTTCATGCATATTTGTTAAAGTATTAATACAACGGGCACACATACACATGTGACCGCATGGTACGATTACTTGATTTGCTTTCGAATCAAAGCATATAATGCAAATTCCCTGCGGTACTTCATTTCTTAAAGCTGTGTGATCATCGTTGAAATTTGATGAAGGCTGCTCTATAGAGTAATATTGTACAATATTATCTAAATCATTTGTCATATTCCAAAATCCGTTATCATCCTCCGGAACTATGAGTATATTATCGGCGACATCTGAAATATATAATACATAAAATATATACACACAAAATAATACGTGCTATACGTGACATACATATATATATACGCGCGCGCATATATATATATATATATATATATATATATATATATATATATATAATTTATGTAAAAATGTACACACAGGAGGGAGTACATAAAGTATCGGTGCTCTTTTGGGAAATATTAAAAATATTATATAAAATAAACTAATTTTATTTAAAAAATAATAATAACTTTGAAAAATGATCATAATTAATATTTATCAACTGTATCATCTAATTTTATACGAAATATATTTTAAAACAAAAAATTTTCATCTATTTACCGTGTAAATGACATTCTGTCACTTTTGTTGGCATGCCTTCACTTTCAGGCATTGAAGTCTCACGAATCGTGGGATTATGATCCCCTTCAGACCCAGTTTCAACTAATGTACTGTTTTCTGGTGGAAAACGCGTCCTTCTTCGCCGTGGTCGACGATGTGTATTTTTATGTGTATTGCTTGAATCAGTATTATCACTTTTGTTAAATTCTAGATAGAGAAAAAGAGAAAGAAATCAAAGAAAATAGAGTCATAAAAATGGAATATAAATGTATTAAAACAAAAAAAATAAGTATGTATAATGTATAACAGTATAATGTATTAAAACAGAAATAAATCTATATTTTCACCTTTATCATGTTGAATAGATAATTCTGATAACAAATCGCCGCAAATGTCATCTACTTCATTGTTATGCATTACAGATGAGGAAGTTGCATCAATAAGATATTGTTGAGTCTCGGTAAATTGATGAAAAGATTTTAAAAATTCCGTCAGAGCAATCCTGAAAAAAAAGAATAAATTTTTTTATTACAATTAAACAATATCTAAAAATTTTTAAAGTTTACATACTTATATTTCTAACAATGTATGATAAGATATATTGTATAATAGATAATACCTATTTTGTCTCAGATCTTCTTGTTTTTGGAGTATAAAATCATTTCTTTTTTTGCTAATTTTAAGATTAGAGCGTCGTACTTGAAGATTATTTTTTGCGCGACCAAAATCAATTTGCTGAGTAATGATCAGTTTCTTCAAATTATCTATATAAAAATAAATCTGCCTTTTAACGTTCTCTTAAAAAGTATAAATGTTATTAATAAATAATTAATTCTCTAATAAAAATATTAATCTATCATTGATGAATGTTAAAGACCTGTCGCTCTATATATTACATTATTTATTATTATATAAATACATATTAAATTATTTATTATTATGATATATTATTTATTCATTTATTTATAAAATACTTATATATAATTACTGTATAAATTTGTTCTTTATAACTAAATTGTTTTGCACTGAAAATGAAACAAATATGTTTTTAAAGAAAAAAAGATAAGTGAACAAATATAGAAAAATCAATCGTAAAGAATAAAATCCTTTGTTTTACTAGATATAAAAGTGATAAAAGAAATAACGTACCTATAAATATCCAGATGCTTGTATGTCTACCGAAATGTTTTGATGCTGTATTATGGAAGCTTTCTACGAAATTGTTAGTTCGCACAGGACAGTTGTAAACTGAAACTTTTGTAGATATATCAAGCCATATATTACGCATATACGACATAAACCGCAACACAGCAGGATAATTATCACATATGTTATCAGCAATACGTTGTAATATTATGAACGCTTCTTGAAATCTGATATGCGGTATTAATGGAATTGCCATTGCCATTAATATTAAGGTTTTTGGAGCGTTGGTTAATCCTAATTGTCGCCACTTGCGTAATATTGCCTGAAAATTGTTTAATTTTAATTTTATTAGAAATGTTAATGAGTTTTATGTGTATTGTATATTTTATATTAAATTTATTAGATTATTATTTTACTTATTGAGATTAAGATTATAATATGTAAATAATATTATATAATATTATTTACATATTATAATCTTAATCTCAATAAGTAAAATAATAATCTAATAAATTTAATATAAAATATACAATATATATATATATAATAATATATAAATAATACTATATATATATATATATATTTACATATACTCAATATTTTATTAATTTAAATATAATATATATAAAAAAAAAATTTAATTACATTATTAACATACCTGATTAAAATGAAACCAACATCCATGTATCGCAGCTGCGGGGAAAAATTCATGTAATATAGATATCGCTGCTCTTTCATAATCTAGCATAATAAATTTTACATTGTTCTGTAGTGCTGGAGCAAGCTTAATTACTTTTTTCCAAATTGCCCGATAAAGATTTTTAGTTCGCGATTCACATAAAATAAATACTGTTGCAATTCCCTGTAACATGTAAATAATGATACATAATTGCAAATAAATTTTTTAAACCAAAAAATGCTCAAATTTTTTAAGTTTTTTTACCGTATTCATATAACGAATATGAATGGTATATAACTGCACAATATTTGGTTTCCGAGGAACAACCTGTAATGAAAAAAATTATTAAACAAATATAGTAGAAAATAACTTGTTTATGAAAAAAATGAGAAAATTACAAAAATTACCGAAAATGTTCCATCAACATATAATTCTGTCGTTTCATTCAATGCATTGAGCAGTTCATCGCTTGAAAATAAAAGTCCCATGCTACCATCTTCTGCGATTACACTTCCTTTGTAAATATCTTTGCATGAATCATACTTTTCAAGTTCTACACTGAGAGATGCGAAAGAATCTGGCACAGGTGGTTTGCATGCAGCTCGTTTTCTATTCAAAGTACTTTTAAAACTTGGATAACTGATATGCATTGCTGCTTCAGGATCACTGAAACAAAAATTTGATATATGAAACAATGCCTAACAATCTGAAAAATTATAAAATTAAAATTATTACTTAAAAAATGTCATTATATATATGATCTCAACCTTTCACAAACATCATCAAATATTTTTTTTATAGGCTGTACACTTCCTTGGCAAAGGCGAAGCATTTCTCGCTTCAAGTATAACATACGTAACACCATGTCATTAGGAGGATGGTCATGTGGAGTGAAAACAATTACTTTGCCATCGTCGTTGATTAATGCTAATCCTTGACAACCAGTGTTGCGACGAGTTGAATATCTATATGTACCTTCTAAACGCTTATCAACGTGATAAGTATAACCTTCATAGATGTGAATGGTACTATTTTTTAATTTGCCTTCAATTTCTTCCATATTTAAGACTTGATGATGACATTCGCGATTAACAAGAGGTTGCAACAGAACAGAGTTCTGCAATATATATTCATAAGATCAATATGTAATAAGAGGAACTCAACCTTTGCTTAAGTTAGTTAGTTAAATGTTTATTGGCACTGGGTAATTCTCTTCCTTACGGCCATATGGTTCGTAAATGAGAACAAAAAAGGACAGGCACACACAAGTTTGCAGAGAACTGCGAACAAAGAAACAGTTAAGCCACAGGAAATGATACAACAATGTTGCTCGTAACGTAGTCGAGAACAGACTTTTTTTAATCTTTGCCTAACAATGGCCGCGTTCAAAAGATTCCACAGTTGTAGAATTTTTGACTGAATGTCAACTGTTGATTTGTCGGATCGAAAAATAAAAGCCAAAATCAAGTGCGATTGCTGCTAAAGGCCATCACACACAAAATGACATAACTGCATAAATATATGCATAAAGAAATTGATTAATCCATTTTCTTACGCATTTGCTTATAAACCACTCAATATCATTATGCAAGTATTTATGCGGTTATGCAAGTTTGTCTGGATAAGCCCTTATCTACGACATTTCGACTTTTACAATAGCACAATTTTCTTTAGTATAAATTTGAAATGAATAAATCCTAACGTTGCTTGATTTATCCAATTTTCTATTCAAATATATAAATTATAGCACGCGAATAAAACTTTAATTTTAAATTAAAAAACAATCTTTATTTCATGTCTCACACATTGCATGCATGCACGTGCATGAACGTGCATACGTGTGCGAGCATGTGCATGCGTGCAATGTGTAAGGCATGAAATAAAGATTGTTTTCTAATTTAAAATTAAAGTTTTATTAGCAATTAATAATTACATTAACAAAAACTAATGATTTCTTTAAATTCATCCAAATCTTAATCACAATCTTGGATATTCTGATAATGGCAATCCAATTTAATTGCCGCATGGAAACAAACAGCCGCGCTCCGATATTTTAATAGTAGCAATTTCACGCCTAATTTTTTCAATCACAATATTACATATACTAATTTCAATGTTTATTGCCAAAGACATAATAAAGAAAATAATTACCAATTGCCATTGACATGAATGTTCAGAGATTTCACTGGTTCACAGCGATTTTTGTCACAACGTGTCACAAAAAAAACTCGAGAATATGCCAAGAAGGCCAATCCTTTTAGTTTTAGAATTTAGTAAGATTGAGAGTTTCATTAATTATAATATATTATTAGCTTTGAGGAATCGCTCGTTTAAGAAACGTAGAATTATAAACGTAGAATCACGATTTTAAGAGTACGGAATAAAAACCGCTACAACAAAATAATGCACAAATAAAGTTGCTCGCATCGTAGTCTTAAGCCCGTATCAGACTACGCATTGAAGATTGAGATTAAAGATTGAAGATTGGGAATTTGACCAATC
Source organism: Linepithema humile (assembly GCF_040581485.1). Classification (NCBI taxonomy): domain Eukaryota; kingdom Metazoa; phylum Arthropoda; class Insecta; order Hymenoptera; family Formicidae; genus Linepithema; species Linepithema humile. Next base: position 13,589,488 of record NC_090132.1, read on the forward strand.
GGGAAGAAACAATATTCGTTTGCTTCCCTCCATATAGTCTGCACCTTCTTTTTTCCTCTTCTTCCCAGCACCTTCCCTCCCTTACTTCATTCCCCAACCTGTATCTTGCCACTCTCTTCCATCTGCTTTTACCCCATCCTTTTTTTAAATATACCGGTATCCCTTCCCCTTTTACTTCCTTGTACCATCTACTAAATCTCGATTCATTTATCTTTTCACTTCTTTCCTTTCTCTGTTTCTCCTTGTCCTTCCTCTCTAATTCCTCATACCTCGCCTCTCCCTTCTCTTTCTTCCTCTCTATCTCCTCAATTGATATCTCCCTTTCCTCTAAGAACTTCCTCCTTTTTTCCTCCCATTTCGATCTCACTCTTCCTTTCTTGAATCTTTCTTTTATCTCCTCCCTACATTCCCTCGCTATCTCACTTCCCCTCCCCTCGTCTAATCTTTTTTCAAACCCCCACGCCCTCTTTCCCACTCTTCCCCTTAGTTTCTCCCTTTGCAGTTCCTCTCTCACCAAATATCCTGGCGTCCTTGCCTCTACTCCCAGTACCCATCTTAGGTATCTCTCCTCTGTCCTTTCCATTTCCTCCCTCTCTTTCCATCCCCATATCTCTACCCCATACCCCATCACCGTCCATACCAATTTGTCGAATAACCATAACCTTCTCCCCCAATCCTTCTCGAATCTTCTTTTCCCTATCCCCCATACCTACCCCATCACCGTTGTCGCTTTTCTCACCCTCTCCCTGATCTGTGCCCCCTGCCCTCCGTTTCTCTGTATTATGTATCCCAGATATCTAAATTCCTTCACCTCCTCAATTGTCTTCCCTTTCCATCTCCATACCTTTTTCTTCCATCTCCCTCCCCCCTTTCTAAACCTCATGATCTTTGTCTTTTCGGTGTTCAACTCTAAATTCTTCCTGTCCAAATATCTCTCCAATTTTTCCATCATGCCCTTCATCTCCTCCTCCTCCTCTGCTATCAAAACCATATCGTCTGCATATGCTAAGGAGTATACCTTGCGCCCTCTTAACTTTACTCCTCCCCATTTCACCTGCCCCATTTCCTTCTCTATATCTGCTAACATTACATTAAAGATTAGTGGGCTCAATGGACACCCCTGCCTCACTCCTCTCGCCGTCCAAAAGTTCTCCCCCTCCTCCCCTCCTACCCTTACTTTACTTTTCGTCTCCTTCAACACCTCTTCCACTCTTTCTACCAACCTTTCCCTTACCCCTCTCTCTCTCTCATTGCCCCCACTAATATTCCCCTATCCACCGAGTCGAATGCTGCCTTTAGATCTACAAATAGCGCCGTTATTTTCCTCTTTTTTTTTCCCAGCTGCCTGTTCACTAAATAATTTAATACATATATATTATCTAATGTCCCCATCCCTTCTCTGAAACCTGTCTGACTCTGTGGCACTATTCCCTTTTCTTCCACTTCCCTCCTTAGCTTCTCTGCCAACGTTATTGTATATATCTTGTAACATGAACCCATTAATGTCACCCCTCTGTAATCTTCCAGTTTCTCTCCCTCTCCTTTCTTTCTGATCGGCACCACTCCTCCCTCCTTCCATCTCTTCGGCTATCTTTCCCCCCTCCATACCCTGTTACACCAATTCCAGACCCACTCTTCCACTTCTTCCTCTCCATATTTCCATGCTTTTCCTGGTATCCCGTCCACCCCCATTGCCTTCCCATTTCTTAGTTTCTTTATCGCCTCCTTTATTTCTTTTCTGCTGATCTTTTCTTCCTCCTCCCCCTCCTCTCCTTTCTTCCTTTCTCCCCCCTTTACTACTTTTCCTTCTGTCCCCCCCAGTAGCCTCATGAAGTACTCCTTCCATTCCTCCATTTCTATCCCATCATTTATCTTGACCCTTCTTTTTCTTTCTCTATTTATTATTTCCCATACCTCATTCTCCCTCTTTACTTCCCTTGCTCTTTTTTCCCATCTTTCATTTTCCTCTTTCTTTTTCCTTTCACACATTTCCTTATATTCTTTCTTTTTCTCTTTATACTCTTTCCCTTCTCCCCCTTTTCTTCTCCACCCTCTTAGCTCCCTTCTTGCCTCCTTCTTCTTCTCCTCACATTCTCTGTCCCACCATCCCCTCCTCTTCCCCTCCTCTTTCCCCAAGTCCCGCTCCATTTCCTTTATTGCCTCTTTCATCTTCCTCTCTATCCCTTCCCATTCTACTCTCATTTCTTCTTCCCCTGATTTTAACCCTTCTATCCTTTGTTTGAACTTGTTACACCCCTCCTCATTCCATACCCCTCTCCATATTTTTCCTTTTCCCCTATTCCCGCTCCTCTTCCCTTTTTGTCTTTGTCCCTCTCCCTTAACCCATACCTCCACTGGCTGGTGGTCTGACTCTATGTTGTCTTCTATCCTTAGCCTTTTTATCTTCCCCCTCGTATCCTCATCTGCTATCACGTAGTCTATTACCGTATTCCCTTTTCTCCCTGTGAACGTGTACTCCCCCTCCTCCTTACCCTCTGTGCATCCGTTCAGTATTCTCCATCCATGAGGTACTAATGCTGACGCGTTTTTTTTAAAGTGATTTTTCCAGTAGGTCCGCTCCACTGAAGATAAAAATGCGTCAGCATTAGTACCTCATGGATGATGTGGAAATCTATTGAAAGATTTTCACTTAATAAATTTAATAATAAATTTATTTTTAATAAATTTTAATAAATTTTTTAAAATTTTAATAAATAGGGAGAAGAATCCACTTATAATTAAATAGTGCCGCTCCTAACGCTCGGCGGCGTTGATCCTAGCGACTGCAGCGAGCGCGGTGTTGAGAAGAAAGAAGGCGTATACCGCGGAAATCGGCAGAAATGTTCAACAAATTCCGAGAACTGTGCTAGGAGATTGTTTTATAAAACTATAATCTCTCTCAGGACTGTCGATGATCAGGAGACGCGGTAGTGTCTCTGGCTAAGTTAAAAAAACGACACTACTAAGTCAGGAAAAGAATCTCTGGCAAAGTTCAGAAAATGACACTACTAAGTCTCTTATCCTGCGCGCACAAAGTCGACTTTTCGGAGGTTTGTAGCAACTAAAATATAAAAATTTTTATAAAAACACATAGTATATCCTTAAAGGCGGCATCGCCACGACTAATTTAAGCCAAAAAAAATTTAAATTGGTCCAGCCGTTTCAGAGATACAAGCGGTCAAAAAGTGATGTTGGTAATGCAAAAAATTAAGAAACGTCGTCTCCTTATTCTTCTCCTCTGTCCGCAGGGACGGATGAAGAATTTACGGGGCCCAGAGTATTATCATTATCATTAAAATTTACGGGAATTTCTCGCACCAGGTGCCAAGAGTCGACGAATTCGACTTCCCCGAGTTGCGCTACTGGAATTCCTCGCACCAGGTGTCAAGGGTCGACGAATTCGACTTTCGCGAGTTGCGCTACAGGAATTTTTCGCACTAGGTGCAAAGGGTCGACGAATTCGATTTCCCCGAGTTGCGCTACGGGAATTCCTTGCACCAGGTGTCAAGGTTCGACAAATTTGACTTTTGCGAGTTGCGCTACGAGAATTTTTTGCACTTGGTGCCAAGGGTCGTCGAATTCAATTTCCCCGAGTTGCGCTACGGGAATTCCTTGCACCAGGTGTCAAAGTTCGACGAATTCGACTTTTGCGAGTTGCGCTACAGGAATTTTTCGCACTAGGTGCAAAGAGTCGACGAATTCGACTTCCCCGAGTTGCGCTACGGGAATTCCTTGCACCAGGTGTCAAGGTTCGACGAATTCGACTTCCCCAAGTTGCACTACGAAAATTTCGCAAACACGAAAGAAAGAGAGAGAGAGAGAAATATGACATATTTTGATATAAAATCTAAAATCTCTTAAAATATTTAGTTATCAATAATCTTACTGTAATATTTTTATGCACAGAATAATAAAACAAATCAATACGTGTAAAAAACCCATTATTTGAAGAAAAAGTATGCAATTTACAATGTACTTTTTTAACAATTATGCGTTTTCTTTATACCACTTGATTCTCATTATTCTAATCATAAAAGTATTACGGTAAGATTATCCAGACCTTAATATTTTCAAAGATATTTTTATTTAAATTTTATATCAAAATATGTCAGATTAAGATTTAAAATAACTCGAAAAATATTAAAAAAAACTTCTGAAAAATATGAAAAAAAAAATTATATCCTTTAATCTTGTTAATATTTTATTAATAAATAAACTGCCATATAATAGAATTTTATTAGTATTAATGAACGAAGAACATCTCATCGACGTTGACATCGATCCAGTCGCAAAATTTATAATTTAAATAATTTAATTAATATGTTATTAAGTTAATATAAATATTACATTTAAAATGTAGAAAAATAATTTAAATTTTGTCACATAATTAATTTTGTACATTTCTCTGTACATTTTTATATTAACTTAATTACATATTAACTAAACTATTTTACATTATAACACGTCTTGTGTTTTATATAGCATTTAAGTCATGTGAAACAAATGTTTCATTGATAATATTAAAAAATAATTAATAACATAAGTATTGCGTTTGATATCACAATTACGCTAGATGAAACATAATTAGTGTCATTTGAATGTTCTAACTACATTATTTTATATTTAACATGTCTTTGATATCATATCATAGTTTTTTTCGCATATTTTGTAAAAATTTTAACATAACCGTGATATGAAGCCAAAGATATTTCATATCAGCTATCCATAACTTCATATGAATGGGGCAGTTAAATCAAAGACATGTTACAACTAAAAATACTTTAATTTGAATATTTGAAATAAAACATAAGTATTGCGTTTGATATCACAATTACGCTAAATGAAACATAATAAGTGTCGTTTCGAATGTTTCAACTAAATTATTTTATGTTTAACATGTCGTTGATTTGATATTATAGTTTTATTTCGTATATTTTGTAAAAATTTTAACAAAACTGTAATATCAAACCAAAGATATTTTATATCAGCTATCCACGGCTTTATATCAATGGGGCAGTCAAACCAAAGACATGTTACAACAAAAAATAGTTTAGTTTGAATATTCGAAATAAAACATCTGTTTCACAGAATGTAAGTGTGATACAAAATACTTGTGTTAGAATGTAAGATAATTTAGTTAATATACAACTGACTTAATATAAATGTTACATCCAAAATGTGCAAAAATAATTGAAAAATAATCTCAATTTTGTTACATAATTAATTTTGTGCATTAATATTAACTTAATTACATAGTAACTAAATTATTTCGCATTCTAACACAAGTATTTTGTCACATCACACTTACATTCTGTGAAACAGATGTTTTATTGGTAATATTAGAAAATAACTAAAAAAAATTTTTTCTTGAGCGATGCGACGAGCCGCTTGAACACCATACTTGATAATACCTAATTGTTTCTGTAAAATAAATGTAATAACTATACATGTAACTATAACTTGTAATTTTTAGAAATTTTTTAATGCTTTCTTACCTTCTTCCTCTGCCTCTTCCCCTGTGTCTGCCCCAGTGATGTGCCATGGATAGCTGATATAAAAATTGCATAAATCTTTCCTGCTGTCGGCGAGCTCCTGCGGCTCTACCTCTCGGTCTATAATCTGTAATTATTAAAATTAATTTAATTACATATGTGTTTTTATAATAGTGCAAAGAAAAATATATTCTACATAAGTACTAAAAAATAGTGCGTAGGAAAATATGCAGTACGTAAGTACTAATAATTATACACTATGTAAGTACTAATATATGGTACAATCTTTAATGGATTAAAATTATGTTACCTTGTCTGTTTTGTTTTGATGACATTGAATCAGCGGCAACGGGACCGGCGGCGACGAAACTGGCGGCCACGTCCCGGACGGCAACGGAACGGGCGGCGACGGAACCGGCGGCGATGGGACCGGCGGCAACGGGACCGGCGGCGACGGGACCGGCGGCGACGGAACCAGCAGCCACGTCCCGGACGGCAACGGAACGGGCGGCGACGGAATCAGCAGCCACGTCCCGGACAGCAACGGAACGAGCGGCAACGGAACAGGCGGCGACGGAACGGACGGCGACTAAATCGACGTCGACGTCGACATCGCCGTTGAGGAGAGATTCTTCGTTCATCATTAGTATCTGCAATTTTATTGTATTAATTTTATTTGTTAATAAAATATTAACAATATTAAAGGAGTTACTTACATCGTCCTCCATCCTCATGCGTTCACAAATGTCGAAACGGTCCGCCATAGGTCCCCACAGGGCAGAGATCATTGAAGATCATTGAATCGATAATTAGTACAGATTTGAAACTTTCACAATAATATTGTCGTCACTTCGACAGCCGGTAATGTAGTTTGCAGTAAGTTCGTGTAAATGTACATTATGGATTTAGTTATCATCGAGATTATCGATATAAGTAGATCTATATGTCGCGACTATGAATTCGGGATGTCAATGTTCAGTACTTCATTGATCAGTAAATGTAAATATTGACGACAGAGTGTACCAGGTTACCTGCTTAAGTAGTGTTTGGTATAAAGAAGTGGCTACATAAGTAAGTAATGCATAGTTATTATTGTTACATTACATTTCCATTTATTTTATGTATTATCTTGTAATTATTGTATATGCTTTCCTAACTTTTACAGATATTTGTCGATATGATTTTCTTGCGCTTACGTTTCCATTTAATATTATACATTAGACAAACGAAATCGTTGTAATATAATGGTCTATTGCCTTCTTACATAAATACAGTTCGTCGAGTCAATTCAATTGTCTTAGGAAATAAATTAGTTCTGCGATTTATTTATCATTGATGAAAACATATTTCTTTAAAAATTCAGCAAACCGTTGCTTGACCAATAAATAAAGTTAGATTTATTTATAGATATACAGACACATGTGCAACAATTTTTGATATTCTGTTTTTCTATCCATTAGAATTTGTTCTGTGGGAGTTACATAGAAGAAGCCTGAGCTATAAAATAAAATAAATCTGCGGCTTTATTTTACTTTGAAGATTTTTACGCAAATACTGTAATAGTACAGACTTTCTGAAGCTTGCTTATATATTATCTATACTTTCTGGAGTTTAAAATCAGGTAAGAAATAATTACTATTATTAACATTTCCATTTATTCTATTTATGTATTATCTTGTATAATTATTGTATACATATGCTTTCTTAGCTATCACAGGTATTTATTGAGTAGATATGATTTTCTCGCGCTTACGTTACCATGTAATATATTATGCATTAGACCAGTGCTCGGAATTAGTTGAACATTTGAGCCGATTTCCGCGGTATACGCCTCCTTTTCTCTTCTTACCGCGCGCGCCGCAGCCGCTAGGGCCAGCGCCGCCGAGCGTTAGGAGCAGCACTATCTGATTATGAGTGGGTTCTTCTCTCTATTTATTAAAATTTTTAAAAATGTTAAAATTTATTAAAAATTAATTTTTTATTTTTAAATTTATTAAGTGAAAATATTTCAATAGATTTCCATGTCACCTATGAGGTACTAATGCTGACGCTTTTTTTTTTTAAGTGGTTTCCCCCGTAGGCCTATTCCACTAAAGATAAAAATAACAAATTCTTAATTTAAAAAAAATATATAAAAGAGATTTTCTTAATTAGATTTTCTTTGCCTTTTATGAGAATGAACAATTGATGCAATAATGTTGATAGAAACCACTTTTAAAAAAACGCGTCAACATCACTCAAAAAAATATTTCGCTGATGTAGTTAGATTTCTAGATATCGCCACAAGAATGTATCGCTATTTTTCGTATCTGTGAAAACATTGTTTGTCACATATAGAATTTATAGCAGTAATGTTCTAGCAATAGCTTCTGAAAAATTTAGGTACCATTGCTAAATGTTATTCATTGCATGATCTAACACGTGATTGATCTTATATAGATAGGCGCTTTAGAAAAACTTTCTTTTTAAAGTTCACAAACAATACAGATATATATTCTGTTTCTGTCATCTAAACTGATTGAGTAATTACATATGCAATATCACAACAGTTGCTAATCATTTATCTGTTTTAATTAATTTTTTACACCTAGAAAATTTTAGCTATTGAAACCGTGTGAGCTTCGGCGGACGCGGATTAGCTCGCCGGAATCCAGGTTCGGTCGGTTGGGGGTATATCAAATAAACCAAATACTCGTTTATCAGAAAAATAATGAAACAGTGTTTATTGAGAAAGATGTTGATACGATTTGCCTTGAATGATCTGCTACAATGCTCGTGCATACATGCGAAGCGTGTGCAAGATGAATTTGAAATAGCATACAAATTAGCCAAATATCGGTGAAGTAATTAACAACATAGCGAAATAGTTCTTTAAAGCGGCGTGAAATGAATACAGAGTAGCGTGCAGATAAATGCGGAGTATCGTTACTGGTAAAATAATTATTTGAGCAACGGTGGAATAATTATTTTAAAGCGGCGCAAAATATAAGTGAAAGCAACGTGAAAATAAATGCAAGATATCGGCAAAGGCGAAATAATTATTTAAGCAATGGTGAAATAATTATTTTAAAGCGGCGTAAAATAAATCTGGAGTATCGGCAACGGTGTAACAGTTATTTAAACGGACGGCGAGATACTTATTAAAGCGGCGTAAAATAAGTCTGGGGTACCGGCAATGGTGAAACAATTGTTTAAGCAAACGGCGAAATAATTCGGTGAAGCGGCGTGAAATAAATCTGGAGTATCGGTAACGGTGTAACAGTCGTTTAAGAAAACGGCGAAGTAATTCGTTAAAGCGGCGTGAAATAAATCTGGAGAATCGGTAACGGTGTAACAGTTATTTAAACGGACGGCGAGATACTTATTAAAGCGGCGTAAAATAAGTCTGGGGTACCGGCAACAATGAGACAATTGTTTAAGCAGCGGTGAATTGATCATTAGAGTTTGACGTGAGGCGTCTTGGTGCGATCAGAGAGAGCGCAAGCGCGGGCGATCGGGTCGCAACGGTTGGTACAACGCAACGCTCGTCGGTGAGTGCGTTCGTGACGGTATCGCGAGTCCGTTCGATCGTAGATCGTGACGGGTCGCTTGACGGCGCGGATTGGTCGACGCGGTTTGCTCGCTGGATTCTGCGGATGAATCCCTGGTGCGCTGCAACGCGGAATTAGGACCATGACGTCGAGTAAGCTCAACGGGAGTACGAGGATGCTCGTACGAAGGCGGAGTTTAGAACGGCGACCTGGCTAGGTACGCGGGAATGCCCGCAATACGAAGTTCGGTGGCCTAGAGGAGCCAAGTACGCTCAGCGGGTATACGAATAGATTCGTATGCGGGAATCAAGCATACCGAGGACGCTCGGCGGTACACGAGGATACTCGTGTGCTGGAACAGGTATAAAGAAAAACCGAGTATGCTCGGTTGAGGACTACGAGGACACTCGTAGAGGGATGTCCGCTGTCGATCAGCGAACGGAGTCTGGTGAGAAGACGTTCAGCCGGGCCTCTTTTATACCCGGCTGGCGGCCGAATGATTTCGAATCGGCAAGCATCGGCGGTTTCGGCGGCGAGTCCCCCACAATACGGAATTTCGGAACGGTCGGGTGTGGGGGATTTTCGGCGGTTGACCGCCGTTGTTTTTGATAGGAAATTTATCGGCGCGCGATGCGCCCTTGGTGGGCTACGGACGATGGACGGTCCGTAGCCGTAACGATGCAGCGGGCTGCATCGTTACACTATTATTGCAAGATCATTTTTTTGAGTGATTAGTACCTCATGAGTGACGTAGAAATCTATTGAAATATTTCTACTTAATAAATTTATGAATAAAAAATTTATTTTTAATAAATTTTAATACATTTTTTTAAATTTCAATAAATAGGGAGAAGAACCCACTCATAATCAGATAGTGCCGCTCCTAACGGTCGGCGGTGCTGGCCCTAGCGGCTGCGGCGCGCGCGGTAAGGAGAGGAAAGGAGGCGTTTATCGTGGAAATCGGCTCAAATGTTCAACCAATTTCGAGCACTGCATTAGACAAACGAGATCGTTGTAATATATAACGGTCTACTGCCTTCTTACATATTTCTTGGAACATATTTCTTGGAACATATTTCTATTATTGATTTGTTGAATTTATTATTGAACAATTATTGCAGTTGTTTAGTTAATAAAATTTTATTTATTATTAATATATATACATATATAGGGTGCGGCATTTTAATTCAGACTCCAAAATATACAAGGTGTTTCTGAAAGGTCTTCCCAAACTTCAAAGGCGTATTCTAGCGGTCATAAGGATGAAAAAAGTTCTTATGAACGTGTCCTACAACGCTTTCTTTTCGAGATACAACTTTTTTTTCTCGACAATACTGTTCTTGGGCGCTGGATTGCGGCTGGCGAACATTTCGAACATTTACTTTGATTATTTTTTGTATTTAATACTGCACTTTCCAATAAAATTAAAAATTTTATTAAAAATTAAAAAATGATTGTATCTTGAAAAGGAAACATTGCAGGACATATGTTTATAGGAATTGTTTTCATCAGGACCGCTAGAATACGCCGTTGAAGTTTGAGGAAACCTTTCAGAATCATGTATAAAAAATAAAAATGAAAAGAAATGTTTTAAATAAAAGTTGTTTGCTTCATAAAAGAAAAAGAGATAGAGATATTAGTTACACCTTGGGTGGAGATGCTTCAAAGATTTGAAGATCAATCAAGTTTTCTTAAATGGAACTCTTCTAATTTTTTTATAAATCGATTCTTCACCATATTCGACGTAAGAAGTTGTAATGGTAGGATGGCCAAAAATTGAATAGTTTAGGAGAATTTTTATACTTTAATTTGACATAATTTTACATAAAGTATGAAATATTTCGTAATATAATCATTTTTCAATTATCTTATCTATATACTCTTCTGCACAAAATGAGAGGAATCAATTGGAGGAATCAAAAAACACAGTTATTTTTAAGAAAAAGTATGATAATTTGCAACAAATAGTAACATATTTTTTTTTAAACATTGATTCCTCTCATCATTTTGTGCATAAAAGTATTGAGATAAGATAATCAAAAAATGAATATTTAATGAGATTCTATCGTTATAACTTTTTACACCGAATATCGCGAGGAAACGATTTATTTAAAAAAATTAGGATGGCATTTAGACGTGTTGAGATAGAGGTTTTTATTAAGAGAAATAATACAGTCTAGAATACACGTGGTTCGGAAAAGAAAAATGAATCGTAAATAAGTGTCACCACCACGCTTGTACAGAAGTGCGCGACATCTGTAGGAGGGCCCACATAAATACTAGGCCTTACATGGTAGTAACTGGCATACATATATATAGAGAAATAAATGATTGCACATTCTCAACACCCCCTTTTGCAATTAGCTTATTTCAGATTCAAAAGTTCGCAACAGTCTCTGAGTTTCACACTAGAAAGGGGTTTGGTGAACATGTCCGCAGGATTCTCCCGTCCTGAAACGTGTTTCAACATCACAGTTCCATTCTTGACAGATTCTCTGAGAAAATGGAATCTGACGTTTACATGCTTGGTGCGCTTCTTGTGATCATCAGAGTTTGACAGCTTCACTGCTGCCTGATTGTCGCACCAAATCGTAGTTGGTCCTTCTAAAACAGATAACTCGTCAATCAAATCTCGTAACCAGATTGATAGTTTTGTTGCTTCGAAAGCAGCCTGATATTCAGCTACTGTAGTTGAGTCTGCTACGATGTGGCTCTTCCTTGATTCCCAAGCAACTGCTCCATTATTGAACAAGAAGACATTACCATATGTACTTCTAGCAGTTTCATAGCAGCCAGCGTAGTCAGAGTCGCAGAAACCTTCTAATATGAGCTTGCCACCTCCTATTCTTAAACGTGTGTTCAGGGTTCCTTTAAGGTAGCGCATAACACGTTTTACAGCTACTACATCCTCATGACTTGGATTTCGAACTTTTCTTGCAGCCTTTCCAACTTGAAATGCAATGTCTGGTCTAGTCATCGTAGCGGCGTACAATAAAGACCCAATGGCTTGCTGATAAGGAAAATTGACTCCATTTATTGGTTTCTTAGTTTCTTCAGTCTTCTTTAAGGATTTTTCTTCTCCTCCTGGAGTTGATGATGGATTACAATTACTCATGTTGAAGCGTTCCAACATCTTTCTCAAGTATCCAGTTTGACTTAAGCTTATCGTCTTATTAGCCCGATCTCGCTCCAGCTCAAACCCAACAAAGCAATTCGGTTCGAATACTTTGATTTCGAATTCATTTCTTAGATGATCAACCATTTCATCGATCACCTTGTTGTTGCTGCCAGCTATCAGTAAGTCATCTACATAAAGAGCAACTAGCATTCTCCCCCTTTTATCGTGAGAATGGTAGATGCATGGATCTGCCAGTGATCGTATTAGTCCAAATTTCTTCAGGAAGTAATCAAACTTGATATTCCAGCATCGCGGTGACTGTTTCAATCCGTACAGTGACTTCTTAAGTTTCCAGACTTTTGTGTCTTCTAATTCGATGCCATCAGGTGGTCTAACATAGACTTCTTCTTCCAGATTTCCATAAAGAAATGCCGTCATTACGTCACATTGAACCATGGCTAGATCTTCATATGCAACAATTCTTAAGAATACTCGAACGGATGCAGCTCGTACTACAGGTACATATGTTTCATTGTAGTCCAGTCCTGACTTCTGTGCATAGCCCTTGGCAACAATTCTCGCCTTTAGCCGGTTTATGGTTCCATCAGGATTCCTCTTGGTTTTTAGAACCCAACCAGTTTCCAGCGGCTTCTTATCTTTTGGCAATTCGGTCACTTCAAATACCTTATTTTTGACCAGCGAATCTAGCTCATCTTGCATTGCAGACAGCCATTCATTGATCACTATCAAGTGCATCTTTAAATGTTGTTGGTCCGTCCGTTGCCATATAGATAACGTTGTCATTCTCTTGGTCCGATTCTTCAGTAGTCGTAGATGTACCTCGATTTCGAAGTGACATTGACAATGGTGCTACTGAGTGTTTCTTCGTCTTTGATCCCTTTGGACGACCTGGCTTCCTTACTACTGGTGCCTGTTGTCCATCTTCAAATGACTCTTCGTTGATAGTCGTTGACGTATTTTCTTCAATGTTCTCATCGTAAACATTTACCTCATCTTCATCGTAGATCACGTGAAGTTTCCTTTCATTTACTTCGTTAAATTTTACGTCACGGACTACTTCAACTCTTCGTTGTCGAGGATCATAGATACGATACATTTTATCACTAGGTCCGTAGCCAATCAAGATTCCTTTCCAAGCCTTGGCATCAAACTTGGTCCTCTTCTGTCTCGGCACATGCACGTACGCTTGACATGCAAAAGACTTCAAGTGTTCAATAGAAGCAGGCCCTTTGTGCCATAGTTCAAAACTTGACACTGATCCATCGGCTCTAGGTAATCTATTCGACAAGTAGGCGCTTGTATTTACACATTCGGCCCAAAGTGATTTAGGTAATCTTGCGTCTAAGATCATGGCTCTTGCTTTCTCTGTCAGAGTCCGAATCGATCTCTCTGCTAGACCATTCGACTGAGGAGTATACTCAACACTTACTTCGTGAGTAATGCTATTTTCTCGTAGAAATTTCTTGAATTCTTCACTGATGAATTCTTTTCCTTGATCAGTCCTCAAGACTTCAACTCGGTTTCCCGTTTCAATCTTGACTTCCTGGAAAATTTTCTTGAATGCGTTTAGCACATCACTCTTCCTTTTAGTGAATGCGACTTTCATAAAGCCAGTGCTTTCATCTGTAAAAGACACAAAGTATTGACATCCAGACATAGATGGCGTAGAGATTTTTCCACTTGTATCCGCATGGATTCAAGTTCCAGGTTTACATTCTTCTCTCTGAATACTTTTGTACGGTCCTTTTGACATTTTTCCATAAACGCAGGCTTCGCAAAAGAATTTTTCACTGCCTGTGGCTTTAATTTCTTTTGACCTCAGTACAGCCTTGACTTGTTTGAGGCACGCATGGCCTAAACGCTGATGCCATAGTTGCCAGGTAACTTGTCCACTTAGAGCTGAATGAACTTCACCATTAATTCTCCGTTTGATCATCAATTGGTATGTTGTTGGATCTTTCTTGACGCCGACGACTCGCACGCCACCATCTGGTCCTTTAATGACCACACCTTTCTTTGAAAACACTGTCTCATGTCCAAATTCTGCGGCAGCACCTATACTAAATAAGTTAGCAGATCCAAAGTTAGGACAATAACGTACCTCTTTTAGGATTTTTGCTTGCCATTTCTTGCCATCATATGCCCATATATCAATGGTACCCTTAGCCGTTGCATATAGATATCCATCGTCCCCGATTCTGACCTTTTCAGGTGGATTGAGTGGCTTCAATTCTGAGAACCATTCCTTTCTTTTTGTGATATGACGATAGGCGGCTGAATCAGCCATCCAACACTCGTTGTCATCGACACTTAGGGAGAATACTAAAGCTTCTTGGCTAGCTGATGATCCTTTATTATTGTCTTTCTTCTTAGTTTTACCGAATCTCTTTGATGGACAATCTTTAGCAAAGTGTCCTATACCTTCACAATTGTGGTATCTGAAAACTTTCTTATTTTTAAACTGACCTTGCTGTTTACCTTGTGGTTTGTCTTTCTCTTGCTTTTTCTTGGACATCAATGCATCCCCGTGATTGCATTTGACGATCTGCTCTTTGCCAGACTCATTTTCGACGTCCATTAGCTTTCCCTGTAATTCAGCAATTGTTAAATTCGGATTTGGTGCAATCCGCCATACCTCTCGAAAACTGTTGAACTGTTCAGGCAATCCACGAACGATTTTTGCAATCATTGTTTCCTTGCTTACCGTCTCACCAAGACTTCTCAATTGCTGCGCGATTTCGGTTAGGCCCGCAGTGTACGTCGATACGTTCATACCTTCTAACCAATGATAGCCATAAAAATCTTCATTGACTAACAGCTTCGTAGTCGCCGACACATCTTCGTATAATGCCGTCAGACGAGTCCACATATCTCTCGCTGTACTGCATGTTGAGATAACCTTAAAATGATCTTCATCAAGCGTCTTTGAAATCAACGATTTTGCCAACGCATTGTTCCTTTTCCACGTTGCTTTCGTAGTTTCGTCGGCAGTTTCTGCAGGTTCCGTCTTTGTTCCATCAATCAAGCCTTCAACTGACTTCGATTCCAGAAGTGCCATCATCTCGAATTTCCATCGTGTGTATGAAGCTCGCGTGAGCTGTGTCACTAGCTGTTGACGATCTTCCATCATCGTCGTTATTCTCTTAATCGCACGAACGCTTTTACGTGTACCGTCTGTGACGACTTCTTCGAGCAGCTCAAACGAAAGAACCAACGCTCGCTCGTTTCACAATCACGACGTGAATGTACAGTACACAGTCACAACTAACTAACGCAGTGAAATCAACCAGCCAGCGTAGTGAAATTGTCCTGGGCCCATAACCTGTTGAGATAGAGGTTTTTATTAAGAGAAATAATACAGTCTAGAATACACGTGGTTCGGAAAAGAAAAATGAATCGTAAGTAAGTGTCACCACCACGCTTGTACAGAAGTGCGCGACATCTGTAGGAGGGCCCACATAAATACTAGGCCTTACATGGTAGTAACCGGCATACATATATATAGAGAAATAGATGATTGCACATTCCCAACAAGACGTTTCAATTTAAATGCCGCACCCTGTAGGTTGTATATACAATGTGTCCCAAAAGTTCAAAAATTGTTAAATATCTCGAAAATAAAACATTTTTTTATTTATAGGAAAATGTTTTAGAAAAAACTTGTTCGCTTTGAAGAGGAAGCAAGGAAAAGGATATTAGTTTGACTATGAGTGAAGGCGCTTCGACGATTTGAAGGTAAACCTCGTTTTTTTAAATGGAAGCGCTCTAATTTTTTGATATAAATAGATTCCTTGCAATATACGCTGTTAAAAGTTATAAGGGTAGGATGGTTAAAAATGGAATAGTTTTCAAGATATATTATATGCATATGTTTATTTTCATTTGACATAATATTTTTACCTGAATATTTATAAGCACAAAATAATGAGAGGAACAAATTGGTGTAAAGGAAACACATAGTTGTTTTTAAGAAAAAGCATGAATTTGCAACAAGCAGGTACATATTTTTTTTTTAAACAACTATTTATTTCTTTACACTAATTGATTCTTCTCATTATTTTGTGCATACAAGTATACAGATAAGGTAATAGAAAAATGATTATTTTACGAGATATTTTATTGTTTTAGTAAATTATGTCAACGTATAAAATATCTCATAAACTATTTAATTTGTGGCCATTCTACCTATATAACTTTTAACATCGAATATTGCGAGGAATCGATTTATAAAAAAATTAAGATAGAGTTCCATTTAAAAAAACCAGATTGACTTTTAAATCTCCGAAGCGCTTTTATCCAAATTAATATGTCCATCTTTTTTTCTTTTTCGAACCAAACATCTTTTGTCTAACACATTTTCCTATAAAATGTTTTATTTTCGAGATATTTAATATAAGTGTAGAATTTATGGAATAATTTTTTTTTTATAAGCAAGGTTTATAAACAGGATTTATTTATATAGAATAGAAAACAGCAAAAATTTTTAGGAGATTGCATTGATGATTTAGTGATAATAAATAAATACTATTTTTAAATGTTAATGTGATTACTTGATTTTCAACTATTCAGAAATACTATACAGAAGATAAATGTAGCTTCACTTCTTTATAAGCAAATTTTCTGCAATATTTTATTTAGTATAATAATTTTAAATCTCTGCATATGTATATTAAAATTATTTTAAACTGTTCGCTTGCTTATTGCAAAAAAACTTGTACAAAGTTTACAATTATTAATCTAAAATTTATAACTTGTTCGTTTTATGTATTAATACACTTTTTTTATTTTTCAGATCCAGAAAAAAATAAGAAAAAATAATCGGCTGCTCTGGCGCTGTATAACGGCTGCCGTAAGCGCTGAATTAAAATATCGGCTGCAATAGCGCTGAGTTTTGGCCCTGGCTGGCTTGTCCTAGGCGCCCAATTAAAAAATCTGATATAGAATTCTGTAACTTTAATTATTCGTTTAAGGTGATTGTGATACTTGCATGACTAAAAGGCTGCCCTAAGCGCCACATATATCTGTATATGGCTGCCCCGAGTGCCAGCTCAAAATGCATCATCAGTGTCACAAGTTCTATTATGGCAATAAGGAAAAAGACATTTTGATTTCCAAAGAATGGTTGACAGAAACGATGATAGATAGTTTCCATGCGTTACTCGAAAGAAATTCTGAATATGCACCTCGACCTGTACACTCAGAAAAAAATGTAGCACCAGATAGTACAATTGTAAAATGCTCTTCTACAAATAATAGTACAAATAGGGACAGAGATAAATTGTAATAAATGAGTCTAAAAAATTGTTCTAAAGAACCTGTCTTAAATCAATTGACAAACTGCTTAAGATTGTAAAATATTCCAGTATCAACAAAAGCTAAAAAATGTTGTAATTTTAAATAATTTTATTGCAATTTATTGTATTTGTTGTGAAAATATAGTAGCGGTTGACTTGAAAAATCTACCACATTTAATAGAACTTCGCGCAATAAGTTGTAGTAAATACTTATAGGCATGTATGTAAACTATAATCAGGAGACGCGGTAGTGTCTCCGGCCAAGTTCAAAAAACGACACTACTAAGTCAGGAAAAGAATCTCTGGCAAAGTTCGGAAAATGACACTACTAAGTCTCTTATCCTGCGCGCACAAAGTCGACTTTTCGGGGGTTTGTAGCAACTAAAATATAAAAAATTTTATAAAAACACATAGTATATCCTTAAAGGCGGCATCGCCACGACTAATTTAAGCCAAAAAAAATTTAAATTGGTCCAGCCGTTTCAGAGATACAAGCGGTCAAAAAGTGATGTTGGTAATGCAAAAAATTAAGAAACGTCGTCTCCTTATTCTTCTCCTCTGTCCGCAGGGACGAATGAAGAATTTACGGGGCCCAGAGTATTATCATTATCATTAAAATTTACGGGAATTTCTCGCACCAGGTGCCAAGAGTCGACGATTTCGACTTCCCCGAGTTGCGCTACGGGAATTTCTCGCACCAGGTGTCAAGGGTCGACGAATTCGACTTTCGCGAGTTGCGCTACAGGAATTTTTCGCACTAGGTGCAAAGGGTCGACGAATTCGATTTCCCCGAGTTGCGCTACGGGAATTCCTTGCACCAGGTGTCAAGGTTCGACGAATTCGACTTTTGCGAGTTGCGCTACGAGAATTTTTCGCACCTGGTGCCAAGGGTCGTCGAATTCAATTTCCCCGAGTTGCGCTACGAAAATTCCTCGCACCAGGTGTCAAGGGTCGACGAATTCGACTTTCGCGAGTTGCGCTACAGGAATTTTTCGCACTAGGTGCAAAGGGTCGACGAATTCGATTTCCCCGAGTTGCGCTACGGGAATTCCTTGCACCAGGTGTCAAGGTTCGACGAATTCGACTTTTGCGAGTTGCGCTACGAGAATTTTTCGCACCTGGTGCCAAGGGTCGTCGAATTCAATTTCCCCGAGTTGCGCTACGAAAATTCCTCGCACCAGGTGTCAAGGGTCGACGAATTCGACTTTCGCGAGTTGCGCTACAGGAATTTTTCGCACTAGGTGCAAAGGGTCGACGAATTCGACTTCCCCGAGTTGCGCTACGGGAATTCCTTGCACCAGGTGTCAAGGTTCGACGAATTTGACTTTTGCGAGTTGCGCTACGAGAATTTTTCGCACCTGGTGCCAAGGGTCGTCGAATTCAATTTCCCCGAGTTGCGCTACGAAAATTCCTCGCACCAGGTGTCAAGGGTCGACGAATTCGACTTTTGCGAGTTGCGCTACAGGAATTTTTCGCACTAGGTGCAAAGGGTCGACGAATTCGACTTCCCCGAGTTGCGCTACGGGAATTCCTTGCACCAGGTGTCAAGGGTCGACGAATTCGACTTTTGCGAGTTGCGCTACGAGAATTTTTCGCACCTGGTGCCAAAGGTCGTCGAATTCAATTTCCCCGAGTTGCGCTACGAAAATTCCTCGCACCAGGTATCAAGGGTCGACGAATTTGACTTTCGTGAGTTGCGCTACAGGAATTTTTCGCACTAGGTGCAAAGAGTCGACGAATTCGACTTCCCCGAGTTGCGCTACGGGAATTCCTTGCACCAGGTATCAAGGTTCAACAAATTCGACTTCCCCAAGTTGCACTACGAAAATTTCGCAAACACGAAAGAGAGAGAGAGAGAGAGAGAGAGAGAAATATGACATATTTTGATATAAAATCTAAAATCTCTTAAAATATTTAGTTATCGATAATCTTACCGTAATATTTTTATGCACAGAATAATAAAACAAATCAATACGTGTAAAAAACCCATTATTTGAAGAAAAAGTATGCAATTTACAATGTACTTTTTTAACAATTATGCGTTTTCTTTATACCACTTGATTCTCATTATTCTAATCATAAAAGTATTACGGTAAGATTATCCAGAACTTAATATTTTTAGAGATATTTTAATTTAAATTTTATATCAAAATATGTCAGATTAAGATATAAAATAACTCGAAAAGTATTAAAAAAAACTTCTGAAAAGTATGAAAAAAAAATTATATTCTTTAATCTTGTTAATAATATTTTATTAACAAATAAACTGCCATATAATAGAATTTTATTAGTATTAATGAACGAAGAACATCTCATCGACGTTGACATCGATCCAGTCGCAAAACTTATAATTTAAATAATTTAATTAATATGTTATTAAGTTAATATAAATGTTACATTCAAAATGTAGAAAAATAATTTAAATTTTGTCACATAATTAATTTTGTACATTTCTGTACATTTTTATATTAACTTAATTACATATTAACTAAACTATTTTACATTATAACACGTCTTGTGTTTTATATAGCATTTAAGTCATGTGAAACAGATGTTTCATTGATAATATTAAAAAATAACTAATAATATAAGTATTGCGTTTGATATATCACAATTACGCTAGATGAAACATAATTAGTGTCATTTGAATGTTCTAACTACATTATTTTATGTTTAACATGTCTTTGATATCATATCATAGTTTTTTTCGCATATTTTGTAAAAATTTTAACATAACCGTGATATGAAGCCAAAGATATATTTCATATCAGCTATCCATAACTTTATATGAATGGGGCAGTTAAATCAAAGACATGTTACAACTAAAAATAGTTTAATTTGAATATTTGAAATAAAACATAAGTATTGCGTTTGATATCACAATTACGCTAAATGAAACATAATAAGTGTCGTTTCGAATGTTTTAACTAAATTATTTTATGTTTAACATGTCTTTGATTTGATATTATAGTTTTATTTCGTATATTTTGTAAAAATTTTAACAAAACTGTAATATCAAACCAAAGATATTTTATATCAGCTATCCACGGCTTTATATCAATGGGGCAGTCAAACCGAAGACATGTTACAACAAAAAATAGTTTAGTTTGAATATTCGAAATAAAACATCTGTTTCACAAAATGTAAGTGTGATACAAAATACTTGTGTTAGAATGTAAGATAATTTAGTTAATATACAACTGACTTAATATAAATGTTACATCTAAAATGTGCAAAAATAATTGAAAAATAATCTCAATTTTGTCACATAATTAATTTTGTGCATTAATATTAACTTAATTACATAGTAACTAAATTATTTCGCATTCTAACACAAGTATTTTGTCACATCACACTTACATTCTGTGAAACAGATGTTTTATTGGTAATATTAGAAAATAACTAAAAAAAATTTTTTCTTGAGCGATGCGACGAGCCGCTTGAACACCATGACTTGATAATACTTAATTGTTTCTGTAAAATAAATGTAATAACTATACATGTAACTATAACTTGTAATTTTTAGAAATTTTTTAATGCTTTCTTACCTTCTTCCTCTGCCTCTTCCCCTGTGTCTGCCCCAGTGATGTGGTGCCATGGATAGCTGATATAAAAATTTCATAAATCGTTCCTGCTGTCGGCGAGCTCCTGCGGCTCTACCTCTCGGTCTATAATCTGTAATTATTAAAATTAATTTAATTACATATGTGTTTTTATAATAGTACAAAGAAAAATATATTCTACGTAATTACTAAAAAATAGTGCGTAGGAAAATATGCAGTACGTAAGTACTAATAATTATACACTATGTAAGTACTAATATATGGTACAATCTTTAATAGATTAAAATTATGTTACCTTGTCTGTTTTGTTTCGACATTGAACCAGCGGCGACGGGACCGGCGGCGACGGAACCGGCGGCGACGGAACCGGCGGCGACGGAACCAGCGGCGACGGAATCAGCGGCAACGGGACCGGCGGCGACGAGACCGGCGGCCACGTCCCGGACGGCAACGGAACGGGCGGCGACGGAACGGGCGGCGACGGAACCGGCGGCGACGGGACCGGCGGCGACGGGACCGGCGGCGACGGGACCGGCGGCGACGGAACCAGCAGCCACGTCCCGGACGGCAACGGAACGGGCGGCAACGGAACGGGCGGCGACGGAATGGGCGGTGATTAAATCGACGTCGACGTCGACATCGCCGTTGAGGAGCGATTCTTCGTTCATCATTAGTATCTGCAATTTTATTGTATTAATTTTATTTGTTAATAAAATATTAACAATATTAAAGGAGTTACTTACATCGTCCTCCATCCTCATGCGTTCACAAATGTCGAAGCGGTCCGCCATAGGTCCCCACAGGGCAGAGATCATTGAAGATCATTGAATCGATAATTAGTACAGATTTGAAACTTTCACAATAATATTGTCATCACTTCGACAGCTGGTAATGTAGTTTGGAGTAAGTTCGTGTAAATGTACATTATGGATTTAGTTATCATCGAGATTATCGATATAAGTAGATCTATATGTCGCGACTATGAATTCGGGATGTCAATGTTCAGTACTTCATTGATCAGTGAGTGTAAATATTGACGACAGAGTGTACCAGGTTAACTGCTTAAGTAGTGTTTGGTATAAAGAAGTGGCTACATAAGTAAGTAATGCATAGTTATTATTGTTACATTACATTTCCATTTATTTTATGTATTATCTTGTAATTATTGTATATGTTTTCCTAACTTTTACAGGTATTTGTCGATATGATTTTCTTGCGCTTACGTTTCCATTTAATATTATACATTAGACAAACGAAATCGTTGTAATATAATGGTCTATTGCCTTCTTACATAAATACAGTTCGTCGAGTCAATTCAATTGTCTTAGGAAATAAATTAGTTCTGCGATTTATTTATCATTGATGAAAACATATTTCTTTAAAAATTCAACAAACCGTTGCTTGACCAATAAATAAAGTTAGATTTATTTATAGATATACAGACACATGTGCAACAATTTTTGATATTCTGTTTTTCTATCCATTAGAATTTGTTCTGTGGGAGTTACATAGAAGAAGCCTGAGCTATAAAATAAAATAAATCTGCGGCTTTATTTTACTTTGAAGATTTTTACGCAAATAACTGTAATAGTACAGACTTTCTGAAGCTTACTTATATATTATCTATACTTTCTGGAGTTTAAAATCAGGTAAGAAATAATTACTATTATTAACATTTCTATTTATTCTATTTATGTATTATCTTGTATAATTATTGTATACATATGCTTTCTTAGCTATCACAGGTATTTATTGAGTAGATATGATTTTCTCGCGCTTACGTTACCATGTAATATATTATGCATTAGACCAGTGCTCGGAATTAGTTGAACATTTGAGCCGATTTCCGCGGGATACGCCTCCTTTCCTCTTCTTACCGCGCGCGCCGCAGCCGCTAGGGCCAGCGCCGCCGAGCGTTAGGAGCAGCACTATCTGATTATAAGTGGGTTCTTCTCCCTATTTATTAAAATTAAAAAAAATGTATTAAAATTTATTAAAAATTAATTTTTTATTTTTAAATTTATTAAGTGGAAATATTTCAATAGATTTCCATGTCACCTATGAGGTACTAATGCTGACGCTTTTTTTTTTTAAGTGGTTTCCCCCGTAGGCCTATTCCACTAAAGATAAAAATAACAAATTCTTAATTTAAAAAAAATATATAAAAGAGATTTTCTTAATTAGATTTTCTTGGCCTTTTATGAGAATGAACAATTGATGCAATAATGTAGATAGAAACCACTTTTAAAAAAACGCGTCAGCATTAGTACCTCATGAGTGACGTAGAAATCTATTGAAATATTTCCACTTATTAAATTTAAAAATAAAAAATTTATTTTTAAATTTATATTTAAATTTTAATACATTTTTTAAAATTTTAATAAATAGGGAGAAGAACCCACTCATAATCAGATAGTGCCGCTCCTAACGCTCGGCGGTGCTGGCCCTAGCGGCTGCGGCGCGCGCGGTAAGGAGAGGAAAGGAGGCGTTTACCGCGGAAATCGGCTCAAATGTTCAACCAATTTCGAGCACTGCATTAGACAAACGAGATCGTTGTAATATAACGGTCTACTGCCTTCTTACATATTTCTTGGAACATATTTCTTGGAACATATTTCTATTATTCATTTGTTGAATTTATTATTGAACAATTATTGCAGTTGTTTAGTTAATAAAATTTTATTTATTATTAATATATATACATATATAGGGTGCGGCATTTTAATTCAGACTCCAAAATATACAAGGTGTTTCTGAAAGGTCTTCTCAAACTTCAAAGGCGTATTCTAGCGGTCATAAGGATGAAAAAAGTTCTTATGAACGTGTCCTACAACGCTTTCTTTTCGAGATACCTTTTTTCTCGACAATACTGTTCTTGGGCGCTGAATTGCGGCTGGCGAACATTTCGAACATTTACTTTGATTGTTTTTTGGATTTAATACTGCACTTTCCAATAAAATTAAAAATTTCATTAAAAATTAAAAAATGATTGTATCTTGAAAAGGAAACATTGCAGGACATATGTTTATAGGAATTGTTTTCATCAGGACCGCTAGAATACGCCGTTGAAGTTTGAGGAAACCTTTCAGAATCATGTATAAAAAATAAAAATGAAAAGAAATGTTTTAAACAAAAGTTGTTTGCTTCATAAAAGAAAAAGAGATAGAGATATTAGTTACACCTTGGGTGGAGATGCTTCAAAGATTTAAAGATCAATCAAGTTTTCTTAAATGGAACTCTTCTAATTTTTTTATAAATCGATTCTTCACCATATTCGACGTAAGAAGTTGTAATGATAGGATGGCCAAAAATTGAATAGTTTAGGAGAATTTTTATACTTTAATTTGACATAATTTTACATAAAGTATGAAATATTTCGTAATATAATCATTTTTCAATTATCTTATCTATATACTCTTCTGCACAAAATAATGAGAGGAATCAATTGGTATATAAAAAACACAGTTATTTTTAAGAAAAAGTATGATAATTTGCAACAAGCAGTAACATATTTTTTTTAAACATTGATTCCTCTCATCATTTTGTGCATAAAAGTATTGAGATAAGATAATCGAAAAATGAATATTTAACGAGATTCTATCGTTATAACTTTTTACATCGAATATCGCGAGGAATCGATTTATTTAAAAAAATTAGGGTGGCATTTAGACGTTTCAATTTAAATGCCGCACCCTGTAGGTTGTATATACAGTGTGTCCCAAAAGTTCAAAAACTGTTAAATATCTCGAAAATAAAACATTTTTTTATTTATAGGAAAATGTTTTAGAAAAAACTTTTTCGCTTTGAAGAGGAAGCAAGGAAAAGGATATTAGTTTGACTATGAGTGAAGGCGCTTCGACGATTTGAAGGTAAACCTCATTTTTTTAAATGGAAGCGCTCTAATTTTTTTATATAAATAGATTCCTTGCAATATACGCTGTTAAAAGTTATAAGGGTAGGATGGTCAAAAATGGAATAGTTTTCAAGATATATTATATGCATATGTTTATTTTCATTTGACATAATATTTCTACCTGAATATTTATAAGCACAAAATAATGAGAGGAACAAATTGGTGTAAAGGAAACATATAGTTGTTTTTAAGAAAAAGCATGAATTTGCAACAAGCAGGTACATATTTTTTTTCTAAACAACTATTTATTTCTTTACACTAATTGATTCTTTTCATTATTTTGTGCATACAAGTATGCAGATAAGGTAATGGAAAAATGACTATTTTATGAGATATTTTATTGTTTTAGTAAAATTATGTCAACGTATAAAATATCTCATAAACTATTTAATTTGTGGCCATTCTACCTATATAACTTTTAACACCGAATATTGCGAGGAATCGATTTATAAAAAAATTAAGATAGAGTTCCATTTAAAAAAACTAGATTGACTTTCAAATCTCCGAAGCGCTTTCATCCAAATTAATATGTCCATCTTTTTTCCTTTTTCGAACCAAACATCTTTTGTCTAACACATTTTCCTATAAAATGTTTTATTTTCGAGATATTTAATATAAGTGTAGAATTTATGGAATAATTTTTTTTTATAAGCAAGGTTTATAAACAGGATTTATTTATATAGAATAGAAAGCAGCAAAAATTTTTAGGAGATTGCATTGATGATTTAGTGATAATAAATAAATACTATTTTTAAATGTTAATGTGATTACTTGATTTTCAACTATTCAGAAATACTATACAGAAGATAAATGTAGCTTCACTTCTTTATAAGCAAATTTTCTGCAATATTTTATTTAGTATAATAATTTTAAATCTCTGCATATGTTTATTAAAATTATTTTAAACTGTTCGCTTGCTTATTGCAAAAAAACTTGTACAAAGTTTACAATTATTAATCTAAAATTTATAACTTGTTTGTTTTATGTATTAATACACTTTTTTTATTTTTCAGATCCAGAAAAAAATTAGAAAAAATAATCGGCTGCTCTGGCGCTGTATAACGGCTGCCGTAAGCGCTGAATTAAAATATCGGCTGCAATAGCGCTGAGTTTTGGCCCTGGCTGGCTTGTCCTAGGCGCCAAATTAAAAAATCTGATATAGAATTCTGTAACTTTAATTATTCGTTTAAGGTGATTGTGACACTTGCATGACTAAAAGACTGCCCTAAGCGCCATATATCTGTATAAGGCTGCCCCGAGCGCCAGCTCAAAATGCATCATCAGTGTCACAAGTTCTATTATGGCAATAAGGAAAAAGACATTTTGATTTCCAAAGAATGGTTGACAGAAACGATGATAGATAGTTTCCATGCGTTACTCGAAAGAAATTCTGAATATGCACCTCGACCTGTATGGTTGACGATATTTCCTGATCAGATTGTTCCACTCGAAAATCTAAAAAAGAAGCATTTGCAAATACTGCACAGTAATTTCGCGGGCGGACATTGGGTTACTTGTCATTACGACGCAAAGTCTGTTATTATATATGATTCTCATGAAGGCAGTCGTAATGCTAATAAGCAAAATTTGAATGGAGAAATTCGAATTTTTGTGGAGAGATTATTTCCTTTTCATGATTTTCAAAACAATCCGATAGTCTTTCCTACAGTCCAGTCGCAAGTCGACGGTTGTAAT
Organism: Linepithema humile; assembly: GCF_040581485.1. Classification (NCBI taxonomy): domain Eukaryota; kingdom Metazoa; phylum Arthropoda; class Insecta; order Hymenoptera; family Formicidae; genus Linepithema; species Linepithema humile. The sequence goes on from NC_090132.1 coordinate 13,616,114, forward strand.
TGTGGTCCTATGGCGATTGCGTTTGCTACATCGATTCTGTTTGGCATAAATCCTTGTATTGTGACGTACGATCGATCTTTGCTAAGACCTCATTTGTCTGCAATGTTTGCAGGACAAACAATCACTCATTTTCCGTACCTCTGTAATTCAACTGCTCCATTAATGTTATTACCGTTGGAGACATTGAAAATACGAGAGGCGGATGCACTGAGAAAAAGGCTTGCACGTAGCAAGGAAACTGAAGAACAGCGTTCAAAACGACTCGAGAAAGATGCTTTTTCTCACAAACAACAATATGCCAAAAACGCTGATTTTTTATGCACTCAAAAGCGCAATAAATATAAACAGGACCCTAAAATAAAATGTTATAAAATGTGTGAGGTATATAAAAAAAACCCCAAACCGAAACGCCAGATAATGTGTGATCAGTACATACAAGATCCCGAAACACAACGTCAGAGAGTGCGTAATCAGTACAAAAAAAATCCTGAGGAACAATGTAAAAGAAAACGCGACGAGTACCAAAAAGATTTAGAAAATAAACGAGCTCAAAAACGCCATAATTACTCACACCAATTGCTGTACAATCGGCAAATCAAAAGAAAAAATTATTTTAAAAATGCTGCACGTGAAAGAGATCGCCGAAGAAAATTTAAACACAAACATTCTGACTCAAAAAAACTGTACAACAAAAAGTATTATGCAAAACGTGGTAACAAGTCTATCGTACAAAGATCAAAGACGATCGAGAGAGTAAAAGAAAAATTCAGTACTGTCCGATCTTGGCAAAAGTGTTTTAACTTTCCAAAATGGTCAGAGTTCTATATTCGACGGATATCGAGGAAAATTAATAAACCGGCGATATGTGCTCGATTGGAAGCCGAATATATATTCAAGTGGTGCATGATAGCAAAAAAATCGTACGTCAATGCAGCAAGAAAAGTGTTTTTGTATTTGAAAAATGCTGCTGAAACCGCACTATTGCGATTCAATGAATGTAAGACTTTGAAATATCCAAAAAGCGATCGAATTAGAGCTCTTTGTGGCTCATCCAAACATACTTCGTCTTCCGAAGCATACTTTTTTGAAACTGCTTACGAGCAAAGGAAAAAGTTTGAGCAACCACTTATAATAGGACAGTCCTCTTCTCATGGAGTGATAAATGTTTTACCGTTAATGGATAACAATGATAAAAAGTCAAAAATATGGCACTGTGACGAGAAACGATGCCGCATAAGTGATATTTCCTTGGAAAAGTATGTGAAATTGTTGGAAGAGTTTGAAGGAGCTACTATAAAGAAGATAATGAATGCTAAATTCATGGCGCGGCTCAAAAATTGTTCTGTTTCACATATGAGTAGCAGATTGGGACATCCTCCGGACTGTTATGCGAATCCAAATATTTGCGAATCATACATTGCAACGATAAGCACTTTATCGCCTCATTTTCCTCTCGTGAGAAATATTCGAATAAATGTCTACAAATTGATAGGCAATTATAAAAAATTTCATCATTTGTTTTCAGCTTTGAGATTTGTCAATATGGATAAATTGCTGGAAATTTCCAATGATGCAAAGGTTAAAGCAAGATTTTACAAAAACAATTTGACCGTTAGTTTGGACGAGGAAAAAATTTTGTCGCAAAATTACGAAGCGTTTACAGTTATGAAAAAGAGATTGTTGGATACACCACGTTTCCCTTGTGTCTCTTGCGAAAAACTATGTGTGAATAGTGACGTTTCTGAGCTAAAAAAGCTGAAAAAACCAGTAGAGGGACCTTTTTGGAAAAACTTGATGACTTACGTAACAGAACACAATAGCGATACTGGATTAATTTGTAAGTTTTGTTTGGGCAAATTTCGGAAAGGCATGTTGCCTTCTACTTGCGTTTTGAATAATCTTGCCGTAAAACCATTACCGGATGTTTTGTCGGATTTCAATGATTACGAAAAAATGTTAATCAAGAGAATGAGCAGCTTCCAAGTAGTGCAAACAATGGGCGCTGTTTCGAACAAACATTTGCCGCACAGACAAATGATCCGTAAAGTAAAAGGTAGAACATTTCATTTGCCACTTCCTTTACAAGAAACATTGGATAAGATATGTCCTCCGGAAAATCCTATAAATTTGAAACACGAGTTGCACATTCTCGTTCGAGGTATGCCTAAAAAATCAAAAGTTGTTTGGGAAAATTTGGTGGATATTAATAAAGTGTTTAAGGCTTTGCAATGGTTAAAAGAAAATAATCCGCACTATTCGGAAATTCGTCTTCCAGCGTCATCTGATGATTTATTAAATGAGAAGTTGCAAGAAACAGAATATCAGATCGTCGATGATGGGGGCGAGGAGAGCAATAATGACGAAATAGATGAGGTGGTTGAGGACACCGTACAGCAGATTAAAGATAATGACCAAATCGTTTTGAAACGTAAGGCTTTCCTGACGCAAATTACCAAAGACTCGGGTATTAATGATCAGTATACGATATACCCAATGCGCGTGAAAAGGATTGATAACGAATCTGCACTCAAACTTTATCAAATGTTAAAAATCGAAGATGTTCCAATGGATAATCGTTATAAATATCTGGATGTCATGTGTTTCCCCGATTTATATCCAGAGGGTATCAATGGACAACGAGAAGATAGAAATTTTGCATTACCGGAATATTTATTCATCAGAACGCGATTGATGTCGAAACACAATAGATTCAGATTGAATCCGCAGTACTTGTTTTTCCTTCTTCATGATACTAACAACCGACAATTGAAAAACGGTATATATTATACGATGATGGTTGCTAACGCACGAGAGAGATATACTGCTGATAGATACTTGAACGAATTGAAAGACGAACAATTGGAATCGAATTTAATGAGTATTTTCGGAAAACTGAGAAATACGGATCAATTTTGGCGACAACCATCCAATAATGTGAAATGCATGACTCTGCATTACGGCCCAGCAACGTGGTTTTTGACTTTGAGTCCTAGTGAATGGAAATGGTCCGATTTGGGTGAATATTTACGAGACATGAATCCCGATAAAGAGAAGTTAAGCATTAACGAACTAATCGCATATGACCCTGTTAGCACGTCTAGATTCATGTGCATAAAATTCAAAGCCATGATTGATTTTATTCGTTCAGTTGATAACCCAATAGGGGAAGTAATCCACTACTTCTGGCGATTAGAATATCAAACTAGAGGTATCCAGCACATGCATTGCTTGATTTGGATAAGAGATGCTCCTGTGCTAGGAAAATCGCCGGATGAAGAAGTTGTTTCGTTTATTCAAAAATACGTGACGTGCGAAATTCCAGATAAAAACGTTTCGCCAACATTGTACGAAACGGTTACAAGTGATCAGAATCATAAACATAACTCGTATTGCATGCGTACAAAGAAAACCGAAACAAATATTTACAGAAAGTGTCGGTTTGATTTTCCGCGATCAGTTACGACAAATTTCGTTTTAAGAGACGTTGTCACTTCAATAGTGGGTAGAAAAAATTTACGCAGTAGAAGCAGGTTGTACGATCTTCCTCGCAAGAAGTCGGAGAGGTTTATTAATGATTATAATCCGGCTATCAAATTGGCTTGGGAGGGAAATATGGACATACAATTTGTTGGAGAAAAATCAGAGTTTTTAAACTCGTATTTAACAAAATACACGACAAAGTCGGAAAAATGTAACATAGACTTTGAAATGATAGATTCCAATAAGCCTTTGGCATCGAAATTGTGGAATTTTGCGATGCGTCGTTTGAATAACAGAGAATGCGGTGCTTTAGAAGCTGCGGATACACTATTAGGGCATCCCTTGTATGGTACGGATTGTGATACCATTATCAAATGGATCGACGTCAATGAAGTGAGAAACAGAAAAGTTAAAACATTCAATGAAATTACAGCTCTCGATAAAAATTCTACGAATATCTATTGTCCGTCGCTCATCGATGATCATTATCCAAACAGACCTAAAGAACTAGAATCATTGAATTTGTACGATTTTACTAGATTCTGGGACATTGTAAAACAGATGCCAAAAAGTGACGAGGTCGAATATTACGAACTGGTATCGCGTTTATTTGTAAAGAAACGAAAAAAGGGTAGTTTAATAAACCATTACCGATTCAATGTAAAAACTGAACCCGAAAAGTACTTTTACTCGCTGCTTCTTCTGTTCAAACCATGGAGAGATTCGAGTGAACTCAAAGGTGCGTACGAAACTTACACGGATGCCTTTAAGAATTCAGAGACTGGATTGACGAAGGCAATGAAATATCACGAAAGGCTCGAAGAAATACAGAAAGCTTTTGAGGATGTTACTGAATTGATCGAGAAGCGTGAAAATGATTTAAAAATAGCAGACGGAGACAAATCTGATGACGATGAACTGGATTGCAATCCAGTACAAGCTGACGACGCGATGAAAAATCTGGAAGATTTTGGTAAGATTGACGCCCCGATTAATTTATCGCAAATGATGTCGCAATTGAACAAAGATCAGAAAAGAGTCTTCGACAGGGTATGCCAAGTTTTACAAAATAAAAATCATATTCTACGATTGTACGTAAGCGGTGAGGGTGGTACAGGAAAAAGTTTTCTTATTGAAACGATCAAACATTGGATCAAAATAAATTTGAAAAAAACGACTGCGATATCTGCTCCCACGGGTATTGCAGCATTCAATATCGATGGCCTGACAATCCATAGAATGTTTCAGCTACCCGTCACTCATGAATCTACGCCTAAGTACGTGCAATTGTCAGACGTAATCTTGAAAATTTTGAGAGACAAATTGAAGAATGTCGAACTATTCATAATCGATGAAGTATCCATGATTTCGAATGTGACACTTATGTTTATCAATCTACGATTATGTGAAATTTTTGATACGACAGATACAAATGATGGTTTCTTTGGTAGAAAACACATTCTCTTGTTTGGAGACTTGTTGCAGCTTCCTCCTGTAAAAGGACATCCTCCGTTCGTTAAAATGTCTCGATCAGATGTTCAGAAGTATTTAGGTACCATGGGTGGATTTGACTTGTGGAGATTGTTTGATTACGACGAACTCTTGATAAATATGCGACAAAGAGGCGACAACAGATATCGCGATATACTTTCTAGAATACGAATAGGTCTCATAACGGATTCTGACATCAATGTACTTGAATCAAGAAAAATCATTTTCAAAGAAAATAGTTGCGACGAAAGATTGAATGAACTTTACACTTATATGAATCAATTACCGACCGATACAATATGTTTATTACCTACGTGTTATTTGTGCAAGGTTTTGAACACGGCAATGCTTAATAAAATCGACGGCGAGGAAATTCTACTAATAGCAGAAGATGATGTCGACTGTGCTCCAGCAATGAGAAAAAAAGTGCAAAAAACCTTGGAAGATAAAGATGACAAAGTTTCAGAAACGGCAGGCATTGAAAGAGTAATAATGATTAAAATTGGTGCTAAAGTGATGATTCGACGAAACATTGACGTAACTCTGGGACTTGTCAACGGAACAATAGGCAATGTAGTTGCGGTTAATCGTGCTGCTGATGGAAATATTTATTCCGTCACATTAGTTACTTCGGATAACAAAGAATTCGCAATAACGAGAGTAGACATTAAATTCGAGATATTTCACAAAATAGTGGTACATCGCAAACAATTTCCATTGTCCCTCAGTTATGGAATAACTATACACAAAAGTCAAGGCGTTACGTGTAAAAATGCAATGATGGATCTGGGAACGACTGTATTCAGTGATGGTCAAGCCTATGTAGGTTTGTCTCGAGTGAGTACATTGGAAGGCCTACATTTGATAAACTTCAATCCGGCATCAGTTCAAGCACACTCAGGAGCCATTTCGGAATATAATCGACTAAGATCTTTGTTCAAATCTCAGCTGCCACAAATCGATTTATCCAAGAAAAAGGCTATAAAAGTTTACGATCGTCGATGGACCATACCTAGTATCATTGATAATGTACAGAATCATGGTTGCGAGGAATCAAAAAGTGTAATTACGTGGAAAATATACGGCCTTCTTAATGACGATAATGTTTCGTGTTACGCTAATGTAATATTGCAGTGTGTATTTCATTGCGTGCGTATCAGGCAACAAATACTAAAATATAAAGCATCGAACGCATTGACTGATGCTATATGCGCGTATACTGAGCGTAAATATTGCAACGTTCAAGCGGTTAGAAGATCTGTCGGAGAATGCTTCGAAGAACGAATACAACAAGATGCTTCGCAATTTTTCATGGCTCTAATGTCGACGTATTCTGAAATCAATGATATATTGGAACACGAATTGAAGCACGTAACATGTTGCTCAAATGCCAAATGTAATTACACGGTAACTACGTTGGAAAAAAGTTGTTTGCTAATATTACCTATACAATCGACATTAAAAAGGAAAAGAGGTGTCACGCTACAAACTTTGATTGATTCGGAATTTTCCAAATGGGAAACGATAGACGGCAGTTGTAACGCATGTAAAGGTTCCGTTCTGAAAAAGAAAACCGTAATCGAATCGACTTTATCCATCTTAGTGATACAGCTCAATTTATACACTTTTGTGAACGGTGTTTGCAAAAAAATTATCAACAATCGGATTAACGCCGTACCGACGAATAATATCACGATAGATAAAAAAAAGTACAAGGTAATAAGCGCTATATTTCACGAAGGCGAAGAAATGAATCGTGGTCACTACACGTGTATGTTGAGAGCAGAAAAAAATCAGAATGGTATTGCTCTAATGACATGAAAGTCATTAAGAAAAACTGGCCCAAAGGAGCACAAGGGGCGTACATATTGTTCTTGGAGCAGATTAAGTGATTTTGGAAATAACTGCATTTAATGACACTTTCCTCGAATGTAAGTGTCGGAATTTCTTTGTAGTAAATTTACGTGAATTTTTTAGATCCGGAAAATTATAACAATTAATCGGCTGCTCTGGCGCTTCATAAAAGCTGCCGTAGGCGCTGAACTAAAACATCGGCTGCCATAGCGCTGAGTTTAGACTTGTCCTAGGTGCCAAATTAAAAAAATTATTTTTGGGCCCCAAACAAAAATTATTTTCGCAATTATAGCGTTTACGGCTGCAATAGCGTTGAATTCAGGCTTGCCCTAGGCGGTCAATTAGAAAAATCTGGGATAGAATTCTGTGCACAAAATGTAAAAAAGTAGGTGATATAGCACAAAAATTCATAAATGATAAGATCAGGCCAAGTTCCAAAAAAGACACTCCAATATGTTTATATTTTAATAATAATCTGAATTTTTAATATATTACCAACATGAAAAGTAACTGATATATTGTTCAAGCTTGTGCAAATTCAAAATAAACATACATAAAATATACATAAAATGTATAAATAAAACTGATCATAATTTGATTCTAGAAAGTAAGTGATATATTATTCTTAGTGCACATACAAAATTTTTTAAAATTTAATTAAAATAACAAAATATTTATTAAAAAATACAAAAACACTTGGCGCTGCCACACCGAACAACATGTTAACTTACATAATGTCAATTAATTACATGATGTCAGTTAATCATGCTATTATTACATTATTACTCATTTTCGTTGTTTCATAATACTATAGGTGTAAAGATGTAAAGGGGTGGAGGGGTGGTGGAGCCTCTTGACGGGGGGGGGAGGGGAGGAAAGGGGGAAATGGCGTAAAGGGGTTGCGCTAGGGGGAGGGGGGATGGTGAAGCCCGTTGGCAGCGCCAAGTGTTTTTGTATTTTTTAATAAATATTTTGTTATTTTAATTAAATTTTAAAAAATTTTGTATGTGCACTAAGAATAATATATCACTTACTTTCTAGAATCAAATTATGATCAGTTTTATTTATACATTTTATGTATATTTTATGTATGTTTATTTTGAATTTGCACCTTGAACAATCGATTTATCCAAGAAAAAGGCTATAAAAGTTTACGATCGTCGATGGACCATACCTAGTATCATTGATAATGTACAGAATCATGGTTGCGAGGAATCAAAAAGTGTAATTACGTGGAAAATATACGGCCTTCTTAATGACGATAATGTTTCGTGTTACGCTAATGTAATATTGCAGTGTGTATTTCATTGCGTGCGTATCAGGCAACAAATACTAAAATATAAAGCATCGAACGCATTGACTGATGCTATATGCGCGTATACTGAGCGTAAATATTGCAACGTTCAAGCGGTTAGAAGATCTGTCGGAGAATGCTTCGAAGAACGAATACAACAAGATGCTTCGCAATTTTTCATGGCTCTAATGTCGACGTATTCTGAAATCAATGATATATTGGAACACGAATTGAAGCACGTAACATGTTGCTCAAATGCCAAATGTAATTACACGGTAACTACGTTGGAAAAAAGTTGTTTGCTAATATTACTCTATACAATCGACATTAAAAAGGAAAAGAGGTGTCACGCTACAAACTTTGATTGATTCGGAATTTTCCAAATGGGAAACGATAGACGGCAGTTGTAACGCATGTAAAGGTTCCGTTCTGAAAAAGAAAACCGTAATCGAATCGACTTTATCCATCTTAGTGATACAGCTCAATTTATACACTTTTGTGAACGGTGTTTGCAAAAAAATTATCAACAATCGGATTAACGCCGTACCGACGAATAATATCACGATAGATAAAAAAAAGTACAAGGTAATAAGCGCTATATTTCACGAAGGCGAAGAAATGAATCGTGGTCACTACACGTGTATGTTGAGAGCAGAAAAAAATCAGAATGGTATTGCTCTAATGACATGAAAGTCATTAAGAAAAACTGGCCCAAAGGAGCACAAGGGGCGTACATATTGTTCTTGGAGCAGATTAAGTGATTTTGGAAATAACTGCATTTAATGACACTTTCCTCGAATGTAAGTGTCGGAATTTCTTTGTAGTAAATTTACGTGAATTTTTTAGATCCGGAAAATTATAACAATTAATCGGCTGCTCTGGCGCTTCATAAAAGCTGCCGTAGGCGCTGAACTAAAACATCGGCTGCCATAGCGCTGAGTTTAGACTTGTCCTAGGTGCCAAATTAAAAAAATTATTTTTGGGCCCCAAACAAAAATTATTTTCGCAATTATAGCGTTTACGGCTGCAATAGCGTTGAATTCAGGCTTGCCCTAGGCGGTCAATTAGAAAAATCTGGGATAGAATTCTGTGCACAAAATGTAAAAAAGTAGGTGATATAGCACAAAAATTCATAAATGATAAGATCAGGCCAAGTTCCAAAAAAGACACTCCAATATGTTTATATTTTAATAATAATCTGAATTTTTAATATATTACCAACATGAAAAGTAACTGATATATTGTTCAAGGTGCAAATTCAAAATAAACATACATAAAATATACATAAAATGTATAAATAAAACTGATCATAATTTGATTCTAGAAAGTAAGTGATATATTATTCTTAGTGCACATACAAAATTTTTTAAAATTTAATTAAAATAACAAAATATTTATTAAAAAATACAAAAACACTTGGCGCTGCCACACCGAACAACATGTTAACTTACATAATGTCAATTAATTACATGATGTCAGTTAATCATGCTATTATTACATTATTACTCATTTTCGTTGTTTCATAATACTATAGGTGTAAAGATGTAAAGGGGTGGAGGGGTGGTGGAGCCTCTTGACGGGGGGGGGGAGGGGAGGAAAGGGGGAAATGGCGTAAAGGGGTTGCGCTAGGGGGAGGGGGGATGGTGAAGCCCGTTGGCAGCGCCAAGTGTTTTTGTATTTTTTAATAAATATTTTGTTATTTTAATTAAATTTTAAAAAATTTTGTATGTGCACTAAGAATAATATATCACTTACTTTCTAGAATCAAATTATGATCAGTTTTATTTATACATTTTATGTATATTTTATGTATGTTTATTTTGAATTTGCACCTTGAACAATATATCAGTTACTTTTCATGTTGGTAATATATTAAAAATTCAGATTATTATTAAAATATAAACATATTGGAGTGTCTTTTTTGGAACTTGGCCTGATCTTATCATTTATGAATTTTTGTGCTATAATAATTTATAGCAACATTTAACTCAACTTGTAGGTCTATAAATGCTTTTGTGTAGAGCATTTATTACAACTTATAAAACAAAATTCTATAAAGAAATTATAATGTAAAACTATTGTAGCAAAATAAAATATCGATTGCTACAAATTGTAAAAGTACTAAATAAAATTAATAGTAATAATCATCTAGCATTTTATATGTTTCTACATTTAATTGTAGAAGATATTTTTACAATTTGTACTATGGAATGTATGAGGAAGTAATAAGAAATATATTTTTAATGAATAAAATATATTTAGATATAAATGCCTACGCAAAAGTTTTACATATTACAAACTTTGATAACCTTTACATATAAGTAAAAAAATAATTTATATAAACACAAAATATAAAATAAACATACAAAATTGCGTATAACAGACTGGGATTACATATAAAAATATAGATAGGTGTCTATTATAAGGCCCACCTCGTACAAATTAAATATTTATTTGAAGTTTTACTTAACAAACAAGGTACATAATTGTGTAGTTCTGAATATTTCTTAACGAATAGGGAGTCTGTTTCATTTATTATTGAACATGCAATTTCATATGCATGAGTATGGTTATCAAATGCCGTAGACCTAAGAGTATTACATACAAAATATATTTCCACTTCGGAAAACAAAACAATGTATTTAATGGCACCAAAAAGAGGCATATTTTCCGAACAGTCCAATGCCAGAATTGTGTCAAAAGTGTATTTTGTACCATTTACATTAACCCATTTTACTAGATGTAATTTACCACTATCAAGGTTTGAGAAATATTTAATATATAAATCAAAATTTAATGGCTTCAATTCCCCAAACACCATATTAGAAGCTGAACTGGATAATAATTGATGACATAATTTTAGTTGCGCTTTCATTGCCAATGTGTATGCAATATTTTTGAAATTACACGAAACGTTTGAAGTCATTTTAGATTCGCGGTGTTTTTGTTCTGAACGCATGCTCCAAAGATGAACTAAAGGTCCCGACATTTTTAATACTGTATGATAATGAAGAAGGTGATGATGTTTTGGTTTCAGTCGTCCAAAAAATTGTACATATAAATTATTGTGTTCCTCAATTGCAACTTTTAAACGAACATGTTCCGAAAAATGGAGATTTGGAGCAGTTACTATGTCAATAATTTCTCTTAGAGTACACCATACCTGCCAGATAGGTAAATTAATAGGAACTAGATCTCCAATCATAATACCTAAATATCTAGAGAAACAAAGCATTTCGCTTGCTGACATTCGTATTCCTTCTTTTAAATTGTCAGAAGTAATTGGTGGTGGTTTGTTAGAAATTTCAGTGTCATTATAACCAAAACATTTTACTCTTTCATTTAAAGTACGTAACGAAAACAATTTTAAAGCAAAAATTAAATTATGCAATAAAGAAGTTAAGCTATAATTACACACACCTTCAAAGAGATCATGCATTATATCAACACAATAATTTCGTGTAAGATGAAAATTACTGAGATGCCATATGCACGGTTCCTTTATACCAGTTTTTGAAACGTCATTTGTAATTAGATCATGTTCATAGTTTTCATGTGTACGAAGTAAAGTTTCGTCTTCAGTACACATACGGTATGAATCAACTTTTTTGATCTTGCAGAAGCGGCATCTAAAGTTAGAAGAAAAACTTTCAGTTAATCCTAACAACGTATGCATTTCTAGATTGTCGCCTATGATTAAACTTAACTTAAAGTAAATTCTTTCCACTGATCCATTTATATTAATGGTAATGCCCTTTTCTTCTAGCACTTTGATTTCTGATATAAGCTCACCAAATACTGCCGCATTTCCAAAAGTTTTTCTATCCTCTGATTTAAACAATGCAAATAAATAAATATTAGTTAAGGATGACTTTAACTCTTGTGGAATTAAAGGTAGAGAAAAATACACACACAGCTCCTAATTTGTTTTTGCCTGAATGAGAACCAAGTGCGTTACCGGTTTCATAATCATCAAAATAAATGAACATTGGAAATACAGTTTTATTACCAAAATATAAAACTTGCGACTTCCACAGCTGACCTTGAACAAAATTATTGTAAACAATATTATTTGACATCAGTTCATTATAGTGACTTTTCATTAAATGTAAAAAATTTGGTCTTTGAAATAATAAAGTGAGGACTTGTCTTATTTCAATAATTTGACCAAATACTAGCGCAGGTTCTAAAATTACATTACCACTAATACGTTTTTCAATTGTACGTTGTCCAATTACAAAGCTGCGTGGGGGCACATATTGTCCCGAAGACTTAAAGTATTGTAATCGCTTATATTCAGTATTTACATGATTAAAAGAATTTTCTATTGTTTATATATAAAACATACTCATTACAGCATTAATAATATCGGGATCTTCGTTCAAACTTTGTAACCTATCAGAAACCACTCGCTTTATATTACATATAACGCCAGAACAGAATATATTTTTTACTGAGTCAACAACTTCTTGAACAAAACTTCTAGAAATCAATGAGTTATTATATAAATTTGCAATAAATTGAATTATGCTGCTATTGTGGTTATTACTCAATGCGTCATGAAATGTAGTTAACGTCTCGAGAAGAGAAGGAACTTCTTGAAAATTGTTAGCATTCAACTGCGTAGATACTTCGGAGCTTGTCTGAAATTCAATTGTATTGCCTTGTTTTCTGTTTTTATTACAATTATTTAGATTAACTGAACTTTCATGCACACTGGCAATGTGTTTTCTAAATGAATTTAATGAGCTGAATGATCTTTTACAGTTGTTTTCTTTACAGTTAAATTGATCCAGGCGCCCATGCTCATGTTTCAAATGGTATATCAATGTTTTTGGCAATAAAAACATTTGATCACAAATAAAACAAATCATCATTAATATCTAATAATTTCGCATCAAAAAAACTTAAAAATATCAAAATGTAACTCTAAATTAAAACTTTTAAATTAAAACACTTGAAAATGTTAACCCTAAATTAATACTCAGTTCTCACTATTCAATTTCAAAACATCTGACATCAAAGAAGTAACAGAAACATACGTTTTGGTTTTCGGGAAGTTGTACACAACTTGCTCAATAAATGTCCATGCAGTTTCAGCCTCCGGAGAATAACTGGCATTCATAACATGAAAAATTTTGAAGCACAGATCTATGGCCCGTAGTGGTGTGTCTACTTTATATAAAATATCGTTCACACTGACGTAGCAACTTTCTATAGTGCCAATATCAGAGCCAACAATGATAGGTAATGGCTGTGCCGTTAGATGAAAAAACTGGCCAGTTTGTCCTGTCGTGTCTGTAGTTCTCTTTGTAAGTCGCCAGCAACCTGAAAATGTGTTTTTATATAAAAACTAAAAATATACAAAAGTATACAAAGTGTACAAGTAAATATACAAAATGTAAATACTAAAATAGTATACAAAAGAATACCTTCACGTGAAGTAAAAATCCCTTTCTCATTTCAATTTTTGAAGGCCTCCATCTATTTGTACCTGCCTTCTTGCATTTTAAGTAACTGCACGGAAAAAATAAGGGCAAGATGCTCAAGGCAAATATTTCTTTAGCGCGACCTTTAAAATACAAATCACAATTAAAATAAAATATATTTCTTACGCAACATTTAAACTTACTATCTTCTGGATTATTATTTGGGAACTTTTCTTTATATTCTTTAACAAGCTCCTTTAAGTAAGAATCCGTCTTGTTTTCTGCTAACTTCAACAGCGCTGTAGCAAACTGCGACCATTTAGAAAGCAAACAGTTTTTTTTATCGGGGTTGTAAAAGTCAAAATCTTGTTCCAACTAAAAACAAAATTTAGGTAAATACAAATATTTAGCGCTAACTTTAATTTTCTTACCAAGGTATATCCCAAAGGTAATTTGAGGCAAGGAAATTTGTTGAAATACTCATGTATAGTCCCATTATTTACTGCCTTTCGTTGTACTACAGTTTTACCCCAATATTGTTGAACTGTTGTGAATGGTTCTGAATTATTTTGTAGCCATAACAAACAATCTTCAGCTTCCACGTCTGTTAAAAGATTTGCTAAGTTGATTTCTTTTTCTTTATCTAAAAAGTAAAATAAAAACATTTTTTACGTTTATAAAAATAGTTAAAAATATACAAATACTTAAGCACCTATTCGTATTAAATAAAATGCGTTTTCTATTATATAAGTAAAGAAACCGAAATTTTTATTAGCTAGCGTTTAGATGCATATATTTCAATGTATATATAATATCTACTAATATATTGAAAAAGTGAGACCATAATTATTCCTATAAACTTTTCGTTAGTATATAAATAGTCTTTTAATTTATTTTACCTTCTGTAGTAGTATGAATAAGGCCTAATTTTTTATAAAGTTTTCTTAAGTATGTATAAGTACTCCATAATTTTCCTCGGGCTGCTTTAGGTTTTCCTTTCACATTTACATATGGTACGTAATAAATGCTTGGATTTTCATGTAAAAACACTTCGCTTATTTCCTTTGCCAGTTGAGTAAATCTTTCAGTCGAGATTCTAAAAAAATAAGATGTCAAAATGTATTAAAATTTATTATTATTTATATTATAACATATGTTATATAATGTTAACATATTAATGATAAATATATTAGTTACATACCTAGCGTCTTTATTTCCTACTAGTTCATGCTTAACTATAAGCTCTGCCAGTTTATTCCTCAGGAAAACGCTGTTTTTACCGTAACTAGCCTTGATAAGTTGTCCTTCATCAGTGGTATTTATTAGTCTCAGAACAGTCTAATGGGAAAAAGTGTATAAGTTTACCGATTTTTACGTGTATGTGTATGTGAGCATAACTTACAGAATTACAGTTTTGGTTAGCATATATTTTACGTGGTAAACCCACTGTAGCCTTATTTAAACACTTCTTTTCATTAATCAGAATTTCTTCATCCTCTGATGGAACACTGGAAGTTGATGGACTTGGATTTATATCAGATAGCGACGATGAAATTGTCGTGCTAGATGAGGCCCAGTCAGTATCAAAGATTATCTCATTAAAAATCTGAAAATAAAAATAAATGTAAAAAAAAATTTTAGAATATAGGAATCAGAACGCTATTTTGTTCTTGATTTTTAAATTTTGGAAATTGATTTAAAAATCAGCGGTACCACAAACCCAAATATGAATTTTTGCGCAATTCGAACAATTTTCCAAAATTCGAACGTCTTTTTAAATCAGCTTTCTTTTTTATTTTTACAATTTGGACATAGAATTTGAAATTATTGATACCAAGAACCCCCAGATATAAATTTTCATGCAATTTAAACAATTTTTTATAAATTTAATCCGTTATTTTATTTTTGAATTTTCTTATTATGACACTAAATTCAGGTTTCTAAGTATATACCGTAATCAGACAATCTTCTTTGCGTATTTAAAATAAAAATAATAAAAGTACGTGTTTATTATTAAATATTCGAGAGTTCTTCGATTATTTTAATTATTTCTCTTAATATGATCATAGTGAACTTAATCATTTAATAGAAATTGAACATATGTTTAGTGAATTAAAGTGAAGTAAAGTGAAATTTCAAAGTAACAAAAAGTAATAATAATGTATTTATATATGTAATAAGAAATTATTTTTAGGAAAACAATTTTGCGTATAGTTCAATAAATAATTTATTAAATCATAGATATTAGATTTTCGACAAAAATAATATAATGTTGATTAACGGAGATAAATTTAAAAAAAATGTATCAAAATCTCATAAAATTTGTAATAGTATACTTATAAAAGTATTTAGCAAGCCAAATAGTAATAACATATATTTATAAAAATATTTCCAAACCACATACGAAGAGAGATATCTTAAGATATCTACGCGCATTTATCAACGTGCATTCATTTTTTCACTGGATTTCCGTGTAGCTTTACGGACTTGCCCACATACGATAAGTCATCTCTGCGCGTTCATTAACGTGCGGATATAAATTTCAGGATTTTCGAAAGATCGAAATATTTGATGGACTTTTCTTAACGCATGTACACCAGGTCACAGAAATGCCTTCCAACATGAATTGCTGCATATAGGGATATATATTGTTATAACAATATATATCCCTATATGCAGCAATTCATGTTGGAAGGCATTTCTGTGACTTGGTGTACACAATTTTCATCTACACGCGAGCGTTGATAAATGCGCATTGATGTCTTATAACCTACCTTTTCAGTAACAGGAAGTACAGAATTTTTTAAGTTTTGATACTTGTTTAAAAATTTCCTTTTGGTGCCCACTTCACTTATCAAGCTCTCAATATCATTGTCGGTAAGGGTGTTAAATACCTCGGTGTCAATTTTTTGAGCTAGAACAAAAATTATAAAATGATTCAGAACCGGCAAAGTTTCCACGTGATATCCAGCGTGATATCAAAAATTATAACCTAAATAATGTCGCGTGTCAATCTTATTTGATTGCCTCATTTTAGAACTTACCTGCAAATGTTGGAATCAATTCTTCTAGTCCCCATTCTTTTAATGTGTTCATTACAAAAGAATCCATTGTGGATATTCCTATATCCACAATGTTATATATTCCTATATTCCTATATTCCTATAGGATAAGATCACAATAAAATAGTTCTTAACACTCGATAATCGGTACACAATCATAACCGCACACAATGAGCTAAACTCTGAAGAACAGAAACAGACCGGAAAAAGCCTCGCGTGCTTGCGCGTAGCTTCGTATTACGCAGACGCCAGAATATTTTATGACAAATTGTAGAAAAAATATCAACAATTATTGTAAAGCAGTTGATTTTTTATGTTTAAAGTAAAGTGAACAAATTATATTTACAGTGACTATAAACTATATGATAAAGTAAGTAAAACGTTATTATAAATTAATGTTAGCTGTTTTAAATATTAAGAATATTATTTTATAGAACACTACAATAACGCAATAAATTTTATCTGAATTTTATAGCACAATTTCATAACCAGTATATAACAAATCACTCTTAATGTATTATAATTATCCAAAACGCTGCAAAAAAATGTTTTATTTTTTATTAATAAAATTTATTTGCGCGTTTGTTTCACAGAGTCACAATTTTTGTGTTTGCATTTGACAAAATAAATTTGCTACAAAATTGTAACTAATCTGTGTATTTTCTATTTTCCATTACATTACAATTTAAAGTTACTTATCTGACAAAATAAAGTCTACAACATTGTATTAGTTTTTTCCGAGAGATTTTTCTCAGTGTATGGTTGACGATATTTCCTGATCAGATTGTTCCACTCGAAAATCTAAAAAAGAAGCATTTGCAAATACTGCACAGTAATTTCGCGGGCGGACATTGGGTTACTTGTCATTACGACGCAAAGTCTGTTATTATATATGATTCTCATGAAGGCAGTCGTAATGCTAATAAGCAAAATTTGAATAAAAAAATTCGAATTTTTGTGGAGAGATTATTTCCTTTTCATGATTTTCAAAACAATCCGATAGTCTTTCCTACAGTCCAGTTGCAAGTCGACGGTTGTAATTGTGGTCCTATGGCGATTGCGTTTGCTACATCGATTCTGTTTGGCATAAATCCTTGTATTGTGACGTACGATCGATCTTTGCTAAGACCTCATTTGTCTGCAATGTTTGCAGGACAAACAATCACTCATTTTCCGTACCTCTGTAATTCAACTGCTCCATTAATGTTATTACCGTTGGAGACATTGAAAATACAAGAGGCGGATGCACTGAGAAAAAGGCTTGCACGTAGCAAGGAAACTGAAGAACAGCGTTCAAAACGACTCGAGAAAGATGCTTTTTCTCACAAACAACAATATGCCAAAAACGCTGATTTTTTATGCACTCAAAAGCGCAATAAATATAAACAGGACCCTAAAATAAAATGTTATAAAATGTGTGAGGTATATAAAAAAAACCCCAAACCGAAACGCCAGATAATGTGTGATCAGTACATACAAGATCCCGAAACACAACGTCAGAGAGTGCGTAATCAGTACAAAAAAAATCCTGAGGAACAATGTAAAAGAAAACGCGACGAGTACCAAAAAGATTTAGAAAATAAACGAGCTCAAAAACGCCATAATTACTCACACCAATTGCTGTACAATCGGCAAATCAAAAGAAAAAATTATTTTAAAAATGCTGCACGTGAAAGAGATCGCCGAAGAAAATTTAAACACAAACATTCTGACTCAAAAAAACTGTACAACAAAAAGTATTATGCAAAACGTGGTAACAAGTCTATCGTACAAAGATCAAAGACGATCGAGAGAGTAAAAGAAAAATTCAGTACTGTCCGATCTTGGCAAAAGTGTTTTAACTTTCCAAAATGGTCAGAGTTCTATATTCGACGGATATCGAGGAAAATTAATAAACCGGCGATATGTGCTCGATTGGAAGCCGAATATATATTCAAGTGGTGCATGATAGCAAAAAAATCGTACGTCAATGCAGCAAGAAAAGTGTTTTTGTATTTGAAAAATGCTGCTGAAACCGCACTATTGCGATTCAATGAATGTAAGACTTTGAAATATCCAAAAAGCGATCGAATTAGAGCTCTTTGTGGCTCATCCAAACATACTTCGTCTTCCGAAGCATACTTTTTTGAAACTGCTTACGAGCAAAGGAAAAAGTTTGAGCAACCACTTATAATAGGACAGTCCTCTTCTCATGGAGTGATAAATGTTTTACCGTTAATGGATAACAATGATAAAAAGTCAAAAATATGGCACTGTGACGAGAAACGATGCCGCATAAGTGATATTTCCTTGGAAAAGTATGTGAAATTGTTGGAAGAGTTTGAAGGAGCTACTATAAAGAAGATAATGAATGCTAAATTCATGGCGCGGCTCAAAAATTGTTCTGTTTCACATATGAGTAGCAGATTGGGACATCCTCCGGACTGTTATGCGAATCCAAATATTTGCGAATCATACATTGCAACGATAAGCACTTTATCGCCTCATTTTCCTCTCGTGAGAAATATTCGAATAAATGTCTACAAATTGATAGGCAATTATAAAAAATTTCATCATTTGTTTTCAGCTTTGAGATTTGTCAATATGGATAAATTGCTGGAAATTTCCAATGATGCAAAGGTTAAAGCAAGATTTTACAAAAACAATTTGACCGTTAGTTTGGACGAGGAAAAAATTTTGTCGCAAAATTACGAAGCGTTTACAGTTATGAAAAAGAGATTGTTGGATACACCACGTTTCCCTTGTGTCTCTTGCGAAAAACTATGTGTGAATAGTGACGTTTCTGAGCTAAAAAAGCTGAAAAAACCAGTAGAGGGACCTTTTTGGAAAAACTTGATGACTTACGTAACAGAACACAATAGCGATACTGGATTAATTTGTAAGTTTTGTTTGGGCAAATTTCGGAAAGGCATGTTGCCTTCTACTTGCGTTTTGAATAATCTTGCCGTAAAACCATTACCGGATGTTTTGTCGGATTTCAATGATTACGAAAAAATGTTAATCAAGAGAATGAGCAGCTTCCAAGTAGTGCAAACAATGGGCGCTGTTTCGAACAAACATTTGCCGCACAGACAAATGATCCGTAAAGTAAAAGGTAGAACATTTCATTTGCCACTTCCTTTACAAGAAACATTGGATAAGATATGTCCTCCGGAAAATCCTATAAATTTGAAACACGAGTTGCACATTCTCGTTCGAGGTATGCCTAAAAAATCAAAAGTTGTTTGGGAAAATTTGGTGGATATTAATAAAGTGTTTAAGGCTTTGCAATGGTTAAAAGAAAATAATCCGCACTATTCGGAAATTCGTCTTCCAGCGTCATCTGATGATTTATTAAATGAGAAGTTGCAAGAAACAGAATATCAGATCGTCGATGATGGGGGCGAGGAGAGCAATAATGACGAAATAGATGAGGTGGTTGAGGACACCGTACAGCAGATTAAAGATAATGACCAAATCGTTTTGAAACGTAAGGCTTTCCTGACGCAAATTACCAAAGACTCGGGTATTAATGATCAGTATACGATATACCCAATGCGCGTGAAAAGGATTGATAACGAATCTGCACTCAAACTTTATCAAATGTTAAAAATCGAAGATGTTCCAATGGATAATCGTTATAAATATCTGGATGTCATGTGTTTCCCCGATTTATATCCAGAGGGTATCAATGGACAACGAGAAGATAGAAATTTTGCATTACCGGAATATTTATTCATCAGAACGCGATTGATGTCGAAACACAATAGATTCAGATTGAATCCGCAGTACTTGTTTTTCCTTCTTCATGATACTAACAACCGACAATTGAAAAACGGTATATATTATACGATGATGGTTGCTAACGCACGAGAGAGATATACTGCTGATAGATACTTGAACGAATTGAAAGACGAACAATTGGAATCGAATTTAATGAGTATTTTCGGAAAACTGAGAAATACGGATCAATTTTGGCGACAACCATCCAATAATGTGAAATGCATGACTCTGCATTACGGCCCAGCAACGTGGTTTTTGACTTTGAGTCCTAGTGAATGGAAATGGTCCGATTTGGGTGAATATTTACGAGACATGAATCCCGATAAAGAGAAGTTAAGCATTAACGAACTAATCGCATATGACCCTGTTAGCACGTCTAGATTCATGTGCATAAAATTCAAAGCCATGATTGATTTTATTCGTTCAGTTGATAACCCAATAGGGGAAGTAATCCACTACTTCTGGCGATTAGAATATCAAACTAGAGGTATCCAGCACATGCATTGCTTGATTTGGATAAGAGATGCTCCTGTGCTAGGAAAATCGCCGGATGAAGAAGTTGTTTCGTTTATTCAAAAATACGTGACGTGCGAAATTCCAGATAAAAACGTTTCGCCAACATTGTACGAAACGGTTACAAGTGATCAGAATCATAAACATAACTCGTATTGCATGCGTACAAAGAAAACCGAAACAAATATTTACAGAAAGTGTCGGTTTGAGTTTCCGCGATCAGTTACGACAAATTTCGTTTTAAGAGACGTTGTCACTTCAATAGTGGGTAGAAAAAATTTACGCAGTAGAAGCAGGTTGTACGATCTTCCTCGCAAGAAGTCGGAGAGGTTTATTAATGATTATAATCCGGCTATCAAATTGGCTTGGGAGGGAAATATGGACATACAATTTGTTGGAGAAAAATCAGAGTTTTTAAACTCGTATTTAACAAAATACACGACAAAGTCGGAAAAATGTAACATAGACTTTGAAATGATAGATTCCAATAAGCCTTTGGCATCGAAATTGTGGAATTTTGCGATGCGTCGTTTGAATAACAGAGAATGCGGTGCTTTAGAAGCTGCGGATACACTATTAGGGCATCCCTTGTATGGTACGGATTGTGATACCATTATCAAATGGATCGACGTCAATGAAGTGAGAAACAGAAAAGTTAAAACATTCAATGAAATTACAGCTCTCGATAAAAATTCTACGAATATCTATTGTCCGTCGCTCATCGATGATCATTATCCAAACAGACCTAAAGAACTAGAATCATTGAATTTGTACGATTTTACTAGATTCTGGGACATTGTAAAACAGATGCCAAAAAGTGACGAGGTCGAATATTACGAACTGGTATCGCGTTTATTTGTAAAGAAACGAAAAAAGGGTAGTTTAATAAACCATTACCGATTCAATGTAAAAACTGAACCCGAAAAGTACTTTTACTCGCTGCTTCTTCTGTTCAAACCATGGAGAGATTCGAGTGAACTCAAAGGTGCGTACGAAACTTACACGGATGCCTTTAAGAATTCAGAGACTGGATTGACGAAGGCAATGAAATATCACGAAAGGCTCGAAGAAATACAGAAAGCTTTTGAGGATGTTACTGAATTGATCGAGAAGCGTGAAAATGATTTAAAAATAGCAGACGGAGACAAATCTGATGACGATGAACTGGATTGCAATCCAGTACAAGCTGACGACGCGATGAAAAATCTGGAAGATTTTGGTAAGATTGACGCCCCGATTAATTTATCGCAAATGATGTCGCAATTGAACAAAGATCAGAAAAGAGTCTTCGACAGGGTATGCCAAGTTTTACAAAATAAAAATCATATTCTACGATTGTACGTAAGCGGTGAGGGTGGTACAGGAAAAAGTTTTCTTATTGAAACGATCAAACATTGGATCAAAATAAATTTGAAAAAAACGACTGCGATATCTGCTCCCACGGGTATTGCAGCATTCAATATCGATGGCCTGACAATCCATAGAATGTTTCAGCTACCCGTCACTCATGAATCTACGCCTAAGTACGTGCAATTGTCAGACGTAATCTTGAAAATTTTGAGAGACAAATTGAAGAATGTCGAACTATTCATAATCGATGAAGTATCCATGATTTCGAATGTGACACTTATGTTTATCAATCTACGATTATGTGAAATTTTTGATACGACAGATACAAATGATGGTTTCTTTGGTAGAAAACACATTCTCTTGTTTGGAGACTTGTTGCAGCTTCCTCCTGTAAAAGGACATCCTCCGTTCGTTAAAATGTCTCGATCAGATGTTCAGAAGTATTTAGGTACCATGGGTGGATTTGACTTGTGGAGATTGTTTGATTACGACGAACTCTTGATAAATATGCGACAAAGAGGCGACAACAGATATCGCGATATACTTTCTAGAATACGAATAGGTCTCATAACGGATTCTGACATCAATGTACTTGAATCAAGAAAAATCATTTTCAAAGAAAATAGTTGCGACGAAAGATTGAATGAACTTTACACTTATATGAATCAATTACCGACCGATACAATATGTTTATTACCTACGTGTTATTTGTGCAAGGTTTTGAACACGGCAATGCTTAATAAAATCGACGGCGAGGAAATTCTACTAATAGCAGAAGATGATGTCGACTGTGCTCCAGCAATGAGAAAAAAAGTGCAAAAAACCTTGGAAGATAAAGATGACAAAGTTTCAGAAACGGCAGGCATTGAAAGAGTAATAATGATTAAAATTGGTGCTAAAGTGATGATTCGACGAAACATTGACGTAACTCTGGGACTTGTCAACGGAACAATAGGCAATGTAGTTGCGGTTAATCGTGCTGCTGATGGAAATATTTATTCCGTCACATTAGTTACTTCGGATAACAAAGAATTCGCAATAACGAGAGTAGACATTAAATTCGAGATATTTCACAAAATAGTGGTACATCGCAAACAATTTCCATTGTCCCTCAGTTATGGAATAACTATACACAAAAGTCAAGGCGTTACGTGTAAAAATGCAATGATGGATCTGGGAACGACTGTATTCAGTGATGGTCAAGCCTATGTAGGTTTGTCTCGAGTGAGTACATTGGAAGGCCTACATTTGATAAACTTCAATCCGGCATCAGTTCAAGCACACTCAGGAGCCATTTCGGAATATAATCGACTAAGATCTTTGTTCAAATCTCAGCTGCCACAAATCGATTTATCCAAGAAAAAGGCTATAAAAGTTTACGATCGTCGATGGACCATACCTAATATCATTGATAATGTACAGAATCATGGTTGCGAGGAATCAAAAAGTGTAATTACGTGGAAAATATACGGCCTTCTTAATGACGATAATGTTTCGTGTTACGCTAATGTAATATTGCAGTGTGTATTTCATTGCGTGCGTATCAGGCAACATATACTAAAATATAAAGCATCGAACGCATTGACTGATGCTATATGCGCGTATACTGAGCGTAAATATTGCAACGTTCAAGCGGTTAGAAGATCTGTCGGAGAATGCTTCAAAGAACGAATACAACAAGATGCTTCGCAATTTTTCATGGCTCTAATGTCGACGTATTCTGAAATCAATGATATATTGGAACACGAATTGAAGCACGTAACATGTTGCTCAAATGCCAAATGTAATTACACGGTAACTACGTTGGAAAAAAGTTGTTTGCTAATATTACCTATACAATCGACATTAAAAAGGAAAAGAGGTGTCACGCTACAAACTTTGATTGATTCGGAATTTTCCAAATGGAAAACGATAGACGGCAGTTGTAACGCATGTAAAGGTTCCGTTCTAAAAAGAAAACCGTAATCGAATCGAGTTTATCCATCTTACAAGGGAACGTTCACAAGTGTCCCCCCCCCCGATTTGATTCTCCTTGAAATATGTTGTAAAACATACAATTTGAGGAGACACGTATTTTTTTATAGCTGCCCTATCTCAAATTTAAGGGGTGAAACACCCCTTTGAAAAAAAACAGTTTTTTTCTTTGTGTGTAACTATCGCCAAAACCGTAGGAGATATAAAAAAATGTTTCAAATAGAAGTTGTAGGGCTTGTAATGGGCTATATAACTGTGTATAGTTAGATTTTCAAAAAATGTTATTTTTTTTAATTTACCCCCACCCCTTGTTATTATTTTTTCGAATTTCAAAATTTTTGTAATGACAAAAGTTGTAGCATTTTTTACGCTGAATTCAACCATATATGATTTTATTATGTTCCGAAATCGCATCTTTCAAAAATGAGTCATCAAGTATCACATTATATGTGTCGCGCTGCATGACGCATCGTTTATATCGCACTTGTGTTGTGCAATAGTCGCAAAATAAATATAAAAATGAAATACAATATGTTATCACATATTTGAGGAAGAAAAGTTTACTAAAATTGTTATTAAAGCTATATATATTAAATTTAGTCACATCCGTTATAGATGTTACAATAATGATACTCTATAAAAAAATGTTTTAAACATAATGATTTTCCGCACCAAGAACATTGTATTACAGCTATATCATTGCAATCTTCAATGTCACATGTGCTTGATGTTTGTTCAAAACTAAATTCTACTGGATTTTTAAATGTTTCTGGTCTTTCATTCGTATATCCACTTTTAAACCATGAATATTTAAATAAATTTTGATATCGAGGAGATGATAACTGATTGTGTATTAAAGATTGCAATTTTATAATATTATTTCGCTGATGTAAATTTATATCATAATTCAATAATAGAACAGTATCCGAAAATCTTCTTGCAAAGTTTTTCCAGATTCTAAACCCGTAAACATCCAACGGCTGTATTTTTCCTGTAGTTCCTTTCGGTATTACCATAGTAGTAACTTGTTTTTCCATTGGTGTTAAATCAGTAACAATTGCTGGACATTGCCCGTTCCATGAATCCATAAGAAGAACACTATCGCGGCCTACATTTGGAAAATAAGCTTCTTCCAACCATTTTTTAAAATGATCTATAAAATAGAAAGAAAAGTGTGAATAATAATTATAATTATAATAATATTTTTATATAAGATTAAAATATATTATAAGATATAAAAAGCTAAAATTTATCTCATACCTGATGTCATTTTACCGGATTTCGAAGCAGTTACAATAACATTTGAGGCTCTAAATAAATTTTCTTGTACTCTAGGCCCAAAAGTACCACTATGTTCTTGTAATACGATAAACAAAGGTGACAGTAATTTTCCATCACAAGAAATTGTTGGTTGAATAGTGTACGAATGTGTAGTTGATGATACTGACTGCACCACACGGTCTATTGTCTTCATTCCTTGGTCAGATAGTGATCTTCCAGAGTGGATTTCTAATTGAAATCCACTTTGATCTGTATTATATACATTTTCCAATCCAAATCGTTCAATGAGAGGTTTTACTACGGTTACAAAATTTTCGGCTTCTCTTTGTATATTATGAGAATCTTCTAACGTTTTTCTTGTAATGAATTTTGTTATTTTTCTGGACACAATTCGATGAGACTTTTTAAATCGTAATAGCCAACTAGGAGATGCTTGAAATACAGGATCTAAATCTCCTATTTCTCTTTGAGCTTCCAAGGCCCATCTTTTTATATCAACATCATGAATTATTAGTCCTGTCTGCACAGCTACATTAAATTTATCATGAGTAGCTTTGGAAATATGAGATAATTTTTCAAGACGATTTCCACCGTGCTCTAACTGTTCTTCCCATCGCCTCAATTGACGTACAGATGAAATTCTTCTAAATGTGTGTTGTACTGACTTGAAAGGACGATTTTCTTTGTCCGACTGCCGCCAATATTCAACAGCTCGCCTTTTGTAAGAAACATCAAAATTGTCGTCATCATGGCATTGCCAATTGTGAGAATTTAAATTATCTTCATTCCATGCTTCCTCATTTTCTTCAATAATTTCAAAAATATGCAATTTATCAGGTTCTTCATAATCAAGCGATGTTTCTTCTGTCACTTCTAATCCGTTAAATTGATGAATATTCTCCAATATTAACTTCTGAATATTTTCTTTTAATTCTATTTCGGCTTTATTTACTGGCGTTTCCATAAGATACATAGTAGTTATTGATGTTAGTAAAAGTCTAGCAACGTTGAGTGGATTGATAATCATTTTAATTGATAATTCTTTTCCCGAAACTTAAATTTAAGAAAAGAAAAACAGTTGCAGATACGATTTCGCTAAGTTCGTTTCACAGACTATGAATGTAGGCCTCTTGTACGCATTTATAGCTTCCATTCACACTTGTTTATTATTAACTTATGATTACATAATCTAATCTTTCGTGTAAAATCACGTCTCTCAAACGTGATGTTTTCAAATTAATAATATATTTATACTTGTTTTTCTTAATTTATGATTAAATAATATTCACATTTTATATACACATGTATAGCTAACTTGCATATAACAACGCGCTGCGCACGAAATGCAGTGATTATCTATAAGAATGTAATGTGGAAGGGATGTTTTAGCAACAATTTTAGTAAATTTTTCTTCCTCAAATATGTGATAACATATTGTATGTCATTTTTATATTCATTTTGCGACTATTGCACAACACAAGTGCGATATAAACGATGCGTCATGCAGCGCGACACATATAATGTGATACTTGATGACTCATTTTTGAAAGATGCGATTTCGGAACATAATAAAATCATATATGGTTGAATTCAGCGTAAAAAATGCTACAACTTTTGTCATTACAAAAATTTTGAAATTCGAAAAAATAATAACAAGGGGTGGGGGTAAATAAAAAAAAATAACATTTTTTGAAAATCCAACTACACAGTTATATAGCCCATTACAAGCCCTACAACTTCTATTTGAAACATTTTTTTATATCTCCTACGGTTTTGGCGATAGTTACACACAAAGAAAAAAACCGTTTTTTTTTCAAAGGGGTGTTTTACCCCTTAAATTTGAGATAGGGCAGCTATAAAAAAATACGTGTCTCCTCAAATTGTATGTTTTACAACATATTTCAAGGAGAATCAAATCGGGGGGGGGGGACACTTGTGAACGTTCCCTTGTTAGTGATACAACTCAATTTATACACTTTTGTGAACGGTGTTTGCAAAAAAATTATCAACAATCGGATTAACGCCGTACCGACGAATAATATCACGATAGATAAAAAAAAGTACAAGATAATAAGCGCTATATTTCACGAAGGCGAAGAAATGAATAGTGGTCACTACACGTGTATGTTGAGAGCAGAAAAAAAATCAGAATGGTATTGCTCTAATGACATGAAAGTCATTAAGAAAAACTGGCCCAAAGGAGCACAAGGGGCGTACATATTGTTCTTGGAGCAGATTAAGTGATTTTGGAAATAACTGCATTTAATGACACTTTCCTCGAATGTAAGTGTCGGAATTTCTTTGCAGTAAATATACGTGAATTTTTTAGATCCGGAAAATTATAACAATTAATCGGCTGCTCTGGCGCTTCATAAAAACTGCCGTAGGCGCTGAACTAAAACATCGGCTGCCATAGCGCTGAATTTAGACTTGTCCTAGGTGCCAAATTAGAAAAATTATTTTTGGGCCCCAAACAAAAATTATTTTCGCAATTATAGCGTTTACGGCTGCAATAGCGTTGAATTCAGGTTTGCCCTAGGCGGTCAATTAGAAAAATCTGGGATAGAATTCTGTGCACAAAATGTAAAAAAGTAGGTGATATAGCACAAAAATTCATAAATGATAAGATCAGGCCAAGTTCCAAAAAAGACACTCCAATATGTTTATATTTTAATAATAATCTAAATTTTTAATATATTACCAACATGAAAAGTAACTGATATATTGTTTAAGGTGCAAATTCAAAATAAACATACATAACATGTATAAATAAAACTGATCATAATTTGATTCTAGAAAGTAAGTGATATATTATTCTTAGTGCACATACAAAATTTTTAAAAATTTAATTAAAATAACAAAATATTTATTAAAAAATACAAAAACACTTGGCGCTGCCAACGGGCTTCACCATCCCCCCTCCCCCCTAGCGCAACCCCTTCACGCCATTTCCCCCTTTCTTCCCTCCCCCCCCTCCCCCGTCAAGAGGCTCCACCACCCCTCCACCCCTTTACATCTTTACACCTATAGTATTATGAAACAACGAAAATGAGTAATAATGTAATAATAGCATGATTAACTGACATCATGTAATTAATTGACATTATGTAAGTTAACATGTTGTTCGGTGTGGCAGCGCCAAGTGTTTTTGTATTTTTTAATAAATATTTTGTTATTTTAATTAAATTTTTAAAAATTTTGTATGTGCACTAAGAATAATATATCACTTACTTTCTAGAATCAAATTATGATCAGTTTTATTTATACATTTTATGTATATTTTATGTATGTTTATTTTGAATTTGCACCTTGAACAATATATCAGTTACTTTTCATGTTGGTAATATATTAAAAATTTAGATTATTATTAAAATATAAACTTATTAGAGTGTCTTTTTTGGAACTTGGCCTGATCTTATCATTTATGATATATATATACTGTGAGTCACAAAATTATTCGCTCAGTCGAGAATGCAACAAAGATGAATGAAATAATGAGACAACAAAGGACTTTTTGAAATTTTTTAATTTGGAAATACATAATTTACAGTTCAATATAACAGAATTGTAAAAAAATTTGGAACATTGTGGTTTATAATTACAGAAAAACAGGTTATAACAATTCTTTACACGTTTCCACGTCACAAAATTATTCGCTTATTTTGTAGAAATTATTATTTTAATAAAATTTATACTTAGTGGGATACCCTTTTTGTTTTATAGCTTCGGCAAGTCTTTCTGGCATCGATCCCACTATTTTTTTCAAATAATCGCTGTCTATTTTTTGCCATTCCTTTTGTAATCTATTTTGCAACTCAGTTTTGCTTGTAATAAAATGTTTGCGAATTTTTTCCGTAGTACTCTTTGAACTGTTTCGTGGGAAACTTCTTTTTCAGAGAAATTTTGAAGAAGTGAGTTTATTCGGGGAGCACTTATCTTCGGATTTTCTTTAACTTTCCTAACTACAAACGCTCTTCTGAGGAATTTAATAATTTCTTTCTACCACGGCCCGTTTTATTTTCTATTCGTCCTTCTTCTTCGTATCGTTTAATAACGTATCGCGCCGTCAAATAACTTTTACAAACAATACTTCCAATTTCTCTTAAAGATTTACTATTTTTTCAATAAAAAATAATTAATTTCCTAACTTCAAGATTTGTTTCTTTGCTTTTTCTGCCCATGATAATGAATTATTGAAACGAGAAGTTAAAAATTGAAATCGATGCTTACTGAATGCTTTTCTATGTTATACTGACTATCTTAAGCAACAATCAGAAACAAATACCCATCGAAGTTAGTAGACTGCATTTGTTTTAGTCGGTTCATAGCGTGAGCGAATAATTTTGTGACGTGAAATCGTGTAAAGAATTGTTATGACCTGCTTTTCTGTAATTATAAACCACAATGTTTCAAATTTTTTTTACGATTCTGTTATATTAAACTGTAAATTATGAATTTCCAAATTAAAAAATTTCAAAAAGTCCTTTGTTGTCTCATTATTTCATTCATTTTTGTTGCATATTTTTATTTATCAATCTTTTATAAATAACATTTTTAAAATAATTTTTGACAATATCTGATTTATAAAGGATTGGTATATACACAATTTTTAAAAAGAGCAATTTTTAGGGTAGTCATATTTTAAAAAATAAACAAGTATTCGATCCGACCAATATGTATAGTTTCAAGTTTTATGACACGGTTTTTTTCAATTGATATACAATATTTGTTTTAGAAAAAATTAAAGTCTTCCAGAACAAGCACACAAAATTTTGTGTATGTGTAGTGTTAAGAATATAGAATTAGATTTTAAAACTTAATTGTTAAATGAAACTTTGTGCGGTGCACACTTGCTTGCGGCGGTTCATGACTATATAGTCCTCTCAAATTATAAATAAAAAGATTATTTTTACTGTCTAGCTTGCATTCGTGTTTAATATGTATTTTTACATTTATTATAGTTTACGTGTAAACGCCCAACCCTGGCTTTTACTATTCAAAATAAGTTATTGGTCATTACTGTATGAAATATCTATAAGAGTTTATCATCTTTTTAAATATTGATAAAAATGCAACATTTTATTTACACACGCGCACGCACACACATACACACACACACACACACACACACACACACAAAATTATAGAAGTAATTTATTAAAATAATTTAAATGTACATTTTCAAATTACACAGGTTATTGAAAATAACTGATCTTTTGCTAAATAAACTGTAAATGCAGAAATAAATGCTACAATACATGTATTTACAATACGTGTGTATTTATATTTCAAATCTGATTGATATACATAATCATGTTTTACAAGTATGCATTACCGACACTTTGTAGATATAGCACATATCGGAACCAAAAAGTCGTGGACATAGCACGGAAGAGACCCAAAAGATCGTGGACATTACCTACGGGATTCGTGGACATTGGCTACGTAGTTCAATGTGCACGTTTTGTGCACATAGAGGCGCTAGCCCACAGAAACACGAAAAATGCAGGCATGTCCACTCTCAGTCTTCTCTCTGGTTCTCAGTATTTACATGTGCTGTTAGGGAATTGCGTAGCGAGGTTTGGTAACTTCCCTCCTCGCAACCGACGGGGTCTGGAGAGGTTTGGTAACTTCCCTCTCCGGGAATGATTTGATGATTCGGAAAAGTACGGAAACTTCTCCCTTCAAAGGATATAGAATCACTCATTTCTTTTGACGAGGTTTGACGGCTTTCCTCCCCGTTTTTGGAATTGTTTAATAATTTTGGAGGGGTTTGACAACTTCCCTCTCTACCTTCAGGATCATTCTTTTTTTCAGCGTTATTTTTATCTTTACCTTCGATTTTATCTTTATTTTTAATTTTTTCTTTAATTTTATTATTTGACACGTTATCATTTTTGTTCACTTTGATCTTAGCTTTATTTTTATTACCATCTTCGAATTTTTCATTATTATTAATAATGTTAACGTTATTAATGTTTCTATCGTCGAATTCATCGTTGTTAAATTTATTTTGCATCTTAAGAGTTTCGTCGCTTTCAGGTTGTATCGTTGTCTCTTGCGTTTTCCTTAAACTATCCTGGTTAAGATCAATTTTATGGTCGTCGAGCAGTTCACTCAGGGGCCTGAGTCGAAGGGTAGGTACTCGAATTTCAACCTCTTCGTCCAAAGTGCTTATGACATTCAAGTAAGCTTTTCCCGACACGTTTTCCACGATAGTATCTCCCAAATATATTCCGTGCGCTAATTTGATTTTTGGTAAATAACCTATTTTTATTTCTGGATTTTCTATTCTCACGTAAAACAAGGATTCTGATCTGGGTGATGCTACGATAGTTTCCGGAGAAGAAAATGTCACGCAATTTCCAAAAACATTTAGTCGTTTGTGTGCGTAATCGATAGTTGAAGCTGTTTGTTTAAAGAAATCGTTTCCTAACCCACATAGCAAAGATCTCCCCAGGACATCCCAATTTGATCGAAATGGTCCCAGTTTGATCCAGAGCAAAACGTTTATCCGTAGGATTACCTGAGGATATCCCGTGTAGCATGTCCTGTGGATATCTATGAACGATCTCCGCAGGACATCCCATTTTGATCAAAATGATCTGAACAATACAGATCGATAATAAATAGTTATTCGTAGGATTTCCTGAAGATATTTCTAGTACAAAAAATATACGTACATTAAAATTGCTGTTTTTTCAAATTTAGCAAAAGATTTCTTACATAAATATTTTTTAGTAAGACATTTTTTTTTCTTAATTTGAACAGAGAACAAATTTAATTTTGTGTGCATGCGTAGACACACATATAACATACAAATATAATTTTAATCCGTCCATTTGTTAAGATCAAAGTACAAGTATATATAGAGAAAGTATTTATTTCTATTATATGACGATACTAGAACTTGGTCATCGAGTTCTTGGTTCGAGAAGCCAGTATATACAGTGATGGGAGAAAGTTCCGTAACGGTCAAATATCTTAGAAAATAATGATTATGGAAGAAAATGTTCAATACAAAAGTTTTAGTATATTAAGTGGTTTATTATATGGTTATATTGAAATAACCTTCATGTAACCTTGAAGGACACCGCGAAGGTCAACTTTAAAATCTTAAATGGAAACTCCTATTTTCTATTACATATTGTTAAAGCTGATGTCAAGACATTTCCGAAACAATATAATGAAGTTATTTTTTATTAAGTACTTTTCGAGTTATGAGGCTTGAAAGTTACAGCATTTTGACATAAAATACAAAATATCTTGTAAAACATTCAATTTTCGGGAATCTTACCTTAATACTTTTATGCATAAAATAATGAGACGAATCAATTGATATAAAGAAAACACATTGTTGCTTTTAAAAAAAAATATGTAATTTGCAACATGCAGCTGCATATTTTTTTTTAAACTATGTGTTTTTTTTATATCAATTGATTCGTCTCATTATTTTATGCATAAAAGTATTAAGGTAAGATTCCCGAAAATTGAATGTTTTACAAGATATTTTGTATTTTATGTCAAAATGCTGTAACTTTCAAGCCTCATAACTCGAAAAGTATTTAATAAAAAATAACTTCATTATAGTGTTTCGGAAACGTCTTGACACCAGCTTTAAGAATATGTAATAGAAAATAGGAGTTTCCATTTAAGATTTCAAAGTTGACCTTCGCGGTCTCCTTCAAGGTCACATGAAGGTCATTTCAATATAACCATATAATAGACCACTTTATATACTAAAACTTTTGTATTAAACATTTTCTTCCATAATCATTATTTTCCATGATATTTGACCGTTACCGAACTTTCTCTCATCACTGTATAAGATTACCGCTTTTTGATTACCTAACCTTTCTCGGATCGACAACTCGAATCGAATTCTAGATCGGTGAACATTGAGATTAACGCAGGCAGTGAAGTGTGAGTTTTGTGCTGTAATTTTCCCTTAAAAAACGGAAAAAGGCGCATAAGCGATAACATATAAGACATCAGGAATTATTAAATTGACAGGTAATTATTAAAATTTAAAATTATTATATCAAACGCAGGTCATCTTTCTATATATATCATAAATAAGGTTATGTTTGAGAGAAGTTGGCTAGTAAAACACCACTACTACAATTTTTATTTATATATTTTATATTACTTTTTGTGCTATATATATATATATTTATAGCAATTATATATATAATTGCAAAAATATATATATATAAATATATATAATTTCTACAAATAAGTTAGTTTTACGTATGTAATACTATGTATATGTATAGTATTGTGAAAATAGGATTCAACATTATTGTTTTAAATTATATTGCCGGAGGAGTATGCTTATTTACAGTAAAAAAGGGACTATAGGTACTAATATTTAAGTCATCATTAATTATTGCGTAAACAAGGTAATATAATATTCTTAACTTATGGCATAAACAAGGTAACATAATGAATCTTTAAGAATAACTAGTTCTTTGAAAAATAACAAGAATTATGTATATGTAGGAAATATAAACGTTTGTTTTGTTAATAAATTTAGTGAATGTGTAACTTATGAACAATTGAATATATACTACGTATATTGTATATATATATATATATATATATATATATATATACACACATACGCATATATGCGCAATATGTACAATTTTTGCTAGTTTTTACATGGACTAAGCTATTACTAATTCGTGTAAAACTAGCAAGAATTGTACATATATATTATTGTGACATATTACATTATTAAAGATTTATGTATATTTCTAATTTTCTTAAAATCGATTTTACTTTTTACTTACTTTATAAATATAAAACAATAATATAGCATATGAAAGATTAATTGCATTACATTGGAAAATAAAAAAATAAAGGCCTGTTTCACAATGCCAGGCAACAGGAAATAATCTTAGAAAGAAAGAGAAAAAAGATCTCTTTTTTTCAAAATTATTTTTTGTTTCTATTCTTGTTGCCTGGCATTGTGATAGGTCTAATAATTAATAAGATTATATAATGTCATTATAAAATATACATATATATGAAATAACTAAATTATTCTGTAGAAAGATAAAATTGATAGGCAATTTATAATTTGTCTGGTATACATTTTTTCTTTATGAATTTAAAAGTTACAATTTTATAGTTTAATTAAGAAGCTAAAAAATAATTTTTTTTTTTCAAGAAAATTACAAAAAATGGAAAGATACAAAAATAAACGCAAACGGCTAGATGAAATGTCAAGTAGACATTTGAGAAGACTCGTGCAAACTGAAATTAATTTGCTAGAATTTGGAGATCAAGAAAGACTATCTAACATGTGTACATTGCCAAGTACAAGTGCTAATACATCATCTTGTGTGAATGAATCTGACCATCGTAGAGAGATTGCATACAATAGAACTAGAAATGACAATTTTGACGTATTCGACATGTTACATGAATCAAATGAATTAAGTGACAATGTTGACATATTCGACATGTTACATGAATCAAATGAATTAAATAACTCAAATGAATCAAATAACTCCAATGAATCAAATAAAATAAGAAATGATGTAGATCATTTAATTAATTTAAATATTGAAAATGTAGAAAAAAAGAAAAATTTTAAATCTTTATTACGTGACTGGGCTGTAACTAACAATGTTAATCATGTAGCATTAAAGGAACTTATTAAAATTCTTCGTAGTCATGAATGCTTTTCTAATTTACCAGTTGATGCTAGAACTTTATTGAATACGCCAAAAAACACCGATATCAAAACTGTTTTACCTGGTTTATATTCTCATTTTGGAGCTCGTATTGCATTAGAGATATATTTTAGAAACTATTATCATAGATTTAATAATATAAATACTATAGATTTGGGAATTAATATCGATATCGAGGAATTAATATCGATCGGGTTACCTCTATCAAAATCTTCAACATCATCATTATGGCCAATCTTAGGATGTGTTTTACCATATAAAGAAGTTTTTATAATTGGTGCATATTATGGCTCTAAGAAACCAACAAACTGTAATGAATTTTTACAAAATTTTATTGAAGAAATATCAGACTTAATAAATAATGGAATTTTTCTGTGTGAGAAATTTAACAATATTAAAATTAAACAAATTTTATGCGATGCTCCTGCAAAATCTTTTATATTAAATATAAAAGGTCACAATGGTTACTTTAGTTGCACAAAATGTAGAGTTGAAGGTGAATATAGAAACAGACGTATTTGTTTTGCAGATATTCATGCTACAAAAAGAACAAATGAGGATTTCTTAAATGAAACAGATGAGAATTTTCATTTAGGCTCTACTAATTTAAAACAGATACCAGGATTAGATTTTATAGAAAATATTCCTTTAGATTACATGCATTTACTTTGCCTTGGAATTATGAGAAAATGCTTATATATGTGGACAGCTGGTGACTTAGAAATTCGTTTACAACATCACAAATGTCAAACAATATCAAACAATTTAGAAACTCTTAAACGGACTATACCAGTTGAATTTTGTAGAAAACCAAGATCTTTGGATTTTTTGAAACAATGGAAAGCAACTGAATATAGGCAAATTTTATTATATACAGGCCCTGTTGTTTTTCAAGGAATACTTCCAAACGATTTATATCATCACTTTTTAACACTTCATGTAGCTATTAGAATTTTATGCTGTAAAAGTTTATGTGAGGATTATTTGAATTATGCTGAAGAATTATTAATTCATTATGTTAATAGTTTTAAAATTTTGTATGGAGAATACAATGTTTCTCATAATGTTCATGGTTTGATTCATTTATGCGATGATGTTCGAATACATGGCACTTTAGATTCATTTAGTGCTTTCAAATATGAGAATTTTTTACAAAAAATAAAAAAAGAAATTCGCAAAGCTGATAAACCATTACAACAATTACATAGAAGATACATGGAAAAAAATAATGCTACATGTAATAAAATTTTGGCACACGAAAAAAGTTCTGATATACAATTACGCAATAAACATTATAATGGTCCACTTATTCACGACTGCATAAATCCACAGTATAAAATTATCAGTATTTCACAGTATACAATAAAAGTGGATGACAATGCTAATAATTGTTGTTTTATGAAAGATAAAAGTATCATAAAAATTGAAAATATTGCATATTGTAACACAAGAAAATGCTTAGTTGCTATCGGCAAAAAATTTATGATTAAGAAAGATTTGTTTCATATTCCATGCTTATCATCATTACTTCAAATTTATATAGTTAGTAATTTGTCTGAATTATGTACATGGCCCATATCGGATATCAACAAGAAAATGTTAATAATCCCACACTTAAACGATACATTTGTCGTTGTACCATTATTGCATATTGAATAATTAATAAATGATAATTTATATTAAATGTACATAAATATGTGTTGTATATGATATTATATTAATATTACTTATGTTAGTATGTATATGTATATGCTATTGCATGCTATTGCATTATAATATTACTTGGTACATATATTGTAGGGATATTACATGTAATATATTAATTGTGATAAGTTGAGAAAGAGAGGCGTTTCGACAAAGAAATAAACAATTAGGAAAACACAAGGCTCGGGGAAGCATCCGGACATAATAAAGGCAAAATTATAAAGGAGAAAAAACGACGAGAGCGAAGTGCAGTCGTTCTCAAGCGTGTTTATAAGGAAAATAAAAAAATAATGTTTTTAATAAAATGATAATTGCCTAATGATTAAGGGTTGATTTAAAGATGATTTTTTTAATTGAAAATGTTCATCAATAATACATCTGCAGGAAGATAATGTAGGAATATAGTGTTAGAACATAATCTAATAAGTATAGGAGAGTTGTGTTTTCGTGGCGATGATCGAGACAATAGCGATCGACCAAAACACGACGTCAAGACGTGTCCGGGCATCGGCGGCCGTTGGCCGGCAAGACGAGCGAGCGAGAGCAGCTCTCGTGAATCGCCAGAGAAGAGCAGAAAGTCGTTTACCACGGAATAGATCGGTAATCAAGTTGTACATATACTATCGTGTGTTAATATATCTATCCTGACATTATTATTTTATTTTATATTAATTGGGAAACCTTTCACCAATTTCCCTTACACATCAATAATTTTCAAGTTATAAGTAATTTAAAAAATATTTTTTTTGTAAACTAAACTTTGTGAAGTTAAAAAAGTAACATCATTATATTCTTTAGTTAATTTTAAGTGAAATTTACTTTAATAAAATTTGAATTTAAGGCTTAGATACAAAGTTACGTAATGATAAAAACTAGAAGTTTGAAAAAATAATCTTTTATGACATTTTCCATGAAGAAAAATTGTCTATAAATTTGTCAAAATAATCTATCTTTCATCATTGGAGTGATTATTACCAGACACTGTGGTACAGGGTAATACATTTACAATTGGCAATATTATTCGTAATTTATATTAAATGTTATAAATTTCTTCACTATTTTTAGATACTTAAAATACAGGCAACAATCAAAATGAATAATAAGTATTACATTGTCGAATTTGAAGATGGTCTTCAAATTGTACCTAACAATTGGTTTACTTGTAAAAAAAAATCCGCAATATATTGGCCAAATGTAACAAATCAGAAAGAATATGATAAAGCAGTTGAAAAAATGAAAGATTTTAATAATAATAATTCAACAATAATATCTGTTAAAAGAATATTTACAAGTACAGGTAAGTTAAACTTTTGTTGCGGAAATCTTTATTTACAATTTTAAAAGTAATATTTTTAATTGTTATCTTTTTCAGATACTTTTATTAAAGCAAAAGAGAAATTAAAATTAGCCGAAAAATTATCAGATTTAAATTCAGATGAAGAT
Organism: Linepithema humile; assembly: GCF_040581485.1. NCBI lineage: Eukaryota > Metazoa > Arthropoda > Insecta > Hymenoptera > Formicidae > Linepithema > Linepithema humile. The sequence continues at coordinate 13,654,455 of NC_090132.1, forward strand.
ACAGAAGTTTTAAAAAATAGAAGAAGATTCTATGCAGCAAAAGTTTTTTCATCATCAAGTAGCGAAGAAGAAATTCAAAATCCTATAAAAAAAAGGAAAATAGATACTTATCCACAAGTACCACAAATTTCGAAGAATTCTAAATTACGTAATGAAAATAAAAATAAAGAAAACTTTTCATCAGCACAGGAAAATGAAATGCAGCACATGAGTTCTCAATATTCTAATTTTTCTTCAGGTATTTATCACATAAATTAATAAAGATATGTACTATATTCTGACTTTAATACTCTGATTTAGATAAATAGCACAATACTTTTTATAATTATATATATTTTTATTATTACATTTTTTGTTATTTTAGATAATTATCCAAAAGCATCCCAAATGTTAAAAAATTCTACAATACGTCATCAAGTACTCGAAAATAAAGAAAACTTTTCATCAGAAGAAGAAGATAAAATGCTCATGAGTTCACAAAATTCTAATTTTTCTTCAGGTATTTATCACATAAATTAATAAAGATATCTATTATATTCTGACTTTAATATTTTGATTTAGATAAATAACACGATACTTAATATTCACGATTCTTCTTCAGATACTTATATAAAAAGTTAAAATGTTGTGTGTGTGTATGTGTGTGTATAACATCTTAACATATTTTTTAAAAAAAATGTCTAATAAAGATAATTTTAAAACAAATTACTGTTTTAAAAGAAACGAGATAAAAGAATTAAAAAATAGTATTAAACAATTAATTTTTAAGCCACTACCAGGTGTAAATATCTTTGTTTCTACAAATAAGATGTTATAGCATTACTTATTGGACTACAATCACAAACTTTTATATTATAGATTCACAAAATATTCTTCGGCAACTCTCCAATAAAAATATATCTATTGTTTAATCTGGTACTTATTTGAATGTTTTGTTTTTAGAGTTTCATGAATTCAAACGCAATGTATATAGAAACTTTTCTGTGCTTAAGCAGAAGTTAGATTTTATTATACAAAACCAATTAGATTTTTATGAACAATGGGAACGTAATGAAAATAACAGTACAACACACTTTTCTACAGAAAGCAATGAAATAAATGTGATGTCACAATTTCCAATAGAAAGTGAGGACGCTTTAAATCAATTAGAAGAGGCTCTCATCGATAATAATTATCGTAATAACTTGGTAAAATAAATATAAATATTAATTATATATTATGTACATTAATTTTTTATAAAGTTTTTAAAAAGTTAAATTATTAAATTTTATTAAATTTTAAAGTTATTTATATATCTGCTTATTTATATGACATCTATCACATTTTTATTCTCTTAGATAAATAAACTTTCAACAATTGGTGGTAAAAATTTAAAGCAGTTAATTTTAAATATAATAAAACGAATTTTTACAATAATTATTGCGAAAGAGTATAGTTGGTATGGAAAGAAAAACAACAAAAGCTTTTCGGATTTAAAACTTTGCTCAGTTGTTATCAGTAAGTATATATGTACATACATATACCCACACATACAAACACATAAACACACACTTAAACACATAGATATTTACACTAATAAACCTATACATAATGCATATACTATACATATAATACATATATTAGATTTAGTTATTAAATTATAAAAATTAGATTAACTTTCCATCTAATTCATTAAACATCTGGTTTAAAAAAATTAAAAATATGTTGAGAGGTATATGTTTATATTTATGTTATATAAATGTTTATACGTATTTGTAGGTGCAGTTCTCTCTCAATTAAAATACCCGCAATCTACCGAACATGAAATTTCGGAACCAATAAAATCATGGCTTCGTCATGCAAATGAAAAAATAAAAAAACTGTATGCTGCACAATTAAATATTTAATACTTTTCTTTATATTTTGTTCATGTATATAATTCATACATAATATTAGCGATTTTATGTACACAATATTATGTATGTAATATTATTCATATTTAGTTATAATTTTTAGTAATATTAAGTTTATTAATTTATATTTAACAGTGATTAGTGCAATTTTAAAATGTACAAGACGTATCTTTAGCTTTCGTTTTTATATATACAAATTTTATTTTTATTGTGACTATTTTTACATTATATAGTAAATAAAAAATTTTTTAAAAATTACATATTTTATAATAAAATGTGCTTTATATGTACTATTATTTATATTACTTATACGTACTTTACCTTTTTTGAAATGTGTCTATTTCTTAAAATAATGTAATATAATAGAAGCTTTTATTTTTAGAAATTTTGCTAATAATCTTTCCTTTATGCTCATAAAGATACATACATGTCAAATGTCTATATAAAATATTTGAAAAAATATGTATTTTGAAAAAATGTTTCAAAAATTGTTTAGTTTTAAAGGAGTAATAAAAAGTAGTAATAAAACAATATCTTGATAGTGGTGTCATTAAAGCGAGATTGTCGTAATTTTTTAAAATATAAATAATTAATATGAAATTTTTCGAGAGAGAAAGAGAGAAACATTACTTATTAAGATTACTGTTTTATTGCTTTCTTAACTTAAAACTAAACAATTTCTGTTTAAATCTTTTTAAAAAATATATTTTTTAAAGACATTTTAAATAAATATTTAAAATAAATATTTTTCTGGGTGGTCTTTATAGTCCGATTTTATATTTAGAATCTTCTTATGATTTCATTCAACTAATGAAATAATGTTGCGCAACCATTTTGTTGATTGAATGTTTTAAAATGATTTCGAATATAAGATCGGATTATTAACACCATCCTATATTCAATAATTTTATTTGGATTTTATCTGGATAAAAAAAGATATCCAGGGGACATTGTTGGGATCTAATTTAATCATATGTAAGATATCCCAGGAATATCCCAGGGATTTATTTTTGGATGTCCTACGGATATCTGAAAAGCGGACATTCGGATATCCCACGGATGCCCTACGGATATCCTACGGCTTTGTACAGACATCCCAGGGATATCTGAAAATCCTTTACATTACATCCCACGGACATCCGTAGGATGAAATTTTGCTATGTGGGAATATTCCTGATTGCGTCATCGGCCACTATGTGGAATTTTACTGACTCGCCAAAAAGAGTAAAAGCGATTTTTCCGAGTGTATAAACGGGGTAATTATTTATACCATTTAACTGTAAAACGTTATTATAAGTAATATTTAAATTTTGAGGCACAAAATTTTCCTTAATTATGTTAGGACCGGAACCGGTGTCTAGCATAAAGGTTATGGGCAAAATCATTTCGTTAATTTTTATTTTGACAGTAGGCACGCGACTCTGCTTGTTAAGATTTACAGTTACGGGCCAAATTTCCGAAGGATCACTTTTTACGCATTTTTCTGTGAGGTCGACGGGCGTGAAGTCTGGTCGGACCACTGCGGTACACCCGATTTCGAGGGGCCGTTCCCGTTTCCTTTTCTTTTACGATTATTGCTTGCAATGCGTAATTGACAATTTTCAATTAGGTGCCCGTTTTCTTTACAATAACGGCAAAACGTTCCGTCAGCAGAATTTGCTCGTTGATTAGAATTTGAACGGCAGTTTTTAGCTGTATGGCCCAAGTTATTACAAATTTGGCAGATGATTCTGGTTTGATTATTAAGATTTGCTTGCTCATTTTGTTTTTTCCAACAATTATTGGCAGAATGGCCCGGTCGGTCGCACCACTGGCAAATTATGGAGACCTTATTGTTAAAATTACTTGTTTGGTTATTAGAATTATTTAAGCGGCAATTTTTTCCATTATGACCCGGTTTAAAACATAATTGACATTTTATGGTATTTTCTTGCACCATATTTATCGACCGTTGAGCTTGAGGATCACGTAATCGACACTTTTCTGCACTATGTCCGCGTTTTTTACAAATCTGGCAAATTAGGATTTCAGTACCTAAATTATTTTGTTTAAAAGAGTCTGCCATTTGCATAAGTTTTCTACAATTAGCTGCTGAGTGGCCAATTTTAAAGCAAATTTGACAAATTCCGGTGGAACAATTTTCCTGTACATTATTTCGGTCGGAGTTAGCAGGTCCATGTCGTAAATCTGTAATAGCACGAAGCTCTCTTTCTATGCGTAGGGCATCTGTTACAGTCGCCTGTACGTCTAAGTTTCGAGCGATCCTCTGCTCGATTTCGGGTTTTAGACCTCGGATGAAACATTTACACATGTCTTTTTCTAAAGATGCTCGCACGTTGTGATCTGTTAACGCGTGTTCTGAACTACGACAAGCTTCTCGTATCTGTTTTCCTAAGAGTTTTACACGATTAGCATAAGTGACGACATCCTCGTCATTCTTTTGATATACGTTTCCTAATTCTCCCTGTAGCTGATACACATTTTTAGATCCGCCGTAAATTTGTTTTAGATATTTAGTTAATTGAGCTACTGTTTCGAAATCTTGATCTCTAATTGTTCGTCGCGCTTCGCCTACTATTCGCGTTCGTAAAATTTTAGTAAATTGAAGCTCTGCTTCATTGGGCAACATAGACTTTGCCTCTTCGCATCCTTCGATAAAATAATTTAATGGGATATTTTTTCCGTCAAAAAATGGAACGGCTTCGACCGCGTATTTTAAGGTAGCAAACGGATTACCTTGCGCCATATTTTTCACCCTTTTATTGTCACTTGGACTTAGTTTAAATTTTAAGTGTTGGCTCTCACCACACGGTCTAATAGTCTCGTCACCAGAATCGTCGGAATCGTACTCGGGAACACTAGGTTCCACTAAAAACGCTTCAATTTCAGGTTCGTTAGCGTTGAGTTTAATTCGTTTAAGGACGCGAGCGGAGGAGGCTGCTGGAGTGGATGTGTGAAGTGTATCTAATGTGTCTGATTTAGTTTTTTTTTTGCTTTTTATTGCGGCATTAAATTGTTCTTGTATTTTATCTTTATCGGAGTTAGACCTCGTTGTCATTCCTACCTCTCAAAAATTGCACTTTTCATCCCGGACGAGCCCCCAATTTTTATTCTTTCTATCAAGTCTGTTACGTCCTGATAGATGTAGAATTTTTTCGTTGGGCTCGGCGATCGACGTAAACGGGCCTGACCGCACGAGCCGAGCGGCACGTTTAGGACTTGCGACGGGTCAGCGACTGGAAGAGTCGTTTTTACTCCGTCAACAAGTCAACCGCTCGTGGTTCCCTTTTTGGGTCAAGGAATTGAATCCCTATTACCCGGGACGGAACCTTTGTGCGCAATTTGAGAGGGAAGGTGTGAGGGGGTAACGAACGAGGAGGGTGTGGTTAAATGAAAAAGGACAAAAGTTTAATTTACTAAAGACAACATTTTAATTTGATTGAATTTATAATTAGGATACAAAAACTTAATTCTTGATCGCATGTGTTAATAATTTTATTTCTGTATTCTTTACAATAGTGTGTGTGTGTGTGTGTGAGTGTTTCATTTTTCCGGAGGGAGGACAGAAGAAATAATAAAATAAAGAGGAATGAACTGACTTACTCGTTGCAGGATAGTTTCGGATCGGGTTGAATATGTTCGGTGGTTCTGAGCAGGCGCTCCGTTGAGGGATGGTGTGTAGGCGTCGGACCCTTTTGTAAACGTGTGGGCACCCTGCTGCAGGATGGTGTCGTCAGGGTGATGGACCCTCTACTTGAGATGCACCACTTGGTCGTGACAAAGCATCGACTTTTTTTTTATTTCGCGGCCCGAACTACTCGAAAAACTGTCTGAAGGACTTGGCAAAACTTGCTTGATGAACTAAGTGACTAATTGTGTATAATTGCGTATGGAGCCACCAAAACACGGGTTTTTATACCCTTTCCTTGGGGTGGATCCATTTGGAAAATCTTAGGTTTTTGAAGCAGGGATCGAATAGGAATTAGTCTTGTGAGAAGATTTTTAATGTGGGAGAGGGTGGCGTCATTTTTAGCTAATAGGATTAGGTTTAGGTAATTAGGTTACTTGGAATGGGGGTAGGAAGAAAGGGGCCCTAACAAATAAGGAATAGCGTCGTTTTGGGTCCATATGCGATGGGGGTAGGTTTTTGAGGTGGCGTAACCCGGTTGGTGTTAATTAGTATAGGTGGGGTGCATCTTAGTGTCTTAAGATCTAGGTGGGCGTAGTCTTTAGACCGTACGACGAAATGAAGGGTGGTCTATAGAAGTACTTGCCCCGATTCCCGGCTTTCGGATTGGACGGTTGAGAATCGGTATATGAGTTCGCGAGGCCTTGGGTCACTGATCTAATAAATTTGACAGTTTACGACTGTCGCGTGGCCCTGGGGTCGCGTGGAGAGTGCGATTAATGCATCTCGGTTTCCCAGACCTACTGAACACGTGCACCGTATCAGGTGTCATGCCTTCTAGGCGTGCGACTGTGGTCATTGCCCGATCGTCACTCGGTAAAACCCTATCTACTAGGGTTTTCATAGGCGGAATCCAAGTATATGGCTAGCTGGTGCCAGTTTTTATTTCTTACTTTAAACATCTGGAGTCGACTAAAGACTCCGGTTACCGCAAGTTTTGACTTTTATGATTTTTCTGACGACGATAGGCACGCTGACCGACCAAGGTATTTTCAAATATCTATCCCCCTTGCTATTTTTCTCTGTGAGAAAGTTCGAGCTCCTGGTGTCTCGTGAGAAAAACAGCTCTGGCGTTATAATATTCTTTAAGAGTTTTTTGTTGGTCCCGTGTTTACTAGGTCTGGTATTTAACAAAAAGAAAAGAATCGTGAAGTCTGATCAGGACGTAACAATAATAATTATTATTATTACATAATTTATGTTTTGTCATAATTTCTAATGATTTATTACAAATATATAAAATAAATAAATTTGTATGATATATTGAAAGATAAAATATCAAATCTTTAATATGATTTAAGAGAATTGTATACATAAAAATTTTTCATTTACAATACTTCATCTAAGAAATAAGAATATTACTATAACTGTTTAAAAGAGCTAAATTAACATTTGCTTTGGTTATTAAAAAACTAATTTAAGATAGTTCTGGCATTTTTATCGTGGTTAACTAAGCCATTATGATTATCAGTCGAAACAACGTAACTATATTAATAAAATTGAAATTAATTAAGTAGTAAGTTCTTAGTGCAGAATGAAGTTAATATAATAAATAATACCCAAACACGGTATTTAAAAAATATATTCTGTTGATGGTGAATGTGTTTTTTATAAGTCGCTTCATATTGTATAGACTATTTAAAGTAAACAAAAGCTGATTTGCATAAATCATACATATTTTATACAGAATATACAGTATTGATCAAAAAACAAAACAAAAATCTGCAAAAAAAAGATTAAAACAAAGAAAGCTTACATTTTATGATTATTATTACTTAAACTTTCTGTTAATTTTTATTAATTCTGTTACATTTAAAAAAAATTTTTTGATTATTTTTATACATGTACATTTCAAATCATGATAAAACAAAAAAATATAATCATATCAAAGTTTACAAAAATCCCATGACACCTCCCACTACGTTAACGCATGTGTAAAGTGTAACGAACTATTTCCCTCTCTCTCCTCCTCCTTCTAAATTAAATGCTCACATAATTAATGAATATTTTATATACCTGCATTTAAACAACGTGCGTACGTACATACTTCTAACAATTTTTTTAAATGTTTACGTTTTTTATTTACTTTATGTTGAATGATGTATCAATAGAATACTACAATGGAAGTTTAAAGATTCCGTACAATTATATTATTATTAACTTTGCACACAAATAAAAAAACTTTGTAAGATATATTAGATATATTATAGAAAGAAATAAAAATTACGGGCATTTTTTAATCCATTGCAATTTGTTCGAATAAGGAGTTGGATGCACAGCAATTGTGGGTTATATGCTTGTTATACCTTCTATTTGTTTGTGGTGCTGATTCTGAGTTAACTATTCGCCATTAATACCAATTGTCAGTTCTAATGCCTGCGCTTGCACGTGCTTCATTTTTGATTAATTTTTACTATTAACATTAACATTTGCTTATCCACAAACTTGCTTTCACGGTTGTATTTATTAAAAACAGAGTAAACCTACCACAAAGATGTCCTTCAAATGTAAAAGATTTCTTAGCCTCAGTGCGAGGCAGAAAAGAAGGCGGTTATCTTCATTTCAAGATCATCTAAAAGACTCTTCAGCACAGGAATTTGATGGTTCTACATCAGATGAAAATTCAGAGAACGATGAACCATTACAAAATCAAGCACTACATTTTGCTCTAACTGTTAGTGGAGACAATCTCCAGAATAATGAGGAACAAGCTGACGAAGAGGAACAGCGTTCTAACAGAGGTGAAGAAGCGGAAAATAATGAAGACATTGAAGAAGACGATGATGAAATTGCTAAGGAAGATGAAGAAGAAAGAAAGAAGAGGAAGAAGGAAACATTAGTAAAAATACTGAAGAAGTAGAGGGTGGTAATGTTGAATGTGAATTGAATGTGGAAGAACAAAATAATACATCCAATTCTTTGGAAAGTGTGGAGAATAATGTACTACAAAATCCACATGATTTCAAGAAAAAGGCATTAAAAAATGCATTTTTAGTAGCCAATATAAAACACAAACAAGGTAATTTATTACTTCAAACATTACGTGAGCACCCATTTAATCTGGGTTTCCTACCAAAAGATGTGAGAACCTTACTATGTACCCTTGCTGCTCCCGCTACTACACGTGTCCAAGAAATACCTAGAGGAGAATATCTGCATATCGGATTGAAGTATGCTTCAAAAAAAATTGGAAAACCTTCCTGCTGAAATATTGCCAGAGAGTGTGGAAATCGATTTCAGCACTTGTTGTGCCCTTGGTAATAGGGCACGGTTCGGGATCTGCCAAGGAGTTAGGCCGGGAATCCGGGAATAATCCTTTGACGTTTTTTTAATAAAAAAACAGTCTTCCACATATTTATTGATCTCTTGATTCATTACAAATTCCCTTACTTCTATGTAATCTAGGTTCCGTCAGGAATCCTTGCCTTAGTGTAGTATCACGGAGCCCCAAGTTATTCTTATTCGCTTTTAGCGAATTGTTATAATTCGCGTTCTTCTAGATTTGTGGTCCCAACGGACATACGTCCGTTTCTTGTGACTGATAGTTTTAGACCCGCCGTCGTGATCTCGCGACGGCGATTTTATATATGTGAAACTGCACTTGATTGCAGTTTTAACGATCTAACTTGCTGACGAAATTCGATCGTTCGTCAGCATTGTCGCGTAAAAAGTGAATTAGGTTTTAATTTTCGCTGCGCGATTTATCCGGTGTCTCGCATGAGCCAGAAACTGAATATTAGATATCTTAATCTGATATGCAATAGATATTTTCTTATATTTTATTAATATATATATATTTTATTATTAATAATTGGTTGTGGTTCTTTGGACCCACAACATCCTCCCCCCGTTGAGAAAAGAAAACGAGGAGATACGAGTTTTCGTAACCTTGAGGCTCCATTTATTTATTCTAAAATGGATTTCGTTCTTTCCATAGTTTTATTCCTAATATAATGGCAAGTATTATGGCAACTACAACAGCTATGCTACTTGTTGTCATAGGATAGACAAATGCTTGTTCTGCGAATGGATTTTTTAGATTGTCGTTAACATCTTTATTTATTTCTTCAAGTTTATTACTGAGGTCCATTAATTCTTTCGGATCTTGTATAATTTTTTTAAATTTTAGTCCTTGCAATGGACTTTTCTTATTTTGTGTATTCTGATCTTTGCTAAATGTTAAATTAAAATTTGGTAAATAAGTTTGTATATTCGCGATTTGCTCAACGTTTTTTGTTTTTATTGTCATATCTGTTGCAATTACCTTACAGTTTTCTTTTAACGTTATTTTTCCTGTTCGCTTAATTACTACAACAGTTTCTTTATTATTTTTACAATGTATATATATTTGTTGTTCCTTAAGTGTAGAGTACAACCATGTATTTGGTGTTCTTAATGCTATCCATAAAGTTTGATTACTCTTAATATAACGCTTATCGCAATTATCCGCATTTTTTGTTATATGTGAGTACGTTTGTATTTCGCAAAGAGAATTTGTGTTTACAATATAAATAGGACTATAAGGTTCGCATAAATATGTATTGTGTACATTGATACATTTATTTAAGTTTTTTTTTGTTATAGTCATGTATGTCGGTCCGTCTGTACTTATCGCGATTATATGTTGATTTACTTCAGTGAAAACGAAAATGTTGTCATGGTCATGTATAGGTAAAGGAATTATTTTTATTATTTTGTATTTAGGAAATGTTATCAAAGAGAATTGTAGTATAGTATAAATATTTGTATTGTCATAGTATGCGCTTGTGGTAATTAATTTTTTGATGGTATTCCATTCTTCTATTTTGAGTCCAAAGGAAAATTGTGTTCCTTGAGGCAAATGAGGCGTCGCTTCTTTTAATTCAGAAATTATTTTTTCTATTGGTGTTATTTTTGGATTTAATATTCCGTTTTGTATTTGTGTCAGAAAATCCATAATATCTTGAATGTCTCGCTGTAGATCAGTTAGAATTGCATTTATTATTAGAAAGTGTTCTAATATATCTTCTCGTTTAATTTCATCTGAGATTCGATTGTAAATATTTTTTGTAGCGTTTTTTAATAATTCGTTATTATGTTCTAGTGTATCTTCTAGCTTATTTATGTGTGTAAGCGTTGTGTTTAATATTTTTATTTGCGTTTTTGCGGCGTGTTGTGTTATTTGTTCGTTATTTTTTATCAAGTGTAATTGTTCCTTAATATTTTTCTCGTCATCTGCGTCCATGGTTCCAAATAGAGTTTTAGCGATACTACCTATCCCGTTTATTAATCCGCGTCGTTTGTCGGAAGGTTTTTTATAAACGGTATTTATTTGTTTTATCGATTCCGTCAATTGATTAATGTTCTTTTCGATTATTAACTTCATGTTTCGGCATGGTTGTTTAGTGGATTTATTATTAATTTCATTACAAATTTCATCCGTATCTTGTATTTTTTCCTTAATACGTTTAAATCTTATATTTATTGCCGTAATATCTAATTTTATTACTAGTTTCCATTTTGTTTCGATGAGATTTAGTTCTCCTATTTGTTCATAATATAGCCCTGGTTCTTGTGAGAAGTACTCTATCTTGACTGGGGATATTGTTTCAGTTCTCACCTTGATTAGTTTATCCTCTAGTATAGCGTACCTGGAAGTTTTATGCTACGTGTTATATTATATCAATAGTGTAGGGTGTTACGATAATTTTTTATATGTGCGTGTTCTGCATTTTGTCCTTTGAAAGGGTCTTGTGATTCTCGCGACTGCTACTGTGTGTCAGTTCTTGTTAGATCGTGCTTAATAATGGATCCTTCTTTTGAAAATTTAATTATTATTGTGCGGCCTACGACCGGCCAGCGAGTGGTGATTGTGCGTGAGTTAACTACGGCGGAGCTATTGGAGGACGTAGTTCCTGCTTACGTTCAGGGTTCGGTGGAGCGATGTCATATTCGCTGCGGAAGAACGGCCCTTACTCTTGAACTCATCGAAGGGTTGCGTAGTGTGGTGTCGAGGCAGTTTCGATTTGGTGGGCATCGTCGTCGTCGTGTGGGGTATTTAGAGTGGCGACGTGCAATGTTGGCCATACTCGAGGCGACTTGCACCCTGAATCGGATTTTTTGGCTCCAGGAGGAGGCCAGCGAGAACGAGGATTATCCTGATTCTCCATAATGCGGTAAGTGTGATTTAGTTTTCGATAAAATGCTTAATGCGGTTTGCATGCACCAGCATTGTTTTTCGCCCCTTTTTTATAATGTAGTTAACGCTTGATTTTTTCTCAATTACTATGTAAGGTCCTGTCCATAACGCGTCAAGTTTTTTCGAGCGTCCTCGTCTTAGTGTTTCGTCGTATAATAATACCTTGTTGCCTGCTCTAAGTGTGCTTATATTAGCCTTTTTGTCGTAGCTTTCTTTTGACTTTGCTTTCTCCTCTTGCATGTTCGCTTTCGCTACCTGGTGTGCTGTACGCAATCTTTCTTTGAATTCGGATATGTAGTCATCATACGTATACGTTAATTTCGGAGGACATGTCAGGGCCGTAGGGAGCGTAACCTGGTGTCCGTACAACAGTTCAAATGGCGTATAACCTGTCGCTGTGTGTGGTGTAGTATTGTATGTAAACATCGCGTAGGGCAGCCATTCGTCCCAATCGGTCTGATCTCCGTTTATGTAGTGTCGCAAGTACTCTGCTAGTGTCCTGTGCGATCTTTCGAGCGCGCCGTTACTTTCCGGGTGGTACGCGCTTGTACGAATCTTCTCAATTTTTAACAGTTTGCAAGTGCTCTTAAACACTTCGCTTATAAAATTCGTTCCCTGGTCGGTGAGAATTTTATCAGGCACTCCGTATTCCAAAATTATTTTTGTAACGAATGCCTTCGCTACTGTACCAGCTTCCTGATTTTTGATGGGCATTGCCTTGCTCAATTTCGTGAAATGATCTTGGAATGTTAGTACGTATTTATTTCCGGTTAGAGTTACGGTTAACGGTCCTACTATATCTAGTGCGCATTTTTCGAATGCCCTATCCGGAGTATCGGTAATAATCATTGGCGTTTTACTTCGCCGTTTTAATTTATTCTTTTGGCAATGCTCGCATTTGGCGATGTATTGTTTTACGTCTTTTGTTAACCCTTTCCAGTTGTGAGTTAAACGGATTCGATTTATGGTGCGTTGCACGCCTTGATGCCCGCCTATCGGTGCATCATGATACTCATATAATATTTGCTGTTTCTCTTCCTCCGTGTACCTTTTTATCTCTTTTTCGCTATCTCTTTCTTCTTCCTCTTCGTCACTCTCTTTCTCCTTGTCGATTATATGTATAGCGTGAGCGACGTTGCGACTTAGTGCGTCAGCATTTGTATTGTATTTTCCGGCTTTGTGTACGATTTCATAGTCGTACTCTTCCAATTTCAGTCTCCATCTAATTAGACGAGATCCTGGATCGGTCACGTTAAACAACCAAATTAGCGGTTTATGGTCGGTGACAATTTTAAATTTGGTCCCGTATAGGTACGGTCGAAAATGTTTGACCGCCCACACAATCGCGAGTAATTCTTTTTCCGTCGTGTTATAATTTTGTTCTGCACGAGAAAGAATTCTGCTAGCATAAGCTATTGGTCGGTCTTGTCCTATCATTCCTTGTGACAAGATACCTCCTATCGCGAAATCCGATGCGTCGGTAGTCAGTATAAATTCATCGTTGAAATTTGGGTACTGCAAGACGGGGGCGGTAATTAGTTTCTCTTTTAGATTGTCAAAAGCTTTTTGCTGCTCTTGTGTCCACTCGAATTTTACTCCCTTTTTAACTAATTTTGTGAGTGGTTGGACTATTTTCGAAAAATTTTCGATAAACCGTCTATAATAGCCCGCCAGTCCTATGAATGATTGCACATCCTTGACTCGTTTTGGCGTAGGGAAATTCTTTACTGCCTGGATTTTTCCAGGGTCAGGCATAATTCCATGTTCGGTAATTATGTGTCCTAAATATGCCACTTCTTTTCTAAGAAATTCACACTTGTCCGGCCGTAATTTCAGATTATTGTCGCGTATTTTTTGTAATACTTCTAATAGTCGCCGGTTGTGGTCTTCTAAACTAGCGCCGTATATCACGATGTCGTCTAAATAGACCAGACACCGTATTCCTTGTATGCCCGCCAGAATAGTATTCATTAATCTTTGAAACGTTGCCGGGGCATTCTTTAGTCCGAACGGCATCCGATTAAATTCATAATGCCCGTAGGGCGTTGAAAAAGCCGTTTTTTGCTTATCTCTGTCTGCCATGGGTATTTGATGATAGCCCGATGCCAGATCTAACGTTGTAAAATATTTTGAATTCCCTAGTTGGTCCAAAATATCTGTTATATTTGGCAGTGGAAAAAAGTCTCCGACTGTTAGGTCGTTTAATTTTCGGAAATCGACCACGACTCTCATTTTAGGTTTTCCCGAAGCGTCTGTTTTCTTTGGTACCACCAAAAGTGGTGCGTTCCATTGACTCGAGCTTGGACGTACGATATCGTTTCTTAACATTTCCTGTACCTGTCTATTTACTTCGGCCTTATGCTTCTCCGGTAATCTATACGGTCGCGTATTCGCGGGTGCCGTACCGGCTCGAGTTACGATCTCGTGTTGCAGTGCCTCGGTGCAGGTCAGGGGTTCTCCGTCCAAATGGAATACATCATCGAAATCTTCGCAGATTTTAAGTAGAGTTTTTCGCTCTTCGTTATTTAAGTGATCGAGACGAAGCGCCTCTTTAATTCGTTGCATGCGTGACAAGGGAATTTCCTTTGGTATATACGTCTGAGCTATTAATATCTCGGCATTTTCTTCTGTCTTTACTTCTTCAATTTCTACTACTGGAGCTTGCATTTCTATTTTAGTTTCGGTAGTATTTATTATGCTAATCGGGCAACTATTATTTTTTGGCTCGACTAGGCAATTTCCGATAAATATTCCTGGTCTAGTTTCCACTGCTTGGATTATTCCTGCTGTGTTTTCTTTAGTTATGGCTGTTATAATAGTTTCGCTTCTAGCTTCTAAAGTAAACTTTTTGCATGGGAAAAGCGTAAATAAATTTTTATCGATGCGTAGTTTTTTGGTAGTATAGTCCCAAGATGCTTGATATTTTTGTAGGAAGTCAGCTCCGAGGATTCCGTCATATTCGATAGGAAAGTCGTCTTTTATCACGTTTAATTCATGTTTAACATTTCTTGTTTTTAACGGAATAGTTGCTTGCATTACGCCTATAGTATCCGCGCTTTGTGCCCTGTTGCGCCAATGATTGTTATCTTTTTATCGTATATTATGGTTTCATCTTTCAATTTATTCAATTTTATTAGACTCATGGTAGCTCCTGTGTCGATCAACATATTTATTTTATCGTCAATCACTTCATTCATGGGTAGTGAAATCAGATCGAGCTCAGTGTGTGCATGATTTATCTCATCAGCTGTTAGTACCTTATGCTCTCGTACTGTCTTAGCTGTTGCTTTAATTGTTTTCCTTTCTGCATCGTCGTCCTCAGTCTTGCGATGCTTATTAGTTTCATTTATGGTATTTCGCGTGTTTGATTCTTCATTTATTTTCTTATTTTTAGTATATTCCGGTTTTCCGTTTAATATCCAACATTCGGTACGGTTATGTCCGGATTTCTTGCAATAATTACAATGTTTATCCAGCGTATTAAATCTTGATCCGCTCGGTTTAGGCAAAGTGAATTGATTACCGTAGCGGCTCGTTCGGCAATCGCGACCGTAATGTCCTTGCTTGCCGCATTTATGGCATTGAATTGCCTTAGGATTATTAAAACTTTTATTCGCGTTGTACGCGGAATCATGTGGTCTCTTTAATTTTTCCTCTGCTTTGGCCCCTTCGATGGCTTCTTGCAGGGTTGCATATCGTTGCGCGCGTATTATCATTCGTATATCCTCGCGCAGTCCATACACAAAGTTTTGTAGCGCTTGCTGTTTAACTGTATCTAATATAGTGCGTTTATCTTGCGGTGTCTTTCCTGGACTGTCTGTTAGAGATTCGTATAGCTGCATCGCTAAATGGTCTGCTCGTGCCCCATATTCTACTGCACTTTCTCCGGGTCGTTGTTTCAAATGATTAAATTCAATTTGAATCGATGCAGGATTTTTCTTAGGGTAGTAAAAGCTTTCCAGTTCGTTTTTTAACTGTTCAAACGATCTGATATCTTTGATCTCAAAATTTATTAATGCTTTGCCTTGCAATTTAGTCGACATTATGACGTCGAGTAGCTCGTCTGCGAACTCGGGCTTTATATACTTCATTGCACATGTACAAGCGCTTAGAAATGATTTTAAGTTCGTTCGTGACGTACCGTCAAAAATAGGTATTAAATTTATCGCGTTTTTTGATGTCATGTAGCGTTGTGCGTCAGTGGATTGTCTGTTTCGTATGTCTTCAGTAGTTCGACCGTATGAAATGTCGGTTTCGCGTTCTTGTCGCGGATTTCGTTCGTGATGATGCGCATGAAGATACTCAAATAATGTCGCGATCTGTTCGCGCATTTCGTGCATTGTTTCTTCTAGTGCTGAAATCTGATTTTTATTTTTTGGGCGTGTTCCCGTTCGAAGTCCGCTGGCTTCGTTTTCTCTTGTATTTTGCTCCATTAACGCGGATATTTCGTTTTCTATTTCGATGTCTGCCTCACTCTTCCTTCTTTGAGACATTTTTTCGTTTCTTCTTTCACGGATTTCGTCCGGATCAAATATGCTACTATCGTATGATGTTAGCTCAAACTCGCTGTAATCTGACACGCGGCTTGGTGTTTTACTAATGTTAGGTCTAGTCTTTTTAGTTTTTACTTCTATCACGGTATCGTTAAGAGCGGGAATTAAACTCGAATCGATATCTTCGAAAGTGTAATCTCGTTTAGTTTCTATGTTTGCATCTAATTCGTCGTCGGTATCACCGTCCGAGTTTGTGTATTGTAATGTACGGCGTACGTTATCGCTTATGTCGCGAGTCGCGTCTTCGATAACGCGTATCGGGTTTAACGCTGTGCGGATTGCGTGTCGCGCTTGGTTGCTTAATAGCCATGACCTATTTCGTATGGGACCGGGATCGCTTTCGCTTTTGTACATTCACGCGTTTTTATATTTTATATAATGGTTCGGACTTACAGTAGTAGTAGTATGATCGCTCGCATGTTGCCTCGTCCTTAGCTGCGGTTCGCTGTCCGGCTGTAGATCGTAGGCTGTAGGTGTAGGTCGCTCGGCTGCTTTCTGCGGCTGGCTCCTATTTCGCTGACTCCGCTCGGCACTGCTTGGCTCTGGATAGTCTGCTGCTGCGCTGCTACTCTGCTTACCGTTGCGTTGGTCGGGGTCTTCTCGTTTCAATAATCTCCGTATTGAAACTTGTCCGCCGACTATTTTGCACTCAATTTTCGGCTGCTTACTGCTGCGTTGGTCGGGGTCTTCTCGTTTCAATAATCTCCGTATTGAAACTTGTCCGCCGACTAATTTTCACTCACTTAAAATTTTTTCTTTTTGTTTCAGGCTCTGGACTTTCCGGATTCTTGGTCCCGAAGGAGAGGCAGATCCCACCGCTGCCACCAGATATTTGTTGTGCCCTTGGTGATAGGGCACGGGTTCGGGATCTGCCGAGGAGTTAGGCCGGGAATCCGGGAATAATCCTTTGACGTTTTTTCAATAAAAAACAGTCTCCCATATATTTATTGGTTTCTTGTTCTATTACAAATTCCCTTACTTCTAGTTAGTCTAGGTTCCGTCAGGAATCCTTGTCTTAATGTGGTATCACGGAGCCCCAAGTTATTCTTATTCGCTTTTAGCGAATTGTTATAATTCGCGTTCTTCTAGATTTGTGGTCCCAACGGACATACGTCCGTTTCTTGTGACTGATAGTTTTAGACCCGCCGTCGTGATTTCGCGACGGCGATTTTATATATGTGAAACTGCACTTGATTGCAGTTTTAACGATCTAACTTGCTGACGAAATTCGATCGTTCGTCAGCATTGTCGCGTAAAAAGTGAATTAGGTTTTAATTTTCGCTGCGCGATTTATCCGGTGTCTCGCATGAGTCGGAAACTGAATATTAGATATCTTAATCTGATATGCAATAGATATTTTCTTATATTTTATTAATATATATATATTTTATTATTAATAATTGGTTGTGGTTCTTTGGACCTACAACACGTACAACCGCGTTTCATCCGCAATCTAATAGTTCGTTAGAAAGATCTCATCACGCGCTAAGTGAATATCTAAAACAATACGCAAACGAACAAAAACAGTGGGATAGATGGATAAGTCTCGCGATGTTTAATTATAACACGAATGTACACGAAGCTACTAAACACACACCTTATGAATTAGTTTTCGGAAAAATAGCACGAATCCCGTCAAACGAACCTCTAGCACTAGACGATAAATTAGCAAGTTATGACGAATATCTTATAAATTTAGTAACCCAATTACATGCAATTCAGAAAAATGCCCGCCACAATGTTGTCGACGCCAAAATCAAATAAAAAAAATACTACGACAAAAAGATTAATCCGCAAACATTCAAACCTGGCGATCATGTATTTTTATTAAAAGGCCCTAAGCCTGGCAAATTCGGAAATCAGTACACAGGCCCTCATGAAATATTAGAGATATTGAATAAAAACAATGTAAGAATAAGAATAAAGAAAAACAGTCGGGTAGTGCATATTAATAGATTACGAATCTCACACATCCAACCGACTACAAACAAATAAGTAATAAACAAAGATACATGCTGATAAAGAACATGAAATATATTGAGCCGACATAAGCAGTAGAAAAATTCTATACATATTGTATACTAATATCAATCCTAAGTATGAATTTCTAGATGGACGCCAATGCCAGAAGAATAATAATTATAGCCTTGTTAATTTCCTGGCTAAATGACGCAGATGGATTAATAGGGTACGATTGTGGATCGGCCTCAACAAATATAACTACTTTATCACCATTGGACATAGAAGAATGTGACATACCAGAGCCGAAAATAGACTCTCAAAAAACGTATATACAATTACTCCAAATTAACGAATTCTCATCCGCAAGGGTTATCCAGTGCAAGGTGGAAATTGACAGGTTAATTAGAAGATGCAAAATGTTCTCGCACTCCATGGATGTTCATAACGGAAAACACGCCTATATAGAAGAAGTTTCACGCAAAGCGTGTCAAAAAATGCATAACTATGGAACCTACCAAATAGACAACACTCACATAGTTGGATTAAAATCCAATCAAACTGCAACACGCCCAGTGACCTTAGCTGGACAAGTAAACCTTGATGGAAGCTGTTCAGGAACCACGTATAGCGATCCATATGGCACGTGGGAAGAGGCCGTAGTTCTGGCTACTATAAGACTCACATTACAAGACTACATAGCTGACGTAAAAATAAACACGAATAAAGTTTTATTAAGATCTAGAGTAACATGCGCACTAAGCGTAACACATTGCACTGATATCGAAGGAAAAAATACTTATTGGGAATCAGTGCCCGCAGATACTTGCCAATTTGGCACTAACGGAGTATTATACCAAGGATACGCGGATAAATTAACCGACATTACCGGAAAAGAAGCCCAAACCGTTACTCTATCACCACTGAAGACACAGTATTTGCACTAGCAAAAAGAGAAATTTATACTGTTTGTGGGTATATCGTTGCTCGCACAGAACACCCAAAATTAATAATTTTCGAGACCGAACCAAGCATCGCAATCTTTCGAAAAGAATCCCGTGTTTCTAATTTAGACATTTTTACGTACATGAATTCGAAATTTGTATATGTAGAAAAGCATATTTGCACTCAAATGAGCAGTTTATATAGAAATCTCTTACTCCAACAATGCCGACTAGAACAACAAATACTACATAATTCATTGGCCAATCACCAGATATTTTTGCTTACCATTTTATGAAAGGACCTGGGTACACGGCTGTATTATCCGGAGAAGTGATTCACATAATAAGATGTGTACCTGTTGAAGTAAAAGTAGCGCAAACCGAAGAGTGTTATGATCAATTGCCTGTAGTACGAAATAACGAAACACAATTTCTAACTCCGCAAACTCACATACTATTAAGACAAGGAACTCAAATTACATGCAATCTATTTGCTCCGCCCATGTATCTCTTAGGAGATGCCTGGTACAGACTCACTCCAAAACCAATGCATACCGTGCCTCCAATCACCATAAAACCAATGACAAAAACTAACTGGAATTATATTAGTCCTGGGTCGCTTGCCACAAGTGGCATATACAACGAAAACGATTTAAAAGAAATCAGAGACCACATTATGTTCCCCGCAGAGAGACCGGCAGTGTTAAACACACTAGCTAGAGGAATGATGGGGCAATCCACTACAATGCACGGCGGAGGATCTTTTGCCAATTTCCTAGACGAAGCATCTATTGAGAAAATAACCATCTCAGCATGGAAAAAATTCTGGAACAAATTTCTTATATTTGGTAATATAAGCGCAGGTTTCATAGGAATATATCTGGCGGCCAGAGCTATAAAATTAATATTGGATACGATCGTGCATGGCTACGCGCTGCACACTGTATACGGATGGTCCGTATACCTACTTGGAGTCTGGGACTCCATGACTCAACTTTTACTACACGTGGGGCTCAGAAAACGAGAAGATAAAAATAACAACGCAATCGCATCATTAACTGAAGAAGGAGAAATAAAAGAAGACACTGATCTTCAGGGGACTTACCCCTCGCTCCCACTAAAGGAAACGACCGCATATAAATTTTCTTTAAAAGAATAATCGATTATTTTACATCTCTCTTCTTATAAAATTAAAGGAAGACAAGCCTTTGTTCTACACCAATTTTCCTCTCCTTCTGCATCATTCTCGTCCTCCAAACAACCGCCTTTGATAATTTCAATAAAAGTCACACGCCAGAAGCCCTCAATTTAAAACCTTTTTTTTTTTTAGAAAAAATGAGTATCCAATTCATCAACACCAAAAACCTATCCCGCTCCACCATGGGAGTTAGGGTAGTGAAAGCAATATCACCTACATTATTCTGGGTCCACCTCACCCACTGCGATAAGCAGTTTGATGAATTTATGGAAGACCTGAACGAATATATGGACCGAAGAAAAGATAAATTCCTAATCATGCCGTATTATCTAAAAGAAGGTGACGTAGTAGCGGCCCGCACGAACAAAGGATGGCAAAGAGCCGTCCTCATAAAATTTAATAAAGACGACACCGTGCAGTTGATGCTGCGAGACTGGGGAGCGTTCATACGCCACCCAAAATACGGCCTATATCGATTGCCGGACCATTTCTTCTGGAAAACTGGCACGCCATACCGTGTGGCTTTGCTTACGCCAAGCCCGCCACCCAAGGATTACTATGGCCCCACAGGGTCAGAACGCTGTTGAAGGGCCTAACCGAAAACCGGGAAGGAAGCTTCCAGATACTCAAACCCATAAGAGAAGAAGGTGCACTGGTCCGTCTCACTATAGTACAGCAGCGAGGCGTCATTGCTCAAGATGTGTTACAAGACCTTATGCACCTAGGGGTCGTACAAAGGGCCTCGACCCCCGCTGTGGTAGTATATCCCACAGTAAACATGTAAACAAGTTAGATTTAAGATTCACTTAGTAAAATAAATGTTAATTGTAAGCAATTAGGATAAGCATTAACTATAAGTTATAATTAATTTAGTTATTAGTATTCAGAAGAAGTCACGAAAGCCACAAAATTAATCAATTTAAAATAGGTAAAAAACAAAATTTTTCTGTATAAATATGAATAATGTAAGAATATGTTTTAAGTCAGTAGCATCCTCTACTATGGATAAGCCCATTTATATATACATATACTCGTACGAATTATAATTTTTAGGAAATAACATTAACCAGACGAGCAAGTATGGAAATTTTTTTTTTTTTGTATTAAAATTACTTGTTAAAGAAACTAATAAAGCTTGATCGACAGTTCCGGAAGAAGGAGTAAAGATAATTATGGTCTAGTATATCACCAGAAGAAACAGAGAAGGATATCGCAACGGGCACTGGCGCAAGGAACCATCAAGGTCCGAGCGTAAAGACCCGCCCAAGGCCTACTCCTGTCCGAGGAACCTCTGCGCTGTAAAAAAAAATTCTAACCAAGTAAAGTAGAAACAAATATATATATATGTGTATATTGTGCTATGACGCACTGGTCAAAGATAGTACGCACTCGTAACATCTCTTAATCCGGTCAAAAGACCACCCTTCTATGTGAATTCAAATACGATGTACGAGTGGCGAAATAAAAGACCTACACATCGTCGCAAGACCAAGTCGGAAGGATCCTCTGTCGAAACAGACAATAAAAACGACGCAGGGCGACCATTAAATTAGAAAAGAGACCCTAAAGCAAAAAAAAAAAGGGGGGTATAAGTCCGGCCGATCTTTAGGCCGTTCATTAGAATCCAGAATTGTCAATCACGCAAACATTACATATCAAACATAATATCATTTCAAAGCCACATGAGAAACAGAAAAAAAAGATTCCATACGGGCTCAGCAAAATCTCACGTAAATATCTTCATAAAAAAGGGAGATCTTCGTAAATATAAAACTTAGAATAAGTAAAAACAAAAAGGGGAAGAAGAAAGTGGTTTTGATGGTCGCTTTCTTTTTCCTTCCTCTTAATTAAAATAAGTTAAAACTAATTAAAAATACTAGATACGTGATCCACCATACACTCTTGCGCAATGGAAAAAAAATTTCATAGATTGCAAATGTTGTGCACCCCCAACATTTGTCTAACGCGGGGGGTGTTACGTCCTGTACGGACACAAGTTTCCTTTGCACAAGTTTCTCACGACCAGTCGGGAAAATTCAAAGAAACGTTCCGATAATATTATTTTAATGATTTAAGATCCCGAATGTACCATAATAATCTTTTAGGCCTTCAATCGAAAATTTATCGAGATAAGACACGCGACCGCGATAGTAGACTTTGAATTTTCGCCGACAGAAAAGCCGACGAAACGATATACATGTCATTCGAGCAATCCATCTATTAATCTTCAAACAACCTTTTTTATCTTATTTTTATTAACAACCCCTCGGAAGGAATGTCTCCCTTCCAAAACCCAAAATTTCGAGTATAAAAGGGCAGACACCCACCCGTGAAGGCAACAGTTAAGCAGTTAATATAGTTCTCTCAACATCTCTGAATCCAGCTCAATCGAATCTTAGTTCATACCTTAAAATATTAGAAAAACCGATTGTATCTCAAAGTGCTTGTATATCAATAATTATAGTAAACGTGTTTGTTAAACAATATTTCGACTAAAACCATTTCTCACACATTCAACCTACCCCCGCCTTATTCCTAATTGTTTCTTCAGATCAGCACTCAGTATCGATATTTTCGATGCGGACCATCGCACGTGGTATCAATTTCTGTATCCCCGCGTATTGTGGTGCGGCCCACCGCACGCTTTACGCCTGGAATTTCTGGACTAACACAAAATTCCTTTCTTATCCCGAAATTCAAAACTTGTCGCGGAGGAGTGAAGTACCGCGC
Source organism: Linepithema humile (assembly GCF_040581485.1). Classification (NCBI taxonomy): domain Eukaryota; kingdom Metazoa; phylum Arthropoda; class Insecta; order Hymenoptera; family Formicidae; genus Linepithema; species Linepithema humile. The sequence continues at coordinate 13,677,597 of NC_090132.1, forward strand.
GCGGCAATTGCTTCTCCAACATATTAAACCAACCTCCGAGCAATATTCATTGTACATTGACGTGAATACGGACCACTGAACGACCCAAGAAGATCCAGATATATTTTCAGGACATCCAAGTAGTAAGTCAAAACCTTCATAATTAAATTAGTTGTAAGACCTCTCACCTTCCTCTTCTACTCCCCCCCCCCTCTCCTTTTGAAAATTTGCACGAGGTTCCGCCCTTGGTAAAAGGAGTTAATTCTCTTGACCAGAAAAGGGAACCACGAACGATTGGTTGAGGCCTCTAACAGTGTAATATCGATCATTACGATCGTTGACCTGTTCTCAGCCAAGGGAAATCGTTCGGCTCGCGCGGTCGCCTCCTCTCATACCGACCAGCGAGCAAACACCACAAATTTATACTTTTATTGTTGCGTCCGTCCGTATACCTGACCTGCCCCTTTCCCTCCAGGTTAGGACGTAACACATATAAACATAAAATATATTTGAAAATTTTACATTTTGATAAGACACAATGTATCATATAATAAATGTAATTTAGAAGCAAAAAATAATTTACTGGAATACAGATTATGTTTAATATTTTAATTTATTATATACATATATGTTTTATTTTTAAAGAAGTGAAGAAAATTATTGTAACTCCCCGGTTCAATCTCCGAAGGATGCAGATGATGAGATAGAAGATAATCAGACATCTTTCAATGCGCAGAGTAAAATTGAAGAAAGAAACGCTCATTTTGAGCGTATTGTCGGAAGTGGGAGCAAGTGCAATTGCTCTGAAACCTTGAAACAATTGAAGTGAGTAACGTAAAAATATTTACAATCCGGGAAATTATGCCTTTTGTTTGAACAGCAATTTTAAAATTACTATACAGGATGTCCTGTACAAGGTGAATCACCTCTTCTGATAATTTTTATTGCTCGCAATAATTATTATTGCGAGAATTGCAAAATGGTAAAGAACTTTTTTGTTCTGTTTAATGTGCTCTATCCGCTCACGAGCATTGATCCATGAGTTACCGAACACCTTGTATATATACACATAATATATATGTAAGTGAGTTTCAGAAAAACATTTTTACCCAGTTGTAGTCCTATGCATGTGATAATTAAGAAATTGAAAATGTTGAAAAGATAATTTTTAATGAAGTATTTGTAAATATCAAAATAAACTTACGATGACATCTTTTTTCAACAAAAAGCGCAGCTTGAAAAAAAAGTAAAATTATATACTTAATGACATTACATTCAGTTCTTATGTAAAATGTAAGAATATTAGAAACGATTCATTTCAAAATATATATTTCAATATTATATTTATTTTTACCTCATTACAACAATTCCCTTTAAACCCGAGTAGAAATTTTATTAAGTGTCTGAGCAGGTCCAAATCAGAGTGCCGTAATATATAATCTGGCCCTGGTAAGGTCACCTGATTTGGTTCTGACAAGATGTGTAACGCGTTGCATAGTCAGGACCGGATTTCATTTACCTAATAAGGACCACATTAGCCGGATTCATGAGGACCTTTTCAGGCATATTATCAGGACAATATCAGGATAAAGAAAAAGAGCCCTAATAGGATTGACATAAGGATGCTGTTAGGCTCTAAAATAAATAACTATAAATTTAAATATTTTTAATATTTTTATTATTTATTTAGAACATTAAGATTTTTAAAAATTTACAGAATTAGTAAAAAAATAATACTAAGAATTTAATCTTTACATTTTTTAAATATTCTTCAAGAGATAAAAAATGCACGCTTAAAAACAAGGATAAAGTTCCGAATAGGTGAAACGCCCGATTTTTTTGAAACTGCACTATTTTATGTATTTTGGCGCGCTGATTACGAATATGATAATGAAAATCGCCGACAAGGTCATTTTCAAGGTCAAAACTCCAAAAAAAGTGAAAAAATATTACTTTTTTGAGATTATTTCGAGAAATATTGATGTAACGAAAAAATGTCTCAAATAAAAGTTGTAGTTCTTGTAAAAATACATTATTTATGTTCTATGCATTTTTTGTGTAAAACTGATAATTTTCGAGAAAATTGACGTTAAAGATTAAAAACTTTGGTAAACAGGTAGGCCTTAGCTTGCATGCGCATGCCGTTCAAGAATGTAGCGGCGTGTGTGCGTATACAATTTATGTATATTTATTAAATCTTTGCCTTGCTAAAAATCTAATGAGTCTACAATATACTAAAAATACTAGATACTGAAAAGATTAGCAAGATCCCAACGCAAGGTGTGTGCGCGCAGAAAGTTTATATGAATTAAATCTTTGCCTTACTAAAAGTATGATGAGTCTACAATATACTAAAAATATTTGATACTGAAAAGATTAGCAAGACCCCTACGCAAGGTAGAGAGCATATTGTGTTTAAAAGTTATTTTCAACTTCTATAATAGACACTAGCTATGTAATAGGCGGAGCCTCTCCCCCTGCACCCCCCTCCCCGCCTGCACCCATTTCCCCCTCGGGGGGCTCCGCTCCCCGAACCCCCCGTGTTTCATCCTACTTACCAAAGTTTTTAATCTTTAACGTCAATTTTCTCGAAAACTATCAGTTTTACACAAAAAATGCATAAGACATAAATGATGTATTTTTACAAGAACTACAACTTTTATTTGAGACATTTTTTCGTTACATTAATATTTCTCGAAATAATCTCAAAAAAGTGATATTTTTTCACTTTTTTTGGAGTTTTGACCTTGAAAATGACCTTGTCGGCGATTTTCATTATCATATTCGTAATCAGCGCGCCAAATTACATAAAATAGTGGAGTTTCAAAACAATCGGGCGTTTCACCTATTCGGAACTGCACCCAAAAACAAAATATAAACAAGCTGATATATAAATCCACATAACATAAACATCTGTTCAAATCATAACATCCGTTTATCATTTATAAAAAAAAACACAAAATAACAAAAACGAAATAAAATATTCTTACGTTTAAAAATCTTAATTTTTTTTTTAACTATTTTACTATCCTTCATCGTTGCTGTCTTTTTCGCTGAAGCTCAATTACTTGATTCATTATTTCATTCTCTTTATCATTATCATTATCATTCTCTTTATCATTATCATGTTTGTTATCCTGTGGCTTTTTTGAATTGAGAATTTTATTTTCTATTGTGTTTTGGTGCCGTATAAAGCGAAATCCGTCCCAGTCTTTTGCGTTATTTAAAACTTTTCCCATCAATTGTCCAAATTGTTTTGAGTTGACTACTTTACGAGTACTTAAAAATAGTCCTGAAATTTCACGATTATAAATAATGAGAAAAAAATTAATGAGATAAAAAAAATTTAAATAATTATTTTGTAGCCACCTTCTAGTAACTTATAGAAATGCGTATCCTTGAATAGCTCTTTATCTTTTATTTTTTTAACCGCTGTAAATTTCGAAGCAACTATTCTGACTATAAAAAACCTTGTAATTTCACTTAAATTTTTTGAACAATTCTGTGTAACATTAATTTGAGACCTTATCACTTTTTTCTGCAATAAAAGAAAAACAAATAAGAATAATAAGAATTATTTAAGTATAGTATTCAATTATATCAATCATGAATAGAAAAAAAAAACAACATAAGATTTTTCTTCTGTAGGTCTGATCAGTCTTCAGTTTCTCATCAAATTTTTTGAAAGCATCATATGTTGTAAGGGGAAATTTAAATCCATCATCTTCTGCGTCTGATTCTAATTGTCCATCAACATTTTGTCCTTCACGTTGCAGCTGTAAATTTTCCAATATATTCTTTATTGATATTACTTCTCCTTTAACTCGAGAAATTTGCATCGATAAACTTTGATGAATTTTTTCCATTAATGTTTTCAAGCATTCTGAAAGCAAATGATAATTTTGAAATCAATGAATTATAGATTCTAGAGTGAAAAAATTGTTATAAATATTTTTTTTATGTACTTTCATCGATCTCATCATTATCCTTGTTCTCTTTCATTAATAAATCATTTTCACTGTCTTTCTCATTAATGACAACTTTTGATGTCCTTCGATTCAGATCACATTCTGAAAATTTTTTTATTTTGTTCTCATGGACATTGAAGGATTTAGCCGGAAATAATTTTTTAGATTTGAGCTCATGAAAACTTGGTTCTTTAGAATTTTTCTGATTCTCAAGTAAATTTTTATTTGAGAACTGAAAGCATGTAATTTGCTTTTTTTTCGAATTTGACTTGAATTTTTTGTTTTCTTTTTTGTTTTTTGACCTGATTTTGTTTTCTGTTACACATTGATCCCTGTTATTCTCGATTTCTGAAGAACTATCCTCTATTGAAATATTTTTTTGTATTCTTCGTTGAGTGGGTACAGGACTTTTTTTCTTTAAATCATCGGAATCAATGTCGAAATTTTGTAACGATGACGACGAAATACTAACTAAAATTAAATAAACAAAAATAATAAACCAATAATAATAATAAAAAAAATAATAAAGAATAAATGAAATTATTTAATTATTAAATGGGAAGGTCTACCTTTTTTTCATCAATGGTATCCTCATCACTTAAGAAATCATTAAAATCTGTTTTTGCCTTTTCCAATTTTTCAGTAACTGTCTTGAGACTATATGTTACACCTCTGCATTTTAATTTTCTTGTGTCTATCTCTGCTTTTTGTTTAGCATTCATCTCTTCATCTGTTGTATAAGCATAGGAAGCTCTACTGAGTTTTTCCAATTTGATTTCAGCTTCTTTATAAGAATCTATGATAAAATAAACTTATTAAGTATCAAATTTTCTATAGTCATTTAAAACAATAATTATCTGCCTAATAGTCACCTGCTGAGCCTCTTATTTCTATGCGATGAAGAGGCCAACCTTTTTCAAATGGTTCACAGAAGTTGATCTTCTTTCTAAATTTAGCTTTAGCTTTTTCATCTTTTATATTGGACATATAATAACAATAAAGCTCATCGTCAGATTTTTTTAAAGGTGGTATCCAATGTTTTGGAATAATATCAATGCTTTTCAGTGGGCCATCGTCATCCGGGAAAGAAACTAAGACATAAACTTTAATATCATCTAAGTCTTCTTTCATTTTTTCTATAAAATTGAAAAAATATATATATACAGCATCTTCTGATTATAAAAATAAAAATTAAAGAATTATTAAGAGTTTGAAATTTTATATTTCTTTACACGATAAAATATCAGCTGCTAAATTATATGCAATATAAAAATAAAAAATATTAAGTTGTTTATGAATGAATAAAAAATATATTTAAAAAACAAGAAATTTTGAAGCAATTTCTTAATTTTTATTAGAATAGTGAAATTATAACAATAGAACGACTGCAATTCTTCGATGTTGAGATTAATATAATTTTAATCATGAAATAAAAACACTTTTATATGTGACCGGCATTGCGATGTAACAGAATAAAAAAATCAAAATAAAGAACGAAGAAAAGAAAATAGAAAATGTACAATAGAGAGAAAGAATCAAAATAAATCGTCATCATGCCATTATAAGGTTATATCTAGCAAACAATAAAAAAAATTTTAAAAATTTTATATTAATAAACCGTATTTAACCATTATTTTAACGCTTATTTTCAGAGAATACGAATACATAACAAAGATAGCGATCTTTGAGATATTCTGTTCGTGTTGCATATTTTAACAAAACGACATCACACACAACTCTATCAATGATTACTGCTTTTAACTTTATTATAACTTTATTATAAGTACTTACAGTTTTTTTTATAGCTACACAAATGAAAACATTGAATATTATTTACGGACAATATTATTTACATACAAAATAAAAAGAGACGATTGACGTGGTCGTGACTTTTTTCCAATCGCGAAAGCTTTTGCACGTGCCGTAAGCCGTGAGTGATGGCACAAGAAACAATGAAGTCCCAATGATGCCGGGAACGCTACAGAGATGATATTACTAGCGCATGCATAAGCTAACGTCCCAGCTAGCTACCGGCTAATATCATAATAACCCTGTATGAACATTTCTGGCTACGGTCGAATTGCCGCTATAAATGCTTCGAAACATTCTTTTTCTCTTTTTTTCAATAAAGAAAGAGAGAAAGAATACTTCGAAGCATTTGTAGCGGCAACTCGACCGCAGCCTCTATTATATATAGATGTGAATAAACCATCGACTGTCGACATCGAATGATAGTAGTATATGGCAGGTATGGGGCGTCACAACAAACCCCCACCACCTACCCCATATTTGACCCACTGACCTACATTTGGTCTGGCGTCAAAACAAATGACGTCACAGGGAGGGGAGGGGGAAAAGATGGCGGCAGTGGGTCCAGCATGGTGGACGTCTACAAAATGGCGGTTGTTGACAAGATGGCGGCTGTTGACAAGATGGCGGCTGTTGACAAGATGGCGGATGTTGACAAGTAATTTTTATTTTTCGGAATTGAGAAAAATCCAAGCTGGGTTCGAACCTGGATCGCTGGATTTCTAGTCCTGGTCCTAGTCTGCTGGGCTACCTATACATCTAATGATAGTAAAATGGTGTGTCGTATTTATGACTATGGGACCTGGCAGGGAAGGGATGTATATATGCTGGGACCGCGTCTATATGATGTACCCCGGACTCTGTGGCAGGTATGGAACATGTAAACAAATGACGTCACACAGTCGCCTCTAGTCTGCGAAGGGAAGGGATGTATATATGTTGGGGCCGCGTCTATACGAGGTACCCCGGACTCTCTGGCAGATATGGAGCATGTAAACAAACGACGTCACACAGTCGCCTCTAGTCTGCGAAGGGAAGGGATGTATATGTGCTGGGGCCGCGTCTATATGAGGTACCCCGGACTCTCTGGCAGGTATGGGGCATGTAAACAAACGACGTCACACAGTCGCCTCTAGTCTGCGAAGGGAAGGGATGTATATGTGCTGGGGCCGCGTCTATATGAGGTACCCCGGACTCTCTGGCACGTATAGCGAACAAAAGAATGACGTCGCAGCGACGAATGATCATGCGACTTTTAGTTTGATATTTGGTGTGATGGTTAAGGGGTCGAGCGCGCGATATTGCGTGAACGGGGTGAGCGTCAGCCACTCGTTTTCGCAGATTGAGCGTGCTGTAAAAATTGACGATGGCGAGTGGAGCGTGCAGGAACATGTGAAAAGGGGAAGGAAACGAATGCAAGAAATGAAATACAAAATCGTTTATTTGGAATTTTTTTTTAAAAATACATAATTGAACATTACAGTCAAAATATAAAAATATTTTATTCGACTTACTGAATACATTCTAAAAATATTATTTCAAAGCGCGCATCGAGAAATGTTAAATATATGAAAAAAATGTTTTATTTTAAATTTTTAAAAATACATCGTTGAATATTACAACAAGTACTAGTAGGTAGTTTCGTTTGCTCATTCTTTTTGCAAAGAAAAATTTTGCGATATAAGCATACTATCAGTCTGTCGTTTTGGTTATAATCATCGGTGAAAAGACGAAGAAATTGCTGAAGGCTGTAACCAAGAGACAAATAGTAAAGAAACACGCAGCAATATTGACCGCATGTTTGCGAAAAAAATCCTTGTAGCTGCTCGGTGTTCCATCGATACGTGATGGAATTTCGTCGAAGTCGCAGATGAAATCGTTGATCCGAGTGTGGCGGGATTCCGTAACTATCGAAATATGTGCCGGTACCATGCTCGTCGATGTAAAAGGCGACCCAGTGTCTTCCGGGGCGGTCATGTTCGTCTGTATTAGCGACAATGGCTGTCGACCTCGTCCACACCCTCGGTAGTCTGTCGGCAGGATAGACTCCCGCATATCTGACATTGAGACGATGCAACGCGTGTAAGATTTCCAACGAATTCATTTGTCGCGTAACAAGACGGTGCTCGCGTGCGAGGAATTATTTGTATAGTAGAGTCGCAGGGGTTTACCTCCTTACGCAAAGAGTAGACGTTCTCGAATGATTGTGTGTTAACGGGGATGGTTTGTTGAGCGTAGCTATCGGTAGGATATTCTTCTTCTTTCTTTACGTACGGTGTATCTTTTGCAATGTAATAAAGTGATTGATTCTTCTCTTCTTCTTCTTCTTCCGTAGCGTTACGCCACGCTTTGATATTGCGAATTATATCAAGATTTTTATTCTTTTTCATAAAAACAGCACTGTCGGTTTTTTCGCTTACGCTCCAATTCTCATGAGAAAGATCATCGCAGCTCGAAACGATGCTACACTCGCTGCTAGTGTTTTGAGTGACTATCCAGCGTTTCAATTTGCAAGCGTTGCGTAACGCGCAAAGAAATTTGTCTGTAGAGCAAAATCGAAAGCCGTGGTGAGAGCACCGATGTCCGCTCTCTTTGACTTCTGGTAAATTTTTAAATGCCGGAGAAATTCCTTCTAGATTATATACGTTTCTGGAAAGTAGACGCCTCAGATAGTGTGCCTTTTCCTGCCCCCTGCTATAGATGTAGCGCGCTCGACGTGTTATTTCACGTAGTTGTATTACGAAACATTTAAGATCAGTTTCACCATCGAACCACTCGATACCGTGATAATTTCGCGAAAGCCAGTTGTTTTCTCGTCTCGATTTATCGGGTAAATCGTCAAAGGGATAGGGAGGCGTCATAATCCAGTGTCCGATGATTGGTGAGTTAATCGCAACGACAGCTACTTCTTTCGGAATAAACTTCTCGGCGGCATCGCGGAAACCCTGTATATCAATGACTATATCCATAGTTATGTCCAAGTACTCACTCTTTATTTTCAAACGAAGCGACGACGTTCGTGTCTCGAACAGGACTGAATCTGTTTCCGCTGCTTCACACGCCATTTAAGAAAACAGACGTGAGGGAAAAATGTGTGTAGTAGTAGTGGTGGGAGGCGGGGGTTTGGCGTTATAAAAGTCTAACCGGCAAAATCGACGATAACTTGTCGAGAGGAGTCTATTTCTAGAATGTTATCGAACTCTGCGTAAACGATACAATTAACGGTCGCGGTAAGCGCCTTTTCAAATTTCACTTCTAATCGCAAACTACCATGTTTCACGAGATTCCAATGCCCGGCGCAATGAGCGGACAAGTCGGGGGTAAGATCAAAAGCGAAAAGAGTGTAGCCCTGGCCATAATCCTCTCTACTTATAGAATTTCCCTCGTTCAAGAAGTGAATGCCGGTTCCCGAGAAGAGCGTGTGGTAGGCTTCGACGTAAAGGCCTTCGTCTTTCGAGAAGTTCGGTTGTAACGGTCTACTGGGAATTTGCATACCATCGGCATACAGAGAAAAAAAATTTATACCGTAGTTTTTGAAATTAAACGGATTCAGTTTTCTATCACCATTAAACGCTCTGTTATCGACAAAACCGACTATTACACGTTTTGGCAGTTGTCCGAGTATTACATTATCTATCGATTCCCCTATGAGTCCAGCGTGAATCGTAAATGTTTTAACCTCGACTTTTGTGAGAGGATATTTGGCGGTGGTTTTACTCAACATTCTCGCATGCGAGAGTAACACACCAGGGCTTATCTTTGCTCTTCTAACGAGCAGACTAGCGTCTAGAAGGCGTATTTTTGACAGTGAATTAGATTCCATAAGGCAAAACGAATCTTTCGAGCGAACGAGCCTCATTCTAACTTCCACCCCGTTGATTAAGAATTTATCCTGATTGAAAACGTCGCAGTGAAGATGGCCTATGAGATCTAGCGCCTGTTCGTCTCGAATGTAACGCGAGCGTCTCACGAGAGCCTGATTTGGGGTTTGCGACTCTAGGAGGGCGTCCATTAAACCTGGGGTATCCATATCCCACAGACAGCAGGTCAGATGGGAGTTTTTTGCGGGTGAAGAATAATTTAATAACGCCTCGATGTAAGCCCGATACGCGTAAGCGTTGTTTGGGGGCGACACGAGTTTTTGATTGAAATATATGTCGATTTGGTTGAACATGGAATGCAGTAAATGATTTACAGGGCCTACTTTGAATTCGGGGGTGCCAACGGCGGTACCACCTCCTGCTAGGGGGGAAGATTCTACGCGTACGCGAAGGCTCAGCATGGTGTGCGTGAGATCTAGATAATCTTCTCCATGACCGGGTATGACGAATTCTATAGGCGCGTCGTCCGCGAGCGACGTTACGGGTTTGTAATAAATCCATTGCGAACTCTCGATGCTGGTTTGTGTGAGTGGTAAAGAAAAGAGATCGAGTTCACTTTTTAAACACTCGTTTGAATGTGTATGAAGAAAGGACATGCTCCGTAAATTCCTAATTCACGCACTGATTAAGAGAATATGTCGGCTACACTACGTTTCTTGACTCGACGACGCCTCGTGGTGCCGGATGGCTTTTTGCTGTTGGTCTTTCTAGCCGCTGTGCGAATTTTCTTTTTTTTCGTTGTCTTTTTTTTCTTCGTGATTTTCCTTCGCACGCTGCTATTTTTCGACGATTTCTTTTTGCTCGTCTGACGATGAGGACGACGACACTTGGGAACCGCGATGCGTCTTTCGTGACTGAAGAAAGGAAACTGAAGCGCGGCTGTTTTCGCTGATACTTTATAACCTGTACCCTTCATCAAGCTAGTTATTTTTTCTTGGGCTTTTCTTTTGAGATTTCCACTCGATTCCTTGAAACGAGATTTGACCGCCTCCTTGAACGGTGTATTATTTTCAACATCCTCCATCACGCTAATGCCGGCGCGTAAAGCTTCTTTACCAACCGCTCGTACACCTTTACTCAGATAAGGAAGCGCTCTCCTGAATAATCCTCCGAGAAAACTACCGATTCCGTGTCCTCGTTGATAGGGTGCTCCGACGAAAACTCGTGTGATTCCTTCACTCCGACCTCCGTTTTGTATATCGTAATATTCATGGTCCTCCGGTCTAGTCATAGCGTGCGGCTTTTCTGACTGATTTTTTCTTACTGGAAACGTCTAAAGTGCAACGTCACCGTCAGCGTTCCCGATTGGAATGGTATTCTTTTTCCGAATTGATCTTTTATATCTATTTCAATCCTACGAAAATACGTTTGTCGTAATGGTATATAATGCGGGACGGAGAAATGTTTCACTTGATTCGCTCCGTACGCGTAATAATGACCGTAATGCTGCAGCTCGACCGGTACTATTCGAAGAAGTGGAGTTTGCACATCGCCGGTTATATAAGGTTCACAAATATCACAATAAACAAAGAGTTTATCGGGAATACCGCGCAGCAATCCGTGCGGTTCGAGAGTATAGAAATTTCCAGCGCGCCCTCTTTGTTCTCTTTTAAACCCGAGTTTGATAAAAGGTGCTGTAAAAATATCTTTGGAATTAGGATTAGTTGCAGTAAGTGTTGTATAGAATTCGATTTCACTAGTCGTTAGGGCCCCACCGCAACCGAGTATTCGTAGAAGATTATCGGAAACGTTCATATGATGAACCAGATTGCATTTATTTTCATCGCATGTAATCTCGAACAAGATTTTACCACCACTAGCGTCTTCTAGTGTCAAATTAATATGCGAATTCGCATTTTTGCACGCCGAATTAATAGCGGAGATAAGTTCCTCGATATTTTTGTAAATACCATTCGGTATTACTCCTTGCGTCGACGTTAACGTCGTCCCGCCTTTCCTCGTCTCGCGACCATTTTCAATATCGACGAATCTAATGACATTTTCACCGTGATTTATGTGTAAAAAAGTAGTGGGAAATTGGATCTCGTTAAGCGCGACTTCCCATTCGCCGTGTAAGTGTATAGGATGGGGTAATTCTGTAATGAAGGAAGTGGTTGCATTGTCCGGAAAATAGCGCATACTACTATTGCTGGGAAGAATCAAGAGAAATTGATCCGTCCTCATTTCGAACAAGCGGGGTTAAACTCGAAGCAGGGATCCAAGAATCAAACTTGCTGGGATAACCACGCCAACTAACCAGCACCTGTTTATTATTACCGCGACCCCGACTTCTTATCACACGATCGACGATAAACTCCTCCTCCTGCAAGTTTTTCTCAACCCGAGCCAATTCTTGTTCGTAAAAAATGCCGTCTATGACTTCTCCCGCTAAATCGCTCAGCTCGTACACACGTGGTTTTCGCCAATCGAGTATACGGTGAATTCGAAATATCTCCTCGCTCCACCGTGCCTCGTATCCTTTCTCGAAGACGACTTTTGCTCTACTGATACGAACGAGATCACCGACGTGGTATTTAGCCTTTCGACGTTTCTCGTTCGCTTCGTCGTCGTTGCTCCTCCATTGGCGCGTTATATTTTCACGTGCGATACGTGCATTTTCTCTCGTAACGACATACGGTTGCATTCTGGTGCTCGAATGACGGGTGTGATTATAGGCGTTTACGATATTTTGCAAAACATCGATGTAGCGTCGCGTATTTTTATGCGTAAAATAACGCCACATTCGTTCTTTCAACGTTCTGTTGAAGCGCTCGACGATGGCGGCTTTGACATCCGGATTGCGGGCTACGCGAAAACGAATGTCATTTTCTTCCAAAAGCTTTTGTAGCGGTCGCCCGACAAATTCTTTACCCTTGTCCGTTTGTAGGTATACGGGTACGCGTCCGTTACTTCTCGAGAGCACGCACTGGAAAGCTCCCATTACGGAATTACTCGTCTTGTCGCGCAATGGTTCTACCCAGACGTATTTACTAAGTACATCGATAATCACGAGTAAATACGCATATCCGTCGTTGTAACTTTTGAGATTTCGGAGTTCGATCAAATCAGCCTCCCACAGATCGTCGATATTCGTTACGTTGTAATGCATTCGTGGAAATTTCCGTCGCAATGGACGATGCAGTGTGTACGCATCTTGCGCTTCGAGCCATCGCGCGACATTGTTACGGGATAAATTCGCCGCGCGAAACAGATTATCAACAGCCGAATAACCGGCATAATGCGCGGGATCATAGTACAATTTTTCAAGACCCGTCATTCCAATTTATTCCAATCGAGCAGGCGTCTCGCTACCGGAGAATCCGTGTTTCTCTTAGGAGTGGAACTCGCCGTAGGACCGCTAAGTTTCGCGATATTTTGCGAAGAACCGACTGCTAATAATTTTTTATTTCTCACTAGTGTGGAGGGAATGTTCAAGTCGTGAAGTAACCGCGCGAACTGAACTCTTCCCACGGCTTTCACGGTTTTTCTATCGCGCATCGCCTCGTTTATCAGGTCTGAGATATTTGAATCTTTTACGACGTTACCGTCTATAGTCACGACTCCTTGCTCATCCCAGCTAATTCTACTCGACGATGTTTTATCGAGTAGGTGTTTCGTTAGTAAGCGAGCTTCGGCACGGTAAGATTTCGGTACGCTTTCCACTATTCTTCCGACGCTTTTCATCACCTCGAGACTTGTGTCGTGTTCTTTCGGGAAGCTTCTCGTACGACTAGAGTCCGGAACGAATGAGCCCGTGAGATCGTGCGCCGGTACTCCTTCACGTGTGTCCAACGCATTTTCGTCTTTTTCTTCCTCTTCTTCTTCCTCGGCGTTACGCGTGTCGTCCTCTTGATTTCGTCGTCCTCGTGCTACTCGTACAAAGTGAAGATATCGCCAAAGAACCTCTTTGTACATCTTCCATCTCTCGGCTTCATCCTTCGGATAGGGTGAATTAAGAATTTGACTCAACTCCGCATCGAGTCTGGATAAAGGGGTCCCGGGAGTTCGCACGGAATTATTATTATTAGCGCTTTCGTTGTTCCCCGATGTGTTTTCCACCAGAGGTACACCGTCGGTAGTCGGCTGCGGATGATGTAATTGACGCTGCATTCTCTCGAGATTTTCCGTAGAAATTAAAACCATTTTTTTCGCTCTTTCCATAACGCTCAATATTATTTTCTCTCTTGTGTTTTAATCCGTCGCCCTGTCTATAATTCGCGAAAATAAGGCCTCTAATAAAGGAACGATGATATAGGATAAGAATCCACCTCGTTGTACCAATAGCTTTCTTTTATTCTTCCAATTTCCACGCTTTGACGCGATACGACGCAGCGCCGTTTTGTATTTGCTCAGACGATTTTTTTCGCGTCGTTCGAGCGCAACGTTACCATTGAGTGTGTTGAAAACGCATTCGCAAATACAGCGAATAAATTTTTCATCCGCGGTTCGCAGGAAGGAGGTGCGTTGATTTTTGTTCAGATGACACAATGCCTCTAGAAGACAAACGTTTCTCTTTCCGATCGAACGTTTAGCGGTTTTCGTTGCACTGTCTGACGCTGCTACCGCTTCTTTCATCGTGTGAAAGTCTCTCGCAACTGACGTCACGCGAACGCAAGTACATACTTTTTATACGCTTGAGAATGATCTGCGCGGTACGTAGACGTAATGCAACGCATCGTCGGGAAAGATGTTTGTCCGAAATCGATATTTGTCCGGAGTCGATTGTTTCAGATCGAGTAATAAATATCCGTGAGGGCGTGAGGTTGCGTCAAAGTATGCTTCTTCTAGAAACTTTGGGTCATGGGGGTACACTTGTCGCGCGAGATGGCGAATTTGAGCGCGATCGCGCGGGTTCTTGAAGACGGTTATGTAGTTAGAATTAAGAGATATGTCGCGCTGTCCGCGTCCCTGGTGAAATAGATTTTGCGTGATGAGTATAACACTGAGATTCTTATGATGACTACCCTTTGTAAAAAGATCCACGATTACGTCGCACGAGGATGATTCTCTCATAAGATCGTCGATTATCACCAATTTTGGTGCGAGAGGATCGCAAGAATAATCGTCCGTTTGCGGTAGCCCTTCGCGAAACTCGATTATATTTCTCTTTATTTTACCCTCCCCTCTTCCATGTCCTCCCACTTTCTCTTTTGTTTTCGCAAACATGTATTGTAGTTGACGATATGCGTCTTGCCATTCGGCGTAATAAAATAAGACTCTTTCAAAAGAAACATCGGCCATTTCGGGTAAATATTTGAGAAAGGATTTTACAAAGACCGTTTTACCACAGCCGGTGGGACCGCTGACAATAGCCGTCCAGGGATGTTTCCAGCGTACGTCCATCTTGTGAAATGAACACCGCTCGTGTCTTCACTAACATAAAAAAAGCCGTGTAACGGTACGATGAAGTAAGCTTACCATCGCGGCAGAGGGCACTCCGCGGCGGAGGTGCGCGCGCGCCAGCGTACTTCGCGGCGGTCTTTTACGAGCTGATTCAGACCGGAGAAGCTGGACAAGCGTAAATGCTGAACAAGCGGAATTGCTCGCGTCAGCGCCTGCGCGCGCGGGGGAGTGAGTTCATGAGCTTATGATACTCCCCCACGATGAAAAGCTGCTTTCCACGGAAAGAATTGGGCAAAAATAGTCGTTTTACGTGAATGTATGTGGGGAGGAGAGAGAGAGAGAGAAAGGGGAAAATAAACTTGGAGAAAAATCATTGGAGAATTATTTTTTCAGAATATAAATACAAAGCAAAAACGATATAAAATATAAACAATTTTATTATTTCTTAAATCTTTACATGACTTTTTTCTATAATTTTATCATTTTCTTAGCCTATTCTTATTCTATTTTTACAACACAATTTTTATTTACTTTTTACAAAAAAATTTATAAACTTTACATATATGGGGAAAACATGCGTGTAATTATTTAAATAATAAAATAGAGCGAAGGAACAGCATCGTGAAATAACAATTAGCGTTCGGATAAATATCCATAAGGGACGGAACAACGACTGTCGAGAAATCTACGTTTTAGCAACACGGGTGTGCAAGCTTTCACTTCGTCGCGTGTTATTATTTCGTGAAAGGCTGTACGTCGAATTGCTCTGAAACATAGATTTATCGAACGCGATTCTACCGTTGCCGACTCCGTCCCTTCCTCCTCCTCCTCTTGACCTTCTCGCTCTTTACGTAATAATAATTCCCTAATACTATTAAAATTAACTAAGCGTGAGTTTTCGAAATTTAGAGTTATGCCCTTTACTTTGCAAACTTCTCGCGTTTGCCCTTCCGCTGTGCGAACCACGTATGCGTAAAATTTCGGACCACCCGATACAAACGCCTCGATATAGCTACCGCGACCATAGCTCTCGAGTTCGTCCGTCATATCGCCTAGGAAATTACCTTTACGCACTTCGTATTCATCGGAGACACCGCTGCTCACGTAAATACACGAGTCGGTATCGTAATATAAAACGCGACGATTCAATTTATCTAAATATTCGTATAATACAAGACGCGCCTGTGCCGTCGTGAAAGCCGCTATAACCACGTTAGTAAGAGGCGAGGGTACGTCCAGCTCTTCTCGCAGTCGCCACGAAACATACATCACTTCCTCGTTTACGGGTAATATTTCGATTATCTCATGCTGAGGACTCGTGAGTAAACTCGCTAAACGCTGTTGAGTTTTTACGATCTCGGTATTCGGCAGGTTGGATCGTTGACCAAATTTCCCCCAAAAAGAATTTAAACATAGCTTCGCGACCGAGCGCAAACCAGGATTTTTCGCGATGTTTTGCTTATCGAGAACGACACCCTCGGTTTTCTCGTAGTCGCGAAGATATTGTTCTTTAGACACGTCATCCTCACACTCGCTCGGCCATCCGCTGGCTTCTTGTTTCAATTTTAAAAATGTGTTTATATATTCCGTGAATAATCCACCCTGCTGTGTATCGGGATCGTAGCGAGCTGTGGTGTATTGCCAAATCTCACAAACCCTCGTTACGAGATAACCTTTGTCGATGGCTTTGCGCAATTCAAGCGATACCCACGTACCCTCGAATTCTCGCTCGGACGGCTCGTGGGTACATTCTTCGTGTGAAAATGTTTCGCAACAACTGCGACACAACGCGAATAGTAGCTTTCCACGCACGCGATAGGGTAATACGGGGTGAAAGAGATCACTCGGAGGGAGTACCCTGCAACGCACGAGACCTTCGACGGAATCAAAATTGTAACACGGTCCTATGCCAATTAGAGTCGAGCATTCCTCCGCGACGTACACCGTGGGATGTCCGATCGGGAAAACCCCGGTCTTCAGTACGTACGGGTACAGAGAACACACATCCACGTAACGTATCTTCTCCGTATCCGTAATCTCGTACCGCGTCACGATGTTCCCCGTACGTCCACCGTAGAACGCATCGCGCGGGTTGAGCGGCTCAATTTCTATCATCGGGTGATTTTGTAAAAATTCACGCATTTCCCTATTTTCCATCATTTCGCGATCAAAGACGCATTCCCACTTCTCTATCACCGAGTACCCCCGTCTTCGAAGACGATACGTTGTTGCGATGGTGCGCTCATAACGCAAATCAATCGTATCGCCGCGTTCGTTGTTTACCGTTAGTTCCCTATCGCGATTAATCTTAAAACACGACGGACATCCGTGCCAAAAACAACCGTGGAATTGCAACACGTGATAGTGTGTTATACCGTTTTCCACCGACTCGTAATAACCATCGACTAGCGTGCCGTCTTGCAGACGATATTCCCGAGTGCGTCCTGCGTGGGTGATGTTATGTCCGAGCTCGCGCTCCTTCCACACCAGCCACTGAAGCGCCTTCCGCGATTGGGTATTCGCGCGTCTGTACCCGCCCGGTGGAATTATTCCAATTTCTCTTTCACGTAAAAAGTTTTTTCTAAAAACCCTCATACACGTGGAAGCGATTGTTGTGCATTCCTCGAACGGACACACGCGACCGCACTTCAAGAAAATCTTTCTGAAAGACATACACGCGCGTCTCAGAATATT
The DNA here is from genome assembly GCF_040581485.1 of Linepithema humile. NCBI lineage: Eukaryota > Metazoa > Arthropoda > Insecta > Hymenoptera > Formicidae > Linepithema > Linepithema humile. The sequence continues at coordinate 13,695,271 of NC_090132.1, forward strand.
CACGTCGTTGCGACAGTAACGCAATATCTCGCATTCGAAATCAAACACATAATTCGTACGAATCATTTCCGCGTGCCACGCTAAAAACTTTTCTCGCTCGTTCGTATTCATACTATCGGGTGAATAATATCGAATATCCGGCAACGGACCGACATATGACTGATTATCGTTGGTATTAAATAAATGCGGAAAAATGCCTTTGTCCGAAGTATTCGTCAGGCCAAAAGCCTTCGGTAACTCCGATAAACGCATTGGCATATAATTAATACTATCGATAAATTTCGTATGTCCCACTGTTAGTACTACAATTTTCGTCCCGTTTAAGATTACCCGCGGTTCTAAGGCGGTTCCGCTCTCAACAATATAGCGTAGGATAAATTGCGCATCGAATGCTTTCGCGTTATGAGCTATACAAATTATGTGGTTAAAATATTTAGTCGGACGTGTCGCGAAATCTACAAACTCCTTTACAGGATCACGACGAAATATGTATTCACGAATACCGCACCACCGACAGCGCACCGAAGTATCCTCAATCTCGGCACACGTTTCGCAAATCTGCTGCGCGACGCAAAGTGTAGGTACGTGAATATTTACACTCGCGGTACCTTGAAGCGTGTCATCCTGTCGCGTCTCGAAATCGTAAAACACGAATGCGACGCGACTTTCTGTTTTAAGTACGCACTCACCCGCGTTTTGTTGTTGCTCTCCTCCCTCTCCCAAAATGTGCTCCGTGTCGTTAGTACGGAAATTAGCTTTGTGAGGGAGAGGAAGCATGTGACAAAGATGATTCAACGGCTGGGCAGAACGACACGTTGAACAGTAAGTCACGCCGCATTCGTGTTGTCTATTACGCTCGATTAAACGACCGCATTCTTCGCAAAAACATACGGTGTTGCAAACGCTACGAGACGATTGCCCATCGTATGATTTTTGCGCACGATGATGCTCAAGACACGCGTGATTGAAAAATTCGCGATTACAATTTTCGCAATGAATACGCTCCGCGTCGAATCGCTCGCACGAAGGTACCGCGTAACACCGAGGGCATTTATTTGAGCATCGGTGTCCCCTTACATCGCTGCGGTAACCGACGTTACACGGTACACAATAACCTCGGCTACCCGCGGCGGCTCTTAAATTTAAAATAACGCTGTAATGTCGTAATTCAGCGTGATGTAATATGTTTAAACACGCGACCGGTTCGCGATGTAGTGAGGCTAGTATCGCATTTCCATCAAATAAGACTTTACCCCCGTGACCAAAAGTTTCCGCGCTATAAACCATTATCGCGATGTTTTCCGCGGCTAAATATTGCTGAAAATGCTCGATTTCGCGAATACCGCAACCCTCTTCTGGAATTGTAATACCGACTTTCCTCGTTAAATCACGTGCCAACTCACGTTGTAACGAGGAATGACGGTATCTCACGGCGTTCCATCTTTCTTGTAGGCTACCCGTACGTAAATTACCACGTTCATTGTAAATTTGCGCCGTTACGAGTGCGCGAGGAAAACATAAGTTATCCGAGTTGGATATCGTTAAAATCGAGCGTTTACCAGCGATATCAAGCGCATTACCCGCACGACCCGTAGGAGGAGTGACACGGTAAACGTGGATATTGAATTCTTGCGCTACGTTCAAGCCCCCGGAGCTTTGAGCTAACGAACTCACGAGGTTCCAGATATTCTCGTGAGTCAAATCACGAGATGGTCGGAACGAAATACCCGCGGGCCCGTGTGAAAGATTCGGGGAATCGAAACTAAGTCCGATGTAATCACCGGGAACACAGGAAAGTACCGCGTACGCGTGAAGCTCGCGAAACGCGTTTTCTAACCACGCGTAAACCTCCTCCCCCTCTGGTAATGATCGAAGGCGAAAACCAGCCTCTCTCCCTACTACACCGAAATTTCTAAACTCACGCACGTTTTCCCTTATTAAATCTAAATAATTAAAATTATCCCCGTTATGATTCGCGATCTGTTCCGGCGCACCAACCTGATTCTCCGGAAACAACGCTTCCTCATCCTCTTCTCTCTCCAGTCTCCCCTCCCCACGAACTCCTATCTCGTTGTCGTCGGTTTCTTCGGCTTGATTTTCCGCCGACTGCTGCTGCTGCTGCGTGTTTTCTTCCATTCCTCCCCCTCCTCCACCAAACTGAACTGGAAAAATCGAAAACAAACGAATTAGTTTATCTTTAAAATTATTGTTTTTACACTTCCATACTCGAATTTTACGCGTTGTTAAAATTAAAAATAGTAATACATTTCATATTAAATTCTCTCACCTTTATACAGGATTATTCCCTTTCTTGTTCACCGTTGATCGTGTTGATCATTGATCACTAATATTCCGGCGAGTAAGAAATTTCCGGGAAAACAATTCCTAAAAATTTCGTCCGGTTAGAATAAAGGTATTCGAGTATGAAAAAGCGTTATCTATGCAAAAATGTATAATTGTATTTACCTCTTTCCCTCAAAAGTTCCTCTAGAGTCTGTTCTTCCGTTCCACTCAGCTCCTCCCCCATATCTTCCTCTTGTACCTCATTATCATCATCATCCTCATCCTCCTCCTCCTCCTCCGAATCTTCTATTATTATTGTATTTTCACCTTCTTGGTTAAACTCTAAAAAATTCACCATTGTTTTTTAGCGGATAAAAAATTTTTATCCATTTTCTTACTGCGATAAATTTCTCATTACTCACCTGGTGAAAAAATCTCTTCCTCGTCAAATGAACTCACTTCGTGAGTTCCAACTTCTTCTTCCTCGCTCTCGCTATCCAAGTTAACGAGAGGTGGCTCAGGTGTGAGCTCGATACGTGCACGCCCTAAAAACATTTAATATTTCATTATTTTAAAAAAATTTACCAATATGAAATGCTTATTTTTCATAAAAGAATGTGTGATAAGACTCACGTGAGGGTCCGGCTTCGGGTGAAGTATCAGCCCGTCGCCTTATTCCGTGAGGAGGAGTATACTCTTCAGGACGTGCAATACGTTGCACTCCTCTCACCCCCGCGATCCTGCGAGGCGATACGTTCCGATGTTCTACTCCTAAAAGATTTTACTCTTTTAATTTTTGAAAATTATATATACATATATATATAATAAAAATTGGAATATAAACTCACCGTTTTCACTCGCTTCCGAAATCGATCGATGAAAATAAAATAATAGAAAAGCTATATGCCCACCCGCATCCTCCACTTCTCCATCACCGAAAATACTTCTCATTTCGATAACTTCACCCGCGTAGATTACAAGTCTCTGATAGGAGGCAAAATGCCCCAAGCGAAATAGCACCGCTAGCACTGCACTAGGACACAGCCCCGCAAATTTCGCAAACACTTCAAAATTTTTTTCATCGTTGTCTGATAACAGCGATAAATATCTGCTCACATCGAGTCCGCACAAAGCGCGTGACAGTAGTAAGCATGTCTCGACGGTTTTTCTTAAATTCTCAACCATTTTCGCGTACTCAAGATAATCTCGCCCGAATTCACGATACGAAGAAACACGACGCGTGTTGTCCACTACACTGAGAATTTTGAAATGCGATTTTTCTCCGTCTCAAACCTCCTATTTATACCTTCAGTCGGATCAAAAAAATCAATCGGTTTCAAGTTGTACATCTTTCACAAAGATTTCCGCACATTGGCGGCAACTTTACAAGGTGTATATTACTTTAGTGTTCGAAGGGTTTATCAGACAAAAAATACCCTTCGGACGATGTCGATATTCTTTTCCTATAACTTTTTACAATTTAATTGAGAGTTAGTACGTGAGCAAAACTTAATTTCGAAAACTCACAGTAATAAACTTTCACGTGTAATATAAAAAGGTTTACATTTGCTTACCCTATTGTAAATTGCTTCTTTTTTTAACGGTACGGATATTTCCGATCTTTTTTTTGTCTAACCCTTTAGATTCCATATGTTTAAAATGTAATTTTTCCAGGGTCCAAGTGTAAATAAATAGTTTTATCGGATTGGAGATTTATAGTTTTAGAGCTTTTTAGGATGAAAGCTCGTAAAAATTCCGTTGACTGCAATATTTTAATTTTTTCTCATTCCTCAGTCCTCAGTTTCTCTTCCTTTTGTACCCTTTGATTTTTTTCCGAATAATTGTAATGCGAGACTGTGCAGGATGTAACAGCGCACGAACCGATGTCCTTACTCCTTCTTTTATCAACGGTCGTTTTTAAGAGAGTTCGAGAAAATGTAGAAGCAATAAACATCGTATCCAATCAGATGACTCAAAATTTTTATGCGCACGCATTTTCCCACTACTTTTCCGATTTTCTACTCCATGCGATTGGGAAAATTTTAATCATTCGTTTTCTGACATTCGAACGTGCGGGTTCAGCAGCAGCAGCAACAGCAGTAACAACAGCAGCAACAATAAAGAAGATACAGCATTTTTGTATTTCATTTTGTGTCTACGTGAAAACTAGTATCATGAGTAAACGCAAAGAAATTTTAAATTCTGAACATCACGAAGTGCGCGGTGACGTTTCCGGAGCAAGATACTTCAATGGAGAAAAATTTGAGCAAAATTATATGATGTTAGCCAACACCACTTACGGACTCAATTCCTCATATACGAAAAAAATTCATGTTGGGTTGCAAACTTCAATCAACGATGACGAGTTTGATTTCCAACCCGCTGTTAAATTTACTTCCAAGGGAGCCGAGGGTATTTGCTTCAACATGGTGGAGTGGCAGCAATTTCAAGAAAACATGGAACTTATGACTGATTATTTAAATGGAAATAGTGTTAAGTCTAACTCTATTATTATCAAGAAGATAATTATAAATTTCACCACCACCTATGGAGCAAGAGCCCTGCTATTGAAATATCAGGAGCAAGAAGAGCCTTCTTCGGGAAGTAACTTGGCTGCAGAAGAAATCATCCATACTCCGAAGAAACCACGAACATATTCCTACGCAACAGCAATGCAAAAGACTACTTTTCTCGGACTGGAAAACTTACTCGATTGCGTAAACGCTAATTTAAATCAGTTAAATATAATCGCAAACAGTGTTAATGATTGCTCTAAATATCTTATTAATGAAATACAGGTAAATTTACCCAACAAGAACTTCATCGAAAGTAACATTGTAAAACACACTATAAACACTAACTGTCACAATATTCAACATAATGTACGTTTGCAACTAAAAGATTTAACATTTCTCGATACGTACTTTGAAATAATATTTTTAGAATTAATTGCACTTTACTTCAATCAAATTGTACGGATAATCAAGTTGCAGCGAAAATTGTAATCTATACGAACGTACATTTTTCTTGCATATATGGATTTGTTTATGACTCTCTGAAAACTCTCCAAATAAATAAAATATTTTTGTCTATAACGTTCGACCATGTACTTTTAAGAAAAATTGTTGCAAATAAACATATTTTTGTATTCCATTTCTTGCATTTGTTTCCTTCCCTTTTCGCATGTTCCTGCACGCTCCACTCGCCATCGTCAATTCTTACAGCACGTTCAATCTGCAAAAACGGGTGGCTGACGCTCACCCCGTTCACGCAATATCGCGCGCTCGACCCCTTAACCATCACACCAAATATCAAACTAAAAGTCGAATGATCATTCGTCGCTGCGACGTCATTCTTTTGTTCGCTATACGTGCCAGAGAGTCCGGGGTACCTCATATAGACGCGGCCCCAGCACATATACATCCCTTCCCTTCGCAGACTAGAGGCGACTGTGTGACGTCGTTTGTTTACGTGCTCCATATCTGCCAGAGAGTCCGGGGTACCTCGTATAGACGCGGCCCCAACATATATACATCCCTTCCCTTCGCAGACTAGAGGCGACTGTGTGACGTCGTTTGTTTACGTGCTCCATACCTGCCACAGAGTCCGGGGTACATCATATAGACGCGGTCCCAGCATATGTACATCCCTTCCCTGCCAGGTCCCATAGCCATAAATACGACACACCATTTTACTATCATTAGATGTATAGGTAGCCCAGCAGACTAGGACCAGGACTAGAAATCCAGTGATCCAGGTTCGAACCCAGCTTGGATTTTTCTCAATTCCGAAAAATAAAAATCACTTGTCAACAGCCGCCATCTTGTCAACAGTCGCCATCTTGTCAACAGCCGCCATCTTGTAGACGTCCACCATGTTGGACCCACTGCCGCCATCTTTTCCCTCTCCCCTCCCTGTGACGTCATTTGTTTTGACGCCAGACCAAATGTAGGTCAGTGGGTCAAATATGGGGTAGGTGGTGGGGGTTTGTTGTGACGCCCCATACCTGCCATATACTACTAATGATATCGAGAAAGAGAAAAGAAACTTAAAAATATTGCAATATTCTCTCTTGATTAAGTTGTTTTTAAAGATTGATTAATATAAAAAATATGCAACAAATCAGATTTTATAAGATATTCCAAAACAAAATTATAAGGAATATTAATAAAAGCCGTAGTGTCGTTCCATCTGTTTCATTGCTTAAATTCAAATTTGTTAAAAATAAAAATTGTTTTAGTAGTTTTTTGAATATTTTAAGTTGCTTTTTATATTTTTCAAATAAAAATAAGAATGGAACAAAAAATTAAATTTCGTTTATGGGAAACGAAAATTTACAAAGATTAATGTTTCATATAACATATCTGATAAAATGTTGAACATTGGAAGTAAGAATTCAACATTAATTGTTTGTAATAATTGTTAATCACAATATTTTTTGTTCATTTTGATTTGCACAAGAAAAATTTAATTAATATTTTTCGCTTGCATATTTTCAGCACACTCAAGTGAACTTTTATAAAAATGAAACAGGTTGATTTGTATTGAATTTTTTTATTTTTAGTTTTGTTTTTTCAATGCATATAACTTGAGCACAAAATATTTTTTAAGAGAAATGATAAAATTACATATGAAGGAGTGGCATTGTATAAATTTCTTCTTTTATTTCTGTACTAATGTCAAGAGTAACCATTTTCTGATTCACTTTATTTAGAGAACAAGTGTGAGATGTGGTATTTCGCTCATTCACAACCCACATGTGTAAATCAGCAGAATTACAAGGGTACGTGAATAATGGTTTGACTTTTTTTAAGATAGTACCTCTTATCTTTATATTATTCTCATCTCCATGGGCTAATATAAAGATTCTATCAATTTTCAATAATAAACCATTATCAAGTAACACTGTATTATCAGGTACACGAGATGTCAGCGTAACTCCTAAATATTTGAGGCGTTTAATAACAATTTCTCCCTCATTATTTGGACATAATTGTCGTAAGATTTGAATTCGTGGTTGTATACAAGGTTTTTGAATACCTAGGAAAAATGATTCATGTAACCGTCGAACAATTTGTGCCAGAGGCTTATTGCCACTTCAAAGAAATTTTTTTATTATTCCTAATGCACTTTCAAACGGAAATGCTAATATGCTGGACAACGAACAATTCATGTAACGTACATCGTCTGTTAAATGAATGAGACTGTGCATATTACTTATAAGACTTGCTTTTCCATAAAAACATGTTGCCAATGTTACAAATGATATAAGATATTTTTTTGCATGTGTTCTTTTTTCTACAGCCCATCTCTTGGAACATAATATTCTACATGCAGCATGTGGAAGTAAGAAATGTTTATAAATATTTATAGGTAAAACTTTCTTAAAAATTATTGGCCCACAATATAAAAGCAAAAATTTTAGCTCAGTCGCTTTAAACTTCTCCACATCAGCAAAGGAACGTGTCGTTCGTTGAAATTCTTGAGGAACTTGACGTTGAAGTTTTACAAGTAAATTTGTTAAAAGAGATTTGGCAGTTTGACTTAATCGTACCTTTATATTTCCATATAACCAGTAATTCAATATTTTTTTCATAACACCGAGACATAAAAGATGCATGAAATCCAATAAAAATATCGATATCATGTTGAGTTTAGGACGAATATTTAATAAGGGTGTTATGCCTTGATGATGTTCAAGGTTTTCTCGACTGCGAAATGAATTATCCGTTCTTTTTTTTATTCCTTCTTCTGATACTGGATACACAATTCGTCCTTCGACACGTTCACCACAAACCGTGCAACGTTCACAACTCCAGTATGCTCCATGACCTTTGATGCATTTAATAAATGCTCGAGCTGGCCTATCACAAATAAATGCTATTAATTTCACTTCTAAATGTTGTCCATTCACTTCGAGGCCGTTTTTATGAAGATAATTAATTTCCTCAATAAATTGTTTTAGAAATTGTTCTAAATCACGTAGTTTGTGAGTACCACAATAAATAGCCACTGGGAATGGCTGATAAACATCTTTTTCGGAGTGAATTTGGCATAAAATTGGCCAAAACTGCTTTGAACACGATTTAAATAATTGTACACCATCCACATTGATTTTTAAATTGACAACATTATTTGTGTAAAGATCTGGATTGATAGACATTTGTAGTATCTTTTTTAAGCCAAAGTATACAAACTCGCTAGAATCTTCATTGATTTAAATATCATAATCCACACTTGCTGTTTTTAAAAAAGTTTTTGAAGATTTTAGTAAATTTGGAAGTAAGCGGACCCTCAAGATACGCAGTAATGCATCAAGGCGTGTGTGAGGTATAGTAGGATTTTTAGATAATGCCCAGGCTCGTAGCTCTGCGATTTCATCAAATTCTGCATCGTTGTCACATTCATTCTTAGACATACTGGTTTCCAATAAATCCATCTCTTCATCTGTGTTATTGAGTTCATCCATTTCAAAATCAGCTTGATCACTATCCTTAAAATTATTTTTATCATCTATATTGTCCATGGAATGCTGGGTTATATTTACATTTTCTCTACTGTTTTCCATATCGTTCTCATCATATGAATCAAATTGTTCAATGTTCATAAAGCATTTCTGCACATTTGAAATAGAAGCAGCTGAACTGTCATCAGATTCTTCCTCGTTTCCAAATATATTGCAACCTTTCTTTTTTCTATGCCACTTCACCCGTAATCTTGTCAGCTCTTGCTTTCGTTTTCTTTTATTATCACTCATCTTCTGTTAAACAGTATAATCACAGTATAATATAACACTGAATATATATTAAAGTTGAATAATTTATGCAAAAACTTTGCTCTATATTTCAAAAATCACATGAAAAAAATTATGATTTACATAAACATAGGAATTACATAAACATGGGATTTCGTGTACTACATACACCATGACAGTTTTGACTACTAAGCTGACCTCTATTTTATAAATTATGAAACAATTAGCAATAATTCCGCCAAATATGAACCAGAAAATCCAAAATTTGTGAAATAATTTTAACTTTAATAAATTTAAATTTGTTAATATCAGAAATATATTGTTGAATTCAAGTTATTTTAAAATATTATCATTCATACACCAAAAAAAATTCTTACACAGTACCTTTTATTAATTATACATCAAGTATATAAAAAATAAATTTAAATATCGTAATAAAAGAAAAAAAATCGTAGTTTCTACAATGATAATATTAGTCAAATAAAAAAGCCCTAATTGATGCTTTATCATAGACAAATTTACTTTTAAAAATTTTTTGTTAGAAGAAATTGAGAAAAATTGCCATAAGGATTTCATTACTCTAGCATACCAGAGTGACATCTTTCAAATTTATATATTGAAAAAAAAAACTCATAAAGATCCTGATTCTTACTTTACCAGATTTTACTGTAAAGATTTTTTAAGACAACTTAGAGAAGGTCCTGACTGATGCCGTATTAGATATGCCTTAATTATATATTACATACGAGAGTAAAAAAGGTCCTATAAAGGTACTGATCTGGCATGCCGTAGTCAGGCATGCCCTATTTATATCTAATTAGGGCCTTATATGACACAAGGCACGCCTGATCAAAGGAGGATGTTAAATACCCGAGTAGAAATTTTATTAAGTGTCTGAGCAGGTCCAAATCAGAGTGCCGTAATATATAATCTGGCCCTGGTAAGGTCACCTGATTTGGTTCTGACAAGATGTGTAACGCGTTGCATAGTCAGGACCGGATTTCATTTACCTAATAAGGACCACATTAGCCGAATTCATGAGGACCTTTTCAGGCATATTATCAGGACAACATCAGGATAAAGAAAAAGAGCCTTAATAGGATTGACATAAGGATGCTGTCACCCGAGTAGAAATTTTATTAAGTGTCTGAGCAGGTCCAAATCAGAGTGCCGTAATATATAATCTGGCCTTGGTAAGGTCACCTGATTTGGTTCTGACAAGATGTGTAACGCGTTGCATAGTCAGGACCGGATTTCATTTACCTAATAAGGACCACATTAGCCGGATTTATGAGGACCTTTTCAGGCATATTATCAGAACAATATCAGGATAAAGAAAAAGAGCCTTAATAGGATTGACATAAGGATGCTGTCGGGCTCTAAAATAAATAACTATAAATTTGAATATTTTTAATATTTTTATTATTTATTTAGAACATTAAGATTTTTAAAGAATTTACAGAATTAGTAAAAAAATAATACTAAGAATTTAATCTTTACATTTTTTAAACATTTTTCAAGAGATAAAAAATGCACGCTTAAAAACAAAATATAAACAAGCTGGCATATAAATCCACATAACATAAACATCTGTTCAAATCATAACATCCGTTTATCATTTATAAAAAAAAACACACAAAATAACAAAAACGAAATAAAATATTCTTACGTTTAAAAATCTTAATTTTTTTTTAACTATTTCACTATTCTTCATCGTTGCTGTCTTCTTCGCTGAAGCTCTCAATTACTTGATTCGTTATTTTATTCTCTTTATCATTATCATGTTTGTTATCCTGTGGCTTTTTTAAATTGAGAATTTTATTTTCTATTATGTTTTGGTGCCGTATAAAGCGAAATCCGTCCCAGTCTTTTGCAAATTATGAAACAATTAGCAATAATTCCGCCAAATATGAACCAGAGAGTCCAAAATTTGTGAAATAATTTTAACTTTAATAAATTTAAATTTGTTAATATCAGAAATATATAGTTAAATTCAAGTTATTTTAAAATATTACTTATCATTCATACACCAAAAAAAATTCTTACACAGTACCTTTTATTAATTATACATCAAGTATATAAAAAATAAATCTAAATATCGTAATAAAAGAAAAAAAATCGTAGTCTACAATAATAATATTAGTCAAATAAAAAAGCCCTAATTGATGCTTTATCATAGACAAATTTACTTTTGAAAATTTTTTGTTAAAAGAAATTGAGAAAAATTGCCATAAGGATTTCATTACTCTGGCATATCAGAGTGACATCTTTCAAATTTATATATTGAAAAAAAAAACTCATAAAGATCCTGATTCTTACTTTACCAGATTTTACTGTAAAGATTTTTTAGGGCAACTTAGAGAAGGTCCTGACTGATGCCGTATTAGATATGCCTTAATTATATATTACATACGAGAGTAAAAACGGTCCTATAAAGGTACTGATCTGGCATGCCGTAGTTAGGCATGCCCTATTTATATCTTATTAGGGCCTTATATGACACAAGGCACGCCTGATCAAATTTCTACTCGGGTATAGGTCGATTTTGGCCCATGGTATGGAACCAAAACTACAAATGATTTCTTATAGATTTCATACCGTAGAATCACGTGGTAAAGTTTGTTTTCCTCCAGACACCGGGGAAAGTACGGAAAAATTGAAAAAAGACCATAAAAAATGGAATTTCCCGAGCTGATTGAAGCTTGGAACATTCCAGCAGCGATTTTAAAAAAATGATTTGTTGCTTTTGTCCTTTTGCAGAGAGGAAGTTTTGAGGCCCTCACATGACATACAAAAAAGACCGATCCGATACATGCATCGGAAAACACCCTTATATCCGAAAAACCACCCCCAAAATCACTTAAACAATTCTCGCCAAGCTAGAAATGATTTGTCGTTTTTCTCCTTTTGCATAGAGGAAGTTTTGAGGCCCTCACATGACATACAAAAAAGACCAATCCGATACATGCGTCGGAAGACACCCTTATACCCGAAAAACCACCCCCAAAATCACTTAAACGATTCTCGCCAAGCTAAAAATGATTTGTCGCTCTTCTCCTTTTGCATAGAAAAAGTTCTGAGGTCCTCACATGACATACAAAAAAGACCGATTCGATACATGTGTCGGAAGACACCTTTATACTCAAAAAACCACCCCAGAGTGCCTAAAAAATTCTCGCCTAGCAAAAAATAACTTGTCGCTCTTCTCCTTTGGCATACAGAAAGTTCTGAGGCCCTCATACGACATGCAAAAAAGTACGATCCGATACATGCGTCGAAAGACACTCTTATACCCGAAAAACCACCCCCAAAATCACTTAAACGATTCTCGTCAAGCTAAGGGTGTCTTCCGACGCATGTATCGGATCGGTCTTTTTTGCATGTCGTGTGAGGGCCTCGGAACTTTCTCAGTGCAGAAGGAAAAAAACGACAAATTATTTTTTGCTAGGCGAGAATTTTTTAGGCACTCTGGGGTGGTTTTTTGAGTATAAGGGTGTCTTCCGACACATGTATCAAATCGGTCTTTTTTGTATGTCATGTGAGGGCCTCAGAACTTCCTCTATGCAAAAGGAGAAGAGCGACAAATCATTTTTAGCTTGGCGAGAATCGTTTAAGTGATTTTGGGGGTGATTTTTCGGATATATGGATGTCTTCCGATGCATATATCGGATTGGTCTTTTTTGTATGTCATGTGAGGGCCTCAAAACTTCCTCTATGCAAAAGGAGAAGAGCGACAAATCATTTCTAGTTTGGCGAGAATCGTTTAAGTGATTTTGGGGGTGGTTTTTCGGGTATAAGGGTGTCTTCCAACGCATGTATCGGATCGGTCTTTTTTGTATGTCATGTGAGGGCCTCAGAACTTCCTCCCTGCAAAAGGACAAGAGCGACAAATCATTTTTTTAAAATCGCTGCAGGAATGTTTCAAGCTTCAACCAGCTCGGGAAATTCCATTTTTTATGGTCTTTTTTCAATTTTTCCGTACTTTCCCCGGTGTCTGAAGGAAAACAAACTTTACCACAAGATTCTACGGTATGAAATCTATAAGAAATTATTTGTAGTTTTGGTTCCACACCATGGGCCAAAATCGACCTATATTTAACATCCTCCTTTCTACTCGGGAAGATACTTTTACATTTTCAAGTAAACGACATGCATGCCACGCTCAAAGGGTGTGTTCAGAGGTCCCCCAAAAAATTATGATCAATATTCCGTGTATCCAAAAATCATGCAAAAAAAACGTGACATCCCCCATGCTCTAATATTGTTTAACTGTTAAACAAATTTCTTTTATATTTTATATTATCTAATTGTAATACTTATATTAATACCTTGCAGGATATTCGAAGATAATATAATAGAGTTTATGATGAAGTTACTAGAAGGGCAGGGCATTGTTTGCAGCACTATTGCCGTCAATACGACAAATACATTTTATGAGGCGCTGGAGGGCTTTCCGTTGGAGACTGTCGAACAATTTAATGACTTTAAAAGCGAATCAAACGAAAGTAAACGTAACAAATTGGCAAGTACCGTTTTAAATTCATTACATACAATGTGCGAAAATGTTTAACTTAAGTGAACACATTATTGTGGGGTTTACTCTGTAACTTTGTCGATCTTAATTTTATTTCAGTACCATCATTTTCTTTGTCTGGGTGGCACGAAGTTGCGATACTTTCTATACATGTGCATAAAAGAGACCAGAAGAACGAGCTTGTCTGCCAATTTACGTGGCTTGGAGATTCCAGGACAGAAAAATTTGGTGATACCAAACTGGTAAACATAATGCATAGTAAGGTATACGTATACTTAATACATACCGTAAATTAATCTTTTAACATGCTCGTAATTCGCGTGCTCATGTAATTAATGTATATATACGTTTGATTTCTTTTTCAGTTGCAGCGCAGAAATGCCCCCTTTTTAAGAGGCCGATAAATAAGGTCCAATTTAAAACAGAAATACAGGAAGTGCTTAGGGCAGTGAAACAACGGTGCCAAAAGAAAAGTAAAAAAAACCTAAGAGAAATGATAAAGAAAAATACAGCGCAGAAGAAAATGAGGAGGAAACGGCGAATAACCCAAATGTATAATTTGATATTTTAATAAAAAAAAGTTATTAAATATATGAAAATTCAGTTAATTGACAGTTTGTAAAACCTGCCATTTTTAGTCACGGAAAGAATTAAAGTTATTTTATTTTTAATTGTAAATTTAAATTTTAAAAATTATTTAATATTTCAAATTGATTAATTTGTAAATAATGAATTAAGATTTAACAGTTAAAGATTATTGTAAAATTTGTTGTTGCAATATAATTTTAAATTAATTTTATTAATTTGATGTAATAATAAACAAGTACACATTCTTGTCACAACTAAAACAAAACAGTATTGTTTTACTTTTCAAAAAAATTGTCATATATATTAAACCTTTCAAAAAAACCTGTCGTATATATTAAAATTTTCAAAAAAAGCTATCCTATATACTTTTTACAAAAAGATATGATATCACGAAATGGCACCAAGTGGGACTAAATAACTATGAAAAAACTTGTACATTATTTCTATAAAACTCTTCTATAAAACTCTTGTATATAAAGCTGTAGTATATATAATTAATTATATTATATACTATATTTTATCATATTTTACATATACTATACTATATATACTATACATATACTATACATATATATATAGTACTATATATATTATTAGATATACTATATTATTAAATATACTATAAATATTATAAAAAAATTTTTTAAATATTTAAAAAATAAAAATATTTATTAAAAAACGCAAAAAAACTTGGCGCTGCTACAGTAAACTACATGTTAATTTCATTACTTGGAGGTGTAGCAGCGCCAAATTCTTTTGCGTTTTTTAATATTTTTATTTTTTAAATATTTTTTTTATTTTTTTATAATATATATAGTATATCTAATAATATATATAGTATATATATGTATAGTATATGTATAGTATATATAGTATAATATATGTAAAATATGATAAAATATAGTATATAATATAATTAATTATATATACGACAGCTTTATGTACAAGAGTTTTATAGAAATAGTGTACAAGTTTTTTCATAGTTTTTTAGTCCCACTTGGTGCCATTTCCTGATATCATATCTTTTTGTAAAAAGTATATAGAATAGCATTTTTTGAAAATTTTAATATATACGACAGGTTTTTTTGAAAGGTTTAATATATATGACAATTTTTTTGAAAAGTAAAACAATACTGTTTTGTTTTAGTTGTGACAAAAGCGTGTATTTGGCGCCTTTTTTTTACCTTTTTTTTAAAAAGGTAATTTTTTGATAGATATTATTTTTTTTTTAATAATATATATACGACAGCTTTTTTTAATTTAATATATACAACAATTTTTTTGAAAGGTAAAACACTGTTTTGTTTTGATTGTAATAAAATTGGCTGGAAATTATAAATATTGTTGAAACTAATTTTGTATACATAGAACAGAAATATTAAACTTTGAGCTATTTAATTTTATTTATTTTAGACAAATCATACACTAAAGTCTCTAAACAATTGTCACATAAGGCATAGTGATAAATGGTGTGATTGTATAAATTTTAATTTTACCATACATTTTGTCAAAAAAGTACATGTTTCGAGACTTTAGTGTATGATTTGTCTAAAATAAATAAAATTAAATAGCTCAAAGTTTAATATTTCTGTTCTGAGTATCCTACATTAGTTTCAACAACATTTATAATTTCCAGTCAATTTTATATTTATAAAAATATAGCATAAGTCGCCTTCTGTAGTGAACGCTATGGCTGACAACAATAATTCACAACATAGTGTGGGTAGATAATTAAATGTAAGAGAATGTTCAGATCATATTTTAGATATATTATTGAATTTTATTTATCCATAGAAAAATAAACACAAACTCGACAAGAAATTTTGTAATACACAAAATAAAATTGACTGGAAATGATAAATATTGTTAGAACTAATTTAGTATACATAGAACAGAAATATTAAACTTTAAGCTATTTAATTTTATTTATTTTAGACTAATCATACACTAAAGTCTCTAAATAATTGTCACATAAGGCATAGTGATAATTGGTATGATTATATAAATTTTAATTTTACCATACATTCTGTCAAAAAAGCACATGATTCGAGACTTTAGTGTATGATTTGTCTTGTAACGGTGCAGCCCGCAAGCTGCATCGTTACGGCTACGGACCGTCCATCGTCCGTAGCCCACCAAGGGCGCATCGAGCGCCGATAAATTTCTTATCGAAACAACGGCGGTCAACCGCCGAAAATCCCCCACACCCGACCGTTCCAAAATTCCGTTTTGTGGGGGACTCGCCGCCGAAACCGCCGATGCTTGCCGATTCGAAACCATTCGGCTGCCAGCCGGGTATAAAAGAGGCTCGGCTGTACGTCTTCTCACCAGATCCCGTTCGCTGATAGACAGCGAACATCCCTCTACGAGTGTCCTCGTAGTCCAGACCGAGCATACTCGGATTCTATGCCTATTCCAGCACACGAGTATCCTCGTGTACCGCCGAGCGTCCTCGGTATTCTTGACTCCTGCATACGAATATATTCGTATACCCGCCGAGCGTACTTGGCTCCTCTAGGCCACCAAACTTCGTATTGCGGGCATTTCCGCGTACCTAGCCAGATCGCCGTTCTAAATTCCCCCTTCGTACGAGCGTCCTCGTACTCCCGCCGAGCATAATCGGCAGCCTAAGTCCTTATATCGCGTTTATTCGCCGGGATTTCAAAATTGTAATCCATCCGGCAGACAAAAACCGCGTCGACCAATCCGCGCCGCCGAATAGTCCGCATCGATCTACGATCGAACAGACTCGCGATACCGTTACGAACGCACTCACCGACAAGCGCTCCGTCTTGTACCAACCGTTGCGACACGATCGCCCGCGCTTGCGCTCTCGCCGACCGCACCAGGACGCCTCACGTCATACTTTATAGTTTCGCTTTAGAATAATTATTTCACCATTACTCAAATAATTATTTCACGATTGCCGATACTTTGCATTTATTTTACACCGCTTTTAAATAATTATTTCACCGTGCTCAAATAATTATTTCGCTATTGCCGATACTTCGCCTTTATTTTACACCGCTTTTAAATAATTATTTTTCACCGTGCTCAAATAATTATTTCGCTATTGCCGATACTTCGCATTTATTTTACACCGCTTTTAAATAATTATTTCACCGTGCTCAAATAATTATTTCGCTATTGCCGATACTTCGCATTCATTTTACACCGCTTTTAAATAATTATTTCACTGTGCTCAAATAATTATTTCGCTATTGCCGATACTTCGCATTTATTTTACACCGCTTTTAAATAATTATTTCACCGTGCTCAAATAATTATTTCGCTATTGCCGATACTTCGCCTTTATTTTCACGCTGCTTTGTATTTATTTCACGCCGCTTTAAAGAATTATTTCGCTGTCACTTATTAATTCTTTCACCGTTGTTAATATACCGATTGCACCGATATTTTGCTACCTTGTATACTCTTTCGAATTCATTCCGCACACGCTTCGCATGTACACACGAGCATTAAAGCAGATCATTCGAAACAAATCATATCAACATCTTTCTCAATAAACACTGTTTCTTTACTTTGGTTATAAACGAGCATTTTATTTCGTTGACATACCCCCAACCGACCAAACCTGGATCCCGGCGAGCTACTCCGCGTCCGCCGAAGCTCACACGGTTTCAGTCTAAAATAAATAAAATTAAATGTCAAGGTTGAAACCGTGTGAGCTTTCTCAGACGCGGTATAGTTCGCTGGAATCCGGGTTCGTTCGGTGGGGGGTATGTAAAAAGAGAATGCACGTGTATGTTGATAATAAATAAGAAATGGTTTTATTAAAATAATGAGTCTGATGACTGTGTGTACATGCGATGTATGATTGCGATCAATGTACTCGGTGTAGTTTGTATAAATGCGATGTATGATTGCGATAAATGTACTTGGTGAAATTTGTATAAATGAGATGTATGATTGCGATGCGAGAAGAATATAAAGGTACGGCGAAATGAATATAAAAGTAACGGCGAAGTATGATCGGTTTTGACGTGAGGCGTCTTAGTGCGATCGGCGGAACGATCGGCGCAAGCGCGTGTGATCGAGTTGTAACAGTTGGCTCGACGGAGCGCCTGTCGGTGAGTGCGTTCGTAGCAGTGACGCGAGTCCGTTCGATGATAGATCGATACGGACTGCACGGCGGCGCGGATTGGTCGACGCGGTTTTGCCTGCCGGAAGGATTACGATTTGAAGTCCCGGCGAAGAAACGCGATATTCGGATCAGGAAGCCGAGTACGCTCGGCGGGAGTACGAGAACGCTCGTACGAAGGCGGACTCAGAGCGGCAATCCGGCTAGGTACACGGGAATGTCCGCTGCACGAAGATCGGTGCCTAGAGGAGCCGAGTACGCTCGGCGGGTATACGAGAACACTCGTATGCTGAGGCGAGAATACCGAGAACGCTCGGCGGTACACGAGAACGCTCGTGTGCTGGAAAAAGGCATAGAAGCCGAGTACGCTCGGCGGACTACGAGAACGCTCGTAGAGAGATGTTCACTGTCTAGCAGCGAACAGGATCTGGTGAAAAGACGTACAACCAAGCCTCTTTTATACCCGGCTGGCGGCCGACTGACTTCGGATCGGCAAGCATCGGCGGCAGTGATGCGATCTTTCCCACAGCGGTTCCGGCTCGGCTGCCTCACACAACCTTACAGAAGCGCTACGTCACGTATCCGTGTGAGCTCGGCCGTTCAACCAATGGAAGAGAGCGAACGTCTCCCTTCCACCGAGCCGACACACAGACGATAAATGCATGCTACTTGCATGTTAAAAGCAAGCGTTTCTGATTCAGAAAAGAAATTCTGAGGCGAGTGGCTGAAATATTAAAGATCACCTGTTCGAGACCTGCTTCGTGCAACTTTCTTTTCTTTTTTCCGCATTTGTTTCTAACATAGTAAATCATTAGATCTTTTTTTTTTGCCCAAAAAAATAATATTTTCTATTTATTATTAACATTCGCATATGTTAAACTAACAATTTTATAAATAATACAGATCTGCTATTGTCAATAGAAAAATGAAAAGTTATTTTACAATGTTGCAACAAAGTGCTAATTTAACATATGCGAATATTTTTAATAAAGATAAAATAATTTTTTTTAGCCAAAAACATTATCTAATAATTTACTTAAAATAAATATCGAAAAAGGAAAAAAAGTTACAAAATCAGTTTTCAAACACGAGATTTTTAATATTCTTGCCATTCGCCTTACTCGTTTAGCCATGCTTGCTATTTTACATTTATCAACATAAAAGATTACACACCTGCAAAGCTTTTAATTATATATTTTAAACTACTGCATATTAGCAAGAGTTACTGCAGTAATTACATATACATGTACTGTGGAGATTAGTGGAGGAACACAGTAACATATTAAAAATGCAGTCAAATAGATGTAAGATTAGTAATTTTATTAGTACTATTAATAAGTAGTGGTCTTCCGCACCACCTTTGAGGTTCCACTTATGGCGCGTTCGATTTTTTTTTAAGTGGATCGTCGCCTGAAGCCCTATTGTGCCACTTTTTTACACTTGTTATTTACAGGTTAAAATAATTTACAGTAGTTGACACTGTATTTTTGTATCTATATTATACTTACTGTACTTTGTATACTCACTGTACTTGTACTTTTGATATACGCGCGTTGCGCGTATATTGGCGAATTGGGAGAATTACTTACTTTATAATTTTCTATAAATACAAAATATATTTTGTATTTATTATGCCTGCAATGCTCAAGAGTAATGAGAAATACAAAGTGTCCCATTTTAAACGATCCACTCAAATATCTCAGAAACACCGAGTTAAATAAAAAAATTTTTCAAATAAAAGTTGTAGGGTTTGAAGAGGGAAAAAATATAGGGATATTAGTTTGACCTTGGATGGAGGCGCTTCTGAGATTTAAAGGTCATCTTTACTTTTTCAAATGAAAAGACATTAATTTTTTTATATAAGTCGATTTCTTGTAATATTTGTCGTAAAAAGTTATAAGACTAGAATGGCCAAAAATTGAATGGTTTACAAAATATTTTATATTTTAATTTGACATAATTTTACATAAACTTTGAAATATCTCGTTGTGACGATGCGTTGCACACACCGTCCCTAAAGTACCCGACCGCCCGAAAATAGGCCCGATGCCTATGATACCCACGAGCGCTCGCGCCCATGCGACGCCCCAGCGTGGGGACTGCTCCCACTGCGCGACCGATACTCGCGAGTGGGAGGCCCGAGCCGGGTATATAAGCCGGCTCGGCCAGCATAACGACACCTGTCTCGATCCGAAATCCTGCCTAAGCACTGCCTCAGGGAGCTCCCGAGGCAGTCAACCGCATCTCCACTTCCTCCGACGAAGAGAGGTTGCTCCCTCTTTGAAGCCAGGGTGCTCCCGGTGTTCGGCCTTCCGCTACGTCCGTCGACGAAGAGAGGTTGCTCCCTCTTCGAAGCCAGGATGCTCCCGGCGTTCGACTCTCGCCGCTTCCGCCGACGAAGAGCGGTTGCTCCCTCTCCGCGACCGGAGTATTGCCGGTATTCAGACGCGTAAAAGCTAGTACCCCCGCACGCAAATTGTAAAGGTTTCCGCCTATCCTCTCGCGACGCGATTCACGCAACCACGCGACTAATGTATATATAAATATAAGTTAAGTATTGGACAATAAAGTTTCTGAATTATATCCGCTCGAGTTACATCAGTCTGGACTTCCCCTTCTCTCGTACCCTGACTCCGGCGAGCCGATCCGCGGCGTCGAAAAAGGAGCCCCGTTACATCGTTAAATATTCATTTTTCAATTATCTTACTCAATTATCAACACTTTTATGCGCAAAATAATGAGAGGAATCAATTGGTATAAAAAAAACACATAGTTGTCTTTAAGAAAAAAAATCTAGCAGAGCTAAATTTAAACTATATTTAACACTAATGGCAAAATAATTTTCCAACACAACTACATCAACTCATCATATCATATTCGAGGTAATAACCCACGCATAAAAATTACCAATCTACAAAATATATTAATGAACAAAAATATTGTTAAAACTCTTCTAATACTAATAAATAAAAAACATATTAATACACTCTCTTCCATTGGTTGAACGGCCGAGCTCAAACGGATACGTGACGTAGCGCTTCTGTAAGGTTGTGTGAAGCAGCGGAGCCGGGACCGCTGTGGGAAAGATCGCATCACTGCTGCGCGTGAACTTGGCGCGACACACTACCGTGTCTCTTAATATAAATAATTAAACATTTTTATATTTATGTTATATATATATAAATTAAATATTAAATATAATTATATATATACAGGGTGTTTCATTTTAATCTAGCCAGGCGAATATTTCAAACTGTTGAGTTTAGAGGAAAATGTTTCAGACAAAAGTTGTAGGGTTTGGAGGGGGACACAAGATGGTGGGCTTGAGTTTTTGATGAAGGTAAAATTGAAGGTCATATAAAGGTCAACTTTGTTTTTTTAAATAAAATGTAGTATTTTTTATTGCATATTCTGAAAGAACATAAAATTCTACATTAAAATTTTCTGACACGTTTTTCATAAAAATCCATAATTTTTGAGGAAATTTAGCAATTAAAAAAAAATGTTTGTTTTTCGTAAAGAGAATCATGCATAAATTTGTACATGTTCATGAACATTTCTCGTTCTTATCCGGAATCAACGGCGTAGACGTAACGAAAATCTGATTCTATCGGAGTGCTTGATTTACGTGAGTCCCCTTGCCTCTCACTTTCGGGGTTGCTAAATTTGCTAAATTTTCAAAAATTATGGATTTTCATGAAAAACGTGTCAGACAATTTTAATGCAAAATTTTATGTTTTTTCAGAATATGCAATAAAAAATACTACATTTCATTTAAAAAAAAAGTTGACCTTTATATGACCTTCAATTTTACCTTCATCAAAAACTCAAGCCCACCAGCTTATGTCCCCCTCCGAACCCTATAACTTTTGTCTGAAACATTTTTCTCTAAACTCAACAGCGTTTGAAATATTCGCCTGGCTAGATTAAAATAAAACACACTGTATATATATATATATATATGGAGCATTCTTTCTCAACTTTATACCTATGCTGCCCATTTTCTATTTGATCTAAAAATTTTTGAAAAAATCTTAAAATTTACAGAAAAATGTAAGCTTTTCAATGGCGCGTGGCAAAATTATCAAATTCAATTAGACTCATTGGACTCATTTCATTGGACTCACACAATTGGATCATACTTAATATTTCAGAAAACCAAAAAAAAAATAATAAAAACGGTAATTATTCAAGTGTAGCGATCATTCATTCGACGTTTTTCTCTTCCAATTAACACTTTCGAGTACTCTGTTTATCTGTGCACTGTCACATAAGTCTAAACTAAAATGGCGGATCTAATATGGCCGCCAAAAATTTAAAAAATTTAAGAAATTAACTGATTTTTAGAAAAATTGGTATCAAGGGGTTTTTCGGGTTACTGTATACGAGTCTAAAGTTATCTTTTGAAAATACAAAATGGCGGATCCAATATGGCCACCAAAACATTTTGAAAATTTTTAGAAATTAACGAATTTTTATAATACTTGGTATCAGGGACTTTTTCGGGTTGCTAATAACAAATCTGAAGTCGCATTTCGAAAATTTAAAATGGCGGATTTAATATGGCAACTAAAAATTTGAAAAATTTTTAAAAGTAAGGGAGTTTTATAAAATTTGAACAGAGTTTTACGGCCAGCTAAATACAAATCTTAAGTCGGATTTCGAAAACTGAAAATGTCAGATCTAATATAAAGACCAAAAATATTGAAAATTTAGGAAATTGACAGATTTTTATAAAACTTGATACTAGAGATACCTCTGATTCTGATGTCGCCTGAGCTCTTACCTCCTACTTTTTGAAATCTTGATATGAAAAAGTCGAACTATTACCAGCATTGGAATATCTCTTAATCACCATTTCTTTGTTGATTGGGACGAAACAGCATGGGTGTAAAGTTGAGAAAGAATGCCCCATTAGTATACTGTCACATAATGACAAAGAGCACTAAAAGACAAAAAGATTTTTGAAAAAACGATTTGATGTAGCTCCACCAGTTCCAGAGATTCTGAGAAATCACTGTTTCGTCCCAATCAACAAAGAAATGGTGATTAAAAAATATTCCAATGCTGGTAATAATTCGACTTTTTCATATCAAAATTTCAAAAAGTAGGGGGTAAGAGCTCAGGCGACATCAGAATCAGAGGTATCTCTAGTATCAAGTTTTATAAAAATCTGTCAATTTCCTAAATTTTCAATATTTTTGGTTTTCATATTAGATCTGACATTTTCGAAATCCGACTTAAGATTTGTATTTAGCTGGCCGTAAAACTCTTTGTTCAAATTTTTTAAAACTCCCTTACTTTAAAAAATTTTTCAAATTCTTAGTTGCCATATTAGATCCGCCATTTTGAATTTTCAAAATGCGACTTCAGATTCGTTATTAGCAACCCGAAAAAGTCCCTGATACCAAGTATTATAAAAATTCGTTAATTTCTAAAAATTTTCAAAATGTTTTGGTGGCCATATTGGATCCGCCATTTTGTATTTTTGAAAGATAACTTTAGACTCGTATACAGTAACCCGAAAAACCCCTTGATACCAAGTTTTATAAAAATCAGTTAATTTCTTAAATTTTTTAAATTTTTGGCGGCCATATTGGATCCGCCATTTTAGTTTAGACTCATGTGACAGTGCACAGATAAACAGAGTACTCGAAAGTGTTAATTGGAAGAGAAAAACGTCAAATGAATAATCGCTACACTTGAATAATCACCGTTTTTTTATTTTTTTTCGGTTTTCTGAAATTTTAAGTATGATCCAATTAAATTTGATAATTTTGCCACGCGCCATTGGAAAGCTTACATTTTTCTGTAAATTTTAAGATTTTTTCAAAAATTTTTAGATTAATTAGAAAATGGGCAGCATGGGTGTAAAGTTGAGAAAGAATGCCCCATATATATATATATATAAATTGTTATTCCGTCCGCCATATTGGATCCGCCATCTTGAATTCGGGAAACTGATAACAGATTCGTAATCAGCAACCCAAAAAACCCCTATATACAAATTTGTATAAAAATTTAACCATTTTAAGAATTTTTGTCCGCCATCTTGAATTCGGGAAATTTGATTACAGATTTGTAATCAGCGATCTAAAAAACCCTTATATACAAATTTTTATAAAAATTGAACAATTTTCAGAATTTCTGTCCGCCATGTTAGATCCGCCATCTTGACTTCGAGAAATCTGATAAGAGATTTGTAATCAGCGACCCAAAAAACCTCAGTAGACCCATTTTTATTAAAAATTTATCAAAAAAAATTGTGCTCGGAATAATCGAAAAAAGTGTAACATTAATGACTTTGGACCGCCATATTGGACATCGCCATCTTTAATTTCAAAATACTCACCCATACATTTTGAAGCTTAGGGTCCATGGATGCAAGATTTTTACTTCCCAGAGACATCCTCATTTCGATGCGAAAATAACGATTAAAAAAAATGAGTAAAAAAATCAGGTTTTTTTTAAATAAACAAACATAACTTTTTCGGATCGCATTTTGGAAAAATTCTAAAGATAGATTCTGAAAGTTCAATAAATTTGAGGTCAAAAATGATTAAAAGGCGACAAAAGCCGTTGCAAGGTGTTCGTGCATAAGATTCAAATTATATTATGAAAAATACAAATAACAATTACATTCAAACGTTTCTGCCTATGTTAGGCCTTCCTTAGTGACATTACAAAAAATACATAATAAATCAGTGTCTTGCTAGTCGAAACATTGCGAAAGTAAATAAATAAAAACCATAAAATACGCAGTGAGTTCTTAATAATTAAAGTCCAATGTATGAAGATAGACACTTGGAACTGTAACAATATTATTGCCCGTGTAAACTAACATTTTTGGTCTTTATTTTATAAAATAAAATGATTATACAGAAACTAATACGTACTTATAATCAGCCTCAGTTTCATACATCAAACAAGAATGAAAGAGCCAGAGAAAGATATTGCCCCAAAATTCGGCTTCCACACTCATGATAAAATTATTTAATTAAAACTTAAACTGAAATGTCAAAATCAAAAAGAATAAATATGTAAACTCAGTCAAATGGTTGCAAAGGTAATGTGCCCAAAGAATTATCAGCACAAAGTCGTGTAGGTACCCGAAGCGATAGAATAAAGAGGGAGTTCTGATATTACCAGAAAGGGGGGTGTTGTGTGTCGAAAGACTACAACGAGATATTTTAATTTAGCAACGCTATTGTTTAAAGAATTAGCAAATAAAACTTTCAACTCGAAGCACGTTCTTAGAAAGACGAATAAGGTATTTAAAATTAACAAAGATATTGACTAATGCTATTCTTTAGACAAGTAACAATCGATTATAATTAAACGCTGAGGCGTTAACCGCATGAGGAAACGATCGGCGGATTGCCTCACAAACAAGCGAAGTAGATCAGCATTCACGGAAAGCAGACGTTGCTAACCTTGATACTGATCTGTATAAAAGAAGGTGACTCGATCGTCACCACGGGTTTTTAAGTTTGATCTAAGCACGAGCTGCACGTCGGTATCGCGAACTCCGAGTTTGTATCTTACGCGATCGTAACGACTGTGAGGAAGCCGTTAAATCAAGTGTACGCGAGTGCTAAGTGAATAAAGATATTTTATTTCTCATTGAACATCGTTCAATAATTATCTCCCTTGGATCAACCCCCTTGGCCCTACACGACGGATCCCGAATCCTGCGTTGGCCCGCGACGAGATCTTTGAGTCACGGGCACGGCGTAACAATTTTGGTGGCAGCGGTGGGATCCGTCTTCTTCACCGTAGTCCGGTAGCTGTGTGAAGTTAGCCCCCCAATATTAAAAAATTAAAAATTTTTTTTTTGCAAACGTTTGCCCATCGTTTGCCCACGAATGCCCCATCGAAATTTCCGTTTGCCCCCCTTTAGTTCAAAAGTTATAGGCAAATCAATTTTGGGGGAGCCAACTTCACACTGGCCCCCCAATATAAAAAATTAAAAATTTTTTTTTGCAAACGTTTGCCCATTGTTTGCCCACGAATGCCCCATCGAAATTTCCGTTTGCCCCCCTCTAGTTCAAAAGTTATAGGCAAATCAATTTTGGGGGGCCAACTTCACACTGGCCCCCCAATATTAAAAAATTAAAAATTTTTTTTTGTAAACGTTTGCCCATTGTTTGCCCACGAATGCCCCATCGAAATTTCCGTTTGCCCCCCTCTAGTTCAAAAGTTATAGGCAAATCAATTTTGGGGGGCCAACTTCACACTGGCCCCTCAATATTAAAAAATTAAAAATTTTTTTTTTTGCAAATCAATTTAGGGGGGGGGGGCAAACTTCACACTGAGCCCCCAATATTAAAAAATCTAAAATCTCTCTCTCTCTCTCTCTCTCTCACTCTCTCTTCCTCCCTCCCTCCTCCCTCCACTCTTCACCCCCTCTTTCTGTGCGTGCATGCGTAATGTGCATGCGCGCGCGCAGTGGTGGCACATAGTCCCGTCCATTGCGTAACCTAGGCCTGGCCAAAAGCTTGCTCGCGAGCAGCCTTCAGAGTCCGCTGGATGGGGACTCGGCCCCCACTATCTCGCCGTCCTCACTTATGTTTGTTCGCTATCTTTTGTTCTAAGCCTTAGAACAAAAGATAGCGAACAAACATAAGTGAGGACGGCGAGATAGTGGGGGCCGAGTCCCCATCCAGCGGACTCTGAAGGCTGCTCGCGAGCAAGCTTTTGGCCAGGCCTGGCGTAATCTTGCGATGCTGGGTGATAGAGGGGATTTCTTACTATCAGTATCGCCCGATGCGTCGTTGTCTTACACAGCGCAGCTTACACTTTAAACGGCTTTCGTCGACTGACGAAAATGTATGAGCAAATCGCACAACTGAACTGACTACACAGCACACTTTTGACTTTTTTTCTTGCCTTTTGTAATAATAAAATAGGCTTTTTAACATTATAGAAGCAAATTTATTTTGAATAGTTATCTTTGTTACTTTTGCTCTTTGTTACTTGTTTGTTCATATTTAGCGACAGTTACATTTGATTTCTCGTATTTAAAAATGCCACGAGCAGCTGCTGTCTCCACAAACGAGATTATTAATGCTCTCGCACAAGCCGAAATTTTTCAAAACGCTAAAGGGACGCTTAAGCCACGCTCCGACAAAGTTTGGAACAATGTTTGTGCATTATTAGATAATAAAATTAAACGTGATACTTTATTCCTTCATGTACAAAAAGACAGAAATATGGTATTAACTAAAATCAAGCAACAAATGAATATAATAGCAGATATAAATGAAGTAAGTGTAAACAGATCGAAAGACTCAATCGATCAATCTACTGAAAGCATCGCAAGTAGCGATGTTAGTGGAATCAGCAAAAATAATTATAATTGTCCACATTTATTATTTGACTTAGATATAGATGATGCTTCATGGAATAGCATTGCACCTTTTTCTATCGTTTACAAAGAGAAAAGCCGATACAGTAATAAACGTCGCTATACTGTATTAAAACAGGGTTGGACAGATGTTATACAGAAAGCATGCTGGGAAAAAAGTAAATTACCTTGCGCATATTCTTTTAAGAGAGCGAAGATTTTCGATCATGAAAAAAGCGTGTACCTAAAAATAGTTGGCAAATGCAATGAATGTGGCGCAATTTTTGAAGGACATTGTTTAAAAAAGCCCATTCCTGGTCACGGTATTAAAATTTCTGTGAAAACGATAGATACTCGAGGGGTTCCCCACGTTAGCAAACGTATGCTTAAAGGATTAGAAAGACAGGAAGTTCAGCAAGAATTGCTTTCTACAAAGACTGCTAATTGGCGTTGTAAAGCAACAAAAATTATGACATATGGAGATCCAGAACCTAGTCATTTATACAGTAGCAGTGTTCTTAGGAAGGCCCGTCAAGAAGCTAAGGATAAAGATTTAGGATTATACAAGGTTCCTGATCCTCTTATGTCATTACAACAAATGAAATATAATGTAGAATTTGCAAGCATAATACGAGAAATAGCGCTAGACAAATTTTATTGCATGTATTGGTCGCCGATGCAGCTCGACTTGTATAAAGATATTATAAAAACTAAAGTACCTTTATCGATTGACGCCACTGGGTCAATAGTTCACAATTTAAAAAGACCTACTAATCAATCCAATGCAATTTTCTTGTATCAAGCTGTTGTACCAACTGCAGAAGGAATATTTCCTGTTTTCCAGATTCTTTCAGAAAAACATGATGCAAATACTATATCTTATTTTATAAAAGAATGGCTGCGATCCGGTGCTTCTGCGCCGTATGAAACTGTAACAGATTTTTCGTTTGCTTTACTAAACGGAATTTCTTTAGCCTTTAACGAATGTAATTTAAAAACATATGTAGACTATTGTCTACGTCATTTTTCTGGCAAAAGTGTTCAGACCACAATAAGATGCTACATTCGTGTAGATATAGCTCATCTGATAAAAATAATCACGAAGTGGAAGTGTTTTAATAATAAGCTTCCGCGCATTAAAGATTTTTATGTCCGGTGTATTGGTCTTATTACAACTTGCAAAACCAATTCAGATTTTGAAAAAATGATATCAGCCGTTTTTATAGTTTGTTTTAGTGAATGTGATGACAATGGAACTGATTGTAATAAACAAGAAACTTTCCTTTTAAACGCAATTCAAACATTTTCAATAGAATTAAATGAAGAAAGCGATGATATAAATATCTCTATAGAATCCAGTGAAGATCTCGACGAGGAATTTGATTACGATTGTCCACAATTAATCAAAATATACGATAATGCTAAATTAATAGCTGAAAAAACGCGTTCATTAATGCGACCCAATCCTTATTACGCTCCAGAATTCGCAAAATCTTTCATGCGATTATGTCATTATTATGTTTTGTGGACAAACGTAATGTCTGAATGCAGTAAGAGAAATTATACTGTAGCATCTTCAGCAAGATCAGAATCATATTTCAATGAAATAAAAAATATTATACTGTGTGACGATAATAAACCTCTTAGGCTCGATAAATTCATTATAAAACATGTTCGTTCAATTATAGCCACATGTAAAATTCAACGTGCTGCTTATAATGCGACTTTAAATACACATGACGTTTTATCGGAAATATCTAAAGCCGCCGAAAGCTCAGATTGTTCTACTTCTGCGACAAAAGCGGTCGAATTATCAGAAAATATGAGTTATACTTTAGAATTTCCAGAGCGACATTTACAGGAAGAAGAAAACTGGCGTGGACAAAATAAAAGAAGTATGCGAACTAATGATAAAAGTATTCCTTCTAAAAGAGGAAAATATTTACGGGCTTGTCCAAACGTTACTTTAATGCACAATCGTCCTTTACGCAAACGGAAAGATATCATAATACAAAATGGCCATTTACTTGCTTCTGTAAAGATAGAAAAGACAAAAGTTCAAGTTATGAATACCTGCTCATTCGATTCACTCATTGAACTCATGACCAATGGGTACTCGGATTATATTGAATATCAAAGACGGGTGGGAATAGAATTTTCCGATTTTGAATTTTTTAATTTAGTTACTGATTATGCAACGAACAATATTACAAGCAAATGGTACATTAAAAGAGCACTTTATTTATTTAAGGCCCTTGACAAACCTCTCGCAAGCATACTTGATTGTTCCTATAATATATCAAGTTTAATCTCAAAGTTATTACATGATGTACCAAGTACAACAAACGAGCTTACCTGTAAAAAATGTAAAACTAACTCTAAGATTATTAAATCAGTTCTGGAAATTGATTCAAAGCCGATATGGACCGAAGTATTGAAAACTGGTTTAGAGAAAAGTGTTAATAAATATTTTTCAACCACAAAGAAGAAAGTTTATTGTAACTCTTGCAAAGGTTATGGGTATGAATATAGTGAACCAGGCTCACACCTGTTAATTGATACAGAACATCCTTTTATCAGTATGCTTCAAATAGATCCCGCATTTTCATCTGAAATACCTTTATCTGAAATACCGCATTTTATTATGATAAGAAATATTAAATATGTTTTAATCGGTGTTATACATTTTATTCCACCTGAAATAAAAAATGGTATTGGCCATTATGTTGCTTTCTGTAAGACAGTAACTGGATCATGGAAACAGTGTGATGATGTAAAATTTAAAGCAGATCTAATTCCCAATGGATCTCTATCAAGCACGCTTGTTCGACCAGCAATTATAGGGTATGTTAAAATATAAGTCGAATTAAAACAAAAGAGAGAGAGAGATATTTACATAATTTCAGAAATTTATGAATAAAATTAATAATGCGCCTGTGCGCACATGTGCGCACACACACACGCGCGCGCGCGCGCACAACAGAGAAGGTTTGGAGTCATTAAATACCGCGGAAGTGACGAACCGTGGGGTCCTGATCTCTGCCTGTGTCACAAGCACACGCACGCGCGCGCACACACACATACATACATACATAAACACACACACACACACACACACACACAAGAGGTGTAAATCCGACCGCGCAACATCCACGTTGTACACCTTGGGTTAAGCTAATGCCGGCGGTATCATAAACTTTGACGACTCATGACTCGGAAAGTTTTTATTTTAAATGAGCAAGATTATGTGGACCAAAGTGAAGATGACTCCCCTTTCAAATTCAATTGTCTATAACTTTCGAACTAGAGGGTAAACGTTTGCAAAAAAAGAAAATTTCGAATTTTTAATATGGAAGAGCCAGTGTGAAGTTGACATCCCCATAATTGATTTGCCTATAACTTTAGAACTAGAGGAGGGCAAACGGAAATTTCGATGGGGCATTCGTGGGCAAACAATGGGCAAACGTTTGCAAAAAAAATTTTTAATTTTTTAATATTGGGGGGCCAGTGTGAAGTTGGCCCCCCAAAATTGATTTGCCTATAACTTTTGAACTAGAGGGGGGCAAACGGAAATTTCGATGGGGCATTCGTGGGCAAACAATGGGCAAACGTTTGCAAAAAAAATTTTAAAACTTTTAATATTGGGGGGCCAATGTGAAGTTGGCCCCCCAAAATTGATTTGCCTATAACTTTTGAACTAGAGGAGGGCAAACGGAAATTTCGATGGGGCATTCGTGGGCAAACGATGGGCAAACGTTTGCAAAAAAAAAATTTTTAATTTTTTAATATTGGGGGCTAACTTCACACAGCTTAGTCCGGTTGTTGGTGGACACCCTGATGGCCTGGGCACGGCAGCAGGACCAAGACGATCAACCCAAGGGAACAGCGTGGCCGAAAATAACGCAGAAACTAGAAGTGCGAAAAGTGAAAGCGAGAAAAGAAAATAAAATCTCCACGAGGAAGCGGTCCAGTCAAGGCAGTTCGAGCAATAAGCAGCTGAGAAAGTCCGACGGAGCACAACGACCAAGCAGAGTCAGCGAAATCCGAGCAAGGGCCACTGCACAGCCAGAACGGAACGTGACCTACCTCACCGCGAAGCACTGGGCAGCGAGCAACGCAACACCATGCGAGCGAGCGTATTAATGTAAGTCGAAATAAAGATACATTAGTAAAATAAAAGCGAATGTCCGAAAGACGCGAAGGACACGGTTTTCCATATTGGCTAGGCGGTAATCCGAGTCAAAACGACCCCAGTTTACAACCGAATCAATCCTGGTTGTTAAGCGACCAAGGACGACGCGCAATAAACACCTTGAGTAACCCCGAGAGGGAACCGCGCGAAACACCGCGAGAATTCGTAGTAAACGATAGAGACGAAAGCATCGCGAACGTCGACGAAAACGTTGAAACAACGCGAGAATATTCTTTCCGCGAATTAGATAACAGCTTAATATCCGGAATAAGCGAAGATTCGCGCCAGGATAGGCCTACACCCACGAGGCCATTGAGTAGAATATCGGAGCGCACTGAGACTGCATCGACTACGTACGATAGTAGTATCTTTGATCCGCGAGAATTAAACAACGAAATAACAATGGCACAACCGCCAAACGACGTAACCGCACGAATTGAGGACGGAGAGCCTCCGCGGCGACAGATCAACATAGACGGGAATGTGACCAATGCCACAAACGACATACAAGAGAATTTAATAGAGACACAGATCGGAGTGCTAGCAGACGCGATAAACGAGATGCGAGCGCAAACGCAAGTGCTGCAAGAACATTTA
This sequence comes from Linepithema humile, assembly GCF_040581485.1. Classification (NCBI taxonomy): domain Eukaryota; kingdom Metazoa; phylum Arthropoda; class Insecta; order Hymenoptera; family Formicidae; genus Linepithema; species Linepithema humile. The sequence continues at coordinate 13,727,667 of NC_090132.1, forward strand.
CACCAACAGATACTTAACTTGCACGAACGATTTAACGCACAAATATACGGTATACAAGGGCAGCAACAAGGATCAACTAGTAACCGTGAACTAAATAACGCGTCACGTGGAGCGATGAACGCACCAGAAGTAAACGTATCGTACGGCCAAGGCCCCGCTGACGTAAGGAATAGGCCAACCCATTCTAACAATTATATGCAGTTGAAAGAAACCCGAAGCCCAATACCGGAAATCGACGGGACAGCACCAAATAGAATACAGGAGTTTTTAAGTGCTAGGGTAAAAGACCCAATTACTGGCATATTAAGCAGACATTCAATTATATTTGATTAATATATATGTATAGTTGATTATATTGTAATGTCTTAATTTTTTTTTAGTTTCTTCTCAGTATAAAGATTAAGAAAAAAATAGAAAAAAATTTAATAAAATTGATTTTTTATTTTTCAATTAATATAATACTGAACATATCCAATGCACCTAATACTGGTAACCTCTAAATCATATCGTTCCTAATAGTGGCAACTAAGTGACCACATTACTGTCAATTTTTCATATTATATGTTAAATACTTATGTTATATTTATATTATATTAAATAATCTTTTTTTCTATTTTTTTCTTAATCTTTATACTGAGAAGAAACTAAAAAAAAATTAAGACATTACAATATAATCAACTATACATATATATTAATCAAATATAATCTAAATTATGTTTTTAAATGTAATTTTTATTTAAAAAAAAAATTTTTTTTAAAAAGTGAAATTAAAAATTTTTTATTATTTTATTTTATATATTATTATTTATAATAAGTAGATAATATAATACTTAAACTAATAAATAAAAATTATTATTAATAATTAAAAATAAGTGAAAATAATAAGTAATAATAATACTTGTTATTATAATACTTTTATTTAATACTTATAATACTTATTATAATAATACTTTCATTTTGTAATAATAATACTTTTATTTTTTACTTATTTTCTACTTTTTATCTTTTTATTACAGGATTTTTTATCTAGTTTTTCTTTTTTTATTTTTAATTGTTCAAGTCTAATTTTTTTTCGTGTTTCTTTCTGTTTATCTTGTAATCTTTTCTTTGTTTCTTTATCAGCTTGATATTTCTTCCACTGTTCAGATGTTACAACTGATGGTATTTTTTCCTTAAATTTTCTTTTATTTTCTTTTGCTTGTTTTTCTTCTGGCCAAAATAACGCTTCTTTAAATGCAAAAGGCACATTAGATTTCAAATCATTTTTGTCTTGGTTTGTTAATTCTTGAAGAATTATTTTATTTTGTTGATTTTCATTTAGACAACATTCGCGATTTTCTTGTACTACATTTACTTCATTTTTTTCTTGAGAATTGTTTTGCAAAGAATATAAAGAGGAATCATTTTCAGTAATAAAATTATGTTGCGAATCAAGTGTTAACGTTACATTGTAAGGAGTTTCAGTAATATTTTTCAATAGATTTTCATTTTCACGCAATAAATTTTTGTTTTCACATAATAAAACCTGCAAAGTACTTAAATTTGTAAAACTCATATTATAAATAAAACGTAAATATTGAAAATTTCTACCAAAGATACAAAAATATTTCATTAATCTAAATTATCTAAATCTAAATCTAAATCTAAAACGTAAATGTATTTATAAAAAAAAAGATAAAAAATCTGTTATTCAGTTATTATGTTACATAAAAATTTAGAAAATTATAATTTACTCCAATTAATGGAGTTGACTTTTGAACTTCAACTTGTGAAATATCTTCAGTATGATTTTGAGAAGCTTGCAAAATATAACTTGAGAAATCATCTGCGATATTAATGGGTTCTTCCATAGTAGCGTGATTGATATTCTGTACATTAAGAGATATATCAAGTAATTTTTCCGAAACTGTATCATCCAAATTCTGGAAAAAACAAAAATAGAAATTAATAGTAAAAAAGTTTTGAGAACAAATTATTCATTAAGAATTAATTATTTTAAAAAATGTTTACATATATATACGCACTTCAATTTGTGATTTTATTGCAGATCGTTTTTTTATACATATTTTCCAAAATTCAAATAGCTTTTTATATTCAATACTTCCTTTCCATTCGTCAACATCTTTATTTCTTTCAAATTCATCAATTATATTTTTATCCAAATTTTCTCTCATAAAATGTAAAACAATGTTAATTTTATCATCCTGGGCTTCATCATTAACTGATACCTCCTGAGTATTTTGATTTTTATTTCGTATAACTTTGCTATAATCAACAGCATCTGCATTGAGTGGATATAAACCACAAATCCGAAATCCATTGCGTAGACATTTAGAGATCTCAACACCATCTAAAGCTTTATTTAATAATGATCCAAAATCTTCTTTCGTCACAGCTGATTGCTTATTTTCTATGCGATAATTATTAACAGTAATTTTCCAAATCATTTTTAGAGGTCTGAATACTGATACATCCATCGGTTGAAGAATATGTGTTGCATTGGGATAGAAAGCAATTAGCTCTATTTCATGTGTGCTACAAAAATCACTCAAATGTTTAGTCATATGTGAAGAATGACCATCCAAATAGAGTATTACTGGAAGAGATATTCCGCTTTGAATAAGCCATGGATGGAATACATTCGTAATATATTCATAAAAATTAGCTGCGACCATCCATCCGCTATCTGATTTGCCACAGCTCCAACCATTTGGCAACTTTGATGCTATATAATTTGGTATCCGCTTGTAAGAAAATAATACTAGAGGTGGAGCTAACATACCAGCTGCATTACCAGTGAAAAGAACTGTGATGCTTTCTTTCTCATTATTACCTACTATCTTGTATACATTTTTCTGTCCTTTTTCTGCCAAAACAGATGAATCTTTAGGGTTAAGTAGAAAACCTGCTTCGTCACAGTTAAAAATCCTTTCTGGTGCAATATTTAATAGTTCTTTAGAATTTAAATAACTAATCACTTCATGGAACCAATTTCTTAGAGCATTTTCGGTAACTTCAGCTCGACGAAAGGTCAAATTTTCAACCATTCTTTTTGCAAGATTTTTATGTTGCTGCAGGAAACCTTGGTACCAATGCCGTCCAGGCCGATCATTCACAAATACATTTTCTCTTTGTAAAGATCTAATGAGCATTTGAACACTATCTAATAATTGATTTTTAGTCACCGGAAAGCCTCTTCGACTTAAGTGAAATATCCAATCTACTAATGTTTTTTCTTCTTTATTTGAAAGAACAGTTGGTGGACCAGGCTTTTTTTCTGCGTAAATTTTTTTCTTTTTTGCATCCAAAGTTGAGCGAGGAATATTAAATTTCTTACTGGCAGCATTTATGCTCATTCCTGCATTAATTGCAGATAATGCTTTCTCCAAATCATTTACGCTGTACAAGCACCGTTTTTTTCCACTCATTTTAACTCTAAAAACATGATAAATATACAAAAATTATAAATATTTATGAATATATATATATCTAGTAAACATAAAGTAACAATAAGATAACCTAGCAAACAATTTTATTTTACTTACATTGAGTTTGATACGTATTGAACTGATACAGACACGTTTCACTCTGTGCACACAATGTAGGTTATGTCACATGCCAATATTACATTCATTTTGCGATTTGTGTCCGTAATACTGTTAACAGTATTAGGAACAATATCAAAAAAGTGAACGTGTTACTGGCATTAATAATTACATTATAAAAATTAATAATTTATTCAATATTTGGTTTTTTTTGTTTAATTTTAACATTATATTATTTAAAAAATGCGTTAAGGAAGACTTAAGGTGTAAAGATCGCCAGTAATCAATCATTTTTGCAGGTACTTTTTACTTACTTTCTTAATAAGAATGGACGCAATCCGGAAAAAAAAGTGTTTCTCAAACTTTAAAATTTTTTTTAAAACTAGTATTTAGTTTTACTTTTTATTTATTTATTATAACAATAATTATATTTGTTAAAGATTTTTTTTAATTTTTTAAAATAATATACCATATAGTTTTCATATTTAAAAAATTGTTTAAATATTGATTGACAGTATTAGGGACACTGTCAGTAATTGGGTCTTTTACCCTAGTACCTACGCGATGGAAAGCATAGATCCAACAGAGGAGCTACAATTACTCAAGGCTATACTGTGCACAAAACTGAAAGGGAAAATCTTACTTGATTTCCAAACGAGAAATATTCAATCGTTCGCCCAATTAAAACAGGAAATAGAAAGGGGTTATACTACACATAAGAGTGTTACGCACCTACAATTAGAGTTTAATACTCTGAAGCAAAAACAAGGTGAAAGTGCTCAAAACTTTGGTTCGAGAGTGGACCAACTCGCTATGAAACTCTATGAATCAATGATAGAGGGAAAAACTCACACGATTATGGAGAAAAACACTATTAAAAACACCGTACAAAACTTGGCGTTACAAAATTTCCAGATAGGATTACAAGATAATATTAAAACTATTGTACGCGCAAGGAACTACGGAACGCTACAAGAGGCTATTGCTGTGGCAACGGCTGAGGAAAAATTACAAGGACCAAGCCCAGCGTTAAATAAATATAATGCCTATTATAAAACCACGAATAAAGCGCGGGAAAAGACACCGCAATGTGCAAAGTGCGGAAAATGGGGGCATATCGGGCGTGAGTGCCGTACAAGTCGTTTTGCGAACCGATTCAGTTTACCGAAGGCTGACGGACACAGAGTAAACGCATTAGAAAAATATTGCAAATATTGCAAAAAGCCCGGACACTTTCAGGAGGAGTGCTGGCAATTAAACGGTCGACCCGAAAAAGAGAATGCGAAAGAGAACGCGCAACATAAAACAGTTAAAGAGAATAAGGCAAAGAAGGCCGACAACGACGAAGAAGATGACGCAGCAAACAAGAAAAAGACACGGCCCATAAAAGCGTTGTTAGCACATACAGATAAGACAGCTAAAATACACGCAAATCTAGACTTAATCGCGTTACCAATAGTGGAAGCGAAAAACGAACACGCAACAATGCTTGTGGATACTGGAGCTACACTAACTCTGATTAAAATAAAAAGTCTATTAGAAGAAACACCCATATATGACGAAACGGTAACATTAGTCGGTGCCACGGGACAGAAAGCTGACACGTTAGGCGTGATAAAAGCGCATATAACATTAAAAGATAAAACAATAATGCATAAAATGCATGTAGTAAAAGACGACTTTCCGATAGGATACAAAGGTATTCTAGGAGCGGACTTTTTAAACAAGTACGTCACGAAATGGGACTATCCCGTAAAGAAATTGACGGTCGAGGGAACGACATTCAAACTATTTCAGCATAACAACATAAAACTAGCTCCCAGAAGCGAGACAATAATTAAAGCATCAACAAGCAAAAATGCGCTGGGAATAGTGCATGCAATGGAAACACAACCAGGGGTGATCATCGGTAGTTGCATAGTGGAAGCAGAGGACTACTGTTGCCCGGTTAGTGTCATTAATACCACGGACAAGGAAATAGACTTTCAAACGCCCTTCGTGAACATTGAAAAATTCGAGGAACTAAAAGAGAAAGTACACACGATTGGAACTGTTAAGGAAGAAACAACTCCAAGGTCACGTGAAAACAAGGTCAAAAATCTTTTAAGAATAGACCATTTGAATGAAGAAGAGAAAAAAGCAATACTGGAAATAAGCGAAAATTATTGCGATATTTTTCATCTCGACGGAGAACCACTGTCTAGCACACAGGCGATGAAACATGAGATCGCCACGCGAGCCGGAGCAGCGCCCGCGAATGCGAGACCTTATCGGCTGCCGGAGAAACATAAGGAGGAGGTGAGCCGACAAGTGACAGAAATGCTAAATAACAAAATAATAAGGCCAAGTTCGAGTCAGTGGAACGCGCCACTTTTAGTAGTGCCTAAAAAACCAGATGCATCAGGAAAAGCCAAATTACGAGTTGTCGTAGATTTTAGAAAACTGAACGACTTAACGATCGGAGATTCTTTCCCGTTACCAAACATTACTGACATATTAGATCAGTTGGGAAATTCAAAATATTTTACAACGTTAGATTTGGCATCTGGTTACCATCAAATTCCAATGGCGGAAAAAGACAGAGAAAAAACAGCATTTTCGACGCCGTATGGACACTACGAGTTCAACAGAATGCCGTTCGGACTTAAAAATGCTCCAGCGACATTTCAAAGATTAATGAATACAATATTGGCCGGAATTCAAGGTTTACGATGTCTAGTATATTTAGACGATTGTTGCGTTGTCTTTCCGATTGCAACCGTAAGTTCGAGATCCGCTTGGGGAACGGGACGTACTGCTTAGAGGTGTGGAATAACTGGACGCAAACCTTACCTCGAACAATTTATTTAATCACTCACAAACCGCCAGGACGGTGTTAGATTTTCGTGAGCCGTGTACGGACACGGGGAAACGAGTCGGTGTATTCGCGTATCGTAAACTGAATCCGTCGCTGCTTGCGCGCGACTGTATTTATACGAATCGGCAATCAAGAGTTTTGTAATATTATTGATATGTTATTGTTGATATTTCTCGGATTGCTGATTCGTGTCACCTTGAATCCGAGGTTGTTTCTCTGCAGCCTCATCGTTATTCTTTATTTGCTAAATAATTCTTTCTTAGTATTTTTATTTTGGTATTTAACTTAATTATAGCGACACGTTGTGTTACGACACACAACATCCCTCCCCCGCGAATGGAAGGAAATGTAGGTACGGAGTTTCCGTGCGGAGTAGGCGGTGCGAGTGTATAGTTTTACAGTTAGTTCTTGTCCTACCGTCTACCTATTATTCCGCAGTAGTCTTTCTTTTTCGTAATAATAGTATTGCTCCTATGCCTAGTGCTAATACAATAATCACGATGGCAAGCGAACTTGTGACCACAGGATACAAAGTCAAGAGTTGAATAATTTTTCCCTCTATTAACTCGTCGTCTACTTCTCTTATTTTTTCTTCCAAATCTATTAATTCCTTTGAATTTTGTATCATTTTTTTCAATTTTAACGGTTTGATTTCCATGCTCGTTTCACCATTAGTTATACCTTCTATTTTTCCCGTTAGATTAAAACGTGGTATATATGCCTGAATGTTCGGGCCTTCTATTACTGTTCCTGTGTTCAGGGTCATGTCCTTCGCAATTATTTTACAATTATTTAATAGAGTTATTCTACCTGTTCGTGTGATTTTGGTCTGTATTTCCTTATGGTTTAAACAAGTAATCATTACGTCTTGTTCGCTGTTAGTCGAATATAACCAAGAATTTTCCTTCGTTAATGCTATCCAAATAGTTTGGTTAAAACTTACATACTTATTTCCGCAAATTGCCCTTTTTGTCAAACCTACATACAATTGTACTTCACATAACGCTCGAGGGTTAATATTATATATCGGACTATCCGATTTACATATATATTTCTTGTCTATCTCAATACATTTTTCTAAGTTTTCTTCGCTTATCGCTAGATATACGGATAATTCTAAATTTACAGCAAACAATTGTTGGTTAATCTCGGTAAATACAAATATCCCGCGTTGGTCAGGGACAGGTAAAGGTATGGCTTTTATTAACCTGTATTTCGGATATGTTACAAGTGGCAATTTCAACGTTACAAATATAGTCTCATTCTTAACATACGAGTTTAAACTTGTAATTTTTTCAAACGTTGACCAATCACTTACATCTAGCTTGAGAGGAAAATACGTTCCGCGTGGTAAATACGGCGCAGCAGCCCGCATTTCGGCGAAAATTCGTTCGACGGGTAATAGACTCGGATTCAACATTCCATGCGACGCCTGCGTTAAGAAATCATACACATTTTGAATATCTCTGTCGGAATCTGCTAGCATTCTGTCGAGTAATGCACAGTACTCGTTGATTTCCTCACTTTTGATGATTAATAAAGTACCATTATAAATGCGTGCGTCTAAGTCGTACAACAATTCGTTATTTTCGTCGATCGTCTTTTCCAAATCGCTTATGTGCGCTATTGTAGAGTTTAATATTTTTAATTGATGCCTCGTGACATGATTAAAAGTACTCTCGCTATTTTGCAACAGTGTTAATTGCTCGTTGATGCGTTTCTCATCTCCGGCATCCATAGTGCCGAATAAATATTTCGCTACCTTTCCTATCCCGTCAATTAGACCGCGTTTCTTCTCGTTCGGATTTCCGTAAACTCTTTTTAGTTTCTTCAATAATGCTGTTATTCTAACTTCGTCTTTTCTAATTAATCGTAGTAAATTCGCGAACTGACTCTTTTCTGCTCGTGTAGAGTGTATCGTGTTCTTTGCGCTTTCCGCTAATTCTAGCCATTCTTGTACACGAATATGTCGTTTTCCTAATGCCGAAATATCTACAGTTATCACGAACTTCCAATATGATTCGATGACGTTAATCTCACCTACTTCTTCAAAGTATATTCCTGGTTCGTGTGAGAATCTTTCTATCTCCACGGCTAAATTCGTCTCGGTTTTCGTTGCTGACATCAGAGTTCCAAGAAATATAATGCACCTACAGAATAAACTTTTCTTTAACTGTTATCGTCATAACTTATTCTACTGCTTAATATATTCCGTCATATTTTTATTCCTCCTTTTTTAGTTTTCTACAAATAATTTTAGACGGTTCGCATGCACCGTCATCTCTTTCCTCCTCTTTTTAATAGTGTAGTTTACTTCCGAATTCCTTTTTACTATTACGTATGGCCCGCACCATAACGTTTCTAATTTCTTTGAACGTCCTCGTCGTAACGTTTCATCATATAATAACACTTTATCACCTTCCTGGAAGATGACTTGATTAGCCCGTTTATCGTAATACCGTTTAGCTTTTACTTTCTCTTCGTGCGCATTGCTCTTGGCAATCTTATGGGCTGTTCGTAATTTTTCCCTTAACTCGGACACGTAGTTGTCGTAAGTATATGTAAGCCTAGGCGGTTGTGCTAATGCTGTAGGCAGAGTTGCGCGATGTCCAAAAATTAACTCAAACGGTGTATATCCTGTCACCGTGTGGGGAGTGGTGTTATACGCGAACATAGCGTACGGCAACCACTCATCCCAGTCCGTTTGATCTTCATTTACGTAGTGTCGCAAATATTCAGCTAAAGTTCGATGCGATCGCTCCAGCGCACCGTTACTTTGTGGATGATAAGCGCTGGTCCTGATTTTGTTAATTTTTAACAATTTACAAGTGTCCTTAAGTACACTGCTCATAAAATTGGTCCCTTGGTCTGTTAGAACTTTTTCAGGTATCCCGTATTCTAGCACGATCCCTGTAACGAACTCTTTCGCTACGACTTCGGCACCTTGATTTGCTATAGGTATCGCCTTACTATATTTGGTAAGATGATCCTGGAATGTTAATACATATTTATTTCCATTGTCTGTAACGGTTAGCGGTCCGACAATGTCCAAAGCGCATTTTTCGAACGGTTGGCTAGGCGTATCCGTAATCACCATCGGCGCTTTGTTGTGTTTACTTAGTTTATTCTTTTGGCACTGTTTGCATTTAGATATGTGGTCTTCTACATCTCGTGTAAGGCCTCTCCAATTATGTGTTAATCGAATGCGATTTATCGTTCGCTGTAGACCCTGATGCCCCCCTATCGGCGCATCATGATATTCATACATTATCTGTCTTTTTTCTTCTTCTGTATACTTCTTGATTTCGTTTTTGTCATCCTCTTCGCTTCCACTTCCTTCTTTTGCTTCGTCATCATCATTCTTTCTGTCTTTGTTTATCGCGGATACTGTCTGCGCGACATTGCGACTCAGCGCATCGGCATTAACATTGCTTTTTCCCGCCTTGTACACGATTTCATAAGTGTACTCCTCCAGTTTCAACCTCCATCTTATCAATCGCGAACCCGGATCGTTTACATTGAATAACCATGTTAACGGTTGATGATCCGTGACTATTGTAAACTTAATTCCGTATACGTACGGTCTAAAATGCTTTACCGCCCACACTATAGCTAGCAACTCCTTTTCCGTAGTACTGTAATTTTGCTCAGCTCGATTGAGTGTTCGACTTGCGTAGGCTATTGGACGATCCTGTCCTATTTCCCCCTGAGAAAGTATAGCTCCTACAGCAAAGTCTGAAGCATCTGTTGTAACTATGAATTCCTTGCTGAAATCCGGATACTGAAGTACCGGTGCTGTAACTAGTTTTTCTTTTAATACATCGAAAGCATGTTGCTGTTCCGCGGTCCACTCGAATTTCACGTCCTTTTTCATCGATTTAGTGAGTGGTTTAGCGATTCCGGAGAAATTCTCGATGAACCTCCGATAATATCCAGCTAATCCGATAAACGCTTGGATATCTTTTGTTTTGTTCGGCGTAGGGAAGTCTTGTACAGCCTTGATTTTTCCCGCATCAGGCATTATTCCATTCTCAGTAATAATGTGCCCCAGATACGTCACTTCTTTTCTCAGAAATTCGCACTTGTCCGGTTGCAATTTCAACTTGTTTGCACGAATTCTGTCCAATACTTCTTCTAGCCGCCGATTATGTTCGGTCAAACTAGCTCCATAAATTACAATATCGTCCAGATAAACTAAACATTTTATGCCCTGCAATCCAGCCAGTATGGTATTCATCAAACGCTGAAATGTCGCTGGCGCATTCTTCAATCCGAAGGGCATCCTGTTAAACTCGTAATGCCCATATGGTGTCGAGAATGCCGTTTTTTGTTTATCTTCCTCTGCCATTGGTATCTGGTGATAACCAGAAGCCAAATCTAAGGTCGTGAAGTATTTTGAGCTTCCTAATTGATCCAGAATATCTGTGATATTAGGTAATGGAAAGGAATCTCCTATAGTTACATTGTTTACCTTCCGGAAATCTACTACGACCCTCATTTTCGGTTTCCCCGAAGCGTCCATTTTCTTTGGCACCACTAGGAGAGGTGCGTTCCATTGGCTCGTACTTGGGCGTACGATTTTATTTCTTAGCATTTCTCTCACTTGTCTGTTCACTTCCTCTTTATGCTTTTCCGGCAACCGGTACGGTCGCGTGTTGGCGGGCGCCGTCCCCGGCCGCGTCGCGATCTCGTGTTTCATCGCCACGGTATGAGTCAGCGGTTCTCCTTCTATATGAAAGATATCGCTGTACTCTTCACAAATCTTTGCTATTGCCTTTTGCTCTTCCTTATTCAAATGTTCAATTCTTAATGCGTCTCTTATTTTCTCCAAACGAGACATTGGCTTATCTGTTGCCTTGTTAACTTCAGTATTAAATACTTGAATTCCTGTTTCCGCTTCTAACAATGTTAACTCTACGTGTGGAGTCTGTATGTCTACCGGCTTATCGGTAGTGTTGATTACGCTTATGACACAACCGTAATCTTGAGCTGTCGTCACGCAACCTCCTATGATAATTCCCGGCTGCATTTCCAATGCATGCACTATTCCTGTCATATTTTTATTTGTAGTGGCGGATATTATGGTCTCACTTCGTGACTTCAATGTGACTGGTCGGCACGGAAATAGTTTAAATTTGGTGTCCCCTATCGTTAGTCGCTTAGTGGGGTAATCCCATTTCATCACGTGCTTTTTAAGGAAATCAACTCCTAATATTCCTTCATGACTTATCGGAAAATTGTCCTTCACCACATGCATTTTATGCGTAATAACTTGCCCTTTCAATAGTACGTGAGCCATTATCGTGCCCAACGTTTCGGCCTTCTGTCCAGTAGCGCCTATTATCATTATCTTTTCATCGTAAACTAAAGTTTCTTCTTTTAAGGTTTTCAATTTAATTAAAGTTATTGCAGCTCCTGTATCTACGAGCATAACTGCCCGTGCTGCTCGAATTTCTTGCATAGGTACTGCTATTAAATCTAGATTAAGTTCGGCCTGTGCATATTCGCCTACTGATGCTATCTGCAATGTTTTTGCGGGTCGTGCTGTTTTTATGTTTGCCTCTTCTCCTTCGCCTTGCTTGGCGTTTTTCCTCGTTCGGGCGTCGTCCTTGTCTGGCCTTCCATGCAATGACCAACAGGTATCTTGATTGTGCCCCGATCTTTTGCAATGTTTACAAAACATGTTCATCATGTTGACCTTCTGGCCGCTAGCTCTCGGTAATTGATACCGGTTATTATAATTATGAAAGCGTCCTATTCTGCAATCACGCCCTTCATGACCCAATTTGCCGCATTTGATACATTTTAGTATCTTTTCTCTTGCGCCGTTACTATTACTGAATTTGTTATAATTCCTATTTTCGGAATACGGACTTTGCAATTTTTCTTCAGCCGTCGCTATCGCAATCGCCTCTTGTAGCGTTTTGTAATTGCGTGCGCGTACTATAGTTTTAATGCTTTCGTTTAGTCCGATTTGGTAGTTTTGTAACGCTAAGTTTTGTATAGTGGTCTTTATTGTATTTTTCTCCATGACCGTGAGACTTTTTCCATTGATCATCGCTTCGTAAAGTTTCATCGCGAGCTGATCTGCTCGTGTACCGAAAGCTTGGGCGTTCTCTCCATGCTTCTGCTTTAGCGTGTTAAATTCAATTTGCAAGTGCGTTATACTCTTATGAGTTGTATATCCTGCTTCTATTTCTCGTTTTAATTGCACGAACGTTTGAATATCTCTTGTTTGAAAATCGAGCAAGACCTTTCCCTTTAACTTAGTACACAGTATCGCCTTCAGCAACTGTAATTCTTCCAAAGGGTCTATACTTTCCACCGCGTAAGTACTCGCGCTGAGGAACTCTTGTATTTTAGCCTGTGACGTTCCGTCAATCTCTGGGATTAAGCTTCGCGCTTCTTTTAGTTGCATATACCCATGCATGGCTATCGGCCTATTTCGTATATCCGACATACCCCGTCCGTATGCTACATCCGCGTTATCAGTTACGCGCCTAGTAGTCAGTGGTACATTCAATTCTCGTTGGCCCGGTATAGCTAAGAGCCGTTGCTGCCACTCTTGCTGTTGCCCCCGTACGTTTTCTATTTGTTCGTGGAATTGCTCTTGCATTTCGGTCAACTGTTGTCTTATTTCGCGCACAAAGTCCATCATTGTATCTGTTAGCTCTGAGTTTCGCGTCGCGTCTTCAGTTTTTGCCCCTGCGTTTTGCGTCATTTCCTTTCTTAGTAACTCAATATCCCGGTCGATTTCTGACTCGGTAGTCTTCGGTAACTCTTCATCATTATTCATTTTTACTTCAGTGCGGAACTCGTCTGGGTCGAAAACGCAACTATCATAAGATGTGAGTGCGAACTCACTGTATTCCGATACGTGACTCGGAGTTCTACTTGGCAGATGCCTACTTTGTCGCGGTTTTTTGTCCTTGCGAGTAGCTTTCAAAGCACTGTCGAGCCCTAGCAATGTACGATCGCGCTCAACGGTTGGTTTTTTCGAAATGGTATCTGTGTTCGCGTCCCCGGTACTTTGCTTCTTATTTCCAGTTTTCTTTCCTGTCGTCTTACTACGTTGTTCGCTTATGCTCAACGCTCGTTGATCTTGGTTGCGGATCAACCGAGATTGGTTTGGTTGGGATTCTACGATTGCGCGCTTTTCCTCTCCGTTCGCGGAGCTATCTAACGCCTCACTATGATTTCGGTTGTCGTTCAACCAAAATTGGAAGCCTAATTTCTCTCGTTTCCCGGACATTCGCTTTTCCTAATATTATTTCTTATTATTGACTTACATTAGGCCGCTCGCTCGCATGATGCACGCTGCTGGTTAGCTGATCCGTTGTTGAGGTAGGTCGCGATCCTTGCCTGTCGTCGTCCTCTCGGGTTACGCTGACTCAGCTTGGTCGTTGCTCCGCCAGGCACCTTTCCGCCGCTTTGTTGCCCGGACTGTCGTCGCCTTGTGAATCCAGGCGATTTTCCACACTGCCTTCTCACCTCACTTTTGTAGCTCCAGGTGATAGATTCTCTCAGTGGTCCCTCTGTTACCACTGCCGATATCCGATCATCGGGTGTCCAGAATGAACTTCGGTAATTGCGGATCCCACCGCTGCCACCAAATTTATGTTGCGTTGTCTTTCCGATCGCAACCGTAAGTTCGAGATCCGCTTGGGGAACGGGACGTACTGCTTAGAGGTGTGGAATAACTGGACGCAAACCTTGCCTCGAACAATTTATTTAATCACTCACAAACCGCCAGGACGGTGTTAGATTTTCGTGAGCCGTGTACGGACACGGGGAAACGAGTCGGTGTATTCGCGTATCGTAAACTGAATCCGTCGCTGCTTGCGCGCGACTGTATTTATACGAATCGGCAATCAAGAGTTTTGTAATATTATTGATATGTTATTGTTGATATTTCTCGGATTGCTGATTCGTGTCACCTTGAATCCGAGGTTGTTTCTCTGCAGCCTCATCGTTATTCTTTATTTGCTAAATAATTCTTTCTTAGTATTTTTATTTTGGTATTTAACTTAATTAACCTTATAGCGACACGTTGTGTTACGACACACAACACGATATTGTCATTTACGGCACTAGTCTAGAAGACCATAATCGCCGCTTAACAGAAGTATTCGACAGAATTCGCGAAAATAATTTAAAATTACAGCCGGACAAGTGTGAATTTCTTCGAAAAGAAGTAGTTTACTTAGGCCACATAATAACAGAGGGAGGCATTAAACCTGACCCTGGAAAGATCCAAGCGGTAAAAAATTTTCCAACACCGAAAAAAGTAAAAGATATACAGTCATTCATTGGATTAGCCGGATATTATCGAAAATTCATAGAAAATTTTTCTAAAATAGTGAAACCTCTCACTAAATTGACAAAAAAAGGAGTAAAATTTGAATGGACGCAAGAGCAAGAAAACGCGTTCGAAAATCTAAAAAGCAAGTTAATTACTGCACCGGTATTAAATTACCCTGATTTTAATAATGAATTTATAGTCACGACAGACGCATCTGATTTTGCGATAGGCGCAATATTATCTCAAGGAAAAACAGGACAAGATCGTCCAATAGCGTACGCTAGCCGACTTCTCTCAAAGGCGGAACAAAATTATAATACGACCGAAAAAGAATTACTGGCGATAGTATGGGCGGTCAAACATTTTCGTCCGTATATATATGGTACAAAGTTCAAGATCATAACCGACCATAAACCACTAGTATGGTTATTTAATGTAACCGACCCAGGCTCACGATTAATTCAATGGAGATTAAAATTGGAAGAATACGACTATGAGATCGTACATAAGGCCGGGAAGAGCAATACAAATGCTGACGCGTTAAGTCGCAACGTCGCGCACGGCATACACACGGTCGACGGAGAGAGAGAAAGCGAAGAAGAGGAAGAAGAAGAAGAGGAAGATAAGAAGGAAGAAAGAAAGATATATACAGAGGGAGAGAAACAACAAATATTATATGAATATCACGATGCACCGATCGGCGGGCATCAAGGAATCCAGCGCACTATCAAGCGCATACGATTAACGCATAATTGGAAAGGATTGACGAAAGACGTCGAGAAATACATCGCAAAATGCGAATATTGTCAAAAGAATAAACTAAAGATAAGGAATAAAGCACCCATAATTCTCACAGATACACCGGATAAACCGTTTGAAAAATGCGCATTGGATATAGTAGGGCCAATGACAGAAACGGAAAGCGGAAACAAGTACATATTAACTTTCCAAGATCATCTAACGAAATTCAGTAAGCAATGCCTATAAATAATCAGGAGGCAAGCACGATAGCGCGAGAATTCGTGACAAAAATCGTTTTGGAATATGGAATCCCTGAAAAAATCCTGACTGACCAAGGAACAAATTTTCTCAGCGAAGTATTTAAGGATACATGCAAGTTGTTGAAGATTGAAAAAATTAGAACCAGCGCGTATCACCCAGAGAGGAATGGTGTATTGGAAAGATCACACAGAACATTAACAGAATATTTACGCAATTATATAAACAAAGATCAAACCGATTGGGATACCTGGTTACTATTCGCCATGTTCGCGTATAATACTACGCCACATACAGCCACGGGATATACTCCATTCGAGCTAGTATACGGGCATCGCGCAACACTCCCTACAGCTCTGATGCAGCCAGCAAAGAACACGTACACGTACGATGATTACATATCAGAATTAAAAGAAAAAATGCGCGCAGCACACCAAGTAGCAAAAGCTCATGCACAGGAAGAAAAATTAAAAGCGAAACAAACATACGATAAGAAGACTAAAGAAAATAGTTTTAGGGCAGGAGACAAAGTGCTGCTATACGACGAGGCTTTGCGACGAGGCAGGTCGAAAAAATTAGATGCGTTATGGAGAGGTCCGTACTTAATAATTAAAAAGAATTCGGACGTAAATTATACAATAAAAGCAGCCAGAAAAAGCTTGGTTGTACATGCTAACAGATTAAAATTATTTATAGAAGAATAAAAAATGCTGCGCCTGCAGAAGATAATAAAATAAAGAGAATTTCGCTCGTAGGTACCTCGCGCTAAGCGGAACGTTGACTTCAGCGACGCAACCCGAAACGGGCCTGCCGGTGAGAATAGAGAGATTTTCGCAGGAACCCGGACTGTACTATGAAGAAATAGGCGATTTAAATTTAATAGATTCAAGTTGGAAATTAGTAATTAAGCTAGAAGCATCGTCACTAGGCCAACGCCACGACCAAATAAAAAACTGGATCAAATTAGCGGAATCCGCGCAGAAAACAATTCATCCGACGCGAGAGGAAAGTAGCAAATTCGCGAACCTTTTGTCAATAATTAAAAAAGACGAGAATAAATTAGGCTTGTTAATAAATAGAATAAGTAGAATCTACGGGGACACAGCGGACAAAAAACGCGGTTTGATAAATGGCTTAGGCACAGTAGCGAAGTCGGCATTGTTCGGTACCATGGATGCCGACGATGAAAAACGAATTAACGAACAATTAGCATTAATACGAAATAACGAAAAAACGATTACACATATTACGCAAAATCAACTGAAGGTACTAAATACCACGATAGCGCACATTGGTGACGTAGAGGAAACCATCGAACAGAATAATAAAAGATTATATAACTTAGATGCACGAATTTGGAATGGCACATTGTTAGTTATTAAGAGCGAAGAAATAAATGAATATTACACCATTATTAGTAGGATGTTAACAGACTTACAACGCGACGTACAAGACGCCTATGATTTTATAACGTACGCAGGACACGGAATGTTGAATCCGAGAGTAACCCCAACAGAACAAATTCTTAACGAACTGCGAGCGATTACGCCAAAATTACCTCAGGGAACGCACTTTCCCTTCGTTTTAGAAAATAGCGGTTGGCATCTAATGGAGCAAGTTGTTACTGTAACTGCGTTTGTAGCAAATAATACTGTGTATTGTATAATAAAATTTCCATTGGTATCCTATCCTAGATACAAATTAATAAAGGTAATTCCTCTACCTATCTTTAATCACGGAACACTATTTACGTTTACCGAAGTAAACCAGCATATAATAGCTGTCAATCTAGAACTAGCTTCCTATGTAACTCTATCCGAACAAAATGTAGATAAATGTAAAATAATCGGAAAACAGTATATTTGTAAGTCAAATAGTCCAGTATATAACATAAATCAGAGAGCACTGTGCGAAGTGCAATTATATGCGAAGCTGGCTAAGAAAAACACGTGCGACATAAGATTCATAAGATCGAATCAAACGATTTGGATTGCTCTAAACACGGAAAACGCGTGGCTATACTCCGCGAATAAAGAACAGGAAATAACGATACAATGCGAGAATCGTGAAAATGTACAAGTAGTAATAAGTCGCACGGGTAGAATAATATTAACAAAAAATTGTAAAATAATTACGACGGACATGACCATTAAAGCCTTTTCGAAAATGCGGGATACAAGCATTCAAGCCTTTTTACCGCAATTTAATTTAACATTAATAAAAGAGACGGCCACAAAGAAAGACAATGAAATAATAATACGGCCGATAAAATTACAGAAAATTATTCAAAATCCTAGTGAACTTATGGAATTAGGAGAAAAAGCAAAAGATATTTATAACAAACTAAAAGACAGTGAGACGATACAATTTAATAAACCAACGTTTATATATCCTATGGTCACAAGTTCAGTAACCGTCATAATTATTATAATAAGCGTAACAATAGGCGTAATCATAGTGTTAATTAAGAAAAGAAATAAAAAATTAAAAACATAAACTTATAAGAGATGCGAAAACTCCGTACCTTCGTTTTCTTTTCTAACGGGGGGAAGGATGTTGTGTGTCGAAAGACTACAACGAGATATTTTAATTTAGCAACGCTATTGTTTAAAGAATTAGCAAATAAAACTTTCAACTCGAAGCACGTTCTTAGAAAGACGAATAAGGTATTTAAAATTAACAAAGATATTGACCAATGCTATTCTTTAGACAAGTAACAATCGATTATAATTAAACGCTGAGGCGTTAACCGCATGAGGAAACGATCGGCGGATTGCCTCACAAACAAGCGAAGTAGATCAGCATTCACGGAAAGCAGACGTTGCTAACCTTGATACTGATCTGTATAAAAGAAGGTGACTCGATCGTCACCACGGGTTTTTAAGTTTGATCTAAGCACGAGCTGCACGTCGGTGTCGCGAACTCCGAGTTTGTATCTTACGCGATCGTAACGACTGTGAGGAAGCCGTTAAATCAAGTGTACGCGAGTGCTAAGTGAATAAAGATATTTTATTTCTCATTGAACATCGTTTAATAATTATCTCCCTTGGATCAACCCCCTTGGCCCTACACGACGGATCCCGAATCCTGCGTTGGCCCGCGACGAGATCTTTGAGTCACGGGCACGGCGTAACAGGGGGAAAACCAAAAAAGGGGGGGGTGAAGAGGAAAGGGGGGGAACAAAGGGAGTAGGAAAGAGAGGAACAAGAAATCAAATTGGTGGGAATAAGTTTAATACTTGTAGATATGAACTAGGTAAGGATTCAGTGTCGCTCTGTCTATTTAACCCTTCCTTTTGTCTTTTAATGTAGAGTATTTCTGAGGTGAGTCGTTTCAAATATGACGGTTCTTCGTCTAGTATCTGAACATTCTTCCAATCGAAATCATGGATGGAATCCAATCTATGACGAGAAATGACAGAGGGAGAGCTACTTTTTTTATTAATGTCAGTCCTATGTTCCTTGATTCTTGTGATCAACTGTTTTTTTGTCTGTCCCACGTAAGAAGCCTCACAATCCAAACAAGAGATCTTATAGACTACATCACAATGTGACAACAAATCCAAATTATCTTTCTCTGTTTTAATGAATTTTTTTAAATTTTTAGGAATTGAAAAGGCCAACTTGAATTCCGTGTCTCTAACAATCGAGGTATCTCGCGTATCCTGCCGATTTTCCAAAAAGGGGGGCCCCTGAGAACCGCCCACAGTTCATCCAGGGCGCCCCTCCCCCCGCTTTCTGTGGCTTCCTCAAATCATCCGGTTCGGATCGCATTGATAATTCGATGTTCCCGAAAGAGACTGGTTAGGCTGGCCGGGCCATACTCCGGTCCTTCCGGGTGCAGTATCCTCGGAGTCCTCGGTGCCGTCTGCAGCCGGGCGAGGTCCGCTGCTGCGTTTTTTTGTGAGTTTGTGGCTAAAACCAAAGCGGAGTTAGTCGATAGGGCTTGGATGGCGGAGGCGACGGGATCGCGGTACCTGACCTTTTCTGCTGCGGGGTCACTAACACGTGACAACCGTGGATGATCCCCCGGCGTCCGGTCTCTATGGCGATGCTGAATCTTCACCCTGAGGCACAAAATACGCAATGCCGCCCACATGGGGTCTCGCTTTACAACTTAAACGATAATAGACATACAAAACGGGAACGAAATATAAAATAACGCGCGAAAATGGTGGAGTCCCGCGGGTTGCTCTCTCAACGCGAGGAGCAACTCCAAGACCCTTTGCTTCCTCGGCCAGGCCATCGCCCTTGTGACGGCGCTCGAAAAGCGTCACGTCACAGTTTTAATTAAATAATTTTATCATGAGTGGAAGCCGAATTTTGGGGCAATATCTTTCTCTGGCTCTTTCATTCTTGTTTGATGTATGGAACTGAGGCTGATTATAAGTACGTATTAGTTTCTGTATAATCATTTTATTTTATAAAATAAAGACCAAAAATGTTAGTTTACACGGGCAATAATATTGTTACAGTTCCAAGTGTCTATCTTCATACATTGGACTTTAATTATTAAGAAGAACTCACTGCGTATTTTATGGTTTTTATTTATTTACTATCGCAATGTTTCGACTAGCAAGACACTGATTTATTATGTATTTTTTGTAATGTCACTGAGGAAGGCCTAACAGATCAGGCCTAAAATAGGCAGAAACGTTTGAATGTAATTGTTATTTGTATTTTTCATAATATAATTTTATGCACGAACACCTTGCAACGGCTCTTGTCGCGTTTTATTCTTGATTATTGTTATTTTTTGGAGCCTTAATACTATTATCAAGATGATAATACTATTATCAAAATGATTGTTTTAGAATTTTTTCCGGACCGGTTTAGTAGAAAAAACAGCCGCTAAAAAAAGCCACGGAAAAACGTCTGTTTGGTCCGTAATGGGTTAACATTAATACAATTAAAACATTTAAAGGAAGAGACACTAATCTATGATGAAAAGATCACAGTGATCGGCGCCACCGGAAAAAAAACAAAAACTTTGGAAATAATTGAAGCCAACATACCCATGCATAATAAGCACATAAAGCATAAGATACATGTGGTGGTAAATGATTTCCCCATAACACACGAAAGAATTTGGGGCGCAGATTTTTGGAAACAGCACGTGATACATTGGGAGTACCCCACTAAGCGATTAAACCATAGGCGGAATCACATTTAAATTGTTTTCTTATAAAAAAATAATATTAGCATTACAAAGCAAAACAGTCGTACAAGCTACAACAATTGAAAACACGCTAGAAGTCGTGCACGTATTAGAGACACGACCAGGGATGATCATCGGTAGCTGCTTAGTAAACGCCAGTGACTACAGCTATTCTGTAAGCGTAATAAACACCATTGACGAAGAGATCAAGAAACAAGCCCCACACGTCGACATTGAGCCTATAGAACCTATGATAAGGTGGAAGCACAGATCTTAACCTCTGAAAAATGCGAGGAGGGATACGGTGCTCTTATTGCGTATTGAGAAGATAAAGAAATCAATAAGGATCGAGCATATGAATTGTGAAGAAAAAGAAATAATATTGGCAATCTGTGAAGAATACAGCGACATATTCCATTTGGACAGAGAAGCCCTGACCTGCACCGAGGCACTGAAACACGAGATCGTAACTCAAGCCGGTACGGCATCCGCGAATACGCGACCGTATAGATTGCCAGAGAAGCATAAGGCCAAAGTAAATAGACAGGTACAGAAAATGTTAAGAAACAATATCGTATGTCCGAGCTCGAGTCAATGGAACGCAACACTTTTGGTGGTACCGAAGAAAACAGACGCTCCGATAAATCTAAAATGCGAGTCGTGGTCGATTTCCGAAAATTAAATGATTTGACAATCGGAGACTTTTTTCCATTGCTGAACATAACAGATATTTTGGACCAACTAGGCAATTCAAAAAATTTTACAACGCTAGATTTGGCATCAGGTTATCACCAAATACCCATGGCAGACAAAGATAAACAAATAAACAAACAATTGGCGCTAATACAAAATAATCAGAAGACACTTACGCATGTAACGCATAACCAATTAAAAGTATTAAATACTACGATAGGGCATATCGGTGATTTGGAAGAAACTATCGAACAAAATAACGAAAGATTATACGATTTAGATAAGCGTATTTACAACGGCACACTATTGATTATCAAAAGCAAAGAAATAAATTAATATAGCACTATTATTAACAAAATGTTAACCGATTTGCAGCGTGACGTACAGAATGTATATGACTTCTTGTCTTACGCTACACACGGAATTATACATCTTAGATTAGTTCTGATAGAGCAAATTTTTAGCGAATTGCGAGCGGTAACGCCATTCTTGCCTCAAGGGACGCATTTCCCCTTTGTTCTCGAAAATAGTGGATGGCCGTTATTAGAAAAATTGACCACTGTTAATGCGTATTATGCGAATGACACTGTGTACACTACATTAATATTTCCGCTTGTATGTTATCCTAAGTATAAGTTAATAAAGATAATTCTTTTACCTGGCATAGCTATGGCAAATTATTTACTTTTATGGAAATAAATCAACATGTAATGCCGTTAATCTGGAATTACCCTCCTATGTTACTATAGCGTATTGTTTCTTGGATGTGTGTTTAAACTGGTGAGAAGAGATAGAGTCAATTGTGTAGAAATATATTTATTTCTTTGTCAGAGAGAGAGAGTATGTACAAATTATGTTTGAGCGTTAAGTGTGCCTGTGGCGCGCTCACGGCAATGTGTAAGGCCGTGAGTTTCAGAAGAAAAATTGACGGGCGCGGTAAGAGATTACCGGCCGCGTCTTAGTGTATTGAACCGGTCCTAAAAAGGCTCTATCGAAGATGCTCGCTGCAATCCTTTGCCCGGTGTAGGAGGTACTCCGCTTGGAAAGTGATCCTCAGTGTGGCAACTGCTTTCCGAGCAAGCCCTAGGCGGCGAGGTTTGAATCGCAATGGAGCGTGTCTCCAGCGTGCCTGGTGCTGCGACCGTCTCGGCTCTCGAGGTTGCAGAGTGTTCTGCGAACCGAGGAGAGAGAGGTCTCCGTGCTCGAATGTCCCGTGGTGCAAGAGTGTCCCGTGGAGGCCGGGTCAACCGCACACAGAACTCTAGGGGAATTAATTTCGACGGTAGAGTCTGTGGTGGCGACAGCGATGCTGGAGTGACAGCGGGCCGCTTAGGTGAAACGTGCGGCCGAAGCGGGGACTTAGTTTTTCGCTTCCGTGCCTTTCTAGGCACTGTGAGAAGGCAGAGGAAACTAGCCTCTAGTTGCGCTCTTTTGTAAAAGAGCTATTACTCCGTTCAAGGGCCCTAGTGAAGAGCTCGCCTTGAAGCGAGTGAGTGAGGAGAGATCGAGTCGACGCTCTTTTATAGCGCATCGATCGATTCTCGATCGTGAGAAAGCCTTACACCGCCTGCGCTACCTGGCGGTACAGCTGTAGGCTTAGAGCTTGGCTGAGGGCCTGCGGCGCGTAGCGGTGCCGCGGTGTACTATACCGCTTCGGTGCAGTGGTGTGGCGGTATACCGCCACAGTAACCATGACGGAAGAAAATCTAAGTAAATGTGTAAAAATCGTAAATCAGTATATTTGTAAACCAGATAATCCGGTATACTCTATAAATCCAAGAGCACTCTCTGAAATACAGTTGTACATGGAACTAGCGAAAGAAAATGCGTACAACATTAGATACTGTTTCGACAAAATAATGTAATAAAATTATAGTTAATAATATTCTTTGTTAAATCTTCTTAAATTCATCGAGAACGGTCGTTGTGAAAAGTCGAATCACTAGCAAACATTATTTGTAAATGTTATCGCGCTAAATTCTATAAACACCGTTCTCCGCATACTTATTTGCGCGCTTTTTTTGTTGTTTTCGCGCCGACTTCGAGTTCGCATTACAAGGGACTCATATGTCCTCTATATTTATATATGTATACTCTCGCTTTATCTGTACTTTAGATATCATAAATCTATCGAAACTGTTCCCCCTCCTTATATCTGTTTGTCAAAATTTACGGCTTGCCGTCTGCAGACCAGAGCAGTCGTCTCTCAGCGTTCGAAAAGAATAAATCGATTTACCCGACAAGTTCTCCTCTAATCACTTTCCTATCTCGAGATATTTCGACGTCGCCAGTGCCGGATCCTCGCATTTATCTCAACAGATACATTAAATCTAATCAAACGGATTTGGATAGCTCTAAGCAAAGAAAATTCATGGTTATATTTGACTAATAAAGAACAGGAAATAATTATGCAGTGCAAAGATAAAAGGGATATGCGAATCAAGATTAAACGAGAGATATGCGAATCAAGATTAAACACACAGGTAGAATTACATTAGCAAATAATTGTAAAATAATTACGACGGACATGACCATCAGGACTCGAAAGTCAACAAGCGACGCTAGCATTCAAGCGTTTTTGCCGAAATTTAATTTAACTTTAATAAAAGAAACGATGCCTACCGCTGCCACCAAATTTGTAGCGCCTACGTAGGTAGCAGTAGGCGCTGAGGAATAGATTCGGGATTTGCCATGCTGGCCAAGGGGGTTTACTCGAAGGGAGTTTACTCGGAGAGTTGAAACAATTAACTTGTTTTTCCTTTCGCATAAAGTATAACTTTTATTTTATACTCTTGTTGTTACACGTTACACCTCACTCATTCGGCGACCGTATTACTGCGGTTACGCGTGCACGCGGCGTGTCATGCTTCGTCCGAAACTTTACTAATAAAAACCCGCGGCGCGGGTTATTTATTTATACGGATCAGTATTTGGGGACAATGAAACTTGAACAATAACGGTCTATTGTATTCCCGAAATGCTGATCTGTTTAACCTACTTTAGGCGCAAGTGACACTCGGACTTCTAAGAACGAGTGCTCGCGTCAGCACCTAATTGTTTAATAATTTAATTAGTTTTGTAACATAATTCTCGAAAGATGGCCTCGATTAATGGCCTTCTATAAGTTTATTATTATTGTTGCCCAATTAACCTATAATTATAACGTTGGGGTCTTTCGACACACAACAACGAGATATTTCATAGTTTATATCTGTTACGTTCTGATAGAAGTTTTTTTTGTTGGACTCGGCGATTAATGTAAGCGGGCCTGACCGCACGAGCCGAGCGGTACGTTTAGGACTTGCGACGGGTCAGCGACTGGAAGAGTCTTTTTTACTCCGTCGACAGGTCAAGCGCTCGCTGGTTCCCTTTTGGATCATGGAATTGAATCCCTTTTACCCGGGGCGGAACCTTCGTGCACAATTTGAAAGAGAAGAGTGAGGGGTGACGAACGAGGAGGGTGTAATTAAATGAATAAAAACAAATTTTAATTTAATAATACCTTAACATTTAATCAAATATTTCGGGTTTTGATACAAAAAAAAACTTAACTCTTAATCGCATATGTGTATTTATAATTTTGTTTATGTATTTTTACAATGGTAAATGTGAATATGAATGTGTGTCATTCCTCAGGAGAGAGAACCAAATTTAAAAAGTCAAACCCTGTGAATACAAGGCGAGGAAGATTGGGAAGAGGCTCGATGTATTCTATGGTGAGTCTTCGGAGTTGACGGATATGTTATCAAATTCGGGATTGTTATCTGGAAACCCCTCCGGAGTCTCCTGCAGTAGAGCCTCTACTGCAGGAGGATGGAAATAGACAGGTAAAGGGGATCTGTATTCCAGGAGCTCTTCAAGGATCGGAGAGACAGACCTGGGAGTAGGAAATGGTCGAAGATTGAACACGGGGAAAGGTTGAGGAGGTTCCTGAGGAGGTTCCTGAGAAATCTATTGTAGCACAGGTGGTGGATCAGTTTGCGCGTGTGTGTGTGTGTGTGTGTGTGGTTGTACACGAGTTGACAAATGACCGCCTATTTCGCCTATTTCTAATGGATCTTACGGAGACCCCCGCCGCGTATCTAAAATACGAAGGGAAGAGAACGGCTAAACATAGTGCGGAGATGTCTACTCGTGAACGGCTCCGACAATTTCTGGAGACGGGTCGCGGCGAATTTTTGGTTCTCATTGATAATGTAAAATTTAAAACAAAATGAGGACGGAGCAAATAATAATGACAAAAATACCGGTGGAAGGGAGAGGAATTAGAAAAAAAAAATGAACCAACTTACTCGTTACGGTGAAAGAAAGTGTAATTTCGGATTAATGTTGAGTAGGTTCGGATCGTTCAAAGTGGATATTGCCCTGCTGCGGGATGGTGCTGTGTAGGAGACGGATCCCTTTTTTTGTAGATGCCCCACTCGGTCACGGCAAAGTATTACTTGACGACACTACTCGCGACTTGTTTTACTTTCCGATTCGCAGCCCGAACTACTCGAAAAATGGCGAAACTGTTATAAAAATGACTGTGAGTCTGCGTCTATGATGATGCTGCTGATGATGCTTTTTGTGTTCTTTGGAGCCACCAGAACACGGGTTTTTATACCCTTTTCTTGGGGTGGATCCATTTGGAAAATCTTAGGTTTTTGAGGCGGGGATCAAATAGGAATTAATCTTACAAGAAGATTTTTAATGCGGGGGAGGATGGTATCATTTTTAGCTAATAGGATTAGGTTTAGATAATTAGGTTACTTGAAATGGGGGTAAGAAGAAAGGAGCCCTAACAAATAAGGAGTAGCATCGTTTTGGGTCCATATACGATGGGGGTAGGTTTTTGAGGTAGTGTAATCCGGTTGGTGTTAATTAGCATAGGTGGGGTGCATCTCAGTGTCTTAAGATCTGGGTGGGCGTAGTCTTTGGACCATACGATAGAATGATGGGTGGTCTATAGAGGTGCTTGCCCCGATTTCAGGCTTTCGGATTGGAGGGTTGAGAATCGGTGTATAAGTTCGCAGGGCTTTGGGTCACTGATCTAATAAATTTGACAATTTATGACTGTTGCGTGCCTTTGGAGTTGCGTGGAAAGTACGACTAATGCATCTCAGTTTTCCAGACCTATTGAACATATGCGTCGTATCAAGCCTTCTCGGCGTGCGATTGCGGTCATTCCCCGATCATTACTCGGTAAAACCTTATCTATTAGCTAGGGTTCCCGTAGGTGGAATCCAAGAATATGGGCTAGCTGGTGCCAGTTTTTTTTTTATCTTTTACTCTAAACGTCTGAAGTCGGCTGAAGACTCCAGCTACAGCAAAGTTTTGACTTTTTATGACTTTTCTGGCGCCGATAGGCACACTGAGCGCCAAGATTGTTTGAAATATTGATGCCATCTGCTATTTTTCTCTTTGGGAAGGTTCGAGCTCGTGGTGTCTCGTGAGAAAAGCAGCTTTGGCGTTATAATATTCTGTAAAATTTTTGTTGGTCCCGCGTTTACTAGGTCTGGTATTTAATGTTATATCTTATTCAAGAAGAAAAGAATCGTGGAGTCTGATTGAGATGTAACAAATGTAATAAACGGAGTTCGCGATTCAGGACTAAAGGTTGTTTTAAAATAGGAGGGAATAAAGACCTAATAAATAGGAGAGGGGGTGTATAATAATGATTATCAGTGTAGTGTTATAATCTTATTTGTGGAAATCCTAAGATTGTTTTATTTCGAACGTGACTGTCGGTGAAAATAAGAATTTTTTATTAGTTTTATCATGCGCTTCGTATTTATCCGACTAATATTCAATTTATTAAAATCTCTTATCTGTTTTCCAAAGACCGAAAATTTGCTTTTTCACTTTTTTATTTCTGTATTATTAATCTTTTTTATGGATTGCCACCTTTGAATTTTGTTCTGAGCGGATATTACTTATCTCGTTCAGATGTTTAAGGAAATTTTCGGTTTCGAAAGATTATTTTTATTATATTATTATTATTATCCTTATTTATCTAGAATAATATTTTAAGTTGTTTGACGTATATTTGCGACGCATATTTTGTTTTAGTAACGGAAAAAAAATTTTTTTATTATCAAAGTTCTCTTTGAATTTTGCCGGCTAGTCATAAAAAAATTGCGCAAGGGAAAGATAGTGCAGAACGTAGGACGTAATATTATACATATTTTTTTTTAAATTTTTAAATTATATTTCTTGTATTGTTAAATCGAGTTCTTTTTCGCAGTTATTATTACATCAGATCTTTTTCATAGTTTTAACATAAATCGTCGAAACATATTGTGAATAATTCACAAAATTTTTATATCATTTATTTTATACTAATAAAACGAAAAATTAAGAGTATATTTATATCATATCAGTTAAAAAAATGTCCATCCAAGTATTAAAGTACTGTAATGTAATCACACTCATTTGCTGGTTTTCTGACTATCCATATCTCGCAAATGATTAGATAATAATTCCCATTTAGACACCCATGGTGGTTTGTTCTTCAATTCTTGGGTATTAATTTCCTCTATCAAATTCATCAAACGAGAAAAGAATTCATTGAGTTTTCCAGCGGTTCCACGTCGCAATTTTTGAAAATGTTTATCTAAAATACACATTTTATTGATGTCAAAAGCATATATTATTTATATATTCAGATAACGGTTCGATAGTGACAATGACAAAGTGTCTATGAATCTGTGCCCTTTACTCGTCATAAAGATGGTATGATTATTCATGCTGAAATATAAATAGGATAAAAGTGAACTCGTACAAATCAATATTTCTGGAGATTGCGATGCGAGGCAAATAAGGTATAGAATCAATAGATAAGGCTGAACTTTACAATTATATAAAGTGACTCTGAGTGCCTTCAAATAAATGTTATATTTGAAAATTACTAAAAATGATTATCTTAATTACATAATACATAATTTTTTTTATAATTTTATATATAATTATTTTTTATAGATTATATATAACTTTTTATGATAAAAAAAGATATTACATAATATTTATTATATTATTATTATATTATTGTAGTATTATATTTATTTAATCATTAGTTATAAACAATAAAAATATTTTATATACATACTTGGGGGATAGAAAGAATTCTTGATCCAAATTTTTTGTTGTGTCAGTGCTGCCATAAGTCTTTTTGTAATTAAACTCTGGCTCTCAGCTGTCATAGGCCTTAGACGAGTAACAAATCGTAAAAGATATTCTAACAAGTATCTTGTGCAAATGGATAATTTTCCGAGGCACCGCTGCGGCTTTGAACTCCATACGACAATGTAACTGAGACTATCAACATCAAGAAGTGGATGCTTGAGACTTTCCAACCATTCAAACAATAGTGTTGATAATATTTCCAGATTAGTTTCCAATTCTAATCTTTGCCAGGCGGTACATCGATGATTCAAATCATTCTACAAATATATTTTTAAATTTTAAAACATTAATACTAATATTATAAGTATTATTGCTTGTTAAAATAATATAAAAGTATTATTAACATGTACATTGTGACATAAAAAATGGAAATCAGTTTGTTATTATAATGTTATCAGGTACGTGTTACGTTTTCTGATGTTACATTTTCTTTTATTAATTGTTTTATTAATTTTTAAAATCAAAATAAAAATATTTTTATATTCGATTTTTTTTAACTATATTTTCAACATTAAAATTTAAAAAATAATTTCTTAATTTAATTTATCTAAAACAATTATAGTTACATTATAAATAATATAAATTAAAATCGAATCACATAATTATTCTATTTATTAATAATTTAATCGTGACTCGAAATTGTACGTCTATACAAGAAATTGCAACTATAAATTTAAGATTAGCATTTGCAATGCTATACTATTCTAAATTGATTTATTTTATATAGATAGACATAGACATAGATAGACACTTGATACATGTATAATTCTCGATTCATTATTCACGATTCTAAGGGTACTTAGAATAAAGCTTCTAAACATAGATGTTCGAGCAATCGACTTGAAAAAATTGAATGAATGGTCTTTCAGATAGCAAATCGTGAAAAAGCTGTAATTCCAAATTTATTCCATGACGCAAAGAACAATATAATTTTTCAATTTTTTATAAAATTTTAATTTATAATAGGTGAGAAATTTATAAATACCGTACTAATTTTTAATTATTATCCAATAAATAGGATCTAAATTTTCAATTGTCAATGACCAATTATTGGTCTCATATGCTGTCATATATCGAGCAATGCTTTATAACATAAAGAAATTAATTTCTTAAATATATATCAATTATTATACTGTTTGAATTGCAATATTTTATATTTCATATCAATATTGCAATATTTTAGAAAACAAAAAGGCAATTCTACATTAATTATGAATTCTTTTGACCTTAAAAACTTTGTCTGTATTTACTCTATAAATGCTCAATTCTATTGGATTCGTGAACTTTGCTGTGTGCAACTGCGCATGATAGTGAAACAATGCTTGTAATCCCAATCAGATTGCAAATAAACAATTTATAATGTTCAGCAATCTTAAAATTTGTTGATATAGGCATAATTAAAAATAAGGTTCCAAAAAGTTATTATTTTTTGCATATCAATTGAGCTCCTATTTTCCAAATGTTAAGTCCGATTTTTAAATTGTTGAGAAATTAATGTTTTGCGTTTGGACTTATAGAAAATTCAAGATAAATGGAAATAACCCCTCTAACTTTATGCTGCTCCCAGTGGCTTATTTATAAAATTGGACTTATATCACTTGTTTACTAGCTGCAGACAATCCTTCAGAACACATTTCTGGTGTAAGTCCAAAATTTGAGATTTTGGACTTACACAATTTGGAAAATAAGGAACTCAATTATTAGTAAATATTTAGAATAATGCAGTCAGACATAATCGTCTCGATCTTGATATATGTTATCAAGGCCATAATCTTCAGTAATAAAAAAAGGATTTTAGCTATTACTAGTTGTTTATTAAAAGATTATTCACTAAAGAAGTTCACAAAATAGAATAGAATATTCTGACACGCACCGGCACTAATGGTCTATGTCGCTGGCTAGGAAGAGATACGTATGAAACAATCGAAAGCGCTATAGAAATATTGCATCCACTGTCTGCTGTCCGTATCGCTGTCTCACTTGCACTCCTCCATTCGACCGTCGAATGAGGAAGACAGCTATTGGACACCGCTAACGCAGTATATCTCTTGTAACGCTTTCTCTCTCGATCGTCCGACTTGCGCTAAGGATGCAAGATCAAAACGTCCCCCACAACATCTTCCCTCGCTGCTTACTCTGCCCCTCGCTTCAAGAGATACGTCAAATGTTGGCGCCAGACTATGCGCGTATTCGTAATTCGTGATTCGTGATTCGTAGCAATTCATGAAAAATCTTTGTTCAGTAATATGGATCCGCCACACTATTCGCAATTTATAGTTAATCATTTGCAATTTGTGATTCATCATTGTATTGATTCTCTTTCTTGCATCTTTGAAGTACCTAACCTAGTAACCACGTGCAACATTGAGCGTAAACACGAAGATACATGAATAATAACGCATAGTGTAGCGCTATACATAAATCAACACGAATGAGTTGATTCGTTATGACTTGCACTTTTTGATTTCATAGAAAAATCGCTCCGCTGACGAATCAACGCGAATGACAAATCACAAATGTGAATTTTACGAATTTTCTATCCACACTATTCTTGAATTACATATGCAAATACACAGCAAAATACGCGCTTTCGGTTTCATACGTACTCCTCCCTAGCCGGCGATGGATACCATTAGTGCCGGTGCATGTACATTTAGTAGAATGTACATTTAGTAGAATGTACTCTTTACAGAATTCTTTATTTAAACATGATAAATTAAATGCGTTGGCGGGGGGAGGAAAGGAAAGGGATCCCTTAAATTTCTCGGAAAAAATAGGGTAGGATTAGAGTTTTTTCAGGAAGAAAAACTCTTCCTTTTTATATACAGGGTGTCCCATTTTAAGTGGGCACCCCGAACAACTTCGAAGGAAGTGATTTTCAAAGAAAATGACCCAGACAAAAGTTGTTGGGTTTGGAGGGGGACATCCGATGATGACAGTGGTTTAACCTAGGGTGTACATGCTAAGGTCATATAAAAATCAAGTTTGTTTTTTTTTAATGGAACCCTATTTTTTAATCCAAAATCTAATAGCTGGTGTCAAGAGCTTTTCAAAACACTATAATGAAGTTATTTTTCATTAAGTAATTTTCGAGTTATGAGACGAAAGTTACAGCATTTTGACATAAAATACAAAATATCTTGTAAAACATTCAATTTTCGGGAATCTTAATACTTTTATGCACAGAATAATGAGACAGATCAATTGGTGTAAAAAAACACATAGTTGCTTTTAAGAAAAAACATCTAATTTGCGATATACAGCTGCACTTTTTTTAAAAATGTAAAAAAATAGATAGTTGACTTTAAGAAGAAAATATATTATATCAAATTAATAGAATCAATCTAGGCCAGCGTAAAATTAACAGTTATGGAGTAAAGAGGATCGAAGGCCACAGCAGGATCTTGATTGCCAAACAAATTTTTTTCCTTTCTTTAATCAGGAATATATATTATATCATATCTGCTAAATATAGCTTAAATATAGCTCTGCTAGATTTTTTTCTTAAAGACAACTATGTGTTTTTTTTTTATACCAATTAATTCCTTTCATTATTTTGAGCATAAAAGTGTTAAAGTAAGATAATTGAAAAATGAATATTTAACGAGATATTTCATAGTTTATGTAAAATTATGTCAAATTAAAATATAAAATATCTTGTAAACCATTCAATTTTTGGCCATCCTAGTCTTATAACTTTTTACGACAAATATTACAAGAAATCGATTTATATAAAAAAATTAGTGTCCTTCCATTTGAAAAAATAAAGATGACCTTTAAATCTCAGAAGCGCCTCCAAGGTCAAACTAATATCCCTATATTTTTTCCCTCTCTAAACTCTACAACTTTTATTTGAAAAATTTTTTTATTTAACTCGGTGTTTCTGAAATATTTGAGTGGATCGTTTAAAATGGGACACCTTGTATTTCTCATTACTCTTGATAGCATTGCAGGCATAATAAATACAAAATATATTTAGAAAATTATAAAGTAAGTAATTTTCTCAATTCGCCAATATACGCGCAACGCGCGTATATCAAAAGTACAAGTACAGTGAGTATACAAAAGTACAAGTACAGTGAGTATACAAAATACAGTAAGTATATAGATACAAAAATACAGTGTCAACTACTGTAAATTATTTTAACCTGTAAATAATAGGTGTAAAAAAGTGGTACAATAGGGCTCCAGGCGACGATCCACTTAAAAAAAAATCGAACGCGCCATAAGTGGAATCTCAAAGGTGGTGCGGAAGACCACTACTTATTAATAGTACTAATAAAATTACTACACTCAAAAAAATGATCTTGCAATAATAGCTAAAATTTTCTAGGTGTAAAAAATTAATTAAAACAGATAAATGATTAGCAACTGTTGTGATATTGCATATGTAATTATTCAATCAGTTTAGATGACAGAAACAGAATATATATCTGTATTGTTTGTGAACTTTAAAAAGAAAGTTTTTCTAAAGCGCCTATCTATATAAGATCAATCACGTGTTAGATCATGCAATGAATAACATTTAGCAATGGTACCTAAATTTTTCAGAAGCTATTGCTAGAACATTACTGCTATAAATTCTATATGTGACAAACAATGTTTTCACAGATACGAAAAATAGCGATACATTCTTGTTGCGATATCTAGAAATCTAACTACATCAACGAAATATTTTTTTGAATGTAATTTTACATCTATTTGACTGCATTTTTAATATGTTACTGTGTTCCTCCACTAATCTCCACAGTACATGTATATGTAGTTACTGCAGTAACTCTTGCTAATATGCAGTAGTTTAAAATAAATAATTAAAAGCTTTGCAGGTGTGTAATCTTTCATGTTGATAAATGTAAAATAGCAAGCATGGCTAAACGAGTAAGGCGAATGCCAAGAATATTAAAAATCTCGTGTTTGAAAACTGTGATTTTGTAACTTTTTTTCCTTTTTCGATATTTATTTTAAGTAAATTATTAGATAATGTTTTTGGCTAAAAAAAATTATTTTATCTTTATTAAAAATATTCGCATATGTTAAATTAGCACTTTGTTACAACATTGTAAAATAACTTCATTTTTCTATTGACAATAGCAGATCTGTATTATTTATAAAATTGTTAGTTTAACATATGCAAATATTAATAATAAATAGAAAATATTATTTTTTTAGGCAAAAAAATATTATCTAATGATTTACTATGTTAGAAACAAATGCGGAAAAAAGAAAAGAAAGTTGCACGAAGCAGGTCTCGAACAGGTGATCTCTAATATTCCAGCCACTCGTCTCAGAATTTCTTTTCTTTTTTTTTTTCTTTTTTTTTTAATGTTTATTTATTGGGATATTGATAAAGAAGAGTTTACAGTATTTGTAATAAATGTACATAAATAAACTAAAGATACATTGTATGTAGTTATTTTTAAATTTGAACGGTACGGTATTAATACTCTCGCCGTTACGGTCTGATTTCTTTGGATTAGAAAATCCAGTGTTATAATGAGTTGTGTACAGTATCGCTGTTTTATATAAATAAGGTAAATCTAAGCGTAGATATAGGCCTTATGTCAGTAAGATTTTTTTTTTGTTTTTTAGAAAAAAATTGAGGTCCCCACTAGAAAAAAAAACTAAATTAATTATTAATTTGCTCTTATGTAGAAAAACTAAAATAAAAAATACAACATAACACTTAGAGTTAATAAAATTAATCAATTAATAACAATATACTTATACATTAATTAATTAATAACACTATACTTATAAAGCCTAGATCTAATGCCATGTACATGTTAATTGGTCGTTAGCCACCAGTAGTTTTTATTTGTGTATTTTCGTTTTAATTTTTCGGTAATTGGTAGTGAATAGCTATATCGCCAAGGTATATTGTTATCGTGTATTGATGAATGTGGGGGGTACCCCAACTTTTTATTGCTATTTCGTCGCGGATAATGATATATTAATGGTACGCCATTATTATCTTGTATATAACCCTTATAGTCTAGATACAGAAATGCTTCAGGCGGGATGAAGCCGGTGCATAATGCTTTTTCGTGATACATCGGGTTGGGATACAACGCACAGTGTATTTGACTATTTTCGGTAATTCTACTCACTTGGCGAAAATGTTCACGAATTAGTTTGATAATGAAATTGTCTATCCTAGGTATGCCTGCCTCGTTATATATTTTTGCGTTGTTTATGTATTTTGTATACTCTGATTCTGCCGATCTGTTCCTGTTAACACAGGCTCTCAGGCATTTTCTTTCGAAAATTCGAATTTTCTCCATAAGCGACGCACTGATGTTATACCATATGAGACATCCATATGTTATTAAGGGTCTTATTAGTAGTTGGTAACAGATTATTTTTATTTTTGTATGTAATATTTTTGAATAAAATAGTTTACGCAAGTGTCCAAATGCCTTATTAGCCTTGAGGATCTGTGTGTCGATGTGTGTTTTATAATGTAGTCTATCGTCTATATTTATTCCCAAGTATTTGACAAACTTCTTGTGTGGAATGTTTTGTGCAATGTTATCTTTGGGAGAACCTTTTATTTGGAAAGTTTTGTAATTTTTTCTTACGTTGCTGTTGGCATAAATTAAGTTGGATCTGAATAATATTGTTTCGCATTTGTTTATGTTAATGTGCAATTTCCATGTTTTGTAGTAATGTTCAAGCTTGTTAAAAGTATCCTGTAATGTTTGTTGTATTTTCGTGGGCCAACTGTTCGCCGAGTAGACAATTAAATCGTCGGCGAAGGCTATTGCCTGGGGATTTCCCGGTGTGTTTAATTTGAAGATTTTTAATATTTCTGCTGTGTATATGTTGAACAATATTGGTGAGTTTACAGTTCCTTGTTGTAAGCCGTTGTGAATTTTAAAAGTCCGTGTGGAGTAATTCTCACCACTAGCGACTAGCAATGATCTGTCAGTAATCATGCTCCATATTATTTTTATTAGATGAATAGGAAATTTGTACTTTTTTATTAATTTATATAATAGGCCTTTATGCCATATTGTATCAAATGCTTTTTCTAAATCTATTAAACACGCACCTAGACAGTTATTACTATTTAAGGCCCAATTTATGTCGGAAGTTAGTTTGTTGATTGCATGTATAGTGGAGTGTCTGAATCGGAAGCCAAATTGTGACTCTGGGATGCAGTTAACAGCTG
Organism: Linepithema humile; assembly: GCF_040581485.1. Lineage (NCBI taxonomy): Eukaryota > Metazoa > Arthropoda > Insecta > Hymenoptera > Formicidae > Linepithema > Linepithema humile. The sequence continues at coordinate 13,763,555 of NC_090132.1, forward strand.
TGCAATGATTTATTATCTGATCGTTTATTATTGTTTCATATATTTTGCTGATATTGGGGAGCAGGCTTATAGGTCTGTAACTTACAGGTAAAGATTTGTCTTTTTCCTTTTTTAATATTGCGATTACTTTGGCTGTTTTCCATTTATCCGGAAAAATTGAGTAATTTAATAAATTGTTGAAGATTATTGTGTAATTATGAATTAATATTGGCGGTATATTTTTAAGTACTATATTGGGGATATTATCCAGACCATAAGACCTCTTGTTGTTTAAATTTTTGAACCTTCTAGTTAAATCTCTTGTATTTGTGAAGCAATTTTCGTTGTTTTCCGGGGATGTTGGGTCATCAGCTGTATTGTTGTTGTTAAATATACATAATGTTGAGTTATTGAATTTTTCGCTTTTAAATTGTTCGATAAATGCGTTAGTTGTTTTGTCAATTAGTTTGTTGAATTGTGGCCTGTCGTTATCATATGTTTTATTGTTGATACTTGCGAAATGAGCAGCCATGATATTTAGCTTGTCCGATAGAGTATTGATTAGGATGTTATTGTTGCCGTCTATTTCATGATGTATGGGATTGATGTTGGCTTCGTTTAGTATAGGAGAGTTTAATGGGATTTTTAAGGTGTTTATTTCGGCTATGTCTTTCTTTCTGAAGATTCTGTTTAACTGTGGAAACATTTTAGTGCTGTTATCTTTGGGGATGTTTTCTATTTTGTTTTTCCAGTACATATTGATGGATTTTGAGAATTCTATTTTTAAATTTGTTTTAATATTATTCAGTTCTTTTTTCAGGTTCTTCATTACACTTCTGTTGATTGCTGGCCATTTGCGGTTCAGATGGTGTATCTTGGTAAGTATTTTATTTTTGCTTCTTTGTAGATTTTTTATTTTGTCGTTTACATAAGGATTGATAGAGTTTTTTCTTTTATTTTAGGAACAGTTTTTTCCATGGCTTCTAGTATTTTGGTGTTGGCTTCTTCCAAGCATTCCTGTATCTCTTGTATCGATAGATTTCTGTTGTTAGGAATATTATTCGTGATATTTCTTTTTAATGTTTTTCTGAACTTTTTCCAATTTGTTTTACTTATGTTGTATTTGTAGTTTCTTATATTTGGTTCAAGTTCAAGACCGTTCTCATTATTTAAGGATATTGTAAATTTTACGGCGTTGTGGTCACTGTCGTATGGAATATTGTTGAGATCTTTGTCGTTTGTGATGTCGTGAAATATTAATCTCTGGTCCGCGATAACTATATCTAAGTAAGAATTACCGTTTGGATAAGATGGATATTTGGTGCTTAGTAGTCTTGTTCTATAAACTAGGTTGTTTTCATCCATCCATTTTTTAAGCGAAATGCCTCTTGGATTGTTGTTTGGGTTTTTCCAATTTGTGTGTTTCGCATTTAAGTCACCTGTTAATAAGAAATAATTTTCCAAGTTGTCCAATTTAAGAGTTTGAAATAGTTTATTGAGGTCTGGAATGAACTCTTTTTTGTTACCGGTTCTGGCGTATGCCGCAATTACGAATAATGATGCATTTGTTGCGATATTAAGCTTTATTATTGTATGTTCGAGTATATTCTCCTCATTTTCATTTCTAGGTATTGCTAATTTGGAAAATTTGATTTCTTTTCTTATTAGAATTGCAGTACCACCCCCGGGGTGTTTTTCATTACGGTCGCTTCTTATAATATTGTATTTTTCGAATCTTAATACGTGATTATTATTTAATTTTGTTTCATTGATTAATACTATATCAGGTCTTTGTTGTTTTATCATGTTATATAGCGAGGCTCTTTTTTGGTTTTTGATTATTGAGTTGACGTTTATTGTTATTATTTTAATTTCCTTTAATAATTTTTTATTTTTTGCTGTGTTTATGTTCGATGTATTATCCATTGTTATATAGTATTTTTTCTAGTAGAGTGGCAATTGTGTCTATTCTTGTTGAATTGCTCTCTACTATTTTTTCTATTCTTGATATGTTGTTTTTTATGCCTGTTATTATGTTTTCGAATCCGTCGTTATGACTATTAATGTTAGTGTCTAAATTTTTCATTTTTGCTTGTTGATCCAATTGACTGTTGTTTGTTGTGTTTTTGCCTATGGGTGTTCTTCTTGCCATTTCTGCGAAGCTAACTCCTGATTGTATTAGTGATTTATTGGTGTATAAATTATTTTTTTTATTATTTACTCTGTCTTCTTTTCTTTTCAGGTTTAAATTAGTTAGTCTAAGTTTATTTTCTATTATTTTGGGACAACCTCTGTATGATGCCGGGTGACCGTGTGTGTTGCAATTAACACAAAAGAGTTGTGACCTATCCAATTGTACACTTGACGCGATGTCGCACTCTCCAGGATTGTGTTTTTTGTCGCATTTAACGCATCGATATGGCAAATTACAATTCATTGCTGTGTGGCCAATGCGCTGGCATTTTTTGCATTGAACTGATTCCCTACGCAACAACTTTTCCCAACTTATCACTTGATGGAATAAATGATTAATTTTTTTCACGTTACCCCCTTCGCTATTGGCTGTTAATTGTATTATAAAAATGGGTAAAATTTTGTTATCCTGCCTAGATCTATTAGTTGAGAATCTAATCACCTTTGTAAATTCTACATTTTTTATGTTTTGGGACTTCAGCTCCTCAAGGACTTCGTCCTCGCTATAAGCGCTATCTAACCCTTTTAACAGATAAGTTATCGGTTTCGCGTCTTTTAATGTGTATGTATAAAATTTTGTGTTACATTTTAATAAAAGTTCTTTGGCTTGATTAAAATTTGTAAAATTCTCTAACTGCAATACGTGCTTACCCCTATTTATTCTCTTAATGTAAAACTCACTAATGTTATTTTTTAATAATTTGACCGTGTCTTTTGGATCTTGGTATAAAATATTGATTGGTGGTTTGTCCTTCCTTCTTGTTTTTTGGCTGTTTGGTGGCTCCCTTTTTTGTTGGGCTGTCTGCTGCGGTGTCTGTGCTTCTGTTTTCTTCACCCTTGTCACTGTTTCCTGTTGGCTATTTTTTGAGCGCAGGTATGTCAGGAACTCCGTCGTCTTCTCCTCAATGTCCAACTCCGGCTCCTCCATGTCTTCGTCCATTGTCGGGTCGGGTAAGGAAGCATCAGGTAATGCTTCGTATCTATTTTGCGTGGTTGCGCTGATTATATTTTCGTATTTATTTTTGTAATCTTCTAGTTGTTGTTGAAGCTTTTGAATTAGTTCCTTGAGCTGTATGTTTTCTGTTTTTAATTCTTCTGAATGTGATGATGCATCCGCGCTTTCTCCTTGTAACGTCACTTTTTGAAAAATGGGTTCACCATTATCTGTCCTTTTTTTTTGTTTCTTGCCATATTTAAATTAGGCTTTTGTGAATTGGTTTTTCTCTTCTGTATCACCTTGTGTATCGTCCTGTGTAAGTCCTTGTCATTTAACTTGTGTCGTTTTAAATTATGTACAATTGAGTTTAGCTCTTGATTATTGTCGGTATCTTCTTTTTCCGTACTCCAGTCTGTCGTGGACGAAGTACTTGGAACACTAGTCATCCCCCTGTCGGGGGAGACAAAATTTGAATATTTGATTATAACTTCTTTCTCTATTATAAATCAGATGTAAACTGGCGATGTTTACTCGACGAAAACTCGACGAGAACTCGACGAGAACTCAGAATTTCTTTTCTGAATCAGAAACGCTTGCTTTTAACATGCAAGTAGCATGCATTTATCGTCTGTGTGTCGGCTCGGTGGAAGGGAGACGTTCGCTCTCTTCCATTGGTTGAACGGCCGAGCTCACACGGATACGTGACGTAGCGCTTCTGTAAGGTTGTGTGAGGCAGCGGAGCCGGGACCGCTGTGGGAAAGATCGCATCACTGCCTCATACGCAAAGAGGGACGAGCGGCAAAAGGGGCAAATGCAGAGAAGGGCGAGCGGCAAGAAGGGCAATAATGATCTCATCGCGAACAGAAGCTATCTCAGACAGCTACTGTTGGCAGATGAGATCATCGTGCTCTCCCCTTTCTTCATCGTCCCTTGCCAACAACCGGTTTTACTGACAAGGAAAGGGACCCAAGTGTCCCCCTCCGATTTTAACGAGCTTTAAATATGTTGTAAAGTAGCTCAAAGTAAGAGACACATATTTTTTTTTATGTGCTTTCTCGCACGTTTAGGGTTGAAACAACCCCTACAAGCTAAAACGGTTTTTTTGGTTTTGACTGAATATTGTCAAAACTGTAAGAGATATCAAAAAATGTTTCGAATAAAAGTTGCATGGTCTTTTATGAGCTTTATAACCGCGTAGCTCGATTTTTAAAAAATTTTATATTTTTTAATTTACCCTTCTTATTATTTTTACGAATTTCAAAATTTTTATTATGACAAAAGTTGTAGCATTTTTTACGCTGAATACAACCATATATGATTTTATTATGTTTCGAAATCGCATTTTTCAGAAATGAGTTGTCAATGTCGCACTATATGCGTCGCGCTGCGATATATGCATATATATGCATAACGCATCGTTTGTGCCGCTTGTGTAATCGATGTTTGTCGCGCATGTGTAATTGATAAGATGAATAAAATTAGAAATAAAGATTAGCATGTTATGAAGTATTCGGAAAAATGTTCTGATCAAAGAACAAAGTTCACTAAAGTTGTTGCCAAGGCATCTCCTCTATATTACACTTTTATAGTTATACTAGAACAATACAAGCGCGCGCTGCGCCCGTGCACTTATTATAATAATTTAATAATTATGAAATCTAAATATTTTAATAAAATTTTTAAAATTTTAAATAACCGTCAAAATAATCTTTGCTCTTAAACTATCAAACTGTCAGAATAATCGAGATAACCAATCAGCGTCGCGGATAAGCGTCAACAATACTTTCGATACATTCGAGTATCGATTTTTCATGCCTTTTTTAAGAGTGGATTATATCGAAAGAGAAATAAATAAATAAAAATCTTACAATTAAAATGCAATTTATTGTTTTTCAATGGTAATGCAAAAAATTCCAATTAATTTCAGGTTTTTCTATTAATCAATACTAGAAACATTTGTTTGTTTATTATTTTATTTCTTTTATAATAATATATGTCGAAACAATTACAACTTTACCTTCAACAATAACATACTACATATATTGAATATAATACATATATTAACATACATATATTAAAAACAGATGAATTTATGGAACAAACGTATCACAAAGGTGATGTTCGTGAAAAAAGTGATTTATACAAAGTGACTTTTTGCACCATGCGCAAGTAATTATTGCAGGTGCGCCACAAATATCGCATGTTGATTTTGACTGTTTATGGAAACAAAATTCCACTGGTGTTTCGAATTCTTCGGGCTTATTTATTACGTACCCGCTTTTATACCATGCGTATTTCAATAAATTTCTGAATCTTGGCGATGAAAATTGATTATGAGTCAATGACTGTAATTTTAAAATGGTGTTTCTTGCATGCAGATTGACTTCCAGACCTAAAAGCATTACAGTATCAGAAAAGTGTCTAATAAAATTCTTCCACAAACGAAAACTATATACATCCAATGGTTGTATTTTTCCTGTTGTTCCAGCTGGTATAGTCAACAAAATAATATCTTCTGTAGATTCTGGTTTAGATTCTTGAATAATATTTGGACAATGACCAAAGTTTAGTCCATGAATCTAGTAGTAAAACAGATTTTGGACCTACATTTGGAAAAAGTACGTCTTGCAACCAAATTTTAAAATGATGCGCTGTTAATTTTCCGGATTTCGAAGCCGTAACAAAAATATTAGGTGCCTTAAACATTGTTTCTTGCACTCTGGGACCAAACGTTCCACTAACTTCTTTCAGTACAATAAAAAGAGGCGATAATAATCTACCATCGGCTGAAACAGTAGGTTATATAGTATAGCTATGCGTAGTTGCCGATACGGATTGTACTGCAGATTCAATCTTTTTTGTTCCTTTATATGCCAATGTACGACCAGCATGAAGTTCTAATTGGAATCCGCTTTGATCACTATTGTAAATATTTTCAACTCCATATTCTATTATTTGATATTTAACGTTTTCAATAAATGTGTTACATTTTTCTTCAAAATCGATGTTAGACATTATAGATGTTTTTCTTATAAATTTTGTTATTTTACGAGATACAATATTATGTATTATTTTAAATTTTCGTATCCATCGCGATGAAGCTGTAAATTCTGGTACATTTAAATTTTCCTGTGCCCGAATAGCCCATCGAGCTAAATCAGCGTCGTGAACAATAATTCTATTTTCAAGAGCTGTATGAAAATTATTTAATGTATATTCCGAAATTTGTTTTAATTTTTCGAATCTACTGCCACCTTGATTCACTTGAATTTCCCATCGTCGTAATTGACGTAATGAATATACTTTCCGAAATCTTTGTTTTACTCCTTCTAATGTTCTTGGCCTTGTTGTACTGCTTTTCCAAAATTCGACTGCATTTTTTTTATATTCATACGGAATACGTCCATCTGTAGTACATATAACTTTAGGATTTGCGTTCATAGCTCACCTTCTTCCTCTTTATCTCCTAGTTCAAATTGCTCTGCTGTTGGAATATTGTTATCGTTTTCATAATCTAAAAATTCTTCTACTTCCATTTTGTATCTCTCATCGCGCATTTCTTTCAGCATAGATTCTATTTTATGTGCCATTTCTCGTTCTTCAGATGTTATCGGACTTGTTGATAGATTAAGGGCCAAAAAAGTTACGTATACTAACATTATTACGTTAAATGGATTTAATTAAATCATTCTAAAAAATATAACAATTAAATATTTCTCCTTATTTGTGTACAAAAAAATAATACTTACTTTATAGTGAATTTGCTGTTCTTTTTTTGATGCTGTTTTATATATTGTTTTTTCGTAATCACTAACAAGCGCACAACTTTAAAGCGTAATATGCACTGACGGGATATGACAACGCGTTGCGCTATAAATGCACTCGAAATGCGACTATAAAAGTGTAAAATAGAGGGGATGTTTTGGCAACAACTTTAGTGAACTTTGTTCTTTGATCAGAACATTTTTCCGAATGTTTCATAACATGCTAATCTTTATTTCTAATTTTATTTGTCTTATCAATTACACATGCACAACAAACATCGATTACACAAGCGGCACAAACGATGCGTTATGCATATACATATATGCATATATCGCAGCGCGACGCATATAGTGCGACATTGACAGCTCATTTCTGAAAAATGCGATTTCGAAATATAATAAAATCATATATGGTTGTATTCAGCGTAAAAAATGCTACAACTTTTGTCATAATACAAATTTTGAAATTTGTAAAAATAATAAGAAGGGGTGAGGGTAAATTAAAAAATATAAAATTTTTTAAAAATCGAGCTACGCGGTTATAAAGCTCATAAAAGACCATGCAACTTTTATTCGAAACATTTTTTGATATCTCTTACAGTTTTGACGATATTCAGTCAAAACCAAAAAAACCGTTTTAGCTTGTAGGGGTTGTTTCAACCCTAAACGTGCGAGAAAGCACATAAAAAAAAATACGTGTCTCTTATTTTGAGCTACTTTACAACATATTTAAAGCTCGTCAAAATCGGAGGGGGACACTTGGGTCCCTTTCCTTGTGAGGTAATCTTCTCTCTATAGATCTTGATGACAGATAGCACTGAGAACTGTATAGCGCCTCTAAATCATAATCCGTGAACTAATTTATTGCTCTGTTTTATCTTATTACCTCGATTTACACGCATACATTTATAATAATTTTTAGGAACATTTTTCTTTTATATTACATTCCTAAATTCAATTCTAATAGTCTCGTGTCATTTGTCCGTATAATCTAGTATGCGTAGCTTCTCGTTTAGTATGTACAAACTGCATAATTTTATTTTCAACCAAAAGTTTGTAAACACAAATACACTTATTTAATTTTTTTTCTTTTTTTGCTTAAAATTTGTACCCTCCGCATAGTATTAATGTATATACTTTAATTCTGGAAAAAAATATATCATTCTGTACAACCAAAAAAAAGATTAGCTTGCCCAAAAAAATCTAAATTTTAATCGGTAAAGCAGTATTCCAGCATCCTCTTAATATCAAAGACAAAAATCCAATGATTGCGGGGATCTACGCCGCAGGACCTAAAAAACCTCAGGATATTACAGATTTCTTCAAAAAATTCAATTTAGAACTGTTGCAATTACTCGAAAAAAGTATTTCATTCAACGACAAAATTTTTAAAATAAAATTAAATTGTTTTATTACTGACACACCCGCTAGGCACACATGCTTAAATATTAAGGCACACACCAGATTTTATAGTTGCAACAAATGTAAAATCCTAGGCGAAAAACAGACAGAACTACTATTTTTAAAGGAACAAATCATCCTTCACGAACTGATAAAGAATATTATCAGAAAAAAAAATGGACGTGAATCACCATCATGGTTACTCTGTTCTGTATTCATTACCGTTGGATTTAGTACGTCAAACTCCGCTAGATTACATGCATTTAGTGTGCTTAGGAGTAGTCAAAGAAATAATCGTAAAAGCATGGTTAGAAGGGTTCTATCGGCCAGCAAAATTAAAAGATATTGTAAAAGATCGTATTTCAAATCGCCTTTCGACATTAATTACTTACTGCCCATGTAAATTTTCTCGAAAACCAAGAAGTCTGGATTATTGCCGACGCTATAAAGCAACCGAGTTTCGATAATTTTTATTATTTACAGGACCAACTGTTTTGCTCGATTTGTTTGGTGACGATCTACGAATACAGCATTTTTTAAAGTTACATTATGCGATCCGTATTCTTGTATCGTCAAATGAAAGAACCCATAATGATATTGAGAAAGCAAAAATGATTTTATATTTATTTGTAACTGACAGTATTTCTGTGTACGGAAACTTTTTATCGTACAATATCCATAATCTAATCCATTTGACGGACGAATCCTTCTTTGGTCCACTGGATCATTTTTCTTGCTTTCCGTTTGATAATAATATAAAGTTTTTTTAAAAAAGCTGTTCGTAAACCCTCTGTGCCATTACAACAAATTTATAATTGTTACAAAAAGAAAAAAGAACACGATTTCAAGAGTTCTTCGCAAAATTCCGCTATCGCGACTCGTGTATATCGTCCGAAGTTATGTAATGGCCCTCTTGTGCACCAACAAGAAAACATGAAGCAGTTTTCATGTATTAAAATTAATGGAGTTACTTACAAATTAGACAAAAGCAATCATTGTTGCATTTTACGAGATGGTACTGTTTGCATTATAGTGAATATATTGCAATGTGGCAATAGCAATGAGTATCGCCTAATTATAAATAAATTTTAAGTCATGAATGCGTTTTACAATATTAATAATCTAGACTCACGAGAAGTTGGAATTTTTAAATGTACAGAATTATTTAAAGATTTACATGAAATTTCATTTAGAGATGTTAAATCAAAGGCTTATAAAATGCCCTATTGGCAAAACGCGGAACTCGACTTTGAAAGAAATATTTACATTATAGCTGAAATTTATAATCATGAATGATTATTACATTAGCTTTTATATATTTTATATTACTTTAATATTATGGCAAATAATTAAATTTAATAATAATTTTAATAATGCGTCCACTAAAATGTTAATTCAAATTTTGTAATATTTTATAAGCTAATATTTATTACTAAAAAAAATGTATATCGAGAATTAAGTTTGAAAATATTTGAATTTCGAAAAATATGCGCAGGAAACTGGACGCATATGATTGAACAATTGAACATTGCGGAATTGGCTTCCCCGTCTCGCTTTCTTCTTAAGAGGATGCTAGTGACGGGCGAACTCCGACGCGAAAGCGCCATCATTTTGATGGTACTAAAAATGAAATGACATTATTGGCGTAGCCTACGCCGCGTAGGTCCGTGTGTACGCATTTGTTTGTAGTGGTAACTCACTACACTGACGTGTGATCTGTGTACGTGTGTCATCGGAAGTTTGTAAATAAACGATGCTTGCGCTTGTTTCCTCGACTGAAATTTCGTCGCAAGGCTGCAATATAATGTCCGAGAAGACATAGGCGTATACAAGGTGTCAAATAAATATAAACTAAATATGACAAAATAATAAATGAAAATATACATATATTACTATACAGGGTGTCCGATAATTGCTGAATCACCTCTCGGGTGTAGGTAGAGCGGTTTAAACTGAATAGAAAAAGTTTTTATTATTTTACGATTTTTGCAATAATTAATGAGGAATTAATTAAAAAATATCGGCCAATTCGCGCGAGTTTAAGAGCGCCGCGAGAAGAGACCCGTGCTGATACAGCTCACTGTTATTTGATTACTAGGCGCACGATAAATTGTTGGGAGGAGCGCTCTATAAATGACAACGGCACATACGAGCGATGTGTAACGCTAGATCCTTGCGTCCTAGCGACCACGTAACAACGGGCTGTCTCTTCTCACCACGCGTTTAGACTCGCGCAAATTGGCCGATCTTCTTTAATTAATTTCTCATTAATTATTGCGAAAATCGCAAAACGATAGAGGACTTTTCTATTCGGTTTAACCTGCTCTACCTGCACCCGAGAGGTGATTCAGCAATTACCGGACACCCTGTATATATCACTAAAGAAAAATGTCATATACTTTTCTTATTTTTATCCTTATGTAGTAAATACAAAATAACTAATTAATCAATTAATTAATATATACATATACACATATATTGAATAAATAATTATCTTTATTTTGTATTTTATATGATAATGACTGAAATAATGAGAGTATATATCATTTCAGTTATATAAAATACAAAATAAAGATAACTATATTCAATATACCGCGTGTTACATTTTAATCTAGCCAGGCGAATATTTCAAACGCTGTTGAGTTTAGAGAAAAATGTTTCAGACAAAAGTTGTAGGGTTCGGAGGGGGACATAAGATGGTGGGCTTGAGTTTTTGATGAAGGTAAAATTGAAGGTCATATAAAGGTCAACTTTGTTTTTTTAAATAAAATGTAGTATTTTTTATTGCATATTCTGAAAGAACATAAAATTTTGCATTAAAATTGTCTGACACGTTTTTTATGAAAATCCATAATTTTTGAGGAAATTTTTAAAAAATAATTATTTTTGATAAATAAATATTTAATTAATTTTTGAGAAATACGTATTTCTTAAAATCTGCCAGTTCACGAATAAATCGTCTTTAGCTCTCTTTTTTCTAAACTGTCAGCTGACGTTGGATCGCCTCTGACAATATTTATTAAAAATTGTTAGCTGACGTTAGATCGCCTCTGACAATATTTCTTAAAATCTGCCAGTTCACGAAAAATTGTCTTTAACTCCCTTTTTTCTAAACTGTCAGCTGACGTTGGATCGCCTCTGACAATATTTATTAAAAATTGTTAGCTGACGTTGAATCGCCTCTGACAATATTTCTTAAAATCTGCCAGTTCACGAATAAATCGTCTTTAGCTCTCTTTTTCCTAAACGGTCAGATGACGTTAGATCGCCTCTGACTATATTTATTAAAAATTGTTAGCTGACGTTAGATTGTCTCTGGCTTTTGTAATTCTAAATTGCCAGTCCACGAGAAAACCGCCTCTGGCTTGTCTTATTCTTTATTGTAAGATATTTTTATTACGTCATATGCTTTATATATATATATATATATATATATATATATATATATATATATATAATTATATTATTATTTCTTATTAATAATTATTGTAATAATTATTATATTATTTCAAAAGATAATAATTGTTAAATGTTGTTTCTACGTTATAGCAACATTTAACAATCAATATAGCAAAATCAACATAGATTCAATGTTGAAAAAACCTTTATACTTCAACATTCAACATTGCAACGTCTCAGCGACGTTATTTCAACTTTCTGTGCTGTGTGGGCTTTGTTTTCAGCAACGTGGCAGCAACAACACAGACAGGTGGCTATCAGGGTGGTGAATTCGGTCTAACAAATTTGGTCACTCGCACTACATTGCTCTGTTACTTTGGTGCACACTCAAGACTGCTTATTAATCCAGAGCAGTGTAGTACGAGTGACCAAATTTGTTAGAAATTCGTATTAAATGAAATAAGTGATATGTTGGTGAATGTGAATGTCTTAGTAAGTATCTACTACACCTTTGAAAATTTTTTATTTTGCAGGTTATTCATACATGATTCAAGACTTTAGTGGATGATTTGTTTAAAATAAATAAAATTGAATAGCTCAAAGTTTAATATTTCTGTTCTGAGTATCCTAGATTAGTTTCAACAATATTTATAATTCTCAGTCAATTTTATATTTAAAAAAATATAGCATAAATCGCCTTCTGTAGTTAACGCTATGGTTGACAACAAAATTATCCACATCAGTGTAGGCAGAGAATTAAGTGTAAGAAAATGTTCATATCATATTTTAGGTATATTAATGAATTTTATTTATCCATAGAAAAAAGATTATAAACACAAACTAAACAAAAAATCTTGTAAAACACAAAATAAAATTGACTGGAAATGATAAATATTGTTACAACTAATTTAGTGTACATAGAACAGAAATATTAAACCTTGATATTTAATTTTATTTATTTTAGACAAATCATACACTAAAGTCTCGAAACATGTACTTTTTTGACAGAATGTATGGTAAAATTAAAATTTGTACAATCACACCATTTATCACTATGCCTTATGTGACAATTGTTTAGAGACTTTAGTATACGATTTGTCTAAAATAAATAAAATTAAATAGCTCAAAGTTTAATATTTCTGTTCTATGTATACTAAATTAGTTCCAACAATATTTATAATTTCCAGTCAATTTTATTACAATTAAAACAAAACAGTGTTTTACCTTTCAAAAAAATTGTTGTATATATTAAATAAAAAAAAGCTGTCGTATATATATTATTAAAAAAATTTTAATGTTACCCAGATAACACACAATATTGTATGAATATTCTATGTTGCATCAAATATATTTTTATGAGAATATTCTCGAAGAAATCATTTACATATGTTTGTAGAATATCCTTGTTTATAAAGAATATTTTATAAACCTGTTCAGAATATGTTAAAATCAGCAGAACATATCGTTTACATATTCTATAAATGTTCACTGAATATTCAAATGTACTGAATGTATATATATAGATGTATATATAACTGATGTATAAGGGTGATTCAAAATAACCTGATGTCCTTGCAATGTCATATTCTTGAGCAAATTCTGAGACAATTTTTCCTTTTACAAAATTTGTCCGAAGCTTAGTTTTTTCGAGTTATAATAATTGAAACTAGTTTACTACTTACGAGTCCGATAGAACGGATAGGCAGGGACGATGCAATGCGTCATGAGACGACAGTAAACACTTGACAGTCTCATTATACATTGCGCGTCCCTGCCTGCCCGTTGTACCGAACTCGTAAGTTGCTACATATTTTTAATTATAACTCGAAACTAAGCTTTGGACAAAATTTTGTAAAAGGAAAAATCGTCTCAAAATTCGTTCAAGAATATGGCATTGCAAGGACATCAGGTTATTTTGAATCACCCTGTATATAGATAACGTTCAAAATGCATAGCAAAAAATAGATCAAGATTCAACTTCTATCAATTTTATTTCCGTTCCGCTTCCGATCAACACGTGCATTAATAGTTACGCAGTTAGTCTTGATTAGTATGTACAATTCAAACTACAATTATAATTAATACAAAGATTCAATTAATCCAAAGGTAAGTTTAGATTTTAAGAGTTTTTTTAGTAAAAATGGTTGCTTAAAATAATAGATTCTTTAACCTAATGTAACTTTAAAAGTACTCTCTTATAACAAATATTTTTTTGTTTTAAAAAGCCAAGCAAGACTTCTGACTTTTCGAGTCTATCTTCGAAAATTTTTTCGAAAATAATATGAAACGTAGTAAAGCGACTTTTTATAGAAACATTAAAAGAGGAACCACAGCATGCTTAGAATTATATATTTTATTGTAAGAATGTGTGCAATTTTACAGATGTAATTATTTTGTTAAAAATATCAATTTTTATTTTTAAAACATATGATTGGAAAAAAAATAAAACAATAAAAACTTTTGTTTAACATTTAATATTGGTAAAGTTGATTAAACCTTTTTTTTATATCAATGTATTTGCATAAATATTTAGAATACTAAAAATAATTTAGTAGAATATTCAGTGAATGTTCCTTACATGGTATTAAACATCTCTGAACATTCCTGGAATATAATAAAGAATATTTTTTCAACCTATCTGGAATATTAAAATTGGTCTCATTTGAACGTTCTATGAAGATTTAAAGAACATCATTTTAGTACATTAAACATTTTAGTACATTAAAAGAATATTCTAATATTTTCAACCAATATTTATAGAATGTTTATAGAATGTGTTTGTGTTATTTGGGTAGAATACTTTTATTAAATATATAAGATACTAGCATCCCCCGTCTCGACTTCGTCCGAGATAATAGTGTGACCGAATCATACGTATTAGAAGTGATATTTTCCAAAAATCGTTTAAAGGGACTCGGAGCGGATTTAACTTTATACATTTTACATTACATGAAATTCTGTTTTAATAACATTCAGAATTTTTTTTAGTTAAATTTCAAAGATATTGTCAAATCCGTAAAAACACAAAAACTACAAAAAATACATTTCATCCCCTTTCACCCTCTTAAGGGTAGAATTTCAAAAAATCCAGAAATTTATTTTTAGGCATTTGTATGAAAAATTTTTATAAGCAAAAAGTCGATATCTCATATTGTATAAAAGAAATAAAGAAATTCGTAAAAATACATTTTACCCCCTTTCACCTCCTTAAGGGTAGAATTTAAAAAAAATCATCCCCTAGTGAGCACCTACACCATGGTAGGAAATACCATCAAAATTTCAAGTTGATCGGTGCAGCCGTTTGGGCTGGGGGTTGATGAGTCAATCAGTCTGTCAGTCAGGAAACTCTTTTATATACAGGATGATTTAAAATAACCTGATGTCCTTGCAATGCCATATTCTTAAGCGAATTTTGAGACGATTTTTCCTTTTACAAAATTTTGTCCGAAACTTAGTTTTCGAGTTATAATTGAAAATAGTTTACTACTTACGAGTCCGATAGAACGGATAGGCAGGGATGGTGCAATGCGTCATGAGACGATAGTAATCACTTGACAGTCTCATTATACATTGCGCGTCCCTGCCTGTCCGTTGTACCGAACTCGTAGGTTGCTACCTATTTTTTAAATAAATAAAAAAAAATTTTTTTTAATTAAAAAAATCTCTATTATCGAATTTCAAGTCCATTTTAGCAGTTTTAATTATTAAAATGGTTTCATAAATCAATATTTAAATTATTATTTATATAAATTTCAAACAGCTTTAAATTATTTAAGCAAGACGCACATCTTTTTTTGTATTCACTTTTTGTACATGCTTTATTGTTTAATTATACATTGGAAGAGTTACACTAGTACAAAACGGTAAATACAAATTATGGATTGTAATTGGTACAGTAATGATATTCTTCATAGAAATGTTTAAAACAAAAATACTCGCCACACCATGCGCAACGCATAAAAGCGGCCATCCCACAAATACTACATTTGAGTACATGCTTTCCATCCCTAAAGTAACAGAAATCTACAGGATTTTGAAATTCGCCGGGATGCGTTTCTAGATAGCCGCTTTTAAACCAAGCGTATTGGAAAAGATTTTTGAATCTGGGCGAAGAAAGCTGATTATGGGTTAGTGATTGCAATTTAATTATTTCATTACGCAAATGCAAAGTGACATCTTTTTCTTGAAGAATTACATTATCAGAAAATGTTCGTACGCAATTTTTCCAAATCCGGAATCCAAACACATCTAAAGGCTGAATAAAATTCGTCGTTTTTTTTTGGAATTTTTTGGTTGAAAATTTTACTTCTTTGTCTTGTGGAATCAACTGTTCTAATTGACTCGAGCAGTGTCCTGTCCACGAATCGAGTAATAACATGCTTTTATGGCCAGTATTCGGTAGATACACTTCGCTGAACCAAGTTTTGAAATGTTCAGATGTGAGTTTTCCTGATTTTGAAGCTTGGATGTAAATATTAATTGGACGGAATAAAGTTTCTTGCACCCTTGGACCAAATATTCCTGTAGACTCCTTCAAAACTATGTACAGTGGTGAAAGAAGACGTCCGCTTGCTGAAATAATAGGCATTGTAGTGTAACTATGTGTCGTAGAAGATAACGATTGAACCGTCGCTTCAATTGTTTTCATTCCTGATTTCGCCAATGTTTTCCCGGAATGTATTTCAAAGTTGAAGCCACTCTTGTCTGCATTATAAACTTCTTCAACTCCGATAGATGGAATGTCAGACGTTTGAAACAAATAATTCTGCGATATTTTGTAGATTATCAATATCTTGAAGCGTAGATCGCGTCCTGAATGTTGTTATCTTGTGAGAAACAATTCTATGCACTTTCTTGAATTTCCAAATCCACCATTTACTTGCTTTGAATTGGGGTAAGTCCACTTGATCCTTTGCCTCCAAGGCCCATAATCTTAAATTAATATCGTGAATAATGAATCTTCTATCTTTTCAAAGCTTCTTCAAACTTTTGCAGTACATATTCCGTAATAAATGTAAATTTATCTGCATTTGTTCCACTTTTCTCTACACTCGCTTCCCACCTGTATAGCTGCTGTAAGAATTTAACCTTGCAAAAATTTCTCTGTACATTAGAAAAAGGTCGACGTGCTCTTTTTCCATTTTTCCATAACTCCACAGCTTTCTTCTTATAACTAAAATCGACTTTTCCACCTTCATCATCAACAATGCATTCTTCAGGTTCAAAACTGTCTTCTTCGTCTTCTGCAGCCGTAATGTACTCTACAACTTGTGCTCCATGCGGTTCTGATGGCTCGACAAAATCAAGCACGTAATCATGTTCAAATAATGAAACGGAATGTACGTTTTGAAAATTTTGTAGTATGTTACGAATTTCATTGTGTATTTCAATTTCAAACGGCGTTACAGGTGTCTGTGTTATACTCGCGATTTGGAATGTAGTCGCTAACATGTTTATTACGTTTGCAACATTAACCGACGTCATTTTAATGAAAAATGTATCAAGCAATGATCACCAACTTTTTTCAATAGAATGGTGATTACTTATAGTCATTAATGACACTGGGAACAAGTTATTTCCTCGAACATGTTTATATTAATCAAAAGACGATTACATAAACTTATTTACCGAATAGGTGGTCAAAGATTATCAATTGCATTTTAATTCTTTGCGATAGTAGTCTAATCTTTGCTCGACAAAACACTATCCTTATCTTATTTATGTGTGGTATTATACCGCCAGGGGCGGATAGAGAATTTGCGAGGCCCAGGGTATTATTTATAATTTAGAGGAATTTCTCGCATCAGGTGCCAAGAGTCGACGATTTCGACTTCCCCGAATTGCGCCACGGGAATTTTTCGCACCAGGTGCCAAGAATCAACGAATTCGACTTCCCCAAGTTGCACTAAGGAAATTTCGCAAACACGAGAGAGAGAGAGAGAGAGAGAGAGAGAGAGAGAGAGAGAGAGACATGACATATTTTGATATAAAATCTAAAATCTCTTAAAATATTTAGTTATCGATAATCTTACCGTAATATTTTTATGCGCAGAATAATGAAACAAATCAATTCGTGTAAAAAAAACGCACTATTATTTTGAAGAAAAAGTATGTAATTTACAATGTACTTTTTTTTAACAACCTGGCGCTGTCACACCTTTATACCACTTGATTCCCATTATTCTATTTATAAAAGTATTATGGTAAGATTATCCAGAACTTAATATTTTCAGCAATATTTTAGCGAGATTTTATATCGAAATATGTCAGATTAAGATATAAAATAACTCGAAAAGTATGAAAAAAAATTTCTGAAAAGTATGAAAAAGAAAATTATATCCTTTAATGTTGTTAATATTTTATTAACAAATAAAATGCAATGTAATAAAATTTTATTAGTATTAATGAATAAAGAACCTTTCATCGACGTCGACGTCGATTTAGTCGCAAAACTTATAATGTAAAATAATTTAGTTAATACAGTGGACGAAATTTCTATAAAAACACTATTATTTTTAATAAAAACAATTTAATGCTTTGTAAATAAAATTAAGAGAGGTTGGAAAAATATAAAGAAATAATTAAAAGACAAGAAGCCAACATTAAGAACAAAAGAAATCGTTTTATTTTTTATAAACGAAACATAGTAGTTAAATATACAAAGAAAGTGACAAAATTTGCATAGGAACAGTCTATTAAATTATTATAAAAAATATAACAATTGTAATATTAGTACTCAGTACTTCCACTATTACGCTTAATCATCTCAAATATTCTGTTCTCTATACTACAAACCAATTTTTGTAATGTCCTAGTACCAATTTTATTCCATTCATGTCTTACAACGTTTTCCAGCTCCTTAATGTTCTTGTACTGTTTATTATTTTTGTATACTGCTCTTGATAGAATACCCCATAGGTTCTCCATCGGGCTTAAGTCCGGCGACGGCCACTTCATAAGTGGCAAGTTTTTTTGTCGAAACCATTCCCGTGTCTTGTTGTGTACGGCAGCGTTATCTTGTTGAAAGATAACATTTTCTTCATGATTTTCTTCTATAAATGGAATTAAATAATCTTCTAATAAGTCCATGTATTTATCTGCATTCATTTTTGTACAAATTTTGCATACTGGTGTCTTTGAAGCTTAACTAAACGCAGCCCATATCATCAAACTTCCTCTGCCGAAATTCCTGCTCATGGCTACTGCCTTGTCGGTACGTAAATCGTGCTAATAATATTTAAAACCGTCAGGTCTATCTACAATAATAATATAATTTTTTCTCGTCGGAAAAAATGACATTTGACTCGCGTGACGGGTCTCCGAAGGAAGGAGCTAGAACGGTGACGGACGGGACCCTTAAGGGCTCCGGAAATGAGGCCGGCCCGGCTGCGCGGCAGGAGATTTCACCTCCAGCAAGGAAGAATCGGTGCGGGGCCGAAAAAAGGAGGGCGAGGCGGATGAGAGCAGCGGCTCTGGAAGGGGCTCGCTCTCTTCCCGTGGCTTCCCCCTGTACGTCGGTGGAAGTGGTGAAGGGGCACGCCGACGGTAAACGTCGGAAGGGTTCCAAGGATACCCCTCCATCGGGCGACCGTCCGCGGAAAAAGCAAAGGACTCGCGACGGGCAACATGCTTACTCGGACGCTGCTGACCCTCTGGCGAGGGTGATTGTGGCGGAGGGCTACCCCGAGACAGGGATCACTGCTGAGCAGTTGACTCTGTTGAGGGAGGCGGTCTTGGAGGAGATCGACGGGATCCAGGAGGGTCCGGTGCCCAGATTCCACGGCACTTCTCTAAAGAGTGGTGCGGCGGTGGTAAGATGCGCGGATGGGGCGTCGCTGGATTGGCTCGTGGGGCGGATCGGCGGCATCACTCCGTGGGAGGGCGCCAGGCTCAGGGTGATGGGCTTGGACGCGCTTTAAAAGCAGCACAGGGCGGTGGTTTGGGTCCCGGGACTTCCCAGGGGCGCGGCCACGGTACTGAAGCGGCTGGAGAGGCAGAACCCGGGTCTCACCACCGGGAGCTGGAAAGTGTTTGCGGAGGGAGTAGGGGCCACCAGGGAGGGTGGGAACCTGGTCCTCGGGATCCCGGGGTCCAGTGTCCTCAAATTGAGGACACTGGACTTCAGACCATTCTTTGGGCTCGACAGAGTTGTCTTTCGGGTAAGTGGAGCTCAGGGGGGGGGGGGTAAAGGGGGATAAGGAGGACCCCCCTAAAACGGTCTCGCAGCCAAATGGCGGGATCGAGAGGGATAGCCTTCACCCAGGTTAATCTGCATCACAGCAAAGGGGCCTCGGCTGTTTTGGCCAGGCAACAAGCTGGGAGACAAACATGTATATCACTGATGCAAGAACCCTGGGTAATCCGAGGTTGCATCAGGGGTTTGGCGGCCTGCGGTAGGCTCTTTAGGGCTCCATCAGTGGACCGACCCAGGGCCTGCGTAGCCGTCAAGGGCATGGAAGCCCAGCTGATACTTCACCTGTGTTCCAGGGACGTTGCGGCTGTAGAAGTGAATTTCACTGATGACTCCGGTGACAGGAAGAAAATGGTTATTTGCTCGGCCTACTTCTCTCATGACGAAGGGGAGGCGGTGCCGCCTGTACCGGTGATAAAACTGGCAGAATACTGCCAGGAGAAACGGCTTCCCCTGATCATGGGATGTGACGCTAACGCGCATCACACCGTGTGGGGAAGCTCGGACACCAATGAAAGAGGGAGGAAAGTGTTGGAGTTTCTAGCATCTACGGATCTGGAGATCCTCAACACAGGAGACGAGCCCACCTTCTGCACTATAGCGAGAAGAGAAGTGCTCGACATCACTGTCTGTTCCAGGCAGTTGATACAGGAGGTAGTGGAGTGGAGGGTCTCGACGGAGCCCTCGCTCTCCGACCACAGGCAGATCTCCTTCAGGATAGCTACGGCTAGGGGGAAGGAGGTCAAATTCAAGAATCCGAGGAAAACCAAGTGGGACTCCTATAGGGAAAATCTGGCCAACAGTCTCAAAGGCTTCCCTAAGAGGCACGGGACAGAGGACGAACTGGAGACCTATGTGGACTACTTGCAGAGGTCTCTGGTAAACTGCCACGAAAGTAACTGCCCCGAAAGAGCGGTTACAAATAGTAGAGGAACTTCTTGGTGGACCCCTGGACTGCAGGGTCTCAGAGTGGCGGCTCGTAGGGCCTGAAACAGAGCCAGGAACACGGACCGCCAATCCGACTGGGAGCTCTCTAGGAGGGCACAGAAGGAATATAGAGACTCCGTGGTTAGGGCGAAACTGGAAAGCTGGAGAAAGTTTTGCGAGGAAGTAGAGGGAATGCCTGAAACGGCAAGAATCTGCAGGATCCTCGCTAGGAACCCGGATGCGACTCTTGAAGCCATCGCACTCCTAAACTACCACATGTACAAGCTTGGGCGTAGCGATACATCCAAGTGCAGGGCATGTGGAGACGACGAGGAAACAAGCCTTCATGTGCTCAGCGACTGTCCTGCACAGGCAGGGTTGAGACACAAGATGCTGGACTCAGCACTACTTGGGCCCGAGCAGATCAGGAAACTGCCGGTGAGGGATCTGATTCTCTTTTGGAGAAAAACAGGTCTCTCATAAGTAAGTTTATGAGGGGAGGCACAATGGACAATGCCTGGGTGCCGCGGGCGGTGCCTCGAAAGAGGAACGCCCCCCCGTTACAATAATATTATTATTATGGAGAACAGAATATTTGAGATGATTAAGCGTAATGGTGGAAGTACTAAGTACTAATATTACAATTGTTATATTTTTTATAATAATTTAATAGACTGTTCCTATGCAAATTTCGTCATTTTCTTTGTATATTTGTAACGATGCAGCCCGCTGCATCGTTACGGCTACGGACCGTACATCGTCCGTAGCCCACCAAGGGCGCATCGCGCGCCGATAAATTTCGCATCAAAAACAGCGGCGGTCAACCGCCGAAAATCCCCCACACCCGACCGTTCCGAAATTCCGTATTGTGGGGGACTCGCCGCCGAAACCGCCGATGCTTGCCGATTCGAAACCATTCGGCCGCCAGCCGGGTATAAAAGAGGCCCGGCTGTACGTCTTCTCACCAGACTCCGTTCGCTGATCGACAGCGAACAAACCTGCTACGAGTGTCCTCGTAGTCCCGACCGAGCATACTCGGACTCTATGCCTTTACCAGCACACGAGAATCCTCGTGTATCGCCGAGCGTCCTCGGTAATCTTTGCTCCCGCATACGAATATCTTCGTATACCCCGTCGAGCGTACTCGATTCCTCTAGGCCACCAAACTTTGTACTGCGGGTATTTCCGCGTACCTAGCCAGGTCGCCATTCTACAATCCGTCTCCGTACGAGCATCCTCGTACTCCCGCCGAGCATAATCGGCAGCCTACACCCTAATACCGCGTTTATTCACCGGGATTTCAAAAGCCGTAAATCCGTCCGGCCGGTTAAACCACGTCGACCAATCCGCGCCGCCGAATGGTCCGCACCGATCTACGATCGAACGGACTCGCGATACCACCACGAACGTACTCACCGACGAGCGTTGTACCAACCGTTGCGACACGATCGCCCGCGCTTGCGCTCTCGTCGACCGCACCAGGACGCCTCACGTCATTCTTTATATTTTCACTCTTATTTCCACGTCGCTTTTGTAATAATTTTACACCGCTCTAAATAATTATTTCACCGCCGTCTAAATAATTATTTCGCCGCTACCGATACTTCGCGTCTATCTGCACATTGCTTCCGTTTTTATCTTTGCGCCGCTTTAAAAATAATTATTTCAGCGTTGCTCAAATAATTATTTCACTTGCCGATACTTCACGTTTATTTTCACGCGTTTACTTTACGCCGCATTAAATAATTATTTCGCAATCGCTCATATAATTATCTCACTGCTACCGATACTTCGCATTTATCTACACATTGCGCTTGTATATTCTTTCGCATCACAATTTCACATCGCATGTACACACACAGTCATCAAACATATCTAACTGAATAAACACGATTTCTAATCTATCATTAATTAACCGCTTATTTTCTTTGACACACCCCCAACCGACCGAACCTGGATTCCGACGAGCTGTCCCGCGCACGAAAAGCTCACACGGTTTCATATTTAGCTACTACGTTTCCTTTATAAAAAATAAAACGATTTCTTTTGTTCTTAATGTTGGCTTCTTGTTTTTTAATTATTTCTTCATATTTTTCCAACCTCCCTTAATTTTATTTACAAAGCATTAAATTGTTTTTATTAAAAATAATAGTGTTCTTATAGAAATTTCGTCCACTGTATGTAATTAAGTTAATATAAATGTTACATCTAAAATGTGCAAAAATAATTGAAAAATAATTTCAATTTTGTCACATAATTAATTTTGTACATTTATATTAATTTAATTACATATTACTAAATTATTTCACATTCTAACACAAGTTTTTTGTTTCAAATCACACTTATGTTCTGTGAAACAGATGTTTTATTGGTAATATTAGAAAATAACTAATCTAAATGGAAGGTGATATAGCACAAAAATTCATAAATGATAAGGTCTGGCCAAGTTCCAAAAAAGACACTCCAATATGTTTATATTTTAATAATTATCTAAATTTTTTACATATTACCAACATAAAAAGTAATTAATACATTATTCAAGATGCAAATTTAAAATAAACATATAAAATAGCTGGTTGAAGTTTGGAACGTTCCTGGAACAATTTTTTAAAAATAATTTGTCGCTCTTGTCCTTTTGCAGGGAGGAAGTTTTAAGACCCACAAACAAAGTACAAAAGAGACCGATCCGATACATGCGTCGGAAGACACCCTTATACCCGAAAAACCACCCCCAAAATCAATTAAACGATTCTCCTCAAACTAAAAATAATTTGTCGCTCTTCTACTTTTGCATAGAGGAAGTTCTGAGGCCCTCACACGACATGCAAAAGAGACCGAACCGATACATGCGTCGGAAGACACCCTTTTACCTGAAAAACCACCCCCAAAAGGGTGTCTTCCGACGCATGTATCAAATCGGTTTCTTTTGCATGTCGTGTGAGGGCCTTGGAACTTTTTCCGTGCAGAAGGAAAAGAGCGACAAATCATTTTTAGCTTGTCTAGAATTGTTTAAATGATTTTGGAGATGGTTTTTTGGGTATAAGGCTGTCTTCCGACGCATGTATCAAATCGGTCTCTTTTGCATGTCGTGTGAGGGCCTCGGAACTTTCTCCGTGCAGAAGGAAAAGAGCGACAAATCATTTTTAGCTTGGCTAGAATTGTTTAAGTGATTTTGAGGGTGATTTTTCGGGTATAAGAGTGTCTTCCGACGCATGTATCGGATCGGTCTCTTTTGTACTTTGTTTGTGGGTCTCAAAACTTTCTCCCTGCAAAAGGACAAGAACGACAAATTATTTTTAAAAAATCGTTCCAATAACGTTCCAAACTTCAACTAGCTTATAAAATATACATCAAATGTATAAATAAAACTGATCAAAATTTGATTTAAAAAAATTTAATTAAAATAACAAAATATTTATTAAAAAATACAAAAAAACTTAGCGCTGCCACACCAAACAACATGTTAATTTACATAATGTCAATTAATTACATGTCATTTAATCATGCTAATTATTACATTATTACTCATTTTCATTGTTTCATAATACTTTGAGGTGTAAAGAGCGTTCCCCTCTTCGGGGATACCCTCCACTTAAAAGAGAGGCTGGGCGGAGAGGGAATTATCCCTCTCTTCCCAGCAGGGGCTAATCGTGAGCGGGGGCTCACGGTAGTCCCGGCCCCCCTATATATAAACCAGGAAGGGCAGGGGAGACCGAGGTAACCCGGTCCCCCCCCCCCAAAAAAAAGAGAAAGGAATTATGAGGGGGGAGAAAACCTCTCCCCCCCTGAGATGAAACCAAACCAAATGGCCAAACCCGAGAAGGGGTGAGATGAATGCTGCTGGCGATGCCTCACCCCCTCTCATTTTGGGTTAGGAAGGCTACCGGCGGGGGTTTTAGTGGGTATACCCCAGGGACACCTTCCCTGGGGGACTCCCACATAATCCACGGGCTCTCCCCCGAGACCCGTGGGTATCCATAAAGGATTTCCCCCGCCTCACCAAAAAAAAAAAAAAAAAAAGGTGTAAAGAGCGTTGGGGTGGTGAGGCTCCTCGACGGGGGGGGGGGGCGGGAAGGAGGGATGGCGCAAAGGGCTGCGGTGGGGGGGGGGTCAAAGGGGAAAGGCGAAGCCCGTTTGCAGCGCCAAGTTTTTTTTGCCGGAGAACCGCAGCGTGCGAGTGAGTCGGGTGTCCGCGCTGAAATGAAGTAGCAACTTACTATCTCTTTTAAGCGCGAGCATCCGACTCACTCACACGCTGCGGTTCTTCGCGCGCGACACGGGATCGTGCACAAACGTCCGAGCCCTACTTATAATATTGTTTTGTAATTAAATTTGTAATATTTTATATGTGATCACTCATGAACGAGTTTATAAAAGGAAATGGAATTAAAGCTTATAAAATTTGGCATAATTCTTAATAATTAAACTTGACGAAATTGTTAATTAAGTATAATTATTCAGATTTATGGAAAAATCTGATATCTTTGCTTTTAATTTCTATCCCTTTCTTTCAGTTACTCGATATTAGGAACCTATTGTAGGAGATGGAACATAAGCTACAGTTATTCAATGGTAGTGAGCTATTGTATGAGACTAAAAGCCGAATACAGATTTTCGATAATAGGGATATATTGTACAAGACTACGAGTCTTATTTTCAAAGATGCATAATATCTCATTACCATATTCAACTATTTGTGTGCATTTTCGACGTCAACAAGGACACTTGTAGACTCTTTAAAGTAGAATGCTTTTATACTACTATTAGGATGCTTGAATGTTATCTGGGATATATATATATTATATATATATAAATAAATAAAATTAATTACCTGATAATCGTGCAAACGTTTCTTTATGGAATCAGGAAGAGAGGCGCTATCTTTAATGAGTGCCTTGATAGCTTCTTCAGTGGTCACCGTTTTGTAATCATTACGAGCAATGCTTTTCAAGTTCATATGTGATTGAATTTCCTTGTAACAGTCGTTATCAAGTAGATTCTGATCATGAATACCATCACCTAGGACATCGTCGACGCAACTGTCGTCCAGAACTGTCGCAATATAAGATTGTATTGGCAGATATACATTACTTTAGCAAGAATAGTCAAAAATAAACGTAGAATAAAGAATATCGAATAACCTATCCCTTTACTTTATTAATAACACAACTCAAGAAAAAAAATTCGAATGCGAGGTATCTTTTTTTATAGTTTTTTTATGCCGAATACAATGCCGATTTTAAAAATGCTCCATCACGTCACAATTTTGAGAAATTTAAAGTCAAAGTTGTAAAAAAGGGGCTATTTTGACGTACTTTAAAAAAACTATTTTGATGTACTTTATCATATAACTGACTATTTTGATGTACTTTATCATATAACTATAGTATGTAACGTACTAACAAAATTTCTTTTTTTATTGCATAAAGCAGTGCTCGGAATTATTTCAGCTTTTCAGCCGATTCTCGCGGCACACGCCTTCTTTCCTCTCCTTCCCGCGCGCGCGGCAGCCGCTAGGGCCAGCGCCACCGAGCGTTAAGAGCGGTGCTATTCGATTAATGTTGAGTTATTCCTTCTTTATCATTAAAAGTTAAAAAAATTTATTAAAAATATTTTTTTTATTTTTAAATTTATTATGTAGAAATATTTTAATAAATTTCCACGTCACCCATGAGGTACTATTGCTATTAAGGAAAAAAATATTTTTAATAAATTTTTTTAACATTAATCGAATAGCGCCGCTTCTAACGTTCGGCGGCGCTGGCCCTAGCGGCTGCGGCGCGCGCGGTAAAGAAAGGAAAAGAGGCGTACATCACAAGAATCGGCCGAAAAGCTGAAATAATTTCGAGCTCTAGCATAAAGTATATTACTAGGACTTTTAACTCTGAAAAGAAATTTTTTGTGTACATTATTATTAATAAGATTTGGCAATTAAATATTGTGTTTATTACACCGCAGATTGATTATAAATAGAACTAAGAACTGCGAATAATTCACTGAATATTTTCAATTTTTGTGGAATGATTTTTGATATCAGATTTATTCAGCAACCTCGACAATTCTTAAATACAAATTTTCACCAAATTTACAACCGTTTATCATTTTGACATTCACCATTCCAGATAGCACATGATATTTTCAGTATATTCTATAAATGTACGAATGTACGGAGAATATACGAGAATATTTTCACAATATTCTTAGAATATCTGAAATATGATATCCTTTTTGAGACACACTATCCACACGAAACAAAAACCTCCCCAAATAGCACCAAATATCTTATGGACGTTTATTTTATGTCCCTTTCATGTCCGTATGTCCATGGACATAATATGGATATCCAATGTATAACTGTCCATGGATATTTAACAGATGTCCAATTTGGACATCCATTGAATATCCTATGGATACTCTATATCGTATGTAATACAACACTAATATTTTGTTTCTTTTATTTTAATAAGAGTATAAAATATAATATTCTCAGTTTATTAGTAATAATATATAATAGTTTAAAATTCATATATTGTCATCGATTTATAATTAATTACTGATAATAGATAGTAAATGACTTGTGTAGTTATGTTTTTGGCGCTAAATTATCACGTGCAGGTTGCGTGCAGTTCTAACCTCCTGTATGTACGCAAATCGCATCGTGCCTCGTGTGCTTTTACTGTGATTTTTATAGTGTGATTTTACTGTGATTTTACTTGTGTTACAAGTTACAAGTGCTAATAAGTGCGAAAATTCGCCTTTATACTACTGTGTAAGTATAACTATACATATTTACATTTTATCATTTTTTATAAGATTGAATTCACATGATATATTTTTATATACACGTCTTTCGCGATTGACTTTGTTATCAATTCACTAAAATCTAATTTATTTATTACTTTTTCATTTCCATTATTCTTTTAATTAGTTTTATTTAGAATCAGAAAATTTATTTATAATTAATTTCAATATTATCAGTTATTATAAATTAACGAGAATACCAAAAACAATTTCTTCCAAATATTATAGACGAGCAAAGGCTGATAAGGATTCTTTAATTGATTTAATTGATTTTGTTCATCAGCCAGTTACTTTGCGCAATGTTGAAAACACTTTAAATGATCAATTAATAAATGAGCAGAGAAATAATTTTCAATTGTTAAATGCAGTAGGGATTAATAATATTCAGTCATCAAATGAATCAATTCTTATTAATAGGTTTGAACAATTGAATGAATTAGATTACAATGCATCCGATAACTACATATCTAATGATAATTCATCCATCACCGATGCACATCCCTAACAGCACATGTAGATACTGAGAACAATCTGAGAATATCGCAAAAGTATAATTGTAATATTCTCAGAACATTCTTAAATGTACTGCGATGCACGTAGTACGTTCTAGGAATCATCGTATGTCCGCGGTACCATCTTCCATAGAATTTCGCAGGAAGATCTATAGTTTAAAGACAGTATCAAGATAGAATAAAAATGGGAATGGTGCAGTAGATCACATATACATACACACATTTACACAGCCAAGCGCTGAAACGCGCGCGCGTTTATATATTGTATAGGATAATTTAGATTAGGTTACTTAATCAGTCAATTTCTTATTAATTGATATTTTTATTTCAAAATTACGACCGTAAGCGTAAAAATATTTCCATAAAACTTACAATATAAAATAAAGTTCTAGAAGCCTAAGCTAGAGAACTTCAAAGGAACGATACTGCGAACTGAAAACAGTTTTATGTTAAATCATCTTTTTAAGACATTGTTTAAAAAATAATTAAGAAAATGTATTGTATATTTAACCAAGAACCAAAGAGGTGAGAGGCAATTATAATGCAAGTTTACGAACATAACCTTAAAATATTTTAAGCAAAATAATTTAACAAGTACATAAAAAATAATAAAAATATTACAAAAATTATATACAAACACTATCTAGCTCTTACACTTTATTCACTATTTTGTGAAATAAAACTTAAAGGAAAAAAGGATTATCTTCGATATCAGTAAAACCTCGGATACGTGGTGTTGCGTGGTGTCACTTGATGCCGGGCAAGCGGGAAAAGGAATTACGTATGTAAATGGCGCAGGTTAGTGCTGGTTTCGTCAAACCTGAGATTATACGCGCGCGATAGAAGTGCGTACGTATCACTTCCGTACGTTTGAGTCAAACCTGAGATTATACGTGTGCGAAAGAAGTGCGTACGTATCACTTCCGTACGTTTGAGTCAAACCTGAGATTATACGTGTGCGAAAGAAAACCGAATAATACTGCAAAAGATATTATAGGATTGATCTCAGTATTTAACGGATAATCACAGTAGAATGAGTATGAAAATGGGATGATACGCAGGATATCGTGTGCTGTTAGGGATGATAGCGATAGATCTAATGGCAATGTATATGAAGAGTACAATAATCATTTGAATAATAATATTAATAATCCTAAATCTTTTGAATCAGAACTTGCTAAGTGGGCTATTGAAAATAACATAACTCATGTCGCGTTAAATAAATTATTAGAAATTTTAAAATCTAAATATCCTAATTTACCAAGTGATGCACGTACTTTACTGAAAACTCCTAGAAAAGTTGTTGTTAAAGATGTCGAACCAGGACATTACTGTCATTTTGGTTTAAAAAATTGTATTTAAAAATTGTTTTCACGTTATTCTTTTCAAAATATTCAGATTATAGAAGTTTATATTAACATTGATGGCTTACCGCTTAGTAAAAGTAGTAATAGTGAATTATATCCTATACTTTGTAGCTTAGTAAAAAATCGTTCAGTAGTAGATATTGTGGGTGTATATCACGGTAACAAAAAGCCAACAGATGCAATGTTTATTTAAGAGAATTTGTCGATGAAGCTATTGCTTTAACAACGGACGGTATATTGCTGAATGGTCGTATATATCCTTTTAAAATTAAAGCTTTTATATGTGACACACCAGCTAAGGCATTTATAAAATTCACTAAGGGTCATATGGGTTATTATTCATGTTCGAAATGTTATATAGAAGGAAGTTTTTTTAATAACAAGATATGTTTTCCAAATTCAAGTAACTTGCGTTTAAGAAGTGATAACGATTTTAGATTAAAATTACAAGAAGAACACCACACGGGCACGTCAATATTAGAGTCAATTCCAAATTTAAATATGATAACTGATTTTCCATTAGATCCAATGCATTTAATATATCTAGGAGTTGTCAAAAAGTTACTTGTTTCACTATGGTACAATGGAAAGCCATCTTCAAAATTATCTTCCGTTCAAATAACCGAAATATCCAATTTATTAGTTTACCAGAAAAAAAATATACCATGTGAATTTAACCGTAAACCAAGATCTCTAAACGAATGTGCAAGATGGAAGGCAACTGAATTCAAACAATTTTTACATTATACAGGACCTGTTGTTTTAACATCAGTTCTCAGTAATGATAGATATCTTAATTTTATAACGTTACATGTAGCTATTACTATATTGTCAAGTACAAAACATTTTGAATATATAAATTATGCTAATTCATTACTTCATTATTTTGTAGAAACTTTTACTATTCTTTATGGCAAACAGAATATTTCATTTAATATACATAACTTATTACACCTTTGTGATGATTTCAAAAATTTTGGATGTTTGGAAGAATTCAGTGCCTTCCCTTTTGAAAATTTTATGCAATCAATAAAAAAATTGATACGTAAAAATGATAAACCATTACAGCAGATCATATTTCGTACATATGAACAAGACTGTTTTATACATAGTGAAAAAGCAGAAAGAAATATGATTTCTCAACTACTTGATCAGCATCATAAAGGACCTTTAATAGACATTTCATGTTCTAAACAATGGGAAAAAATTTTATTTTGTAACTTTTCTTTAAAAATACAAGAGCCAGATAACTGTTGTTGTTTACACGATGGCAGCATTATTAATATTAAAAATTTTGTTTGCAATAATGTTAACAACTTTTTATTAGGTCATAAATATCAAACACTGCAAGATTTGTATAGTCAACCATGTAGATCGTCCCAATTAAAAATTTTTGTAGTTAATAATGATATAAGTCCTCTGCAAAAATGAAACATAAATGAAGTTGCATATAAATGTATAAAACTCAAGTTCAATGATAAATTCGTTATTTTTCCTATGTTGCATTCCAAATAATTTTATAATATTAGTAAATATTGTTTATTTATGAAGAATATTTTCTTTAATTACTGGACACCCTACAAACACACACACACACACACACACACACACACACACACACACACACACACACACACACACACACACACATATGTAGAGCTTGCGATACTTCGCATATTTTAATTTTAGTTGCAGAAAAATTCGAAGATAAAATGGCTCGTTAATGGAGCGTTGTAAAATTTGATATGGAAAATACGGTGGAAGCGGTACCATCAAGATGGATATTTAATAATAAATGTTATTGGCCCCCGTACTCTATAGCAAAAATACAAGCTGCGATAAGAAATAATGAGGAACCTAACACTTGCTGGCCTTCACACAATGTAACCGTATTTCGAAATAGCACCTATGGTAAGTATTTTATTGACTGTAAAACATAATATTTTTTTAGTCAAAAACATTTAGCATTTTATCAACAAATTGTATATTAAAACAATTTATACTATATATTTTTAGAAAATTACTCAATCGCAAAGGAGAAAGCTAAAAAAGCTGAATTCACGTCCGATTTGAATTCTGATATTGAGAAGTTAGATTCGCCACGTATATAAAAAAAAAACATACAAAACGACATTGCTGCTCTTCATCTGAAGAAGATGAAATTGATGAGGTGACCAATTTACCCAGGCCTCCACCTCTTCAAAAAGGTTTGTTCGATTACAAAATGTATTGATTATTACTAACCACATATAATACTATACGTAACAATATTATAAAATTTAATGCGTAGTACATTATTGTGTTATTACGTATAGTTATATTATAAAATTTCATGCGTAGTACCTTATTGTGTTATTACATATAGTTATAATTATGGTTCCTTTTTTAGATTCATGAGTGTTAAAAAATAATAATACAATAAAAAACATGATAGACAACGCGAAAATTGTTTTTTCGCCATCAAATGTTTCAACAAATGTGCTAACCGAGACCGAGATCGAGTCTTTCACGATGGAAGGTAAATTATTTTTCACTTGTAAACATTTGTGACATTTTATTAGTATTTTATCTTATATTTCAGACAACTTCAGATTGGACGAAAACGCTATCATTAATAATGAAGTTATTCCTAATTGTAATGTTCAGAGAGATCCGGATTCTGATAATATTGATCGGCAACAGTGTAAATGCTGCCCACAACATAAACAAAATGCTATCGGTACGTATTATCATTTAAGTGAAACCTTATATTACTATAACAAAAATAATGGAACAAATATTACGAAATATATAAAAATATTTTTGTTATTTATTTAGTTGAAAACCCTGAAAAAATTGATTTTTCAGATAAATATTTAAAAGAAATACTTCGTCAGCAACATTTGTTCAAAGCGCATTTATGGCAGATGAATGATGATATGAGGAACCTGCAGACATCTTTCAATGAGACAGTTCGAGGACGTAATATAAATCTCAATATAAATGAAGATTCAATCTTAAATAAATTCGAATTTCCGCTAAATTCGACAGATGATTTGGAACAACTTCTCAACAATTATTTGTTGATAGAAAGCAATTTTAAATCCACGGTACGTATTATATTGATATTAGCGGATGTAACAATTCCAGGTAATAGCAATCATCGAGTTTTCATCTATATTTTTTGTAAAAAGCAAATCCCTGACTTATCTTTAAAGTGTTAGGTCGATATTACATTTGTCATACGATAATTTTAAAGTCTATTGATTGGTTATTGTTCAAGATCGATAATTAACGTAATAGAAAAATAGCCGTAAGAACGAAGGAAAATTCTACCAGTTGAACTGTTATCCTAACTGTACCCGCACTCAGTTTTTTCTCCATTCAAAGGGGGCCAAAACAACAAACAACCGAATAAACAAGCGGTGACAGTTACTGATTTCAGCAACATCCGCACACATGAACGCAAGCGTCACACAAATCTTAGCCAATACTCGATGGCAATTCTCTCGCACACATGAGTCACACCAAATCAACAATCATAGACAGTTTGCAAGGGTCATCTTGAGAATCAAAATGCTTGCGATCTCATTGGCGAATTTCAAAGAAACTCCGGATTTTCAAGCTATAAAAACCGCTCCGCACCACGACGAGACACAGTCGCTTTCTTAAAATTCTGTGCAATCGCAAGTACGCGCGCTGCAGTTACTCCGCTGAGATTCCGCAAAATCGCAGACATTACGTGTCGCGGAAACTAACACCGCATATCGCAGTCTAAGTGTGCAAACCGAAACAATTTGTTGAACTGTTGTACTCTCCTTTTCTCTTTGCATTTATTTGCCTCCATGAGGACAGGTACATACCTTAATTAAACGAATAAAGAACTTAGTTTAGTGAAATCACGTCGTTTCTTTGATTCATCTTCCGTGCACCTCACTGCCTTAACGACAAATTTCGACGCGCTTCCGAACATTTTGGTCCTTCGAGCCGGATTCAGGAACGGCAGCCGCAGAATTCGTGAGTGCTCCCCAGGTGCGTGAGTGCAGGAGACCGAAAAAGAGAAAAGGAAAAAGTCAATATGAGTATGGACTTGAACGTCCTGCTGAACGGCCAACGCGACATTCACGGCCGCATCCCGTTCAGTGGATAATCTCAAAAAAATGGGCTCGCGCAACATCACCCTCAGCGCAGTCGAGACTCGCATCAAACTTATCGACCAACAATGGGCTAAGTTTGAGTCACATCACGAACTTATTCGTGCAAGCTACAAAGACCGGTTCAACGAAAGTGAGTACGTTTCTTCTAACTTTTTCGACAACGCGGAAATCACTTACGTGCAGCAGCGTAGTCAACTCGTAGAATGCGCCGAACGGTTGAAAGAACACTCCGCAACATCCAATCCACCGCAAGAGAACCGCAATGAGCGCCATCCGCAGACCGCGCTCCCGCGAATAAAACTCCAGACATTTTCGGGCGCGTATGAGGATTGGCCGACGTTCCGTGATCTCTTTCAGTCCGTCATAGGAAGAAACTCGTCGATTTCTGACATTGAGAGATTTCATTACCTCCGATCATGTCTGCAAGGGGCGGCTGAAAGATTAATACGTCCGCTATCAGTAACGGAAAATAACTACACTCGCGCATGGACGATGCTAGAAAACCATTTCGAAAACAAAAGAGAGTTGATACGCTCCAACTTCGCCGCGTTTACCACCGTGGCGAAGATGAAGTCAGATACCGCCGACGAGTTAAGCCGCATTTATCATGCCGTCACCACCGCCGTAAACGCTCAAGAAAGCATCGACAGGCCCATTGAGTCCCATGGCATGGATCTCTTCAACCACCTCGTTGTCGAATTGTTTGACCTCCGCACACGACTGGAGTGGGAATCGTCGATCTGCGACTTCACCAATCCGCCGGAGCACGAGACACTACTAACCTTTATCTCAAAACGAATCACCACACTGAATGCTGCACGACCAAAGGGCACCACAGTGAAGGCCAGCACCGATTCGTCGCGATCCGCAAGGTCTCTCGTCACGAAGCACAGACTGGAAACGTCACGGTGCGTTGTGTGTAAGGAAAACCACTCAATCAGGCAGTGTAGCGAATTTAAGGCTAAGTCTCCAACCGAGAGAAAAACTGTCATTGATACGAATCGTTTGTGCTACAATTGTCTGAACAATCACCTGGTCACGAAGTGTCAATCCTCCAAAAATTGCTTCACCTGCAAGGCTCGACACCACACTATGCTTCACGAAGCGTACGTTCCAGCACAATCCGCTGAAGTCAGCGCACTTTCCGCGACACGAACAAGTAAGGATCGCAAGGCAACTTTGCTCGCCACCGCGCGAGTAATAATCACCGACCGCTTCGGAGATTCGCACGCCGTGCGCGTTCTGATCGACCAGGGCTCCGAAGTGTCAATCATCTTCGAGGCTCTGGCGCAACGGTTGCGTCTCTCGCGATCTCGCTCCGAGATATCCATCGTCGGGATCGGAGGTACACGAACAGGCTCAACACGCGGCAAGGTGACCCTTAACCTTACGTCACGCGTAACCGGTGTACACCTTAGCGCCGTCGCTTTCGTCCTGCCGCGCCTCTCGCTCTATCAAGGGGTGACCATGGGCAACTGCCAAAATTGGCCACACATTGCTGATTTGCCACTGGCCGATCCACAATTCCAAGCCAACGATCCGATCGAATTACTCCTGGGGGCCGAAATTTGCTCCATTATTCTAGAAGAAGGCCTGAGAAAGGGCGGACCTCAAACACCAATTGCTCAGAAGACATCACTGGGATGGATTCTTTCTGGCGGTTGCTCCGTTGCTTCATCCCAAGGACAGAGTTGCTCACTCCAATGCTCAGCCGATCAAGACCTACACGAGCTGTTACGTCGGTTCTGGGAACAGGAAAGAGAAACGTCCGCTCCAACTGCACTCACGCCCGAGGAGGAAAAGTGCGAGGAAATCTTCTCGAGCACTCACACACGCACCAATAAAGGCCGGTACGTCGTCCGGCTGCCATTCGCTTCCACCCCACAAACACTCGCGGGAACACGCAAGCCAGCCGAGCGATTGCTAGCCGTCATGGAAGCAAAATGCAAACGAGACCCGCGATTCGGAGGACTCTATCAGGCCTTTATGCAGGAATACGAGGACCTGCGACACATGGAACGCATAGATACACCACCAGAAAATGAACGTCGCGCATGCTATCTACCACATCACGGAATATTTCGCGAGTCAAGCACTACCACTAAGCTTCGCGTGGTCTTCAACGGCTCGCAGCGCACGGGATGTGGTGAATCTCTCAACGCACACTTTTTCGCTGGAGCAAACCTCCTACCCACTCTGGCCGACGTAATTCTGCGGTGGCGTTTGCACCGTTACGCGATGATCACGGATATCGAAAAGATGTACCGTCAGATCATTGTCCATCCAGACGATCGTGACTGGCAGAGAATTCTATGGAGACACGACACTCGCGACAACGTACAGGAATATCGTCTCACAACCGTGACCTACGGTCTCGCGTGCGCGCCGTTTCTGGCAATCCGAACGCTTCGACAGCTTGCCAGCGACGAAAACTCCCGCTTCCCTCTTGGGGCAAGGGTACTGCGTCGCGAATGTTACGTCGACGACATTGCCACCGGAGCAGATACCATTCAAGACGCAATCACACTGCAATCCGAGCTCCGCGCGCTCTGTACGGCGGGCGGGTTCTCACTAAGAAAATGGGCTTCTAACTGCGAGGCCGCTCTCACTGGGATCAACCCCGACCATAAGCTCCATAGATCACAGCACTCATGGAAAACAGAAGGTCATTCCACTCTGGGCATGCGTTGGTATCCTAGCACTGACACGTTCACATTCACGATTCAACCGCGAACACTGACCGAGTTCACGAAAAGACGCGTTCTATCCGAAACCGCACGCTTATTCGACCCATTAGGATGGCTAGCACCAGTTGTTATGCGCGCAAAAATTCTAATTCAGTCCGCCTGGTTGCGGCAACTCGACTGGGATACTCCGCTGCCGTCGGCCGACGCGCATCAATGGCAACGATTCCTAAGTGAACTTCCGTCACTCGACCGCATTCGCGTGGATCGCTGGCTCGGCACCAACCCCAGCGAGGAAACTCACACAGAACTGCACGGGTTCGCGGACGCCTCAGAGTGAGGATACGCAGCCGCAATATATCTCCGCGTGTCTCGTCGCGCCGTTACCACAACACGCCTAATTATCGCAAAAAGCAAGGTAGCACCGGTCAAACAAGTGTCCCTCCCGCGACTCGAACTCAGTGCCGCCGTAATGGTGGCCAACCTCATGCAACACGTCCGCGCCAACCTTGATTTGTTCACAGCACCAGTATATCTTTGGTCAGACTCTCAGGTCACACTACACTGGATTCAAGGGCACTCCTCCCGATGGAAAACATACGTGGCAAATCGCGTCTCACAAATCCAAGAGCTCCTGCCTGAGGCTCGCTGGCAGCACGTTCTCGGACGGGACAATCCAGCCGACTGTGCCTCCAGAGGTATAGCGCCGAGCGAACTTCCAAACCATTCGCTGTGGTGGACAGGGCCTAACTGGTTAATGAAGGGTAAACCCTTTTGACCAAATGAAGGCTCGGAGGAATGCAACAAACCACTGCCAGAAGAACGAATCATCGCACATGCCAAACTCGACGAGCCTCAGTCCGAATCCGACATTCTACTGCGATTCTCCTCGCTGCATCAACTCTTGCGAGTCACTGCATGGTGCTGTCGATGGCAGCACATCGTAGCCCACAAGGAAACCACCACGACACTCCAACCAGAAGAGCTCGAAGAGGCACTAATTCGATGGCTCCGCATGACGCAAGCAATATACTACGCAGACGAAATCGCAGCCGTATCCGCAAATCAGGCAGTCTCACAACGCAGTCACTTAAAACTGTTGAATCCGTACATCGACGATAACGGCGTGCTGAGAGTTGGAGGCCGCCTCAAGAACGCCCTCCTCGCTTACGACGAACGACACCCCATGATCGTCCCGCCAAATTCATGGCTCACCAAACTGATAGTCGAGTCGTGTCACCTTCGCACGTTGCACGGAGGAGTGCAACTCACTCTCGGTCTTCTTCGCCTCCGCTTTTGGGTACCACGAGGTCGGGCTATCGTCAAACAGCTGTTGCACCGCTGTATCACCTGCACTCGGTGGCGAGCCGTCACACCACAACCGCTCATGGGAAATCTCCCGCAAGAAAGAATCACCCCGGCACGCCCGTTCCTCAGAACAGGACTCGACTACGCCGGTCCAATTTCTATCCGCACCAGCAAAGGGCGAGGACACAAGGCACACAAGGGTTACATCGCCGTCTTCGTGTGCTTTTGCACCAAGGCCGTGCACCTTGAAGTCGTCTCCGACTATTCCACCGAATCATTTCTGGCTGCCTTCCGTCGCTTCGTATCACGTCGCGGCCTTTGCACCGATATTTTCTCGGATTGCGGTACGAATTTCGTCGGAGCAGCACGAGAATTGCGACAGATGTTTCGCGCATCGTCATCCGACGGCCGTCGCATCGCTACCACAGCAGCAAGAGACGGCGTCAAATGGCACTTCAATCCCCCGGCCGCGCCTCATTTTGGAGGACTGTGGGAAGCTGCAGTAAAATCCACCAAGCATCATCTACGGCGAGTCATCGGCAAGGCTACACTAACGTTTGAAGAGATGTCGACCTTCCTCGCTCAAGTTGAAGCTTGCCTCAATTCACGACCGCTACAGTCCCTCTCCGATGACCCGACCGATATCTCAGCACTCACACCGGGACACTTTCTCACCGGAGCTCCTCTTCTGGCCGTTCCCGAGCCGTCCCGCGCCGAAAGGAGTGACAACACCTTGACTCGATAGCAGCTCTTACAAAAAATGCGCGATCACTTCTGACAGCGATGGTCCAGAGAATATATTCACGGACTCACTTCTCGTGGAAAATGGATTAAGCTGGGAAAAACTCCCGAAGTCGGAGCTCTGTGCTTGATTCGAAACGAAATCACTCCGGCGAGCCGATGGCCCCTCGCCCGAATCACACAATTACATCCGGGAGACGATGGAATTGTGCGCGTGGTGACCGTTAAAACCGCTACATCGGAATTAGTACGCCCGCTTGTCAAGCTCGTGCTGCTGCCCAAAATCACTGCAGTCTCTCCAGTGCTCGAAACTCGAGCGAATCAAGACAAAGTAAACGCTCACACTCAATTTCATCACGCCGCGTAAATAATTCTTGCACTATACCCCGTTCACTCAATTTATAGGGTCAGTATGTCGATCCACAATAACGAAAAATTTCAATCTTTTTAATTGTAATCAATGACTTTCATTCCATTTTCATCTGGTAATATTACACTCCGAAAATCTTACGTCTTGCAACACTCTGTACACGAATCACTCACTACACACTCGTAAACAAAAACTATTTCTTATTTACATCGTGGTACACAGCAATCAACACTACGACTCACGCAGTCAACGCATGCCGCTTCCGCGCCGTCTCAGACCGCGATCCCGCACCGCAATCAATAGCGCTTCGATCGATTTAAAAGCGCCACTCGATCAAGCTCGCAACCTGCCGGACTGTTTCGTCACGCAATGACGAGACGGGCGGGAATGTTCAAGATCGATAATTAACGTAATAGAAAAATAGCCGTAAGAACGAAGGAAAATTCTACCAGTTGAACTGTTATCCTAACTGTACCCGCACTCAGTTTTTTCTCCATTCAAAGGGGGCCAAAATAACAAACAACCA
This sequence comes from Linepithema humile, assembly GCF_040581485.1. Classification (NCBI taxonomy): domain Eukaryota; kingdom Metazoa; phylum Arthropoda; class Insecta; order Hymenoptera; family Formicidae; genus Linepithema; species Linepithema humile. The sequence goes on from NC_090132.1 coordinate 13,802,791, forward strand.
AATAAACAAGCGGTGACAGTTACTGATTTCAGCAACATCCGCACACATGAACGCAAGCGTCACACAAATCTTAGCCAATACTCGATGGCAATTCTCTCGCACACATGAGTCACACCACCAAATCACCAATCATAGACAGTTTGCAAGGGTCATCTTGAGAATCAAAATGCTTGCGATCTCATTGGCGAATTTCAAAGGAACTCCGGATTTTCAAACTATAAAAACCGCTCCGCACCACGACGAGACACAGTCGCTTTCTTAAAATTCTGTGCAATCGCAAGTACGCGCGCTGCAGTTACTCCGCTGAGATTCCGCAAAATCGCAGACATTACGTGTCGCGGAAACTAACACCGCATATCGCAGTCTAAGTGTGCAAACCGAAACAATTTGTTGAACTGTTGTACTCTCCTTTTCTCTTTGCATTTATTTGCCTCCATGAGGACAGGTACATGCTTTACCCGAGTCGAAATTTAAAACCTACTATAAACCTCATACATGGTTATTTGTGCCTCTAATAATGTTCCTTGACCTACAAGTTCTATCTTGAAAGTGTTATGTCTTCTTTTGGCCTTTCTTTAATCTTGTTGTCCTAGAAAACCCTTATTTTTATTGATGTTAAACATACAATTTCCTACTTTCGTTCTTACAACTCCTACCTCTTTTGAATCTCCAAATCTTATCGAAATTTCTAGCAATAAAAATATTAATATTCAATCTATAATTGAGTTCAATTTCTATTATATCAGATTAATATAATAAATGTTATAATCAGAGGCGGACTGGACAGGAGAGATACCGAGAAATTTCTCGGGGGGCCCTATGTTTTTGAGGACCCCAGTGGCCCCCAAATCCAAATTTTTTTTTTAAATTTTTTATGCAAGAAATTAATAATCTAAATTCTAAATTATCAGATTGCGACAGTTGAATAACGACGTGCTTTCCTTCTCTAACCAAGATAGCGCTGAGCACGAGTTAGCGTTAGTCAACTATCTGTAGTGCGTCACTGTCTTTCGTGTTCTCCTTTCATTTTTTTTTATAATTCGTCTGAAAGGTTATGGCAACTGACAATTTATAAAAGAATATTTACTAAAAGCCAAAAAAATATTATTTTATTATTAAATAAAATACATGCACTATACATGGTTATTTATTTTACGTATGCTACCCCTTTACTACAATACAAAAAAATTTACAATAAAAACAACAACAAACAAATTAAAGGACAAAATATCTCCAAATTTCATTAAAACACGTTTGACCTTGAACTAAAAAAATTTTTTGCCGCGGCGCTTTAGAGTGGGGGCCCTTTTTACAAATTTTCTCGATGGGCCCTGGTGTTCCAGTCCGACCCTGGTTATAATATAAAATAAATAATAACAAATGAATAGTAAAAAATATTTTTAAAAATTAAGTGCAACTCAGTATTATATTCAGTATTATAAATAACTAAAAATTTATTCGAATAAACAAAAAACAATTAAAATTCAAAATTTTATTTAATATTTTATTACATATCTGACCTATAATTCAAAATTATTTAATATTCTATTACCACATTTACTTTATTTATATTTAATGCATATCTTAATTTCAATAAGCGCAATACATTAATTATGTAATTTACTTACCTGCAGATAGATATGTAAGAGATAAGTGAATATTATTTATATAATATTTGCTTATAGTAGCCTATTTACAGTTAAGCAAATTATAATAATTAATATATTGTTTATTGAAATCAAGATACATTAAATGCAAGTAGAGTATATGAGATAATAGATTATTAAGTAATTTTGAATATTTATTTTCTAGAAATACATATTTATAGAACCTGAAGCCTTTTTAGAGGTTCTCAGTAGATACTCTTTTGAGCTTCCACATGGAAAAAACGGCAATAAGTAACAATTTTTAGTATCAAAGGAGGGCAATAGCCAATGTAATGTTACATCTATATATATGAATTAAAGCTTACATTGGTTCTCCAAATTCGACAAAACTTGTAGGTTTAATCTAGGCTAAAAATTTCGACTCGGGTAATTAAACGAATAAAGAACTTAGTTTAATGAAATCACGTCGTTTCTTTGATTTATCTTCCGTGCACCTCACTGCCTTAACGACAAATTTCGACGCGCTTCCGAATAGTTATAGAATAAAAACGTTTTGGAGACCCGAAAATTTCTCTACTTTGCAGCCAATCAATAGGTTTAAAACGTTTGTCGTACGACAAATGTAATACCGGCCTTAATATTTTTGTTAATTATTTGTATATATTTATCTCTTTCTAATATATATTTTATTTTTATTTATGTCTACCTTTTATATCGCTATTTCGTTCTCTGAAAGCCTATTTGAGCCATATTATAAATATAAAGAGCATTGCGTGAACGTCTAGTTTACATATTATTTTTATATTTTTATTTTAGGTTGTAGAAATATCCAAGATTGGTGGTAGCTCAATTTATGATTTTGTCAAACGAGCTTTGCAATTATTAATGACTAATGAGCTCGCATCTCAATATAGCTGGCTTGGAGCGAGAAAGAAGAAAGTTTTCAATAAACTTAAAATTGCAGATATGTTGATCGGTAAGTTATAATTATTTTTTTGCAAGATATAAGCGGTGACAATGGGAACGATTAGGAATAATATATTGCTTAGAAATAAATCTTTATTGTATTATTGATGGGTTTGTATTATATAAATATAGAATACTTACTATTAAAATAATATATAATTGCTTATTGCAATAACCATCACTTTTTTTATTCAAGATTGAATTGTTAAAAATTTGCTTTTTTAGAGTCTAGTCATTCAGGTGTGATTAGGCTTTTTTTCTATTTGAATTCTTTTTTTACAGCTTTAGCCTAAATATCTCAACCAGATTGTTCGAAGGAGAAATGTGAAGAAGCTATTAAAAAATGGCTCAGAAGAGCAAAAGAGCGCGACGATAATATGAAAAAACACCTTTAGGATAATTAAGATCTTTAAGTTATTTGCAAACTTTCTTCTGTTTTGCTCCAAGCAAACTTAGATGCGAGCATTAGTCATTTATAATAATTGTTTTCAATTTAACAATCTCGGTTAGTTTGAAGGTGTTTTATAAAAGACTGTGATATGTAACTAAGTCGGATTCTAAAAATTTACTTTTTTTGAAAATTAATATATACTTATATATACTCTAGTGTTTAGATATTTTACACACACACACACACACGCACACACACACACGCGCGCGCGCGCGCGCACGCACACAGCAGGCAATTTATAACAAATTATTGCAATCTCAAGAACGCATATGTCTTTATTTTAATTTATATTTTATTATATGCGATACGATGTTTTCAATAAAACGTTTCGACGATTATATGATTTATTTTAATTGCATCATAATGCATTACTATACCATTGATAACTGAAATCAGTGTTACCGAGTTGAAACACTATTTGATTACTTTTCAAGATATATTTACTTTTGTTATTCGTTTTCTTTTCCTTCTTTTTTTTTCAATCAAACATTGTGATAATAACATAATGCCTTATCAGATGTTATAATTTTATGAGATTGATAAGACACATGTAGTTTAATACGTACGTAATATAAATGTTTATCATATGAAAAATAATGATATGCGAATTTCATGCTAATTAAAAATATGATTTTATAAAATGTGATATAAAAGAACAAATATGTGCAATAAATTAACAAAATTAATTTTATTTTTATTATAATATATTTATAAATATTTCCATTGCATACGATACCAGCAAACACAAAACGCAACAATTAATAACATAACATTAATGTTATAATTTCCTATTCAATAATATAACATGTCTTGTACACAACAGTTACATTGTTGAGTAAAAAATTAGAACATTAATAATATATTATTGTTAATTTGTGTTTGCTGGGATATCCAGTTAAGAATATACTTGTACAGTCTATGGACATCCATAGAATACCCGCAATATCTAGAAACGGACGTGTTTCAGATATCTCATGGATGTTCTTAGCAGTTGCAAATGTTTATCCTATGAATATCCATTGGACATCCGCGGGACATATACTGGATACTTTATGGATATCCGACATGTCCAAAGAGAATATCCATTGTACGTGCATAGGTCATCCATGTGCTATTTGGGTCTAATGGATATCCACTAGATGTCCATTATGAAGATTCGAAACCTCTATTAGATATCTATGTAATCTCCTATAGATGTCTACTAGACATCCACAGTTCCGCATTACATACCTCTATTCGATATCCATTAAATATATTCATAGATATCATATGGAGCAATCATAGATGTTCCATAGATATTTCATAGAGCTTTGATGGATTGTAGTTTCAATTTGTCATTAATAAAATTATTTGGAAGTAAAGTCACAAATATAATTGCGAGATAGTCTTGTTTATGTAGGTGTTAACAGAATGTCACGACTGTGAGACAGTCGAGAACTGTGAGACAGTCGAGAACATGGTGACATTCTGTTAACACCTACATAAACAAGACTATCTCGCAATCACATTTGTGACTTTACTTTCAAATAATTTTATTAATGACGAATTGAAACAACAATCTTTCTACTAAACAGATTTGTAACGTTAGCACTGAAGATGGATAAATGATCAGCCGAAACGTTTGACATCGACGATGCCCTAACAATATTCGTTACTATGGATACTAATACTTCTATCAAACATCGATAACAGATGTCTAATAGACATTTATGATGGATTTATATCGTCATTTATCATGGAAATAATATAGATTTCTAATAGAAACCTATCTAATATCCATCGCAGAGATAGATGTAGTATGGAGTTATGGAGATTATATGGACGTCCATTGGATATTATGTTCCGTGTGGGTAAGAATATGCTCACAAGGAAAGGGACCCAAGTGTCCCCCTCCGATTTTGACGAGCTTTAAATATGTTGTAAAGTAGCTCAAAATAAGAGACACGTATTTTTTTTTATGTGCTTTCTCACACGTTTAGGGTTGAAACAACCCCTACAAGCTAAAACGGTTTTTTTGGTTTTGACTGAATATCGTCAAAACTGTAAGAGATATCAAAAAATGTTTCGAATAAAAGTTGCATGGTCTTTTATGAGCTTTATAACCGCGTAGCTCGATTTTTAAAAAATTTTATATTTTTTAATTTACCCTTACCCCTTCTTATTATTTTTACGAATTTCAAAATTTTTGTTATGACAAAAGTTGTAGCATTTTTTACGCTGAATACAACCATATATGATTTTATTATGTTTCGAAATCGCATCTTTCAGAAATAAGCTGTCAATGTCGCACTATATGCGTCGCGCTGCGATATATGCATATATATATGCATAACGCATCGTTTGTGCCGCTTGTGTAATCAATGTTTGTCGTGCATGTGTAATTGATAAGATGAATAAAATTAGAAATAAAGATTAGCATGTTATGAAGTATTCGGAAAAATGTTCTGATCAAAGAACAAAGTTCACTAAAGTTGTTGCCAAGGCATCTCCTCTATATTATACTTTTATAGTTATACTAGAACAATACAAGCGCGCGCTGCGCCCGTGCACTTATTATAATAATTTAATAATTATGAAATCTAAATATTTTAATAAAATTTTTAAAATTTTAAATAACCGTCAAAATAATCTTTGCTCTTAAACTATCAAACTGTCAGAATAATCGAGATAACCAATCAGCGTCGCGGATAAGCGTCAACAATACTTTTGACACATTCGAGTATCGATTTTTCATGCCTTTTTTAAGAGTGGATTATATCGAAAGAGAAATAAATAAATAAAAATCTTACAATTAAAATGCAATTTATTGTTTTTTAATGGTAATGCAAAAAAATCCAATTAATTTCAAGTTTTTCTATTAATCAATACTAGAAACATTTGTTTGTTTATTATTTTATTTCTTTTATAATAATATATGTCGAAACAATTACAACTTTACCTTCAACAATAACATACTACATATATTGAATATAATACATATATTAACATATATTAAAAACAGATGAATTTATGGAACAAACGTATCACAAAGGTGATGTTCGTGAAAAAAGTGATTTATACAAAGTGACTTTTTGCACCATGCGCAAGTAATTATTGCAGGTGCGCCACAAATATCGCATGTTGGTTTTGACTGTTTATGGAAACAAAATTCCACTGGTGTTTCGAATTCTTCGGGCTTATTTATTACGTACCCGCTTTTATACCATGCGTATTTCAATAAATTGCTGAATCTTGGCGATGAAAATTGAGTCAATGACTGTAATTTTAAAATGGTGTTTTTTGCATGCAGATTGACTTCCAGACCTAAAAGCATTACAGTATCAGAAAAGTGTCTAATAAAATTCTTCCACAAACGAAAACCATATACATCCAATGGTTGTATTTTTCCTGTTGTTCCAGCTGGTATAGTCAACAAAATAATATCTTCTGTGGATTCTGGTTTAGATTCTTGAATAATATTTGGACAATGACCAAAGTTTAGTCCATAAATCTAGTAGTAAAACAGATTTTGGACCTACATTTAGAAAAAGTACGTCTTGCAACCAAATTTTAAAATGATGCGCTGTTAATTTTCCGGATTTCGAAGCCGTAACAAAAATATTAGGTGCCTTAAACATTGTTTCTTGCACTCTGGGACCAAATGTTCCACTAACTTCTTTCAGTACAATAAAAAGAGGCGATAATAATCTACCATCGGCTGAAACAGTAGGTTGTATAGTATAGCTATACGTAGTTGCCGATACGGATTGTACTGCAGATTCAATCTTTTTTGTTCCTTTATATGCCAATGTACGACCGGCATGAAGTTCTAATTGGAATCCACTTTGATCACTGTTGTAAATATTTTCAACTCCATATTCTATTATTTGATATTTAACGTTTTCAATAAATGTGTTACATTTTTCTTCAAAATCGACGTTAGACAATATAAATGTTTTTCTTATAAATTTTGTTATTTTACGAGATACAATATTATGTATTATTTTAAATTTTCGTATCCATCGCGATGAAGCTGTAAATTCTGGTACATTTAAATTTTCCTGTGCCCGAATAGCCCATCGAGCTAAATCAGCGTTGTGAACAATAATTCTATTTTCAAAAGCTGTATGAAAATTATTTAATGTATATTCCGAAATTTGTTTTAATTTTTCGAATCTACTGCCACCTTGATTCACTTGAATTTCCCATCGTCGTAATTGACGTAATGAATATACTTTCCGAAATCTTTGTTTTACTCCTTCTAATGTTCTTGGCCTTGTTGTACTGCTTTTCCAAAATTCGACTGCATTTTTTTTATATTCATACGGAATACGTCCATCTGTAGTACATATAACTTTAGGATTTGCGTCCATAGCTCACCTTCTTCCTCTTTATCTCCTAGTTCGAATTGCTCTGCTGTTGGAATATCGTTATCGTTTTCATAATCTAAAGATTCTTCTACTTCCATTTTGTATCTCTCATCGCGCATTTCTTTCAGCATAGATTCTATTTTATGTGCCATTTCTCGTTCTTCAAATGTTATCGGACTTGTTGATAGATTAAGGGCCGAAAAAGTTACGTATACTAACATTATTACGTTAAATGGATTTAATTGAACCATTCTGATAAATATAACAATTAAATATTTCTCCTTATTTGTGTACAAAAAAATAATACTTACTTTATAGTGAATTTGCTGTTCTTTTTTTGATGCTGTTTTATATATTGTTTTTTCGTAATCACTAACAAGCGCACAACTTTAAAGCGTAATATGCACTGACGAGATATGACAACGCGCTGCGCTATAAATGCACTCGAAATGCGACTATAAAAGTGTAAAATAGAGGGGATGTTTTGGCAACAACTTTAGTGAACTTTGTTCTTTGATCAGAACATTTTTCCGAATGTTTCATAACATGCTAATCTTTATTTCTAATTTTATTTGTCTTATCAATTACACATGCACGACAAACATCGATTACACAAGCGGCACAAACGATGCGTTATGCATATATATATGCATATATCGCAGCGCGGCGCATATAGTGCGACATTGACAGCTCATTTCTGAAAGATGCGATTTCGAAATATAATAAAATCATATATGGTTGTATTCAGCGTAAAAAATGCTACAACTTTTGTCATAACAAAAATTTTGAAATTCGTAAAAATAATAAGAAGGGGTGAGGGTAAATTAAAAAATATAAAATTTTTTAAAAATCGAGCTACGCGGTTATAAAGCTCATAAAAGACCATGCAACTTTTATTCGAAACATTTTTTGATATCTCTTACAGTTTTGACGATATTCAGTCAAAACCAAAAAAACCGTTTTAGCTTGTAGGGGTTGTTTCAACCCTAAACGTGCGAGAAAGCACATAAAAAAAATACGTGTCTCTTATTTTGAGCTACTTTACAACATATTTAAAGCTCGTCAAAATCGGAGGGGGACACTTGGGTCCCTTTCCTTGTTAGTTTCATTTATAATCTGCTTGCGGTGTAGCAAACACAATATTTAATTGTTATTTAACAAAACCTTGTTAACTGTAATGTACACGAAAAATTCTCCAAAAAACACGTCGCATACCATAGTTATAGCATGATCAAGTACGTCAAAATAACCCTTTTTTAAAAGTTTGAGCTTGAATTTCTCAAAATTGTGTCGCGATGAAACATTTTTAAAACAGCATTATATTCAGCATTAAAAAAAAACTATAAAAGAAGATACCTCGCATTATTGAGTTCGAAAAAAAGCAATTTTTTAGTAGAATTGTGTGTAATACGTACCTGGAAATGCAGAGTCACAAGAAGGAGTGTCAGGTGACATACAAAACACATCGCTCAATCTTCCTATATCCTCGGAAGTATCTCGGGACGATCCCTGACTACTATTACATGCTTTAGTGGATGCTATAAAATATAATTATTTTGTAAATACATATATACAGTTTGAGAGGGAGATATATTGTTAGGTTTTTATTACAAATTTTTATACTAGATTTTTTAAATAAACATAAAAATAATTTTTTTTAAAACATTAAACCACATATAAAATTTTTTTTAAATAAATATAAATGGTATATTTAGAGTATTTTGATGATAGACATTTATCTTATTTTTAACATGTATTTAAATTAATAAAAATGAAATTTACATATATTAATTTACAAAGATAACATCGGATTAAGTTGATTTAACAACTAATATGAGTAATATTTAATTAAACAATCAGGACGAAGTGAAAGTTAATTAGATATCATAAAATTGCTAATTACTAAACGAGCATGTAATACTTCTCACTTGAGTATTCAAACGAAGAGTCCGTAAGGGATTCCGCCCATGAATAGGAGTGCCACATGTTATTTTTACCATCACAAAATTTCTCCAACATGTGGCAAATAAACAATTGTGTAAAAGGCACGTTAGAGGTTGTATATGTAATTTCGGAAGGCGAATTGTCTTCCTGACAATCGCAAAGTTGTAGTATCCGTTCGCAAATAATAAAAATAATCTAGAAATTACATAATTAACTGAGTAAACGTATTTTCTACAGAGCACAATCTATATTATATTAACAACAATAACAAATTAATATTTATCTATAATATTAATAATAGTACTTCAAGAACAAAACAATAATGACTTAAAGCAAATCCAAAATAGATTACAGACGGATCAATTTAAAAAATAAATTACGCTCACATTTAGAAAATAAATCATTTTTTTAGCAAAAATTGAATATTTTTATACAACACACACACATACAAGAGAAAGGCTGAATATTTTTAAGTGTTTTATTTCTAACAATCTACATTTTCTTGAAAACTAAAATATTTCAATTATTTTCATGAAAATATTCAAAAAAATTTTTTTACAATATTATGTATTCAGCTATCTTTTTCATTGTTAAAATAAAATGCTTCTTACTTTTGGAATATGTTTGAAGGTACGTTGTTCATATCCGTGTAAAATGTTGTATTGCTTCTTCATGTATGATTGAAGACTATAAAGTTTACGATCTCCTGTTATATTATATAAAGGAAATACTATCATTTGCGGAAGCACGAAGTGCTCGAATTCCTGTATGCAAAGTATTTGCCCGCGCGTTTGTATAGCACATGGGCGCTTCATGCGGACAAACCTTATAGCATCATTCGCTCTCACCCGAAGACTGTAAATGAGGTAACACGCGATCAGAACACCAGTTCTACCAAGACCTGAAATTGAAATACTTCCGACATTGTTTTGTTACTTATAATAGACTTATAATTATCAACTTATTAATGAAATACAAGCGAGTAAATGAGCTATATCAGTAGGCAAAAAATTATAGTATAACAAAGACGTTTCTAATAAAAATTGCCAATTAAAAGGAAATTAATAAGTTATATGTCGCTGTTGGATATCAGGCGCAAACATAATGAGCTGTATAACAAACAAAAGCTGTACAATTAACGATATCTGATAGCTCAGTACACTTGTATCCGACATCTGTCAGCGACATACGACTTATTGTAGAATGAGCCTAAACATTACTTTATTAATTCTGCATTATTTTTCAAAAAATGTTCATTGAGTATTATTGTGAATATCACAATTGGAGACAAAGATGTCAATTGTAATTGTTTCATTCCTGAAGCAGAAAATGAAAAGTTGATGTATACAAAATATCTATTGTATGTAATAAGACATATTTGATAGATGATACAAGGGCCATTTGAAAAGCTCGCGGCCTGATAATAAAAGATTGTCTTTTTTGTTTTATTTTTATTTTTTTATTTTTAATATAATCTCTCTAAACTTCAATACATTTTATCCAGCGATGCATTGGCTTTATCCCATTACGGAATCGTTTACTGCTGCTTATCGTCTGAGGAAAATCGCTTTCCACTAAGAAATTTTTCCAAGTTTGCGATGAAAGTCAGACGAAAGAATTGAATCAGGAAAATAAGGCGGATGTGGCCGCAAATCATACTTCAATTCGTTAATTGTTGCTATGAAAACAACACTTTTATGGACACGTGCCAATAACAAATACGGCACTCATTTGCAGCATTAGTTTTTCCAGAAATCGGATTTCCAGGATGGGATAAAGGCAATGCATCGCTGTATAAAATGTTTTGAAGTTCAGAGATATATATAAAAAATAAAAATAATTTAAAAACAAAAAAGACAATTTTTTATTATCAGACCACAAACTTTTCAAATGGCCCTTGTATCATAACTTAAGTTTATTACACAAATGATAGAATTTTATATGATTTCTCTTTGTAACTAATTGTAAATTGCGTCACATGCACACAAGACATTTCTAAAGTTGTAGAATTTTTATCAATCCAACTGATCGCAATAATACGGACGTGAATAAATCTTGTAAATTAATTTTGCTAATTGCGTTTATTGCATTTAATTTTTTGCATTCTTATTTTATTCTTCAACTGGATTTGATTATATTGATTTTGACTTATAAAATATGTAAATAACAGTGAGAATAAAAGAATTAAAATTAATACAGAGTAATATTAGTAATACATAGTAATATTACATAGTAACATTAATACATAATTAATACATAGTAGTTAATACATACAAGTATTGCGACAATAAAAGATATAATTTTTTTTTTTAAGAATGAGCATAAGTTTATAATTATAATTATAAAATTATAAACTTCTATAACTGTATTATAACTTTATTCTGTATATGATTTCTCCTACAGATATAAGCCAATATTAATTATTGTAATTGTGAATTCACTATAATTTCTCAAAGCAACCGTTGCGAAGAAACCTATCGATCGATCTAAATATGGACGATTATCCTACATCCTTAAACATTACTTTGAATAATGATAGCTAAAAATCACCTTTGATTGTTAATCGAAAAAATCGATGAAATTCTTTGGTATATAAAATAACTTATTATGTTTCAATAATTTAAATAAAAATATATAAAATTAAATATAAGAAAAAATATTAATTAAAGTAAATAAGTAAAAAATTAACTCTAAAATATATTTTTCTCGCTTTTCCTTCCTTTATTTCCCTATTTAATTTGGTACATTCTGATTCTCTGTTGTTGGAGAGAGAAAGAGATCAATTTATTTTAATTTTATACATTCAGGAATCTTAAAGCTAACTCTTTATAAGATTGATGTACATTATATAGAGTTCCTATGCAAACTTATAATTTCATTATAAAATAAATTCAAGAATTTAATTTTTTTGTTCTATATAAATATATTTGAAAAAATGTTAATGTTGTATGAAAAGAATTATATTGTTACCAAAAGTTTGGAAATATAAAGCAAAAAGCAAAATATTTGAAAGAAATGCTTTAAATGAATCACAAGTAAATTTTTATTTAAAGAGTGAATAGGGTGTTAAAAAATGCCTTTTCAAGGGGATTTTCTGCAATCTAGTTTAAAATTGTAAAAATTTATAGTACTTATCCTCCTCCTTCTCCCCCCCCCCCTCTCTTCCCCAAATCGACACTCTGGATTCAAAAAGAATATCTTTGAACCCTTTTAAATCTCTTCTTGAAGGGTTTTTGAAGGGATAGGCTTGTTTTTCAAAATTTTCTTAAAGTAAGGGTATGTTTTAACTTCAGATTTGAAAAAACAATAGAAAAGTAATATTTTTTACTCTAAAATTTTTTTGAAACTTTGTGAAATTTACGAATTACAGGAGGTTAAACCCCTTTAAAATTGCGGAAAAACTCGTGAAATTTTACACGCAAAATTAATAATTTTAATCAGTAAAACTAAAAACGAAAATAATGGCTACACTAGTTTACATTTCACATAAAGAAAAATTTGTCCTTTCTTCGACCATAAAAAGGAGAGACTAATCAATATATTATCTCAAATTTTTGACGACAAAGATGGTTGAGTGCATGTTATTTTAAAAAAATACTTCTTTTTTCAAAGAGTCCCTCCTGTGAAAATCTCTTCTTCCCGGCCTAAAGTCAAATTCTGGAGCTTCGACCCTTTGAATTTAAGATCCTGTTAAAGTAATATCTCATTTTAAAAGTGTTGTAAAGGTTAATATTTTTGTGACAAAGGACCCTTTTTTTTAAAATAAGAACTCAAAATATAAATAGTATCCATTTCTTGCATTAAATATTTTTTTATTTAGATAAAATTTAAATTTGATATATTTTTATTAATTTGATCAAATTTAAATTTTCTTTTAAATTAGTTTATTCTATATTTTTTAAATTGACATTAGTTTTTATTTAATGTATGTTTCATAGAAAATATAAAATAATTTTTTTTTTGTAATAATGATATGTATAATTTATAATTTTTATTTGGCGCCATTTTCTGACATCATATTTTTTATAGGTAGAATGTATAATAGATTTTTTTATTTAAAATGTACAATAGTTTTTTTTATAAATAAATTTAAATATATATACAACAGCTTTTTTTGAAAGGTAAAAATATACAGCGTTACGAGATCAAGGTTGCTTATAGCTCCATCTGTATTTTGTGCTTTAACGTAATTGAACTTTCTTGACGCGGCAATGTCAGCTAATGCTAATAAATTATATTAAATAAAGCGCAATGGATTATCGTTATTTATTCTTGATAATAACGTTTTTATTGAATTACATAATTTTATTCATTAAGTTATATAATAGCGAGCAACTAAATTTTTCATAAACCAATTGCTTTCTGACAAATAATAATTATTTATTATTTAATAATTATTTTATTATTTAACAATCATTGTTATATAAAAGATTTTATATTTTAACAAATGCTTTAAATATTGATTGCTTTACAAAAAAATTGTTTATTTGTACTGAAGAGATCTTAAGAAAACTTTTGTTTATAAATATCAGTTTATATATTTATTTTAATTTTTTGATATTATATGTTGAACATACCCGGTAAAAAATTTCTCATACATAATTAGACAAAAATAGTACATATCTAATTATACAAAATTATATACCGAATTTGTCCATACATAAATAGATACACCTATATATAAATGAATATGAATATATATATTTATATATGATTATATAAAGGTGTGTATGAGTAAATATACATTTTCTTGTTTTATTTTGTTGTGTTTTTATTGCGCAAACATAAAGTACATAATCATACATACATCACATCATATATATATATATATATATATATATATATATATATATATATATATACTCATACAGTACACAAAGATTGCATACACATTGCATCAATCTTTCATCGCAATGTTGCAATATTGCAAATTCACTGCAAAATGTTGTTGCATCATTGCTGTGGGATTGCAGCAACGTTAAAATGTCCGCTTTTAGGAAGATTGTAACGAAAGATTACAGTAATATTGCAATGTAATGAATTTGCAATAATGCATTGTTATTGCAATCTTAGAATAATGTTGCATATATTTTTATTTATTCGGACATTTATCTGTCCAATTTTTGAACAATCAGTTCAATATCTGAATTCCCTGTGTTGAGGTCGTATCAGAAAAATTAAACTGATAAAAATAATTACTATGTCTTTAATCTTACTAGCCACTCTTTGCAAGTTTCATATAATCATCATGACTAAAACTTAAATACGAGATAGATTTTGCAACGCGCGTCGCATAGCGGTAAACGAACGAACTAGCAATTACCGAATATTGCTATTGCAATGTTACTGGAATGTTGCTGTCACATTCTCATGAAATATTACAATTACAGGTTGCAATAATGTCTCAACAATATTACATTGCAACTTGCAAGATTGTAACATTGCTGCAATGTAATTGCAATGTTCTGTGCTGTATGGGCAGTAAGAGTGACTTGATGAGGTCCTTTCTTAAAAATCTCTTCTTTAAATACCCCAAGCACTAATTTTCGAACTATTTGTATCATTCATAAAATGTATTTATATCTCATGTTATTTATTTTTCTCATATTATTTAGAAATACAATAAATAACATATATTTCTTATAAATGTAAAATAGTGTTTTTTTATTTTATTTTGTTTATATTTCTCTCTTGCATGCACGCGCGCGATGAGAAAAAGGTATAGAAACTTTTAGAAAAGTAAAATATTTTTAAATCAAGGCATTAAGTGAAATTAAGGAAAAAGTGACACAATTAGCCAGAATTTCTCGTTTATACAAAATCATATACAATTGCGTATGACTATATCTGAAATTTGCTTCTTACTTATATATGTTTATACATGATGCAAGACTTATACATAATCATATATTAGACTAACAGAGATTCATATATAATTATATATAAAATATTGTGGACATTATATATAAGTATGTATAAAAAGTACTTACATGTAATTCTATACTGCAGTCGCTCCATTTATATATATATATATATAACGTTTTATATTTCGTCATGTATAATTATACATATTTTTACACAATTATGTAAAATATTGTATAACTCTATTAAATGCTACATGATTATATATGAGAAATTTTTTACCGGGTATAAGTATAAAAGAAAGCAATTTGCTAAACAAATAATAAGAAACATCGAGCAATTAAAGCAAATATTTATAAAAAAAACTGCATTGCACTGTATATATATTTGTAAAATCATAAATTAAATTTTATAGTGGTTATATCTATGCATTCTTAATTAAAATTATTATTATTTTTTGCTTGTAGTATTTCATGCAAAAGTTTGCATGCACATTATGTACATTAGACTGTGTGCACGTAATGCACTATGGTAATATCGTACATGAACAAACATGCTTCATGCGTTGCTTAGATCAATACTTTCAAAGTTCATAAATCATCAATAAAGTTGCATTCATTCACTAAATATTAAGCACATATGACTATATATATTTATATATACAGTGTCCCATTTTAAATAACGATCTTAAATATCTTTTGAACAATGCATCTTAAAGAAAAAATTCAGACAAAAATTATACGGTCTCAAGAGGGACAAATAATGGTAAAATTAATTTTCGGAAAAAAACAATTTTTCAAGATCATATAAAGGTTATTTTTATTTTTTTAAATGGAACTACCCTGATTTTTTTATATAAATCGATTTCTCGCAATATTCGGCGTAAAAAGTTTTAAGGATAGGATGGCCAAAAATTGAATACTTTACGAGATATTTTATACTTTAATTTGACATAATTTTACACGAACTATGAAATATCTCGTTAAATTCATTTTTCAATTATCTTACCTCAATACTACAATTTTTGTCTGAAACATTTTTCTTTATGCATTATTCAAGAGGTATCCCATTTTAAATGACGACCTTAAATATCTCTTGAATAATGCATTATCACTTGATATATATATATATATATCAAGTATTTTGTTATTTTTTATTAATATATATTTTTATTCGTATATATATATATATATATATATATATATATATATATATATATATATATATACGAATAAAAATATATATTAATAAAAAATAACAAAAATAAATAAAATATAAAAATAATAAAAACATAGATAAGTCTTAAGGATAATTAGACAATGTGGCAAAAAAGTTGTATTATTACAAGCATTTTTTTCGAAAAAAATTATTATTTCATTAAATAAGATTTATTTTGAGATTATTTATTAAAAAAGAAACGGAGAGTTAATAAATAAAAAGAATATTTCGATAAACATGAACTAATTTACGCATACATATTCGATACTCATACGATAAAACCAAAATACCATGATAGTTGCGAGAGATGTAATTGGGTCAAGTGTATTATGTGAAAAATCGATTTACCGGCATGACAATGAATGGCTACTCTTCCTTCTTGTACGGCAAAGGCCACAACCTTGACCATATCCAGAAGTTTTCCCATTGTAGCGTCTCCATAATCCTTTAGAGCAAAATTGTAGTAGTAAACTGTAACACATTTACGTGGTCGATAAATATTAGGACAGTTTGACGTACAACGTCATATAAATGCGCGAAAACGACGTTTGTTATTTCGGGGCTTTCGTATTTTCATATAGATATATACTTTTGCTGCATTGCATGTTATATTGTGCACCTCTTCGATCTAGCTGGTGGTTGTTAGGATTGAGGGAGAGACGCGTTCATGATTCTACGTGTATTTAACAAGGACAAACTTCCCTCCATTCCATTATCATCATAACATCTATTTACTTAAAAATAATTAATTTTTTACTACAGCCATTTTATTACAGACTCTATCATTATTGCACAATTTGCATATTGTAATGTAAATGCGATAAAGTTAAATTGAATGCATCTTTTGAATATTGCATTATTTATGTAGTAATGCAACGTGGTAATGAAAGTAAGTAATTCTTTTACACTATATATACAGTTAAATTTTTCAATAAAATAGCAATATAAAAAATATTATAAAAAAGGTTAAAGAAATATAGAAAAATTAATATTTTTTTAAATTTATCCACACATCATATGGTGCAATCACAAAACTTTTAATATAAGATAATAATTTAATTAATCCTAATTATATAAAAAATTGTTTTATTATATGCACATATCACATAAATTATAAGATATTAAATATATTAAGATATATAATACAATACATAAAATTATAAGATACAATTTTTTATATTGATTATATTATACATTTTTATTGTGTAAATCTCAAAGAGATTATTACTAAAACTTTATAAAATTATTTATCTCGATAACAAGTAAAAGAACTTAAGATAATTAAAAAGCATTGAAAATATTATAGATTCTAGTAAATGTTTGTAATACTTACTGTCATTTTTCATAAAAATATTGGGATCATACGTGAAGCCGCTGTTTTCGAGTGGACTACCGCAGCTAGCGTGTTCGCCAGGTGTTTGCAGGTTTATTATGGTTTTAATACTCCATCCTTGGAATTGGGCAATTATATCTTTCTTTATTATTTGCGCAGTGTTGGGTCGTGCCATTGCAAGAACATCATCAGTTACCCTAAAATATTTAGATCGTAGAAACATTTAGATAGAGAACTAATGTAAGTATTTTATGAATAAATAACATACACAATAATAAATTTAGTTTGATTTTTATTCTAATTATTTATACTGATGCAAGAAAACACATGTTAATACGCCAACTATACATATTTGATCTATATAAATGATCGATGTTCAACGATACATCGACATAATGTCAATAATAAGATGACTAACAGAATGCATGTTTCTAAGCCGGTATAAAATATTAAGCAAGTTATAAATGTTACTAGATAGTTATTATATCCTAATAGAGTAGTTCAAAACTATACATAAGTAAATGAATATATGTTTAATGTGGTAATTTGGTGAAGTTTCACAATTATAAAAAGGTGTAATTAAAATTAACTAATTAAATTATCAAGTTAACAAAAAATAATAACATTTTATTGGCAATATTCTATTCTTGTTTATTGTTGGTTAATAACAATTTACTTTATTCTTGTTCTTTTATAAAATTTAATAAATAATAATGCTTACCAATGCGAAAAGATGTTCTGTATTGCCATATGGACAGGTGGCCAAGTTTTTGAATTCTCATATTTACATCTAGATCCACCACAAAAAATAGCACATTGTATAGCCTGTGGTGTAAACTTTCGTAAATTTTCTGAAAATTTATTATATCCCGCTTGAACCTCGCACAAATCTGTTTGTCCACTTTGAAGACCCGCCGGAATTAATGAACTTACATCCATTCTATAATCGAAATTTACTGATGGTAATCACAATTTGCTTTAAAATATATTTGAAAGAAATTATAGGATTTATGATAATTTTTTTATTTTTAGAAAAAAATTTTTAACAATTTTTATTACCAATTTTAGTAATAATAACTATAGTAAGTTATATCACTGATTTGAATGTATTTTCTGTAATATAAAACCTTTGTGTGTGTGTGTGTGTGTGTGTGTGTGTGTGTGTGTGTGTGTGTGTGTGTGTGTGTGTGTGTGTGTTTATAGTAAGGCATTAAAGTTTTTATGATGATCTAAAAAAAATTCTTCAATTGCAAGCACAAGATTAAAGTACATACATTAATAAAGATGTTTACATGCTTTTCATACAACCCATAGCCATGCATAAAAGTAATTTTATAAATCACTTCTTCTTGTTTATCAGTTATTAAACGCACATGGATTAAACTACATACGGCATAAGTTTAATACTTGTCATGTAAGGAAAGCAGTTAACACACCAGGATAAGCGCATAGTGACTGGCAATTCCGCTACAACAACGCCGCTTTATCTATTGTTGAATCATAAGAGTTGCGCCTGCGTCAGGCATGGGGGTAATCGTCAAACTTCTTTATGTGTAGATTGTTGGTACAATTATTTGAAGTGCTCATAAACGTACACTTTAATGCATGATAAAGTACATTGAGGTGCATGACCTCTTAGCAATAAGTGTGGATTTAAAATTTCTTGTTCTTCTTTTATTAAATTTGTTAAGTGCATACAAAAATTGTTAGTTTATATGCATTAGAAAATAATTTAAACGTCTATTTTGATTATTAATCTCTTAAAAAATTTTTAAATATAATTTATTATAAAATTCATATAAATATATTAATAAAAGCAGAAACAAGTCAACTAAGAAACTGTTATTGAGAAAGATTCCACAGAAGAAAAGAAAAAGGGAGAATAATATTAAATTAAATTAAAATTAAATTTTTCTCCGATAATTAAGTACCTTTACAGTACATACGTAAATTTAATTTGTTATATCTTTACAGCTACCCCCCACATGGTTCTTGCGGGGACTTACTCAGAAAAACCTGTTTTATAACATATCTCAGCGGCAGAATAATCGGTGAGTAATCTAATTTGAATAAATATCGAACAATTGCTCGTGATTCTTTGAACGCTTATAACTTTTTAATAAAGCATTTTCGAACATAGATTCATATACATCTACCCTATTCACACTGTACAAATTTGGTCCTAATTTTTACAGACACCCTGTATAATACTGGGACATCTTTATAGAGTCTCAAAATAACCACGACAACGCTAGTGAGCGGATAGAATACAATAAGCCAAACAGAAAACTCTTTTACTATTTTGCAATTTTTGCAATAATTATGGAGAAATTAATTAAAAAGAATTAGCGAATAAGCGCACATTTCGCATGGCTAGACCATAGGTCGTAGAATGTACGCTTTAAGCGTGACAGCGAAAAGTATCATATGGTAACAAAAAGTTTGATTGTGAGGATAGGGATAACACGCGAGCAGCAAGCGGATAAATGCCTTACTTTTCATTGTCGTCTAACACTCGCCGCTGGCACGTCTATACGTGCATACATCTCACAATTTAGCCGCGTGAAAAGCGCACTTATTTGGACATCCTTTTTAATCATTTATTTTCTCCATAGTTATTACAAAAATTACAAAACGGTAAAAGACTTTTCAGATCGGCTGACAGCCTTTAGTATTGTCATTTAGAAATGACCCGGGTACCTGGGTATCCGAATAATTATACTCACGTATTGCATTGCTAATACAAAATTATGGCATATAAAATCGTATTACATGTAAAAAATAACATACAAACATTTATATACAATTATATTATTCGTAAATATTGTAAATATTATAAAAATAAAAAATATATATAACATAATATTTTATTTTTGACAGTATTAGAATAAAACTCTCCCCCCCCCCCCCCCTCCCAATGACAATTCCCTCTATATTTGATTATCATATAATGACTCATATTCTTATGCGTGCCCGCGCGTGCGCGCACACGCGCGTGTGTAAATGTATGTGTCATGTATGCGCATACATTATTGATTTGTAAAAATGAAAAGCCGGACACATAAATTTTAAAAGACGATAAAACACAGAAATTATACAATATAAAAATATAGAGTATTGTTTCTCAGAATTTTTTCACTATAAATTGTGTCTTTAAATTTGCGAATTTTTTAAGCAATTAAATTTTCAGTTTGTGCATGTAGAGAAAACTGTCAACTTACAATTTTACACGTGTTGTCGTTTTGAAAAAAACAAGGACAGCTTTGCTCTCCTCAGATTACAATTTGCGAATATTCATTGGCTGTAGAAATTCCTCGTCGGTCAGCTGAATCACGGGTGTGTTTAATTAGCATGAATGATTTCCAATGTCGCGGTCGGCGTCGTCGTTATTTTGGGAGGCTTTGCAAGAGACGTGTGTTGAAAAACACAGAGACGCCACTCGGACGACGATAAATTGCCGTAAAGATTTCGCTGTCGCAGTTAGAGCCGCCAATTAAGCGGGCCAATTAAGCAATTTCAATTTTTAACGATAATAAATGACACTGCATTATAGGTTCGTAACTATTCAAGAAATATGTATCATACATATTTAAAAGAACAAAAGTCTATAATGCAGAGCATCATTTATTATCGTTAAAAATCAATGTTTTTATATATCAATATACAGGGTGTTCAGAAATACACTCAAACTTATACAGTGTACTAATGGGGTCCAGTAAGTAAAAATAGTACATATAAACTTATGAAAATACTTTACTAAAAAGTTATAAACGTTTAAAGATTTATCATGAGCATAATTGTTTGGTAATTGTTCAGATACACCTCACCGATTCTTTTGCCGCTAAGATATGTTGTAGGGGAGGTTTTTCTGAGTAAATCCCAGCAAGAATCACATGTAGAAAACGGTATTGGTTGCAGAAATATAACAAATTGATGCATGTTCTATAAAAGTACTTAATTACTGAAGGAAAACGAATCTTTGAACACTTATAACTTTTTAATAAAGCATTTTCGTACATAAGTTTATATGAGCTTTTTTCACCTATTAGACCCTATTAAGACACTGTATAAGTTTGGCTCTGATCTTTCAAGACACCCTGTATATACAACAGGACTCTATATACAAGGTGTCTCGTTTTAAAAAACATGCTTAAGGAGATTCTGGAGTTACCGACTGAATATGATTTTTTACACGTAGATTTTTTGATTGTCTGCATACAATTAAAAATCCTTTTCTATAATTAAAATACATTTAATAATACATTGCGGAAGCATAGACTTGAAAGAAAGACAAAAATTAAAAAAGAGGATTTCTCTTTACTTTCAAAACTGTTAATTTATGACAATATTCTCTTCATGCATCAATCATACAATTTGTACGAATGTTCCCACAATGTAAATTATATGGAAGAACAACATGGAACCCTCAAAATTTAGTTTAGAAACTTAGTTTATCGAAAACTAATTGTTGCGTTCTCACTGTTTTGATTTTTGTCGCCCAGTATTGCGTTTAACAGCTGATGGAACCGCGAACAATATATTGATTTGCGGAGTTATAAATAATAAAGGAGGATAGTTGCTAGGAAATTGTAAATGTTGATTTATTATTAATAAAAGAAAATGGTTACTAGGATGTAGTAAATAAAGAGAATGGTTGCTTGGTGATTAAAAATAAAATGACAGGTTGAGATTTTCGGGAGCTGCAGAAGAGTGCGGACGCGTGTCTGCTAGCTTAGCGGTGTTTAATATTTAACAGTATTATTCTGTGAAATTCTGTTCAGTGTTATGTAAATTAAAATTTCTGTTGTTGTTTAAAAAGTGTTCTTGTTATAATCTTTTTTTGCGAGTGCCGATTTTTGACGTGACAGAATGTTCGGCGGGGGTATAACGTTCCCGCCGTAGCGATTGTTACGCGAAAGTTGTTGCGAAGGCGACGGCGATATCGTAACAAATGCCGTCGTACGAAAGCAACGGTCTAATCATTAAATTATTAAGAGATAATTTATTCATGCGAGCAAGATCAAGCGACTCACCGTGTGCCGGAACGACTTCCTGATTCGTGAACGGCCCGTCCATCGGTGGAGCCCAGGCCCATGATCTAGTCAATCCACAGATCGTAGCAGCATGCAATTATGCTAAGCGTGCAAGGTGCAAAGACATGCGAGGTGCTTCTATTTTTCCCAATGCTTTTGCGTTATGTCATTAGGCAACGACGGACGTCCGACTGTAGACGGCGAGATCGCTCCGCAAAATGAATATGTTTGCCTGTCTCGAGCGACTGACAGTGTGTCTCGTACTAGCGCCTGTATCTTACTGGAAAACAAGTGCGCGGCAGTAGTATGTTCCCCCAAAATGATTTTGGAGATATCCTCGCTGATTGACGGAGGGCAGCACGTCACAGTGAGCCGCGAATGTAAAGGTGCGTTACCAGATCGCCGTCAACCAACGAGATTATTAACAAAAGTAATTTAATTAATAAGCAACTTTAAACAATTGAATATAAGCAACAAAATGCAACACAAATAACTCGACGATATACTATACCATTCTTAAATGCTAAATTCTATTTACAAAATGAGCGAATCTTAGCGAGCGCCAAACACAGAAAGATCATTTGCGGGCGCAACATAATGTATGAATATTTTTATATATGTGTGCATGAGATATCGATATAGTAGACGAAAAAAAGTACTAAATTAGTTCCCAGATATTAGCATCCTAGTGAGAAAAAACAGGTTGGAAAGACGGCTATTAGACGGCTATGTCGTTTATAGTTGAAATTAGTAGGGCCACCGCACACCGGCCTCCCACCGCATGGGGGGGCCGGCGTGTAAGCCCCCCAAGGGGGGCAATAAGAAGAAGGGGGGAGCTGCCACACAGGCACCCATCCCCCCTCCCAAAACCAAGGAGGGAAAACAGGCGGCAACGGAGAAGTCGTCCAAAAAGGGGAAATCAAATCCCTCTGCGGAGGCCATGGACGTAGATCCACCGCTAGCTGTCGCCGAAACAGCAGGCACGAGTGGCCTGGAGGAGGGACAGGTTCTTAAGAACCAATAATGTCCACGAAACTCCTCCAGGCCAACCTAAATCACGCTCGCCGTGCCCAGGACTTGTTCCTGGGGGATCTGTGCGGGCGTGATGCGGGATTAGGAGTGGTGGCGGAGCCGTATCGGATGCCGGAATCCAATCCCAATTGGGTCTCGGCCTCGAACGGCTCTGTCGCCATTGTAAGGAGGCACTCCCCGCGCTCCCCCCTCCTTACCCTAGTGGAACGGGGGGTGGAGTTCGTCATAGCGCGGTGGGGTGCCTTATATGTGGTGGGGGTATACGCCTCACCAAAGCGGCCTCACCCCGAGTTTAGAGAACACTTGCGGGCAATGGGGGCGGGCATTCGCCGATGCCTCCCCCATCCCGTGTTGGTGGCCGGGGACTTCAACGCCTGGGCTCAGGCGTGGGGTTCCCGGTATACCAACATCAGGGGTGAGGCCGTGTTGGATTGGGCGGCGGGTCTTGGCCTCCTGTTGCAGAACAGGGGGTCGAATAACACCTGCGTCCGCCCCCGGGGGGAGTCTATTGTCGACTTGACGTGGGCTTCCCCCCGGGCCGCGGACTTGGTGAGGACCTGGGAGGTGGCAAACCGAGAGTCCCTTTTGGATCATCTCTATATAGAGATGGTCCTGACTGCCACCCCCCAGGAGGTGCTGACCCGCCGCCATCGTCACAGGGGCGAAAAACCCCCTAGAAGGTAGGCACTGGCCCAATTGAATCAAGATAGATTGGTGGCGGCGGCCTTGGTGGAGGCGTGGTCGGATCCTCCCGACCTCGTCGACACCGGGGCCGAAGCCGAGGAGATCGGAGACATGGCCGAGCGCATGTGCGACATGGCCATGCCCCGATCAAAGCCCGCCCCCCGTCGGGCCATGTATTGGTGGAACGAGGAGATCACAGATCTGCGAAGGAGCGTAAACGCCGCTAGACGCGATCTCCTCAGGGCCCGACGACGGGCGGGTGGAGAGGATGAAAGCACTGCAGAGGTGCGCGGGGAGTACCTGGCCGCAAGGTGCTCCCTGCGGACAGCCATCGGCAGGGCCAAGGCCTGGGAGGAGCTGCTCGCTGAGCTCGACCGGGACCCTTGGGGGCGTCCGTACCGTCTGGTACTCAACAGATTGAGACCGGCGGCGTCCCCAACCTCGAAGATGCTGGACCCTGGGTTCCTCGGCCAGGTGGTGGGGAGTCTCTTTCCGATAAGAGACATTCACATCCCCCCTAGGGGGGACCCCCCCCCCACTTGGACCAGGGACCTAGAGATATCAGAGAGGGAGCTATCCGAGGCGGCCAAAAGGCTGGGGGCTGCTGGTAAAGCCCCCGGCCCGGACGGGGTTCCCAGCCGTGTATGGGCCTTGGCCTTTGGCGTGGTGGGTGCCCGCCTGAGGAGATTGTACAACGCATGCCTCAGGACGGGCACCTTCCCCTCCTTGTGGAAGAAAGCGAACCTTGTGCTCCTTCGCAAGGAGGGGAACCGGCGGAGCAACCTTCGGCTTACAGGCCGATTTGCCTGCTGGACGAGGTCGGTAAGCTATTCGAAAGAATCATTGCCGGCCAAATCGTCCAGCACCTGTCGCGGGATGGTGGTCCCAATTTATCGGAGGACCAGTTTGGGTTCCGGGAGGCCCGATCCACAACAGATGCGATTGTGCATCTGCGGGCCCTCTCGGACCAAATTGTAGGGGACGGGGATGTGGCGTTGGCGGTGTCGCTAGACATCGTCAACGCCTTCAACTCCCTCCCCTGGGAATGTGTGACGGAGGCCATGGAGTCCCATGGCCTTCCCCCATACATAAGGGAGGTCCTTTGAGACTATTTCCGCGACAGGACGCTCCAGTACAGAGATCAACTGGAGCGGGTAAGCAGAAGGGAAGTCTGCTGCGGGGTTCCTCAGGGGTCGGTGCTAGGACCCCTATTATGGAACCTCGCATACGACAGAGTGCTCCGCACGGCGTTTCCCCCGGGCTGTCGTCTGCTGTGTTATGCGGACGACACCCTGGTGGTGGCCCGGGGGAGGAGCTGGAGAGAGGCCCGGAACGCGGCAAACGCCGCCACCCGGGCGGTCGTATACTCTATACGAACGATGGGACTAGAGGTCGCCCCGCAGAAGACGGAGACCCTGTTCTTTTATGATAGGACCTCGGGGCGTCCTCCCCCCACCCAGATCTGGGTGGGGGAGGTCCGTGTCCGGGTGGGGACCCAGATGAGGTATCTGGGCCTCACTCTGGATGGACTTTGGGGGTTTGAGCAGCATTTCGCTGGGATAACCCCCAAAGCGGATAGGATGGCGACCGCGTTGAGTTGCCTCCTTCCGAACTTGGGTGGTCCTAGAAACAGAGTCAGAAGACTCTACGCGAACGTCGTGCAATCGGTGCTCCTCTACGGGGCACCGGTGTGGGCCGACAGGGTTGCGGCCAGCCGACGCATACAGGCGATGTTACATCGTCAACAGCGCCGGCTGGCCATCAGACTGATCCGGGCCTACTGCACGACGTCGTTCGCGGCGGCCACGGCTCTGGCGGGCCTCCTCCCGGCCGAGTTCCTGGCGAACTCGTACGCTGAATTTTATCGGCGTACGAGGGACCCAGACCGGCTCGGGAGCGCCCGCCTATTACCACGAGTCGTGGCTAGGCTCAGAAGGGACGCCCGCCAGGGAGCCATGGAGGCGTGGCAGGCCTTCCTAATTGGCTCCAAGGCGGGCAGATGGACTACCCAGGCCATCCAACCCTGTCTTCCCGAATAGGCGGACAGGAGGGGACACGGAATCGGGTTCCACCTGACACAGGTACTCACCGGGCACGGTTGCTTCGGTGACTACCTGTGCAGGATTGGTAGAGAGTATACGACCAAGTACCACCACTGTGCGGCCAGTCTGGACTCGGCGCGACACACTCTCGCGGAGTGTGAAGCGTGGGAAAGGGAACGCCGGGTCCTGACCGCAGTGGTTGGCGGGGACTTCTCCCTTCCAGCATTAAGAGAATATAACATAGAGAACTATGCTGGAGGGAGAGGATAAATGGAGGGCCGTCTCCTCCTTCTGTGACAGAGTAATGTTGCAGAAGGAGGTGGCGGAGAGAGAGAGAAGGGGGGAGGCGGTGGGGGGAGGGGATGATCCCCCTCCTCTGCCACCGCCAACACAACCCCCCCGCCCCCAAGGGGGCAGATAAATACAGGGCCTCCCCAGGCGGTGGCATGCACCATCAAGCGCGTCACCATCGACCCCCGGGGAAGATTCCCCCCTGGGAGGGATCCATACAAGGTCCCTCCAACTTGGATGGCTGGAGGGGAGATACCGTAGGCTTATCGGAATTCTATCTCTCCTCCGGCGGGGGGTCAGTTGGGAGCGGTGGCTCCCGGCTGGCCTCAGCCTCCCACCAAACACGGGAGGGCGAGGAAAGGTCACGGTAGCCCGGCCTTTCCCGGAATAGAAGGTACTCATGGAAGGGAAAGGGGACGCAAGTCCCCGTCCCTCCCCGCGAGGAGACCGGTTTTTCGGTCAGACCTGAGGGAGGGTGAGATAAATACCGCTGGTGATGCCTCACCCTCCCTCTACATGGTTCAGGAAAGCTATCGGCAGGGGTTTTAGTGGGTATGCCTGAGACATCTTCCCAGGAGACTCCCACATAACCCACGGGATTCCCCCCCGGGACCTGTGGGTATCCATAAAGGATTTCCCCTGCCTCATCAAAAAAAACAAAAACAAAAAAAAAAAAAGGGCCACCGCACAAGCTTCTCCGTTACGTCGCATTAAGTACTGACCGTAAACTTAGAGTCGTACGTAACCTTAAATTTTATTCAACGAGAAAACCGTAACATAACACATGATATTCACTATTTCACTTTCAGAATTTTTTTCTCAAAATGTATAAAAAATATCCAAAATATATTTTATAGAAACTCTTAGAACATTCCACATAATTTTATTATTCTATTATTCCCTGGAAAATTTTTATTTTTTAATAAAATATCTTATATGCTTTGTCGTGCTTTTGCCGTGCTTATACATGCTTATCAAGAGACACGGCAGTGTCTCGCGCCAAGTTCACGCGCAGCGCGCAACGCAAGCGCAAGACCGACCGTGTATCAAGAGACACGGTAGTGTCTCGCGCCAAGTTCACGCGCAGCGCGCAACGCAAGCGCAAGACCGACCGTGTATCTTTACGCGAGACGGAAGGTTTAGATGAGCCGAGATTATCGGATCTCAATAACGGCTGGGCCGATTGAATTGGTAATAGGCTCAATCGAAAGCGCATACCTAAGATATATAAGGAAAGTATGCTTGTTTTTGCTCTGTGTGCTTTAAAAAATAAAATATATGCATCCAAAGTCGAGAAATCTAAAAATCATCATTTTTCTCGGATGTCACGCTAAAATGTAACGCTGAAATGTAACGCATGTCTTATTGGTCAGCGTCGTCAGCACGCAACCAATCAGAACGCACTCAACTAATGCGTTCAGATTTCTTTTTCTAAAAGACGTCTTTCCTTTTCTAATTTCTAATATGGCGGCGCACAGACCTGTCAGCTCGCAGCTTTGATGATATTAATTAACATTTATATAATATCGGTCGTAAAATGTATATATATATGGGGCATTCTTTCTCAACCTTACACCCATGCTGCCCCAAGATCTATAGAGAGAAGGTTACCTCAGGCAAACCGGTTGTGGGTGAGGGACGATGAAGTAAGGGGGGGAGCTAAAACAGCTTGTAGGCGAGGGGCGACGAAGTAAGGGGGGAGCTAGAACAGCTTGTAGGCGAGGGACGACGAAGTAAGCGGGGAGTTAGAAACAGCTTGTAGGCGAGGGGCGACGAAGTAAGGGGTGAGCTAGAAACAGCTTATTGGCGAGGGGCGACGAAGAAAGGGGAGAGCATGATGATCTCATCGTCAAACAGTAGCTGTCTCTCTCGCACGCTTTAGTGTTTTCTCTCTCGCTCCTTTAATATAGAAATGCTTTGAGTTTTTATCGAAAAAATACTTTTATTTTGTAAAATATTGATAGCACTGGAAATTGTGTAATAAAAATTGAAAAGTAAATTAGAAAGGCGCTATGAATTACATATATTGCAAATTATAGCGCTAGATATTTAACGTTTATAATGTTAAATATCGCTGCAACAGATGCATTTGTAATACAAATTACTTTGTACTCGTATTTAGACTGTAATATCAATGAAAATAAAATATAATTTGGGGATATACACAAAAAACATCATTTGTAAAGTAGTAAAATAAAAGAAAAAATAGTACATATTTAAAAATTATTTTTAAAATAATATTTACTGTTTATATGCATTATTTACAAAAGAAATACTATAAAGAAATTTATTTTTTATATTTAATTGTGAAAACCTCAAAAATTGTCAAGAAATTGTAACTGAAATTCATAAATGTAAGTACAATTCTAGGATAATATAAAAAGCATCATACACAAGTTTATTATGATACAAACTTAAATAATGAAATTGTAATATATGTTTCAACATTGCAAATGTGAATATTTATATGATAAAATTTACAAAGTGTTAACAATTTTCAAATATTTGCTAATAAAATATTATTGAAATGTTTCTGTTGAAATCTTAAAATAATTCTTTAAAACAAATATGATGGGGTATATATTAGGGATCATTAAATATGCGGCAACATTGTGATTATAAAATTTTATAAGTATCTATAATAAAAATTAAGTATAATAAATATAATAAGTATATAAGTATAATAATAAAATTTTTATAAGTATCTATAATAATAAAAATACATATATGTTGTATTAATTGAAAATTAATTAATTAATTAAAAATTAATTAATTAATTAAAAAATTTTTCAATGTATTTAAAAAATAAAAATATTTAATTAAAAAATGAAAAAATATAAAAAATTTAATCAAAATAAAAAGATATTTATTAAAAAACGCAAAAAAACTTGGCGCTGCTACAGTAAACTACATGTTAATTTCATTGCTTTATAATACTTTGTGGTGTAGCAGCGCCAAGTTTTTTTGCGTTTTTTAATAAATATCTTTTTATTTTGATTAAATTTTTTATTTTTTATTTTTTTATTTTTTAATTAAAAATTTTTATTTTTTAAATACATTAAAAAATTTTTTAATTTTATAGAATTTTATAGAAGAGTTTTATAGAAATAGTGTACAACTTTTTTTATAGTTCTTTAGTCCCACTTGGTGCCATTTCCTGATATCATATTTTTTTGTAGAAAGTATATATAATAGCTTTTTTGAAAATTTTAATATATACAAGTTTTTTTTGAAAGGTTTTAATATATCTCTTGATAATATATATGACAGGTTTTTTTGAAAGGTTTAATATATATGACAATTTTTTTGAAAGATAAAACAATACGGTTTTGTTTTAGTTGTGTACACTTTGACTATGAAAATATGGACTGCTAAAGCCTTGACTTGGTATCCAAGATCCGTGGTGACACCGTGTGGCAACGGACCCGAGAATAAATAATCCATACAATAGTGTGCATGTCAAAGGTGCGTGGTATTTAGTACATGATATCGGCTTGAATCTTTGACAATAATTTAAATATATAGAAATGGTGTTATATTGTTTTGTGGAAGGCTGCGAATCGAGGAAATATAAAAAAGGAGAAATAAATTACTCCAGCCTGCAGTTTTACAGGTCTAATCCTTGCATCCTTCTTACGTACTTTAAATTTCCCACAATTTGCCACACGGGGTGAGGCCAAAATCTCGAAAAATATCAAATGATGTTGGATACATATCCTTATACATGGGTTAGATAGGAAAAGTGGGGATAACTAGCAGTCCATATTTTTATAGTCAAAGCTTAAGCCAGCGGCACACGGTACGTTTTTGCTTACTGGATTGATTGCGAGCTAGTAAATTACTAAAAATACTGTATGCTGTATGGTGCATTTCTAGTATTTTACTAGCTCGCAATCAATCCAGTAAGCAAAAACGTACTGTATACAGCTGGTTTTATACACGCTTACGTTACGATTTTCTCTGTGCGTTGAATAAAGTTTAAGGGTCGACAGGAGTGAAACTAGCACCTCTGTAGGAATAGAAGTAAAGCTCGAAATCGTAATAAACAAACTTCGGTCATAATTACGGAAAAAAACTCATAGCAATTATAATAGGAGTAGACCTGTGGGCTTATTTAGGGATTACCCTACCACCACCGCCATTACCGGAATTCGCGCCCTCCGATAACATCGGCGCAATATCAGACGGCCTGACACCACGCACCGACGCATAGTGGTGCGGAGGTGGAAAAAACCCAAAATATTGAAAATAATGTTTTTATGTATCGATTGCTATTTTTGGGATACTTAATGACTAGTAATATCTTATCATATAAACAAGAATACATTTTATTTATTTAATTTAAGAGAAAAAACCTCAAGTCATAGATAGATTATACTCTATATTACCGAAATTATCACCGAAATTTCAATGTTTTATTTTTTATTTATGAGGATATTTATAATTATGTACCCGGTAAAAAATTTCTCATATATAATCATATAGCATTTAATAGAGTTATACAATATTTTACATAATTGTGTAAAAATATGTATAATTATACATGACAAAAAATAAAACGTTATATATATATATATATATATATATATATATATATATATATATATATAAATGGAGCGACTGCAGTATAGAATTACATGTAAGTACTTTTTATACATACTTATATATAATGTCCACAATATTTTATATATAATTATATATGAATCTCTGTTAGTCTAATATATGATTATGTATAAGTCTTGCATCATGTATAAACATATATAAGTAAGAAGCAAATTTCAGATATAGTCATACGCAATTGTATATGATTTTGTATAAACGAGAAATTCTGGCTAATTGTGTCACTTTTTCCTTAATTTCACGTTAATGCCTTGATTTAGAAATATTTTACTTTTCTAAAAGTTTCTATATCTTTTTTTTATCGCGCGCGTGCATGCAAGAGAGGAATATAAACAAAATAAAATAAAAAAACACTATTTTACATTTATGAGATATATGTTATTTATTGTATTTCTAAATAATATGAGAAAAATAAATAACATGAGATATAAATACATTTTATGAGTGATACAAATAGTTCGAAAATTGGTGCGTAGGGTACTTAAAGAAGAGATTTAAAAAAAATGTCTTTATCAAGTTAGTTGTATATATAATGCGTATATATGCGACTAACATACTTTATATAAAACAGTTTGATGATAAATGTATCATATATTTTGAAATATACTATTTACATTAAAAATTATTTACTATTTACATTAAAGTAATATTAAAGCAGATATTTTCTAATGGTTTTAGGAACGATACATATGTAATCATTTATTAAGAATACTTTCATTATTGATATAATATTAGAAACTTGCAATAATACAGAAGGCCCTCCTTCCCTAATTGGTAAAATGTGATCTACTTTTACTCGTGTTATCCGATAAAACATTATTTTAGCTTGATCTATTTCAAATGGCTCTAGTACAAAGAGAATGCCATGTTCTGGTGACGTAAGGAAAAATTTTATCGATCCAAAAATTACAGAATTTTCAGCAACTCTACAACGTACGCAGTAACTTCGTGTATTTGTCTGTTTATAAAGTAAAGAGGTATATATTTGGCCTTTAATTTTGGCTCGAGAAAAAACGTTTACATTTATTATTGAAATATTTATAGAATCCAATAAATACTTTTCATGTTCAGTAAATCTGAAAAATTGATTGCTTTTACTTAAACATAAATCAGAAGCAAAAGCTGGCTGGAATTTTTCATTTGTCATGACCTGAAGTCCTTGAATGATTTATAATTTATTAATAAGCTCTTTTCCAATATGTTTCGGTCCATGTATCATTTTAGCTAAAGTTCCAATAAAAGATTCAAAAATAAAGGCACTGTTACTCCATACCGGACCCCATCGTTGGGCATTTAATGTCACATGCAACAGCTGATGCAAGTTATATGTAAGCTCAGCCTCTCCGTACAAAGCTTCAAATTCACTCACAAATCGTGTAAGTAACATTTTTGTTTTTTCTAACTCAGAGATGTGTATCTGTTCTTGTAATAATAAATTGAGGGATATTACAAGTAGCATCCAGTGTTGAAAATATTTGTCAGGCAAGTAATTTTTTACAGCAAGAAGAGAATAAAATAGTGCCCAATATAAATTTTCGTATGCTTTCCAAAATTTATGTTTTTTTAATTCTCTAGGTAAACGACTAATTGTATTAGATGGTTTAATCTCTGATAAGAAATCATCTATAGAGTCTATGTGCTCTTTAATGTTCCATTCACCTAGCTTTTCCGTCCATAAAATAAGAATCTGTTTTATTATACCTAAACACAAAAGATGCATAAATTCTGCGAAAACAATAGTACTTTCATCAATACCTGGCAAAATATGAACTACTGTACGTCCTTTTATACTCTTGTTGATGTTATGAGTAAGTTCAGCATGTTTGCCACATGTAAGCATTCTTTCCTTTGTTCGTAGAGTCCATTCATTAGAACGAAATTTGTATACACGACGACGTGCCTTCCCTTGCTGAGGATTACGTATTTTTTCCGCTCGAATTTCACACGTGTGACATCCATTTTTACTGTTGTGATTTTGCATATTTAAAACCATTGCTCTAGCTGGAGCATCAGCGACTACAAGAGGAGCTTTTATCTGAGTTGTATAAGATCTGTTAGTTCTAGGATGAATCCATGTGAGACCTCCTTGCTTAAAGCAAGATTGCAATTTTAAGCATAACGGTCTCAGATATGTATTCATTTCCGGTTTGATATCAGCGTACCATATTCCTACACACATAATAAAAGAATGTCTCAGATGCGGTGGAATTTCTGCTATCGTAAAACATATCGGCCATAAAGAAGCTGTCGAGCTTTTTTTAATACAAGCTCCATCTACACTCAGCATAAGTGTAATATCGTATCGTTTTCTGTTATTATTCACTCTTTTATATTCAGACCCATCAGTGATATCGGTTATTATATTTATATTTGTATTTTTATGTTGAAATGTTTTGTCTAAAATATCAGCCAAATGCTTATATTCAAACAAGTATTGAATGTAATTTAAAATATCAATCTCAAAAAATGGAATACAGCCTTTATCCGAATTGCACGCATTACATAATACCTCTTTACTTGTACCATAATAAAATTGGCATACTTTACAACAATAATGTGTGATAACTTTTAAAGGAGGAGCCCGTTGTTTGACATATTTAAATAATTTGAATACAGTTTTCGGCATTCGATTCGGTTTTGGCAATGCAGACTTTATAAAATCTAAGTCAGCTTTTAAACAAATCTTTGTTTTGTTATTCGCAATATATGAATTGACAAAATTTAACACGGCAGTATCTACAGTCATATGACTACTGGAACAGAGTGTTTCAGACGAGACAGTATTGACGGTATTAAGTAACTCACTCTCGTTGTCACTTGTGCTGTCATTATCACTTTCAATATTATAACTTGAATAGTGTACAATTTGTTCAAGTAACTCAGCATTACGTACTATTTCTTCATTATTACTTTCACAGCGAACAATCTGTGTTGAAACAATCGAGGGTTCCACACAGTCGGTAGAAGTCTGATATCTGGCGTCATCAGTAGAAGAACTATAATTGTGTGTTTCACATTTAGAATCGGAAGATGTGTGATCATTATTTGATTTTAATTCATCAAAAGCGATAGTAGAGATGTCAGAAAGTTGAATGTCATCAAAAGAAAAAGCATCTCTTTCTGCCCAGCGTGCAAGAGTTCTATAGCTCTGCAAAAAAGAATAGTATATTTAATAATTTTAGACAATATTATCAAGCAGAAACAGTACTGTTATTTATAACAAACTGTTATTTATACTCATAACTGTTGTTTGTACATTGGATGCATTTAATATCCTTAAAATATACAAAATATAGTAGTAAAACTTACCCTTCTTTGTTTTACATTTGCTGGTAATTTCGCTTGTTCTATGTATGCAGAACGTTTCATATTCTAAACGGAAATGGGATTTATATTAGTCAATAACAATAAATTTGTATAACGCAAAGTATTAAGGTATATTTTTATGCTGACGCTCAGCGCCCAATTTCAGCGTCAAAAGACATCATGTGATTAAAAACTACTGCAATGATTCGTTATTTTTAATCACGTAATGTCTATTAACGCCGAAATTGAGCATCAAGTGTCAACGTGAAAAAGTACCTTTAAAGTTTTAGATTGTATAATTTTTACATCGTATGTACACATAACCTACAATAGTCATTTTGAATAATAAAATATTATATATTATAATAAAATATGAACAAGACAATTGCTCTTACTAGTTCTTGGTTATATGTAATTATTCGGTTTTATGTAATTATGTTACAGATATTATACGAATGTATAAATAAAAATCAAACAACACTTGACACTGGTCAGCATGTAACGTATAAAGGCCCTCACACACAAAATGACATAACTGCATATGCATAGCATAAGACCGTCTCGACCAATGAACATCTAGCATAAAGGTGCCATATTGATTTACATAGCATGCTCATTGGTCGAGACGGTCTTATGCTATGCATATGCAGTTATGTCATTTTGTGTGTGATGGCCATAAGGTCTGTTCTCAATTGCGCATTGCGCGTATGCGCAATTGAAAGTGAACATGTCCGAACATGATGCGTATTCGGTAAAAGACGTAGAAGTATTGAAGTGTGCTCGAAGTATTTGAAACTCTGCAAGCAAATAACCATATAGCATTTTATTTTTTGTAATAACTGTAATAGCGTGTGTCATTTGTGACAATAATAAGTTATAGAAGAAATTTATATACGATGTTTCTTGTATATTGTAAGGAAGACCATTCTTATCTCATTATCGAGGAAAACAAAGCGATCTTTGAGGATGGCGTAAAAAAAAATGATGAAATTCAATTCTTCCATTCTAACAAGATGTATACAGGATGTGTCATTAAACGTTCAGGTATAATATATAATTCAAATATAAATTTCCTAACCATTAACACCAATTAAAATATAACCTCAATATTACTATTTTCTATATTTCAATAATAATAACATAATATACATTATATATTGTATATACGTAATAATTGCATTGTTAAGTAGGAAACTAATATTTTGAAGTTGCATTACTTGGCGTTATTTATTGTGAATTGATTTATTTGACATAAATTAGCGATTTCATGATTATTGGTTTTATTTATTTGAGTATGATCGATATTATATAATCTGATCTTATTTCAAGATTGTCTTCAGTAATGTCTTAAGATATAATACCACTCTGTGATTAGTTGATGATGTTAAAATTGTACTTAAGATGATCTTAATATAACAATCGATTATGAATATCGGCTATATAACTATGAATATGAGTCATTACTGAAAATATTGTCTAGCAAGTATAATTGAATGAATTGCAATTCTCTAAATATTATCGTATCATAGACGATGAAAATGATCTAACAATGTAGAGGAAGCAAACAATAGAAAAGGATAAAGAGACTGTTAAAGTTTGTAAATCAGTACATGGACATTTACCAAAGAAAATGAAACGACAGAGAGTTCCTAATGTTCCATATTCGCCACCATTACCTGCCATAAAGAAAACTATATCTAATAAAAAAAGAAACGCTAAAAACAAGACTGTAAATGTACAATACATTATGATTCATTGCATGTTTGCAAAATTGAGAGTTTTGAAAGAAAATGTGCTTTTCTTAAGTAATATATTTAGTATATATTTTAATGTACTACTTACTTTTTATAGAACAAAGACAAGGCTAGTGATGTGTGCAATGCGAAAACGCAACAGCTTACTACTATATTATCTTCATCCTCAGAACACTTTTCAGATGAGGATAGATCACAAAAATCTAATGATAATTGTGCAGAAAATAATACAATTATTGCTCATGATTTGGTTCGTAACAACCTATGCTATTTATTACTTATATATAAATTTTTTATTTGTTAAATAATAAGAATAATAATAATGTGCTAGTCTTTAAATTATATTAATATATTGGATTAGTGCAAAAGTTTGTGCCTGATTTGTAAATAAAAAGTCATCTATACGAATCGAGCACAAACTTTTGAACTGATCCAATATATTAATATTATTTATTAAGATATTATATATTGTTGTAGACACAACATCAATCAATTACTCAATCAGCACATAACTCAACAATTGCTACACTTTTAAGACGACTCGAAGAAATGGAAAAAACAAATACTCATCTTCATACTCTCCTAAAAAAAAAGAGAGCATTATCACCATCATCATCAGGTAAGAAACATTTTAAGTTTTAGATATTATTATATTTATCGTATAAATTTTTTAAGCGTATTGATTAGCTGCAGGATAGAACATTCTTTTAAATTCAAGAAACTTCTGTATCCTGCCAATCATGCTTGAAAAATGGAACAAATATAATACGAATCATACACTATTATTTTATAAGAAAAACTACTACTCTGAAATGTGTGTATTTGTGTTTTATAGGAATTGAATCACTTGGAAATGAAGATAACGAAAACATACATGCTGAGTTCGAAAATAGAAGTAACATATTATTATTATGTTTTCTTTAATGGAAGTATATGTATAATATGTAAATACGATAAATGCAATTTTTATTTTAACATAATATTTTCTTCTAGCATGTGTAAGCACAGATTCAACCAGGAAACAGTTGAAAGATGTAACAGATACCTATCAACAAATCAAACAAAATAAAGCATCGTTTGAAGCAGGTCACTTATCATCTTCCTTTTAAATCATCCTTTTCAAATATACATTAATAATGTTACATTAAAATTTGAGATTGTACATTTAATTCTATATTCTATTTTTACAGAACCTAGGAATATTTCGCAAAAAAAATCTTGTAAAGATACGCATTCAAATATACTGCAACATAACTCACTTGAATCACCATTTGTACACTCTCAAAATGAAGTAGAGTCAGAGCGGGAACCGAATATAACAAATGATATAGAAGAACCTTTGGCAGATACTCCACGTCAACTTCATCAATTATACGGAAAGGATTTTAACGGAGAAACGGTATTTATATTTTTACATTTATAATATATATATATATATATATATATATATATATATATATATATATATAAACATATGTATATATAAAATAGAAACTATATATAGAAAATTTATTATATAAATATAAATAATTATGGCAAGTAGCTTCTCTTTTACTATAATAATAAAACAATTCTTTTTTTTCTCAGATATAAATTCGTGTATATTATTATATTATTATAATATTATACACTAATTAAATATAATTATTAAAAAATTCATGAATTTTTTAAATTCACATTATTTTCATTGTTTATAGATGATATTACTCGGAAATGATATTTTTTGTAAATCTTTGGTTCTACATTATGCTCTTGGTTCTTCATCAAAGACAACGCATTTAGTTCGAAAATTGGTGCTTGGCGTATTTAAAGAAGAGATTTTTAAGAAAGGACCTCATCAAGTCACTCTTACTGGTTATTCACCTCGTAATATAGGAAAGCAAACTGAAATAAAATATGATAATATCGATATTATTGCTAGATTTACAATCATAAGTAAATTTTATCAAGTTTTATTATATTTTATGATTTTACTGAAAATATTTTTATTGGTATTTTGTTATGTTGTAGAACATGTGATTTATCTTTTATTTTCTTTCAGAATATGCTAAAGCAATAGGAAAACTTAAAAAGTGGCCATATGTTCGTACCAAAGATCTTGAGAGAACGTTATCCCAAAGGATTGGAGAACTTAAGCGCGAAGCCAAATAACTATTAAGTTATAATCTTTATTTTCTGTGTTAAAAAAAAGAATTCATATTTTATATTTTACTATATATATAAATATTATTAATAACGTTTTGTTTTGTATACATATACTTTTTATTTTATAGTGGATATATATATATATATATATGATGTATATGATTATGTACTTTATGTTTGTGCAATAAAAACACAACAAAATAAAACAAGAAACTGTATATTTACTCATACACACTTTTATATGATCATATATAAATATATATATTAATATATTTATATATATTTATATATATTTATATATATTTATATATATTTATATTCATTTATATATAAGTGTATCTATTTATGTATGGACAAATTCGGTATATAATTTTGTATAATTAGATATGTACTATTTTTGTCCAATTATGTATGAGAATTTTTTTACCGGGTATTTTATTATGTATTTCTAAATTTTTTAATAAAAATCCTATTACAGTGATCATAACAATAATGTCTAAAATTTCAAGTTTTCGTTTATTTTATTATGTCTATAAAAAATGCTCCATTTTCCTCCAAGCTCTTAATTGTATTTTTTGATTGTAGATACTATCACTAAACTATCCTATAAAAATTATATGCTACTTATTGCAACTTTAGCTGTAATTATTATTAAACTGTAGCTATAATATATTCCTAGAATTCAATACTATATACGCTACTACTTGAGACAGTCATCATCTTTTTGCAACGAATAAATATTATAAATAAAAGAGAAACGTTGCTAGGACGAAAAATTAGAGAAATGTAATCTCGGAAATCGGTCTAAGGTGTGCTTATTTCTAACTCTTATTCCTAGTTCCGACTTAAGGGATTATTGGAAGTAATTTAGTATAGTTTTATCTCCTATCGTACAAAAAATATTTTTTGCACTCATGACGGATTTTAAAATTCTTTATAATGTTTTGTGTAATGTTTTTTTTGACCGTAATAAGTCATTAGAACAGTTTTTACGTCAAAACTACTTCTTACAAGATAATCAAATTTTAAAAATAGTTTCGGAATGTAATAAGAGATTTTTACTACATTTCAATCAAAGATTCAAGTCAGTGCATCGTATTAAAACAAAGTTTCTTGAAAAATACAGCCATTGGATAGAGGGTGTATTTGTAGTGAATTTCTGTAGCAATTTGGAAAATCGGGATCCATCTTTAAATGAGGGCTTGAGAAACATAGTAATGTAAGTCAAAATTTTAATATAAATTAATAATTAATAATAATTTTAAGTTAATCATGTTTTCTGACTCTAAAAATATAAATTTTTTTAATTACACCTATTTTTAAAAAATTAAAAGTTTTGACTTACATCATTATGTTTCTCAGGCCCTCAAATAGTAATGGAGGCAAACCAAAGAAGAACTTTGAAGAGTGCTGTGACGGTGCAAAAAGATACAAAATTCACGAACTCCGAAACAAATATTCCCAGAAACAAATTGATGCTGCTGCTTCGTCATTTACATTATTTATTGATACAGCTTTTGATGCTGATTCTGCTTTGGCACTGATAACACAAGCCAAACTGTCCAAATATCAATACGAGATTCTTCGAAAGGCAACTCAAGATATTGGTCATAATATATTTCCAAGTTATAGAAAAGTAATAGAAGCAAAAAAAAATGTTATCCAGACAATATCGATGTTACGGAAAAATCGGCAAAAGTCAGTCTACAAGACTTGCTTGATCACACCTCCAGAAGAATTATGGAAACCAAAACTCAAGACGATATTGAAACATTAGAAAAAGAACATCTTATATTGCATACAAAGTGGGGTTGTGACGGAGCTTCTGGTCAAAGCGAGTATATGCAGAAATTTTTAAATCCTGCAGTAGACATTTCGGATTCAAATTTATTCATGGCTTTAATTGTACCCTTAAATATGACACTTGAAAATCAAATCAAACATGTCTGGAAAAATTCTTGGCCATCTTCAACAAGATATTGTAGAGCTTTAAAATTTGAGTTTATAAAGGAGACACTAGACTTAATACGAGAGGAAAGAATTCGTGTTGAAAATGAAATAAAAGATCTTCGTGAAACAGAAATAAATATACGTGGACGGATTTCTAAGGTGCGACACATCCTTTATTTTATGATTTAATGATAGATGGAAAAGTTGCTCAAGCTGTGACCAATACCGCATCTTCAAGTAACTGCGTCATTTGTGAAGCCAAACCATCAGAGATGAACAACATATCAAGACTTCTAAACCGGCCATTGAATGAAAAAGCTCTTAAATTGGGAATGTCCACTTTGCACGCACGAATAAGATTTATGGAATATATTCTACATTTAAGTTACAATTTAAATTTTAAGTCGTGGAGGACATCAGAACCCGAGTCGAAATTTAAAACCTACTATAAACCTCATACATGGTTATTTGTGCCTCTAATAATGTTCCTTGACCTACAAGTTCTATCTTGAAAATGTTATGTCTTCTTTCGGCCTTTCTTTAATCTTGTTGTCCTAGAAAACCCTTATTTTTATTGATGTTAAATATACAATTCCTACTTTCGTTCTTACAACTCCTATCTCTTTTGAATCTCCAAATCTTATCGAAATTTCTAGCAATAAAAATATTAATATTCAATCTATAATTGAGTTCAATTTCTATTATTTCAGATTAATATAATAAATGTTATAATATAAAATAAATAATAACAAATAAATAGTAAAAAATATTTTTAAAAATTAAGTGCAACTCAGTATTATATTTAGTATTATAAATAACTAAAAATTTATTCGAATAAACAAAAAACAATTGAAATTCAAAATTTTATTTAATATTTTATTACATATTTGACCTATAATTCGAAATTATTTAATGTTCTATTACCACATTTACTTTATTTATATTTAATGCATATCTTAATTTCAATAAGCGCAATACATTAATTATGTAATTTACTTAACTGCAAATAGATATTTAAGAGATAAGTGAATATTATTTATATAATATTTGCTTATAGTAGCCTAGTTACAGTTAAGCAAATTATAATAATTAATATATTGTTTATTGAAATCAAGATCCATACATTAAATGCAAGTAGAGTATATGAGATAATAGATTATTAAGTAATTTTGAATATTTATTTTCTAGAAATACATATTTATAGAACCTGGAGCCTTTTTAGAGGTTCTCAGTAGGTACTCTTTTGAGCTTCCACATGGAAAAAACGGCAATAAGTAACAATTTTTAGTATCAAAGGAGGGCAATAGCCAATGTAATGTTATCTATATATATGAATTAAAGCTTACATTGGTTCTCCAAATTCGACAAAACTTGTAGGTTTAATCTAGGCTAAAAATTTCGACTCGGGAAGCCACTCGATCTATCAAAGATAAAACAAAAAAACGTATTCAAAGTCAATTTAAGGAAAGAGTTGGTATACAAGTTGACATTGTTAAGCAAGGAACAGGAACAATAAATAATGGCAACACTTCGAGAAGATTTTTTGGAAATCCTACTGTAACAGCTGAAATTACTCAAATTAATGAAATACTTATAAAACGACTGGCTGTGATATTAGAAACAATTAATTGCAATTTTGCGATTGATGCAGACAAATTTGGTATATATGCTCGAGAAACAGCTAATTTAGCTATTTCGTTAAATTCCTGGTATAACATGCCGTCCACTGTTCATAAAATTCTTATTCATGGCAAGGAAATTATAGAATCCGCAGCTTTGCCAATAGGTTCACTTTCAGAAGAGGCACAAGAGAGTAGAAATAAAGATTATAAATACTATAGGCTCTATCACACTAGGAAGTTCTCTTGTTTGGTGACAAATGAAGATGTTTTTCATAATATTTTAATATCATCAGATCCATATATCACCTATCTGAGTCCGAAACCCAAAACTAAATCACTTCCACTTAGCGAAGAAGCAAAAACATTATTAAAATAGTATATAAATATATATATTTTTTTAGTTTATTATAATATTAATATATTATGTTATTAATTATATACTGTTATGTTAATAATTATTATTAAGCAATAAATTATAAAACAATTCTTTTTTGTAACGATTATGGGTATAAGTATAGATTAATAACTTTTCTTATTTCATTTCTATGTCAAATATGTCCTCCTATAATTCCTATTATTATTTTCTATATAAAATTATAATTAAAAACAATAAATTAATTAAATATATCAAGAATTCTGAAGTTATGAGGTTTTTTCCACATTTCCATCTATAGTGCACCACTGTGCGACGCAGAAACGCGACAGCTACGTGACTTTCTAGAACAGGAACTCGCGCTCAAATATTTATATTCAGAAAAAGTATATGCAACTTAGTAAAGAGCGATTTTTTTGAAAAATGGTTAAAAAAATCTATAAAAACGTGTACTTTAATTTTTTATAAATTTTTAAGG
Organism: Linepithema humile; assembly: GCF_040581485.1. Taxonomy (NCBI): domain Eukaryota; kingdom Metazoa; phylum Arthropoda; class Insecta; order Hymenoptera; family Formicidae; genus Linepithema; species Linepithema humile. Next base: position 13,845,851 of record NC_090132.1, read on the forward strand.
ATTAAATTGCGAAATCTGGCTCTTTACTAAGTTGCGCAGTTATATAAAGAATATATTTTTTTTTAAACCACGACAAAATATTTACAGATTCAAGTTTAAATAATTCGAATAATCAACCAACGTCAAGAATATTAAGACAATCTAAAAAAATGCTTAGCAGAAAGGATGATATAAATAGTAGAACAGAAAAAAAAGAAAAGTTTGTTAAAATTATATTTATATAAAACATTATCTTTTGATAATCGTATTTAAAATTTACCTATAAGTGTATTAGGCTATACTTATTATATATTTAAAGTGAATATATAAATTTATTATTTCAGTATCTCCGTTTGGTCCTAAAAGAAGAAAAAGCAATTGTTATGTCCTACCTGGGAAGGGCGGTTGGATCATAAATCATGCACCAATGGTAAACTCGCAAGACAGGATTTTATGAGGGATCTGTCTTTGCGAGTTCGAACGGATTGGTTCCTGTGAACGGGTCAACGACGAATCAATTTTACTCCGTTTTACAGAACTCCGTTCGATGATTCTCTTTTTGGTCTGAGATAGCGATCTCAATTACCAAGGACAGAACCTAGTGCGATCTTTGGAGGATGTAGAAAGTTATGAGGTCTTAATGAAAAAAAAAAAATGTAAATGGATTTACAACTTATGAAAGGAGGATGTTAAAAATAGGTCAATTTTGGCCCATGGTGTGGAACCAAAACTACACATGGTTTCTTATAGATTTCATACCGTAGAATCACGTGATAAAGTTCGTTTTTCTCTAGACAGCGGGAAAAGTACGGAAAAATTGAAAAAAGACCATAAAAAATGCAATTTTCCGAGCTGGTTGAAGTTTGGAACATTCCTGGAGCGATTTTTTAAAATGATTTGTCGCTTTTTTCCTTCTGCACGGAGAAAGTTCCGAGGCTCTCACGCGACATGCAAAAGAGATCGATCCGATACATGCGTCGGAAGACACCCTTAGCTTGGCGAGAATCATTTAAGTGATTTTGGGGGTGGTTTTTCGACTGTAAGGGTGTCTTCCGACCAGGGATCGGCATCATCGATATTTTCAGTAATAATTACAGCTTTGATTAACAATTACTTAGATAATCAATAATTAAACTCGAAAATTATTTGATTACTCGATTAACCAATAATCAAACTCGAAAATTATTTGATTACTTTATCAAGCAGTAATCAAAAAATAAAATTTTTGATTACTCGATTAATCGGTAATCAAACTCGAAAATTATTTGATTACTTTATCAATCAGTAATCAGAAAATAAAATTTTTGATTACTCGATTAATCGGTAATCAAACTCGAAAATTATTTGATTACTTTATCAATCAATAATTAGAAAATAAAATTTTTGATTACTCGATTAATCGATAATCAAACTCGAAAATTATTTGATTACTTTATCAATCAGTAATCAGAAAATAAAATTTTTGATTACTCGATTAATGGGTAATCAAACTCGAAAATTATTTGATTACTTTATTAATCAGTAATCAAAAAATAAAATTTTTGATTACTTGATTAATCGGTAATTAGAAGAAAATAATTTCAATTACTTGATTACTCAATAATCGAGGTCTGATGTTGAGTAATTTTTATTTTTTACGTTCTCCCAAAGATACAATTCGCTTTTGACAGTACTCTTTTTTCAAAATTGTCATCTGTCAGCCGATTAAATTTTGCAGCATCAAACATGGTGGCAAAACTGAACATTCTTTCGACTGGAGCCTTTTGCTTATTAATTAACTAAAATAATCAAGAAACATCAGACCTCGATTATTGAGTAATCAAGTAATTGAAATTATTTCCTTCTAATTACCGATTAATCAAATAATCTAAAAAATTTTATTTTTTGATTACTGATTGATAAAGTAATCAAATAATTTTCGAGTTTGATTACCGATTAATCGAGTAATAAAAAATTTTATTTTTTGATTACTGATTGATAAAGTAATCAAATAATTTTCGAGTTTGATTACCGATTAATCGAGTAATCAAAAATTTTATTTTCTGATTACTGCTTGATAAAGTAATCAAATAATTTGCGAGTTTGATTATTGGTTAATCGAGTAATCGTAAAATATTTTTCTGTGATAAATAATTAATTAAATAATTAAATAATATTAATTTATTATTAATTTTTTGCCGATCTCTGCTTCCGACGCATGTATCGGATCGGTTTCTTTTGCATGTCGTGTGAGAGCCTTGAAACTTCCTCCGTGCAGAATGAAAAGAGCGACAAATCATTTTTAGCTTGGCTAGAATTGTTTCAGTGATTTTGGAGGTGGTTTTTCGGGTATAAGGGTGTCTTCCGACGCATGTATCGAATCGGTCTTTTTTGTATGTCATATGAGGGCCTTAGAACTTCCTCCCTGCAAAAGGACAAGAGCGACAAATCATTTTTAAAAAATCTATAGGAATGTTCCAAACGTCAACCAGCTCGGGAAATTGCATTTTTCATGGCCTTTTTTCAATTTTTCCGTACTTTCCCCGTTAACTAGAGGAAAACGAACTTTACCACGTGATTCTACGGTATGAAATCTATAAGAAACCATGTGTAGTTTTAGTTCCACACTATGGGCCAAAATCGACCTATTTTTAACATCCTCTTTTATTGGTATGAAAATAAGTATATTAATTCGCGCATTTACAAAAATGTAAGGCTAGTGTTACGTCTGGTCACTAGACGTGTGTAGAGAATTCTGTAATATCGACTATTAGCGCGAAATTTGAAATGTCTCCTTATTTTTTAGTCACCCTGCATTCACTGGGTTTACTAGGGATACAGGAGGTAACAATCTATCGTATGAAAAGGATATGAATAAAATTAAATAAAATAGATTAAATTAGCTTACCTAATTTTAATTAGGAACAAAGCCTTATAGATACGTCTTAATAATGCAGATATTACACTGCTAAATATAAACCAAATAACTCAGTGTTTTCAACTGAACAATGCAGAGAAAAATAGTATGTAGAACTTAATATGACCTAACAGTGAGTCTGCTGGAAGAGAACTGTCTCACGAGCGATGATGTACGTTGGTCCTCTTGTGGTGGGGAGTAGGCCCTCGAGAGTATCGCATAGATTTTTAATCGTCACATCGGCTTCTTGATACGTTGGAATATCGTTTGGCTGGAAGTTGATATGCAGCTCGTTTTCGTTTATAGAAGATAGCCGACGGATAAGATGGGTGTCTGGTAACCTTTGCTTATTTTATTCTTATCTCTTTACTTATTTGTTCAATGCATTGTTCAATTATGCAGTATTCTTATAGCTATAGTATAATTAATATTTTTATAACTAATAATACAGTTAACACTAATCATAACTTCAATCTTGCTCTTTGGATGAATTTTAGATGGACTTGTACAGATCTCTTTAATAATGTTCTGTTTTTTGAATTTTACCATTGTCGGGACATCACACTAGATCAAAATACAATAACAAAAGAAATTTTATGTATATGGGGCATTCTTTCTCAACTTTACACCCATGCTGCTCATTTTCTATTTAATTTAAAAATTTTTGAAAAAATCTTAAAATTTACAGAAAAATGTAAGCTTTCCAATGGCGCGTAGCAAAATTATCAAATTCAATTGGATCATACTTAAAATTTCAGAAAACCGAAAAAAAATAATAAAAACGGTAATTATTCAAGTGTAGCGATTATTCATTTGACGTTTTTCTCTTCCAATTAACACTTTCGAGTACTCTGTTTATCTGTGCACTGTCACATGAGTTTAAACTAAAATAGCGGATCCAATATGGCCGCCAAAAATTTAAAAAATTTAAGAAATTAACTGATTTTTATAAAACTTGGTATCAAGGAGTTTTTCGGGTTACTGTATACGAGTCTAAAGTTATCTTTCGAAAATACAAAATGGCAGATCCAATATGGCCACCAAAACATTTTGAAAATTTTTAGAAATTAACGAATTTTTATAATACTTGGTATCAGGGACTTTTTCGGGTTGCTAATAACGAATCTGAAGTCCCATTTCAAAAATTCAAAATGGCGGATTTAATATGGCAACTAAGAATTTGAAAAATTTTTAAAAGTAAGGGAGTTTTATAAAATTTGAACAGAGAGTTTTACGGTTAGTTAAATACAAATCTTAAGTCGGATTTCGAAAACTGAAAATGTCAGATCTAATATGAAGACCAAAAATATTGAAAATTTAGGAAATTGACAGATTTTTATAAAACTTGATACTAGAGATACTTTTGATTCTGATGTCGCCTGAGCTCTTACCCCCTACTTTTTGAAATCTTGATATGAAAAAGTCGAACTATTACCAGCATTGGAATATCTCTTAATCACCATTTTTTTGTTGATTGGGACGAAACAGCATGGGTGTAAAGTTGAGAAAGAATGCCCCATTAGTATACTGTCATATAATGACAAAGAGCACCAAAAGACAAAAAGATTTTTGAAAAAACAATTTGATGTAGCTCCACCAGTTTCAGATATTCTGAGAAATCACTGTTTCGTCCCAATCAACAAAGAAATGGTGATTAAGAGATATTCCAATGCTGGTAATAGTTCGACTTTTTTATATCAAGATTTCAAAAAGTAGGGGATAAGAGCTCAGGCGACATCAGAATCAGAGGTATCTCTAGTATCAAGTTTTATAAAAATCTATCAATTTCCTAAATTTTCAATATTTTTGGTCTTCATATTAAATCTGACATTTTCAGTTTTCGAAATCCGACTTAAGATTTGTATTTAGCTGGCCGTAAAACTCTCTGTTCAAATTTTATAAAACTCCCTTACTTTAAAAAATTTTTCAAATTCTTAGTTACCATATTAGATCCGCCATTTTGAATTTTTAAAATGCGACTTCAGATTCGTTATTAGCAACCCGAAAAAGTCCTTGATACCAAGTATTATAAAAATTCGTTAATTTCTAAAAATTTTCAAAATGTTTTGGTGGCCATATTGGATCCGCCATTTTGTATTTTTGAAAGATAACTTTAGACTCGTATACAGTAACCCGAAAAACCCCTTGATACCAAGTTTTATAAAAATCAGTTAATTTCTTAAATTTTTTAAATTTTTGGTGGCCATATTGGATTCGCCATTTTAGTTTAGACTCATGTGACGGTGCACATATAAGTTGCTTTCCATTTACACTGAAACTCAGTTAATTCTCACTTGTGACGTCATAACTCAGTTGAATGCACGTTCCTTTTTATTTTGCTAAGTGAGATTCAACTGAGTTTTTACATGCAATCTGCACAAGTTTGAGAGCGTATGCTTTACTGAGTTTTATAAACTCACATTAAAAGTGAGGTTAAGAACCTGTTGTGTCCTGTTGGAACCTGTGTGTGTTGTTGCGATAACCTTGTCCACACCTTATTATCAAAGTAAGTAAGCATAAAATGATTGTAAATAATTATTAATAATTGTAAATAATTATTGATAAATAATCTTATATATTGTTTTAGTAATGTATCTTTTGCTACGAATAACAGATGGATGGATCACTAATAACGACGGTGATTTTTATGTGGAAGACACCGGTAAGTATTAGTAAAAAAAAAAAAATTATGTAAAATATTAATTCTATTAATACATTTTAGAGCAAAAATGCAGAATATGGGTTCCAAATAATTTAATAGAATTTAATCAAAACAATGAACCATATTTTAAAAATCAAGAAAATAACAACACTAAAAAACCTATAAAAATTATTGACATTAGCTATGAATTTAAAGAAAAAGATGTGAGCAAAGTTGACAATTTGGATGAAAATTCAATCCAGTTTGAAGGAACAAATAGTGTGAATACAGATGAAAATTTAGTCCAGTTCGAAGAAACAACCCAGGGAGAAACACAAGATCGGATATACGTCTATTAGATGTCGGAGCCATCTAGTCTAAAATAATGTCTAGAAATATCTAAATTAGATGCCATGTAATTTTGTGTCATTTATTTCCTTATACAAAATTAAAACTTAATATTTACACAATAGCGATGTATTGTTTATCAAACACTGTTTAGATTACAAATTATCTTTCGACATCTAATAGATGTCTAATAGACTTCTAACAATAAGTAAATATATTAATGCAATATAGCCTCATCAGGATAAAAACACAAAAATTTGGTGGTTAAAAAAATAATCTCATAAAATGTATTTTTGGTCTAATATTAATATTTACTTTGTATTTGCGCGAATCAATTTCTGTCTGTCATGATTTTGGAGATTATAAAATTAATAATGATGTCTACATATATGGTCGATAGCTATACCTGCAAAAAAAAAGAGATAGCATTATGTCTGTCCTCTTTTACCCGAGGCTGTCAGCAGCATATATAATTATAATCGATTATAAATTGTTCTTTAATATTATACACTGCCGGCCAAAAGTTTGAATACACTTGCCTGTACACCGTTCATTTTTATTTAGCAAGATTCCACCGCTTTCTAATAAACTTTTTTGTTTTTTATTAGTTAGTTAAATCTTAATTTATATGAAAAAAATCAATTTGTCTGATTTTTATGAAAAGAATTATCGAAAATATCGCTAAAGTATAACTAGTGGTAGGCAAGTTCGGTGCTCGATAAGAGATATACATGCTTACTTCAAGGTCAGTTAATGTTTTAATGTTTTATTTACGTTTTACGTAAGTCACAATGAGCATTTAAAATTGGTTTTGTCAGTATTCTGTACGGTTGAAATGTGTCTACATCACTAGCAACTAAGAATTCAAAGTTTTTTAAAGTGTTTTTGCACTGATCTAAAAAAATGGGAAAAAACAAAGAAATACCTATGGAAAACGAGGTGCTATTATTGCCTTATATAATGAAGGCATGTCTTATCGAATCATCGCCAAAAAAATGAAAGTCTCATTAAAAGGTATTTAATCAACTATTGCCAGATTCAAAGACACCGGCACCTTTCGTAGCCATTCTCGCACAAGACGTCCAAAAGTAACCACCCGACAGGAAGATCAACATATAGTAGTTATTAGCAAGAGAAATAGACGCTTAACAGCACCGGAAATCCGCGCAGACATCAATAAAACTTGAAAAAATTCAGTATCGCTTACAACTGTGAAGAGACGTTTAAGAATTGCCGGTCTAAAAGGATGTGTTGCAGTGAAAAAACCTTTGCTCCGTCCAATAAATAAGAAGAAACGACTTGAATGGACTCTCCAACATCGAAACTGGACGATAGAGCAATGGAAACAGGTACTTTAGACTGACGAATCCAAGTTTGAAATCTTTGGATCTCGTAGACAAATTTTTGTAAGAAAAAACACCTCTGAAAAAATGACGCCGCAGTGCATTGTGCCCACGGTAAAACATGGGGGTGGTTCTATAATGGTATAGGGTTGCTTTTGTGGCTATGGCATTGGAGATTTTATAAAAATCGATGGTATTATGAGGAAAGAGAACTATAAAAATATTCTCATTCGAAATGCAATACCTTCCGGTGTCAGACTAATTGGCCGTGGCTTCATTTTACAACAAGACAATGATCTTAAGCACAGTTCCCGCCTCTGCCGAAAGTATTTAGAGAATAAAGAAACTGATGGCGTTATCGTTAATATGGTCTGGCCACCTTAATCGCCCGATCTGAACCCAACAGAACTTCTATGGGAAGAGCTTGACAGAAAAATTAGAATCTCCTGTCCATCATCTGCTGGGGAGCTATGGCGACAATTACAAAATGCTTGGTCTTTCATAGAACGAGATACAATAAATAAATTAGTAAAAAGGATGCCTCGACTTGTGGAAGCAGTCATCAAAAAGAAAGGTGGTTTTTTTGATGAAAAGGCAGTTTAAAAGTTTTGTCTCAGAAATTCTTTAAATTCAACTTATTTGTTTTTTTTTTTTTTTTTTAATTATCTATAGTTTTTGTATTATTATTTGATTATTTAAACAAAAATTATATTAATAAAAGTTTTTGTTTCAATAATATCTGGTTTTTTAATGGTGTATCCAAACTTTTGGCCGGCAGTGTGTTATATTAATATTATATATATATATAATATTTTTACGGAAAAATTGTTTTAGTAATTTTGATTTTTGCGGGTGCTATATTGACCAATCAATATCGATCATTTATATGATTGGTTACGTTACCTTTCATACCGCTCAGGCTCAACAAGTATTGCCGCGCGAATGCCGTAACCTATTCATGTGTTCACGGGCTGTGCTGTCTTGTGTCTCGTGTGTGCTGCTATAAAACAGTGAAAAATGGATAATGAAAAGAAACCGGTAAGTGCACGATTTTTTTCCCAAGGAAAAATTGATTGTGCTTTATCTTGTGATTTAATATCTTTGTGTACTTTAAAGTAAAATATTACGCTTTTAGGTTAGTTCGCATTTGCAAAAGTTCGCGTTGCATCGCATTGTACACTCTTTAGTTCTTTTTTCTCTCCAACGCCTGAATGTAAAGAAAGTATACTTTCTTTAATGCGAATTGGCCGCGCTTCTCATGCTCCGCGTGTCTTCTGATTGATTACCGTTGGATGGAGCGACATGTACGATCACGAGGATGATTGTAAATAGACACGGACACACAGTTGGAGAGAGACAGATAGTCATCACGTAATAAAGCACACGTGCAATTTACGAATAATTAAAGTTAAGAGTAAATCAAGTAGTGTGAATAGAGAAGCGGTAATTGTAAACTTTAATTGTCGTTTCTTTGTTTACAGGTAAGATTGTAAATAGTGTAAATAACAATCGTTAAGTAGTGAATAAAATTTCTCCACTTTGTTTACAGAGAAACACACTTTGGTTGAAAATTTATCCCGTACAAATAGTTGTCTTATATGAATATAACGTTGAATATAACGTTCTTCTCATTTTAAGTGCGAATTGTATACAAGTGTACAAAATAGCAACGCAACAATAACAAACCTTTTGTTTGTTTTACTTCTAATAATGTATAAACTCAATTTTTAGATTATACTTCTTTAAAGATTTTGTCAACTTTGTCTTATTAAAATTTTAGATCTAGAAAATATTAGATTATTTTTTATCTTAGAGTATTAGTAAAATTGAACTTAACAAATTTTATAATAAATATAATTAAATATTGTGTATGTATTCGCAAAGAAATTTGAATAATGTAGAAATGTATCGTATAATATATTCTACTGTAGTAATATAAGTACCTACTTTAGAAATCTTATAAATATTATTATATTATATATATTACAATTATGTACTGTGTTAAATGTATATTATGCAGTATTGTTTTAAGGCTCAGTGAAACATATACTAAGAAAAAATACAGCATTGTAGTGTATGCGTCAAATGATATTAAAGATATAAATGCGCAAGCATCCTACAATGCTGTATTTTTTCTCAGTATATGTTTCAGTGATCCTTAAAACAATATTGCATATTATAATAAAACAATGTACTTATGTACTACATATAAATAAATCTGACATTACATTACACGAGGCTATAATTTTGACAGTTCATTAATATATATTAACAATCCGTTGGGTTAAGCCCATATCAGACTACGTATTAAAGATTGAAGATTGGAATTTAATTAATCAGGACAGAAGACTAAAATTTCTTTGTTCTGTTTAGTCAAATTTCAATTTTAATTGTTAATGCATGGTTTGATACGAGCTTTATATAAGTTTTATATAAGGCGTCTAATCAACATTTATAAGACATCTACAAGACGTCTAATAGATGTGTCTAATAGAAACCATTTCGACGTCTACCGAGATGCAAAAATCAACTTATTTTAGATCTATCGAATAGACGTCAACTAGACATCTATTCGACTTTACGTTTCTCCCTGGGAAGTGTGAATGAAAATTTACACTCCACAAAGACAAAAGAAAAAAAAAATACCTGGTCTGTAGATGAAACTCGTGCCTTAATAGGAGCTATAGAAGCACGTTATGATGATATGTATCATGTACATAAAAGAAAAACTTTTTGGTCGATTATTAGTGAAGAACTTGGTAGTCAAAATATTGAAGTAAATAAAATTACCTTACACAATTAATAATAATTAAAAAAGCAATTACTTTATTATTTTTGTGTTTTCAAATTATTACTTTATGACTGTCTGATATAATTTGTTATATTGAATATAATAATCCTAAAATATTTTCTTTAATTTTTAGTTTTCCAAATTAGCATGCAAAAAAAATGGCTTAGTTTAGTGCGTACATATAAAAATACAAAAGATGTGAAATGTAGAACAGGAAGAGGTCCTGTGAAATTCACTTTTTATGATAGATTGGATGAGTTATTGGGCGATTCACCATCGAATGCAAGTCCACATTCATTAGATGTTGATGAATTACAATCGCAAAACAATGAAGTCGAACTTCAAACATCAACACCAACACTGAATTCAGACAGTAGCTTAGAAATACCTTCTTGTTCCATTGATTCATCTTGTTCCATTAATTCATCTTGTATAAAAAAAAGAAAAAATCCATCAATGGAATTAGTAAAAATTAAAAAAAATTTTTTGAAGATAAAATTGAGAAAATGAAAGAAAAAGAAATTAGTAGAAAATTTTATGTCGAAGAAAGCCTGAAATACAAAAAAGAAAAGCTAGATTTATATAAAAAAAAACTGGAAATAGAAAAGAAAAAAGTAAATGTATTAGGAAACTTACAAAATATTTTGAAAGAAAAAAATACTTAGTATTATAAGTTTAATTGAAGTTAAAATAGTCAGTATTATAAGTTTAATTGAAGTTGGCCAGTTAAGTTCTCACAAGTTTTGATTTTAATTCGTACTAAAATTAGTAATCACAAACAATATTTTATTCCATTTATTTATAGTAATAATATATGTAGTGTTGTTACATTTGACATTTAAAGAATTATCTTAAACATAAAATAAAATTAAATTAAAGAAATTTTAAGTTAGGAATTTTAGATTGTCAATGTCAACAACATTAAAACTATATTCAGAAGTTTAGTTTTTATTAATTTATTTTTGTATATTTTTGTATATTTTTGTATATTTTTGTATAAAATATCTGAAAAGAAAGACTAAGAGATTTATGTTTGTTTCTTGTTCACTAATAAAATGTTATTTTTATTTTAAAATACAATGTTTTATTTACTGTTCATTTTTATAAAATATACATATTTAAATAAACATTTTTGCAAAAATTTCGTCTCTTTTTGAACATTTTTCACCTATACCACTTACTCCTGCTGCATCTATCATATCCTCATTACTGTCGACGTTATCATCGATATAAAATTCGTCTTCATTATCTAAACAAATGTTATGTAGCACAGCAGCAGCTGTAATACATTTTACTATTAACGGTAAATCATTATTTTCAAAGAATTTGAGTCTTCTGAACCTTCCTTTCAATAATCCAAAAGCATTTTCGATAACAATTCTTGTTGCAGAATGACGATAATTAAATATTTTTTGATTTGGCGTTAAGTTGCCATTGTCTTTAAATGGACAAATCAACCAATATAAACAAGAATATGCCGAATCTGCCAATAAAAAATTTTTTCCCAAAAATCCATTTATACCTTTTTTATACAAAGACGATTTTTTTTAAAAGGCGACTGTCATGAATGGATCCTGGTTCACCACAGAAAAAATTAATAAATTTTTTTTGATAATCACAAACTCCTTGTATAAGAAGACTATAATCTCCTTTTCTATTATAATAAACGTAATGGTGTTTGGAGACTGGCTTTTTAATTTTTATATGGCTCCCATCTATAGCTTCAACTACTCCGTCAATTCCCTGCATTTTAAAAAATTCTGATTTGACTTTGTGTAATCGTTGACCAGTGGGCCATACAATATACTGTCCACTTTTTTTTACTAGAAAATCTATTATTTTCCTAATAATACGATGACAGGAGCTTTTGGTAACATCAAATCTGTCGGAACATTGTCGAAATGTCTCGGTATTGGAAAAATACCAGAGGGTCATTAAAAATGCTTTTCGTGCACATATCTTTTCTCTTCCAATATTATGTTGAGGTAAAACATCTTCATTTTCAATCATATCTAAAATTTATGCAAAATGTTAAATTTATTTATCGGTTAAGTTTAGTTTATCAGTTTAGTTTAGTTCAGTTTATTTATCAGTGGATTATCATATTTACTTATTATTAGATCAGCAGTTGAACGATTTAGTCGAAAATGCTCTTTAAATTCTTTGTCATCGTATTCTTTCACAGTTTCCATAAAAGTAGTTATTCGATGTAACTTTCTTCTAGGAGGATTTGATGAGTCGGAACAATCCGAGGATGACGATTCAGAAAAAAAAAAATTTTTTTATTTATTCGAATCTGTACTAGTCCAGTTCGATTCTGAATCGTCTTCTGAAATCTAATGGTATATGATATTTAAGTAATAGCATGATATTTAATGTATATTTAAGTAATAAACAATTAGCATCTATTAACTTACCTTCATAATAATATTGGAAATAAAAGTAGTCATCTTTAGTTTAAAATCAACTTACAATAGTTATGACATTTAGAATAATTTGAGGTTATTGAGAATATTCTCACTTGTTGCGCGTTCCTTTTACGTACTAAACGATGACGTCAATATCTGAGTATAAAATACTCACCTAATTTTACACTCAGTATCACTTGTGTGAAAATGGAAAGCAACTATAAACAGAGCACAGATAAACAGAGTACTCGAAAGTGTTAATTGGAAGAGAAAAACGTCGAATGAATAATCGCTACACTTGAATAATTACCGTTTTTATTATTTTTTTTCGGTTTTCTGAAATTTTAAGTATGATCTAATTGAATTTAATAATTTTGCCACGCGCCATTGGAAAGCTTACATTTTTCTGTAAATTTTAAGATTTTTTCAAAAATTTTTAGATCAAATAGAAAATGGGCAGCATGGGTGTAAAGTTGAGAAAGAATGCCCCATATATATATATATATATATATATATATATATATATATATATATATATACACATATATTGAATAAATAGTTATCTTTATTTTGTATTTTATGTGATAATGACTGAAATAATGAGAGTATATATCTATGGGCGTATGCCCAAAGGATTTGTTCGACTCGGTTGAAAGTTTTAAGAGACCAATTTTTGTTAGAAAAATATAAATTTATTTTTCTCGTCAGAGAATGAGTATATGTACAAGTTGTGTTGTGTTTAAATTAATTGATTGCGCCAGAGGCGCTTTCTCGGTAAAGGTGTAAGACCGAGAATTAAAAGAAAAATTGACGGGCGCGGTAAGAAATTACCGGCCGCGTCTTGGTATACTGAACGGGTCCTAAAAAGGACGGTTCAATTGAATCCGCTCGTTGTAGCCCCTTTCCCGGCGTCGGTGGAACTCCGTTCGGAAAGTGGTCTTCCGTCTGACAACTGCTCTCTGAGCAGGCTCTCGGTGGCGAAGTTTGGATCGCCACGGAACGAGTTTCCGGTGTGCCGGTAGCTGTCACCGTCTCGGCTCTCGGTATTACGGAATGCTCCGTGTACCGAGGAGAGAGAGGTCTCTGAATTCGGATGTCGCCTGGTACTAGAGTGTCCCTTGGTGGCCGAGTCAACCGGACGCAGAACTCTAGTGGAATTAGCTTCCACGCTAGAGTCTGAGGAGGTGACGGCGGTATTGAAGCTTCAGCGGGCCGCTTAGTTGAAATGTGCGGCCGATGCTGGGACTCTGTTTTCCTTTTACGTGCCTTGCGAGGCAGCGTGAGAAAAACTGCGAGACAATTTGCCTCTGGTTAAGTTCTGCTAAAACAGAGTATGACTAAGATCAAGGGCCCTTGGAGAGAGCTCGCCTTGAAGCGAGTGAGTGAGTGAGTAAAGATCTGCGGAAAAGCTCTTTTATATTGCTTCGATCGAAGCTTGATCGCGAGAAAGCTCTTCACCGCCTCCGCAACCTAGCGGTGTCTCCGCAAGCTCATAACTCGGTAGAAGGCCTGCGGCGCGTAGCGGCGCCGCGGCGTATTATGCCGCGTCAGTGTAGCGGTGTGGCGGTGAGCCGCCACAATATCATTTCAGTTACATAAAATACAAAATAAAGATAACCATATTCAATATGTATATGTATGTATTGAATAATTAATTAACTTATTTATTTATTTTATATTAATTACGTAAGAATAAAAATAGGGAAAGCATATAACATATTTTTCCAATTAGATATATACTATTATACATACATTTTTCAAATCAAATATTTTATCATATCTAATTTATATCTATTAGACACCTTGTATAAGTCTATTTCGTCTCGTATGTACACACGTGGACAGGAATGCCTTCTCACATAAAGTTACACGCGTCTAGCCTGACATGTCAGGCATACCGGACATGCGTGCTTCACCTCTCAATATTCGTGCATTATAACTGTAGATATTCGAAAAACGGCAACGTCGTCTCAGAGCGGGAAAATGTAATTGACAGTTCATAGTTTGACGTATCCGTGTTTGACACATGTCAAAGTGCACAATAACTGTAGTATCATTAGTATCACAGAATTAAAACGTATAGGTAAGTGAAAATTAATTACATTTTAACATATGGCAATATAAAACTAAAATAAATTTAATCACACAAAACTGTTATTATTTAGAAAAACTGCTCCATGCTAAAAAAGTTACTGCATATTAGTTTTCAATAATCTTACCGTAATACTTTTATGCACAGAATAATGAGACAAATCAATTGGTGAAAAGAAAACGTATAGTTGACTTTAAGAAAAAGTACGCAGCTGCACATTTTGCAAATTGCATACTTTTTCTTAAAGACAACTATGCGTTTTCTTTGCACCAATTAATTTGTTAATTGCTTTTATTAATTAATTGATTTAATTAATGTAATTTATTTATAATTTTTTATTAACTATGAATTTCTATGGACACAGATTCATCTAATTCAGAAAAATGTGGACAAACAGAAAAATGTATAATTATTATATTCTATTATATATATAATTATTTATACATAATTATTTATATATAATTATTATTTATATATAATTATTTATTATATTAAATTTAATAAAACAATATTATATATAATAAAACATTTATTAACACAATTTTAATACAAATAAAACATTTTAAGTACAATAATATTTTATCTTTTGAACAACTTATTTACATTATACATACATTATATATACATATCTTTATATTTTTTTATTAGGTAGGCAGGCAGGATAATTGGATTACATCATATCAATATAATAGAAGAGAAATTACACGCAATACACACATTATAGGAACCATTAGTTGCATTATGGATATGAAAATATGAAGGAGAGGTAAATAATTTAGAAAATCATCGAAAGAACAACACGAGTCCGCATAGAACAACACCGGAACAAGATCAAGAAATTGTTAGAAGAATAGATGAAAACCCGTTTGATGCAGCAGCTACAGTGCTACGCAATGGAGATATAAATATTTCTGCGAGAACAGTAAGACGCCGTTAAAACGCTGCACATATTTACCCACATCCTGCAGCAAAAAAAATTGAATTAAAACCGGAACATACAATAGAATACAAAGGACACAATTTGCCAGAGAATATTTAAACACAACTCAAGAAGAATGGAATGCTGTAGTATGAATGAATGAGAAAGTTTTTTCATCTACAGAAGATGGGCGATATCGCGTCTCGCGTCCACATGGAGAACGTTTGAATTCTAAATACCTTCTTCCATCAGGATATAGCGGAAGAATATCAATAGGATTTTGGGGAAATATGACTTCTACTGGATTACTACATCTTGCAGAAATAACACCAAGAATGAATGCCAAAGAATACGTAGAAATATTAGAAGAAGTATTAAAATCCGGCGTCAGACGCGTCTCCCCAAAAGAACAGTACCTGATAATAAAAATAGTACAAGACAATACAGAAGATTCGATGTCCAGCAAAATCTTCGAATTTAAATTCCATAGAAAATGTTTGGTGCCAGATGAAGTCTCGTAGATAGCTGGTTAATAACTAGAGAAGTCTTAAGAAATGTGCACAAAGGAACCAATTATCTTCATGGCCAGACTGTTTCCGGAAACAGAATAAGTATCAATATTATTAAAATGTACTTAATATTTACACTTTCTTTTTCTTTTATTTTTATTTATATACTAACACTTACTATGTTCAATATTTCATCAACATGTTGATACACGTTCACTGATCAAGACCTTAGAACCTATTTTAATCAGCAAATAGTGTTTCTGAAATACAAAATAAGAATTAAAATTATTAAAACATGTATTTATTTACATTTCTCTTTGATTAATTTTATACTGATATACTTACTAATATGGTATCCAGTATCCATCGCTTGCGATGACTAATTCTAATCGTCTTCGCATTGAGCTTATTAAATTTTGCGCATAGTCCGGCTGCAAAGATAGTTCGTTCCACACTTGCTACACATGATTCCTTAACGCTTCTCTATTTTGTAATTGGCCAGCTATCCATTTTTTCTTCATTTGGGCCCAAACATTTTCTATCGGAGATTTTAAATCCGGAGATTTTGCTGGCGATGGAATCTGCTGGATATCCGGATTTGCATCAAACCATGCTTGGACTAATCTGGAGGTATGGACGGCACTATTGTCTTGTACTATTTTTATTATCGGGTACTGTTCTTCTGGGTAGACGCGTCTGATACCGGGTTTTAATATTTCTTCTAATATTTCTACGTATTCTTCGGCATTTATTCTTGGTGTTATTTCTAAAAGATCTAGTAATCCAGTAGAAGTCATACTTCCCCAAAATCCTATTGATATTCTTCCGCTATATCCTGATGTAAGAACGTATTTAGGATTCAAACGTTTTCCATCTGGACGCCAGACGCGATATCGCCCATCTTCTGCAGATGAAAAAACTTTCTCATCCATCCATACGACAGCATTCCATTTTTCTTGAGTTGTGTCCAAATATTCTCTGGCAAATTGCATCCTTTGCATTCTATGCTGGTTTTAATTCAATTTTTTTTTGCTGCAGGATGTGAGTGAATATGTGCAGCATTTAAACGGCGTCTTACTGTTCTCGCAGAAATATTTATATCTCCATTGCGTAGCACTGTAGCTGCTGCATCAAACAGATTTTCATCTATTCTTCTAACAATTTCTTGATCTTGTTCCGGTATTGTTTTCTGCGGACCCTTGTTGTTTTTTCGATGATCTTCTAAATTATTTACTCCTCCTTCTTCATATTTTCTTATCCACAATGCAACCGTTCGACGGCTACATTCCATAATGCGCGCAATTTCTGATCTATTATGGCCTGCACGGTGAAATCCAATTATCTTGCCCCTGTCTGCTGGTTTTAAATTTTCGAAGATATTTCGCTGCATTATAAATTTTTTGCTCAAACTTTAAATATTTGTATGTGTTACTATAACAACATATAATTACACAAGGTGTCTACATGGAATGTATATGTAAAAGATGTTTAAAAGATAAAATATTATTGCATTTAAAATGTTTTATTTGTA
The DNA here is from genome assembly GCF_040581485.1 of Linepithema humile. NCBI lineage: Eukaryota > Metazoa > Arthropoda > Insecta > Hymenoptera > Formicidae > Linepithema > Linepithema humile. Next base: position 13,863,308 of record NC_090132.1, read on the forward strand.
TTAAAATTGTGTTAATAAATGTTTTATTATACATAATATTGTTTTATTAAATTTAATATAATAAATAATTATATATAAATGATTACATATATAATATAATTTAATAATTATACATTTTCCTGTTTGTCCACATTTTTCTGAATTAGATGAATCTGTGTCCATAGAAATTCATAGTTAATAAAAAATTATGAATAAATTACATTAATTAAATCAATTAATTAATAAAAGCAATTAACAAATCAATTGATGCAAAGAAAACGCATAGTTGTCGTTAAGAAAAAGTATGCAATTTGCAATGTGCAGCTACGTACTTTTTCTTAAAGTCAACTATACGTTTTCTTTTCACCAATTAATTTGTCTCATTATTCTTTTTTTTTTCTTTTTTTGGTTTGAAGGCCAGAAGGGCCCCCTCCCGGGACGAGGAAATCTTCGACAAGACACACTCCCGTCGTGCAAGGACTGAGGATTGCTAGCCCTCAGCCTGACGGGAAGTAGTGTCGGATTCACAGCCTGTCCTAACATTGGTCAGGAACAGACTGTGCCCACCGACTAAAACCTCGTCCCGGACAAATCCATCGTGCGACGCCATATTAGGTGAGGGTCAGGGATTACGATCAAGCGCATGCCTCCTTCCCCTCCCCTAGGCTGATCCTGGTAAACGGATCCTGACCCCAACGGTCCGGTATTGTTCCGGACTTCCATAACCCCGCTACCACCTTCACGGGCCCGACGAGGGTCTTGGTTGGGGAGAACCTGACCTGTCAGGTTCCCGCCCCCGTGCCTTTTTCAGTTCCGCCTGAGGGGAACTGGTCGAGTCCTCCCTCGGCCTCTTCGCCTCCCCCGTACCCATCGTCTCCATCTCCATCTCTGGAGAGAAGAGGGGGGCATAGGGGGGCAATTGAGTGGACTTCTCGCCCATATCGCCACTAGTAGCGGCGATGCCACCGCGTACTTCTCGTAATGGGGGAATAGGCGGACAGATTACACTCCCCATTCTGTGTCCCGAAGGCCGACCGTTGAGGGCACATATAGGGCAATGCGGCCTCTTTTTACAAGAGCCCGCGCTATGTCCCTCCTCACCACACCGATAACAGCAGCGGGCCCGATCCACGTTGGATGGGCACCGCTGCTAAACATGTCCGCGACCCAGGCAACGGAAGCACTGGGCCGGACGGCTCTGAAGGAGCTCCACCTTCACTGAAGTCCACCCAATGTCCACTGAGCCTTTCTCAGCGAGCTTCAACGCCGCGTCCGCAGGGCACTGGGCCCAGACCAGGTTAAGGCCCGTGGTCTGTACCCTTCCCATCCTCACCTCGTCCGCTTGGCAACTACCCTCCTTGGCAATTGCGACGGCAACCTCTTCTGGAGTGATCGCAATCTCCAGGCCAACGAGTCGGATATCCATCCTTCTCGAGGGCCTGGAGATCTTGACCTCCACCGGTAGGTCCTTCGTTGCCTCCCTCATCCTGAAGGCCAGGGCATCCGCCTTCATTCTGGACTGTTCGCCAGCAATTTCCAGAAGAATTCCTCCGTTCCTCGCCTTTCTCATCTTAAGAGACTTGATGTTAAAGTCCTTGAGATCGATCCTATCCTTCGCTGCTCGCATTACGTCCACATAGCCGTCAGCGGTGGTATTAATTGCCACCGCAGCAGTCCGCGGGAGCTTTTTCCTCGCCTTGGCGTAAGAAGGACCGCCCTTCTTGGGCTGTGTCACCTGCGCCGTCTTCTCCTTGGTAGAGGGGGGAGGGGGTAAAGGAGGCCTACGTGGTCTCTTCCCCTTTTTCCCTTTGCCTCCTTTCACTGTGATCCAGGGGGTTTCCGTCTCCCTAGAGGGAGGTACAGGTCCCCCTGTCGGTAAATCCCCCTCTGAGATAACCTCCACCTCACGGGAGGGATATCCGGGGGGGTGCGGCACTGGACTCCACCTTCCTTTTCTTTTTTTTCTTCTTCCCTTTGGGGCCCATCTCTTGTGTCGGAGCAGGAGCAGCTCGTCCACCCAACTCGAGACGTGCGATCCGGTCCTCCATCTTCTTCAGAGTTTCCATCACGGAGACCAACGAACTGTTGACATCCGTGAGAACTCCCAATCCTGCCCCACCAACGTCCGAGGTCCGACGAAGGACTTCAACCTCCGACTCTAAATTCAAAGTGGGGTCGATCAGAGTGTCGGATGCGGCATCCGTGCCACCTCCCCAGTCCGACCGCCCCATCGGGTCCCTACCAAGAGTAGGGGACCTTGGATCCCTAATAAGGGGCCCCTCCGGATTAGGATTCTTGGCCTTCTTATCCTTGAGGAAACGTATAGCACTCTCTGCTTTGGCCAGCTTCCTCAACAGGTTCTCATTTTAAGCCCTGTAGGCCGTATTATCCCCCTCCAAAGTATTTACTCGGGACCGCCAATATCCCGGATCCCCCACCTTGTCCGCCCTGTTAGAAAGGGTCCTCAAAACATGTCTCAGAAGATACACATTCACCTTTATTGAACCGCTAAGGGATCCCTTGATGTTAGTGGATGTCATCCTCGCGTGCTCAATCTCGTCAAGGCATTTGTCGGCATGTACGACAATCTCCCTCGATGTTTCTCGCTCCATCTGTTTGAGACGATGCTCCGCATTGCCTCTCTGACCTCCAGTGAGAGGTAGAAGGGGGAACCTTTAACATGGAGGTCCCCGCAGCCTCCTCCTCTTCCTCTGTCAGTGGAAGGTTCTTGTCCTTCTTCTGGACCTTTCCCTTTCCAATTCCCTTCATTCCCATATTGGACAGGGCCTTAAATGGACCTGACCCATCCTTCCTGGGCCTACCCTGGGCCCTATGTAGTTCCGGGGGACGAAACGGTCCCTGGGAATATTGCCCTCCTCCGCTGGTGCGAGAGGTAGGCCTGGAAGGGCCCGCTTCTTCGCCCGAATCCTCATCTCCCCAGTCCGGGTCCCCTGCTCTGCTAAGAGCGCGTGGGGTGGCGTCTTCCTCTCCGGAGGAGTCGACCACATCCACCACCTCCATGGCGGATTCCTCCTCCTCCTTTTTCTTCCCCTTTTCAGGATCTGACCCCCTTTCCACGGTAATGGTACCAGGGGCCAACCTTTCAAGGGACGTAACCCTGGGTGCCTGATCCGAGTCCGAAGAGTCCGAGCCAAGCAATGTCTTTAACATCTTACTCTTCCTCTGCCCTTTTTTAAACTCAGGGGGGCCAATTCCACCCCTAAGTCTAATGGGGGTATAGTCCACTTTCCGCGGTGTCCCTCGCCCCAATTGTCCAAATAAATACGGTCTACCCTCGTCCTCAAGGAATTTCATAGCCCTAATAACTTCTTCTTTTTTTTCAGATCTTCCCCCAGAAGGTCGACGCTCGCCGCCAGGACAACACATGCACTAAGGTAAGCATACTTTTCTTTTTCAGATTCCTTATCCCTATAAGCACCCCTATATTTGGCCCAAATAATGACATCAGCCATTTCCTTCTTCAAAAAATGAAGTGTGCTCTCTTCATCCAGCATTCTCTCCGACTCCAGAATGTCCCATGCCCTTTTAGAATTGCATATGCAGTTATCTTTGCCACATTCCAGTCTATCCGTAATAAAACAGAACATTCTACACAGGTTATACACCAATGTCCTGTGCTTCCCCGGACACTTACGTGTCAGAAGGACAGTCTGTCTGAACAGCTCATACGCTGAACCGATCACTCTGTTGACCACTGAGCTCGGTAAACACTCAATGATCAGCCCGTCGCTGGATGACGACGCAGCAGGAGCCGGGACAGGACTCCTACTACGCCGGTCCCTGGAGGTCCGAATCCCCTGAGACGGTAAATTTGTTCCTTGTTGATCAGCCATTGTCCATATAGATAAACTTGGTTTGTTAACAGTGTGTCCTTCACCGGATTTTATATCGGAGTTTTTCCTCTCTTAGACCGACTGCCTACCCCAGACTTACGAGCTCGATCTACCCGGGTCTTTTTACAGAGGTTTTTCCTCCTTCGCAGCCCGTGATAGTGTCACCACACTATCACCGGCCCCCGACCCCACAAACTGGGGTTACGGTATGTGACGCTTTCGCCCCCCCCCCCCTCCTCGTGCAATAGGGGCTCGACCATTATGCCGGAGCACCGGCGTGCTAACGAGGCTGGTCAGGCCCCGGCTTTTTTATCGAGGTAATGCTCCTCTATCCTGGGGGTGTGTTTTCCAAAAACACACCTATCGAGTCCAGGCACCCGGGCGATTAAAGTCAGGGCCGCCAACCCCTACCGGCTAATCGGGACAAGTCCCTTGAGGGGTAGCCGGACCCCCGTTCTCTCCTAAGAAGGAACTGTGCGCTCTTAGCACCGCAGAAACACCTTTTCAGGTATTCCCACGGTGAGCCCTCTCACCACGACAAGGTGGCGCACAACGAGAAGGTGTCTCATTGTTCTGTCATTATTCTGTGCATAAAAGTATTACGGTAAGATTATTGAAAACTAATATGCAGTAACTTTTTTAGCATGAAGCAGTTTTTCTAAATAATAACAGTTTTGTGTGATTAAATTTATTTTAGTTTTATATTGCCATATGTTAAAATGTAATTAATTTTCACTTACCTATACGTTTTAATTCTGTGATACTAGTGATACTACAGTTATTGTGTACTTTGACATGTGTCGAACACGGATACGTCAAACTATGAACTGTCAATTACATTTTCCCGCTTTGAGACGACGTTGCCGTTTTTCGAATATCTACAGTCATAATGCACGAATACTGAGAAGTGGAACACGCATGTCCGATATGCCTGACATGTCAAGCTAGACGCGTGTAACTTCATGTGAGAAGGCATTCCTGTTCACGTGTGTACATCATACAGCCATACGATAGAATTTCAATTGCGAGAAAAAAGGTTAAATGACCTTATAAATTATCCGATAAAACATAAACAGACCACACGTGTAGTAAATTACTAACTAAAAAAATACGTATTTCTTAAAATCTGCCAGTTTACGAATAAATCGTCTTTAGCTCTCTTTTCTAAACTGTCAGCTGACGTTAGATCGTCTTTGACAATATTTCTTAAAATTTGCCAGTTCACGAATAAATCGTTTTTAGCTCTCTTTTTTCTAAACTGTCAGCTGACGTTAGATCGCCTCTAACAATATTTCTTAAAATCTGCCAGTTCATGAATAAATCGTTTTTAGCTCTCTTTTTTCTAAACTGCCAGCTGACGTCAGATCGCCTCTGACAATATTTATTAAAAATTGTCAGCTGACGTTAGATCGTCTCTGACAATATTTCTCTAAATCTGCTAGTTCACGAATAAATCGTCTTTAGCTCTCTTTTTTCTAAACTGTCAGCTGACGTTAGATCGCCTCTGACAATATTTATTAAAAATTGTTAGCTGACGTTAGATCGCCTCTGACTATATTTATTAAAAATTGCTAGCTGACGTTAGATCGTCTCTGGCTTTTGTAATTCTAAATTGCCAGTCCACGAAAAAACCGCCTCTGGCTTGTCTTATTTTATATTGCCAGTCCACGAGAAAATCGCCTCTGGCTTGTCTTATTTTATATTGCCAGTCCACGAGAAAACCGCCTCTGGCTTCTCTTATTTTATATTGCCAGTCCACGAGAAAACCGCCTCTGGCTTGTCTTATTCTTTATTGTAAGATATTTTTATATTCATATAAAATTATCTATATTATCTATATTCATATCAAAATATCTTTCTAAAAAATTAACATCATTTTGTATACTCTTTTTACAATAAATGTATATGATATATGCCATATTTTTTATTTCTAAAGCATGAAATATAAAGATATTTTTAATTTCTTGTGTCTATTATTTGTAAAAAAATCTTGATAAAAGAAACAACATTAATTTTGTGACTTGCAATAATCTGTTTCAATATATGCTTCTTTTAAATACTTACAATTAGCCTTATTTTATGTGATTAATTTGATATTTAAAATACGTATTAAAATTGAAAATGTATTTTTATTACAGTAGAAAAAAAACATTCTTGTCTTACAACAGAGAGAAATGGCAAAATATAATATTGTCTAAAGTACAGTCCAATAAAAACTGTTAAAATTGAACATTTTATAAAACCACTGTAATTCATGAAAAATCAGAACTGTTATTTTAAAAATATAGATATATTTCGACTGTGTGTTTTAAACTGCACTACACATTCAAAAATCACAGAATAATTTTATTTCTGCAAAGTTGTGTATGTCAGTGGAAAAGTGATTTATTTGTTATTACATATACATGATATTTAACCATTCGTCTCTAGTGTAAGACTACAATGTTTTTTTTTTCTACTGAATTAAAAATTTATTTTATATTTAATGTGTATTTTAGATACCAAGGTAAACGCATAAAATAAGGCTAATTGTAAGTATTTAAAAAAAGGTATATATTGAAACAGATTATTGCAAGTCACAAAATTAATATTGTTTCTTTTATCAAGATTTTTTACAAATGATACATACAAGAAACTAAAAATACCTTTATATTTCATGCTTTATAAATAAATTATATGTCATACGTCATATAACTAATATACAATATAAGTTATATGACATATACATTTATTATAAAAATATATACAATATACAAAATGATATTAACTTTTTACATAGATACTTTGATGTGAATATATATAATATGGAGCACCTAATATACATAATATATACACATGAAGCACATAAATAAAAGTATTTTACAGAAATTAGAATATAAATGTATGTAACTAAATAATGTGAATGTTTGCAAAAATGTTGCAAAATTTATGTATTACGTACACTTTTATCCTTCAGAGTGCCTTTAACCCATTTTTTTCAGCCGGGTTTCGTAGCACATAACACAAACACACACACACACAACTAACCTAAAAGATTCTGTATATGACAGATAGCACTGAGAACTGTATCGCTTATATTGCCTCTATCCCAAAATCCAGGAACTAATCTGCTGCTCTTTTTAACTTTATTATCGTCTATATTGCTCGCATTCTTCAAGATCTATAGAGAGAAGGTTATCTCAGGAAAACCGGTTGTGGGCGAGGGACGATGAAGTAAGGGGGGAGCTAGAAACAGCTTGATGGCGAGGGGCGATGAAGGAAGGGGAGAGCATGATGATCTCATCGACAAACAATAGTTGTCTCTCTCTTTCAAAGTTCTTCCTTTTTTAACTGTTTCTAAAGCCTTGTGTCCACGATGCTAGAACTCGGTCCGAGATCTCGGACCGAGGGAAAGTTACTAGAACTCGGATCATGTACACACTGAACTTGGATGCAAAACTCGAATAAGAAGCTCGAACGAAAAAATGCGTTGCGTCCCATTTTTCGGTACGAGTTATTGCGAGTTATTAGATTTTACTAGTTTCTTTTACTATCTGTCAAGACAAAATATAAGATACTTATAGTGATACGAGATACTGTGAACAATATAAATAATATTTTAGTAAGTAATTATAGAATTGAAAAAATAAGAGAAATATAATTCTTAAATAAAATAAATTAATAAGATTAATAATTAATAAGATTTACATAAGTAGTTATTATTAGTTTTAATGCAGATTAAATTAGACATTAAAAATATATTATAACCTATATATACATATTATTTTTCAAGAAAAGTATAATAATATATAAAATTGATTTTCAGAAAAAACTTCTTTTATAATAAAAAATGGATAATAAGGAAAATGTTAAAATTTTATTAATGTTATATCAACAACATTCTTGTTTATATGTTACAAAAAGTGTTGATTATCATAATCGTATGAAACGAGATCAAGCTTTACAGATAATCTGTAATCAGTACAAAGAATTAATAGGACAACCACTAACAACTAAAATTGCAAAAAAAAAATTAATAATTTAAGATCACAATATCTGGACCATCTAAATAGTATAAAACATTCGAAATCAAGCGGTGCATCACTTGATGATATCTATAAACCAACTTGGCAATATAACATAGATCAGAAAATCATCGTAAAGAATCGTAACTCGATTACAACGCTAACTATATTCAGCCAAGTATAAATATTATTGTTTGAGGACTCGGACCGAGATCTCGGATTGAGTTCTAGCATCGTGGACACAAGGCTTAACTCTGTCACTCGCTCTCATTATTGACTTTCATATGTCAGTTTAAGAGGTTATATAGTAAAAATCGAAGATACGTATATTAATTATTTTGTCTGTTATTTCCCCTAACATATTCAAATGAACAAAACCGAAGAAATAATTTAACCCACATAACCTAAACAATATTTCTTTTATCTAAATACATACAATTTTTATATTTTATTAGCAAATATTTGAAAATTGTTAACACTTTGTAAATTTTATCATATAAATATTCACATTTGCAATGTTGAAACATATATTACAATTTCATTATTTAAGTTGTATCATAATAAATTTGTGTATGATGCTTTTTATATTACCCTAGAATTGTACTTACATTTATGAATTTCAGTTACAATTTCTTGACAATTTTTGAGGTTTTCACAATTAAATATAAAAAATAAATTTTTTTATAGTATTTCTTTTGTAAATAATGCATATAAACAGTAAATATTATTTTAAAAATAATTTTTAAATATGTACTATTTTTTCTTTTATTTTACTACTTTACAAATGATGTTTTTTGTGTATATCCCCAAATTATATTTTATTTTCATTGATATTACAGTCTAAATACGAGTACAAAGCAATTTGTATTACAAATGCATCTGTTGCAGCGATATTTAACATTATAAACGTTAAATATCTAGCGCTATAATTTGCAATATATGTAATTCATAGCGCCTTTCTAATTTACTTTTCAATTTTTATTACACAATTTCCAGTGCTATTAATATTTCACAAAATAAAAGTATTTTTTCGATAAAAACTCAAAGCATTTCTATATTAAAGGAGCGAGAGAGAAAACACTAAAGCGTGCGAGAGAGACAGCTACTGTTTGACGATGAGATCATCATTGCCTCTCTTGCCGCTCGCCCCGCTCAGCATTTGCCCCTCTTGCCGTTCGTCCCGCACAGCATTAGCCCCTCTTGCCGCTCGTCCCTCTTTGCGCATGAGGTAACCTTCTCTCTATATATCTTGCGCATTCTTTGCATAATTGTAATTCGCATTTTAAAATTACATCTCTGAACTCAATTTGAACGGTTTCCTGTTAATCTTTGATATACTCTTTCGGCCAGTACACTCGTTTTGCATGTACAAACTGTATAATTTATATAAAAAATAAATATTTGTATGCATCGACAGCTTGTCGATAAAATTTTCAAATTTTTTTTTTTTTTTTTTAAACTAGTACTTGCCGATGTATTAGCGTATGTACTTTAACCACACAAGAGGATTTGTAATTCTATTGAAGCAATAAAAAATGCCATGTTAATTACAAAATTGAAACTCGATCGGTAAGAAAATGTAATTCAGCATCCTCTTAAACCACAAACTAAACTGTATATAGACACTGACGAAGAAATAAATATATTTCTCAGAACAAGGTTTTATCTTTTCTCGCCAGTACGAACACACGCTATAATTATTAATGCATGTTTATATAACATTATACTACTATAAACATCTTATGCATTATCTGATTATATGGTTTATTGCGAAATTTACAACTCAAAATATTATAACAGAAATGTTCTGGAGAAATTAAAAATTAATAGTAATTATAATTTTTTTTAATTTTAAGTAGTATTTTTTGAAATGTAAGGATTTGAAGTTAAATAAATGTAGTTTATAATTGGCCAACTTTAAATTCTTATATCTCAACTACTGTTCGAAATTTGCGAAAAAATAAAATTGCAAATGCTTTTATGTCTTAATTTGTCTTCTGACTATATTTTATTTCTCTTGTTGTATTGAATTATTGTATTGTGATGAAACTCATAATAAAATATTAAGTTTAGGAAAGTTATAAGAAATTTTATGTAACAAACTTATATAATAAAAATTTATATAATAAAAAAATATTTAAAATTTTCTTTCAATATTTTGTCTAAGAATTTTTTTTCCGTTTAAAAAATTAAATATTTAATAGTAATAAAATATGAAATTTAATTTGTTGAATTAAAGAGTATTTAATTTGGTCACAGGTTCAAAAATCTAAAACATGTTAATAAATCGAATATGTATATGTATAATAGTCAAAATTTGTAAACTTAAGACATGTTAATAAATCGAAGTCTAATTGAAAAATGTATTTGTATATTATATACACATAATATTAGAACGTATTACAAAATATCAATTAAATAGTAAAATATTATGACTATAGACATAGTAAAATAAACTAAGTATAGTTCAGAATACTTTTTTCTAAAATTAGATAAAAAAGGAGAAAAAATCTAGATAAAAATGTTTTCTCTCTCTTTTTATTCAATTTACTGTAAACATAAGGAGCAATATTTATATTTAAGATTGTCGTCATTTTCTTAAGATACTAATATGGCTTTCTAATTAGTTTATAGTATTTTAAGATGATCTTAAATATAAAAATGAAATATGAATACTGCCCAACAAAATTTGTCTAGCTTTTGAAATTTATTAAAATTATGTAAAATATAAAATTTGAAACTTATTAAACCTTTAAAATTTATTAAAAAATTAATAATCGTATTAATATAAAGCAAATAGAGCAAGAGCTGGAATCCAGTTGAGTCACACTCACTGCCGTGAACACATGTCATATTTTGAATTTCTCTTTACATAGTTTTGACGGACCGTTCAAGTTAAATGGTCCGTGGCTTCACACATATATTATAAGACTAACTACAAATAATGTACGACCCGTAGTATTAGAGGATGCGTTTCCTAAATCAAAACTACGTTTGGAGAGCGTTTTGTGTATATTAATTGTTCTCATCAACGCTTCTCTACTTTTGTAAAAAATTTTTTTTGTGTTATCAATTTTTACATTGAAGATGGCCACATTACTTGACCGAAACGTATGTAATAATTTGTAATAAAAATTGAATTTTTGAGCAACTCGATTTAGCTCTTGCTCTATTTGCTTTATATCAACACGATTATTAATTTAATTAAGGAAGAGCAATAACCTAATATTAATTGTTAATTTTTATTAAAAAATGTATCTCGTAAAATTATGCATTCTTTAATTTATACTAGCAACTTTTTTAAAAATAAGGTCTCACGAGGAAAAGATTTTATTATTCTTTAAATTTATTTTTTATAAAAAATTTTTCTTTTAGTCCGCGTGGCAATATAAAGACAGTTTTAATAACTATAATGAACAGCATAAAGGTTGTTATGACTAGTCCTTAAAACAACTGTTATATCGCTACAATTGCAGTATATATAATTGTAGCGACATATCGGTTGTTTTAACGACAGTATATATAATTTTAGCGATAATGGTTGTGTTACGTCCTGTACGGACCTTTCCCTTGCACAAGTTTCTCACGACCAGTCGGGAAAATTCAAAGAAACGTTCCGAAAATATTATTTTAATGATTTAAGATCCCGAATGTACCATAATAATCTTTTAAGTCTTCAATCGAAAATTTGTCGAGATAAGACACGCGACCGCGATAGTAGACTTTGAATTTTCGCCGACAGAAAAGCCGACGGAACGATATACATGTCATTCGAGCAATCCATTTATTAATTTTCAAACAACCTTTTTTATCTTATTTTTATTAACAACCCCTCGGAAGGAATGTCTCCCTTCCAGAACCCAAAATTTCGAGTATAAAAGGAAGACACCCACCCGTGAAAGCGGCAGTTAAGCAGTTTTTAGTTAGAGAGTCAGCCAGTTAGTAGAGAGAGGCTTTTAGTATTACCCGAACAGTTTGAATATTGGGACTTAGAAACAATTCGCAACATTTTTAAGTGACTGTAAGAGTTTGTAATAAAATAGATTCAGTAAAGTGTCTGTTAAAACTATTCGATCTCTTTTCTCGTGTACAACCTACACCCTACCTAGCACCCAACCACCCAGTTATCTCTCTGAATCAGCACTCAGAACTATTTGCTCCGGTGCGGACCACCGCACGTTGTACTTGGTTTCTGTATCCCCGCTAATCGTGGTGCGGACCACCGCACGCTTTTAGCCTGGAATTTTCAGATTGACGACATTATCCTTCATGCCCAAATCTAAGACGCGACGTGGGGGAGTAAAATACCGTGCGCGCCAATTACTTCTCCAGTACACGAGACCGGTTACGAAAGACAATTCAGAATACATCGGTGTTCAAAGAAATTATTTTGACTACGAATACGAGGATCTGTGCAACGCCTCCGATCAGTTTTCCCGGCGCGAAGGATATAACGCTCATCGGCCGTGGCCCTTCACTCTCATCCCCCTCAGCTGCAATCAGTCTCCGATCGACCCAGTGCGGATACCACTAACTGACCCCAGGAGGATCAAGTACACCTCAAGGCCGACTACACCTGGACTTTAGGATTGGAGATCTAAATACATTTCGAAGACATCCAAGTAGTAAGTCTAATTTTCACAATCATCTCTCTCTTTCTCTCACCTCTCTCTCAAACACCTCTCCTTTTGAAAAATTGCACGAGATTCCGCCCTTGGTAAAAGGAGTTAATTCTCTTGACCAGAAAAGGGAACCACGAACGATTGGTTGAGGCCTCTAACAGGGTAATATCGATCTTTACGATCGTTGACCTGTTCTCAGCCAAGGAAAATCGTTCGGCTCGCGCGGTCGCCTCTCCTCATACCGACCAGCGAGCAAACACCACAAATTTATACTTTTATTGTTGCGTCCGTATACCTGACCCGCTCCTTTCCCTCCAGGTTAGGACGTAACAGTTGGTTTAACGACAGTTTATATTGAGTGAATAAAAAGTACAGGGACGTCGAAATATCTCGAAAACTAAGCATTTTAGGAAAAAGTGTTTTAGACAAAAATTGTAGGGTTTAAGAAGATCTATTTACTGATCTTATCAATTCGATCTTGGGTGGCGTCACTAAAATCAGGTCAAGATCACATTGATTTTTTTAAATAGAACATTCTATTTTTTATTCTAGAATCGAATAGCTGATGTCAAGAGCTTTTCAAAACGATATAATAAAGTTATTTTTCATTAAGAACTTTCCGAGTTATGAGACTTAAATGTCATAATATTTTGACATAAAATACAAAATATCTTGTAAAATATTCAGTATTTGATAATCTTACCTTAATACTCTTATGCGCAGAATAATAAGACAGATCAATTGGTGTAAAAAAACACACCAATTGATTCATCTCATTATTCTTTGCATTAAAAGTATTAAGGTAAAATTACCGCAAATTGAATGTTTTATAAGATATTTTGCATTTTATGTAAAATGCTGTAACTTTCAAGCCTCATAACTCGAAAATTACTTAATGAAAAGTAACTTCATTATAATGTTTTGAAAAGCTCTTGACATCAGCTATTCGATTCTAGAATGAAAAATAGGATGTTCAATTTAAAAAAATTAATATAATCTTGACCTGATTTTAGTGACGCAACATTTTTTTATATTTTCTATGGTTTTGGCGATATTTACACACAAAGAAAAAACCCGTTTTTTTTAAGGGGTGTTTCACCCCTTAAATTTGAATTAGGGCCGCTGTAAAAAAATACGTGTCTCCTCAAATTATGTGTTTTACAACATATTTCAAGAAGAATCAAATCGGGGGGGGGGGGGGACACTTGTGAACGTTTCCTTGTAAGTGTTATCTGTTCCAGCAGAGTGCATAATAAGAAATTCATATAAAAACTTTTATTTTAATTAATAAAATTAATAAAACTTTTTATTTAGGTGTATTTAGCAATGGATATTTTTCTACGGATTTATTAAGAAACTGTATGTAAATTTAAAATTAAGATAAAATTAATATATAAATTGCAGAATAAATATTGTTTCAGATTTCTTTAAAAAATAAATTAAAAGGAATTAAGAGGAAAATAAAACAATTAATCAATTTTTCAATTTTTTTTTTTTTTTAGTAATATAATCGACACTTTTATGATTTTTTTCTTTTACTCGATATTTAAAACATCGAGTTATTTTTTAAAATCGCCCATCCCTAATAGCTGGTATCTATACCTAATATTTTACGTATGTATTCAGGAGCCCCCCCTAGCCCCCTACACACTATTAGGGTGCCGTCACATACAGCCTGTAATCCGTAATCCGCACCGGAAGTCCGCAAAAGTTACTAGGTATTTCGTCCGTACCGTTAGGCCGCCGGCACACGAGATGGTATTGAGACGGAACGGAACGGAAGCGGAATCAACGAACCAATCACAGCTCTATCTTTTTCCGTCGTTTTGTTCCGTTGTTTCTTATGTCCTTATGTCCCATGAAGCGGAATGTAGACGGAAGCGGAATACTCGATATGATATAAAATAAATATTTGCATGTTATTTGCAATATTTTTTAGGCAAAAAGTGACGCAATATAAATATAATAACATGAAATATAATATACGATAAAATAGTAAAAATAAAATGTATTTTTTTTGACATGTAATTTTAAATATCCATATACAATTATTTTATGATTGGCTGAAACTTGATTTCGCAGCTATTTTTCCGCTCCATGGGACATTAGGGGTTTGCATCGACGGAACACGGAACTCTTTGATAAACGAAGAAAGGAAAAGCTTCCAAAGCTGTGTGTAGCATTGTGTAGTATTGTGAACACAAAATAAAAATTGTTAAACAGACAATTAGCATGTGTGGACATATAAATACGAAGCAAAGAGCGTTTATTTTCAAGGAATGCATTACTTTTTTTATTTTTTGTTAACGCAGGACTAGTTTTTGGTGTTACAGCTGTTTCGGAAGTTAACAAAAGAGGAGCCGATAATAGTTCACTAGGGCCGGTATTCATAGTCCGTTCTTATATTTAAGATTGTCTTAAGCACGGACTTATATTCGCTCTCTTCGTCACACATAGATTGTGTCTGACAAAGAGAGCGAATATAAGTTCGTGCTTAAGACGATCTTGAATATAAGAACGGACTATGAATACCGCCCTAGGTTCCACTATTATTGGTGATGGCCTCTGTAGCAGTGTTAATGCATCTGCATCTGTTGCAACTCCACTTGGATCAGTGTCTTGATACTCTATACAAGAAACAAACAATTAGCATGTATGAACATAAATACGAAGCAAAGAATATGTATTTTCAATTAATGCATTATGTACTTCTTTTTTTTGTTAATGCTGGACTAGCTCTTGTTACTGCTGTTTCAGAAATTAACAGAAGAGGAGCTGATGATGGTCCACTGGGTACTTTTATTGGCGATGGCCCTAGTGGCACTGTTAATGCATCTACATTTGTTGCAGCTCCACTAAAACATCCATCTAAATCTGCATTAGAATTTTGACTGATCTGTAACGGAATCGGGTCCAGTGAGCTTATCGTGCTGCAAAATTAAAAAATTTAAAAACGAAAAATTTACATTATACATATATTCCATAGTAGACATAACCTGAAATTATAATCTACAAATAGCTTATCTGTTTTTCAGTTTAATTTTTATTATGAACATTCATTAATAAATAATATACTTACGTTTCTGTAGTGTAAGCTACTTCTAAAAATTGCATTTGTTTAAAAAATCTGAACGAAGTAGATCGCAATTTTGTTGCACTCTCTGCGTCGGATCCACTTGGAATATAAGCTCTTGCTTTCTTTCTCGCTTTTACATAGGAATCACGTAAATCTCTCCAGCGAGTTTTAGCCCATGTAGGAGTCGCTTTACCTACATTGTAAATATAATTCTTATATTATATTTCAAAACATACTTTCCATATTTCTTTATCTTGTTTACGATATAAATATTTAAGATATTACCTCCTCCCATCACATTCGAAATTTCCACCCAAAGAGCCTCGATCTTTAATTTGGTCCTATCCCTTAAAGGTAATTTATAGTTCCAAATTGCGGGTCTTTGGAAGACAAGTTCGATTAAAATCTCATCACTATCGTCTGATATTGATTTTGAATTGTCCTCGACAGGGATTACGCTTGTATTTTGTGGGTCATTTTCTTTGTAGTAATTTCTCGCGACTTCAAAATACAATATTATTACAATTATATAAAATTTACTGAAATTAATAATTTATAAAAATAGAAACACATACTCATTCTTGCAACATGGTTCTCATCAACATGCAATGCATGCATTTCTTCTGAGAATTTCTTGAAACATTTGTGCCGAAATATATTACCACAGGATCCCGCGATAAGCCAGCCACAATAGCCGCATTTTAAATTCTGTTAACACATTTGTACATTACAAATTAATATAGACTAATATATCAACTACAGTTACTCAGTTCGTTATATCACTTACGATTCCTTCGCTCACGTTCATTTTGCATAAACTTATTTATGCAAATGAGATTATCCGTTATTTATTTAAATGAGGTTATGCGTTCCGCTGAATGTAACGAAAGTTGACAATTCAACACGGAACACGAAAGACCTGTGATTGATTCCGTTACGGTTCCGCTTGTTCCGCTTGTTCCGCTTCCGTTCCGTTCCGTTCCGTCTCAATATCATCTCGTGTGCCGGCGGCCTTACGTGTGTTTTTATCTCCTTGTGTCCCATGGAGCCGTAAATACAGTCGTAACGGTAATACTATTTTTTATTTAACAAATTATAATTATTTATTTGTATTTTATTTATAAGAAAACTACAGAATATATTATAATTTTAACAAAAGTTTTAATTAAATCGTCAAATTTAATTAAATAAATAAAATTAAAAAAAGCATTACTAGTAATAACTAGTAACTTGTAGTAACTTTTACGGAAATTTCATGAAATTACGGCTCCATGGGACACAAGGAGATAAAAACACACGTAACGTTACGGACGAAATACCTAGTAACTTTTGTGGACTTTCGGTGCGGATTACGGATTACGGGCTGTATGTGACGGCACCCTTAAAGTTTGGTTACGATTTGCGTTTCTCAACTGATAAACTCTTCTTGTCAGATATGGAAAATATTTTAATTAATTTTTAATAATATTTTTAAATAATTTAAAAGTTATTTTTTTATTTAATTTAAAAATTTCAAGTAAAAATGCATATTTTAATATATCTTTATTTTTTGTAAAACAAAAAGCCAAAGACTTGTGTGTATAATAAAATAATTAATATTAAATTAATTTTTCTTTTTATTGAAAAATATATAAATAATACATAGAGCGGTATTCATAGTCCGTTCTTATATTCAAAATTGTCTTAAGCACGGACTTATATTCGCTCTCTTCGTCACACATAGATTGTGTCTAACGAAGAGAGCGAATATAAGTTCGTGCTTAAGACGATTTTGAATATAAGAACGGACTATGAATACCGACCATAGTTTTGATTTTAAGTTGATCAGTTAAAGTAAGGCACTATGGCCCGTATTCATAGTCCGTTCTCAAGGCAATGCTTAAGATCATCTTCATGAAGATCATCTTATTCAATTAAGATCGTCTTAAGACATTATAAATTCATAATCTATGTATAAGATAATTCTTAAGAAGAAGCTAATCCTTAGGATCGTCTTGTGTCGTATAAGACTATCTTTATAAAGACCGTGCTTAAGACAATGCTCGTTTGCGTTCGGAAATTTTCGGAATAATTCCGTTGAAACAACCAATGACAGAAGGCTATTCTGCTCGTTGCTTTGAAATTACAGGTTAGTCTGATTTCGTAGTATGTGCATAAACATTTTTACTTTTTTTTATCTTATAAGTGCAAAAAGAATCTTATAAAAAAGATAAAAAATGGAAAAAATAGAAAAGGAAAATAAAAGCAAAAGTAAGCATTATACGCCAGCGGAAAAAAGTCTTTTCTTACAAATTTTAAACAAATATAAACAAGTTATCGAATGTAAAAAAAGTAATATTAATACACTACGCGAAAAAGAAGCTGCGTGGGATTGTATCTGCCAAGAATTTAATAATTCCTCATTAATTATCCAAGAAGTAAGAGAGAATTTTTATTTATTATGGAATATAAGTTATGTTAGGTTATGTGTTTGCATATCAGCATACATATCATTTTGTACTAATATTCTTTTAACATTATAGAGAAGCATACAGCAATTAAAGAAGTTGTGGACTAATCTTAAACAAAACCAAAGAGATATAATAACGAAAGAAAGGCAAGCTAGATTTGCTACAGGTGGAGGACCGGAAAAACCTTCTACGGAAATAGATCCAGATGTTGCTCTAATAGCACCTACTTTAATGGCTACAGCCCCTGTATTATTTTCATCAAATATGAATGACAATGAAATAGAAGGTAAGTATTCATTTATCAATAGTAATTATCAAATTGGAATGCGAAGGATAATAATAGTTAAAAAGCATGTGCGCAAAGAAGTAAATCAAGTAAGCATCAAATTAACAGTAACGTAATAGTCAATATTATAATTTCCCACAATATAACTGTTGCATACAATGCAATTGCATGTTACATTGCAATTGTTACATTGTTGAGTAAAAAATTATAATATTAATAATGTTATGTTATTGTCAGTTCATGTTTACTGAGATATATTTAAAAAATATGGGCATTGTGTTTTAACTGAAAAATGTTTAACAATTGACTATGTTTTTGTTTTCATTAAAATATGAAGTTTTATTAAGTTCTTAAAACAGCTATTGTTTCACTTATAGCTTTGTTTTATTTGTTCTTGAATTCTAGATCAAAGACAAATGGTGCAAAATAGCAGCGAGGATGTAGACATTGAATTTGTAGAAACGTTTGCAGAAAATAATAAAGAAAATGAAACAATATTATGTGAAACTATAACATCAGTTGCCAAAGGTATGTACTATTCAAATGTATATTTTTACATTTATCTTTAATGAATAACATATTGTATTGTTTTTGTATTTATTTTTTTTTTCATATTGTAGTATTTTTGTATTTTACTTATCTTTAATGAATAACGCATTGTGTGTGTGTGTGTGTGTGTGTGTGTGTGTGTGTGTGTGTGTGTGTGTTTATGCGTACGTTCATGTGCATGTGTAATGGGTATATAAAATGTACGTATATATAAAATGATTTTTTTAACACCTTTAAATATATTATATTTTTTTTACAGAAAATTTTATAACCAACTTTATAACCAACACTAACAAGCCTACCGACACTAGCAAAGCTGCGAAAAAACGCAAATTCACAGAAAGAGAAACGGAAGAAGAAGTTAAAATTCAAAGAATAAAATTTATAATAGAGCAGGAACAACAGTTAGCAGAGGTCAAATTAAGGCATGAAGAAAGGATGGCTGCTATAAGAGAAACTCATTTAAAAGAAAACAATACATTAGAAATAAGAGCTAATTCAGCAAAAGCTGAATTAGCAGAACTTCAACTAAAAAAAGAAAAAGATCGTATTTATAATCCACTTGACTCAAAATAAAAAACTCATATATTAAAAACTTAACTTATAAAACTATACTTATAAAAAAAGTTACTTTGTTTAAATAATTATTTGTGTATCTATATATGTTATTATATATGTTAAAATAAATATATATATAAATATATACAAAATTTTTATTAACCTTTTTATTTTTTTAGAATTAGATTATATAGATTATGTAGAATTAATATTAAATTATACATAATTTAAATTCAACAATAGATTATAGGTGTTATAAATGTTTTATAATTTTATTTGATATTTTATATAATATATACTTCACAATCATAATTTTAAAAAATTGGTTTATTTTTTGTACATGATTGATAATGATATATACGGTTATATAAATATATTTATAAATATGTATCAAAATTAATAATGTATACAGCATAATTAATGTTTTTTTAAATTTATCGAAATAAACGTTCAATGAGAGCTTGTCTTGCTGCAAACCCTTCTCCTGGCTGCCAATGTGGTGGATCTACCGGAACTTCTTCATATTCATCATGTGGGTCATTTTCTTCATCCTCAGGAAGCTCATCACGGAATATAAGAGCAAGATTGTGTAGCACTGAACATGCTATTACGATAGTTGTAGAGCATAACAATTTTGTGCCAAGTCCTCTTGATAGACAAGGAAATCGTCGTTTCCATATGCCATATGTTCTTTCTACAATTTGTCTCGTTCTTCCGTGAATAGTATTGTACCTGTGTGCAAAAATAATACATATAAAATTTCAAAATAGATATTTGAATATTTGAATTATGCGACACATGAATTGAATAAATTTCCAATCTGATTAAATACATATATCTCTCTTGCAGAATTATATAAAATTATTCAGTATGAATGCAAAAAAAATTTCACTCGCTATTCAATAAATATTTCTAATAAAGTAATATACGATTGAGAGTATTTGATATTAAACGAGAAAGATTTCTTACATTATTTCTTCGTCTGTCTGAGGATTTCCTATTGGTGTTAAAAGAAATGGTAAAGTCGGATAACCAGAATCACCAACTAGTTTTCCATTTAATCTTCCCTGCATATACTGCATATATATTCTTGAATTTTGGAAAATCCTGCTATCATGCTGACTGCCAGGATATTCTGGTACAACATCCAAAAATTCCATTCGTGGTCCAACTACGGTCTGTTATATTGAAGCAAATAAAGAATTAAATGTGTATTGTATATATATATATATATATATGTTAGCATTATATAAATAATTATTAGTATAATTATCAATTATTCCAGCAAACACAAAGTAACGATAATATAAGTGTTTCAATGTCCTACTCAACAATATAACTGTAATATAACATGCCGCGCGCGCACGCGCGTGTGTGTGTGTGTGTGTTACATAACAGTTAGTATTTTTGAATAGGATATTGAAACATTAAATGTTATATTACTGGGTGCTTTCCATTTAGCGACACAAGTCGACAAAAGCATCATTCTAATTTTTTTTTCAACAACAGCGAACAACAAAGATAGAATTATATTTATGATCGCTAAATAAAAAGCACCCAATGTTACTTTAATTTGCTGGGATGAATTATAGTAACATACCTGTACATTTAATGAAAAGTACCCTTTTCTATTTCGATATACTTCATCAATACGATAAAATCGTGTATGTGTTAAGCGTATATGTGTGCAGTCAATTGCACCATCAATCCCAGGTAAACCAATTGCTCCGTTACCATATCCAAGAATT
Organism: Linepithema humile; assembly: GCF_040581485.1. NCBI lineage: Eukaryota > Metazoa > Arthropoda > Insecta > Hymenoptera > Formicidae > Linepithema > Linepithema humile. Next base: position 13,884,434 of record NC_090132.1, read on the forward strand.
CGAAATAGTTGATAATTTTCATTTTTTCTTTCTTGACTAGTAGGCATTTTTATACTTTCTTTTATCAAACTAGCAAGTAGAGCAGATACACGAAATACAATTCTAGATATTGTTGGTTGTGATAATGCTACTGTATCTCCAATAACCATCTGTAACGTTAAAACGCATTTATTTTAATTATCTAATACATGTATATATAAAATAAAATAATCTATAAAATATATATTATCATGCGTCTAACCTGAAAACTTGAACTTGCGTAAAACCGTAGACAAACTAACAATTGTATAGCAGGAGAAACAGGTAAACCACGATTATTGATCTTCGTCAAATACTGTTCTATTTTAGGTAATATTCCATATAAAATCGATTCTTTAGAGAATCTAAAGCGTCTTTTAAATTCTGATTCTTCGTAAAATTCGAATGGGTTATTTGCATCACGGATATATCGTTTCGGAATTCGTATCACTCTAACATCTTCGATGTCTTCAATTTCTTCAATATTTATTGCTTGAATATCCATTTTTCTTGCTTAGCTTTAGCTTTTAGGACACAATACCACGTTGTAACCACACTTTTTTCACTAGCGATTTCAAATAAGATCACCTTAAGAGCTCATTTGACTGGACTTCACACAGACGGTCTTATTTTCACTTTTTTACGTCATTTAAGATTGTCTTATTTGAAGACAGTCTTCACAAAGGTAATACTTAAGGCGTGATCTTAAGATTACCTTAAGTCACAACTATGAATCTAGAGGGCGTCTTAAGACCGAACTTAAGGCGATCTTAAAAATAAGTTTGGACTATGAATACGGGCCTATAAACATGAGTATTCTCACGTCTGCGCCATTTTTGCTCCATTCCCCCACTCCTTGCCCTCTCGCCCTTTTAGCTTCTTAGCTCGCCCTCGCTGAGCTAAGAATAAGGCACTATAAAACGTGAGTATTCTCACGTCTGCTACATCTCTGCCATTTTTGTTCCATTCCCCCACTCCTTGCCCTCTCGCCTCTGTCGCTGAGCTAAGAAGTTTATGATGATTAGGTCATGGCTTCTAAGCTGCTCGAACTCTGTGTTTACGTGTATTTTGATTATCCGAATGTGAACAAAAAGAGAGTCTTGGACACCAACCAAATCATCGTGCCTCTGTGAAGTAAGTTTATTCTCTTAAATTTCTAATTTACGTAGCTTTTTCTGTTTCTTTAGAATCATGGATCGTTTTTTTAAGTGTAGTTTAGATTTGTCACCGTTTGAAATTACATAAATATGAATAACTGTAATCAATAAGGACATTTATCTTATAAGCAGTTTTTTTATTTCAGAAATATTTTGAAGAATTACAGTTTGAGACTGGTCGAGCAGATGAACCAAATACAAATGCCACTGCTGAAAAAGACGTAAGTTTCTATGATACATTACAGTAAGGTAAAAGAAATGATATATTAATTTGTTTGTTTATTTATTCATTTATTTATTATTATTATATTTATGGGCGTGACTAATACTTTTGTACACATCGTACGAGTGATTAAATATAAACATAAGATTAATGAAAAAATTTACGTTTTTCTCAGCAGTGGCATTTGTATTTGGTACATCTGTTTCATTTTTATTTATTGCAGGGTGGATCAGGTATATCGAAAAGTGTTGGTATGGCGTTTGGTTTTAATTTTCGCCAATTATCTGCTCGACCAGTCTCAAACTGTGATTCTTCAAAATGTTTCTGAAATAAAAAAACTGCTTATAAGATAAATGTCCTTATTGATTACAATTATTCATATTTATGTAATTTCAAACGATGACAAATCTAAACTACACTTAAAAAGCGATCCATGATTCTAAACAAACAGAAAAAGCTACGTAAATTGGAAATTTCAGAGAATAAACTTACTTCACAGAGGCACGATGATTTGGTTGGTGTCCAAGACTCTCTGCGGAGATTACGTATCCATTGCTGTCGACGAACATCATCCGCAGGAAATGCAAATACTCAAACACCTTTTTCTGTTCTATTGGTACAATTGACCGCAACGCAGCAAGGCATTTTGTATCTTTTTTTGTTCACAGTCGGATAATCAAAATACACGTAAACACAGGGTTCGAGCAGCTTAGAAACCATAACCTAATCATCATAAACTTCTCAGCTCAGCGACAATGCTGCCAGAAACGAGCGGCGGCATCACACTAATACAACCGAGAACCGATGACGTCACCCTATCCGTGTGAGCTCGACCCGGTCGACCAATGGAAGAGAACGCCGTCTCCCTTCCACCGAGCCGACGCAACAGACGATAAATGCTAAGAAGTAAGTGTTTCTAAGGCATGTGGCTGGAATATGAAAAATCCCGTGTTCGAGATTTGCTTCTCGCAACTTTCTTTTCTTTTTTCCGCATTTGTTTCTAACAGTGTAAATTATCAAATAATCTTTTTTTTGCTTAAAAAATAATAGTTTATATTTATTAATAATATTCGCATATGTTAAAACTAACAATTTTTGAAATAATTCAGATTTGCTATTGTCAATAGAAAAATGAAGTTATTTTGCAATATTGCAACAAAGTGTAAATTTAACATATACTATGTTCTTGCCATTCGCCTTATTCGTTTAGCCATGCTTGCTTTGGCATTTATGTCTATCGACTCGAAAGATTTTACATACCTGTAAAACTTTTAATTATTTCCCAACTTACAATTAGTCACTCGCGTCCTGATATTTTTTCTTCCGTTCAATAATTTTCTATTCGTACATTCGGAGAATCCGAATAGTGAGATCAATAATGTACTTAATTTTCGTACACTCTAGTATCTCAATCTGAGATCGGTGTACATTTTAACGTGTCAAATGTAGACGAATTATTTCTATATAAAAGATAATTAAAATTTTCACACCAACAATCTATGATATATGCTCCATATGCCATATTATATTTTATTCCATTTTTAATCATTTATTTTAAACTACTGCATATTAGCAAAAGTTACTGTACTATGGAGATGAGTGGAGGAGACGGTAACATATATTATAAATGCAGTCAGATTTATTGTACTCTTGTTAAAATATTGTAAAAATAATGTATTATTAGTAATTATAATAGTATTTATTAGTAATTATAATAGTATTATTAATAGTGGTCTTCCGCACCACCTTCGAGGTTCCACTAACGGCGCGTTAGGTTTTTTTAGTGGACCTTCGCCAGGAGCCCTATTATACCACATTTCATTAATCTTTCTATATATTTCTTTTATACATATGTGATGTCATTTGTAGACAAAATACTTTTTTTACACTTGTCATTTACAAGTGCGGTGTCATTTGCAGACAAGATACTCTTTTTACTCTTGTCATTTACAAGTGCGGTGTCATTTGCAGACAAGATACTCTTTTTACTCTTGTCATTTACAAGTGTGGTGTCATTTGCAGACAAGATACTCTTTTTACTCTTGTCATTTACAAGTGTAGTGTCATTTGCAGATATACCAAATTTTAAACAATTTCAACAAAATTTGGCAAAATTACGACGATTTATATCTTAAAATCTTATTGAATTTGGGAATAAAAATTTTTCAATTTTTTATTTTTATTATTAAAAATAAGCATCGAACAAAAAAACTGCAAATAGAAAAAAGTTTCGTCTCATCATTCTCTACAAGCCTACTATAATTTAAAAAAAATTAATTTTGCGACTTTCAAAATTTTCATGCTTCGAGACGTTTAGACGATATTTTTACACGATTTCGAGCGCAGAGCAATTTCGTTGATCCGCGTCCTCAATTGTGTTTATAAGTCGCGTACAAACAGAGATCAGACTAGTTCCTTCGGTTCCTTATCAGTTAATACACTTGACGGAAAAGTCGATTTGAAGAATATTGCGAAATATGGATCGTAAGTAGAAAATTAAATTATTATTAAAATCATCATAAGAGATATAAATTATTATTATTTATTAATTAAAAATAAAATTTTTAATTAAATAATATGAAAAACGGCATAAGAGTGATGACTAGATTGATTATGACTAGAATTATGTGTTAAGAATTAGGAATAATTAATACATTTCGTTATCTTATTTCAAATAAAATAATTCCAATTTGATTTTCCTAATATTTAATATTTATTCCTATTCCTAATATTTTCTCTATTCTACGTAGAGAATCTTTATTATAATATAACGTTACTCCAATAATCGCTAATCTCAATCTATTGTTTCTATGTTGCAAGTTTCTCAAGTAGCATAGCTTTTTAAAAAAATTTACATTAAATCTTGCTTAAAGATTAAAATTTTTAATTTTATGTATTTTGAATATTAAAATTGCTGATTCTTTTAATTTTATGTATATTGAGAATGGTCGAATAGTCAACTGTTTATATTCTTAAAGACAATTTTGTAAATATAAGAAAGGTTAACACATATTATTTAGCTGTAGCTCATAATTCTTCTACCGTTTTTCATGTTATTTATTTTGTTAGCAAAATGTTTAATCTTTAGTTTCTTTCTCCTCTCTTATACATATATAACAGTTTTTATTTTTTTTAAACTCATAAATGTATTACTAATTTAATAAATATATATTAATTTTTGCAGAGGACATGACACAAAGAGTGGAAAGTATGACGCTGGAGGAGAAAGATGCTGCTGTACAACAGTTGATGCAACAAATGTTGCATCAACAAGAAAAATTGGTACAAATGCAGCAGCAGCTGCATTTGTTAATAAGTAGTGGTGCAACAACGCAGCAGCAGCAGCAGCAAAATACAAACACAGAAAATATCCAAGAGCAGCAGCAGCCGGAGGAACAAACAAGAGGTACATTATTTTTTTTTTTTATTTTTTGTAACTAAATGATTAATTTATATGCATGATTGTTTTATTTAATATAGTACTTATCTGTAAATGTGCTTATTTTTTAGAAAAAAGGAGAAGAGGCGGAAAGTCTCGCGCTCGCTGGTATCACCAGCGAGGTGGAAGAAGTGAATGGGGAGGCAGAGGTGGATGGGGTGGCAGAGGTGGATGGGGAGGCAGAGGTGGATGGAGCGGCAGAGGTGGATGGGGTGGCAGAGGTGGATGGGGACCGAGAGGTGGCCAGGGCGGAAGAGGCCATATCATAATAAAAAAATATTATATAAATTAAAAAAATATTAGATAAATATAAAAATAATTTTATATATTAATTTCATATTAATATTAATTTTATTTTTTTAACAAACTTTTATTTTTTAATATTTTTTTTGTATTTTTTATTTATATTTTTATTATTTTTTAACTTATTTACTTATACAATATACTTATATTTTTATTTTTTAATATCTTTTCTATTTTTTATTTATATTTTTATTTTTTAACTTATATTACTTATACAATATACTTATATTTTTTTTATTTATATTTTTATTATTTTTGACGATATTTTTATTATTTTTTAATTTTTTATTTATATTTTTATTTTATATTTTTTTATTGATTTATTATTATTATTAATAATATGTTTTTTAATCTAATTTATGTGATAACATTATAATAAATATATATTGACTAGTCATATTGTGATAATTTTATATTAAGATTTATTTTACATATATATAAAATAAAATTTCAAATAAAATCAATTATCTCGTGCTAACTCTCTATCCCGTCACATATTTATAGATAAATAAAATATTACTAACATGTCTGCAAATGACATCACATATGTATAAAAGAAATATATAGAAAGATTAATGAAATGTGGTATAATAGGGCTCCTGGCGAAGGTCCACTAAAAAAACCTAACGCGCCGTTAGTGGAACCTCGAAGGTGGTGCGGAAGACCACTATTAATAATACTATTATAATTACTAATAAATACTATTATAATTACTAATAATACATTATTTTTACAATATTTTAACAAGAGTACAATAAATCTGACTGCATTTATAATATATGTTACCGTCTCCTCCACTCATCTCCATAGTACAGTAACTTTTGCTAATATGCAGTAGTTTAAAATAAATGATTAAAAATGGAATAAAATATAATATGGCATATGGAGCATATATCATAGATTGTTGGTGTGAAAATTTTAATTATCTTTTATATAGAAATAATTCGTCTACATTTGACACGTTAAAATGTACACCGATCTCAGATTGAGATACTAGAGTGTACGAAAATTAAGTACATTATTGATCTCACTATTCGGATTCTCCGAATGTACGAATAGAAAATTATTGAACGGAAGAAAAAATATCAGGACGCGAGTGACTAATTGTAAGTTGGGAAATAATTAAAAGTTTTACAGGTATGTAAAATCTTTCGAGTCGATAGACATAAATGCCAAAGCAAGCATGGCTAAACGAATAAGGCGAATGGCAAGAACATAGTATATGTTAAATTTACACTTTGTTGCAATATTGCAAAATAACTTCATTTTTCTATTGACAATAGCAAATCTGAATTATTTCAAAAATTGTTAGTTTTAACATATGCGAATATTATTAATAAATATAAACTATTATTTTTTAAGCAAAAAAAAGATTATTTGATAATTTACACTGTTAGAAACAAATGCGGAAAAAAGAAAAGAAAGTTGCGAGAAGCAAATCTCGAACACGGGATTTTTCATATTCCAGCCACATGCCTTAGAAACACTTACTTCTTAGCATTTATCGTCTGTTGCGTCGGCTCGGTGGAAGGGAGACGGCGTTCTCTTCCATTGGTCGACCGGGTCGAGCTCACACGGATAGGGTGACGTCATCGGTTCTCGGTTGTATTAGTGTGATGCCGCCGCTCGTTTCTGGCAGCATTGCTCAGCGACAGAGGCAAGAGGGCAAGGAGTGGGGGAATGGAACAAAAATGGCGGAGATGTAAGCAGACGTGAGAATACCTACATCTTTAGTGCTCTAGTTAAATCAGAGCTCGGCGTTAGTTGCACATTTCGGCTCGATTCTTGAGATGACGCCTCCCGCTCTCCCATTACCGCCCGGCCGCTGGCAGCCAAGCCGCCGATAGCTCTAGCTCAGGAGCGTTTTATATTAGAAATAGGCTGGATTGTTTAGGCATCTCTCAGGAAATCGTAACATTTTCTTCACTACATAAATAATGTTTAATAATAAATAATGTTTGTGTAATAAATAATGTTTATTTTCATTAATAATTAAATATATATATATATATATATATATATATATATATATATATATATATATTATGTATTAATAAAAATAAATGTAAGCAAATTTAAAAATAAGACGCCAAAAATTCGAAGCGGCCGCCGGCTGCTGCCAGGGGCACCTATACCGTCCAATCCTGACGCACGCGAGGGCACCTATAGGAAACGTGTTTGTCGCTGGTGTCGCAGGCGAGACGGAGAGGAGAGGACTGTTGAAAAAGAAGTCGGTAGACAGTTTTTAGAAACGGTCACGTTGTCACGTAGTTAGTGGACGTCAAGCTGTGTTCTTTTAAAGAAATAAATACTTTTTGTTATACGGAAAGCACCCTTTTTCTTACATAAACATTATTTATGTAGTGAAGAAAATGTTACGATTTCCTGAGAAATGCCTAAACAATCCAGCCTATTTCTAATATAAAACGCTCCTGAGCCAGAGCTATCGGCGGTTCGGCCGCCAGCGGCCGGGCGGTAGTGGGAGAGCGGGAGGCGTCGTCTCAAAAATCGAGCCGAAATGTGCAACCAGAGAGAAACCTGAGAGAGGCCACGCTGCCGTTTTCCGTACGACGCTTTCTCTAGGCCGTACGCTAGTGACGCACGTCCATTTCCGGCCGGCTTAGGAACTAAATAGCCACGTCCATTTTCCATGTCGATAAAAAAGTCACGTCCATTTTCAGTGTCGATGAAAGAGCTGCATCCATTTTCGATGTCGGTAAAAGAATAACATCTACTTTCAATGCCGATAAAAAGTTGATTGTATCCGTGCTACAGCCACAATTTATTAAACAGAAATACATTCCGCATATAGATATGTGTGTTATATACTTTGTTAGCAGTGATTTTTTTATTGAAGCATAATAATATACGTCTTATAATTATTTGTTATTAATAAAAAAATTTTATGATGTATATATGTATAAGATCTTTTTATAATACAAAATATATAAATAAATTATATACCTATATAACAATACATTAAATTTTATTTGATTAAACAAAATTTTATGTATTGTTGCGCCCGCAGAACGAGATATCACATGCGTCAACGGAACTCGCAGAAAATAAGTAAAACAACACAACACTTTATAAGAGAGAACACTTTAATTATGAACACTCAACATTCAACAAATAATAACCGGAAATATAATTCAATATATCAGAGCTGTCATAAACGTCCGCTCGAGCAGACAGCTACCGAAGATCTGACATATGACAGCTTGTTTACAAACTGTCATAGAGACCCTTTAAACCGCTAATCGATATCGTCTTGACAACAAATATAAGAGAAACTCTTGTTATTTACAAATGCCATATGGCTTTAACTTTATAGTGACCGATCGATATTATCGATCGGTCCGTCAGCTGTAACACACAGCATCAGCGGCGAAAAGCACAGGCGCAACAGTATGTATAATAAAATACATATTTTTATGCACAAGACATCTGTATTAAAAATTATTTTTCCTTATTTCATTTTTAAACAAATAACATTAATCGTAAAGAATAATAATAATAATTTTAATGTACACGCAATAACAATACACGCGGTGGCTTAATAGAAAACGGTTAGTCTTTCAGATCAGAGTTCGAAAATCTGAGATTTTTAATTTTTTTCTTACTGTATTTTAAAGTTTATGGAACATCATTACATACATTTATACATGTAATTAAATTAAAAAATAAAAATATGTATAAGTAATGTAAGTAATATATAATATAAGACAAATTTTGTATACATATACAGTGTCTCACCTAAGATCGGTCACCTGAATAATATCCACAATTTTGGAGATAGGAAGAAATGCTTAACATAAAAGTTGTTTGATTTCAAACAAAAAAGATACGGATATATTAGTTTGACCTTAAGTGGAGGCGCTTCAGAAATTTAAAGATCCGCTTCATTTTTTTAAAAGAAATTATCCTAATTTTTTTATATAAATCGATTTTATATAAATCGATTCTTTCCCAGTAAACACAAATTAACAGCAATATAACGTCAACGTTATTATTTTTTATTCAACAATGTAACTGCAATATAACACGCCTTGTACGTAACATTTATATTGTTGAGTGGGAAATTATTACATTAATGTTATATTACTGTTATTTTGTGTTTACTGGTTCGCAATATTCGTCGTAAAAAGTTATGAATACAATTTCCAAAAATTGAACAATTTTTTAGATATGTAATACTTTCATTTAACATAATTTTACATATAGTATGAAATATTTCATTAAATATTAATTTCTTAACTATTGTTACGTCCTGATCAGACTTCACGATTCTTTTCTTTTTATTAAATACCAGACCTAGTAAACACGGGACCAACAAAAAACTTTTAAAGAATATTATAACGCCAGAGCTGTTTTTCTCACGAGACACCATGAGCTCGAACTTTCTCACAGAGAAAAATAGCAAGGGGGATAGATATTTGAAAATACCTTGGTCGGTCAGCGTGCCTATCGTCGTCAGAAAAATCATAAAAGTCAAAACTTGCGGTAACCGGAGTCTTTAGTCGACTCCAGATGTTTAAAGTAGGAAATAAAAACTGGCACTAGCTAGCCATATACTTGGATTCTGCCTACGGGAACCCTAATAGATAGGATTTTACCGAGTGACGATCGGGTAATGACCACAGTCGCACGCCTAGAAGGCATGACACCTGATACGGTGCACGTGTTCAGTAGGTCTGGGAAACCGAGATGCATTAATCGCACTCTCCACGCGACCCCAGGGCCACGCGACAGTCGTAAACTGTCAAATTTATTAGATCAGTGACCCAAGGCCTCGCGAACTCATATACCGATTCTCAACCCTCCAATCCGAAAGCCGGGAATCGGGGCAAGCACCTCTATAGACCACCCTTCATTCCGTCGTACGGTCTAAAGACTACGCCCACCTAGATCTTAAGACACTGAGATGCACCCCACCTATACTAATTAACACCAACCGGGTTACGCCACCTCAAAAACCTACCCCCATCGCATATGGACCCGAAACGACGCTATTCCTTATTCGTTAGGGGCCCTTTCTTCCTACCCCCATTCCAAGTAACTTAATTACCTAAACCTAATCCTATTAGTTAAAAATGACGCCATCCTCCCCCACATTAAAAATCTTCTCACAAGACTAATTCCTATTCGATCCCCGCTTCAAAAACCTAAGATTTTCCAAATGGATCCACCCCAAGGAAAGGGTATAAAAACCCGTGTTTTGGTGGCTCCAAGCGCAATTATACCCAATTAGTCACTCAGTTATCAAGCAAGTTTTGCCAAGTCCTTAAGACAGTTTTCCGAGTAGTTCTGGCCGCGAAATAAAAAAGGTCGATACTTTGTCACGACCAAGTAGAGGGTTCATCACCCTGACGACACCATCCAGCAGCAGGGTGCCCACACGTTGACAAAAGGGTCCGACGCCTACACACCATCCCTCAACGGGGCGCCTGCTCAAAACCACCGTACACATTCAACTCAATCCGAAAGTATCCTGTAACGAGTAAGTTAGTTCATTTGTTTTATTTTTCCTCTCTTTATTATTATTTTGTGCTCCGTCCCTATAAACTTTGTTGTGCTATTTATCAGTGAGAACTAAAAATTTGCCGCGACTCAACAATCGGCGGAATCGCTCGGACCTTTCGGCATTCGCTCTCTGCATAGCTATATTCCTCCCACCATACCTTAGATACGCGGCGAGGGTCACCGTAAGACCCGTTAGAATTAGGCGACACACCCCACGTATAACCACACACACTCAAACCGACCCACCTCCCGTATCACCATCGATTCCTCAGGAATCTCCTCAACAATCTCCTCAACAATCTCCTCAACAATCTCCTCAACAATCTCCTCAACAATCTCCTCAACAATCTCCTCAACAATCTCCTCAACAATCTCCTCAACCCTTTCTTGACATTTCACCACTTCCTACCCCCAGGTCCATCTCTCCGATCCTTGAAGAGCTCCTGGACTACAGACCCCCTTCGCCTGTCCGTTTCCACCCTCCTCCAGCAGAGGCTCAACTGGAGGAACTCCCACATAACGATCCGGAGTTTGACAACATATCCGTCAACTCCGAAGCCACCACCATTGAATACGTCGAGCCTCCTCCGCATCTTCCTAACCCTGAATTTACAGGGTTTGATTTCTTAAATCTAGTCCTTTCCCCTGAGGAATAATCCACACACACACACACACACACACATTTGTAAAGAATACACAAATAAAATTATTAGCACCTGCAATTAAGAATTAAGTTTTGTATCCTAATTATAAATTCAATCAAATTAAAATGTTGTCTTTAATAAATTAAACTTTTGTTCTTTTTTATTTAACCACACCCTCCTCGTTCGTCACCCCCCTCACACCTTCCCTCTCAAATTGCGCACAAAGGTTCCGCCCCGGGTAATAGGGATTCAATTCCTTGACCCAAAAAGGGAACCACGAGCGGTTGACTTGTTGACGGAGTAAAAACGACTCTTCCAGTCGCTGACCCGTCGCAAGTCCTAAACGTGCCGCTCGGCTCGTGCGGTCAGGTCCGTTTACGTCGATCGCCGAGCCCAACGAAAAAAAATTCTACATCTATCAGGACGTAACAGACTTGATAGAAAGAATAAAAATTGGGGGCTCGTCCGGGATGAAAAGTGCAATTTTTGAGAGGTAGGAATGACAACGAGGTCTAACTCCGATAAAGATAAAATAGAAGAACAATTTAATGCCGCAATAAAAAGCAAAAAGAAAACTAAATCAGACACATTAGATACACTTTACACATCCACTCCAGCAGCCTCCTCCGCTCGCGTCCCTAAACAAATTAAATTCAACGCTAACGAACCTGAAATTGAAGCGTTTTTAGTGGAACCTAGTGCTCCCGAGTACGGTTCCGACGATTCTGGTGACGAGACTATTAGACCGTGTGGTGAGAACGAACACTTAAATTTTAAACTAAGTCCAAGTGACAGTAAAAGGGTGAAAAATATGGCGCAAGGTAATCCGTTTGCTACCCTAAAATACGCGGTCGAAGCCGTTCCATTTTTCGACGGAAAAAATATCCCATTAAATTATTTTATCGAAGGATGCGAAGAGGCAAAGTCTATGTTGCCCCATGAAGCAGAGCCTCAATTTACTAAAATTTTACGAACGCGAATAGTAGGCGAGGCGCGACGAACAATTAGAGATCAAGATTTCGAAACAGTAGCTCAGTTAACTAAATATCTAAAACAAATTTACGGCGGATCTAAAAATGTGTATCAGTTACAGGGAGAATTAGGAAACGTATATCAAAAGAATGACGAGGATGTCGTCACTTATGCTAATCGTGTAAAACTCTTAGGAAAACAGATACGAGAAGCCTATCGTAGTTCAGAACACGCGTTAACAGATCACGACGTGCGAGCATCTTTAGAAAAAGACATGTGTAAATGTTTCATCCGAGGCCTAAAACCCGAAATCGAGCAGAGGATCGCTCGAAACTTAGACGTACAGGCGACTGTAACAGATGCCCTACGCATAGAAAGAGAGCTTCGTGCTATTACAGATTTACGACATGGACCTGCTAACTCCGACCGAAATAATGTACAGGAAAATCGTTCCAGAATTTGTCAAATTTGCTTTAAAATTGGCCACTCAGCAGCTAATTGTAGGAAACTTATGCAAATGGCAGACTCTTTTAAACAAAATAATTTAGGCACTGAAATCCTAATTTGCCAGATTTGTAAAAAACGCGGACATAGTGCAGAAAAGTGTCGATTACGTGATCCTCAAGCTCAACGATCAATAAATATGGTGCAGGAAAATACCATAAAATGTCAATTATGTTTTAAACCGGGTCATAATGCAAAAAATTGCCGCCTAAATAATTCTAATAACCAAATAAGTAATTTTAACAATAAGATCTCCATAATTTGCCAGTGGTGCGACCGACCGGGCCATTCTGCCAATAATTGTTGGAAAAAACAAAACGAGCAAACAAATCTTAATAATCAAAACAGAATTATCTGTCAAATTTGTAATAACTTGGGCCATACAGCTAAAAACTGCCGTTCAAATCCTAATCAACCAGCAAATTCTGCTGACGGAACGTTTTGCCGTTATTGTAAAGAAAACGGGCACCTAATTGAAAATTGTCAATTGCGCATTGCAAGTAATAATCGTAAAAGAGAAGGAAACACGGGAAATGGGAACGGCCCCTCGAAATCGGGCGTACCGCAGGGGTCCGACCAGACCTTACGCCCGTCGACCTCACAGAAAAATGCGTAAAAAGTGACCCTTCGGAAATTCGGCCCGTAACTGTAAATCTTAACAAACAGAGTCGCGTACCTACTGTCCAAATAAAAATTAACGAAATGATTTTACCCATAACTTTTATGCTAGACACAGGTTCCGGTCCTAACATAATTAAGGAAAATTTTGTGCCTCAAAATTTAAATATTAATTATAATAACGTTTTACAGTTAAATGGTATAAATAATTACCCCGTTTATACACTCGGAGAAATCGCTCTTACTCTTTTCGGCGAGTCAGTAAAATTCCACATAGTAGCCGATGACTTTCCGATTACGCAATCAGGAATATTAGGAAACGATTTCTTTAAACAAACAGCTTCAACTATCGATTACGCACACGAACGACTAAACGTTTTTGGAAACTGCGTGACATTTTCTTCTCCAGAAACTATCGTAGCATCACCCAGATCAGAATCCTTGTTTTACGTGAGAATAAAAAATCCAGAAATAAAAGTAGGTTATTTACCAAAAATCAAATTAGCGCACGGAATATATTTGGGAGATACTATCGTGGAAAACGTGTCGGGAAAAGCTTATTTGAATGTCATAAGCACTTTGGACGAAGAAGTTGAAATTCGAGTGCCTACCCTTCGACTCAGGCCCCTGAGTGAACTGCTCGACGACCATAAAATTGATCTTAACCAGGATAGTTTAAGGAAAACGCAAGAGACGACGATACAACCTGAAAGCGACGAAACTCTTAAGATGCAAAATGAATTTAACAACGATGAACTCGACGATAGAGACATTAATAACGTTAACATTATTAATAATAATGAAAAATTCGAAGATGGTAGTAAAAATAAAACTAAGATCAAAGTAAACAAAAATGATGACGTGTCAAATAATAAAATTAAAAGGGAAATTAAAAATAAAGATAAAATTGAAGATAAAGATAAAATTAAAAATAACGTTGAAAATAAGAATGATCCTGAAAGTAGAGAGGGAAGTTGTCAAGTCCCTCCAAAATTATTGAACAATTCTAAAAACGGGGAGGAAAGCCGTCAGACCTCGTTAAAAGAAATGAGTGACTCTACATCCTTTGAAGGGAAAAGTTTCTGTACTTTTCCGAATCATCAAATCATTCCCGGAGGGGGAAGTTACCAAACCTCTCCAGACCCCGTCGGTTGCGAGGAGGGAAGTTACCAAACCTCGCTACGCAATTCGACACAATCTTCTTTTAAAAATATAAAAGGGAGAAGTTTTCTATCCTCCCTAAAAAATATAAAATTTCCAAAGGTTGGATCACTCTCGAAAAATAATGGAAAAGAAAATCAGGATACATATGTAACAATTGAAGAGCTACTGGATAAAATCCAACATTTTAATCCAAAAATAACGATTAATGACAGTATTAAGAGTAAAAATAAACCATCTTCGAAAATTTTGACGTTATCGAAAATTAGGACTCAGGAAATGATAGATAAATTTATGCGCAGGAGGAAATCTAAACATAAACATGAAAATGTGAAAAAATTAGTAAAAGATTGCATGGAGAAGTTAACTCCGCATGAAAATCTAAATCAAGACGCTGTTAACACTCCAGCCCGTAGCAAGTGTCTAGTAGTAGCAGAAAAATCTGGAAAGGATCGCCTTACAGAAATCGTCGACCTACTACGTTTGGAACACTTAAACGCACGAGAAAAAGAAGGCATAATAAGGCTTATTACACAGAGTCAAGACCGATTTCACATACCTGGAGAAAATTTAACTGCCACTCAAATATTACAACATCAAATTTCAACAATGGATGATCGACCGATAAACACGAGGCAATATAGATTTCCGCAATCTCATAAGGAAGAGATAAATAAACAAGTAGAAGAACTGCTGACAGGAGGTATAGTTAAACCTTCACAATCACCGTATAATACACCCATATGGATAGTACCCAAGAAGGAAGACTCGAAAGGAAATAAACGCTGGAGAATGGTTTTAGATTTCCGAGCTTTAAACGATAAAACAATCGGAGATGCTTATCCATTACCGAATATTGTCGATATTCTTGATCAATTAGGAGGAGCGCAATACTTCTCCGTATGTGATTTAGCTTCCGGATTTCATCAAATAAAAATGGATCCTGCAGATGGCCATAAAACTGCTTTCACCACTCCTTTTGGACATTATGAATTCGATAGAATGCCTTTTGGATTAAAAAATGCACCTGCTACTTTTCAACGTTTAATGGATCTAGTATTATCAGGACTACAAGGCCAGGAATTATTTGTTTATATGGACGACATCGTTATTTACGCCGCCTCATTGGAAGAACACGAAAGGAAATACAATTTATTAATTGAAAGGCTTCGAAAGGCCAATTTAAAATTACAACCGGACAAATGTGAATTCTTAAAAACAGAAGTAACTTATCTAGGGCATATAATTAGTAAAAATGGAGTTAAACCTGATCCTAAGAAGTTAGAAGCAGTAAAATTATTTCCTAGGCCCAAAACACCAAAAAACATTAAACAATTTTTAGGACTCGCTGGATATTATAGACGATTTATACCGAATTTTTCAAAACTGGCAAAACCATTAACTAATTTGTTAAAAAACGATACACGATTTGAATGGACGATTACTCAAGAAGAATCTTTCGAAATATTGAAACAATTATTATGTAAAGAGCCCGTATTGCAATATCCTGATTTTTCAAAACCATTTATTTTAACAACGGATGCTTCTGGGATAGCAGTAGGAGGAATATTATCGCAAGGAGAAATAAATAAGGATCGTCCAGTGGCCTATGCATCTCGTACTTTAACAGATAACGAACTGAAATACGATACATATGAAAAGGAAGCATTAGCAATAGTTTATTGCGTTAAACATTTTCGACCATACTTATACGGACGAAAATTCACACTGGTAACCGATCACAAGCCTTTAATGTGGTTTAAGAATGCTCAAGATGCGAACATGAGAATATTACGATGGAGACTAAAATTAGCGGAATACGATTATGAAGTGGAATATAAAGCAGGTAAAATGAATATAAACGCAGATGCATTATCACGAAATCCTATAAACCTTGAAGAAGTCGATTGTAAACCAGTTAGAAAGGGCAGACAGAAACAAAAAATCTCTAAAGATGCTAAAACAACCTTAAAAACGCAAAGAGAATTTGACGAAGAAGAAGATAATTATAAATTGTATCTCTCCGATTCTTCAGAGGAAGATGATAATTACGAACTACGCCTCTCTGACACTGAAGAAAATGATAATTACAAATCGCATCTTTCTGATAGCGAGGAAGAAAATAACGAATTACATTTTTCCGACACCGAAGAAAACGAAAATGCAATTAAAAATAATACAGACTCGATACCATTTACCCAAGAAGAATTAGATGAACCAAATCAACAAATAATAGAGAGAGCATTAATTCACAGTCCACCTACACATGACAAAATACTAACAAGAAGTCGGACAGCACGACGTCGAATTACCGATCAAGATGATTTAATAAAAGAGCAAATAGACGATAACATTATATTGTTAGACGATAGAAATGATCCGCCTGATAAAGAAAACAGTGATGAAGACGAGGAACAAGAAAATATAGACAATAACCAAGAGATCAATATCAAAAATTATAGTAAACCCACTATTAATAATCAGCAAATAATAAAAAATAATATAATTGAATCTCGCGATCTATTATTCTTACGTAAAGACAACATAGCATATTTTGTTGATACAAACGGTAAACCTTTAGATTCCGGTTCGCAAAAGTTATTCGAACGAAACAAACTTCCAAATTTAAATAATCTTATGTTAAATCAACCTAAAACCATTAAAGTAAAAAATTATTATCATATAATATTGCCGATAAGCGAAGAACAACGAGAAGGCCCAACATTAACTTTATCTCGAATCATAACCGCTTTAAATAACTTAAAAGAAACTGTTGAAAATTTAAAAATTGAAACACTTAGTATTGCTAAAACGGATTTTATTAACAATGTACCGTGGAACAATGTCAAAAATCAGCTACAATTAATATTCCTTGACGCACCAATTAAATTAATTATTTGCAATGGATTAGTTAAATATCCACCTAGAGATCTACGACCAATAATAATAGGAGAAACGCACTGTTTACCCACTGGGGGACATCGCGGAGTAACTAAAACGTATAATAGAATCAAACATAATTATTACTGGGAAAATTTAAAAATAGATGTACAGCGTTTTATCCAACAATGTTTACATTGTCAATTAAAGAAACTAGTTCGCGTAAAAACCAAACAACCTATGATAATTACCGATACACCCGGATCATCTTTCGATAAGGTCGCCATGGATATCGTAGGACCTTTGCCTAAAACCGAACGTGGCAATGAATATATCTTAACTCTACAAGACCAACTCACTAAATTTAGCATGGGAATACCGTTATCCGACCAAACTGCTGAAACGGTAGCCGAAGCTTTCGTCGATCGATTTATTTGTGTATTCGGTTCTCCGAAAGCAATTTTAACAGACCAGGGTAGAAATTTTATCAGTGACTTAATGAAAAAGGTAGCTAAAATATTTAAAATTCGTAAATTCCGTACAACCGCATTCCATCCTCAATCAAACGGCTCATTAGAAAGATCACATCACGCATTAGGAGAATATTTAAAGCAATATGCAAGAGAACAAAAACAGTGGGATAGATGGATAAGTCTCGCGATGTATAATTATAACACTAGTGTACATGAAGCAACTAAACACACGCCTTACGAATTAATCTTCGGTAAAATAGCACGAATTCCGTCAAATGAACCTTTAGCATCTGGCGATAAATTAGCAACTTACAACGAATATCTTGTAAATTTAGTTAGTCAACTCCACGCAATTCAGAAAAATGCCCGAGAAAACGTTGTCGAAGCAAAAATTAAATCGAAAAGACACTATGATAAAAAGATAAACCCACAAACATTCAAACTTGGTGATCAAGTCTTTTTATTAAAAGGCCCTAAACCTGGCAAATTTGGAGATCAATACACAGGACCCCATGAGGTCTTAGAAATATTGAATAGAAATAACGTAAGAATTAAAATAAAAAAGAACAGTCGCGTTGTACACCCTAATCGCCTACGAATCTCACACATCAAACCAACTCCTAATAATTAAGTAATTTTATTATTATTAATTAAAATAAGTAACTATAAAAAAAATATATATATAAATATATTTTACACAAAAAAAAATTTTATAAATAAATAAATGATAAATTGATTAGCAAATAAGGAAATAAGTAATAACAACAAGCTTGACAATTAAAGGTGCGCTATATTAATATACCTTAGACGTGCTAAATTTCAGATGGATCTCCGAGGATTTTTAATAATCGCCGTGCTAAATTTTTGGTTACGCGGCACTAAAGGCATAATAGGATATGACTGCGGATCTGCATCGACGAACATTACGACTCTATCATTACTGGGGATAGAGGAATGTGATATACCACAGCCAGAAGTAGCAGCTCAGAAGATTTATATACAATTGCTACAAATTAACGAATTTACCTCTGCGAGAGTTATACAATGCAAAATAGAAATAGACAGATTAATCAGGAGATGCGGAATGTTCTCTCACTCCATGGACGTGTACAACGGAAAGCACGCGTATATAGAAGAAGTATCAAGAGACGCCTGCCAACGAATGCACATGTATGGTACTTACGAAATCGGGAACACTCGAATAACAGGATTGAAATCCAATCAAACTGCAACACGACCGGTAACACTGGCCGGACACGTGAACAATGATGGCACCTGTTCCGGAACAACATATAGCGATCCATTCGGCACATGGGAAAAAGCCGTGGTACTCGCAACCATAAAAATTACACTACAGGATTATATAGCTGACGTGAAGATAAACACGAACCGAGTCCAACTGAGGTCTGGAGTGACCTGTGCGTTGAGCGCAACACATTGCACCGACATCGAGGGTGGGGATACCTACTGGGCATCCATGCCCACGGATACCTGCAGGTTCGGCACTTATGGAGTATTATATGAAGGATATGCACACAGAATAATAGACATCGTCAACAAACAACAGCAAATTGTTTATTCCATGACTACAGAAGACACAGTTTTTGCATTGGCAAGCAGAGATTCCTATTCTACTTGTGGATACACTCTTTTCCACACGGAACATCCAAAATTAGTAATTTTCGAAACTTCACCAGGCGTAGCAATTTTTAAAAAAGAATCACGCATAGCTAATTTGGACATTTTCACCTATATGAATTCTAAATTTGTATATGTAGAGAAACATGTGCGGACTCAATTTAGTGAACTATACAAGAATATTCTACTGCAACAATGTCAGCTCGAACAAAAAATATTACACAATTCATTAGCCATAGCCACCCAATCGCCGGATGTCTTCGCTTATCACTTCATGAAGGGACCAGGATACATGGCCTTACTAGCTGGCGAAGTAATACACATAGTAAAATGTGTGCCTGTCGAAGTAAGAGTAGCACACACCGAAGAATGCTATGATCAATTGCCTGTGACGCGAGAAAACAGAACACAATTTTTAACACCGCAAACCCATATACTGTTACGACAAGGAACGCAGATTACGTGCAATTTATTCGCACCACCCATGTATCTTCTGGGAGATGCATGGTATAGACTCACTCCTAAACCAATACATACAGTACCGCCGATGACCATGAAACCGATGACAACACCGAGCTGGAAATACATTAGCCCCGGATCACTTGCTACCAGCGGCATATATACTGAAAGAGATTTAAGCGATCTCAGGGATCATATTATGTTTCCTGCTGAGAGACCCGCAATGTTAAACACCTTGGCCAGAGGAATGATGGGCCACTCTACGATTATGCACGATGGAGGATCTTTTGCAAACTTCCTAGATGAGGCATCAGTTGAAAAAATAGCTATCTCGGCATGGCAGAAATTTTGGAATCGATTCCTAATTTTCGGCAATATAAGCGCTGGATTTTTAGGAATTTACTTGGCAGTAAGAGCAGTAAAACTAATACTGGATACCATTGTGCATGGCTATGCTCTACACACAGTATACGGATGGTCCATATATTTGCTTGGAGCCATCTGGGACTCGTTAACTCAGCTCCTATTACACTTAAAACTGAAAAAACCACGCGATGAAAACCGAGAAGCTACACAACCACCCGCAGAACGAAACCCGATAGAAGACTCTTCACAGAGGGGAACCTACCCCCTACTACCTGCAAAGGACGCAAAAAAAAAAAAAAAAAAAAAAAAAAAAAAAAAAAAAAAAAAAGGGGGGAGACGGAAAGAAAGACAGGAAGAAAAGAAGAGAAATACATAAACAACAGTTTTCCTATCAACTTTACACAAGCGCCAACTTTGATTTTACGCATTTTATTGTTTTATCTATTTTAATCTGTTTCGCTCCTTATCATGAGGTCTCGCAGTTGCGACTCGAAATTCGCACCTAACCCCAACACCACCTTTTTGTTTATAGAAACATGGAGATCGAACACCTCGATACTCAAAAACTGAGCCGCTCGCCGTTTGCTGTTAAAATAGTAAGGGTGTTTTCGCCTATGCTAATTTGGATTCACTTGGAAAATAGTAAAGAATCCTTCCAAAAAATGATGGAGGACTTCAACCAGCGGATGAACAAACGCCGATTTTTCCACTCGAATACAAAACTAGGCGACATTGTTGCTCTTGAAACAAAAGGAGGATGGCAACGCGGCATCGTTACGAAGATGAACGGAGATGAGACAGTGCAGATAGGCCTCCGAGACTGGGGCGTGTATATTCGCCATGCAACAGCTGAACTCTACCATCTCGAGGAGAGGTTCAGAGAACATTACTGGCAAGCTGTGCCATGTAGCTTAGCCTACACAGCCCCCGCCACTACAGGACCCACATGGTCTCGTAGGGCCATAAATGTCACTCGAAGCATCGCAGAACAGCAAACCGGAATTATGCAGATAATCAAACCAATTCGGGACGAAGGTGCACTCATCAAATTAGATATCAAGAATGAAACTAACAACGTTTACCACAACCTCAGAGACTTATTAATAGAATTAGGAGTTGCGCAAGAAATAGCGAATATAGCCACACACACCGTACCATCCGCGTTGAGTTAAAACGCATAAGAATATACACATAATTAGTGCTAAAATCACAAATAATAACTAATAAAAATAACAAAAAAATATACATATGTATATATATATATTATGTTTGTTATTAGGCAAAAGAAAAGTTCTTTAAAAAAAAAAAGGGGAAAAAAAATTTATATAACTATCTTTTATAAAAAATTATCTTTAAATTATCTTCTATAAAAAAGGAAAATACATAAATATATATACATATATATTCAATAGTATAAGTAATAACCATAATATTATACACACACATACATACATATATATATATATATATATATACACATATATACACGTTTAAAATAATGTTAAGAAATATCTATATATACATATATCTCTATATATCAAACATATATATAGTACAAAAAAAAAAAGAAAGAAAAAAAAAGGAAGGTTTTACTATCTACCTCAATAAATAATCAAACATATATATATACATATATATAGATACATACTTCTAAAAGCATATATATATATATATATCTAAGTAAATAAGCAAAATAATTAACTTAGACGTAGGCTTAACTTCTAGTAAATATTCTACTTAATACATACACAAATAAATAATATCGTATACTTAAGGGATTTTCATATATCCGTAATCCTCTCATAAGTAAATCTTAGATAAAGTGGAATCCTTTTCATTAACAATTTGCTATAGGGAGAATTACTTGATGATCAGTCACAGTATAGAATGTCAGAGTACCAACTTTTACAAATACAAAAAAGAGAGAGAAAGAAGAAGAAATATCTATACATACATCGAGGAGTAATGTGCCACTAATCCATTTGACGCTACACTGAAAGATCACCCTGGAGTCTGCTCGCTGCTCACGGAACTTAATGTACGACTGCCCTGATTGGGAAAATACGTTAATTGTGGTAGACTACCACAATTCCCGTCACCAGTGTTGTCATAATCCGGTGACTAAGGACAAACCTGAGTACGCACCTACCACATCACCCTACCTGATCCATGAGATCAACCCATGTGAAGGTTGCGGAAACTTTATTAATAACAATGAAGATAAGAAGACTGTACAGAGAAGTTCCTGTGTGAAGATGAAAGCCGAGCTGGGGCCAAGGGATGGAGAAGATAAGTGACTATCCAGAAAAGCAATAAAAGGGAACATGTGGTTGGACTGACCTGCGGGCCTTCGTACGTGACATTTTGGGACACGATTATCACGTAAATAAAACTCCATCTTTTCTTTTCTATACTCATTTTACCATGTTCTATCAAACATTTAAAGGGATTCCACGGAAGAAGGCTTCACCAAATCCTTTATAGTAGATTTTTATTATTAGAAATAAAGTCGAAAGAAAAATATATATATATATCCAGTATGTAAGCGACAGCAAAAAAAAAGAACGAAAGGAATAAGGAAGGGGTTTTGGAGGTCGCCTTTCCTTTCCTTCTCTTTAACAAACAAACAGTGTAAGAACGATTCGGCATCTTAAATGGGAATGTTAACCGAAAAAAAAAGGGGAAAAGAATCTATCTTTAATTTAATTGCAAATGTTGCATACCCCCAACATTTGTCTAAGGTGGGGGGTGTTACGTCCTGATCAGACTTCACGATTCTTTTCTTTTTATTAAATACCAGACCTAGTAAACACGGGACCAACAAAAAACTTTTAAAGAATATTATAACGCCAGAGCTGTTTTTCTCACGAGACACCATGAGCTCGAACTTTCTCACAGAGAAAAATAGCAAGGGGGATAGATATTTGAAAATACCTTGGTCGGTCAGCGTGCCTATCGTCGTCAGAAAAATCATAAAAGTCAAAACTTGCGGTAACCGGAGTCTTTAGTCGACTCCAGATGTTTAAAGTAGGAAATAAAAACTGGCACTAGCTAGCCATATACTTGGATTCTGCCTACGGGAACCCTAATAGATAGGATTTTACCGAGTGACGATCGGGTAATGACCACAGTCGCACGCCTAGAAGGCATGACACCTGATACGGTGCACGTGTTCAGTAGGTCTGGGAAACCGAGATGCATTAATCGCACTCTCCACGCGACCCCAGGGCCACGCGACAGTCGTAAACTGTCAAATTTATTAGATCAGTGACCCAAGGCCTCGCGAACTCATATACCGATTCTCAACCCTCCAATCCGAAAGCCGGGAATCGGGGCAAGCACCTCTATAGACCACCCTTCATTCCGTCGTACGGTCTAAAGACTACGCCCACCTAGATCTTAAGACACTGAGATGCACCCCACCTATACTAATTAACACCAACCGGGTTACGCCACCTCAAAAACCTACCCCCATCGCATATGGACCCGAAACGACGCTATTCCTTATTCGTTAGGGGCCCTTTCTTCCTACCCCCATTCCAAGTAACTTAATTACCTAAACCTAATCCTATTAGTTAAAAATGACGCCATCCTCCCCCACATTAAAAATCTTCTCACAAGACTAATTCCTATTCGATCCCCGCTTCAAAAACCTAAGATTTTCCAAATGGATCCACCCCAAGGAAAGGGTATAAAAACCCGTGTTTTGGTGGCTCCAAGCGCAATTAAACCCAATTAGTCACTCAGTTATCAAGCAAGTTTTGCCAAGTCCTTAAGACAGTTTTCCGAGTAGTTCTGGCCGCGAAATAAAAAAGGTCGATACTTTGTCACGACCAAGTAGAGGGTTCATCACCCTGACGACACCATCCAGCAGCAGGGTGCCCACACGTTGACAAAAGGGTCCGACGCCTACACACCATCCCTCAACGGGGCGCCTGCTCAAAACCACCGTACACATTCAACTCAATCCGAAAGTATCCTGTAACGAGTAAGTTAGTTCATTTGTTTTATTTTTCCTCTCTTTATTATTATTTTGTGCTCCGTCCCTATAAACTTTGTTGTGCTATTTATCAGTGAGAACTAAAAATTTGCCGCGACTCAACAATCGGCGGAATCGCTCGGACCTTTCGGCATTCGCTCTCTGCATAGCTATATTCCTCCCACCATACCTTAGATACGCGGCGAGGGTCACCGTAAGACCCGTTAGAATTAGGCGACACACCCCACGTATAACCACACACACTCAAACCGACCCACCTCCCGTATCACCATCGATTCCTCAGGAATCTCCTCAACAATCTCCTCAACAATCTCCTCAACAATCTCCTCAACAATCTCCTCAACAATCTCCTCAACAATCTCCTCAACAATCTCCTCAACAATCTCCTCAACAATCTCCTCAACCCTTTCTTGACCTTTCACCACTTCCTACCCCCAGGTCCATCTCTCCGATCCTTGAAGAGCTCCTGGACTACAGACCCCCTTCGCCTGTCCGTTTCCACCCTCCTCCAGCAGAGGCTCAACTGGAGGAACTCCCACATAACGATCCGGAGTTTGACAACATATCCGTCAACTCCGAAGCCACCACCATTGAATACGTCGAGCCTCCTCCGCATCTTCCTAACCCTGAATTTACAGGGTTTGATTTCTTAAATCTAGTCCTTTCCCCTGAGGAATAATCCACACACACACACACACACACACACATTTGTAAAGAATACACAAATAAAATTATTAGCACCTGCAATTAAGAATTAAGTTTTGTATCCTAATTATAAATTCAATCAAATTAAAATGTTGTCTTTAATAAATTAAACTTTTGTTCTTTTTTATTTAACCACACCCTCCTCGTTCGTCACCCCCCTCACACCTTCCCTCTCAAATTGCGCACAAAGGTTCCGCCCCGGGTAATAGGGATTCAATTCCTTGACCCAAAAAGGGAACCACGAGCGGTTGACTTGTTGACGGAGTAAAAACGACTCTTCCAGTCGCTGACCCGTCGCAAGTCCTAAACGTGCCGCTCGGCTCGTGCGGTCAGGTCCGTTTACGTCGATCGCCGAGCCCAACGAAAAAAAATTCTACATCTATCAGGACGTAACAACTATCTTGCTTTAATATTTTTATGCACAAAATAATGACAAAAATTAATTAATATAAAAAAACAAACATAGTTGAATTTAGCAAAAATATGATATAACCCACTAAACAAAATTACGTTGCGGGAACATTCCTGTAATATCACATTTTGGCAGTGTGACGTTCCGAGTAATATTTCAGAAACATCCCAAAAACATCTCAGTAACCATAAATGTCCTGCCACATTTACAGTTCGTTTAAAATGTTTCATTTGTGACATTTGGGAACATTCTTGTGATGGTAAATAAACTATTTTAGTGACGTTCTATTTGAAGCATTCCATTTGTAACATACCAGCAACATTCTTGTAACATCTATATAATGTTAGAAGAACATTCGAATTTATGTTTAGGTAACATCTTAGTAACGTTTCAGGTATGGACAATATTTATCATTTGCGATGTTCTATATGAAACGTTTTTTTTTTTTTGCTCATTGTAACATTTTTACAATGTTAATGAAACGTTACTTATAATATATTAGGTGCGCAACTAAGTTCTCGCTGTTTTTTTTATGAAAATGCAACTTTATTGTGAAAAAATGGTTACAAATGAATTATTCAAAGTATTGCCCATTGCTAGCTACAACTTTTTCCCATCTTTCTGGCAGAGCTCGAATACCGTTACGGTAAAAGTGTTTGTCTTTTGAGGCTATCCACGAATCAAGCCTTTTTTTGATGTCTTCATATGAGCGGAACTGCTGATCAGCCAGACCATATGCCATCGAACGGAACAAGTAATAATCGGACGGCGCAATATCTGGGGAATATGGCGGGTGGGGTAGAACTTTTCATTTGAGCGTTTCCACATAGGTTTTAACGGGTTTGGCAACATGAGGCCGAGCGTTGTCATGCAGTAGCACTTTTTCGTGCCTCTGCTCGTATTGTGGCCGTTTTTCGCGCAGTGCTCGGCTCAGTCGCATCAATTGAATTCGATACCGTTCCCCAGTGATGGTTTCGTTCAGTTTCAACAGCTCATAATAAATAACACCGACCTGGTCCCACCAAATACACAGCATAACCTTCGCAGCGTGAATATTCGGCCGAGCCGACGACGTAGAAGCATGACCGGGCAGTCCCCATGACTTTCTTTTCTTTGGGTTGTTGTAATGAATCTATTTTTCATCACCCGTCACGATGCGATGAAGAAAACCCTTCCTTTTTTGCCGCTGGAGCAGTTGTTTACAGGCGAAAAAACGACGCTCAACGTCCCTTGGCTTCAAATCATAAGGAACCCAAGTTCCTTGCTTTTGAATCATTCCCAACGCATGCAATCGCTTGGAAATGGCTTGGCGGGTAACTCCTAATGCTGAAGCAAGCTGTTCTTGCGTTTGGCATGGATCCTCATCGAGCAACGTCTCCAATTCAGCGACTTCGAAGGTTTTTGGCCTTCCTTCACGCGGACGGTCGTCAACATCGAAATCACTGTCTTTGAAGCGACGGAACCAATCACGGCACGTTGTTTTACTTAGAGCAGCATCTCCGTAATCTTTTTGGAGCTCTCGATGCGCTTCAGCCGCCGTTTTTTTCGAATGAAATAAGAAAATTAACACTTCCCGCAAATGACGATTATTTGATACAAAATCAGACATTTTCACACAACCAAAAGTATATGACGCCAAAACAAAATCACTAACGTGTCAAAACGGTTTGTTTACCATATGTCTAAGCTTGGCTCGTGACGTTTTGGATATGTCAAAATCGAATCCAGCACTTACTGCTGGAGCCATCTATTGACAAACAGCGGGAACTTAGTTGCGCACCTAATATATGAAACATACTAGCAACGTTTCTTTTGAAACATATCTGAAATGTTACAAACCCTGTTGCGAATTCCCGTGTACTCCCATAAAGACCTTTCTAAATTTACCATGGGGAACTCCATATATAGAATTTCCCATGGTAAATTCGGATAGGTCTTCATGAGAGTACATGGGGATTCGCACCAGGAAATGCTCTAATTCTAAATTTTTAATAATGTATGCGAAAAGTATATTATAATTTGCCAGAAAATATTCTTTCCATCTTTTTAATGAATACTATATTAAACTATATTAAATCTCTATTCTTTAAAAAGTGAGAGAAAATTTATTAGCAAATATATTTCTTCGGCTACATATACGTACCATTTGTATATACATATATAACGTCCTCGTTATGTCAGAACCGCGAATGTGCAAAAATTACACCTCTCAGAGCATTTTCTCATATGTGTACGTTCTTCACTAAAATATTACTTAAATGCTTGAAGATGTGTGAATGATTAATCTATATAATTATATATATTATATAATATTAAACTTAAAAGTGTCTTATTGCTAATGAGACACTTTTAAATGGGTTTAGAATAGGCACATTTTTGAATGGGTTTAATTTATATATAAGAAAGTTATAAGATGTATTTTTCAGAATAATCTGATAATATGTTTTGCTGTAAGGTTAAACTTTGAATAACGGTTTTCTCAAAACATAAAGAGCAAATTCGTTATTTTGAAATAACGTGGACTAATATATATAATAACTTATCAAGTCATAATAATTTAGTTTATATATTTTTATTTAGTTAGAAAATATAAATTTCTCATAGAAATAATAAGTAACTCATCTCTCTCTCACACACACACACACGCACGCACACACACACATATTTAGATAATAGTATAATAATTATTTTGAAGAAACATAAAATCTATAAAATCTATAATACTTATATCCCTAATTTTGGTATTTTTTCTTTGTTTTAGATATAATCATATTCCATTGTTTTTGGCAATTAACGTGCCGCCTTTGCCTGTAAGAAATATAGTAAAAAATCTTAAGTAAATTATGTTGGACGTAAAAATAAATATTATGTAAAGATAAATATTATGTAGTTCGAGTTACCTTTTCTCTTTCATATCGAGTTACTGCATGCCGAAACCAAACAGACACGTAATCCTGAAAATTCTTTTCTGTTACGTATGGAAAATGTCTTCTGGTTGAATCTGAATATGTAGGATAAATATTGTGATAATATTGCAATTAAAAATTATTTTATATAGTGAATATAACAATTAAATCACTTATAAATTTATACGAACTTTTTAAAACGTCTATTACAATTAACTTGTTTATCGGGAAATTTCCTTTCCGTCCCAACCAGGAACATTTTTTCGCTAAACGATTAGAAAATATTTTTTCTAAACCCGCTTTTACTTCATCTCGCGGGGATGCACCCCCCAATAAATAAAAAAATGTTTCCTAAAATGAAAAAAAAGTTTGAAAAGAGTTAGGAAATAATTAAGAAAGTTATATAAAAATTTAATCATAATCATAAAATATTTTACCATTTGTTTTTTTCCTTCTTCATTCGTATTTAAAATTTCGTCGAAAGCAATTAGTTCATTGTATTTTTTAAATGGGCGTACAGGAATAATAGATTCCGTGATTTTTCGATTAATCCCAGTAGCTGCAAGCGCAGTACCACGGTCATTTTTATTTTCCATACGTATTAGAAAATCGTTTTGTTGTTCAAGCATTCTTCTTATAGATATTACGTTTTCCAAAATTAGTAAAATGTTATGATTATCTAAAATGTACATTTATATTTTATTTACGATAATTAATATTATGTAAATGACAAGAATGAATATTACTAAATTACCTGCATGTATTGGTGATAAATTTTCAATAATAATATTATTTGGTTGCGAAATGTCCATTATTTCTTCTACACTCACCCGAAAAAAAAGCGGTACACTGAAAATGTGGGAAAAATTCATCAAATTTCAACTGACGATAACTTCGTAAATAATAAAGATAGAAAGTTCTATAAAATATGAAAATGAAGCTAAAAATCTCTACTTTAAGAATCAATTTATTTCAATGTTGCAAAATAAATTTATTGAAAATGGCGGATGACAAAGCGCGAGCATGCAAAATTGAAAAATAATGGTTCGAGTTTGCGACGGTGCACGGTATAAACAAAAAATTGTAGCTTATTGGGATCAAAAGCGTACGAAAGTACAGAGTCTCCTCTTTAAAATGCTTTTTTATGCATCTCGATACGATGATTTTTCGCCGAGAGATTCGCATTTGAAGAAAAAGGCAGATTCTTACTTCAAATGCGAATCTCTCAGCGAAAAATCATCGTATCGAGATGCATAAAAAAGCATTTTAAAGAGGAGACTCTGTACTTTCGTACGCTTTTGATCCCAATAAGCTACAATTTTTTGTTTATACCGTGCACCGTCGCAAACTCGAACCATTATTTTTCAATCAATTGTTTTGCATCCGAAGGAGATGTCTGCAGATCTTTTGTGATTTCTCCGCCCTGACTTTTTGTTTATGCAAGACAATGCTCGACCGCACGTTGCGAGAAAAGTGCTTGATTTCTGCGATGAAGTTGGCATAAATCGACTCGAATGGCCAGCAATGAGTCCAGATTTAAATCCCATTGAACACCTATGGGACAATATTAACAGAAAAGTACGAAATCATATACCTGCTCCTCAGTCATTGCCAGAACTTCGAAGAGTTCTTGAAATAGAGTGGAATGACATTACGCAGACTGAAATTAAAACACTAATAAGAAGTATGCCTCGTCGCATGAATGAGGTAATACGCGCACGAGGAGGTCATACCCATTATTAATATACGCGCGCGCACACACAATTGTACACGCACCACCGGGAGGGTTTGGAGTCGTAAAATATCGTGGATCTAACAAGCCATGAGGTCCTTATCCCAGTGGTGCACGCGCACACACACGCATGCACGCGCACGCACGCACGCACGCACGCGCACGCACACACACATACACACACACGCATACACACGTGCCAACATGTGCACACGGGATCAGATTTCTGCCACGTCCACGCCGTTGATCCTGGGTAACGCCAAGAGCAGAATTGACACTTATAACCGTAAGGAGAGTTTGGAGTTTTAAAATACCGCGGAGCTGATAACCACAGAATTCTTATTCTTGCAATTCGGTCTGGTTCAAAATTGAATATCTCGGCACGTAATACAGCTAGCAGGATTTTTTAAAAACCATTTTAAAAGTTTGGATGTCTAGTGTTCGAAAATTCATAACGCAATAATGTGTGATAACTTTCTCCAAAATGGCGGATGACAAAGCAAAAGCATGCGAAATTGAAAAATAATGGTTCGAGTTTGCGACGGTGCACGGTATAAACAAAAAATTGTAGCTTATTGGGATCAAAAGCGTACGAAAGTACAGAGTCTCCTCTTTAAAATGCTTTTTTATGCATCTTGATACGATGATTTTTCGCCGAGAGATTCGCATTTGAAGTAAGAATCTGCCTTTTTCTTCAAATGCGAATCTCTCGGCGAAAAATCATCGTATCAAGATGCATAAAAAAGCATTTTAAAGAGGAGACTCTGTACTTTCGTACGCTTTTGATCCCAATAAGCTACAATTTTTTGTTTATACCGTGCACCGTCGCAAACTCGAACCATTATTTTTCAATTTTGCATGCTCGCGCTTTGTCATCCGCCATTTTCAATAAATTTATTTTGCAACATTGAAATAAATTGATTCTTAAAGTAGAGATTTTTAGCTTTATTTCCATATTTTATAGAACTTTCTATCTTTATTATTTACGAAGTTATCGTCAGTTGAAATTTGATGAATTTTTCCCACATTTTCAGTGTACCGCTTTTTTTTCGGGTGAGTGTATATTGAATTTTTGAACTACAAAAAATTGAAGATTTTAGTATTGTAAGATAATAAGTATATTGGGATAATGCCTTATAAGTGTAATGGTTTTATTATTCAAAAAAAAAAAAATATGTCGAATATGATAATTACAGTCGAATCTAATATCTAATCTCAAATAATGAACAAGTCTATTTTTGATATGCGTAAGTCAATGTATAGTTCAAATTATACATTTCATTTGATATAAAAATTTATAAAGTGATTATGTTGAAGTCGTAAAACATTTTCATTTAAACTTTAAGCTTTTAATTATATACAGGGTGTCCCAGACTTACCGAATAACCGATTCAGGGTAGACTCCTGACGTTGTTCTGAGACGAAAGTTCCTTTGGCAAAATGTCGAGGGTGTCGTAATTTCGGCGTTATAAAGAGCAAAAGTTCTCCAATCGATGCGCTGAATTTTCCCGCGCTCAGGGACATCGCACATCAAAGGAGCCCCGTGCATCGTGAACAGTGAATGCGTGAACAATCGCGAGGAACGCGCTCGATCGAGTCAATCGTTGCGCGATGCACGGGGCTCTTTTGATGTGCGATGTCCCTGAGCGCGGGAAAATTCAGCGCATCGATTGGGAAACTTTTACCCTTCATAACGCCGAAATTACGACACCCTCGACATTTTGCCAAAGGAACTTTCGTCTCAGAACAACGTCAGGAGTCTACCCTGAACCGGTTATTCGCTAAGTCTGGGACACCCTGTATACTCAAAATCATTAAATCTGACGAACATTTTAATAGCACCAGAGAGAGGAATGTAAATTGATATGATATATAAATGAATTAGCCTGCAGAGAGGTTTACGTGATAAGCTTACTGGTCCCAATATATATCTTTAGACAAATTTAAAGTTAAAAAATTGTAACTACATTTTTGCATAATGCAAGTTGCACGACAAGAAATTTCATATTTAAGCAAATCGTATTTATATACATCTCAGTTGTGTGTAAAACTGAGGTAACAACTCTCTGAAAAATGTTGAACGTCCTAAGCGTGTCATTTTAAATAGTTTCCAATGAGTGTATATAGAATTGTCAAATATATTACCTTGACTGATGTTTTTTTCAATATTTGTCCTTTGATATTCGGAATTGTCTTTGAAAAGCTCAGTACTTCGATTTTCATTAGGATTAAGATTTTCAATCGCTTCGTGATCTGTCGTCATAATATTGTTTCTGTGCGGATCAATAAATTTCGTTCCATTCTGATCATCACTTTTTTTACGAGAGTCGGACTCATTTGTCGATTCTAATGTTAAATATTATAATACATGAATATAATAACAAAATATACATAGATCTATTTCATATATATATGCCAACGGACACCGCGTTATATGCGTATGTTATATGCTGCAAAATCTTTCTTTATTTTTTATTGTTATTAATAAAGAATTTTAATTTAATATTCACTTTTAACATATACAAATAAATGTCACTTATTATTACTTACATGTCCAAAATATGTAATTTTAATTATGAAGAGTATCATTAACACGTAAAAAATCCCATTTTTAGCATGGAATAAAACCGTAAAAAGAACTTTTAAAATTTGCACAAAAACATAATAAATTAACGTATAATTTATCTTGAACTGTAACTATTAATCATTAAAATAATATTTAATTTCAAAAAATATCAAGAACATTACGTTGTATTTCAATATTACTATAATAATAAACTTTATAAGCATTTTAATATACTTTTGATGTATCATGTGACAGTCGCTGTAAAAAATTTTAATAGGACTCTATATATAATCATATTACAATCGTACCTCTGAACTCGTTAGTTTCCAAATCCACATCATTAACATGCACAGTTATTGATGGAGGCGGTGTAAGATTTGAATCATAGTCACTACAAGAGTCGTAATCATCAGTTACACTGTTCTTCTTTCGCTTGCGTTTTCCACGACCTAATTGGGAGCAGGACGTATCTGTGTCCGTTTTCGTTTTTTTCTTAACGAAATCTATTGCATTTTGATATGATTCTATATTAAGAAAAAATATAAAAATTATTTATAAGTTGTAATAAATGTTTTGAAAATATTATTGAAAATTTTTGTTTTTACGAGTTCGTAATAGAACTGTAATCGTGTATTTTTCCCAATTATTTTTTGGAACAGTTTGTTTTTTGATGAATTTTCGAGCATTTTTGTCAGGCCATAGACACTTTTCAATTGTATCTTCTAAATGCACCCATGATGAAGGAACAACCTCGATTGCATTAGATGATTGCTCGTCCATGTTATTTTCAATAAATTGCACCACAGACCAAATCTACAATAAATAATGAAAATAAATGGAATGTTTAACATTCAATGTATATGAGATCTGATCAAAAAGTTCGATAAGTAGATTAACTATTATGGAACGGATATTATTATTATAAAAAGATTCGTCAAACAGTTTTACCAGACCTCATATGTTGTATATGAATTAACAATATCATTAATAAACATATTCTTACATTATTTACATAATTGTTAAAGATTATTAGACCAAAAAAGACACTCCAATATGTTTATATTTTAATAATAATCTGAATTTTTAATATATTACCAACATGAAAAGTAACTGATATATTGTTCAAGGTGCAAATTCAAAATAAACATACATAAAATATACATAAAATGTATAAATAAAACTGATCATAATTTGATTCTAGAAAGTAAGTGATATATTATTCTTAGTGCACATACAAAATTTTTTAAAATTTAATTAAAATAACAAAATATTTATTAAAAAATACAAAAACACTTGGCGCTGCCAACGGGCTTCACCATCCCCCCTCCCCCTAGCGCAACCCCTTTACGCCATTTCCCCCTTTCCTCCCCTCCCCCCCCCCCCGTCAAGAGGCTCCACCACCCCTCCACCCCTTTACATCTTTACACCTATAGTATTATGAAACAACGAAAATGAGTAATAATGTAATAATAGCATGATTAACTGACATCATGTAATTAATTGACATTATGTAAGTTAACATGTTGTTCGGTGTGGCAGCGCCAAGTGTTTTTGTATTTTTTAATAAATATTTTGTTATTTTAATTAAATTTTAAAAAATTTTGTATGTGCACTAAGAATAATATATCACTTACTTTCTAGAATCAAATTATGATCAGTTTTATTTATACATTTTATGCATATTTTATGTATGTTTATTTTGAATTTGCACCTTGAACAATATATCAGTTACTTTTCATGTTGGTAATATATTAAAAATTCAGATTATTATTAAAATATAAACATATTGGAGTGTCTTTTTTGGAACTTGGCCTGATCTTATCATTTATGAATTTTTGTGCTATATCACCTACTTTTTTACATTTTGTGCACAGAATTCTATCCCAGATTTTTCTAATTGACCGCCTAGGGCAAGCCTGAATTCAACGCTATTGCAGCCGTAAACGCTATAATTGCGAAAATAATTTTTGTTTGGGGCCCAAAAATAATTTTTTTAATTTGGCACCTAGGACAAGTCTAAACTCAGCGCTATGGCAGCCGATGTTTTAGTTCAGCGCCAAAGGCAGCTTTTATGAAGCGCCAGAGCAGCCGATTAATTGTTATAATTTTCCGGATCTAAAAAATTCACGTAAATTTACTACAAAGAAATTCCGACACTTACATTCGAGGAAAGTGTCATTAAATGCAGTTATTTCCAAAATCACTTAATCTGCTCCAAGAACAATATGTACGCCCCTTGTGCTCCTTTGGGCCAGTTTTTCTTAATGACTTTCATGTCATTAGAGCAATACCATTCTGATTTTTTTTCTGCTCTCAACATACACGTGTAGTGACCACGATTCATTTCTTCGCCTTCGTGAAATATAGCGCGCTTATTACCTTGTACTTTTTTTTATCTATCGTGATATTATTCGTCGGTACGGCGTTAATCCGATTGTTGATAATTTTTTTGCAAACACCGTTCACAAAAGTGTATAAATTGAGCTGTATCACTAAGATGGATAAAGTCGATTCGATTACGGTTTTCTTTTTCAGAACGGAACCTTTACATGCGTTACAACTGCCGTCTATTGTTTCCCATTTGGAAAATTCCGAATCAATCAAAGTTTGTAGCGTGACACCTCTTTTCCTTTTTAATGTCGATTGTATAGGTAATATTAGCAAACAACTTTTTTCCAACGTAGTTACCGTGTAATTACATTTGGCATTTGAGCAACATGTTACGTGCTTCAATTCGTGTTCCAATATATCATTGATTTCAGAATACGTCGACATTAGAGCCATGAAAAATTGCGAAGCATCTTGTTGTATTCGTTCTTCGAAGCATTCTCCGACAGATCTTCTAACCGCTTGAACGTTGCAATATTTACGCTCAGTATACGCGCATATAGCATCAGTCAATGCGTTCGATGCTTTATATTTTAGTATTTGTTGCCTGATACGCACGCAATGAAATACACACTGCAATATTACATTAGCGTAACACGAAACATTATCGTCATTAAGAAGGCCGTATATTTTCCACGTAATTACACTTTTTGATTCCTCGCAACCATGATTCTGTACATTATCAATGATACTAGGTATGGTCCATCGACGATCGTAAACTTTTATAGCCTTTTTCTTGGATAAATCGATTTGTGGCAGCTGAGATTTGAACAAAGATCTTAGTCGATTATATTCCGAAATGGCTCCTGAGTGTGCTTGAACTGATGCCGGATTGAAGTTTATCAAATGTAGGCCTTCCAATGTACTCACTCGAGACAAACCTACATAGGCTTGACCATCACTGAATACAGTCGTTCCCAGATCCATCATTGCATTTTTACACGTAACGCCTTGACTTTTGTGTATAGTTATTCCATAACTGAGGGACAATGGAAATTGTTTGCGATGTACCACTATTTTGTGAAATATCTCGAATTTAATGTCTACTCTCGTTATTGCGAATTCTTTGTTATCCGAAGTAACTAATGTGACGGAATAAATATTTCCATCAGCAGCACGATTAACCGCAACTACATTGCCTATTGTTCCGTTGACAAGTCCCAGAGTTACGTCAATGTTTCGTCGAATCATCACTTTAGCACCAATTTTAATCATTATTACTCTTTCAATGCCTGCCGTTTCTGAAACTTTGTCATCTTTATCTTCCAAGGTTTTTTGCACTTTTTTTCTCATTGCTGGAGCACAGTCGACATCATCTTCTGCTATTAGTAGAATTTCCTCGCCGTCGATTTTATTAAGCATTGCCGTGTTCAAAACCTTGCACAAATAACACGTAGGTAATAAACATATTGTATCGGTCGGTAATTGATTCATATAAGTGTAAAGTTCATTCAATCTTTCGTCGCAACTATTTTCTTTGAAAATGATTTTTCTTGATTCAAGTACATTGATGTCAGAATCCGTTATGAGACCTATTCGTATTCTAGAAAGTATATCGCGATATCTGTTGTCGCCTCTTTGTCGCATATTTATCAAGAGTTCGTCGTAATCAAACAATCTCCACAAGTCAAATCCACCCATGGTACCTAAATACTTCTGAACATCTGATCGAGACATTTTAACGAACGGAGGATGTCCTTTTACAGGAGGAAGCTGCAACAAGTCTCCAAACAAGAGAATGTGTTTTCTACCAAAGAAACCATCATTTGTATCTGTCGTATCAAAAATTTCACATAATCGTAGATTGATAAACATAAGTGTCACATTCGAAATCATGGATACTTCATCGATTATGAATAGTTCGACATTCTTCAATTTGTCTCTCAAAATTTTCAAGATTACGTCTGACAATTGCACGTACTTAGGCGTAGATTCATGAGTGACGGGTAGCTGAAACATTCTATGGATTGTCAGGCCATCGATATTGAATGCTGCAATACCCGTGGGAGCAGATATTGCAGTCGTTTTTTTCAAATTTATTTTGATCCAATGTTTGATCGTTTCAATAAGAAAACTTTTTCCTGTACCACCCTCACCGCTTACGTACAATCGTAGAATATGATTTTTATTTTGTAAAACTTGGCATACCCTGTCGAAGACTCTTTTCTGATCTTTGTTCAATTGCGACATCATTTGCGATAAATTAATCGGGGCGTCAATCTTACCAAAATCTTCCAGATTTTTCATCGCGTCGTCAGCTTGTACTGGATTGCAATCCAGTTCATCGTCATCAGATTTGTCTCCGTCTGCTATTTTTAAATCATTTTCACGCTTCTCGATCAATTCAGTAACATCCTCAAAAGCTTTCTGTATTTCTTCGAGCCTTTCGTGATATTTCATTGCCTTCGTCAATCCAGTCTCTGAATTCTTAAAGGCATCCGTGTAAGTTTCGTACGCACCTTTGAGTTCACTCGAATCTCTCCATGGTTTGAACAGAAGAAGCAGCGAGTAAAAGTACTTTTCGGGTTCAGTTTTTACATTGAATCGGTAATGGTTTATTAAACTACCCTTTTTTCGTTTCTTTACAAATAAACGCGATACCAGTTCGTAATATTCGACCTCGTCACTTTTTGGCATCTGTTTTACAATGTCCCAGAATCTAGTAAAATCGTACAAATTCAATGATTCTAGTTCTTTAGGTC
Organism: Linepithema humile; assembly: GCF_040581485.1. NCBI lineage: Eukaryota > Metazoa > Arthropoda > Insecta > Hymenoptera > Formicidae > Linepithema > Linepithema humile. The sequence goes on from NC_090132.1 coordinate 13,922,223, forward strand.
TGTTTGGATAATGATCATCGATGAGCGACGGACAATAGATATTCGTAGAATTTTTATCGAGAGCTGTAATTTCATTGAATGTTTTAACTTTTCTGTTTCTCACTTCATTGACGTCGATCCATTTGATAATGGTATCACAATCCGTACCATACAAGGGATGCCCTAATAGTGTATCCGCAGCTTCTAAAGCACCGCATTCTCTGTTATTCAAACGACGCATCGCAAAATTCCACAATTTCGATGCCAAAGGCTTATTGGAATCTATCATTTCAAAGTCTATGTTACATTTTTCCGACTTTGTCGTGTATTTTGTTAAATACGAGTTTAAAAACTCTGATTTTTCTCCAACAAATTGTATGTCCATATTTCCCTCCCAAGCCAATTTGATAGCCGGATTATAATCATTAATAAACCTCTCCGACTTCTTGCGAGGAAGATCGTACAACCTGCTTCTACTGCGTAAATTTTTTCTACCCACTATTGAAGTGACAACGTCTCTTAAAACGAAATTTGTCGTAACTGATCGCGGAAAATCAAACCGACACTTTCTGTAAATATTTGTTTCGGTTTTCTTTGTACGCATGCAATACGAGTTATGTTTATGATTCTGATCACTTGTAACCGTTTCGTACAATGTTGGCGAAACGTTTTTATCTGGAATTTCGCACGTCACGTATTTTTGAATAAACGAAACAACTTCTTCATCCGGCGATTTTCCTAGCACAGGAGCATCTCTTATCCAAATCAAGCAATGCATGTGCTGGATACCTCTAGTTTGATATTCTAATCGCCAGAAGTAGTGGATTACTTCCCCTATTGGGTTATCAACTGAACGAATAAAATCAATCATGGCTTTGAATTTTATGCACATGAATCTAGACGTGCTAACAGGGTCATATGCGATTAGTTCGTTAATGCTTAACTTCTCTTTATCGGGATTCATGTCTCGTAAATATTCACCCAAATCGGACCATTTCCATTCACTAGGACTCAAAGTCAAAAACCACGTTGCTGGGCCGTAATGCAGAGTCATGCATTTCACATTATTGGATGGTTGTCGCCAAAATTGATCCGTATTTCTCAGTTTTCCGAAAATACTCATTAAATTCGATTCCAATTGTTCGTCTTTCAATTCGTTCAAGTATCTATCAGCAGTATATCTCTCTCGTGCGTTAGCAACCATCATCGTATAATATATACCGTTTTTCAATTGTCGGTTGTTAGTATCATGAAGAAGGAAAAACAAGTACTGCGGATTCAATCTGAATCTATTGTGTTTCGACATCAATCGCGTTCTGATGAATAAATATTCCGGTAATGCAAAATTTCTATCTTCTCGTTGTCCATTGATACCCTCTGGATATAAATCGGGGAAACACATGACATCCAGATATTTATAACGATTATCCATTGGAACATCTTCGATTTTTAACATTTGATAAAGTTTGAGTGCAGATTCGTTATCAATCCTTTTCACGCGCATTGGGTATATCGTATACTGATCATTAATACCCGAGTCTTTGGTAATTTGCGTCAGGAAAGCCTTACGTTTCAAAACGATTTGGTCATTATCTTTAATCTGCTGTACGGTGTCCTCAACCACCTCATCTATTTCGTCATTATTGCTCTCCTCGCCCCCATCATCGACGATCTGATATTCTGTTTCTTGCAACTTCTCATTTAATAAATCATCAGATGACGCTGGAAGACGAATTTCCGAATAGTGCGGATTATTTTCTTTTAACCATTGCAAAGCCTTAAACACTTTATTAATATCCACCAAATTTTCCCAAACAACTTTTGATTTTTTAGGCATACCTCGAACGAGAATGTGCAACTCGTGTTTCAAATTTATAGGATTTTCCGGAGGACATATCTTATCCAATGTTTCTTGTAAAGGAAGTGGCAAATGAAATGTTCTACCTTTTACTTTACGGATCATTTGTCTGTGCGGCAAATGTTTGTTCGAAACAGCGCCCATTGTTTGCACTACTTGGAAGCTGCTCATTCTCTTGATTAACATTTTTTCGTAATCATTGAAATCCGACAAAACATCCGGTAATGGTTTTACGGCAAGATTATTCAAAACGCAAGTAGAAGGCAACATGCCTTTCCGAAATTTGCCCAAACAAAACTTACAAATTAATCCAGTATCGCTATTGTGTTCTGTTACGTAAGTCATCAAGTTTTTCCAAAAAGGTCCCTCTACTGGTTTTTTCAGCTTTTTTAGCTCAGAAACGTCACTATTCACACATAGTTTTTCGCAAGAGACACAAGGGAAACGTGGTGTATCCAACAATCTCTTTTTCATAACTGTAAACGCTTCGTAATTTTGCGACAAAATTTTTTCCTCGTCCAAACTAACGGTCAAATTGTTTTTGTAAAATCTTGCTTTAACCTTTGCATCATTGGAAATTTCCAGCAATTTATCCATATTGACAAATCTCAAAGCTGAAAACAAATGATGAAATTTTTTATAATTGCCTATCAATTTGTAGACATTTATTCGAATATTTCTCACGAGAGGAAAATGAGGCGATAAAGTGCTTATCGTTGCAATGTATGATTCGCAAATATTTGGATTCGCATAACAGTCCGGAGGATGTCCCAATCTGCTACTCATATGTGAAACAGAACAATTTTTGAGCCGCGCCATGAATTTAGCATTCATTATCTTCTTTATAGTAGCTCCTTCAAACTCTTCCAACAATTTCACATACTTTTCCAAGGAAATATCACTTATGCGGCATCGTTTCTCGTCACAGTGCCATATTTTTGACTTTTTATCATTGTTATCCATTAACGGTAAAACATTTATCACTCCATGAGAAGAGGACTGTCCTATTATAAGTGGTTGCTCAAACTTTTTCCTTTGCTCGTAAGCAGTTTCAAAAAAGTATGCTTCGGAAGACGAAGTATGTTTGGATGAGCCACAAAGAGCTCTAATTCGATCGCTTTTTGGATATTTCAAAGTCTTACATTCATTGAATCGCAATAGTGCGGTTTCAGCAGCATTTTTCAAATACAAAAACACTTTTCTTGCTGCATTGACGTACGATTTTTTTGCTATCATGCACCACTTGAATATATATTCGGCTTCAAATCGAGCACATATCGCCGGTTTATTAATTTTCCTCGATATCCGTCGAATATAGAACTCTGACCATTTTGGAAAGTTAAAACACTTTTGCCAAGATCGGACAGTACTGAATTTTTCTTTTACTCTCTCGATCGTCTTTGATCTTTGTACGATAGACTTGTTACCACGTTTTGCATAATACTTTTTGTTGTACAGTTTTTTTGAGTCAGAATGTTTGTGTTTAAATTTTCTTCGGCGATCTCTTTCACGTGCAGCATTTTTAAAATAATTTTTTCTTTTGATTTGCCGATTGTACAGCAATTGGTGTGAGTAATTATGGCGTTTTTGAGCTCGTTTATTTTCTAAATCTTTTTGGTACTCGTCGCGTTTTCTTTTACATTGTTCCTCAGGATTTTTTTTGTACTGATTACGCACTCTCTGACGTTGTGTTTCGGGATCTTGTATGTACTGATCACACATTATCTGGCGTTTCGGTTTGGGGTTTTTTTTATATACCTCACACATTTTATAACATTTTATTTTAGGGTCCTGTTTATATTTATTGCGCTTTTGAGTGCATAAAAAATCAGCGTTTTTGGCATATTGTTGTTTGTGAGAAAAAGCATCTTTCTCGAGTCGTTTTGAACGCTGTTCTTCAGTTTCCTTGCTACGTGCAAGCCTTTTTCTCAGTGCATCCGCCTCTCGTATTTTCAATGTCTCCAACGGTAATAACATTAATGGAGCAGTTGAATTACAGAGGTACGGAAAATGAGTGATTGTTTGTCCTGCAAACATTGCAGACAAATGAGGTCTTAGCAAAGATCGATCGTACGTCACAATACAAGGATTTATGCCAAACAGAATCGATGTAGCAAACGCAATCGCCATAGGACCACAATTACAACCGTCGACTTGCGACTGGACTGTAGGAAAGACTATCGGATTGTTTTGAAAATCATGAAAAGGAAATAATCTCTCCACAAAAATTCGAATTTCTCCATTCAAATTTTGCTTATTAGCATTACGACTGCCTTCATGAGAATCATATATAATAACAGACTTTGCGTCGTAATGACAAGTAACCCAATGTCCGCCCGCGAAATTACTGTGCAGTATTTGCAAATGCTTCTTTTTTAGATTTTCGAGTGGAACAATCTGATCAGGAAATATCGTCAACCATACAGGTCGAGGTGCATATTCAGAATTTCTTTCGAGTAACGCATGGAAACTATCTATCATCGTTTCTGTCAACCATTCTTTGGAAATCAAAATGTCTTTTTCCTTATTGCCATAATAGAACTTGTGACACTGATGATGCATTTTGAGCTGGCGCTCGGGGCAGCCTTATACAGATATATGGCGCTTAGGGCAGTCTTTTAGTCATGCAAGTGTCACAATCACCTTAAACGAATAATTAAAGTTACAGAATTCTATATCAGATTTTTTAATTTGGCGCCTAGGACAAGCCAGCCAGGGCCAAAACTCAGCGCTATTGCAGCCGATATTTTAATTCAGCGCTTACGGCAGCCGTTATACAGCGCCAGAGCAGCCGATTATTTTTTCTAATTTTTTTCTGGATCTGAAAAATAAAAAAAGTGTATTAATACATAAAACAAACAAGTTATAAATTTTAGATTAATAATTGTAAACTTTGTACAAGTTTTTTTGCAATAAGCAAGCGAACAGTTTAAAATAATTTTAATAAACATATGCAGAGATTTAAAATTATTATACTAAATAAAATATTGCAGAAAATTTGCTTATAAAGAAGTGAAGCTACATTTATCTTCTGTATAGTATTTCTGAATAGTTGAAAATCAAGTAATCACATTAACATTTAAAAATAGTATTTATTTATTATCACTAAATCATCAATGCAATCTCCTAAAAATTTTTGCTGCTTTCTATTCTATATAAATAAATCCTGTTTATAAACCTTGCTTATAAAAAAAAATTATTCCATAAATTCTACACTTATATTAAATATCTCGAAAATAAAACATTTTATAGGAAAATGTGTTAGACAAAAGATGTTTGGTTCGAAAAAGGAAAAAAGATGGACATATTAATTTGGATGAAAGCGCTTCGGAGATTTGAAAGTCAATCTAGTTTTTTTAAATGGAACTCTATCTTAATTTTTTTATAAATCGATTCCTCGCAATATTCGGTGTTAAAAGTTATATAGGTAGAATGGCCACAAATTAAATAGTTTATGAGATATTTTATACGTTGACATAATTTTACTAAAACAATAAAATATCTCATAAAATAGTCATTTTTCCATTACCTTATCTGCATACTTGTATGCACAAAATAATGAAAAGAATCAATTAGTGTAAAGAAATAAATAGTTGTTTAGAAAAAAAATATGTACCTGCTTGTTGCAAATTCATGCTTTTTCTTAAAAACAACTATATGTTTCCTTTACACCAATTTGTTCCTCTCATTATTTTGTGCTTATAAATATTCAGGTAGAAATATTATGTCAAATGAAAATAAACATATGCATATAATATATCTTGAAAACTATTCCATTTTTGACCATCCTACCCTTATAACTTTTAACAGCGTATATTGCAAGGAATCTATTTATATAAAAAAATTAGAGCGCTTCCATTTAAAAAAATGAGGTTTACCTTCAAATCGTCGAAGCGCCTTCACTCATAGTCAAACTAATATCCTTTTCCTTGCTTCCTCTTCAAAGCGAACAAGTTTTTTCTAAAACATTTTCCTATAAATAAAAAAATGTTTTATTTTCGAGATATTTAACAGTTTTTGAACTTTTGGGACACACTGTATATACAACCTACAGGGTGCGGCATTTAAATTGAAACGTCTAAATGCCACCCTAATTTTTTTAAATAAATCGATTCCTCGCGATATTCGATGTAAAAAGTTATAACGATAGAATCTCGTTAAATATTCATTTTTCGATTATCTTATCTCAATACTTTTATGCACAAAATGATGAGAGGAATCAATGTTTAAAAAAAATATGTTACTGCTTGTTGCAAATTATCATACTTTTTCTTAAAAATAACTGTGTTTTTTATATACCAATTGATTCCTCTCATTATTTTGTGCAGAAGAGTATATAGATAAGATAATTGAAAAATGATTATATTACGAAATATTTCATACTTTATGTAAAATTATGTCAAATTAAAGTATAAAAATTCTCCTAAACTATTCAATTTTTGGCCATCCTATCATTACAACTTCTTACGTCGAATATGGTGAAGAATCGATTTATAAAAAAATTAGAAGAGTTCCATTTAAGAAAACTTGATTGATCTTTAAATCTTTGAAGCATCTCCACCCAAGGTGTAACTAATATCTCTATCTCTTTTTCTTTTATGAAGCAAACAACTTTTGTTTAAAACATTTCTTTTCATTTTTATTTTTTATACATGATTCTGAAAGGTTTCCTCAAACTTCAACGGCGTATTCTAGCGGTCCTGATGAAAACAATTCCTATAAACATATGTCCTGCAATGTTTCCTTTTCAAGATACAATCATTTTTTAATTTTTAATGAAATTTTTAATTTTATTGGAAAGTGCAGTATTAAATCCAAAAAACAATCAAAGTAAATGTTCGAAATGTTCGCCAGCCGCAATTCAGCGCCCAAGAACAGTATTGTCGAGAAAAAAAGGTATCTCGAAAAGAAAGCGTTGTAGGACACGTTCATAAGAACTTTTTTCATCCTTATGACCGCTAGAATACGCCTTTGAAGTTTGAGAAGACCTTTCAGAAACACCTTGTATATTTTGGAGTCTGAATTAAAATGCCGCACCCTATATATGTATATATATTAATAATAAATAAAATTTTATTAACTAAACAACTGCAATAATTGTTCAATAATAAATTCAACAAATGAATAATAGAAATATGTTCCAAGAAATATGTTCCAAGAAATATGTAAGAAGGCAGTAGACCGTTATATTACAACGATCTCGTTTGTCTAATGCAGTGCTCGAAATTGGTTGAACATTTGAGCCGATTTCCGCGGTAAACGCCTCCTTTCCTCTCCTTACCGCGCGCGCCGCAGCCGCTAGGGCCAGCACCGCCGAGCGTTAGGAGCGGCACTATCTGATTATGAGTGGGTTCTTCTCCCTATTTATTAAAATTTTAAAAAATGTATTAAAATTTAAATATAAATTTAAAAATAAATTTTTTATTTTTAAATTTAATAAGTGGAAATATTTCAATAGATTTCTACGTCACTCATGAGGTACTAATGCTGACGCGTTTTTTTAAAAGTGGTTTCTATCTACATTATTGCATCAATTGTTCATTCTCATAAAAGGCCAAGAAAATCTAATTAAGAAAATCTCTTTTATATATTTTTTTTAAATTAAGAATTTGTTATTTTTATCTTTAGTGGAATAGGCCTACGGGGGAAACCACTTAAAAAAAAAAGCGTCAGCATTAGTACCTCATAGGTGACATGGAAATCTATTGAAATATTTCCACTTAATAAATTTAAAAATAAAAAATTAATTTTTAATAAATTTTAATACATTTTTTTTAATTTTAATAAATAGGGAGAAGAACCCACTTATAATCAGATAGTGCTGCTCCTAACGCTCGGCGGCGCTGGCCCTAGCGGCTGCGGCGCGCGCGGTAAGAAGAGGAAAGGAGGCGTATCCCGCGGAAATCGGCTCAAATGTTCAACTAATTCCGAGCACTGGTCTAATGCATAATATATTACATGGTAACGTAAGCGCGAGAAAATCATATCTACTCAATAAATACCTGTGATAGCTAAGAAAGCATATGTATACAATAATTATACAAGATAATACATAAATAGAATAAATAGAAATGTTAATAATAGTAATTATTTCTTACCTGATTTTAAACTCCAGAAAGTATAGATAATATATAAGTAAGCTTCAGAAAGTCTGTACTATTACAGTTATTTGCGTAAAAATCTTCAAAGTAAAATAAAGCCGCAGATTTATTTTATTTTATAGCTCAGGCTTCTTCTATGTAACTCCCACAGAACAAATTCTAATGGATAGAAAAACAGAATATCAAAAATTGTTGCACATGTGTCTGTATATCTATAAATAAATCTAACTTTATTTATTGGTCAAGCAACGGTTTGTTGAATTTTTAAAGAAATATGTTTTCATCAATGATAAATAAATCGCAGAACTAATTTATTTCCTAAGACAATTGAATTGACTCGACGAACTGTATTTATGTAAGAAGGCAATAGACCATTATATTACAACGATTTCGTTTGTCTAATGTATAATATTAAATGGAAACGTAAGCGCAAGAAAATCATATCGACAAATACCTGTAAAAGTTAGGAAAACATATACAATAATTACAAGATAATACATAAAATAAATGGAAATGTAATGTAACAATAATAACTATGCATTACTTACTTATGTAGCCACTTCTTTATACCAAACACTACTTAAGCAGTTAACCTGGTACACTCTGTCGTCAATATTTACACTCACTGATCAATGAAGTACTGAACATTGACATCCCGAATTCATAGTCGCGACATATAGATCTACTTATATCGATAATCTCGATGATAACTAAATCCATAATGTACATTTACACGAACTTACTCCAAACTACATTACCAGCTGTCGAAGTGATGACAATATTATTGTGAAAGTTTCAAATCTGTACTAATTATCGATTCAATGATCTTCAATGATCTCTGCCCTGTGGGGACCTATGGCGGACCGCTTCGACATTTGTGAACGCATGAGGATGGAGGACGATGTAAGTAACTCCTTTAATATTGTTAATATTTTATTAACAAATAAAATTAATACAATAAAATTGCAGATACTAATGATGAACGAAGAATCGCTCCTCAACGGCGATGTCGACGTCGACGTCGATTTAATCACCGCCCATTCCGTCGCCGCCCGTTCCGTTGCCGCCCGTTCCGTTGCCGTCCGGGACGTGGCTGCTGGTTCCGTCGCCGCCGGTCCCGTCGCCGCCGGTCCCGTCGCCGCCGGTCCCGTCGCCGCCGGTCCCGTCGCCGCCGGTTCCGTCGCCGCCCGTTCCGTCGCCGCCCGTTCCGTTGCCGTCCGGGACGTGGCCGCCGGTCTCGTCGCCGCCGGTCCCGTTGCCGCTGATTCCGTCGCCGCTGGTTCCGTCGCCGCCGGTTCCGTCGCCGCCGGTTCCGTCGCCGCCGGTCCCGTCGCCGCTGGTTCAATGTCGAAACAAAACAGACAAGGTAACATAATTTTAATCTATTAAAGATTGTACCATATATTAGTACTTACATAGTGTATAATTATTAGTACTTACGTACTGCATATTTTCCTACGCACTATTTTTTAGTAATTACGTAGAATATATTTTTCTTTGTACTATTATAAAAACACATATGTAATTAAATTAATTTTAATAATTACAGATTATAGACCGAGAGGTAGAGCCGCAGGAGCTCGCCGACAGCAGGAACGATTTATGAAATTTTTATATCAGCTATCCATGGCACCACATCACTGGGGCAGACACAGGGGAAGAGGCAGAGGAAGAAGGTAAGAAAGCATTAAAAAATTTCTAAAAATTACAAGTTATAGTTACATGTATAGTTATTACATTTATTTTACAGAAACAATTAAGTATTATCAAGTCATGGTGTTCAAGCGGCTCGTCGCATCGCTCAAGAAAAAATTTTTTTTAGTTATTTTCTAATATTACCAATAAAACATCTGTTTCACAGAATGTAAGTGTGATGTGACAAAATACTTGTGTTAGAATGCGAAATAATTTAGTTACTATGTAATTAAGTTAATATTAATGCACAAAATTAATTATGTGACAAAATTGAGATTATTTTTCAATTATTTTTGCACATTTTAGATGTAACATTTATATTAAGTCAGTTGTATATTAACTAAATTATCTTACATTCTAACACAAGTATTTTGTATCACACTTACATTTTGTGAAACAGATGTTTTATTTCGAATATTCAAACTAAACTATTTTTTGTTGTAACATGTCTTCGGTTTGACTGCCCCATTGATATAAAGCCGTGGATAGCTGATATAAAATATCTTTGGTTTGATATTACAGTTTTGTTAAAATTTTTACAAAATATACGAAATAAAACTATAATATCAAATCAAAGACATGTTAAACATAAAATAATTTAGTTAAAACATTCGAAACGACACTTATTATGTTTCATTTAGCGTAATTGTGATATCAAACGCAATACTTATGTTTTATTTCAAATATTTAAATTAAACTATTTTTAGTTGTAACATGTCTTTGATTTAACTGCCCCATTCATATAAAGTTATGGATAGCTGATATGAAATATATCTTTGGCTTCATATCACGGTTATGTTAAAATTTTTACAAAATATGCGAAAAAAACTATGATATGATATCAAAGACATGTTAAACATAAAATAATGTAGTTAGAACATTCAAATGACACTAATTATGTTTCATCTAGCGTAATTGTGATATATCAAACGCAATACTTATATTATTAGTTATTTTTTAATATTATCAATGAAACATCTGTTTCACATGACTTAAATGCTATATAAAACACAAGACGTGTTATAATGTAAAATAGTTTAGTTAATATGTAATTAAGTTAATATAAAAATGTACAGAAATGTACAAAATTAATTATGTGACAAAATTTAAATTATTTTTCTACATTTTGAATGTAACATTTATATTAACTTAATAACATATTAATTAAATTATTTAAATTATAAGTTTTGCGACTGGATCGATGTCAACGTCGATGAGATGTTCTTCGTTCATTAATACTAATAAAATTCTATTATATGGCAGTTTATTTGTTAATAAAATATTATTAACAAGATTAAAGAATATAATTTTTTTTTTCATACTTTTCAGAAGTTTTTTTTAATACTTTTCGAGTTATTTTATATCTTAATCTGACATATTTTGATATAAAATTTAAATTAAAATATCTCTAAAAATATTAAGTTCTGGATAATCTTACCGTAATACTTTTATGATTAGAATAATGAGAATCAAGTGGTATAAAGAAAACGCATAATTGTTAAAAAAGTACATTGTAAATTGCATACTTTTTCTTCAAATAATGGGTTTTTTACACGTATTGATTTGTTTTATTATTCTGTGCATAAAAATATTACGGTAAGATTATCGATAACTAAATATTTTAAGAGATTTTAGATTTTATATCAAAATATGTCATATTTCTCTCTCTCTCTCTCTCTCTCTCTCTCTTTCGTGTTTGCGAAATTTTCGTAGTGCAACTTGGGGAAGTCGAATTTGTTGAACCTTGATACCTGGTGCAAGGAATTCCCGTAGCGCAACTCGGGGAAGTCGAATTCGTCGACTCTTTGCACCTAGTGCGAAAAATTCCTGTAGCGCAACTCACGAAAGTCAAATTCGTCGACCCTTGATACCTGGTGCGAGGAATTTTCGTAGCGCAACTCGGGGAAATTGAATTCGACGACCTTTGGCACCAGGTGCGAAAAATTCTCGTAGCGCAACTCGCAAAAGTCGAATTCGTCGACCCTTGACACCTGGTGCAAGGAATTCCCGTAGCGCAACTCGGGGAAGTCGAATTCGTCGACCCTTTGCACCTAGTGCGAAAAATTCCTGTAGCGCAACTCGCAAAAGTCGAATTCGTCGACCCTTGACACCTGGTGCGAGGAATTTTCGTAGCGCAACTCGGGGAAATTGAATTCGACGACCCTTGGCACCAGGTGCGAAAAATTCTCGTAGCGCAACTCGCAAAAGTCAAATTCGTCGAACCTTGACACCTGGTGCAAGGAATTCCCGTAGCGCAACTCGGGGAAGTCGAATTCGTCGACCCTTTGCACCTAGTGCGAAAAATTCCTGTAGCGCAACTCGCGAAAGTCGAATTCGTCGACCCTTGACACCTGGTGCGAGGAATTTTCGTAGCGCAACTCGGGGAAATTGAATTCGACGACCCTTGGCACCAGGTGCGAAAAATTCTCGTAGCGCAACTCGCAAAAGTCGAATTCGTCGAACCTTGACACCTGGTGCAAGGAATTCCCGTAGCGCAACTCGGGGAAATCGAATTCGTCGACCCTTTGCACCTAGTGCGAAAAATTCCTGTAGCGCAACTCGCGAAAGTCGAATTCGTCGACCCTTGACACCTGGTGCGAGGAATTTTCGTAGCGCAACTCGGGGAAATTGAATTCGACGACCCTTGGCACCAGGTGCGAAAAATTCTCGTAGCGCAACTCGCAAAAGTCGAATTCGTCGAACCTTGACACCTGGTGCAAGGAATTCCCGTAGCGCAACTCGGGGAAATCGAATTCGTCGACCCTTTGCACCTAGTGCGAAAAATTCCTGTAGCGCAACTCGCGAAAGTCGAATTCGTCGACCCTTGACACCTGGTGCGAGAAATTCCCGTAGCGCAACTCGGGGAAGTCGAAATCGTCGACTCTTGGCACCTGGTGCGAGAAATTCCCGTAAATTTTAATGATAATGATAATACTCTGGGCCCCGTAAATTCTTCATTCGTCCCTGCGGACAGAGGAGAAGAATAAGGAGACGACGTTTCTTAATTTTTTGCATTACCAACATCACTTTTTGACCGCTTGTATCTCTGAAACGGCTGGACCAATTTAAATTTTTTTTGGCTTAAATTAGTCGTGGCGATGCCGCCTTTAAGGATATACTATGTGTTTTTATAAAATTTTTTATATTTTAGTTGCTACAAACCCCCGAAAAGTCGACTTTGTGCGCGCAGGATAAGAGACTTAGTAGTGTCATTTTCCGAACTTTGCCAGAGATTCTTTTCCTGACTTAGTAGTGTCGTTTTTTGAACTTGGCCGGAGACACTACCGCGTCTCCTGATATTAGTTATAGTATGATATGATAATTTTTATTAGTCTTGAGTGTGAAGCAATGGCATTATGATAAACCCATCATTGTAAGGAAATTTTAAACATTTTTCTTGAACTTTATTTAGATTTACTGTACTCAATGAATTTGACAGATTTTGTGCGACTAGAATGTTGAATAGTTTTGAACAACAAGGTGTTTTGAAAAATGATTGTAATTCGGTAAATTTCTTTCCTACAATAAATACTTCTGAAGTGTCATTATTTCTAAAAATTTTTTTTATGCATAATACAGACTTGTCTTGTAATGTGACGCAATTATCTCTAATCGACAAGGTTAATTCATATTTTTTAGTACAGACTGTTTTATAGTATATGCAATGTTTTTGGACTGCACATTGCTGATATAAAAATGGATATATATTCTCATTATTTCTAGCTTTTTTTGCATGATTTTGTTCTTCTATTCTATTACAAAATTGCTGCAAAGGATTTCGAGAGGTTTGAATTTTTTGTTTCATCTGAAATAAAAAATTTTCATATTTGAAGCAACTGAACTTATCTAACGGTCCATGTTTTAAACACTCTGCTGGTAAATGTAAAAGGCCATGCACATTATGACTGATATATTTATCCCCATAAATTGTTGAGTACTTATCTACAAAATATTCTAGAAGCTGCAGGGCATAATTATTATATGTTACATATAATGTAGAACTACACAAAATTCTTATAGCACATGATAAACTCATGAAATGTATATATGCATTTTTATTAGAAATATGTTTTAAAATGACTGGTCCAGTGTATAATAAAAATTGTCTTAGCTCAGTTGCTTTGAAATACTCTATGTCCTCCAAATTTCTTGGTAAACGTACAAAGTCTTTAGGTGTGTATTTTTTCAGTAGTACCAATTGGTCATTTACATAATTTTTATTGGTGTCAGATAAGCGAAAACATTTTGCCCCTCGCATCCAAAACATTATTATTCGTTTTGTTACTCCTAGATACACAAGATGCATACCATCAAGTGGAACTTGTGAAATTAAACCAACATTTAACCTTTCAAAAGGACTTATACCTTTATGAAATTCTTCATAAACTTTATTTCTAAAACTATTATCAGTTCTTAATTGAGAATTTTTTTCTAAAAATGCTATTCTTCCTTCAATATATGTTCCCTCTTGAATGCATTTTGTACAGCTGGAATAACCTGTATGACCTTTTATACATAACACAAATGATTTGGCAGGAGCATCGCAAATAAGTTTGCTAATTTTTAATTTTATAATTTTTTGATTTATCTCAAATCCTTGTGTTTCTAACATTTGAAACTCTGTTATGAAATCATTTAAAAATTCATCTACATCGTACGGTTTTTTGTATCCATGATATATTCCAACCGCAAAAGGCCTCCTCAAATCCTTACTGACTTCGTCGACATCTATTGATAAAAGAATTGGCCAAAATTGACTTTTTGAGCTGTTTGATAATGGCAATCCATCAATATTTATGTCTATTGGTAATACTACTTCAGAATTTTTTTTTTAAATTTTATCCATACTTGAGCTATTATTCAGTATTTTACGTAATTCGGTCTGTATACCAATATGACAATAAAAACCTGGAAACACATTTTTTATTTTATACGGACATGAAGTTGGTGTTTGTAAAAGAGTTCGCGAATCTTTAGGAAACTGTGGAATTGGTATTCGCAGGATGGCTAACAGTTTATCCATTGCATTTTGACTAAGTAAATGTCTAAATTCTAAAAACCATTGCTTCACAGTGTAACGGTGCGGCTTCCTGTATGGGAGCGGTTAGCGCGGTTAAGCTCGCCGGTGCCAGGATTCGGAATGCGGAACGAGTGAGACTCCAAATAAGTAGGCGCGGTTAAGTCGTAAACTATGATATATTTTAGCTTTCTTATGTACAATATATACAGGGTGTTCTGCCGTCGGACTTGGTTCGGCCAAGCTAGGCGAAAGAATAGCGGTAAACGCAAGATACCGTAAAAAATACAAGGAATAGCGGTAAGCGTAAGATACCAAGAATAGTGGTAAGCGCAAAGTAACGAATACAAAGAATAGCGGTAAACGCAAGATACCGTAAAGAATATAAGGAATAGCGGTAAGCGTAAGATACCAAGAATAGTGGTAAGCGCAAAGTAACGAATACAAAGAATAGCGGTAAACGCAAGATACCGTAAAGAAAATAAGGAATAGCGGTAAGCGTAAGATGCCAAGAATAGCGGTAAGCGCACGCGGTCGGAGGCCGGGAGCACCCGGCTGAGTCAGGGAGCGCCCTGGCTCGGATACGAAAATCGGTCGGGAACCGGGAGCACCCGGTAGAGTCAGGGAGCGCCCTGGCTCGTATACGGAGATCGGTCGGGAACCGGGAGCACCCGGTAGAGTCAGGGAGCGCCCTGGCTCGTATACGGAGATCGGTCGGGAACCGGGAGCACCCGGTAGAGTCAGGGAGCGCCCTGGCTCGTATAGGATTGGCTTCGAGGTGTCACGCTCGAAGCCGGACGGGACTCTCCCGGTCTCGGCCGAGACCGGCCTTTTATACCCGTCACGGTGATCCCCACCCGTGACGGGCTCCCACCTAGCCGCCGTTCGGACCGGGTTCGGTCTCCGAACTGGCGGTCCGTAGGGATGACGCCTTAAGGCGTCGTCACAACAGCTTCAATTATTATCACATCATCAATAACTTTAGAAGTTTTGCCTGGATAATTAAAGGATGAAGGTGCATTCATATCAATTTCATCAAATGTGTCATCTATATATTTTAACGGTTCAAGATCTTCTATAATATCATCATGATTCTCATTCTGTAAAACTTCTTTATCAAAATTATGATTCTCGTTTTCTACAGTTTCTTCAATATTATTTTCATGATTTTCATATTGGAAAACTTCTTTAGTTGTACAATACTGATCACTATTAATATTTTCTCCTAAGCTATCTATTGAATTCTTTGATTCCATTGCTGAACGTAATATGTCTATCATTTCTTTTTTTACCACTCTTCGCATGTGTCTCTTCGTGACAAAACACTTTTGTATTTTTGGCATTTTGTCACACTATGCAAATTCTCAAATATATAAAAAAATTAAGAAATAGAAATTCACGACTACTGCACGCACCACATGTATCACACGGCGTGTATATCGAGACAATGATTTTTCAGGTTATGCGTAAAATATATATTATATTAGGTAATCGTAATTGTCATAAATTATTACACGAAAGTTAACTTACCTTTGATATATTCTCCATAGAGTTTAGGTCATCCATATTATTTAATCTACAGATATAATTACTAAATATAATAAAACACGCACTTGCTAATTAATGCTACAAAGAAAGATAGAAAAGGAAACAACTGAAGAGCGAACCACGGTGTAAGTACACCGGCGTGATGCGCCGCGGATAAAGCTGGCGAATATACTCGAAATAATCGAATGCCGGTATTCATAGTCCGTTCTTATATTCAAGATCGTCTTAAGCACGAACTTATATTCGCTCTCTTCGTCAGACACAATCTATGTGTGACGAAGAGAGCGAATATAAGTCCGTGCTTAAGACGATCTCGAATATAAGAACGGACTATGAATACCGGCCGAAGACCAAAGCCAGACCTAGCCTACTAAGCTAGTTGCAAAATATTTCTCTATTTAATTCTAACGTTAAGAATATTATAATTAAATAATTAATATCATTTTAAAAAATTATCTGAGAAAGTATGTTTCTGTAATTTTATATGCCGATAAAGAATGTTATTTTATAATATATATGTAATAAAAATGTTATTTAACATTGATGGAACATTGCCGAATAGAACATTTTAGAAACATCGCGTATATAACGTGATATTTTTTTATATCGCTATCAAATGTTTCATAGAAAACGGCCATAAAGCATTTCAGAGAGAATGTTTCAGCAACGTCACATTTGTAACGTTTCTAGCATGTTATTTGATGGATTAACTGAACGTTTCATATGAAACGTTAATAAAACATTAAGAAATATATATTTTACCGATGTTACAAAAATAATGTTTCTGTAACATCATTTAATGTTATAAGCTAAACGTTATAATTAAAACATATTTGAAACGTTTAGAAACATCCTATTTATAACGTCACAAATAATCATTTAAATTGTTAAAATGTAACGTTTTAACTACATAGTATAGATGTTACAAAGATAATATTACTTAACAACATTAACGAAACGTTGTGCAAACATTTGTTATGGAATGTTCCAAATAGGCAAAATATTTGCCCAAATGTAATGTTACATGTATGTTTTATGTTCAGCGGGGATATCATTTCAGCTATATGTATATTTCTTTTAACTGTTTTTTTGTACACTAATTGATTATTTCTTTCATTATTTTCTGCATAAAAATGTTAAGGTAAGATAATTATATAACAAATCTATTCTATAAAAAATTATATGAAAAATCTATATTTTATTTCATATTTTATGTACAATTACGTCAAATTAAAGTATTAAATATCTCGTAAACCATTTAATTTTTGGTCATCCTTATAATTTTTTACGACAAATATTGTGAGGAATTGATTTTCTTATTTAAAAATTTACAGTAGTTACATTTAAAACAATTAAGATGACCTTTAAATCTCCGAAGCGTCTCTTCAAGATCAAACTAATATCTCTATATTTTTTTTCTTTTTAAATTAAATAATTTTTATTTCAAGCATTTCTTCCTATTTCCAAAATTGTCGGTGTTATTGAGATAACCACTCTTAGGTGAAACACCTTGTATATTTAAAATTTGTCAAATATTTTAATATTTCTCTTATAATATTTTTATATTTAATTTTCTTATTTATTTAATCATATTTATAAATGTATGTAATAATGTACCATAAACTTAAAAATATATTAAAAATAACATTTTCATCATATACAGGGTGGGCCATTTTAATCCATCCACGCAAATTTCTCCGTAAGTAAGCCAAATGCAGAGAAGTGGTTCAGACAAAAGTTGTTCAGGACAATGGGGCTCACCTATTTGTGCTAGCGACTTTGATCTTGAAGTCAATTTTCAAGGTTATTTGAAGGTCAGAGTTATTTTTTTAAATGGAAACCCCTATTTTTGATTCCAAAATCTAATAGCTGGTGTCAAGAGCTTTTCAAAACACTATAATGAAGTTATTTTTCATTAAGTACTTTTTGAGTTATGAGGCTTGTAAATTACAGTATTTTGACATAAAATACAAAATATCTTGTAAAACATTCAATTTTTGGGAATCTTACCTTAATACTTTTATGCATAAAATAATGAGACGAATCAATTGGTATAAAGAAAACACAGTTGCTTTCAAAAAAAAATATGTAATTTGCAACATGCAACTGCATACTTTTTTTTAAAACCAATGTGTTTTCTTTATACCAATTTATTCGTCTCATTATTTTATGCATAAAAGTATTAAGGTAAAATTCCCAAAAATTGAATGTTTTACAAGATATTTTGTATTTTATGTCAAAATACTGTAATTTACAAATCTCATAACTCGAAAAGTACTTAATGAAAAATAACTTCATTATAGTGTTTTGAAAAGTTTTTGACACCAGCTATTTTTAAACGTTTTATTGTTATTTTGTTGTTTACGTCTATGATAGAATAGGAGGAGGAAGGGGAACATATCGCGAGTCAGCGTGCGTTCGTTGTCTTCTTGACGATCTCGCGAGAGAAGTACACGCTGTTCTGTTTCGTCTTTTGCGTTTATTGTCTGTAAAAAATTTTACACGCAATATTCGTTACAGATTTTTGTGCAGTGTGTTGTACTTGTTGTGTGCAGTGTGTGTCGTATTTGTTTTGTGCAAGTGCGAAGTTTTTATTTTTTAAATTACATATAAAAAAGTAATAACAGTGATCCAAATAAAAGAAAATGTCTAATCAGTGCAAAATAGATCCTTTTTACGATAAATGTTGGTATAAAGAGTGTACAAGTTCAAGATCTCATGGAAAACGCTTATACAGAATTTCGTTGCAGACGGATAAAAGACATCACTTATGGATACGTAACAGTGGTGAGTTTTTATATATTATCTACTCAAATATTCATTAGTATCTGAAAATATAGAGTAAAAAATTATAGAATATAAAGATATATATATATATATATATATATATATATATATATATATATAATTATAAATAGAAAAGCTTTTTTATATATTTTTTTTATTTTTTTACATTCTATTTAATATTTCATTTTTAGTATTTAACGTTATTTTGTATTTAATTTTTTTTTTTGTAATATGTAATTATTTTAAGCGCATTCATGTATATATTATATGTACAATGGATAAGTGAACATTCATTAACACATTTGTTGTAGAAAATTGTTTTTAATTTGCTCACAAAGTTGTGTTTTAAATTAAATACGATATAATTTTGAAATGTACATTGCATTTTATGTATATATAAAATATTTTATGAAAATATATTACTATAATTTATTAATTTTTATTGATCTTTATTCATTTATATTATTAAATGTTTCTATTAACTTTTAAATGTCAAATAACGAACGAGAAAAATATTTGAGTCAATGTTTATGTTATGGTTTGTCGCTCACAATCTTTCGCTCGCGCTTGAATTGTGTCAGTTCACACGTACCGGTATCGACGCGTGCGCGTATTAGGAATCTATCATACGATATATCAGGCCTCGGAATTATTTCATCTTTTCAGCTGATTCTCGTGGTATACGCCTCCTTTCCTCTCTTCACCGCGCGCGCGGCAGCCGCTAGGGCCAGCGCCGCCGAGCGCGCAGCGCTATCCGATAAATGTTGGGTTCTTCTTCCTTGATCATTAAAAGTTAAAAAAATTTATTAAAAATATTTTTTTTATTTTTAAATTTATTATGTGAAAATATTTCAATAGATTTCCACGTCACCCATGAGGTACTATTGCTATTGAGGAAAAAAATATTTTTAATAAATTTTTTTAACATTAATCGGATAGCGCCGCTCCTAACGCTCGGCGGCGCTGGCCCTAGCGGCTGCCGCGCGCGCGGTGAAGAGAGGAAAGAAGGCGTGTACCACGAGAATCGGCTGAAAAGATGAAATAATTCCGAGGCCTGGTTTATGAAATATTTTATGCTTCATTCTAACACATTTTGGCAAAAAATTATATATTTTGTAAAATACTTTTTTTTTCGATAATCTCATCTTTAAAATTTTCTGCATTAATTTTGAAATTAATCACTTTGTATAAAAAAACGTAGTTCTAATGTCATTATAATAACGCTCTAAAAAAAAATTTTAAAAAAACATTATTAAAATATGTCAAGAAAAGGTATGTAGTAATCTATTGAAAATTGCATATTCTTGTTTTGTTAATAAGAAAAATGTATTTTTTTTGCACCAATTGATTTATCTCATTATTTTATGAAAGAAATTATTGTCACATTATCAAGAAATGATAATTAACAAAATATTTAAATATTTAACAAGATATTTTATATTTTTTGTCAAAATGTGTTGGCATAAAATATCATATAAGCTATTCCTTTTTAACTACATATTATTCTACAAAGTTTTTAAATTAAATATTGTAATATATCAATTTATGATCCCATTTAAAAAAATAATGATTACATTAAAATCAACATTGAAATCAATATTTAATTGGAAATGTCTTGAAATGTGAACTGTGCTTACATACACAAGATATTTCTAAATCTTATAACTTTTGTTAGAAATATTTTTCCGTATTTACTATAATTTTCGAGAAATCTTAATATTTAACATTATTTAAAGTAGAACACTATGTTAATATCTTTATATTTTTATGTATATGCATATATATATTTTTTCTGTTATTTATATAAAAAATTGATACTTTATACAGTTTTATCTGGATTTTGTTTCTTGATAATCTTTTCCAATCATAAAAAATTAAATTTTAATAATATAATTTTTAATACTATTTTACACATTTAATATATTCAAGCGAGTATGTAAATATAATTTTTAAATTTTCTTTTATTTTATTTTTGGTACAGGAAATACGAAATTAGAGAAATTGTCTACCAGTTCTCTTCGACGTGCGGGATTGTGCGAAGACCACTTTCCTGAAGAATCATTCACATTTACAAGAGGATTAAAACGTGATGCAGTGCCGATTCCGTTCGAATCTCATAATGTAATGTAAGGAATATTTGGCGTGTGGCGGATGATAGGATGGCGAAACACTTTCTTTTTGACTTTAAATTTATTAAAATACGTAATAAGTCTCTCTTATGCACTCACGCTCGATCGTACGTACGCTCTCCTCTGTCTCCGCAACTTCCGCCTCGGCGCTACGTGTGGCAGCAATCCGCAGGGCGCGCAATTTAAAATTTTTTTTTTTCGATTTTGCCTTACAACTCGGCTTTCCTGACGGATTGTCCGGCCTCGGACACAGGATTACAAAGTAAAAAAAACAAGAATCGCTATAAATCCCTAAAAATAAATAAGGTTGACTAATTAAAAAAACGCAATAACTTAAATGCAACCAGAGTCTCTAGTTAAGCCAGGGTCGGAGATTGCACGCTTCCCATGTTCCGCTATAAGGACGTCGAGACGCCTGGGAATCTTCTACATCTCTGATGATGTAACGGTCGTTGCGAAGAACTTTGGCTATCTCATAAGGACCTTTGTATTCAGGGATAAGTTTCCTCGGTGCTCCTGGAGTATTATCGAAATTTCGTATCCCCACGTAATCGCCTTCCTTATATTCTCGCGATTTTTTTCGGTTCTTATCAAACTGAAGTTTGTTATAATTTTGGCTCTTCAAAATATTCGACTCAGCTCTTCGGCGAACTTCTTCGAGGTCACGGTCATCTGATGAAGCAACCTCATCCAAATGCTCATTGACTCCGTCGACAGCGGGTCCCCGTTGGTCAACTCCAAATAACAACCGACTTGGAGTGTCTCCGGTGGACTTGCTCATAGTGTTGTTAATTGCAAATTCCGCTTCCGTTAGTACCTTATACCAGTATTTTCCGCTGGAGTTGTCGATTAATTTGGCCAGGAGCGGACCTAGTACGCGATTTATTCGCTCAACCTGCCCGTTCGCTTTCGGGGAGGCGGTAGCTACTAGAACATGTCGGATATTGTTTTCTTTTAGAAATTCCTCAAATTCGTTCGAGGTAAAGCACGTTCCTCTGTCACTCACGATAACATGAGGTCGACTATAGTTCGCGAAATTTTGTCTTAAACATTCGATTGCTTCCTTTGAAGTCGTTGATTTTGTCGCATACAATTTCGTATACTTAGTAAACGCATCTATAACAACTACACTGGAAAAAAAGTTTTGTTGTATTATAAGAAATTCTGGTTGATTCTACTAGTACGTTTGTTCAAAAATGGACGAAACAAATTTGTTGTTGGAATTACCAGAAGATTCTGTTAAATTTCATCCTGTTTAAATCTATCAGAATTTCTTGTAAACCTTACTACATCGTGTTGTTAGATTTATAAAACTCTACCAGAATTTCTTGTAAACCTTACCACATTGTGTTGTTAGATTTACAAAACTCTACCAGAATTTCTTGTTAACTTTTTTATATCGTTTTGTTAGGTTAACACAACTTTGTAGTTAAAAAACAAGTTCGGATAGGTGTGGTTTTTGTAAAATACTAACAATATATTTTGGTTTAAAGTATACTCAGTGATGTGATGTTTCCTACCGGGTTCCCGGCTCCCGAACCCGGTAGGAAACATTACATCACTGGTATACATATATTTCATTAAAAAAAAAAAAAAACACGACGTGATCATAAAACTTTTCGGATGTAAGGCTGATGGCAGAGACCGAGACGTAAGAACTTATGTATGTCGTAGTTGTTTCCACACGTATCCACACAATAACCTTTCACGACTTACGTTTTTCTCTGCCTTACCATACGTCCACGACAGACGTCTACGACAGACATAAGTGCTTACTTCTCGTTCTCTGCCATCGGCCTAACTAATATTCCGTAATGGATTCCACGACGCGACGTAAAACTTTAGCGAGCTCAGTTGAGATTGAGACTGTTCCCACACTGTTCCGACTGCTTAGCGTCATTGCTTCGCGAAAGATCTAATGCGCGCGATTCACGCCGCGAGTAGCGAGGGCGCAGTAGCAGTGTAACAAATGAATGCGGCGAACAGTTGATCAACCGTTTAGTGAGTGATGACGAAACTGTTGCAGAGCGCTGCGATTTATGTAAATATAACAAGAAGTTTTGTAAATCTAACAAGAAAACACTTATTCAAATCCTTATAGAATGAATGAATAATTTATTGTTCCCCTTAGGGTTACAAGCTTTTCTTCTCGCCATACATTTCCTTACATCTATACTTAGTCTATACTTAGTCTATCCTTAATCCTATCTTAACCTAACCGCCTTTTGGAGCAGGAGCGTGAGCCATATGTGCCCACCCTCCTCCTCCCCTACCTATACACACACACATCTCGCCTCTGGGACTTCCGTTTCCATTGCTTTGTACATCTTTTATGTCCAACTACTTCGCCCCTTTTCCCTCCCTCTCTCTCTCTCTCTTTCTCTCTCTCACTCTCTCACTCTCTCTCTCTCTCTTTCTCTCTCTCTCTCTCTCTCTCTCTCCCTTTTTCTCTCTCTCTTTCCTTTTTCCTCTCTCTCTCTTTCCTTTTTTCTTTCATGCATCTCTCTCTCCTTCACACATTCTCTCTTCCTCCTCCATATTTCCTTCCCTTTCCTCCTTCCCCTTTCTTTCTCTCTCTATCTCTTTCATCCACCGTTCCCTTTCTCCCTCCTCTCCTAATACCCAGCCTACCGCCTCCTGCCAGCTTCCTCCTCCTTCCTTCCACTCTCTACACTCCTCCCATACGTGTTCCCATGTTTCCCTCTCTCCTCCACATAATCTGCATCTCCTTTTTTCCTCCTCCTCCCAGTACCTTCCCTCCCTTACTTCATTCCCCAACCTGAATCTTGCCACTCTCTTCCATCTGCTTTCACCCCATCCTTTTTTTAGATAATCCGGTATCCCTTCCCCTTTTACTTCCTTGTACCATCTACTAAACCTCGATTCACTTATCTTTTCCCTTCTTTCCTTTCTCTGTTTCTCCTTGTCCCTCCTCTCTAATTCCTCATACCTCGCCTCTCCCTTCTCTTTCTTCTTCTCCACCTCCTCAATTGATATCTCCCTTTCCTCTAAGAACTTCCTCCTTTCTTCCTCCCATTCCGATCTCACTCTTCCCTCTTTGAATCTCTCTTTCATCTCCTCCCTACATTCCCTCGCTATCTCACTTCCCCTCCCCTCATCTAATCTTTTTTCAAACCCCCACGCCCTCCTTCCCGCTCTTCCCCTTAGTTTCTCCCTTTGTAGTTCCTCTCTCACCAAGTATCCTGGCGTCCTTGCCTCTACTCCCAGTACCCATCTTAAATATCTCTCCTCTGCCCTTTCCATTTCCTCTCTCTCCTTCCACCCCCATATCTCTACCCCATACCCCATCACCGTCCATACCAATTTATCAAATAACCATAACCTTCTCCCCCAATCCTTCCCGAATCTTCTTTTCCCTATCCCCCATACCTGCCCCATCACCGTTGTCGCTTTTCTCACCCTCTCCCTGATCTGTGCCCCCTGCCCTCCGTTTCTCTGTATTATGTATCCCAGATATCTAAACTCCTTCACCTCCTCAATTATCTTCCCTTTCCATCTCCATACCTTTTTCCTCCATCTCCCTCCCCCCTTTCTAAACCTCATGATCTTCGTCTTTTCGGTGTTCAGCTCTAAATTCTTCCTGTCCAAATATCTTTCTAACCTTTCCATCATGCCCTTCATCTCCTCCTCCTCCTCTGCTATCAAAACCATGTCGTCTGCATATGCTAAGGAGTATATCTTGCGCCCTCTTAACTTTACTCCTCCCCATTTCACTTTCCCCATTTCCTCCTCTATATCTGCTAACATTACATTAAAGATTAGTGGGCTCAATGGGCACCCCTGCCTCACTCCTCTCGCCGTCCAAAAGTTCCCCCCCTCCTCCCCTCCTACCCTTACTTTACTTTTCGTCTCCTTCAACACCTCCTCCACTCTTTCCACCAACCCTTCCCTTACCCCTCTCTCTCTCATTGCCCCCACTAATATTCCCCTATCCACCGAGTCGAATGCTGCCTTTAAATCTATAAACAGCGCCGTCATTTTTCCTTTCTTTTTTCCCAGCTGTCTGTTCACTAAATAATTTAAAACATATATATTGTCTAATGTCCCCATCCCTTCTCTGAAACCTGTCTGACTCTGTGGTACTATTCCCTTTTCTTCCACTTCCCTCCTTAGCCTCTCTGCCAACGTTATTGTATATATCTTGTAACATGAACTCATTAATGTCACCCCTCTGTAATCTTCCACTTTCTCTCCCTCTCCTTTCTTTCTGATCGGCACCACTACTCCCTCCTTCCATTTCTCCGGCCATCCCTCCCCCCTCCATCCCCTGTTACACCAGCTCCAGACCCACTCTTCCACTTCTTCCCCTCCATATTTCCATGCTTCTCCTGGTATCCCGTCCACTCCCATTGCCTTCCCATTTCTTAGTTTTTTTATCGCCTCCTTTATTTCCTTTCTGCTGATCTCTTCTTCCTCCTCTCCCTCCCCTCCTTTCTTCCTTTCTCCCCCCTTTACTACTTTTCCTTCTGTCCCCCCCAGTAGCCTCATGAAGTACTCTTTCCATTCCTCCATTCCTATCCCATCATTTATCCTAGTTCTTCTTTTCCTTTCTCTATTTACTATTTCCCATACCTCATTCTCCCTTTTTACTTCCCTTGCTCTTTTTTCCCATCTTTCATTTTCCTCTTTCTTTTTCCTTTCACACGTTTCCTTATATTCCTTCTTCTTCTCTTTATACTCTTTCCCTTCTCCTCCTTTTCTTCTCCATCCTCTTAACTCCCTTCTTGCCTCCTTCTTCTTTTCCTCACATTCTCTGTCCCACCATCCCCTCCTCTTCCCCTCCTCTTTCCCCACGTCCCGCTCCACTTCCTTTATCGCCTCTTTCATCTTCCTCTCCATCCCTTCCCATTCTACCCTCATTTCTTCTTCCCCCGATTTTAACCCTTCCATCCTTTGTTTGAACTTTTTACACCCCTCCTCATTCCATACTCCTCTCCATATTTTTCCTTTTTCCCTACTCTCGTTCCTCTTCCTTTTTTGTCTTTGTCCCTCTCCCTTAACCCATACCTCCACTGGCTGGTGGTCTGACTCTATGTTGTCTCCTATCCTTAGCCTTTTTATCTTCCCCCTCGTATCCTCATCTGCTATTACGTAGTCTATTACCGTATTCCCTTTTCCTCCTGTGAACGTGTACTCCCCCTCCTCCTCACCCTCTATGCATCCATTCAGTATTCCCCATCCTCTTTCCTCCAAGAACTCCACCATCACCTTCCCCTCCCTATTCATCTTCCTATCCTTCGATTTCCTTCTCCTTCCCTCCCCCTCCCCTCCTCCTTCCTCTCCCTCTTTCCCTATCTCTATACCTCCTCCCTCCTCCCCTGTTCTCGCATTAAAGTCCCCCCCAATTATTGTACTCACTTCTACCTCCTTCTCCCCTACCCACTGTTCCATGCTCTGTAACATCTCCTCCATATTCCCATTAACGTATACCCCCACCACCCTCCATTTATGTTTTCCTTTTTTTATCCTTCCCACTATTATCCCTTCTCTCTCCGTTACTATTTTCCTCCCTTTGTCCAACATCTCTTTTCTTATCCCCATTACCATCCCTCCCATCGCCCTTCCTTTTTTATTTTTTCTTTCCGCCATTTGTACTCCCCACTCGTATCCTCTTGGTAACTTTTCTTTCACCCTTTCCCACCCCTTTTTATCCATCCATGTTTCTATCAGTACTATTACATCCCATTTCTTTAGTCCCTCCCAGAATTCTTTATCCTTATTTCCCACCCCTGCCACATTCCAGAAGGCTATTCTCCACTCCCTTTCCCTCCCGTCCTCTCGCCTCACCTTTCCGTCCCTTTCCCTTCTCTCTTCTATCCCATGCTTCCCTCCCTCCCCAATCTCCCTTCCCCCTGCCCCCCTACTTTTGTGCACCCTTTCCCGTCTCTTAGCACCTCCTCCTCCTCATCCCACTTCCACCATTGCCCATTTATTCTTACTCTCCCATATCCTATCCATACACTTTTCCCTTTCCTTTCCTCTTCCCTGGCTATCTCCTCCAATTTCCATCTCATCCTCCTTTCTTTCCATGTCCAGTCCTCTACTATTCTTTCCTTTCTACCCTTAAGCATTTTCTTTCTCTCCCATATCTCCTTCCTTTTCTCATCATTCTCCAGCCTTATCCCCACTATCTCTCTTCCTTTTTCTCTATCCTCCGCTATCCTCCATATCTCTTCTATCTTTACCTTCGCTTCTATAACCTTCATTAATTCTTCTACCGCTTCTTTCCTTTTCCCTTCCCTTACCTCTATTCCTTTTATTACCAAATTCCTTCTCCTCTCTTCCCTCTCTTTCCTTTCCATCCTCCTTTCTATCTCTTTTATTCTTATTTCTATTTTTCCTCCTTCTCCCTTCCCTTCTTTCCTTCCTCCTTCCCTCTCATTCTCTCCGTCTCTCTCTATCTCTTCTATTCTCCTTTCCAATCCCTTTATATGCCTTTTCATTTCCTCTCTCTCCTCCCTCCACCCCTCCTCCTTATCTCTAATCTCTTTCATTTCCTTCCTTATGTCTATTATTCCCTCCTTCACTTCTTCCTTCATCTGTCTCATTTCTTCCTTCCACTCCTCCAACCCCATCCTCATCACCTCCTTCATTACCCCCTCCATCTCCCTTTTCCATTTCCTCATCTCCTCCTCTCCCTTCTCTATCCCCTTCTGCTCTCCTTCTTTCTTTCCCTCTTCTTTCCCCGGTGACCTCGTTATCTTCTTACTTTTACTAAATATGCCTTTCTCCTCCTCTTCCCCCTTTTCCCATGCCTCTTCCCTCTTCCTCTTCCACATCTCCTCTATACACCCATAACTTCCGCGTCTAACTCTCCCCCCTCTCGCTTCTCTTAATCTCTCTTCCATTTCCAATTCCAATTTCCTTTCCATCCCGCTATGTCGCCACCTATCACCCTCACCTATTAACTTCTATCTTCTATGTGCTCCTCGCTCTTTCTCTTAATCCCGATCGTGTCCGTCTCTATATCCTATGTTCTATGCCTATCTATATAACTTCTTTTCCCTTGCCCTTTCCCTTTCTCTCTTTCACACCCTGCGCTCCCCCCACTCACACCCACTCTCTCTCACCTCCACTCTCTCCTCCACTCGCTCTCACTCCTCCTTTCGCTCTCCTCTCGCTTCCCACGTCACTCCAAAAATTTCTCTCCACGCCACGTGTCGCACTCTATCGCACCGGAAACAGAAGTCCAAAAATCCTTATAGTAAAGTTAACCAAATGGTGTTGATATAAGGTGTAAAATTTTGTGACGATAACCAGAAATTCTGTTTTGTTTGACTAAAATACGGTCAACCAGAAGAATTTTGTTAATATAATAAAACCATTTTTCTCAGTGTAGAATATGTTGTTTGATCAACCGCTTCTTATCTAATGGCCCTATGTGATCGATATGAAACGTCTGAAAGGGCAAATTACCCTTAGGAATGCAATGAAGAAATCCTTCTTGTTTGCCCGTACTCGGCGAAAACGCGATGCATTTCAGACAATTTAGAATATGATCTTTAATTTTTGCTCGTAATTGCGGAAACCAGTAGGTTTTATCGATAGCGCGATATGTCTTTTCTAAACCGAAATGTCCTAATTCGTCGTGGTATTTGCGCAATATGTGATTTTCCATCTTTTCCGGGACATAAAATTTTAAATCGCTATCCTTCTTTCTGTACACGAGACCGCTTCGCATTTCGTACCATTTATCCTCCGATTTCTCAAGTTTCTCGCGTAATGCTCGTAATTTTGGATCTCGATTCTGACTTAAGGCTAATTCTAATTCGAGAGGATTATCTTCAATCACTAGGACATTCGTAGCGCGGCTGAAAGCGTCTACGTGCTGTAATTTTGTACCGGCTCGATGCTCTAAAATATAATCATATTCCATAAGTTCGATTGCCCATCTTTCTATTCGCGGGCTTATGTCTTTCTTCTCTAACGTCATTCGTAACGAGGCGCAATCAGTGACTATTTTAAATTTAATCCCGTGCAAATAAATACGGAAACGTCGTAACGCGTAAATGACGGCAAGCATCTCGAGCTCGAAACTATGATAGCGGCTTTCAGTGTCCGTTGTCGTTTTGGAGAAATAAAAGATCGGATGAAATTTCAGGTCTCTTTTCTTTTGCATAAGCACGGCGCCGAAACCGTGCGAACTCGCGTCCGTGTAAAGTTCCGTCTCGTCATAGGGGCTGTATATACTAAGTACGGGTGCCTCCTGCAATTTTTGCTTTAACATATTAAATGCCTGCAGTTGTTCTCTCTCGAATTTAAATTCCACGTTTTTGCGAAGTAACTCGTGAAGGAGTTTCGCGATAACGGAATAACCTTCAATAAATTTTCTAAAATACGAGGCCATACCTAGGTAACGTCTTAGACTCTTCACGTCTCGCGGAATTGGATATTTCTCGATTGACTCGACTCCTAACTTATTTGGTTGAAGACCGTTTTGAGAAATGCGGTAGCCCAAGAATGCTACTTCCGTACATAGAAACTTGCACTTATCAACTCTTAGTTCTAGCAGATTATCAACTAAGCACTTAAACAATTTCTTCAACGCATTAAAGTGTTGCTCTAAGGTAACGGTTGCAACCAATATGTCGTCCATGTACACAACGATTTCCTTAGTTCTAATCAAATCTGTCAACGCTTCATTTACAAATCTTTGGAACCTCGCTGGTCCTACCTTGAGTCCGAAAGGCATTTGTCGATATTCGAATATTCCGAATGGCGTCGTAAACGCGGTATATTTTATGGATTCATCAGAAATTTGAATGTGAAAGAACCCGTCTTTGAGATCAAGTGTACTAAAATATTTCTTGTCTCTAAGTACATCAATTTGATCCTCGATTATAGGAAGAGGATAATTATCTCTTCGAAGGGCTTTATTTAGTACACGATAGTCAACGCAAAATCTAAGTTCACCATTCTTTTTCTTTGCTAAAATAATCGGAGAGGCATATTCCGACTTACTAGGCTGAATGACCTTTCTGTCAAGTAAATCATCTAATATTTCCCGTAACTTGTCTTTTTCGAAAACAGATAATCGACGTGGATTAAAATGAAAGGGTTTTTCATTCGTCAGTTCTAGTTGTAACATCCGGTCAACTTTCGGAATATTCGGCCTTATCGGATCAACGTATTCAGATCTAAAAAGCTCTCGCAAACTTTGTTGTATGTCGCGCGGCACTTCAACGTTTATCTCGATGGAATCCGCGGTTTCGGAGGGTGGATCGCTCACTTCTATGTTCATAATGTCATTTATCGCTTGAGCTTCAAATTTTCTCAGACTTAATCCGAATTTCTTTATTATATCACGACCCAACACTATCGGACTCACCATAGTCGTATCCGGAACGATCAATACTTTCATATTATCAAACGTTTCGTTATCGAGGGTAATAGTTAAATATATGTGCCCGATTACTTGTAGTGGAGATTGATTTATACCGCGTAAGTTCTCCGGAAGCCTATCAAGTGACTCTATTACTTTCTTTGGAACTAAACTTTCTTTCAAAAAACTAACTTTACTGCCCGTATCCATTAACGTGTTTAGCTTAAGTTTTAGATTAATACCGGCGCGGTTTATCGTATAATCAATGTCTCTAAAGAACATTTCTTCTTCCTCTCCTGGAGAGCCTGAGACGGAGCAGATTTGATCCTCCGCTTTCTCTACAACTGCAACCTGCGTTGGGGAAACTGATGTTGTTTTCGTTGGACAATCCTTGGAGATGTGGCCCATCTCGCTACATTTGAAACACGAACCCTTCTCGCGTTTCGGTAAACGGCAATCAGTAGCCACGTGACCTAATTTGTTGCAGTTATAACAGCGAATACTCTTGGGTTTTTCTTCGTCGTTTCTCGTTCGCTTTTCGTCCTTCTTTCCTCCGTTCTCAACCGATGTTGTCTCCTGTCGTGCTGCCAACTGGGACTCACGTTTCGGAATGTTCTTCGCGGTTGATCTTAGCGACATCTTCTCGAACGTCTGCAGCATGTCTTTTTTCGTCTGAAATTCTTTCATTCTCGCCATGTCCTGTAGATTGTGACTCGGAATCCCGTCTATCAGATAATCGACCATTTCTTCCTCGTCGATCGGAACATCCTTTGCCAAGATTATCTTTTCGTGAAAGTAATCCGCAAAACTTTCGGACGCTTTCCACTCTCTTGCTTCAAACTTCTTTCTTAGCGCTACTCGTAATGGACGATGATCGTACATTTTTCTAAACCCATCCATTATTTCGTCGAGAGTCATGGAAATTGTGTCCTCCGCTTGGAACCAACTCTTCGCTTTTCCTTTTAGCTTATTACTAATGAGCAACTTGGCACGATTGTCTTCGAGCTGATAGGTCATGCACAGTTGCCGTATCTGTCGTTCCCATTTTCTGAACGTACCAGCACTTCCGTCAAAGAATCCCGCTAATTCTAGCATGCTGCTTATGCTTTCTCTCTTGGATGCCCCCTCAGTCGTCAGAGGCGCAGCACGTCTTAACCTATCGTTCTCTCATCTTTCTAACTCCAATTCTCTCCTTAGAAGTTCATTTTCGCGTCGTTCGAACTCAAGTTCCATACTACGGTACCGTTGCTCTAAATCTTCGATATCACTTTGATCTGCCCGCACTCTGTCACTTCCCGAGCCACTAACCTTTTCCCGCGATAGACTTTGCTCGCTTTCCTCTTGATTCACGTGTCTCGACTCACCTTCGTCTGCAGCGGCTTCATCTGAAACAGTGTCCAAGATTCTTTTATGCACAATATTCTCTATCCACTTTCCACTGGGATCGTCCTTGTTCAATCTGGCAATAAGCTCGGCCTTCTTTCCCGCGGTCGATAATGATCGTCGTTGCAACTCGGCTTTGAGCTGAACTATCGGAATCGTCTCGGGATCCATTTTTCTTAAATCAGCTTTGTGTCTCACTGCTGAGCCGTAAGAACTGTCCTTACTCGTTTTTCAGTGACGACGCGTACGTGTTCGGCACGACTAACGACGGAATGTGTCTGCCTGCGTGATGCAATGGTATGCAGTAACCTGCATTAGTCTTCCGATTCCTTGTCCGCCACGTATGGATCCCACTTCTGATTTTTGTAAGGAATATTTGGCGTGTGGCGGATGATAGGATGGCGAAACACTTTCTTTTTGACTTTAAATTTATTAAAATACGTAATAAGTCTCTCTTATGCACTCACGCTCGATCGTACGTACGCTCTCCTCTGTCTCCGCAACTTCCGCCTCGGCGCTACGTGTGGCAGCAATCCGCAGGGCGCGCAATTTAAAATTTCTTTTTTTTCAATTTTGCCTTACAGTAAGTAATGAAAGTAATATTTTAATTCCTTTTTGTTCTCACAATATTAATGAGAACATTACACAAAAAAGAAAATGCATGGAAATGGAACAAGTTCTTCATTTACAAAAAACAAAAAAACAAGTGTCTGATATAGAAATAGAGAATATAGAGAAATAGAGAATATCAACATCTACTTCTACTTTTATTAATGAAAATATAATAGATGAGCATGCAGTTACAGAACAACGTTCGCTGCGATGCTATCGACCAAAACATTTACATTTTAATGCGTCGATTGAAGAAGAAGATGTTACGGAATGGATGCATCTAGAGTCATTTGTGCAACAAAGACTCCCATCGCCTCTTCCATTTAATAAAAATATAGAAAGCACTAAAAGTAATACAGAAACTAGTAGTACAAAAACTAGTACAAAATCTAGTAGTACAAAAACTAGTACAAAATCTAGTAGTACAAAAACTAGTAATGGAGAAGATAAAAGAACAATACGTCAGCTATATAGAACTGTTAAATCTTTAAAATCTGAAAATATTCGATTACGAAAGCAAATAAGAGATTTAAAATATCGCATACGTCGTATTCCGAAAATACGTAAAATGCCAAATAAAGAAAAACAAAAGAAAAAAGTATTAAAAAAATTGAATGAACAAGATTTACATCCTGTAGCGAAAGCTATGATAAATTTGCAGCTGCATATACCTAATGCAGCATATACAGAAGAAGAGAAAAATCTGTCGAGGCAATTATATTATTATTCAGCTGCTGCTTTCTGTCGTTTAAGAAAAGCAGGTTGTAATTTTCCCGGACAGCGAACCATTAGAAGATGGCTAGAAGAATATAATGTACGGCCAGGATTTTGTGACTTTATATTTGAAAAATTAAAAGAAAAGATTTCTCATTTATCAATGGAGGAAAGAGTGTGTGCTTTAAAATGGGATGAAATGGCAATAAAACCTTATGAGGAATATTCGCGAAAATTAGATAAAATAGAAGGTCTTGTTGATCTTGGACCTCTAGGAAAGAAATCAGAAAGATCGAAATGTGTATTTGTCTTTTGCTTAGACAGTTTAAATGCGCGTCGTCCATGGCGACAGCCTTTAGCATATTTCCTCCCGGGAAAATGCATGAAAGCAGAAGAAATAATTATATTGTTAAAAGAATGTTTAGACAGAGATTGAGTGCAACGGGTGCCGATGTGCAACTTGTAACATGTGATCAAGGTACATGTAATCAAAGCGCTTATACTCAACTCGAAATTAATGCAGAAAAGCCATTTTTTATATATAATGGAAAAAGATATAATGCATCTTTTGATTTTCCTCATTTGGTCAAAAGATTGGCAAGTTTCTTTAGAACACATGGAAACATTTATCGCGATGGAAAAATAATCGCATCATATTCAGATTTTGAAATGACATGGTCTATTGACAATGCCACAAAAAGAGGTTCAAATTTATTGTCTCACATAACAGAGGCACATATACGTCCAAATACTTTCGAAGCGATGAATGTTAAAAGAGCTTTCCAGTTATTTAGTTATACTTTTGCAGCTGCAATAAAAACAGCCGGCCACGAAAAAGAATTAAATACAAATACGTGGGAAGCGACAGCTGATTTTGCAAAGCGTATGAATAATATTATAGATGCTTGCAGCGCTTACAGTCTTAATATTACATTTGGTGGAAAGCGACCATTATCCTCAAAAAATCCGGATATCGAAAATCTGTTAACAGATTTTATCGAATGGTGCTCAAAATGGTCAAAATCAGCGAATAGCATAGTTCAAATTCCTTGTTTTAAAGGTTTTGTTTTAACTGTACGAGCTATTCTCGCAACTTATAAAATACTTGCAAATCGATATGAAGGATTTGAACTTGCGACAGGATTGTGTAATCAAGATTCTGTCGAACATTTGTTTTCCAAATTAAGACAACGTGGAGGTTTTAATCCTAATCCAACCGCAAGAATGATTCGATTATCTATCAGGCATATACTTTCTACGGGATATATTCAGACAAGGGTAACGTTCAATGTGTAGAAAGTGAAACTCTTATTAATGAACCAAATGAACTTGTTAAGACGATAGAAAAAGTCATGAATACGAGCAATGCGTCTATAGAATATGATATTGAAAATGAAAGCGAATTGCTTGATGAAGACGCAAAACTTCTTCTGGAAGAATATGATATAGAAGAAATTGAAAATACAAATCCGATTGATAGCAGTTATAATGAAAATGCTATCGCATTTTTTGCCGGATTTGTGGCACGGCAAAGTATTATTAAAAGTAGTTGCGACGACTGCCGCAACATTATGATGAAAACACCAACGGATGAATCTACAGTAAATGAAAAATACATTGAATTTCGTGAATATCCAAATAGCGATGAAGATGCTCCAACGGTGACAAAATTAGTACGACCAACAACTCTATTTACAAATATTATAAAAACGCAATTAATGGCATTTAACAGTACATGGCAACACTATTGGGCATGCACTAAAATTCTTGACAAAATAATGACGGAATGCGTATTTGCAACAAACAAAATACATCACGAATGGTTTGACAAACATAAAGAATGTTATGATCATCGGATGCAAGCATTAAAATATATGATTGTTGTAAAAATATATTCCCGTACAAGATATAATAATCGTGATGCAAAAGTAGCTAGTGCACCGTGCAAAAAAGTTAAAAGGTTTATAAACAAATAAAGCAAAACGTGAATAGAGATCATCTTGAGCACCATCATTCAAGTATAAAGAAGAAGAAAATTATATATACAGAAATCAGAAATAAATAAAGTAAGGAAAAAAAAGAATAAGAAATAAAGTAAGATGAAAGGCAGAAAATAATAGCATATATTTTCAAAAATAAAGCTAAGCGAAAAAAAAAGTAAGGAAAAGATAAGTCAAGGAAAACAAAATAAAGAAATAATAATAAATAAAATAGTATTAATTATATATATATAATAGAAATGAATTAAATAATATTACATAAAACGTAGAGAGAAGAATTATTAGGAAGAAAAATAAAATATACATATTTGAAGAAACAAATACTTTTTTAATTTTTTTATTATTATATGTAATCTTGTGCAATTTTGTCATTGTGGAAAGAAAAATCATCATAATATTACATTCATAAAAAGTAAGTTTATAAATCATATTACACTTTGCAGTATTTTTTTGTTATAAGAAAAATAAGCATGATTTTTTTAATTTTTTGGAAGATTGCAATCACAGTTGAAATGATTACATAAATCATAAACTAGCAGGTTTTATCACGGAAAAAAATAAGTTTAATGTAATCATGCTAAGAAATTATAAAATCATGCATTTTATTCCCAATGACATAATACGAGATATATATAATAATAAAGTTAAAAAAGTACGGTAACACAATTGGAATAAATATATCGTGTATGTATTTTATGTTGGCATACGGTATTCTATAATTATAGGGCAAGGTATATATATGTGAATACCGTGAATAACACGTAATATATATAAATATATAATACAATAAAAAGTGATTTTAACAAATCACTTATAAAATAATAAGACGTCGCGCAATAAAAATGGGTAAAAACGACGTCAAAACATAACTGATTTTTTCAGTTCTTTATAGAAAATCTATATTATATAGATTTCCCGTGATAAGACTTGCTAGTTTGAGATTTATGTAATTGTTTCAACTGTGATTGCAATCTTTGCGTCATGCTCATATAGATGCCAACTAAAATATATATACACGTATATAAATCTTTAGTGCAATATTATAATTTTTCTTTTAATGTGCATTCTACATTAACAGAAATTTTATTAAATTATAAAGGAAGCATTTCCGAATCTTGTTTATAAGATTTTTTTATCCTTACTGTCTGAATATATATATATATCTTTTGTAAATATATAATGTAATAAAAAGTGGTATAATAGGGCTACAGGCGAAGATCCACTTTAAAAAAAATCTAACGCGCTATTAGTGGCACCTCATGGGTAGCGTGGAAGACCACTATTAATTATTATTACTAAATAATTATTTATACATCTTTTTTTCAGTTATTTATAAATTTTACGTGTTCTTCTTTAAATATATTCATATTTCTGTTAAATATAATCACATTAATAAATATATGTATCATTATGTATCATGAATAAAAAAATAGTAAAAAAAAGTAAAAAAACCTACATAAATCTCTTTGACTTATTTCTTGTTAAATTATCAAATCTAAATGTTATCTATATAAGATGTACCATTCCCGACTTATTTACAAAAATTGAGCTATAGTAATACATCATGTGGTCGACGTTTTTCTTTTGTTAGCAAGAGACACAAGGAAGGATTATCAGTTTTCCTCGGAGCAGTACCTATACGTTTGATCGCCGTACGCGAATGTCTCCTCGTTTATAGTAAACTTGCGAGATAAGTATACTTAGGGTTGCCAGAGTGTCTCTTTTAAAGAGAACATGTCCTCTTTTTTTGTCCTGATCTTTTTGTTCACTCTCTTTTTTTTATTCTGATCTTTTTTGTCCTCTTTTTTTCTTTAGTTACTTTTTGTCTAATTTTTTTTTATATTGCAACTTGCAACGTCCTGGTAATTAGATTTGTGACATAAACGGGTATTAATAACAGATAACAGGTAACACTAATAAGTGCTCTTAATGTTAATGGAAATCAACCTTTATAGAAACAAAATTTTACGCCATCTACTAATAGATAAGGTTAAACTTTTCTAACACGGCTACGCGGCGCAAGGCGCAAACGCACTAACGTTCACAATTCACAGTAACAGCCAACTGATATCAGCAGTCAGCAGTCAACAGTGTCAACACGAAATAAATTACAAAAAGATTTTTCTTTACTTTTGTCAACAAGTATTTTTTCGTGTTTATTTCTTATTAGCAGGTAATTATAAAATAGGCAGTAGGCAGTAAAAATTATTTTATTTATTAAAAATTAGCTATTGAGTGAAAGTGAGGTTAAAACACCAAATCTTATCGTATAAAACTTCAAAATAAAATCAAAATTGTTAGATGTCAGAATTTTTTGATCACTAATTGTGATTTAATTTGTCAATATAAAGGCATAATCTCAAAAATAAATATGTTTTAATTCCAACAAAAGTATTCAATGTTCAAATGCATTTTTAATTCTTAATTTGCAATTTTATTTCTGTAATTTTTTAAATTAGAGGTTCTAAAATTAATTGTTATCTTCTCTTATTAAATAGGATATTTTAATTTTTTTTTTTACAGTTATGAGTAAAAGAAAATGCACATTTTCTTCCGAATTGAAAGCAAAATATACATGTTTTGAAGGTGTTGATGATTCTAAATACGATGCTTTCTGTTCGGTATGTAAGATTAGAGTTTCTGTTGGAAATAAAGGAAAATATGATTTACAACAACATATTGAATCAAAGAAACATCAGTTATATATCCGATCCATGGAAACATCAAGCAAATTAGATTCTTTCGTCTCCAAAAATAAAAAATTGGATGAGAAAGTAGCGGCTGTTGAAGCAACCTTAGGATTCCATATTTTAAAGCATCACATGAGCTTCAACTCATCAAACTGTACAACAGATTTATTGAAACATATGTTCGAAGACTCTGAAACTGCTAAACATCTATCATCTGCTAAAACAAAAACAGCAATGATTGGAAAAAAAATTATTGCTCCCTATTGCATTAGTAAAATTATTGAATCTATATCTAATATTCCTTTTATATCAATATCTACAGATGCAAGTAACCATAATTCAGAAAAAATGTTTCCGATTTTGATACAGTATTTTACCATTAATGAAGGAATTTGCTCAAAATTGATTAATTTGGAAACTTTATCTAATGAAAAAGCACAAAAAAACAATTTGTGATTTATTAATAAAAACTTTAAAGAAATGGAATTTGGTTGATAAATGCATTGCATTTTCAGCAGATAACTGCAATACAAATTTTGGTGGAGTGCGCAGAGCTGGGACAGAAAATGTATATAGCTTATTAAACCGGGAAATGCAAAAAAATTTGATTGGTATTGGCTGTCCAGTACATATAATACACAATGCTGCAAAAAAAGGCTTGGACACAATAAGTATTGATGTCCAATCAATAATTATAAAAATATACAATCATTTTTCGGTATATACTGTACGAACAGAAGGATTGAAGGAATTTTGTGAAAATGTAAACACATTGAATACAGGCAGTTGTTATATCATAGTCCAACGCGTTGGTTATCATTGTTTCCTGGTTTAAATCGCGTTTTGCAAATGTATCCCGCCTTAAAGTCCTATTTTTTATCTAACAATAGTTGTCCAAAAATTCTGCAAAACTTTTTTGAATCAAATTTAAGCGAGGCTTCTTTGTGGTTCGCTCACTCAATTATGTATAATTTTCATGAAAAAGCAAAAGAGTTAGAAACAGAAAAAAATTCTATTATAGAAACTATAAATATTTTAAAATATTTAATTACTATGCTTGAACAACGAATTGAACAGTCTTTCCTTCCAATAAAAGTTTCAAGTATTCTGCAAACTATGTCAAAAGATGGTTCTGACTTCCAAGTTACTAATTTTAAGAACGAAACAACTTGTTGCTATAAAACAATGTTAGAGTATATCATTTCCTGGTCTTGTCAATTTCATGACTTGAATGTTTTTGAATGGATATCCCTTACTAATGTACCTGAATGGCAACAAGTTGCCAACGCAATAATATATATTAATTAAAAAATAGAAAGTTATATTTATATTGATGATGTAAAATGCTTCGATCAATATTGTAACTTAAAACTGTATATTGAAAAGAATATTCATAGCGATGAATTTGAAAAAATGTCACTAAATTTAAAATGGATTACATACTTCAAACAATCAAATAATTTAGAATTTTATTCTGAAATATTGAAAATTTGTCAGTATTATTTTGCAATACCAGGACATAATGGAAATGTAGAAAGATTATTTTCGATGATTGGAGCACAATGGACAAAGGAGAGAAATCGTCTCAATATAGAAAGTATTAAATCAATATTGTCAGTCACTTACAATTATAAAAATGTAACATGCAAACAATTTCATAACGAAATAAAAAATGATAGTAAATTGCTATCACAAGTTCTTAGTTCAAAGAAATATGAAACTGATTATGAGACTGAGGAAACTTTACTGTGATTTTTTTTTTAAATTATATGATTACTATTATTAGCTATTAGTATGAAATTTAAGTTAAAATTAAGTTATTTTGTTTTTCATTTATAATTTATAAATGTTTTATTTTATTTTTTATTTGAAAAAGTGAATAATATTTTAATAAAAATGTTCTTTTTCAAACAAATTATACTTTTATTTACGTAATAAATATAAACTACTGTTGATAAGTGTAAATAAATGGATATTTGCATATTTTCATACATGTCCTCTTTTTGTCCTCTTTTTTTAGGGGAAAAAGTTCTCTTTATATACTTTTAACTTCTGGCAACCCTAAGTATACTCAACATTCGTTTATGTTTGTTTTATGTTTTCGCGATTATTGTCCGTAAAGGATTTTATACGCGATTACATCTGTGAAGAATTTTTCGCAGATTCGTGCCAAGTGTACTTAGGTTGCGTGGGTGAAAAGTTTTTTGCAACTTTTAAACTGTAGTGTACATTGAAAACAATACAGTTAAAAAGCAATATCGAATCAAGATCATGTATATCGTTTCTTCGAAAAGTGTGCGTATAAAGATTGTACGAATGGTAAATGTAATGGAAAACGTTTATACAGATTGCCGCTACAGACAGATGAAAGATATTATTTATGGATACGTAACAGTGGTAAGTTTTTTGTTTTATATAATATAAACTCTGTTTGTATTTTTTGTACAGTAAAATTACTTAACATTCGGAAAAGAAATAGGATATTAAATATATGAGAACTTTTATATTCTTTCATATTTATTTTTTATATTTTATAATTTTAATATTTAATTTTGTATAATTTGTAATATAATTATTTCTAATGTCTTTGTGCTCTAATCTAGAATATTGATATGAAATATATGACAGGCTTCACATTCTGTTTATATATTTTATGTTTTATTTTGATATTTTTATAAATTAAAAAAATTTTTTTATAAATTATAATATATTTATTTCTAATAGCTTTTTGTGCAAATAATAATATACAATTTTTTTTCAATTTTATATAAAGTATTTATCGAATATAAAATAAGTATATAAAATAACGATTTATAATATCGTCATTTTATATAAAATTGTTAATAAAGATATGACAAAATCCATATTTTTTTATTAAAGACAACCATGTGCTTTTAACACTAATTGCTACCTCCCATTATTTTGTGTATAAAAGTGTTGAGGTAAAACAATTGAATTTTTGTTTGGCCCATCTTATGTCCCTTTTAAAACCATATAACTTTATTTTAACCGATTTTTCTCTACAGATAATAATATTGACGTAAATCAAGATGATAACGTTAGGTGATTCACTCTGTATATAAATGATTAAACAAGTGTAACGTAAAGTAAAATAATTTTTTCTAACTTTTTCACAATGCATTCATATATAAAATTTAATTTATATTGTATATATAAATATTTGAAAATTATAATGGACATACATATATATTAAACTGCAACTTTCTTTTTTGACGGATAATTTTTTACAGTGAAATTTTCAATGAATATTATTCTCTTATTTTTTTCCTATATTAGATATCTTTAGAATTTATTTTTAAATATATATATATATATTACAAAATTTAATACGAAATTGAAGATGAAAAGTGTTCAGCACATCCCGTGTTTACGGCCGGCCCGGCCGGCTTGTCGCCGCATTGAAAAAATCGGCAAGCGAGCGAGCCTCGACTTATGTTTATGTTTATTCGACAATGAACACAATGTCGATTCATTGATTTTTTTGGTCGGCACTGTTACTGTTGGATTAACGTAAACAAAAGTCTCGAGGCTCGCTCGCTCGCTCGCTACTTTTCTATCTGCTCACTCTCTCTCTTATTCTTGGTAAGCCCGTATTATTCGCGTTTTTTAAAGTCTATATTTATATATATTGCATAATTTTACTTTTATTTTTGTTTCCAGAATATAAAGCCAATACCGACGCCAACAGCCCTGATGCCGACGACAACGGATTCGACGCCGACGACGACGTCAACGATGATTGCGACGCCGGCGACGACGTCAACGATGATTGTGATGCCGACGCCGACGACGACGGCAACGATGATTACGACACCGACGACGACGGCAACGATGATTACGACGCCGACGACGACGTCACCGGCGATTGCGACGCCGACGACGACGTCAACGATGATTGCGATGCCGACGCCGACGACGACGGCAACGATGATTACGACACCGACGACGACGGCAACGATGATTACGACGCCGACGACGACGTCACCGGCGATTGCGACGCCGACGACGACGTCAACGATGATTGCGACGCCGACGACGACGTCAACGATGATTGCGACGCCGGCGACGACGTCAACGATGATAACATTAAGTGTAAGTTTAATTTTTTTTAAATATTTAATTAATTGCATAGCATATTTAATAATACATATATTTAATATATTGATTATAAATTTATAACGGTGTAAACAATAGTATAACGTAATAAACGGTATAAATTTGTTATAAATTACAATTGTAAATAATTTTCGCGAGTAGATCATATATTGCTTTTAATTTTAATATATTAATATTATTAATTTTAATATTATTGTTTCTATATACATAAATGCTATTTTATATGTTTTTCATATATACTTTTTGTTTCAGAAAGAAGAATTAAATGATTTAATTATAAGTGCTATCACATCTGTGAGAGGACGAGGAGGACGAGGAGGACGGGGCGGGCGTGGGACGCGAAGAGGAAAAGGACGGGGACGAGGACGAGGCAGAGGCAGAGGGGGAATAAACATATATTATTACAATTAACATACATATACATAACTACACATGTAACACATGTATTATTATAAATGATAAATACATATAAGTAGTAAGAATAATAAATTTTATTATTTCTAATCCTCCTATGTTTCCTATACACTACACATTCCTGTTATATTCATTACACAGTCCAGTTATAATATTAACTCTTCAGTTGTCGCACTATTTTTTTGTAA
The DNA here is from genome assembly GCF_040581485.1 of Linepithema humile. Classification (NCBI taxonomy): domain Eukaryota; kingdom Metazoa; phylum Arthropoda; class Insecta; order Hymenoptera; family Formicidae; genus Linepithema; species Linepithema humile. Next base: position 13,964,818 of record NC_090132.1, read on the forward strand.
CACGAGTCGACGCGTAGAATCTCGAAAGACCCTAATAAAAAAAATAATTTTATATCTTATACGACAAGAACTCAAATATATTTTCTGTTTAATTAGATTTTCGGATTCATGTAGAATATAAGAAAAGACTATTTTCGAAAAAATATTTATATCTCGATAAATTACTGTTTTTTTCTTCTTTCTGTTATCATCTTATAATTGGAATTGTTGAAGAAATTGACCTGATGAAGGGATTTCTACATAGGTATATATTCTCTATACGTAATTTTTATATATCGTTGATCAGTGTTTTATGTATCGTTGTTATTTCAAAGTGGATAATTTCTTTCTCCGTATTATGTTACCATTATCGTAATTATTTCAGTAAATTGTTATTAATATTTGAGCCAAATTATTAATCCAAAGCCAAAGCCAGATGTCGTTTGCTTGTTAATACCATTTTTTCTTAATTTATATACGTTTCGGTCAACCCTTTTGGCTATCTTCAGTATAAAGAATTGCCAACTAATTATGTATGAATTGAGGGCGCGGATCAAAGAACTCGCTCTGCGCTCGAAATCGTGTAAAAGTATTACCAAACGTCTCAGAGCATGAAAATTTTGAAAGTCGCAAAATTAATTTTTTTTTAATATAGGCTTGTAGAGAATGACAAGACGGAACTTTTCTATTTGCAGTTTTTTTGTTTGATGCTTATTTTTAATAATAAAAATAAAAAACTGAAAACATTTTATACTCAAATTCAATAAGATTTTAAGATATAAATCGTCGTAATTTGTGTTTACTGGGAAAGAATCAATTTATATAAAATCGATTTATATAAAAAAATTAGGATAATTTCTTTTAAAAAAATGAAGCGGATCTTTAAATTTCTGAAGCGCCTCCACTTAAGGTCAAACTAATATATCCGTATCTTTTTTGTTTGAAATCAAACAACTTTTATGTTAAGCATTTCTTCCTATCTCCAAAATTGTGGATATTATTCAGGTGACCGATCTTAGGTGAGACACTGTATATGTATACAAAATTTGTCTTATATTATATATTACTTACATTACTTATACATATTTTTATTTTTTAATTTAATTACATGTATAAATGTATGTAATGATGTTCCATAAACTTTAAAATACAGTAAGAAAAAAATTAAAAATCTCAGATTTTCGAACTCTGATCTGAAAGACTAACCGTTTTCTATTAAGCCACCGCGTGTATTGTTATTGCGTGTACATTAAAATTATTATTATTATTCTTTACGATTAATGTTATTTGTTTAAAAATGAAATAAGGAAAAATAATTTTTAATACAGATGTCTTGTGCATAAAAATATGTATTTTATTATACATACTGTTGCGCCTGTGCTTTTCGCCGCTGATGCTGTGTGTTACAGCTGACGGACCGATCGATAATATCGATCGGTCACTATAAAGTTAAAGCCATATGGCATTTGTAAATAACAAGAGTTTCTCTTATATTTGTTGTCAAGACGATATCGATTAGCGGTTTAAAGGTCCGTTTATACATATCCGTACCGTATCCGTACCGTGTCCGTACCGTACCGGCAAGATTCGATATGAGTATTTACACATATCCGGCTCGCATCCGTGAATATTTTGAAACATCAGTCTTGAGACATACATCTGAACTGTGAACATGGCAGAGCTATCGATAAACGAATTAGCGGTAATAGTATTAATTTTAGACGAAGAGAAATCTTAAAAAAAAAAAAAACGGATTTTATGGGTTTATAAAGCATGGACAAAACGAAAAACAAAAGGTGAATTTTTTACATTTTACATATAAAGAATTGATGATGCAACTAAATTTTATCAATATTTTAGAATGTCAGAACATGCTTTTAATGTGTTACTCAATTTAATTGATAATAAAATACGAAAACAATATACAAGATGGAGAGAACCGGCTAGCGAAAACACGTTCCTACATATGTATAAATTTTTGAAGAGAATTGTGTATTTTTTTTCAAATAAAATAATGTTTAATGAATATAAAAATTTATTTGTAAAATAATATTTATCATAAGTGAAATTACCTGGTTGGTCAAGTTCTTGAGAAATACTCTGCCACAGTTTTTCTTTATAAATTCCATCAAGATATTTTGGATGGGAAAGATCGTATAATTCGATGTGTTGTTGCACTAATTCTATCAATTATGTTGAAATAATTTTATCTTAATTCATTTCTTAATTTTAAAAGAATGCTCTCGATATCGCAGATTGATACAAAATAAGACTCAAAAATCTGAATGCTACACTGAAGCCTATTTACATTTGTCAGTACCGACACGTTCAGTGCCGTCCGATCCGTGAAAATATCGTCGTCAACGACATCTGCGGTGCCGGTACGGACACGGACGGCACGGATACGGAATAGTGTAAATACTTACATTTAATCATATGGAATCGAATCTAGCATCCGTGCACGGACGTGTACGGTACGGACACGGTACGGATACGGTACGGATATGTATAAACGGACCTTTAAGGGTCTCTATGACAGTTTGTAAACAAGCTGTCATATGTCAGATCTTCGGTAGCTGTCTGCTCGGGCGGACGTTTATGACAGCTCTGATATATTGAATTATATTTCCGGTTATTATTTGTTGAATGTTGAGTGTTCATAATTAAAGTGTTCTCTCTTATAAAGTGTTGTGTTGTTTTACTTATTTTCTGCGAGTTCCGTTGACGCATGTGATATCTCGTTCTGCGGGCGCAACAATACATAAAATTTTGTTTAATCAAATAAAATTTAATGTATTGTTATATAGGTATATAATTTATTTATATATTTTGTATTATAAAAAGATCTTATACATATATACATCATAAAATTTTTTTATTAATAACAAATAATTATAAGACGTATATTATTATGCTTCAATAAAAAAATCACTGCTAACAAAGTATATAACACACATATCTATATGCGGAATGTATTTCTGTTTAATAAATTGTGGCTGTAGCACGGATACAATCAACTTTTTATCGGCATTGAAAGTAGATGTTATTCTTTTACCGACATCGAAAATGGATGCAGCTCTTTCATCGACACTGAAAATGGACGTGACTTTTTTATCGGCATGGAAAATGGATGTGGCTATTTAGTTCCTAAGCCGGCCGGAAATGGACGTGCGTCACTAGCGTACGGCCTAGAGAAAGCGTCGTACGGAAAACGGCAGCGTGGCCTCTCTCAGGTTTCTCTCTGGTGCAACTAATGCCGACCAATACTGCCAGAAACGAGCGGCGGCATCACACTAATACAATCGAGAACCGATGACGTCACCCTATCCGTGTGAGCTCGACCCGGTCGACCAATGGAAGAGAACGCCGTCTCCCTTCCACCGAGCCGACGCAACAGACGATAAATGCTAAGAAGTAAGTGTTTCTAAGGCATGTGGCTGGAATATGAAAAATACCGTGTTCGAGATTTGCTTCTCGCAACTTTCTTTTCTTTTTTCCGCATTTGTTTCTAACAGTGTAAATTATCAAATAACCTTTTTTTTGCTTAAAAAATAATAGTTTATATTTATTAATAATATTCGCATATGTTAAAACTAACAATTTTTGAAATAATTCAGATTTGCTATTGTCAATAGAAAAATGAAGTTATTTTGCAATATTGCAACAAAGTGTAAATTTAACATATACTATGTTCTTGCCATTCGCCTTATTCGTTTAGCCATGCTTGCTTTGGCATTTATGTCTATCGACTCGAAAGATTTTACATACCTGTAAAACTTTTAATTATTTCCCAATTTACAATTAGTCACTCGCGTCCTGATATTTTTTCTCCCGTTCAATAATTTTCTATTCGTACATTCGGAGAATCCAAATAGTGAGATCAATAATGTACTTAATTTTCGTACACTCTAGTATCTCAATCTGAGATCGGTGTACATTTTAACGTGTCAAATGTAGACGAATTATTTCTATATAAAAGATAATTAAAATTTTCACACCAACAATCTATGATATATGCTCCATATGTCATATTATATTTTATTCCATTTTTAATCATTTATTTTAAACTACTGCATATTAGCAAAAGTTACTGTACTATGGAGATGAGTGGAGGAGACGGTAACATATATTATAAATGCAGTCAGATTTATTGTACTCTTTTTAAAATATTGTAAAAATAATGTATTATTAGTAATTATAATAGTATTTATTAGTAATTATAATAGTATTATTAATAGTGGTCTTCCGCACCACCTTCGAGGTTCCACTAACGGCGCGTTAGGTTTTTTTAGTGGACCTTCGCCAGGAGCCCTATTATACCACATTTCATTAATCTTTCTATATATTTCTTTTATACATATGTGATGTCATTTGCAGACATGTTAGTAATATTTTATTTATCTATAAATATGTGACGGGATAGAGTTAGCACGAGATAATTGATTTTATTTGAAATTTTATTTTATATATATGTAAAATAAATCTTAATATAAAATTATCACAATATGACTAGTCAATATATGTTTATTATAATGTTATCACATAAATTAGATTAAAAAACATATTATTAATAATAATAATAAATCAATAAAAAAAATATAAAATAAAAATATAAATAAAAAATTAAAAAATAATAAAAATATCGTCAAAAATAATAAAAATATAAATTTAAAAAAATATAAGTATATTGTATAAGTAATATAAGTTAAAAAATAAAAATATAAATAAAAAATAGAAAAGATATTAAAAAATAAAAATATAAGTATATTGTATAAGTAAATAAGTTAAAAAATAATAAAAATATAAATAAAAAATACAAAAAAAATATTAAAAAATAAAAGTTTGTTAAAAAAATAAAATTAATATTAATATGAAATTAATATATAAAATTATTTTTATATTTATCTAATATTTTTTTAATTTATATAATATTTTTTTATTATGATATGGCCTCTTCCGCCCTGGCCACCTCTCGGTCCCCACCCACCTCTGCCACCCCATCCACCTCTGCCGCTCCATCCACCTCTGCCTCCCCATCCACCTCTGCCTCCCCATCCACCCCTGCCTCCCCATTCACTTCTTCCACCTCGCTGGTGATACCAGCGAGCGCGAGACTTTCCGCCTCCTCTCCTTTTTTCTAAAAAATAAGCACATTTACAGATAAGTACTATATTAAATAAAACAATCATGCATATAAATTAATCATTTAGTTACAAAAAATTAAAAAAAAAAATAATGTACCTCTTGTTTGTTCCTCCGGCTGCTGCTGCTCTTGGATATTTTCTGTGTTTGTATTTTGCTGCTGCTGCTGCTGCGTTGTTGCACCACTACTTATTAACAAATGCAGCTGCTGCTGCATTTGTACCAATTTTTCTTGTTGATGCAACATTTGTTGCAGCATCTTTCTCCTCCAGCGTCATACTTTCCACTCTTTGTGTCATGTCCTCTGCAAAAATTAATATATATTTATTAAATTAGTAATACATTTATGTGTGAGTTTAAAAAAAATAAAAACTGTTATATATGTATAAGAGAGGAGAAAGAAACTAAAGATTAAACATTTTGCTAACAAAATAAATAACATGAAAAACGGTAGAAGAATTATGAGCTACAGCTAAATAATATGTGTTAACCTTTCTTATATTTACAAAATTGTCTTTAAGAATATAAACAGTTGACTATTCGACCATTCTCAATATACATAAAATTAAAAGAATCAGCAATTTTAATATTCAAAATACATAAAATTAAAAATTTTAATCTTTAAGCAAGATTTAATGTAAATTTTTTTAAAAAGCTATGCTACTTGAGAAACTTGCAACATAGAAACAATAGATTGAGATTAGCGATTATTGGAGTAACGTTATATTATAATAAAGATTCTCTACGTAGAATAGAGAAAATATTAGGAATAGGAATAAATATTAAATATTAGGAAAATCAAATTGGAATTATTTTATTTGAAATAAGATAACGAAATGTATTAATTATTCCTAATTCTTAACACATAATTCTAGTCATAATCAATCTAGTCATCACTCTTATGCCGTTTTTCATATTATTTAATTAAAAATTTTATTTTTAATTAATAAATAATAATAATTTATATCTCTTATGATGATTTTAATAATAATTTAATTTTCTACTTACGATCCATATTTCGCAATATTCTTCAAATCGACTTTTCCGTCAAGTGTATTAACTGATAAGGAACCGAAGGAACTAGTCTGATCTCTGTTTGTACGCGACTTATAAACACAATTGAGGACGCGGATCAACGAAATCGCTCTGCGCTCAAAATCGTGTAAAAATATCGTCTAAACGTCTCGAAGCATGAAAATTTTGAAAGTCGCAAAATTAATTTTTTTTAAACATAGGCTTGTAGAGAATGATGAGACGAAACTTTTTTCTATTTGCAGTTTTTTTGTTCGATGCTTATTTTTAATAATAAAAATAAAAAATTGAAAAATTTTTATTCCCAAATTCAATAAGATTTTAAGATATAAATCGTCGTAATTTTGCCAAATTTTGTTGAAAATGTTTAAAATTTGGTATATCTGCAAATGACACTACACTTGTAAATGACAAGAGTAAAAAGAGTATCTTGTCTGCAAATGACACCACACTTGTAAATGACAAGAGTAAAAAGAGTATCTTGTCTGCAAATGACACCGCACTTGTAAATGACAAGTGTAAAAAAAGTATTTTGTCTACAAATGACATCACATATGTATAAAAGAAATATATAGAAAGATTAATGAAATGTGGTATAATAGGGCTCCTGGCGAAGGTCCACTAAAAAAACCTAACGCGCCGTTAGTGGAACCTCGAAGGTGGTGCGGAAGACCACTATTAATAATACTATTATAATTACTAATAAATACTATTATAATTACTAATAATACATTATTTTTACAATATTTTAACAAGAGTACAATAAATCTGACTGCATTTATAATATATGTTACCGTCTCCTCCACTCATCTCCATAGTACAGTAACTTTTGCTAATATGCAGTAGTTTAAAATAAATGATTAAAAATGGAATAAAATATAATATGACATATGGAGCATATATCATAGATTGTTGGTGTGAAAATTTTAATTATCTTTTATATAGAAATAATTCGTCTACATTTGACACGTTAAAATGTACACCGATCTCAGATTGAGATACTAGAGTGTACGAAAATTAAGTACATTATTGATCTCACTATTTGGATTCTCCGAATGTACGAATAGAAAATTATTGAACGGGAGAAAAAATATCAGGACGCGAGTGACTAATTGTAAGTTGGGAAATAATTAAAAGTTTTACAGGTATGTAAAATCTTTCGAGTCGATAGACATAAATGCCAAAGCAAGCATGGCTAAACGAATAAGGCGAATGGCAAGAACATAGTATATGTTAAATTTACACTTTGTTGCAATATTGCAAAATAACTTCATTTTTCTATTGACAATAGCAAATCTGAATTATTTCAAAAATTGTTAGTTTTAACATATGCGAATATTATTAATAAATATAAACTATTATTTTTTAAGCAAAAAAAAGATTATTTGATAATTTACACTGTTAGAAACAAATGCGGAAAAAAGAAAAGAAAGTTGCGAGAAGCAAATCTCGAACACGGTATTTTTCATATTCCAGCCACATGCCTTAGAAACACTTACTTCTTAGCATTTATCGTCTGTTGCGTCGGCTCGATGGAAGGGAGACGGCGTTCTCTTCCATTGGTCGACCGGGTCGAGCTCACACGGATAGGGTGACGTCATCGGTTCTCGATTGTATTAGTGTGATGCCGCCGCTCGTTTCTGGCAGCATTGGCTCTGAGTTAAATTATTTGTTGATCCATATTATCTCATTTTAGTCCATTTTATCTCATTATGAGGTGAAACGGATTAAAATTAAATTTTATAGAAATCTTAATAATAATTTAAACTTTTACAAGAAAATTGAAAATTTAATATTTGAAAATTTAATATTATGATCTTATAATAAACATTCTAAAATTTATTTATGCTAAAATTTAGTTATTTTGTGTCATTAATATAAAAAAATATAACCATTTTTGCTTAGGGGGTCTGTCTTACCCCACCTTCCTCTACCTTAAGAAAGATTTTACCTTCTTTTTTTCAGACATTATTAATAATTTCACATTTCATTACAAAAATGTAATGTCGGTTTGAATCAGACAATACACAAGACTATTAACTATGTATTAACTATATATTAACTATGTATCTACCCATAAAGTGCGCGCACATTTTGCATGTCACATATAACCTCTTCAGATAATTAATGACCAAAATAATGTTCGTATCTAGCTTATGTACAGGATACAATCTCATGACTTACAGACATTAGACAAAATCGTACAAATAAGAGATTATGTAAATATAAAGAATCTAACTTTTAGCATGGTAGCAAGAGTTATTACGCGTTTTTTTGCTGCTATATATTACTTTTAATATGTTACATTCGCAATGTAATATACTTCATTAGGGTAGTATTTTGTATTACGTTAACGCTTCGGTTAAATTTAGATAAATCTTAAAAATTAAAAAAAAATACCTTAAGAATATACATACAGATAATTATATGTTAAACGTTCTATAACACTTTAATGTTTTATATACTTAATTCATATACGTGTTAAAAAAAAATATATCTTTCTATCTGAGTAAAAAAAAATAAATATTAATTGTAGGAAATATTTCGAAAAATAAAATTTACAGTACTATTATACAAATTCTTGTACAAACGTAGAACACAAATAACATTTTTCTTTTAACATTCATTAAATATTCATCATAAATTAATGTCTTAAACTTTTCTTATAAACACTATTTGGCTGGTGATATAACAATGTGTAATTTGAGCATGTCTTTGCTGGGGCCCACTAAAAAGGGAGACACTGCATTTTCCGGTACGGAACCCTGTTGTGGATTGAGTTCCTCAAACGGCAAAAGATTATCCAGATTTAAAACGCGATCTTGTTTACTGAATCTGTGAATAATCTCTGTAACTCTCGCAATGTGCTCAACACCATCTTGCAAGCCGTAAATTAAAACGCCGATTTTTACGCGCATGTTACTTTTCGCCGCTGGCTCTTTGCATGTCAATGACAATCTTACCGATCGCTTAACGTGTTCAGGCATTTCTACCGTGCCTTGCCACACTATGAGGAAAAATTTCTTGAACCACACGCCTTTAGGATAAATGTCCACCACCCACTCGCACGCTCTATCGCCCGCGTATTCCGCTAAACTGGAGTGACTGGAAAACACAAGCGTCCTCGTGTGATAAGATGGCAGACTGTGGAAGTTTTCTATGGTAAGTAGCGAACTGCATGTGTCAACAGTATACAGTCTCGGCTCGAATAGCAATGCGCCGTCCTCTTCGTTTTGGCTTACTTCTCTTACTCTGTCGAGTTGACCCGAGTGGAAGGACATGCCAATCGACATACGTTCCACAAAAAATTCTTTATATTTTTTCGTTAAAGGTGATAGCAACAAATCCGCCAATTGTCGCGGCGACATCATTGGAAATCTAACAGGTGACATCACTGCTATTACCAACTGATGCAACGTTGCTTCAAATTCGTCAAGTGAAAGCTGTGTTTTCAATCGGTTTGCCTGATGATCTAACCAAGATTCTAGGCACTTGTAGAGTGTCATCTCATCCTTTATGACTAAACTACTTTGATGCAACAATGACACCAAGATATCTAAATCAAAGTTCCCAAAATCCGCAGTCTTGGCTACAAGCTCCAAATTCCATTTGATAAAATTTTGACACGCTTGGCTAATGTCATGATGACCACAATTTAATGTGTACTGCAGCCATGATACCAAAGTGCCATGTATGGCAGCTAGTGCGATATGATTTCGCATGTAGTCAAGGCACAATGATATCAAATCTTTGACATTGTACTTATCAGCTAGAGATAATATTGGTAGAACAACGCTATGATTTATTCTTATCTGGCCAGTGTAAAAATAACGCAAAAACTCGCTGAATATTGGTGCACACTGAGGCGTTTCCTGGAGTGTTACCCTGCTTTCCTGAGATTCACTCCATTGTGGACTCATCAACATCACCTGAAATCAATAAACATTAAGCATTCTATACTAAATCTTTATTATTCTCAAATATAGAAAAAATATACAGGGTGTCCCAGTTTTTTCCGGCCAAACTTTATCAGTATGTCCTATGGATATAAATAAAAAAAATATATTATATAAACAATGGTCGTTTGAAGCTTTATTAAAAAGTTATAACAAAAATACAAAATACAAAGGAAACAATAATGAATTTGCTTGGTTACTATGATACAAGACAAGAATAAGTTAACAATCAATGTAATCACTGGTTTATTAATACTCAATTTAAAAATGTTCACCGTTCTTGTCAATACAAGACTGACAGTGATAAAAAACTGAATTTATTATTCTATGAAGCATTTTGGTATGAAGCTCAACACTTACTAATGACAGAGGTTACATTCAACACCTTCACCGACTTCAGATAATAAATACAGCTCACATAAACAGACTAGTTGTAAACATCGCTAATCTATTCTTACTTTGTATCATAATAATCGCAAGTCCATTACCATTCCCTTTTTATTTCGTATTTTTGTTAAAGCTTTTTAATAAAACTTCAAATGACCTACGTCTGTATATAACATTCTTTTCTTACTTATATCCATAAAACATACTGACAAAGTTTGGCTGGAGAAAACTGGGACACCCTCTGTACCTACTTGGAAAACATCACTAGAAGCACACAGTATAAGTCGATGTGCTGGATATTCCACACCATCCACAATTAAACAGATATCATTCATAAGACGCTCCGCATATAATGTTGCTATTTTTAACAGAACTGTACGCGAATTGTCTACCTGTAATCGATACGTTATTGAAAATTGCACAATTAATTAAACAATAGCAATAAGTGTATCAATAAACATTAAAAATGATTCAATTTTATATAATGTCTAATATGTACCTCTATAGAATCAGAGCTTTCAGACTGTGCAACTGTGCTCTGATTGCTGTTAACTGCTCCTGATTTTTTATTAGGATCCATCCTTGAAGAACCTGTCATCCACCTAATAGTATTCTGTAACATCTGCACATGTTTCCTCGACGTATTTATAATTCAATCGTTGCTTTGTGTGGTAATTGGTAAAATCCTACTAAAGACTGTTTCCATAATTTTCACTTTCATTATCTTGAATTGGCAAACAGAAATTTTTGTTAAGAAATTTACACCTGCATACAAATAAAATTCTATAAATATTTAATATATTATTAAACATACTCTTTTATATATTTAACTAATATCTTCATAACAACAAATAACTAAAATGTTTAGATAATGTAAGATTGAGGTTATAACGATTGCCCTAAAAGAATTATTCAAACCCATTGTCCGAAGTAAATGATCAAGAAACTTCTGATTCATATCACACTTCTTACCACAATAAAGTAGACAAAATCGTTAAGTCGACGAGTCCAATTGTGTTGAAAATTTAGAAAATTTGCAATATATATCGTAATGCTGACACTTTCGTATTTTCGGAACAGTACTTTTTTCCTGCTATCACTCAGATGAGTAACACTTTTGTTGTTATACGGTCTACATCGTACGATTGTGCTAAAATCAACTGATTTCCATTAATGTAAACCAGTCGCAAATAACATTTCGAATCATGTTCTTCAAATTTCAAACTCTAGTTCAGTCTGGTCCGTTCTTGTCACAGATGATACATTAATGCAACTCTTATCCGTTGATGTCGCTTTGAAATATCGAACTACATATGCCGGATTCACATTGGGTCTGATTTCCGACATACGATGTCTGATATCCAATAGGAGAGTTTGTTTTATATAAAACAAACTCTCCTATTTATATAAACTCTCCTATTTATATAAAACAAACTCTCCTATTAGATATCGGACATCGTACGTCGGAAATCGGACCTAGTGTGAATCCAGCATAATGCGCGGTCTAGACCGGAGGATAAACCAGAGAGAAGATTGAGAGTGGACATGCCCGCATTTTACGTGTTTCTAGAGACCCTATAATAAGAGTCTGGACATCTGAGGATGGAGCGTCTAGAAATCCTTAAAAGAGAGATCGGCAGAACTGTCGCCATTTTAGTGTAAAAGCGGATGTGACGTTCGTGGCCCTTTATTTTGAATGTATACAATAACTAATATATTTATTTTCTGTTGTAACTGACATTAGTGCAATAAAATAATTAAAAACAATTTTATCTCAGTACGATACTTCATGCTTATATAGAAATTAATATATTAATATATATAAAAAAAGTAATTAAATTATTAAAATTATTATGGCACATAAAAAAACACAATAAAAGTACATACAAACAAATATAAAAACAAATATATATATATAAACGTAGAATAGCAAATAAAAATATTTATAGAAGATAAGATGCAAATAATTCCGTTTATTTGTAATTGTTGTGTATACAATAAATCAATTTGTAGTATATACAAATTTATACCAAGTATATACCAAGGAAAACAGAAAATCAAAATGTCAATTTGACATTGTTTATGGCAAAAATGATGTAAAAATGACGGTTTTTGTCATTTTTTGATCAACAAGATATCAAATAACATTATTTTGACTTCTGTTCTCCTTGGAAATTTTATGTTATACAGTACTGGATAAAATAAATCATACATTTTTCAATAAATTTAATTTATTACTGTTATTATTTTTTTTAAATAGTTACACTAACGAATTCAATTTGTTGAAAGATGTATGATTTAAAAAGATGATAAACTCTTATAGATATTTCATACAGTAATGACCCATACAGCACACAAAGATTGCATACACATTGCATCAATCTTTCATCGCAATGTTGCAATATTGCAAATTCACTGCAAAATGTTGTTGCATCATTGCTGTGGGATTGCAGCAACGTTAAAATGTCCGCTTTTAGGAAGATTGCAACGAAATATTACAGTAATATTGCAATGTAATGAATTTGCAATAATGCATTGTTATTGCAATCTTAGAATAATGTTGCATATATTTTTATTTATTCGGACATTTATCTGTCCGATTTTTGAACAATCAGTTCAATATCTGAATTGTCTGTGTTGAGGTTGTATCAGAAAAATTAAACTGATAAAAATAATTACTATGTCTTTAATCTTACTAACTACTCTTTGCAAGTTTCATATAGGGTGTTTACGATAATTCAAGTTCGAGTTAGTTTTACTAGGACCGAAAAATGAGATAGACATAACCATCTAGAACCTTTATGATTTATGACAACTCGACGCTGTCTTGTATTGCTTGAGTTAAATTCATTGAATTTGTTGAGTTTATTGAGCAAATTTTATTGTAATAGAAAAATGTCAACTGCAAATCAGTCTATGAAAGAAACAAATAATGTTGGTATGTATGTTGGTATACCTCTTTAATAAATTAATAATAATATAATTAATAATAATAATAAATGACATTTTTCTATTACAATAAAATTTGCTCAATAAATTCAATGAATTTAACTCAAGCAGTACAAGACAGCGTCGAGTTGTCATGAATCATAAAGGTTCTAGATGGTTATGTCTATCTCATTTTTCGGCCCTAGTAAAACTAACTCGAACTTGAATTATCGTAAACACCCATAATCATCATGACTAAAACTTAAATACGAGATAGATTTTGCAACGCGCGTTGCATAGCGGTGAACGAACGAACTAGCGATTACCGAATATTGCTATTGCAATGTTATTGGAATGTTGCTGTCACATTTTCATGAAATATTACAATTACAAGTTGCAATAATGTCTCAACAATATTACATTGCAACTTGCAAGATTGTAACATTGCTGCAATGTAATTGCAATGTTCTGTGCTGTATGGGGACGAATAACTTATTTTGAATATTAAAAGCCCGGGTTGGGCGTTTACACGTAAATTCTAATAGATGAAAAAATACTCGCATATTAAACACGAATGCAAGCTAGACAGTAAAAACAATTTTTTCATTTATAATTTGAGAGGACTATAGTCATGAACCGCCGCAAGCAAGTGTGCAAATTGTGCACCGCACAAAGTTTTAATTAAAAATTAAGTTTTAAAATTTAATAGAGACGCTAGCGGACAGAAACACGTAAAATGCGGGCATGTCCACTCTGTCTTCTCTCTGGATGAACCTACTTGTGGCTCATCCTCCGGTCTAGACCCAAGATCTATAGAGAGAAGGTTACCTCATGCGCAAAGAGGGACGAGATGCAAGAGAAGCTATTGCTGTGCGGGACAAGCGGCAAGAGGGGCAAATGCTGAGCGGAGCGAGTGGCAAGAGGGGCAATGATGATCTCATCGTCAAACAGTAGCTGTCTCTCTCGCACGCTTTAGTGTTTTCTCTCTCGCTCCTTTAATATAGAAATGCTTTGAGTTTTTATCGAAAAAATACTTTTATTTTGTAAAATATTGATAGCACTGGAAATTGCGTAATAAAAATTGAAAAGTAAATTAAAAAGGCGCTATAAATTACATATATTGCAAATTATCTTGTCTAGACCAAGATTTATAGAGAGTAGAGAGAAGGTTACCTCAGTAAAACCGGTTGTTGGCGAGGGACAATGAAGGAAGGGGGGAGCTAGAAACAGCTTGAGGGGCGATGAAGGAAGGGGAGAGCATGATGATCTCATCTGCCAACAGTAGCTATCTGAGATAGCTTCTGCTCGCAGATGACATCATCATTGCCCCTTTTGCCACTCGCCCTTCTCTGCATTTGCCCCTCTTGCCGCTCGCCCCTCTCTGCATTTGCCCCTTTTACCGTTCGTTCCTCTTTGCGTATGAGGTAACCTTCTCTCTATAGATCTTGGGTCTAGACCGAGCATAAGGCTTTTACTTTACTCCTAATAAAAAAATTTTTTAAATAGTTAAAACTTATTTTATTTCGACCAGAAATAATTATTTTTATTCTTATATTAAGTTATATATTTCATAAATTATTAAAACTATTTTGAAAAAGTTATTATAAATACAAGAATATAAAATTATTACATTAAATATTTTTTATTATAATTTATTAATAATTCTATAATATTGCATGTAAATTATAAAATAATTTTGTAAAATGGCATAAAAGATAAAACGTGAAAGAGGATAAAGATAAGGTAAAAACACACAAAACAACACCGATATTATGGATGTTAGATTATCTTTATTATTACATCTGTTTAAAAGATATAACTTATTTATAAAAATATAGGAGCGGGTAGCGGGTATAGAATATAATAGGACTGAACAAATCCAGTTCACTTATAGAATAATTGATGCTAATAAAATTCAGTACTTTTTACAAATTACAAGAAATAACAAGATTTATCATAATAATCTGTTGTCTAATTTATCGTAAATAATTTGTAATGTAAATTATTATAGTATAATGCTTAAAACTAAAACTATATACTCGCTTTTTAACACAGAATGATGGTGCATCAGAGAGCAAATTGCCATTAAATTTCAAATACATGAAAAGATTGCTTTTGCTTGCCCAAGAATTTACATTACGTATAACATCTACGTATTGCTTATTTCTTTGCAAACGAATCGGTTGCAGATTTTTATTCAATACTGTCTCCATTTTGTTATTCTATAAAAAATTGTACTTTTAGTTGCATTGTGCAATTGATTATCATTATACTCATGACATAATATATTATGAGAGATTAGATAAATATACAATCTTCTTAAAATACTTTTATTCTCTCTGTTTATATATACTCTTACGGTCATTATCTGATAGAATTTTTATATAATTTTGATGATATGCAAAAGTATTTCTAAAAATATGTGATTTATTACAAAAATGATAAAAGTAAAAAAAATATTCTTTCCGATAAATATGTTTTTGAAGCAGACACTCAGAGAAATTGCTTATGAACCCATAATACACTTTATGACCGGAAAGAAAGAAAGCTCCGTCACACCGTTACATATAATCGGAAATTACATTCAGGATTCCATATACATACGATGATCCTCAATGCAATAGCAAATTTCACACACAATGTATATTTCATATACAATATGTCTCTGTGATAATAATATAATGAAAGAGCCATGATTATTATATGCGTTACGTCTTACAAAAATACAGTAATAGCTAAACTTACATAATATATAAAAAAAATTATGTAAAAACAGTTTGTACAAAAATTTAGGAGAGAAAAGACAATTATATAAAGATACTTAAACAGAGATACTTATGTGAGAGATGAGCAGATAGATTGAAAGAATATTTACATTTACATTTCATCTTCCGCGATATAAAATTAAAACAGAGTTCGACAAACAAATCATACTGATAATACCAGCAACGTCCTTCACGTAACATGCAAAAACATATCACTGGCGACATATTGCAAAATCGCGCGCAACCTTTCTTAATCTCGCAACATTAATTAAATCTCTGTCTCTCTCTGTCTCTCTCTCTCTCTCTCTCTCTCTCTCTCTCTCTCTCTCTCTCTCGCTCTCCCCCCTCCTTCCTCTAACATATACATACACAAACATTCTTTTTCTCTCCCTCTTTCTCCATAATCTTTACAATAACTTCATTATTATTCATTATGTGTATTGTGTATACACGTGATTATATGATTATCTTAACAATGTCGTTTTGGTTTTGGCAGAGAAGAGACCAGAGAATCGTCCTACCGCTCCGCGCCAAATACTTAATTTAAGACAATCAATATATCTAGAAATTAACGTTAATAATTACGCTAGAGTGATTAATAAATGATTTTAGAAAGGACTTAATAACGCAAAGCACAGAAAGATGAATCAAATAGGGAAAGGGAAAAATTGTTGGCGCGCCATACGCAATGGAATGTTTATGTATGGAACGATGCCCCGCGAGCAGTAAGGATGAGTTCTCTGAAGCTCCCGTCGACCGTACAGACGTCTCTTTGCCCTGCATTACATTACATTACATTACATTACACGCGTAATCAGTAAATTAATATCTCTGAGAGATATATATTAATTAGTAATGAACGTTTAATCGACTTGGAGGCGATTTGTGGAAAAACGTTGCGTTTCTTCCCATATAATTTAATAATAGATTCACCTACAAAACCTGCTTGTCTTATACTCTGCGGAACTCGAAGGCACAATTCTCATTTGCTGTAAGTCTTTATATGTTACGTTTGCATTTATGTGATATCGCGAGAGCTGCTATCGACTGTTATCGTACCGCTTGGCAGTGCCAGATTTGAAGATGGGCGGACAGGGCGATCGCCCAGGGGCTTCCACAAATTGGGGGCCCCCACAAACAAAACTTGATTAAAAAGAAAATTTGGTTAAAAAATCTATATATGTATATTTGATATATGTTTTGGAAATGTATCAAATATTTCTTAAATATATGCCATTGGTTCCCGGATGATGACCGCGATGTGCATTTTGAATGCCAGAGTATCGCAAACATTGTAGTTTGTATCATTAAATATATCTTAAATATTTGTTGTAATAATATTGAAATATGTATTTTCAACTTTTTTAAATTTACGAATTTTTAAATGAGTTTTCAATGATTTTAATCTCTTACAAATTAACGGTCCCCACTGCCGCCCCGGAGCCCCCACTTCTTTAAATCCGGCTCTGCCGCTTGGCGCTCAAGAAAGTTGGCCGATCAAAATGTACGATAAGAAAAGAAAGAATCGGAGTCCATACGCGATAAATACAATTCCTTTGTGTATAAATGTGCGCTGTGTGCGCAAATCTTAAGCATTAAATAAAATATTACATATTACGTAGCCATCTTCGTGTAATAATAGACATAGCGGCGAACAATTCCTCTCGTATCCTATAAATTTATTATATTATATACAATTATTGTAAAATAGCAAGATTTTGTTCTCTTAATTATTGTCTATCGGGGATCTTCACATTGGCAAGTTGAAGGCACCGTTTATTCATTGAGCTATATGTAACGTCGCGATAATAAAAATCGATCGATATCAAAAATATATCGAGTATTTTTATGCAAATTACGCGTATCTTTCATCGCACTTTTCCTAGACATTGCGTCGTGTCAGAGAGGCACAATTGGTGTTACAATTTGAATATATCTTATAGATTCTGTGATCAGAAGTTTCTCTTTCACACACAAATATTTGTATCTATTTATCTATATTTATATGCATTATTGTTGAACACAAATTTATTTCTAGGATTCTGATTAATAAATATCATTAATGATTGACTAAATTTATGTCAATGATAAATGATTCATGTAAAACAATTAATTGACAAATTTACGAGGGATGTCAAAACCGGAATTTTTTCAGTAATTGCGTACTGTTTGTGTTTTTACATCAAGCATATCATATTTACAATTAAATACGTCCGTATAAACTTTCTGTAAGAATAACATATTGTCATAGCAACTATACTTTATCTAGCGAGAGAATATACTCGTTTCGGACAAAAACTCATCCGTTTCGTGCAGATCTCCCCTCACGGGACGCTTATAAAGCCCCCCCCCCCCACTCCACAAGACTAAACTGCTCGTGCAGCTTGTCAATGGCTGCGTTATGGACCTAAGAATATATGGACAGAGCGATAAGTCTTATAGGCGAGGGAGGTGAAGCCTGAGCGGCAGAGGGAAATCATGCAGCGATATGTTGATTGGCTAGAAAAATGACGGTGTTATTAACCTAATCTTGGCTTGGCGCTTGTGTAATGAATAATATTTATATATTATACATTCCGCGCTCGTTTAGTTACCCGAATTACCCGTAGCCGCCATCTTGGTCGGCTAGTTTTCCCTTTGCCCCTCTGACTTCAACCCCGCTGGCTATCGCTCTGTCCATATATTCTTACGTCCATGGGCTGCGTTCAGTAAAACAACTACTGAATTGTCGTCTTGTCAATACTTAACGTTGATTTGTTGGTTCTAAAAGTAAGAGCCAATCACGTTCGATTGCTACTAAATGGTTTGTTCTACTGAACGCGCTCCATGTCAACGCTCTCCCCACTTTGGCCGCTATGCTTTTCCTATGCGTAGACCGAGGTATATTCTCTCGCTGAAAAGAGTATATATTGTCAGTTATTCAAGATGGCGGACGACGCACCCAATAAAGCTGTTGCGCAGCATATTATTATTCGTTTTCTTGTGAACAAAGATGTTAAATTAGCCAAAATTTTGCTAAGACTTATAGCCTAGTTTGGAGAACAAACTCTGAAGACACAGATCTATGAATAGTGTGCACACTTTAAAGAGCGCGAATCAGTTCGAGACAACGCTGGAAGAGGAGAGTCAGATGCCACGATGATGACTGATGTCAACATTCAATAGAGAACCTCATCTTGAGCGCCGATAGTAATTGGTCGTGTAGTAATTGGCCGGTAAGTAATTGGTCGTGAAATAGCGAAACGAACGTCCATAAGTATTGGAAATGTTGAAAAAATTATCCACGACCACCTACACTTTCGTAAAATCTCTGCGAGAAGGGTTCTGAAACAACTGACTGATCCTCAGAAGCAAGAGAGAGTTCGCGTCTGTTCAGAATTGCTTGATTGTGAATGCTGTGATGTAAATGAAGATTACGTTGAAAAATAAATGTTCTTTACTCATAATTTTGTCTCTTCACCTGTTTAAAAATTAAATTCCGGTTTTGACGTGAACATCTCTTGTATAATCACGAATAGTTTTGTGTTCGGTATAATTGTATTAGTAAATATATTTATTTGAATAATGTCCAACGCTGATGCGTATTAATGTACAATAATCGCGGTGTGAGCGTCTTAGCTTTTCCGATAAACGAATAAAAAAAACAAAAATACCTTCTTATCATCTTGCCGATCTATTACAGAAGAATCTTTTGTCGTCGTTTTAACCGTTGCCACGTTTTTCAACGTCTAGATGTTCGAATTCGACGAGCTAATCACAGTTCATATACATTTCTCTTTTCTTTATTTTTTTTGACATTATGACTTACTCGTATGCGAAAGAGAGTACCATCGCGCCGGTCTCAAATATAGATCGCCTCGGAACCCTTGTTGCTTTGGTGAGCGCCGCCGCTCGTGCCGTAGGCATTCGTAGGCGAGGCCATGCATTCTGACCAATCGCTGTTCGAATGGGGCGAGCTCGAGGACCAATGGCCCGGACTATCCGGCGAAGGTGTCGGGAAGCTCTCAGGTGCCTGCATCAGATGCTGCGGTGTAACATCGGGTCCGGAATGATGGGATGGTGGTGTCAAGTACTGATAATATTGTTGCGTCTGCTGCTGTTGCTGCTGCTGTTGCTGCTGTTGTTGGTGTTGTTGCTGCTGCTGTTGCTGCTGCTGCTGCTGCTGCTGCTGCTGCTGCTGCTGCTGCTGTTGCTGCTGTTGTTGGTGTTGTTGCTGCTGCTGTTGCTGCTGCTGCTGCTGCTGCTGCGTTTGTTGTATCTGTTGCTGCTGCGTTTGTTGTATCTGTTGCTGCTGCGTTTGTTGTATTTGTTGCTGCTGCGTTTGTTGTATCTGTTGCTGCTGCGTTTGTTGTATCTGTTGCTGCTGCGTTTGTTGTATCTGTTGCTGCTGCGTTTGTTGTATCTGTTGCTGCTGTTGCTGGCTCGAGGAGTATGGCAGATTGTCGAAATCAAAGCCGACTGGTGGCATGCTGCCATGCTTCTGATGCGTCGCCTGCCGCATAGCGGCAATATGAGTTGGCGAGGTAGGCAGCGACGGCCGACTTTTCGCCGGTGACGGCGAGCCCATGTAGCTCGCTTGTGGAGAGAGGGTCATGTTAGATTGCACAGAGTGCGGTGGCGACTGATTGCTGTACGGCGGTGACAGTGTGTTCACCATGCCTTGCTGCTGTCGTTGATGTGGCGCTAGGAGCTGCTCGTGAAATGGCAATCCGTAATTGGTCGCAAAAGTGTCCAGTCCGAGTTGCTGCAAACCCTGTATCGACTGACCCTTAATGCAGTCTTCGTACGGTGGTGGTTGTTTTCCCGTCACCGTATGAGCCACTAAAGGTAATGCATTACTATAGAGACTCGCACTGTCATACGGACTCGTTGGCAGGTTACCCTCGGCGCCTTCCGCTCCTTGTGGAATCTCCTGGTTTGGGGGCTGAGAGCCGCGCTTAACCGGGGGCTTCTTCACTGATGGTTTTCGCCTTACCATCACCACCGCACCGCCGCCCTCAGATTCTGGACTGTTCGGGTTTCCCATGCCGCCCGCCTTTGGTCGCTTCTTTGACTTGGTTTGCTTCGGCGCTGAACCGATCACCGTAGGATGCGTGATTAATTGTGTATGATTTGGAGATCCTGCAAGAAAAAGATAAATACATTATGTAACGATATTTTACCTAGAAAATAAATAACAAAAAAAAAGAAAGAAAATAATAAAAACACTTACCTATAAGAGGACCATTCGGAATGACTGTGACCATCTGCGGCGATCTCGGTACGTGTTCATCGAGTAGTCTAACGATATCATGATGCAGTCTTTCGCTGGCAACATCGCGAGGTAACCGATCCATGTGATCGGTAATCTCCCTATTAGCAAACGTGTCCAGTAACGCTTTGCACGCCTCGAAGCTGCCTTCGCGAGCTGCAAGGAACAATGGGGTCTCATCCTTGTCATCCTGAGCGTCTCTATTCGCGCTGTGCACCAACAGTATGTTGACGGCATCAACATTGTTTACCGCTGCAGCCCAATGCAGCGCGGTTTTACCGCTGTTATCGGCTGCATTAATGTCCGCATCGGCGTTAATCAAATCTTCCACCATGCCCTCTGTGGCCAGACGCGCAGCCAGTATCAGCGGCGTAGTGCCATCATGCATGCGCGCGTTCAAATTCGTCGCCCGATTACGTAGCAGAATCTGAAAAACTCCCATGGCGTCGGCCGCGACGGCAGAGTGCAGCGGCGTGCGACCGGTGTTGTCCTGTGAATTCGCGTCGGCACCCGCGTCCAACAATCTCTTGGCCGCATCGGCCCGTGCATAACGCGCGGCCAAATGTAGTGACGTCTCGCCGCTTTTGTCCGTAGTGGCGTTGAGATCGGCTCCCTGAGCGACTAAGTCAGCGATCACTGCCGCGGTGCCGTCGCTCTCGTCTTCCTCTTCACCAGTGTCAAGTCCGCCGCCGCGTACCGCCGCTACCATCAACGGCGTCATGCCACAAGGACCACGCGCGTCCACATCCTGACCGTGTTCCAAACTGGGCGGTGTTAATACTCCAGCGTCCGGTCGACGTATTTCGGCCGCGTCCAGATGCTGTTGCGTCCACATACGTGGTTCTGTCTCCTCATAATCCGTAATGGCAGTGTGATCACTGGCGTAACCCGGCTCGATGGCACGCATCCGCTTCGACGGAGGCAAATCGGACTCGTCGTCGGACCATTGAGATTGTACCCGGCTATTGTGTACGTCCATGTCCATGCAGTTTATCGATGGCTGTTTGTTTAGATTACGCATCTCCTGGCCATCCGGGCCGCGCCGACGCGAACGACGTCGTTGACCGCTACCGCTGTTGGTCCTCAAAAAGCCCTCGGGAAACCATGTGACTCCTACGGCGCGTTTCCGTTGCGCAGTCACCAGCACGCCCACCAGTAATCCGCCAAGTACCACAATAACCACGCCGATAAAAACATACTTGTAATTCGTTGGGCTATCCGTATATTCTGGATTCTGAGGTTTCACGACACCTCGCACTTGCTCAATAGGGAAATTCTGCGACAGGGTATGCTTCGATGCTGTAGCAGCCAAATATTCAGCGGCCTCGTTTGCCGACGCGAAGCATAACGCACCATCTGTCATTGTGCATTTACGATTATCTATCTCCAAGTAGGCAATTACTCCATTATGATGCATAGTATTAGGATAGATCGGCTGTCCGAATATGTCGGTAGTCCCGGTAGATTGTCTGTCGCGTTTCCAAGGATATATCATATTGTTACCAAGTTCGTCCTGCTTCACGCGTACCATCGTTCTCAATTGATGACCCACGTCACGCAGGAAGTTAACAATATTCTTGCTAAAGGTTTGGAGATCCATCCTTACAACTACGTACATGATACCTTCCGCCAATGATGGTGGCTCCTTGTCGCAATCAAGACCATCCCAGTTACATTCCGCGTTGTTGCAACCGTAATCGCAATGACCGTTGGCATAATGTTTCCTGCAGTATGCATCATAGACCGGGCTACAAAATGCAAATAATAACAAATAAATAAATGACATAATAAAAATATAGTGCTCCAAATATAATTATTCTAGAATCTTGCATTTAATATAAAGTAAAAAAACAAAAACTAAAACATAACTTTTATAGTAAAAGACTCGGAAATTAGAGATTTAAAAAAAAAGTCTTCAATGTATTCATCTCTGTTAAGAACAGTGTTTTATGCAACATAATGTAAGTAATTAAACAAAGAATTTATAGCAAAGAACAGATACTCACTTGCAAGGGGAAAGCTTCTTCTCGCAGTCTCTACCGTCGAAAAGACATTGTGGATTGTTACATTCCTCGTCACACATGTTGTTCATGAACTTTTGCCAACACATAGGCGCCGTACAGTTACGCCATGGATTGATGCCTAGTGAACAGTCATTGTCATCAAAGTTGCACGCGTATCGATTGCACTCCTCATCGCAGTGATGATTACCGGCTTTCTGGTCGCAATGATTCTGAGCACACTTTTTACGCTCATGCTCCAAATCAACTTCAAACTCGTTCATCTTAGGTATGTTGATATTGGACCTGTCAAATATACCAGTGTAACTCGGATCGTATGTCTCGCAATTTTTGCCGGTCCACTTGGAGGGACAGAAGCAGACATAGGTGCCCATCATGTTTTGGCAATTGGCATCAGGATGCTGGCACGGATTACTGTCGCAGTCGGTTCGGGTATCGATCTCACAATGCGTGCCGGTCGTGCCTGGTGGACAGTAGCAATGGTAGCCCATACTGGTCTCAATGCGACAAGTACCACCATGCAAACATGGCTGGGCGTCGCAATAAGATCCGGCAAATTCGCAATTGACACCGTGATAACCACTGGGACATGCACATGAGTGTCCATCCTGCTTAGCTGTGCATAGACCGCCATTTTGACACGGCGAGCTGTCGCAAAAGTTGACCTTGACTTCACAATGACGACCCATATAGCCAGGCTTGCAGTTGCAGTGATAATTGTTGACCAGTTGCACGCAATCCTGAGTGCCGGATGAGGCGCATGGATTGGATAAGCACTCATTGATGTCACCCTCGCATCTCGGTCCGACAAAACCGGGCGGGCACTTGCACTCGAAACCACCCACTTTGTCGGTGCAAGTACCATTGTTGTGGCAAGCACCGATCACGCAATCGTCGATATTAATTTCACATATTAAGCCGATAGTGCCGGGCGGACAGGAACAGCTGAAGCTGTTGATCAGATCGTGGCAAGTGCCACCATTCTGGCAAGGATTCGGTCGGCAATCGTCGACATTAAGCTCGCAATTCTGACCTTGAAAACCCTTAGTGCATTGGCATTGGTACGAACCGATGAGATCTTTACAGGTCGCGCCGTTTTGACAAGGCGCAGTATCACATTCGTCGATCTCCTCTTGACAGTAAGAGCCGATGTAACCCTCAAAACAATGACAACGATGACTATTGCCTACGTCCTCACAGGTGCCATTGTTGCAGAGATTCTTTTCCGGCACGCCTTTTCGGATGGCAGCATCCTTACAGGAGACCATCTCTACATCGCATACTTTGCCGGTCCATCCGGCTGAGCAGTTACAGTAATATTTGTTCTGTTCTTGCACGCATATCGCCTGATTCTCGCATGGATTGTCGACGCACCAGTCGACGTACTTGTCGCATCGCTTACCTGTATAGCCGTATGGACAATGACATGTGTAATACTGCACGTGATCATGACAGGTAGCGCCGTTCAAACAGGGCGAACTGTCGCACTCATTGATACGATATTGACAATTGGATCCTGTGTAGCCAGGTCTACAGACACATGTATAGTTGTTAATGCCATCGATACATGTGCCACCATTCATGCAACTACTTTCGGTACAATCTTCGTCGTTCGTCTGACAATTAATGCCGGAGAAGCCAAGCTGACATTGGCATGTATAGGAATTGACGTATTCCTTACAAATGGCTCCGTTTTGACAGGGATGCGATTGGCATTCGTCAATGTCGTCCTGGCAGTGTTTTCCATTGAAACCATCCACGCATAAACACGTGTAATCGCCGATACCATCCAAACAGGTGCCACCATTCTGACAAGGAACTGTAAGCAGCCAAGAGATTTTCCTTGAGTATTTCGGCGACACGTTTATTAAACGCATTTAATTCAATCTATGTCATCGCGCGATAAAACAGATGACGCTCTGTAGATTCGCATTAAGGATCTCAAATAAAAGCAAAACAAGATCTGCATCTGTAGCAAATAAGAGGCAAAAAAACAGCCAGTGGCTTGTACTCACATGATGCACAGTCATCGGTATTGATGATGCAATCACGGCCTTCGTAGCCCTTGGCGCATATGCAATGGTAAGAGCCGTTGGTGTTCCGACAAGTGGCACCGTTTCTGCACGGCGTAGTCATCACGCACTCGTCCACATCCTCGTCGCACAGTCTGCCTGTATAACCAACCGTACACGTACACGCAAAGTCGAGGAAATTGGACGATGGTGAACACTTTGCTCCATGGAGGCATCTGGAAATGACACAGTAAATGTTATAAAGTCGTTCTATTATGTAGATCATCTATGCGGATAACTTTTATTGTAAAATTGAACATTAAATGAAGCTCTTAAAGAAGTGAATATCACTCTCGTAAGTAAATTCGCAACGTTATGAATAAATTCAAGTAGAAGGTGATTGTGTAGAAGCAAAGTGTTAGCAGTCGCATTGTCACAATTGCATTCATATATTAAATACATTATAAAAAATACATGCCTCTTACTTAGATATATAAAAAGTAACATTTAAAAATTCTTTAATCAAAGTTTTTAGTTCTACAATTTCTAAAGTAAGTTCTCTGTAATGCTGACTCAAGATCTTTTCAGATAATATTCCAACGATTTTGACTGTTTAAGACAGTACAACATGATTAAATCTGATCCTGATTATATATAAATTTTTTTTGGATTTATGTATGTATACGGATCTAGCTATCCATTCTCGTGTAAATAAATTCGAAAGAAAAAGTCATACTTATTCGGCGAACAAGGATCCAGTTTGTCCTCACAATTTCTGCCAGTATGGGGCAGTTCGCAGACACATTTATAGTCGTTAACGAGATCGATACAGGAACCGCCATTCTGACAGGGGTTGTTGGCACAGTCGTCAATGTTGGTCTCGCAATTGATGCCGGCGTAGCCAGGCAAACATTTGCAGCTGTAATCATTCAGATGGTCGTTGCATGTGCCGCCGTGCTGGCAGGGGTTTGAACTGCACTCGTCAATGTCCGCCTCGCACCTCTTGCCGCCGTAACCGGGCAAGCAATGGCAGATGAACTGGTTCACCCCGTCCTCGCAAGTGCCGCCATTCAAGCAAGGCGAGCTCGTACACTCATCCACGTCGCTCAGACACCTGGCATCGTAGTAACCGCGTGGGCACTCGCATCTGAAGCCGTTTATCACATCAATGCAACGGCCGCCGTTCGCGCACGGATTGCTTGCGCATTCGTTTATGTCAGTCTCGCAGTATTGCCCGGTAAAGCCAGGCTCGCATTCGCAGGAATACCTAAAAGACGAGACATCACATTTAATAAAAACAAAAGGCAGCGTGATTAGCATAGTCGACAACTTTATTAGATTGTGTGTGCTTTCTACCAAAAAGACACAGATAAACACTGTGTTACACAATTGAACACAGTGTTTGGGTGCTTGATGGAACGCCTTTTTTAATTTTTATTGTAATCGCTAGAGCAAGCACCATAAGTTTTATTCGTAGCAACTGATCTATGTATGTACATAATATAACTCATTGTCTCATTGTTTCTTGTACATAAAAAAATTTATTTTTGTTTTAACATAACGATAAGTTTTATTATGCCCTTAAACAATTATAGATTAATTCAATTTCTGCAATAAAACGTTTAAATATTCAGATTAAAATAATTTTAACATAGACTTTTATAATTAAAAACAATTA
Source organism: Linepithema humile (assembly GCF_040581485.1). Classification (NCBI taxonomy): domain Eukaryota; kingdom Metazoa; phylum Arthropoda; class Insecta; order Hymenoptera; family Formicidae; genus Linepithema; species Linepithema humile. The sequence continues at coordinate 13,991,969 of NC_090132.1, forward strand.
AAATCACTATATGGTAAAAAGATTATTTATTTCATAAAAAAGAAGTTAATTTTTGCACTGCATTTTAGAAATTGAAAATAATCTTAAAAAAATAAATCCTTATAATGCAACATATATTACAGCATAATCTGTAACAAGTTTTCGAAATAGATCGAAGCGGTATTCAATGCTATCAACATAAAATTTAAAAAAATCACAGAAATTGACAACCATGATTCCGAATTCATCATACAATACAATTTTTGACTGTTTTGCAACTGTGTCGAGTTGTTACGGCTTATTTACGGATTATTTTCATAGTAGGAAAGCACTACCATCGACACTGTGTTACGTGGTGTCAAATGTATCCCTTGCTGGAAAGTACCCTGTGTCTGCAAACTTATATTCTATTGTCATCATCGATATAGAGTAATGAATTCATTGGTAAAAAAATTTTTGTGAAGAAAAAGTGTACATTAACTTTTCAAATACAAGAAAAAAGTTTACAAAATATTCTAATTATATTATTTTCACTGCTCTGATTATTAAAAGATGCTAATTTTTCAATAATAATTTAAAACAGACAAATTTTCTTAGATTAAAGAGATTAAAATGCTGTTTTCTTTCAGTTATAGAGCCATTAGAGTAAAGCAAAGCTACTATTGATGTACGCGTTTACCATCCACAAAACATATTTAATTGTACGTATCTGATAATAACATTGCCGAAATCTGAATGGATTCAGAAAATTACATATTTCAATACGGTAAACAACGAGGATATCAAGCCAAGGTCGGGTAACAAATTATACAATAAATTATGTAAGCTTGTTTTTTCAACTTTACCTGTTAATACCATCGATGCATCTAGCTCCGTTTCGACAGGGATTGCTATAGCACTCGTTAACGTTGACCTCGCAGTTAGTGCCGGACGTTCCCGGTCGACAAATACACTGGTAGCCATTGATACGATCTTCGCATCTACCACCAAACTGGCACGGATTACTCTCGCACTCATCGACTTGCGTCTGACATAGCTTGCCAGTGAAGCCAGGATAACAGTTGCAGGTAAAGCTGTTCTCGCCATCGATGCAGGTGCCGCTGTGACATGGATTCGACGCACAATCATTGATGTTGGTCTCGCAGGAAGCACCGGTGAAGCCGGGTGGGCACTGGCATGTGTACCTCGCTATACCATCCTGACAAATACCACCGTTCTTGCACGGCGACGAAGCGCAATCGTCAATGTTGATCTGACAATGAGAACCAGCGAAACCTTGGGCACAGGTGCATTTGAAAGAGTTGATGAGATCGCTGCAGATGCCACCGTTCAAGCAGGGCCTCGTTGCGCACTCGTCTATGTCGATTTCGCATTGGGTACCGGTAAAGCCTAGAAAAAAAGAAAATGTTAAATATATCAAAAAAAGGAATATAATATAATATTTTATATAAATATAATACAACTACACGAAAATCCTAACATTTTTAAATGAGAAACATTTAGAGTTGATCATTTAGTTTGCTCCGAATTCGTGTGCTCAGGTACGGTATATAATACAGCAGTGCTCGGAATTAGTTGAACATTTCAGCCGATTTCCGCGGTATACGCCTGTTTTCCTCTCCTTACCGCGCGCGCCGCAGCCGTTAGGACCAGCGCCGCCGAGCGTTAGGAGCGGCATTATTTGATTATGAGTGAGTTCTTCTCCCTATTTATTAAAATTTTAAAAAATTTATTAAAATTTATTAAAAATAAATTTTTTATTTTTAAATTTATTAAGTGGAAATATTTCAATAGATTTCCACGTCACCCATGAGGTACTAATGCTGACGCGTTTTTTAAAAAGTGATTTCCCCCGTAGGCCTATTCCACTAAAGATAAAAATAACAAATTCTTAATTTAAAAAAAAATATATAAAAAAGGTTTTCTTAATTAGATTTTCTTGGCCTTTTATGAGAATGAACAATTGATGCAATAATGTAGATAGAAACCACTTTTTAAAAAACGCATCAGCATTAGTATCTCATGGGTGACGTAGAAATTTATTGAAATATTTCCACTTAATAAATTTAAAAATAAAAATTTATTTTTAATAAATTTTAATAAATTTTTTTAAAATTTTAATAAATAGGGAGAAGAGCTTACTCATAATCAGATAGTGCCGCTACTAACGCTCGGCGGCGTTGGTCCTAGCGGTTGCGGCGCGCGCGGTAAAGAGAGGAAAACAGGCGTATACCGCGGAAATCGGCTGAAATGTTCAACTAATTCCGAGCACTGTAATACAGTAATGAGGATATCTTCAGATATCGATCCACTCCAATTGTGCCTAAGCGCGAATTTGGAACAATTTGATTTATTAACTTTAAATGCTTCTCATTTAAAATGTAGCCTCGACATTTTGGCATTAGAATTTTCATCTCAAATTGATTTCAAAAATGTGTCATTACCGTGTGGTGCGATTAGCGCGGACACCCTGTATATTTGTATAATTTAATTATTTAACAAATAGTATACCTTTTTATGTATACACCATAAGATAAAAATAATCCTTGTCAAAATCAGATATTCAGAAAAAATTTTTGCTTGACAATATGTTCGAGCAAGTAGTCAAGACTAATAAAATTATCATTGTCATAACTATGTAATTAGCGTAAATCAAACAATTATATCGATAGATAGAGGCAATGTATTCATCAGGATAAAAGGAATATAACTAATTGCACATTTAATCGATCGATCGATCGATCGGACGTTTTTTTTCTTTGTACAACTTTTTTGCCGTGCAAGTAACTCGGAAATGATTCTTGATGGGCAATAATTATTGTATCAATTACCGCTAGTAATTAAAGGATGGCAGATGGCGATTATTTCGAGGAAGAAGGTCAGTACAGACAATTTTGCGAGATACTCGATTAACTACCAAATGTATGATGCTTCTTTAAATATATAAATGTTGACTACAATTCGCACTGATTATAAGGAATTTTAAAAACGCTATAAAATAAGCGTATAAAACAGCTTCAACTGGGGAAAAATTATTTGATTCAAAATTAGTGTTATTAAGAGAAACCTTACACACATGTCCATACACAAAATTCATATTATTAACATGAGTGTCATTTCTTCGCTCAATTAATGTAATTTTTTTGAAAAAATATTAAATAGGAGAAAGTAGCCTAATTTGTTTATAGTTTTCTGCCAGATCAAATGCTAACTTTCGAACTTTAATGCTCAACCTAAAAAAACACGTCTAACATGATGATCACATGATTAGAATCTTCTCCATATCTCGAGAGAACGTACACAGCTTGTCTCTCTAGAGCCTTCACAACATTCACATATCAGTTTTTCTTTATAACATGTCTCCTTATTGTAGCTTTAAGAACTCCCTACTACACTTATTGAAATCATAATCCTTATTTTTATACGCCGCAACAACCATTTGTAATTCATTTTCAGTCCATTTCCCATATTGTCCTCTTTGTACCATTTTGGATATGAAAGTTGAAAGAAAAAAGAACGATTTTAATATGTTTTGCACTACTCGCAGTAATGAGAAACCTTGTGTCCTGCGATAAACCGGTCCAATACAAATAACTTGTGAGTACAAACAACTATAGTTCAAATTAAGTAACTTGTAGATTACATCAGAAAAATATGTTTTTATCATTACATTCGTACTGTAATAAACAAACAAGTACATCACATTGTAGCTAAGACAATATACTTTACGTTAATAACGTTTAAAATTATAGTACTTATAGGATGCAGAAGAAAATTGATTTGAGACGTCGGGGAAAATAATGTTCACACACCAATACTTTTCAGAACTCAGCGAGACTGATTGTGAGTGGAAAAGTTGCCTCGATATTCTAGCACTTTCCACCCTCACTCTTTAAGCCAGTATAGCCAATTATGACACTGCAAATATCTTTTTTTTTCAAAATAAATAGTGGCGGTTTATTTCAGGAGCCAGTCCAAATTCGGCAATTCTCCCCTACATAATATAATAATCATTGAATAAATTGATGATAATCGAATACAAGGTAGTTATTTCTACATTAATACAATTAATGTAGATATTGTGATATATAGCTCAATATTTTTCAATGTGTGCATGCAATTCACATTTCAGTTTATTTCTCGGCTATACGGCCTACGAATCCATGTGTTTTGCGACGCTTCCGCAGGATATATTCCTGGTGATTCCACATCAGATGGTTTCAATGGTCATATTTCTTTATTTTTGACAACATTGTGTGGATAATTCGTGCTCATTCATATACAAATTGAGCCGAGTGAATCGTGCAGTATCGCTATTGCGTGCAGTATCGCTATTGCATCGTGTGATGCAAGGAATTGCAAAGAGAGAAAACGAGGAAGAGAGAAACAAAGAAGAAAGAATAGTATGAAGCACGCACGCAACATATTCTCGCCGCAGGTGGTCTAATTACGTTGTATTGGAGAATAATTTTGACCAAGTGAGACAACCATCATGCAACAATAATTTTCGCGGCATCCTGGAGAGCCGAGTCATTGCTAAATCTTGTAGCAGGTGAGAAACTTGCTTAAATCAATGTATTGAAGCTCTTCGTGAATGTATAGTAAAAACATTTTTGTACGAATAAATTAAAATACTTAAAAATACTTAAAAACAACGAATATTGATCGGTTGTTACCATCGCTTATAATCTTAATCGGTGTTTATAAATAAGTATAAATAAGTTTCGAATGGGAAAAATGTCGACCAAGGATGATGATTTTTAACAACAAAGCAATCGATAAGCGACTTACGCGTTCGATATCGAAGAATGATTGTGCAAAGCCGCACATAAGGGATTCCGTCGTCACGTCGCTGCATCGCGACGCCTTGCAGAATATTCTTCGGTCCGCATCAACCGGATGACGCGCGGATTTTTATTATATTTACATTCAATCGATATTTTTCTTTCTTTTTTTTCCGTCCGTTCGTGCAGACAATGATGCAGCTAATTCACTTGTGAATGCACGTACGAAACGACGAATCGTGGCTTCCTTTCGAATCTTAAAAACTTTTTTCGATGTACGAATCACACATTATGCGCGGGGATTGTTGTTCAAATACTATGGCAAATTTTGCGAGTTACATATTTAATAAATTGTAAAAATTGCGTAAAATAATATTATATTTATATTAATCTTAAAAAAAGAAAGATTTTTTTGGAGACAAAATAATACAAGAGCTGTTTAACCCCATATTTGACGGTGTTGACGGTAAGCAATACCAAAATTTGTTATGTTTTATGAAGTGTTCCTTGATAAACAATCACTTTGAAAAACAATGTTGCTTTCACAATCAGACAATATCAGTTGATAGTTAGTACAAAATTATATCGACTTTGTGCGATTATACACAACGCTAAATATTATTTTATGTGAACTTGTACTAGCGTAATTTAGGCCACTGGCCAGTGTATAGGGCTAAAGGAGCGTTGTCGCAACTGTAAAAACAGTTATTCAACAGTACACTGTCGAAAAGATAATTTGATTTTATGTCTTATATCAAAACGTATTTTGTATCATTTCACAACAAATAGTTATTTTATTTTATTGAATTTGAACAATGTTGCTTCTGAACAACATGATTTTTCTCATGTCGAGAAAGGACATTTCTAGTTTCTTGCAATTAAATATTACATAATAAACAATTGTAAGTTATCGTTTCACTTTTTACCCTTTTAACACTCTTTTTTTAATCTTGCCAAATAAAAAGTTAAGAAATCAATACAGTTTATTTCTTGTATATGCGTATTTTTTGGCAAGTTTAAAGTTTAAATTAAAAATTTTTTTAATTTAAATTTTTTATTAGAAATTTTATTGCATAGTAGATTATTTTACTTTTTATTGGCTTTGTTTGGAATTGTGTCAATGTCTTGCATCGTGAATGAATCGGCTGTTCGCTTACAGTACATTAACGCCATCAAGTAAACACTTGTGTATCGCTCTTCAACCACACGCACTTACGATAGATATATGCTTAAATTGGGAGTTGTACGACTAATTGCGTGATACCAACAATTCCTCGTAAAATTATTTTATTTTATACAAGTATGAAAAGTCTGGCAAAGCACATTCTCAAATTTTAGCTTGTAGAATTTTTTATGTTGTCCAGAAGAAACATCGATCTTAGTTATTTATCACAAAATTGTGGTATTACAAAGTTACAAAATGATAACAATTAATATCGCAGCAACTGTCTCCGCGAGCAACGGCTATTCTGAATGTGCTCACAAAACACGTGACCCTCGACGTATCTATTAACAGCATTTTATTAAATGCGTAACATACGCGATGACGAGTCGCAAGGCAGCCAATAACTCGCGGTGCCTGAGAATCACCTCCAGGAAGTTAAAATTCGCTATCCACGATTGGCTAATTGCAAAAAGACGGTCCTGAAAGTCCATTATAAAACGCATGCCTCCTGGCCGCGACGCTCTTTTGTTCGCTTTTCGGAAAAGCTTGTAAATTTTCGCTTCGTTAATTTTGTACGCTAAGTGATCACCAATTTTCTCTTCGGAATAAAAATTAATATTTCGATAAACGTGCAATAACTAACGTTTACTTCTAGTATATTTGTGTGTGTGTGTGTGTGTGTGTGTGTGTGCGTGTGCGTGTGCGTGTGCGCGCGCGTGTGTGTGTGTGTGTGTGTGTGTCAAACGCTACGATTCATTTTCTTTTTTTTGTCCTCCGCGTTTCTAATGTGCTCGTAAACATGCTTAAGAAAATCGGAAAATTCGATTACACTACTTTTATTCTTCTCGTATTCAACATTTCTTATCGAATTATTCGAAAAACCGGTTAATCCTGAATGTATTCATTCAATCAACGCTCTAAGAATTTTTCGTCTTATAATTTTGAATTTACATATAAATATGCCTGCAGAAATGTTTAAATTATTAAACATGTTTCAAAATGTGAAATGATCTTCGCGGGAAAAATATTTCTCAATATTGTCTTAACACTATTATTTTCTTTCTAGTAAATCTATATTCGAATAAATTTTTAATAAGTAAATAAATGTTAACTTTTTCATACTAAAAAATAAATTATTATCTGTTTCAGACATATTCCTTGAGACATGAATTCTTCCTTTTTCGTATCAGATACTATGCATAATATTTATTTGCATTATATTTAACGCAATTTGCACTATATGCATTATATTTAACAAATTCATTATCGTACTTCTTATGGTTCTCAAAAATAAATTTTACATAACAATGATCAATTAACAAAATAATTCTTTTGGTTGTATGATTTATCCTGTAAAATGTTGTACAAGTAAAAGGAAATAGCGTGATATGATATATTTTATGCAGAAAAATGACGCATATAAACGAAAGGTTATCAATATGAAATAAACGGGTACAAACAGGCTAGAAAAGCTGTAATTAATCTCAAATAGGCCACTTAATTTTCTCGATGTGGTGCTATTATTAACAAGTTTCAAGGAACGTTTCGAAGACATTAATTTACCGAGAGATCGTCGAGATTACTAAGAGATACGGAACCCTTCGATCCTGCGAAGGAGAAAGCAGATATTCACTCTAACGAGAAACGTCTTTTTTTAACTTCTTCCATATGCATCCTACTTGTCACGCATGTTTAGTTCATCAGCTGGTATTATCCTTGGTCGAGCGACGTATCCTGCAATAGACACCGCCATCCATGCCTCTTTTCTAATGTCTGTAATGCTCACTTGTCAATCTTTTCCACGAATCAAATGAGTAGTTGCCGATTGATAAAAATCGCTTTATAGGTTCGATCGGATAGTGATTGTTAGACACAAACTGGTCAAGTTAATGTTTTTGCTATGCAACTGTGCGATACTATTTATTAAGTCTGTGTCTTACAACTCCTTGCAGGATCCAATAAACTCATATTTATCTAAATTTTATTTTTTTAAATTAAATATTAGGTAATCAAAAAAGTTCTTGCCGTTTTTCGTTAATCATAATTCTCGGAATTGTTTATATCAATCATGATAAGTTGTGTAGAGAATTTTTTTCACTGTAAAATACACACCTCACTTCATTTAGTTACTGCATTTCTAATTGTAAAGTTCAAGTCATATAAATATTTTAACTCTTTAAAATGTTTATTTAAATGAACATAATTCATGTTTATTTGTTGTACAAATTTGAACTTGAATCCAAACCATCAAAAACTTGTCGAAAAATTTGTTCTGCATATGAAAAGGATGCAGTAAAGGAAAGAACTGCTCAGCACTGGTTTTTAAAATTTGCATTAAAGAATAAATCCCTGAAAGATGTTTCCGGTCAGAGAGATCAACATCTTTGAATAATGATGAATTGAAAGTAGCAATCGAGACAAATTCAAAACTAATGTGCCAAGAACTTGCAATTGCATTCAATATAGGTGATGAAAATATCAGATTACATTTACATCAATTCTTAAACAATTCCGAAAAATATAACTAAAAAACAGCAAAAACTTTGATTACCTAATAAATAGAATATCTTGTTATTTCATAACATAATTTACAAAATATATTAAATTATAAGTATGCTTCAAATATATTTATTATTTAATCAAATTTTCCATCTCAATATTTTATATAAAATATAAAATTATCAAAGAGAGTGTTTAATATTTTATTTAATTAAATTAATATGTTTCCAGAAATATATGTAGGTTCAATGTAAATTTCGAAACCTCTTATAAGCTAACAGAACCAAATCAGCGGAATCGAATGCGACCTATTGGATTATTTAGTACTTATTTTGTATCACAAAAAATAATTTTGTACCTCGTGCTATTTGAAAAAAATCATGGCGCTGCTAACTTTATATTAAGCTAGCAAGACCCAAAAAAAAAAAAAAAAAAATATATATATATATATATAAACACACAGCGCCTATAATTAGTGCTGAATTTGTACTAATTTGTACCACCCAAAAAAATCAAAATATTTTCATTAACCCCTTAAAACAACCCCCATTTCGTCCAACCTCGAGAACAAAACCTTCCTCTTCCGATATCTTAAACATTTAATCTGCAAAATCAAATTATATTTATTGCCTTATTTATTACCTATTGTGTACTATTTTGTACCACCAGAAAAAATTTTGTACCCCGTGTTATTTAAAAAAAATCATGGTCCTGCTAACATGATACGAAGCTAGCAGAATAAAAATCATTAAAAAACGATAAATAACGGTAGATTCTAGTAATACTGAATTTGTACTAATTTGTACTAATTTGTACCACTCAAAAAATCAAAATATTTCTACTGACCCCTTGAAACAACTCCTATTTCGATGAAATATTATACTACAACAACTGATATTTTATAACTAATAATAATAATAATTGTAACTACAAAATAGTACATAATAGGTAATAAATAATGTGATAAATTTAACTCGATTTTGTAGATTAAATGTTTAAAAGATCGGAGGAGATAGAACGTGTGTGAAATTAGCATATCATATTTTGACATCGCATGAAAAAACGACAGTTCTGCTCGCATACACTATAGTTCTACAGTTCTAGATAGTTTTTAACAATAGTTCTATCGAATTACGCCAAAAAAACAAAAAAATAAAATTTCAAGAAATGAGATGCTAACTTCCCGTCTCACCTTCCAGCATCTCACCGGATTTCGAACGTATGAGCCATAAAGTACGAGTATTCAAAGAGTTCTACCGTTTCAACCCATCATATCAATAGTTCTGGTCATAAGAACAATAAAAAAAAATTCTAGTCATTATTAAAAGCATTTCACGCGCTGAAATGTAATATGCTAGCGTCACTAGCAATAGTTCTGGATTTGTACGAGCATAGAATCATAGTTCCCAGTCTCTAGTATCATTTACATTACAGTTCTATTTAGAAACAATCATTTAACTATTTGTTTATAATTATTATTTCCGCCAAAAGTGCCTAAATATGATATGCTAGCGTCACTAGCGATAGTTCTGGGTTTGTACGAGCATAGAATCATAGTTCCCAGTCCCTAGTATTATTTACATTACAGTTCTATTTAGAAACAATTATTTAAATATTTGTCTATAATTATTATGCCCGCCAAAAGTGCCTAAATATGATATGCTAGCGTCACTAGCGATAGTTCTGAGTTTGTACGAGCATAGAATCATAGTTCCCAGTTCCTAGTATCATTTACATTACAGTTCTATTCAGAAACAATTATTTAAATATTTGTTTATAATTATTATGCCCGCTAAAAGTGCCTAAATATGATATGCTAGCGTCACTAGCGATAGTTCTCGGTTTGTACGAGCATAGAATCATAGTTCCCAGTCCCTAGTATTATTTACATTACAGTTCTATTCAGAAACAATTATTTAAATATTTGTTTATAATTATTATGCCCGCTAAAAGTGCCTAAATATGATATGTTGGCGTCACTAGCCATAGTTCTGGGTTTGTACGAGCATAGAATCATAGTTCCCAGTCCTTAGTATCATTTACATTATTGCTAGTGACGCTAGCATATTACATTTCAGTGCGTGAAATGCTTTTAATAATGACTAGAATTTTTTTTTATTGTTCTTATGACCAGAACTATTGATATGTTGGGTTGAAACGGTAGAACTCTTTGAATACTTGTACTTTATGGTTCATACGTTCGAAATCCGGTGAGATGCTGGAAGGTGAGACGGGAAGTTAGCATCTCATTTCTTGAAATTTTATTTTTTTGTTTTTTTGGCGTAATTCGATAGAACTATTGTTAAAAACTATCTAGAACTGTAGAACTATAGTGTATGCGAGCAGAACTGTCGTTTTTTCATGCGATGTCAAAATATAATATGTTAACTTCACACACGTGGAGATAGATCTTGTTCTTGAGGATAGTCGAAATTGTTTCAAGGAGTCAGTAGAAATATTTTGATTTTTTTGGGTGGTACAAATTAGTACAAATTCAGTATTAATAGAATCTATCGTTATTTCTTTAATGATTTTTATTCTGTTAGCTTCATATCATGTTAGCAGGACCACGATTTTTTTCTAAATAACACGGGATACAAAATTCTTTCTGATGGTACAAAATAATACAAAATAATCAACCAATAAATAAATAGTACAAAAGTACAAAATAATCCAATAGGTCACATTCAATTCTGCTGATTTGGTCCTGCTTGCTTATAAGAGGTGATTTTAAATTCAGTATTCTTAGCTGCGTTTCCTGCATTGTATTTTTTAAACAAAACTGATTGTCGGTACAAAATAAGCGATTATTATCAATTTCTCCGTCGTTGTTAAATGAAACGAGTTTACGAGAGAACCTGACCCGCACGCAATTTGCAGAGTAGGTCTTTATTTTGTTCCGAAAAACTAGGCATTTACTTTGGACGTTGCTCGCAATTTTTATGAGCAATGACTTATATATTGCTTCAAAAATCTGACACTTGCAATTACCTACTTGATGTAATATTAATTAATTGTTCCATATTGATTTTTAAGAGTTATATGTATTATACAATTTTTAAATTTAACGTAGAGTTGGAATTTAATTTCAAAGTCAACTTAGAATAGTAATTACTTTTACAATTTTAACAATACTGAACAATTTTTCGTACTTGCATCGATATTATTGAGCACATACGTCGGCAAGAATTTAGTGGGCCATCTTCGAGCCGTCAACTTTGCCAGAAGGTACAACGAAGAAATTGCAACTCACAGAGTTGAACTTTATTAAATTTGATTTTAACACCGATGTAAATCAGTTCGTATAGTGCAAAAGTACATGAAAAGCATTTTATTTCTGTGAATTGAAGTAAGAGAAAAAGGAAACTTGCGTGGGAAAAGCAAAGTGGGATTACGTATGCCAGAATAATGATGAAAATGATGACTCTCGCCGTGCGTCGAAGTTCGCTCGGAGACTATAGAGTCCGTTTCATTTGCTGCAATTTCGACGCAGCTAATCCGCTTAGATCGATTCCAGATTCAGTATTGGCTAAGCCATCTAGCGGTACCGAGATTGTAGAACAATGTGAACTTTCTCTACGCTAATTTTCTACACGAATTGATAACTTGAGATGTTATCAACGCGACGCAGCAAAAAATAATGCGACAAAAATGTACAACGTTGGTTCTTAATAAACAAAGCAATGAAGTTATATTGATTGGCTATTTATCGAACGTTTAAAGATTCTAAATTTTTTCCAGTTGCTCGTAAATTGCTACACAAAATTATCGATCGATTAATTGATTATCGGTGAATAAAGTGTGAGCAGATAAAGCTATAATATAATACAATATAATTAAGGCGAAGAACGGTACCAGAAAAAAACAGAGAAGTTCGCATCACATAGTAATTCCAATCTCGCATCGAAGCAGAACTCAGTATATATATATAATAATAAAGAAATGGATTTTCCATTTTATTCAATCTCTGCACACGAGATATAGCGACAAGTCTCGATACAAGATCGCCACATTGTCTACTAAAGCGCACTATTCTAGATTATATATTGCACTATATTGCACTACCGACAGATTATAATCGATTTGATCAATTTATAATAAGTAACTTACGCGAACACCAATACAATGCTTCGCATTGAGCCATTTTAATTTTGCTCTTTCATTGAAACAACACACAAAATGAATATTATCACTATTAATCTTATCAAACTTTTAAAAAATTACTATATTTTTATTTTCTGAAAGCGCAAGTGTTTATCTTAAATTATTTTCCGATAAATTAGAAGATACTGTCTTCCTTTATATTACCATTGGTGGATAAAATATTATCTGATCTAATTCTAGTATCAAAACTTTATATTGTTCTACTTATTGTTAATTGCCATATGTGCCCAGAAATCCGGATATTTTGCAATTATCTAAATATAAATTATAAATATGACATCAAATGCATAATTGATATAATAGAAATACAAGGGTAGTTCGAAAAGTTCTCTTGGCCTGACACAGATATGACGTTAGAAGTATCAAACCGCTGTAATTTTTTGCAAGTTTTATTCTGCAGAGGGCAACTGTCAAAATTTCAGACAGATGCGTTTATTAGTTTCTTTATTTTGATCGTGTAAAGCAATCAACTTTTGGTTTTCTTTAAAAATGGATAAAGTCGAATATCGCGCAGTGATAAAATACTTCGTTTTAAAAGGTTAACGCCAACAGAAATAAAAAACGAGCTTGATTTAACTTTGGGAGAATCTTCACCATCGTTTTCTACTGTTAAGAAATTGGCTGCTGAATTTAAATGTGGTCGTACGTCCATAAATAATAATGAACGTTTAGGTCGCCCAAAAACCGCTACGACTGACGAAATTATAGAAAAAATCCATAATGCCGTGTTGAATGATCGACGAGCAAAAGTGCATGAGCTTGCTAACATTGCAAACATCTCAAATGATTGCGTTCACAACATCTTACATGAGCATTTGCATATGAAAAGCTTTCAGCGCAATGGGTGTCGCGTTTGCTAACAGTCGATCAAAAACGCATTCGAATGAACGTTTCTAAGAAGTGTTTGGACATGTTTAAACGCAATTCAACCGATTTTTTGCGGCGCTTTATCACTGTTGATGAAACATAAATTTACCATTACACGCCAGAAACTAAACAACAGTCAAAGCAATGGGTAGAAGCGGGTGGAAGTGCTTCAAAGAAGGCGAAAACAGTTCCATCAGCTGATAACGTGATGGCAACTGCTTTCTGGGATTTTCATGGTATTGTGCTCATCGACCACCTAGAAAAAGGAAAAACCATCAACGGAGAATATTATGCAGCATTATTGGATCAATTAAATGATGCCGTTAAGGCCAAACGTCCTCATTTGGCAAAAAAAAGTGCTTTTTCATCATGACAATGCACCCGTTCACACTTCTTCGATTGCAGTCGCAAAATTGTATGAATTGCGCTTCGAATTGGTTCCGCGCGCGCCGTATTCACCAGATTTAGCCCCCAGTGACTTTTTTCTCTTTCCAAACATGAAGAAATGGCTCACTGGAAAAAGATTTGGCTCAAATATCGAAGTAATCGATAAAACTAACGCTTATTTTGAAGGTTTAGAGAAATCATATTATACAGACGGTATAAAAAAGTTAGAATATCGTTGAAATAAGTGTATTGAGTTAAAAGGGGACTATGTTGAAAAATAAAAAAAAATTTTGCCGAAAATCATGTTTTTTGTGTCAGGTCGAGAACTTTTGAAACTACCTTCGTATGACAATTTTTCAATTAAACTTTGACTTGAGTTTAAAAAGAAAAAGAAAACTAAAAAACTAAAAATTAAAAAACTTTTAAATTAAAAAAAAAAGACTAAAACTAATAAAAATTTTGGCTGAACATTAGTATCCGATAAGGGAGAGAGAAGAAGAGAAAGAGAGGAAGAAAAAGGAAAAAAAAGAGGCAGGAAAAAGAGGGAAAAGAAAAAGAGAGAATTAGTAGGGAGAGGGGGGGGGGGAGAGAGAGAGAGAGAGGGGGGAAGGGGAAGAAAGGGAGATATGGGAGGAAGGAAGAGAGGGAAGAAAGGAGAGAGCGAGAGGGGGAAGAAAGGGGGGGGGGAGATTTGCCTGCACTCTTCTCTTGTCCTTTTCAGCCTCTCACCCAGCCATACTTATGTCCTTCTGTCTTCGCCTTTCATACAGTACAGATGCGCATCCAGCGAACGCACTGCGGACCGCATACGAATGTTACGCTTGAACACGTGTGTAGGTAACAGGGCGAACGTATACATTGACTTGGCTGTTATATACAACAAAAGAGGTAAAATTAGAAAAGCGATATTTTGTTGCGCCACGACATTCTCTATATTATATCTTACTATGCGCTATGGAAAAGCATTTAATGCGAGACAATTGCAATAGAACAATTGCTGATCAGCACATTAATTCAATGGCTGTATGTACAATACGTTTTATACAGAATATCTTGGAATTAAATAAAAATAAATATATAATATTAGTCGTTTTTAAAGTTAAAGTAATTTTTTTTATTACCAAAGAATGTCAAAAGACAATCAGTTCACAGAACTTTTAAATACTTACTTATTTATAAGTCTAATATATATAATATTATTATGTTCAACAAGTAAAAGCATTTATAATAGAATTTGACTTTTTAGCTTTTCTAATATTTTTATGATAATATTATATTTTTTTCTTTTCTTTTTTTATCTCTTATTTTTATATGTTTTGCCAAATATCATTTAATCACTACATTGAGATGAACAGTGTTATTTTCTCAATCTAGAGAAATCTTTTCGTCTCCTTCTGCAAAACTTGTATTATTACTACGAATGATCCGAAAGAACATATCTCGAAAGGGAGAATATATCAAGCTTATTCTCTACGCTACAAGAATTCGTGAGAGAAGAATATACAGCGATTTTCGTAAGCGGTTTTGTTAGTGCGCCAGCGAGATACACTTTTAGCTTGCGGCGGAAACCAACGTGCTGATATAATCTCTAAAAAAATATGAAGAGAGATCTGTTCCTGGATTTTTTTTCAACGGACGTATTCTTTACCTAGAGTTCCATCGTTCATCCGTTGCGTGACGCATTCTATCTACATATCGTTGGTCACTTTGTCAAATAGTTATATCCGTTACTCTCTAAATTTCTTAGAGTGATAACGCACTCGAAAAATTGAGTGACTGGTCGTATTGCTCGAATTAGAGTGACTTTTCATTCATACGGAGTTAATTCTTCCTCTTTTTGTTGTAGAGTGAATTTTTCACTCTGCAAAGTAGAGTGATTATGTGTACTTTATTTTATAGAGTGAATATTTTCACTCTATGCAGTGTGGAGTGAATATTTCATTCACATGAAGAGTGCAATCTTACTGTTTTTTAAGAGAACTGTTAAAATAAACGCCTTACCAACGAAGAAGATTTCATTCTCTGATCGAATAAATTCATGCCGGAACGAGTAATACATTACTCTACGTTAGAATTAAACAATCAATTTTGTGAAAAATGAATTTTTACTATTTACGAGTGGCAGTATTTTCACTATCGCTTGAAGTAAATATCCATTCGTTTGGAGTTAGATTTCACTCTAAGAAATTTAGAGAGTATATTCCATATTTAACAAAAACGCAAAATTTCTATAAGAATATAGCATGTTCTATGATCGAACAACTAAAAGTAAATCGTTTTCAGAAATAAATATTAATATTGTAATTTCGATAAAAAATTATAAATGCGGAAGTCGCAAAATTTATAACAACATTGCGTTTGCTAAGTTTAGTACAAATTTTTTTCTAAATTATCTTCTATTACAATATATAAATTGTTCACGGAGAAATTGTTGAGGGAATGTTTTAAGCTTTAATGAAATTAATAGCGAGAATCAAAGGGAATACTGGGATGCGGTCGCGGGTTACTTTGAAGATCCTATGTAATCTCTGCTAAAGCAGATTCGAAACTGATCGAATCTTGTAACGATCACAATCTACTAACATAAGTGAAAAGAGAAAGAAAGGTTCGTTTACACGATTGGTTGCGACTGGTGGTAGGAAAAATCTGGTTTGTACCACTTGAGTTTAGTGGTAAATAATCTTCATACCAGACAAGATCATTTATTGGTGATTTCATTCGACATTTCAATCCACGTCTATAATCGATGATATATTTGCGCTGTGAAAGGCACTCTGCGCCTTTTTTTTTTTTTAAGAAACATGCTATCATAATTTTGATATAAAAGAAAAAAGAAGAAAAAAATGATATTTAACTTTTCATTAATTAACTGATTTTTTCCTATTGTTTCTCAAGAATTATTTTCTCATCTTTTTTGCCACATTACAAGAAAACTATTTTAATTTATTTTTTTTTCACATTTCTTTCCATATTTATCTTTTTTTTTCAATTTATCCATTAGCATTTTTGTTTTATTTGATTTTTTTCTTTATGTTTTTCTTTATGTTTAGCTCGTTTCCTTTTCCAATTTCTTTTCTTTTTTCATTAAAAGGCATTTCTACGATTTCTTAGATATAATATTATAGAATTGCACGCACTTCTTCAACTGTGAACAGAAAAACCGATTTATGTTCAAACATGTTTCTGATAATAATCCGGTACCATCGTGTTCCTTCCAACAAACTGATGACCGATCCAGTCGAGATTCAACAAACAAATCGCCTCCGTGCAAGAAAGCAAACATGTCCTGCGCTAGTGCTGATGAACAACATATCCGACCGAAAAAAGCAAAGAATCAAATGACAATCAATAATTTCACTATTACAACTACTGACTAAAAAAGGCCCTAGATCTACAAATTGCAAAATATTTCTATGCAAGCGGTACTCCTTTTCACTCTGCGGACCTCGCTGACTTCAAAGAAATGATCAAATTATTCAGATCAAGTTATTGTCCTCCAAGCAGAAAGCAATTGGCTGGAGAACTTTTAAATGCCGTTTATAAGGAAATAGAAGATCAATTAATTTCTAAAATTAAAAATTCATTGATCACTTTACTTCAGGATGGGTGGTCTAATATAAAAAATGAACCAATAATAGCACAGTCAATTTTTTGTAACGGGCAAATATTCTTGTTAAATGCGCAAGACTGTGGAAGTAATAAAAAGACTGCTGAATTTTGTGCTGAAATTGTTTTTTCTGCAATTGAAGAACTCAAAGATAAATATAACAGGGAAATTTTTGTATTCTGCTCTGATAACGAAAATAAAATGAAAAGAATGAAAGTTATTAAATAAAAAAAATTCTGAAATTTTAATTTATGGCTGCTCGGCTCACTATCTTAATCTCTTAGAAAAAGAAATATCGCCAAACTCTATTGTCGGGCATATCGTTGAGATACACAAATACTTTCGAAACCATCATCAAACACACGCTTGGTTGAAGGAAAAAGAGGATTTGATGCCAGATTTCAAATGACACTCGCTGGAATTCACAAGCGTGCTTGGACACATTTATTAGAGATTATTATATTAAATTCATAAGTACGTGAAAATCGATAGTGAACAATCATTAGTGAAAGTGGATCCCCACATCAGTTGTCTATTCAATAACTCAGGATTATTTCGTGAAGCTTTAAATCTCCACAAGCAATTAAAAGTTGTGGCAATGGCTGTTAATGATCTGCAAAATAATTCAGCAAATCTTTCAACAGCAGTTGAAATATGGAAAGGTATTCTACACAATCCAGAACTTTAACCTTACATAGATAAGGCAAAAAAAAAGAATTAAAGATGCGATGGAATCATTTTTTTATGTTGCGAATTGCCTAGATCCTATGCATATGGGAGAGAAACTCGACGAAAATGAAGAGGAAGAAGCAGAAAACTAGATTAGAAATCATCATCCGGATTATTTTGCTGCATTCATGGCTTTTAAAATTAAAGATTCAGAGATATATCCTCCATCTATGTTTGACAGTACAGTTGTTAGAGATGTATAAAAATAATTCTTCCAAATGGTGGACTTTAATGGAGATAAAAACTAAAAAGTACGATAAGTTACCTAAAGGATTTTGTACGTTTGTTTCACAACTTCTCAGCTGTCCTCCAAGTTCTGCTTCTTTAGAAAGAATTTTTTCAATATTTGGACATATATGGTCAAAACTAAGGAACCAATTAGCCACAGAAAAAGCTGGAAAACTCGTACAAATTTATAATTATTTAAGAAAAGTTACACAACAAAAACAATAAAACACATTTGACTGGTAATCGTACTGAGAACATTGATTTCTATTCTTAAAAGAATGATATTTCTAAAAGCATAGGAAATTGGTGACAACTGAGCAATTGAGAATCTTATACATTCTTAAACATTCTTTATCTTACTTATACACATTCACTTATTAATTATTAATTATATAGTAACAATGTTATTTTTCTGTAACATATTGTACTTAATCTATAGTTTTGATTTTTAAACTGCTTAATTGTCATCAATTTATTATGCATGCAATATGCATTTAATTTTACTTTCAGCAATATAAATTTTTATTAAGTTAAATTTAAAAATACTAAAAATTACTAGTCTTATTGTTTTATAAGTTAAGAAACGATTTCTTTTTTTATGAAGTTAAGAAAGTTAAATTTTAGTTTGAAGAAAGTTTAATTTTTAGTTTAAAGAAAGTTTCAAAAAAGTTAAGTTGTAGTTTTAAAAAAGTTAAATTTATATATGTAAAGTACATATTTTTTTTTTTTGCGCTATAAAGTAATAATTTAATTTGAAGTACCTGCCTAACATTTATTATAGCAAATTTAAAAAAAACCCAATTTTACTCGGGTTTTTTTTCAGGTTTTTTCAATAAAACCCAGGCAAATGGGGATTTTTTTTTAAATCCAAAATTTTGCCCACCCTGCTTCTTCTCGTTTGGTTTTCCTCGTTCCAGCCAAGAGCCATCGGCTCTTCTTATCTATCGCGCTGTCCCTGTTCTGCTCTGTCCGTCTCTCGCCCTCACGATAATATTAATGCACGACATAATGACGAGTCGCGCAGGCCAAAAAGTCGAACTGCTGGCAGTGAACAGCGGTTATGGCAGTGGCGGCGGCGACTGCGTTATTTACTGAATCGAATGAAAAAGAGGGCCCATCAGATCCCTCATCAAGGAAATGAGGAAACACCGCAAGATCAAAGTCCTTCTGCTTGCCACCTCCTTGTCCCCTTCTTCTTCTTCAATCACCCTACCATTTCCATTGTCATCCAGGTTGCTTATGGGAGGCAGCAAACTTTGTAGTAAAAAATAAAAAAGTTACTACACATGGCGCAGCGTAATGCACTAAATAAACATCGGAGCTTTACAAATTATCCACACTTAATTGCGTTGCGCCAAATCGTCCGGTTTAACGAGCCCGATAATTACGCCATACCCGGGGTATTGCTTTTTACACGCACGCTGAGGTATCTGCCCTCCTTAATGCAAAATGCCATCAAGTTCAACCACAGATACATGCGAATAAATGTGAATAGTTACACAAAAAGAAATTAAGCCACGTACACATGCAATAAGTTTCAGATAAAAATGAGTTTGAAAGGCAAATATTTACAGTTTACATTCCAATTATATGCAACTTATTTTCTTTTTAAATTGTTTTATACTTTTAATTCATTGCACACAATATGCAATATGTATAAATAAAATCTGATATTTTAGTAATTTAAGTTTTTTCTCGACTTAAATTCTACATACATTCTAGATAAATTCTAGAAAAAATTCTACATAAATTCTATAAAAATAAAACTCCGAATTACCCACGTTTAATGCTAAATACAGGTGAGAATACGGTATTTTGATTAATATCTCGAAATCGGTTTCATTAGTATTTTTCTTCTCCATTTCTCCACAAACCCGTTATTAAATTTACATTACACCTCTAACAAGTCCTCTTTACGAGTTCGTAAGAAAAGATGATGATATAGAGGTCACAACACACGGACACGGTACAAACTATTTATAATAGAAAATAATTGCAGATGCTTCTCCATCTCTGATTGAAAGCGTAATTAATTTCAGATTCGTATTCGTATAAGGTCTTTACGATCATTCAGCAATCATCAATTATTGATATAGTCGATGATTCAGTGGCGTTTTCTAAATCAGAAGTTACACAAAAATTATAAAATGTTTTACCAAAAATAATTAACACAATAAACCGAAATAATAAATTTATGAAACGTACAAGTCTTTGTCTTAAATAATAATCAATTATTTCTTGGTCGAAAGTCGATCGCAAAAAATGAAGCAATTAACTTTACATACGAAACTGCGATTCATTAACGCGTCGCGTACGTCGGCTTAACTGTAAAATCATCTGAAAGACGAGACTTGATCTGTTACATCGCGTCCGTGATCTGTTACATTACTCGTCCGTGATCAGTCGGGTGAAATCGCACGGCGGAGAATTGATATGGCACCGACGGTCGAGTACAGTAAGGTGCTAACGGTAGAGGAAATTCTTAATCACTACGCGGCCATCCACTCTCCGGACCTCGGAATGATCGATTCGAGAACTTTTGGATTTCGCGTCTTTCGCACCAGAAAGCTCCATTGCATTCTTAGCCGTTGCAAAAATTTCACGCATCAGCGCGTAAAAGTTAAACTACATGTTTCGACAGCATGTGCTGTCATGTATGATGTATCGCGGTTTACATTTATTGCATGCTTCACTTGCACGGGTCACTCATCTGTCCAATGCAAAAGTGGTTAAAACAATTTGCATAGTGTTCGATATTGAGGATTTAATTGTATTTAAAAATATAAGTTTAATATATTATATATCATCAAATGTATGTATGTGTTCGTTAAGAAAGTATATAAAACGTATTAACTAATCAATCATTTATTATACTTTGTCGAGTAATCAAATCTTTTGTCAATATTTTCAAAACACTATGATAAAGTATTTTTTCATTAAGCACTTTTCGAGTTATGTGACTTGAAGTTTACAGTACCGCCGGCATTAACATTATTTAAAGTATATCGCGTAGTATATTTTTAAAATCTCTAAACAATACTATGGTTTAGAATTTTTATTAATAATTCTTCTAAACTGTACATTGAAAAAATTATTTCAAGAATGTCGCTTCTCAGAAAGATAACACCACCAAATTTCTCAGAACCAATCTCTCAGAAGTCCGCCCATCTAACTGTAAATTCTTTGCTAAGAGGGCGAGGCGCTTCTTCTTCTTCGGTTCAAGGATGATTCGCTTTGCCGGAACAGATAAAAAATCCGGAACACGCGCGCTCGTAAACTCGAATACACTTCTATCAAGACGCGGTGGAATTTCCCTGTAAATTCTAGCTATTCGCGATAGTACTTTGCGATTCGTAAATAAAAAGATAGCATAATCCTGAAGAAAAAACGAATATTGCGCCTAAAGCAATATATATTTAATTTGAGTCAAATATTTGTTCATAAATATACAATGCACATTTAATAAATTTAAAATTATATGTTTATCCGGCCTTGAAAAAGGCATATTATTTCTTTTTGAAACCTCTTTTCTACGTTGCTCATTGGTCGATTCGCGTTGCGCGTTATCGCGCGTTATCGTGTCATCGAATGATTGTTACCAAGACGATTGCATTTGACAGCTTGTATCTTTGTTATTAAAAAAAAACAGAAATTATTATACAAAATGCAAATTATTATATAACAGGAAAAAATAGCGCGCGCTTGTGTGGTCTAGTTAATATAAAATTAATATTTTTTAAACAATATAATTTCATATTATTTATTAATCAAATATCGTAAATGTGCTAAACAATATCTTTTATAAAACAGTTTTTATATTTAAAAAATAGGAAAATGTGAATGTAAATATTAACTTAATTAAATTAATTAAAAATTGCTTAGCTCATAGTGTTGCTAGTACGTGTTATATATGACTACCGTTACATTTTATTGCAGAATATCGTGATGTTTTACACCAAGTTGTTCCACGGATTCAATGTATCTGCGGCTGGATCAGGAAAGCATTCAATTTTTTTTGCAAAGGGGAGAAAGAAAATTTCGACTCGGAGACATTTGTCGTCTCGATGTGTATTGCAAGTTCGCGTGCTATGACGGAGGATTATGCAAATTGCTCGGATTCTTTCTCTTTTGCACGCCACTCAAGTCTCGCAGAGACTAATTGCAACGCGCATATGTTCGTGGTGTGCTCGAAGATCCCGGTTTCCCTTTGACTTGTCAGCGAGTTCTCCGCTAAGGACTGGTCCGCGTCGCAAAGCTTCCTACGCCCGCAAAACCCTCATGAATACGAAACGAGCTGCCCACATGTGGCCTGTCAACTGCAAATTCGTCTTCAGCTGCGTTTCCACAAGGTTTATGCTAACGAGCAAAGGTAATGTATCGGTGATGACGCGGAAAAGCACAAACGTTAAGTATTCGAAAATTTCGAACTTCCTCTTTCTGGTGCGACAACAAATAAACTTAGATATTATGTTCTATTATGTTCTATAACACCCATTTTTACAGTGAAATTAACACTTTCACGACCGTTATGTATTCGGCTCTGCTCAACCCTTGGAGCCGCTCTATTATCTTGAACTGATGTAAATAATGTAAATACATATGCACAGTGACTAGTATGAAGCGATTACAGACAATTTTTATACGTTAAATGTTCACCTAAGTATTAGATCGTGTAATATGAAATGTTGAATGTATACCAAAATATACCGAAAGTTCGGGAGGTTGAGCTCTACCTACGCTCAGAGAAGCATTGAATTCTTACCCATAGAGCAGATGTTCAAACGCCGGCTCCGGAGCCAAAGTGGAGAGCGAGAATTTCCCCCTCTCCAGATGCTCGCCGCTCGACTGTCAGCGCGAGGTGCAGTGCGGGGAAAAGAGCCGCCGATCCCTACTACCGAAGTCTCGTGTTCCTCCCTTGCACCTCACTAACAAGTGAAAAGCCTGATCGAACAGTGAAAGAGTATAGAGTAACCCGAAACTGTTCTTACGACCTTTGTATTAAACTGGATGATCTGTTTATAAACATAACTATTTCTTTGCACGGTAGTCGGAGCGTATGTCGTGACTAGTGTGGGGAGCGCTGAGAGGGATATGATATCTCGCGCGACGTCGGAGAAAGGGAAGGCTCCTAGCGTTACTCCCCAGGCGTTGGACATGTCTGCCATAGAGGGTAAGTAAAGAGGGGAGTTTTCCAATAAGTGTTTTCGTGTAAGTAAATTCGCAACTCATTTCAAACGATTTTTCATACTGCACTAACAGTGAGCTTTTTCAAAGCTCCAAAATGATCAATTACAGTTCAAATAAAATCGTTAACATCATTCTTGTGCTTGGTGAAGCTGGACGAGAAAGTTTGGAATCATTAAATACTACGGGAGTGACGAACCGTGGGGTTCTTATCTTCACTGACACGCGCGCGCACGCACACCAGAGGTGTAAATCCGACCGTGTAACCTCCACGCGATATACTTTAAATAATGTTAATGCCGGCGGTACTGTAAACTTCAAGTCACATAACTCGAAAAGTGCTTAATGAAAAAATACTTTATCATAGTGTTTTGAAAAACTCTCGAGATAAGCTATGCAATAAAAAATGGAGGTTTCTATTTAAAAAATTGAGGATGACCTTTACGTGATCTTTAAACAACTATTCAAGTGCAAACCAATGGCACTATCTTATATCATCTTGGAAGTCATAAAACTGTACGAAACATTTTTTTCTATATATGTGTATAGGACATGCCGTAGAGCTACAAATGTGCATTCGCCTTAAAGAGTTCGACGCAACGGAGGCCATATTGAACATGTCATACCGTGAAATTTTCAAGAATACTACATTTTGTACTTAACATTGTAATCTTATTCGATGTAAAATAAAGTTGTAATTAAAAATTAAAATGTGTCAACTATTCGTGTGCCATTTTGTATAAATATCTCAAAAATATTGCATATTTACAAAACATTGTTTAATCAATAAAATAATTAACATCATTCGATGAAGGGTTGACTTTATCAAAACTTATATCCCCTGAATATTATTTAAAAATTTCAAAATTCAAAGAAAAACAGTAAATACATCAACTCGATAATTGCTCTATCTATTCGATCATTTACCTGAGTAAGAAATAGCGGCGAGTCTCAAAAGAAATTTGCACATTGAATCGCGAATACTGATTAATCAGATAATGGAGCAGAAATTTCCAAGTTATACGACTTTATGGAACAATCCCATGAAAATCGTCGGCCCGTTTCAGCTTCCAGGTTCCAGATTCCAGATTGTTCGTGCGCTACGCGCGGCGTAATGTGATTACATTATGCTAATCTGCGGTGGGATATTTCACGGACAAACTAATTATCGCGGTATAGCGCGCGGCGTAATACTTGTGCATTATAACAGGATCTTTCCTGGTTGAAAGAGAGCGGAGCTCTAATTTCTTGCGATCGAGGCTCCGTTTTACGATTACGACCAAGTGCGTGTATTTCTTCACGCTTGGAATACGTACAAATCGAATTTGCATAGTCGAGTTTATGACAGCTATTTGATAATCCACAAATTCCTTTAGATTTAAAGCGAGTAAAATTTGATATAACACCTTTCAAGTATATTAATAGTCTTTTCAATTCTATCTTTCCGTCGTATAAACTAGCCTTGGTTATCAAGTTTCTAACCAGACACTGATACAAACGTTTATTCTATTACCTTCCCATTGCCTCATTTTCGTGCACAGGTGTGCAATAACCAGGTGCTATCTATCACGTGGACAATGGCGGAAAAGGATTTATTTATTGGACGCTGCTGATTGAGTAGAAAAGAAATTTTGCGTGGTCCATAAGGTATTTTCGTCGCGGTCGTTTGCGTAGGACGAACTATGCGATTGAAACAAAACGTCAATCAAAGAAAGTCAAGGGTCGGATTACAGGAATGAAAACGAATTATGTAAGGACATATGCTGAAAAGATTAACTATTTATTGTAAGTAAATTTTATAATATTTCAAAATCAAAATTATTAAAAAGGAGCGTAAAGAGCCAAAAAGCAAGATGATCGTGCAATAATTTATTACTTAATTTACATAATCATAAACGTTTTTAAGTCATCATAAACGTCATTAAGATTTTGACCATCATTTAAGATGGATTTAAGTGCTTCTCTTCTATCTTACTATTGAGGGGTCGTTCTTTTCGCCTACACTATGATTTTACCACAATCTTAATGTCGTTTGATTTCGAACGTTACGGCTGTTCTTCTATAGATTTTTCCGATAAACTGTAACATGTTCTCACTTCTTTATAATTAATGCGTTGCGCCTTTTTGTCATTTTTATTATTTATATTGATAAGGGCTTGATGACAAGCCGAAACGTTTATGATTATGTAAATTAAGTAATAAATTATTGCACGATCATCTTGCTTTTTGGCTCTTTACGCTCCTTTTTAATAATTTTGATTTTGAAAATCTTATGAGCCTTATATCATTTTAATTTTTATAATATTTCAACTATTTAAAAATAGAAAAGATCGTGTGTTAGCAAATTTAATAAGTTGATGATTGACAAAACGATCAAGCAATGATTAATAGATTAGATTAATGTCTAATAGATTAAATCAGTGGTTTTTCCAAAGTGTGCGCCGCGACACCCCGGGACGCCGCAAGTTGTTCCCAGGGGCGCCGCAAGATATTCGAAAATTGAGTAAGGAGGAGGATAAAAAGCAAGTATTGTGCAAAAATCAACATGCAATATGAAATAAGGGTACCTGTCTCCAGTTTGATTCCAAAATTTGAGAAACTGTGTGATAAAGAACAGGTTGTGTGATGAACCATATCCCACTAGTAATTATGATTAAATACTTATATAGTACGATAATAATTATTAAAAAAGAAAACAAATATATAATTCTTTTATGAATTTAAACAATATGATTTATTATTTTTTTACCTATTGACCTAACCACATGAACCACATGAAAAATGTAATTGTTCAGTATTCTCTGACTTAAAGCGCTGTAAAAAAATTCTTGTACACTAAGGGCGCCGTGAAACGAAAAAGTTTGGGAACCACTCGATTAGATTCAACATACACATACACATACACACGCGCGCGCGCGCGCGCGACAATAATTCGCGAAATTCAAAAAGATCCCTTCACTTCTGTATCAAAATTGGCATCAATATAATGCAGTTAAAAAAAAAGTTTATTCTGAATTATGCTGAAGATCACTAAGATAACGGTTTTAATGCACGAGTTCCAAGGAGAAAACCGTACATCAGCAAAAAAAAAAATACTACATCTAAATTTTGCTAAACAGTACATTAAATAAAGACAATTCTTTTTAGAATACAGTATTATTTTCTGACGAAAGTGAATTTTTGGCAGTAATGGACGTAAAATTATATAGAGAAAACAAAATACACAATTACAACCGAAAAATCTACGGCCAACAATAAAACAGAATGGTGGATCTGTGGGATGGTGTGGGATTGCATGGCAGCTAGTGGAGTCAAAAATCTTGTGTTTATCGGTGGAATCTTAGATAAAATAAAGTATTTAAAAATTCTATAAGAAAATTTAAAAGAGAGTGTATCAAAATTGGGTTTACTTTCAACACGACAACGAAACACACGGCAAAAGTTGTCAAAGAATGGATATTACATAACACCCCACACACATTGCCACATCCACCACAAAGTTCCAACTTAAATCCCATAGAGTATTTATGGGATGAGGTGGAAAGAAGAATAAGAAATACGGTTATTACATCGAAAGAAGCGTTAAAACGGAATATTATTGAAGTATGGCAGTCTATAGACGTAAATGTTACATCAGAGTTAGTGCATTCAATGGAAAATTGTCTTAGGGCAGCAAAAGGTGGAGCTTCATACCGAAACTTTGAATTTTCCAATTAATGGTGACTTAAATTAATATAAAATGTATCGTTCGAATACTTTTGTGACCCACCGATGGTACGTGTTTGTAATAAATATACTATAAATACCTATATATGGTAGAATTATTTTCTAATTTTACTGATATAATTTTAAGACTTACCCCTCGCTATGTACCATATTGTTTTAAACACTTCAGTTTAACATACATATTTATTTGTTAAAAGTTGAAAATATAAGCGTTCGAATACTTTTGTGTATGTATGTAGATGATTTAGAAATGAAATAATTAGTGTTACGCACGATAGATGCAACGCGCAGGTTATCACGTGCATGCGTGATATTCATTAAAATGGCCAATGATAGGCCAGCTACCAAAGCAAGAAGAGACAGGGACACGAAAGATAACGTAGAGCGTTCAACTTTTCTCCATGCAGGCAAATAAGAGATGGAGAAAGAAAAGAGGAAGAAGATAAAGAGAAACAAAAGTAAAAGAAAAATGGTAGACACTACCACAAAGAGAGAATGGCACGAGATGGCAGATAAAATCTAGATTTATGAAATACAGTATCCTTTTATGGTTTACAGTTAATTAGTTATTTCTATATACATTAATTTTTTTAAAAGATTCAAATATAAATTATAATATATATATATATATATATATATATATGTAACATATATAATATACATAGGATGTCCCATTTTAATTGCCCACCTCAAATATCTTGTAAATGACGCATTTTCGTGGAAAATGTTTCAGATAAAATTTATTTGGTCCTGAGGGACTATAAAAAAACTGTTGGAAACCTCAACTGGAAACCTTTTTTATAGCATATTTTTGTAGCCGACGTCGAAATGTTTTAGAAACACTGATTACAAACTTTTTTTCGATGAGAACTCCCTGAATTATGAGTCATCAAAGTTTAAGTATCGCTGGCATTAGCATTGTATCACATACACATACGCGCGCGCGCCCACACACACAATAAAACAAATTTTATATTAGTATATTAGTACACAATTTTAGTATATTTAATATTTGTGTATTATAATTGTGTATTATAATGTAATATTAGTATATTTAACAGTATTTAATATATTTATGGCAACTATACACGTAAATATAGCATAATGTAGTGAGAACAATACCCACATAGCAAAGATCTCCCCAGGACATCCCAATTTGATCGAAATAGTCCCAGTTTGATCCAGAACAAAACGTTATCCGTAGGATTACCTGAGGATATCCCGTGTAGCATGTCCTGTGGATATCTTATGTACGATCTCCGCAGGACATCCCATTTTGATCAAAATGATTCGAATGATACAGATCGATAATAAATAGTTATTCGTAGGATTTCCTAAAGATATTTCTAGCACAAAAAATATACGTACATTAAAATTGCTGTTTCTTCAAATTTAGCAAAAGATTTCTTACATAAATATTTTTTAGTAAGACATTTTTTTGCTTAATTTGAACAGAGAACAAATTTAATTTTGTGTGCATGCGTAAACACACATATAACATACAAATATAATTTTAATCCGTCCATTTGTTAAGAGCAAAGTACAAGTATATATAGAGAAAATATTTATTTCTATTATATGACGATACTAGAACTTGGTCATCGAGTTCTTGGTTCGAGAAGCCAGTATATACAGTGATGGAAGAAAGTTCCGTAATGGTCAAATATCTTGGAAAATAATGATTATGGAAGAAAATGTTCAATACAAAAGTTTTAGTATATCAAATGGTCTATTATATGGTTATATTGAAATGACCTTCATGTGACCTTGAAAGACACCGCGAAGGTCAACTTTGAAATCTTAAATAGAATCTCCTATTTTCTATTACATATTCTTAAAGCTGGTGTTAAGACGTTTCCGAAACAATATAATAAAATTATTTTTTATTAAGTACTTTTCGAGTTATGAGGCTTGAAAGTTACAGCATTTTGACATAAAATACAAAATATCTTGTAAAACATTCAATTTTCAGAAATCTTTCAGAAGAAAAAATATGTAATTTGCAACATGCAGCTGCATATTTTTTTAAAAGCAACAATGTGTTTTCTTTATATCAATTGATTCGTCTCATTATTTTATGCATAAAAGTATTAAGGTAAGATTCCTGAAAATTGAATGTTTTACAAGATATTTTGTATTTTATGTCAAAATGCTGTAACTTTCAAGCCTCATAACTCGAAAAGTATTTAATAAAAAATAACTTCATTATAGTGTTTCGGAAACGTCTTGACACCAGCTTTAAGAATATGTAATAGAAAATAGGAGTTTCCATTTAAGATTTCAAAGTTGACCTTTGCGGTGTCCTTCAAGGTCACATGAAGGTCATTTCAATATAACCATATAATAGACCACTTAATATATTAAAACTTTTGTATTAAACATTTTCTTCCATAATCATTAATTTCCAAGATATTTGACCGTTACGGAACTTTCTCCCATTACTGTATAAGATTACCGCTTTTTGATTACCTAACCTTTCTCGAATCGACAACTCGAATCAAATTCTAGTGTCGTAGATCGGTGAACATTGAGATTAACGCAGACAGTGAAGTGTGAGTTTTGTGCTATGATTCTCCCTTAAAAAACGGAAAAAGGCGCATAAGCGATAATATAAGGCGTCAGGAACTATTAAATTGACAGATAATTATTAAAATCTAAAATTATTATATCATATGCAGGTCATCTTTCTATATATATCATAAATAAGGTTATGTTTGAGAGATGTTGGTTAGTAGAACACCGCTACTACAATTTTTATTTATATATTTTATATTAATTTTTGTGCTATATATATATTTATAGCACAATTTTATATATATATATATATATATATATATATATATATATATATATATATATATACATATATATATATATATATATATATATATATGTATATAATTTTTACAAATAAGTTAGTTTTACGTATGTAATATTATGTATATGTATAGTATAGTGAAAATAGGATTCAATATTATTGTTTTAAATTATATTGCAGGAAGAGTTTGCTTATTTACAGTAAAAAAAAAGACTATAGATACTAATTGTGGCGGCTCACCGCCACACAGCTGTACTGAAGCGGCATAATACGCCGCGGCGCCGCTACGCGCTGCAGGCCTTCTACCAGTTATAAGCTTGCGGACCCACCGCCAGGTTGCGCAGGCGGTGAAGAGCTTTCTCGCAATCAAACTTCGATCGACGAGATATAAAAGAGCTGCTCCGCAGATCTTTCCTCACTCACTCGCTTCAAGGCGAGCTCTCACTAAGAGCCCTTGAACGGAGTCACAGCTCTGCTTCGAAGAGCGCAACCAGCAAGTCTTCTCGACTTTTCACAGTGCCTGGGAAGGCACGGAAGCGAGAGACTCAGTCTCAGCTCCGACCGCACACCTCACGTAGGATGTACAGCTACGGTCAGCTGACGCACCAGCATCGCCGTCGCCACCACAGACTCTACAGCGGAAAATAATTCCCTTAGAGTTCTGTGCCCGGTTGACTCGGTCCCCACGTGACACTCACGTTCCAGGGGACATCCGAATGCGAAGGCCTCTCCCGCCTCGGTTCGCAGACTCACTTGCGCCTTCGAGAGCCGGACGGTCGCAGCGCATGGCACAACGGAGACATACTCCACCGCAACGCAAACCTCGCCGCCGGGATGCAACATGCACCCTCGCATGAATCGTCCTGTTAAGGACCCGATTCCAACCACGCAGACGCGGCCGGTAATATATTACCGCGCCCGTCACCTTTCATTCAAAACTCGCGGCCTTACACTCTGCCGCAAATGCGCCGCTGGCGCACTCAAGTTACACACACACCTGTACATACATACAAAGTCTCTCTGACAAAGAAATAAACACATTTCTACACAATTGACTCTATCTCACTTCTCACTAGTCGAACACAATCCATTGGGCAATACGTCCTATACTAATATTTAAGTCATCATTAATTATTGCGTAAACAAGGTAACATAATATTCTTAACTTATGGCATAAACAAGGTAACATAATACATGCATCTTTAAGAATAACTAGTTCTTTGAAAAATGACAAGAATCATGTATATGTAGGAAATATAAATGTTTGTTTTGTTAATAAATTTAGTGAATGTAAGTTTAGTGAATATATACTACGTATATATATATATATATATATATATATATACCCACACATACAAATACATAAACAAACATTTAAACACATTAAACACATAGATATTTACACTAATAAATCTATACATAATGCATATACATATAATACATACATTAGATTTAGTTATTAAATTATAAAAATTAGATTAACTTTCCATCTAATTCATTAAACATCTGGTTTAAAAAAATTAAAAATATATTGAGGGGTATATGTTTATATTTATGTTATATAAATGTTTATACGTATTTGTAGGTACAGTTCAATTAAAATACCCGCAAGCTACTGAGCACGAAATTTCGGAACCAATTAAATCATGACTTCGTCATGCAATTGAAAAAATAAAAAAACTGAATGCTGCACAATAAAATATTTAATACTTTTTTTTTATATTTTGTTCATGTGTATAAATTATACATAATATTAGCAATTTTATGTATAAAATATTATGTATGTAATATTATTCATATTAAGTTATAATATTTAGTAATATCAAGTTTATTAATTTATATCTAACACTGTGACTAGTGCAATTTTGAAATGTACAAGACGTATCTTTAGTTTTCGTTTTTATATATACAAATTTTATTTTTATTGTGACTATTTTTACATTATATAGTAAATAAAAAATTTAAAAAAAATTACATATTTTATAATAAAATGTGCTTCAAATGTACTATTATTTATATTACTTATACGTACTTTACCTTTTTTGAAATGTGTCTATTCTTAAAATAATGTAATATATTAGAAGCTTTTATTTTTAGAAATTTTGCTAATAATCTTTCCTTTATGCTCATAAAGATACTTACATGTCAAATGTCTATATAAAATATTTGAAAAAAATATGTATTTTGAAAAAATGTTTCAAAAATTCTTTAGTTTTAAAGGAGTAATAAAAAATAGTAATAAAACAATATCTTGATAGTGGTGTCATTAAAGTGAGATTGTCGTAAATTTTTAAAATATAAATAATAATTAATATGAAACTTTTCGAGAGAGAAAGAGAGTGACGTTACTTATTAAGATTACTGTTTTATTGCTTCCTTAACTTAAAACTAAACAATTTCTGTTTAAATCTTTTAAAAAAATATATTTTTTAAAGGCATTTTAAATAAACATTTAAAATAGATATTTTTCTGGGTGGTATTTATAGTCCAATTTTATATTTAGAATCGTCTTATGATTTCACTCAACTAATGAAATAATGTTGCGCAACCATTTTGTTGATTGAATGAGGTTTTAAAATGATTTCGAATATAAGATCGGATTATTAACACCATCCTATATTCAATAATTTTATTTGGATTTTATCTGGATAAAAAAAAATATCCAGGGGACATTGTTGGGATCTAATTTAATCATATGTAGGATATCCCAGGGATATCCCAGGGATTTATTTTTGGATGTCCTACGGATATCTGAAAAGCGGACATTCGGATATCCCACGGATGCCCTACGGATATCCTACGGCTTTGTACAGACATCCCAGGGATATCTGAAAAT
The DNA here is from genome assembly GCF_040581485.1 of Linepithema humile. Lineage (NCBI taxonomy): Eukaryota > Metazoa > Arthropoda > Insecta > Hymenoptera > Formicidae > Linepithema > Linepithema humile. The sequence goes on from NC_090132.1 coordinate 14,024,942, forward strand.
CCTTTACATTACATCCCACGGACATCCGTAGGATGAAATTTTGCTATGTGGGTATTTTGTCGGTCACAGCGCTGGTGCACGGGATGGTAATCAAACCGCTTCATATGTTTGTAAGTGACTCAGTCATGAAGACGGAGTATTGGGATCTTTTGAAGGGGGAAATCCGTAAAAAACGCTTCACCGTAGGTGCTGTGACCTGGGTGTGGCGCGCGCGCTCTGCACGTCCGACGTGTGGAGACAGGGCCGGTTCTAGGCAAATGCGAAGCAAGCGAGCGCTTAGATCAGCACATTGCCAACCTTTTTCTCACGGATACCGTTTCCTTGTCATGATTAAGCAAGTACCACCCAAAGATATTTTTATTTCATTAGTTACAATGTTTCTGTTCGTGTCTTTCGTCGAGATCTTGGACAGAGAAAAATGATTCGAAACGTATACATGATTAAAAGAAAAAAAGAAGATTTTTCAGTGCTAAAATTTCCTTTGTTCGGAGAAATGGCTAATCTGAAACCTGCACTGTGATCTCATGTCCGGGTCACGTAGAAAGCACATAACGCCTTGGTTAGATACTCTCATACTATGGGAAATACGATCAAGTTTTACGTAATTAGAGTATACCTTACGCTCCGTTTTCATCTCTTGGCTGGGAATCGAGGACGAGAAATTTCAATCGTCTGTTATTCTATTAAATTTCCACTCGTCACCTTATCAATTTAATTATTTTTCACGATTAAAATATTGTTACAATTTAAAGCAATAATATTGTGTAAAAAAATTATTTTAATGAATAAAAATTTCTTGTTTATACATGTTAATATCACAGCACACATGTTCAAAATACATCCAAAGGATACCCAGAGAACATCCTGTCGTTCCAAAAACATCTTCGGGATATTCTTTGGACATTTTTTGAATATGCTGTGCTGTCTGGTATATGTGCACATGTATAAGTACCCCTGTTTTTAAACAATTTTTGTATATATTTTCTTTAATACTTGAACAATTAAGGAATGTTTTTATGAGCGATGATATAATGGCGATACAGTAATATACAGAGCGTTAAAAAAAAAGTCACATATTTGAGAGCAGACAGTATTGATCAAAACATGAAGAAAAAACTAATTAACATGGGTCCTACAATTAATATCTTTCAAGATATTAGATACAGGCTATCTTTCTATTTGAGCTTTTTCTCCTTTTCTTATTGGTCGTGTCACCTCTACAATACAGTAAACAAAAGAATACTTACTAGTTTTGCAGTCAGCATTATAGGAGGTGCTCTATGTTCCCATTCATTGTCACGCATTTTTCAGCCCTACGTCTCAGAGAAACTGCACACTCTAACAAAATTTCATTGCTCTCTCTCCTTAATATAACCTCATACTGATTCCTACAAATCCAATGTTATTATAATCCAATGTTACTATAGCAATCCTAGAAAATACTCTTTTGTTTACTGCATTGTAGAGATAACACAACCAATAAGAAAAGAACAAAAAGGTCAAATAGAAAGATAGTCTGTATCTTCAAGGATATTAATTGTAGGACCCATGTTAGTTAGAACCCATGTAAATAGACTTTTTTTTCTTGTTTTGATCAATACTACCTGCTCTCAAAATATGTGATCTTTTCTTTTAACATCTTGTATGATATAATATGGAGTAACGAAAGAATGCGTGTGTGCGCGCGCGCGCGCGTGTGCTGTGTCTGGAAAATCATAGAAGTGGAAATCTGTCGACGAAAATAATCGATGACGACGGTAAATTTAATATACTCGTCTGCTCGGATATAACGAAGACGTCAGAAATGCACGTCAACTATACGAACTAATTTTAGTATTCATGATACTCGACATCATAACACTATTTTGTATCTTTATAGGTCCAGTGAATTATTTTGAACGTCATTACACAACATCATTAAGGTACAGTCCGATTTTTTCCTCTATTCCTGTATTCCGTACGCACACCTCCTATACAGCATAAAACATCCTCAGGATATCCTCAGGACATCGAGGATATTTCGGTGTCCCAAGGATGTTCTGAGGACATCGAGATCTCCCCAAGATGTCCTAAGGATATGTAGGATATTTTGTGCTGTATGGGCTTTGTTCTCCCTCTTTCTTTTTCCGACATTTCAAGAAAATGCAGATCGTAATTTCAAAGAACGAGTGTCATACGATTATCTTACCAGAATTCTCTCCAACATGTCCAAAACGCGAAAGTTTTCTCAGTACTAGATTCTTATGTAAATTGCGACGTCGACGCGAGATATAAGAAATTTATTTTCAATAGTGCAGTAGATATCGACGGAAATTATTTCGAAAAAAGGATTGAGCTACACAAATCGTTGTAAATATCTTTTCCGTTGGAATAAATGTTAATATATTTGGAGTAACAGAAAGTCTATATTACGAATTACAAGGCTCGCCATATTATTTCGAATCTCCATAGCTTATGTCACTTACGATATTCTCGGGATGACTACTCTCGACAGCGATTTCTGAGGAATTCTCTGTGCTCGCGGTAAAACGCTTGTTTGGTAACGATTCCCGGTGACTTTATTTTAGTTTTGGCTCCTAGAAGCATTCTAGATGCATTTTAGACGCTTTCTCTTTCTATTAGCCAGCACGATTTTATATTATATTATACATTCGTATAAATACTCGAGCAAGTAATATTTCAGATAAAGACTCTCGATTTCTCGGTGGAATCGACGATTGTGTATCCATACAATCCATACAAGTCCCCCTCCTCGAATATAACGTGGTGTTATACGCTTTGCTCATAGACGGTTTCACGGCTGATTTATCGCCTCGACTTCTTGGTAATTGTTTGGGGCGTGGCAGCCGGGCGCAGGCTGTGTGTTACCGACATTATGGCAATCTCCCATGTATGAATGCCAATTTATCGATATACATCTCCCAGATTTTTTTCGACAACTGCGTCGTCGTCATACAGTTCGCGCGCTTAGGATCTTTTTATGTCAAACTATAATACCGGTAAATTAAATCTCTCGTGTGTCTGTTCTATACAAAAAGAAGGCACGGATAGTCGCGATAGCGATAGTGTGCCAGTATTTCCTTCTAAACCTTTCATATAAAAATTTTGAGAAACAAACATCCAATTGTTTGATGTTACATCTGGTGATTATTTGACATTTAATTGTTTAATGTTAATATTTATCGCATTGGAAGGAACAGCGATAGTTAATGCTACACATCTATAAAGATAATTTTAATATTTAAAAATTTTTGTACTTTTAATTATACTCAGATTATATAAACATATATATATTTTCTTTACGTGAAAGAAATGCAGTAAAATACATTGCGACATTACACACAGTGTTACGACAGCATCAGTGAGGTTGCTTAACATTAACCGACTTATGTTAAGACTTTTACAATGTGTCACAAATGCCCCGTCGTCAGTTGCGAAGAATGATAATTATTAATTGGAAAGTGTTATTTCCAGTTATTTCTGGTAAGACAAAACATTTGCGACGCATTATAAAATGGCCCTAACAGTATAGAAAAAACCAGTTCGCACAACATGACGCTAAATTCATATAGGTCGCATTTCTAAGCACTTTTCACATACGTACGATGTAAACGAGCGAAACGGTACTATTATATGCACAAGTCTGTCAGGCAGGTAAACTTTAACGTGAACGTAGATTTCCACGGTGATGTTAACATTTTGATCTGATCGTGCTGATTTATACATAGGGTTACCATATGACCTGCATGAAAAATCAGGACACCTACGAAATGCTAACCTAACCTTACTTAACTTAACTCAAGCGGCTTAAGTTGAATACTAAGACAATAAACAATACACGTTTTAAGACATTACATTTTATTATTGTTGCTAGTACTTTGGTACTTTTCGGAGCTACTGATTTTTCGTAGTATTTCTATATTTTCCGGTCGTAACAAATATTTATAGATATCTGCACAGGACAAGTTTTTAAGATTAAACTGAACAGTAACAATATGTCGTACAGTTTCTACTGACAGTCGATTACGCTCATCGCTCCATTGAGTATTAATAAGTGAAAATATCCGTTCACAATTCGCGTTATGGCCTGGTATCGCGAAAAAATACTGTGCAATTTTTAATATTTCTGAATACGATTCAGTGTTAGAGTTTGCACAGAAAAAGTTGCATATCTTCGAATTACAGCATTGTTTAAAGAATTCTTCATCGTTCTCTCTTTGATTCAAAAATTTCTTAAGATTTACGAATTGATTGAAAGTTTTTGAATCGTCAAGAACGATATTTTTGGACGCCAGAAATATGATGGTTTCTTCTACATATTTATAATCCAGCACAACTTTCTGTTTGAAATTCAACCATTTGAACACCTAAAGCATAAAAATTATACAATTTTGTAACCAATAAAAAAATTCAGAAAGAAGAAATTTTGAAAAAATTAAATGTATTTATCTCAAACTCGGAAAACAACTCACTCCACTTTCGCAAATACTCTTCCGTTACTTCGTATACTGACAGTGCCCTTGCTGCAAAATTGTCACAGCTACTGCCTTTCCCATCTTTTTTTAATTTCGAAAATACAAGCTTGATGCTCAATGGCAAAAATTTGGAATCTATCCTTTCGCGTAATGATTCAACAGTGTCTCCAATAATAGCCATTATTTCCAATATGCTGTTGTTTTCTTTCTCAATGTCCTTAATTTTTTCATAGAAAAGTGACATTATAGAATGTATAAAGTACAGATAGCATTCGCTGAAGTCATCGAGAAAGAAAGCTTCGAGTATTTTTAGCGATTTGTTTTGGGATAAAAAATAGGATTTTAAGGCCGGAAACATTTGCAAAATTCGATGAACAGCAGGCAGCAGGCTCAGCCATCGCGTCTTGCTGTGGTATAATAGGTTACGATAAGTGACTTCGACAAAGTCGCAGAATTCTTTTAATTCATTTGTTCTGACCGTGTAAATTGAAAAAAAATTGAAGATCTTGAGAACTAGGGCATCAATATCGAACAGGCCAAATTGATCGAGACCGTGATGAATCGCATTATGGAGAATATGCGCCGAACAACCAATTCCGACGAGTTCAGAATTTACACGATTTTTTAGTAAGTAAAAAATATTCTGTTCACCCTTACGATTCAAACCACCAAAGTTGGTATTTGTATTATCGCCAGAAAATGCAATAATTTTTTTATTTAAATTGTGTTTTGTGATAACACCTTCGATCAAACTTGTGACTGTCTCAGCTGTTTCGTTGTTGATTTCTTGCAAGTCTAACATACGTACTTGAATTCCTCCCTGAATATGATCAAAGTACTGGACAACAATAGGGAATAATTTTTTATTGCCGTGATTACTGCTGTCCGTACTTATACTCACAAATGAAATATTCTTAAGGTCATTAGAAACCATGAGTATACAGTGGGGTGATAATACACCGTTTATAATTGCTTCAGTTTTTGTACGGGCGCACGATATTTTTTTGGCAATATCAGAGTCGTCGAAAAGGGTACGCAAGAGAGTTGAAGTGCAGTCCATTGATTTAAAGCTGTTATGATGTTTCACGATATGAAATGCTAACGTTCCTTCTGCCGCTGATATTTTTAAAGCAAGGGGTGTCGATTTATGCACAACAAAGTTTGTCATTGATTTAGATGTTGATGCATCTCGAATGTTCCTAGCATGCTTCGGTGTATTAATGTGCTTTTCCAGATCGGTTGATCCTAAAAACGAACGAAAAATAATGAACAGGAAGCTATTATATTAGTAACAAAGCGACGTAATTCATGCGATGTGCACCTGACAATATAGAGCTGATCCGTGTGTCGGTGCAACGCATGTTTTTTCTCTCCCAGAGGAAAAAGTTGAGTATCGCGAGGAAATTCTCTTAAATTCAGTGTATTGTTCAATTATTAATTATGTCTGGTTAAAATAATATAGTTATACATAGAATTAATAAATACCAACCACTATTCGCTATTGAAACATATGAATCACAAATTTGACATTTTGCTTCAAACTCACTTCGACTTTTACCGAAACAAGGGTACTTCCGGCGTAAGTCGTCGGTGAAATGACATTTTCTTTTTGGCGGCATCTCGATTTGTCAGTTTTTTCTAAACTTTTTACGAACCAACGAAAAAATATATATTTTAATTTCGCGGATGACGGACTGCATGGATTTTTTTTTTTATTGTGTATTTAATGTGCCGTCAACCATGTGATGTTTAGTTGGTTTATTGACACCGACAGGGACATGCACTGGGACAACAGGCAAGGTTATGTAACAAAGTACGACACGAATCAAATCCGCAACTCGCAAGAGTCGCAAACAATTAATGCGGAGAACGCGCCGCGCATCACGCGCGTGTTTCGAATTGATGAGCATGGTGTTTTCAAGAAAAGTGATTTTGGCAAAGTCGCACAATTTCATTAATGCATTCGTTCTGACCGTAAATTGCAAAAACATTAAAGATCTTGAAGAACTTATTTGGCGCTTTGGTTTTTCTCTCTCTGAACACACTCACCTGCCCATAAAGCATAGCAGACAAAACGTAAGTTTGCCTATCGGCGATAAATCAGGACATTTCACCTATTTTAAAAAATAAATCAGGACGCTTTCAAAATCATCCAAAATCAGGACATGTCCTGCTAAATCAGGACGGATGGTAAGCCTATTTATACATATACATAGATATTAAGTAAAGAGAGCATATCCCAGTTATATGCGTTACAGATAACTGAATTGCGTGTTGCATCCATCTTATATATGGCGCGATCTTTCCAATGATTACGTTGTGAAGCATTTTAGAGAGGTTCAGAAATGCCAATGCCATGCATCCAACCATTTAGCCATGGTGCGCGCATTATGCGAACAGAAAGAAAAACAGAAAAAATAAAGAAAAAAAGAAGTTCACGCAGCTTTCGACATCTTTATAATATGATATATTTTAGTATATATTAGCATAAGTATTTTAAAGCAATTTAGCGATGGTATTATTTAGATTGTATATATATATATAAAATATATATACAAATTTTTAGAAAATAATAAAAACAAATTAAATTAATTAAAAATTTACTACATTTACTACATCAATATCTGTGACGAATGCATTCTCTGATCCTTCTTCTCTATTCAGCGAAAATATTCAATATCTCTATTGCTTTGTTTACGATTAATATGTAGAGAAATATTGCATTTCTATGCTAGAACTTTGTATCTTAAGTATAGTGAAAGAATTCTCGCACGTTCAATAATAAAAAATGTAGATAATTTTCACCGGAAGTTGTAAATCTTTCCGTGTAGTTATGACTAATATCCGGTCGTTGAATATAAATAATAATTACATCGTACATTAGTGAACAACAAAAATTAAAAGTTCCTAATACTAATATTAACGGTCTTCCGACAATTGAGCAAACGGACCATTAGTTTTTTCTCATGTCCGGTTAGTAGGCTCCGTTAAATAGAGCGACACTGTTATTGTGAAATTAAGGTATGCACTTATTGTTAGACCTTAATAAGTTTCCGTTGTTTCAAAATAATACTATATTATTAAGTAACACACGTTCAAGTATTCTGCGTATTAAAGATCCAGAAATCTCTCTCTCTCTCTCTCTCTCTCTCTCTCTCTCTCTCTCTCTCTCTCTCTCTCTCTCTCTCTCTCTCTCTCTCTCTCTCTCTCTCTCTCTCTCTCTCTCTCTCTCTCTCTCTCTCTCTCTCTCTCTCTCTCTCTCTCTCTCTCTCTCTCTCTCTCTCTCTCTCTCTCTCTCTCTCTCTCTCTCTCTCTCTCTCTCTCTCTCTCTGTAAGAAATATTTCCCTATTTTTACGCAAAAAAAGACTTGAGAAAGATCTGCGGAGTAACGGCTTGAAAAAGAAAATAAATACATAAAAATATAAAATTATAAATATATAATAATTAAGGAAAAAGAAGAAAAGTAGAGAAAAATTAAATCACATAACTTATGAAAATAAAACTAAATGTTTAACGCGCGCTGTTTAAAACTGCACATAAACCGCATCTTGCGTAAAACACAAGTAACAGTGTCTAAACCAAAGAATGCATTTTTCGACTGAAGCGAGACAAAATTTCAGTCAAGTTTCTCTGTGGAATGACGTATTCGCTATATAGAGAATGGGATTCTGTGCTAGAAAGAGCCAATTATTGACCGTCGCCGTACACGTATGCAGTACATGTGCAAAATGCAGCTTTCTTGTAAATATATGTCACTTGTGTGAAAAAAATACAATAAACAAATTTGGAATCTTGCAAGTGAAGTAAGCGTGTAACCGCGCCGTACAGAGCCAGGATGCAAATACACTCTTTGATCTAGCGTTGCCGGGATATCTGAAAATGAGATATGTTGTTTCTCTTCGCCGTGAGAAAAGAGAGAGAAAGAGAAAGAGTGAAAGGAAGAAAAAAAGAGTGCGCGAATGAGCGAGAGAGAACGTGGGTGTGGTCCGAGGATATCGACAGCCGTGCGCAAGCTGTGTGCATCGCGCGACTTCTGCGCTTCGTAACCTCTATACCGAGTCTGAGGCATGCCGCGCCACACTTACGTCGAACCATCGCGAATCCTCTCGCTTCATCCTAGACCATAACGGTCCGCGCCCCGTGTATCCTTTACCCGCTCGGTCTCCCTCCTCTCTTACTCGCTCACTCCTGCATCTGGAATCTCGCTTACTCTGCTCACTATGGGCAGAAGCACGTCTGCGAGGATCGCAGCTAATAAACTAACTGATAGTACTCTTAGCGATTCTCGCGATGTAAAGGAGATTTTGAGCGACTGCGAATAAAATATAATCAGATGACCGTGTTATTGAATAAACATTTAGCCCGCGTCATTTACATAAAAGACATAAAAGAAAGATTGAATTAATTTTATACTTATTTTTTGTGCAAAACTTTATCTTGAGAGAAATTAAAACAAATCTTATAAAATAATAAATTAAAATTTCATAGAAAAATATGTGATGTTTATGCGACAGTAAAACTCTTTGTCTTGATGTGAATAACAATTACTCTCACGTTTCATTGCATTTACTCGTATTGCAATACTCGTACTCTCTGCGTTCAATATACGTTTGAAAATGTCTTGGTCATTTCACATGAAGCTTACTTTATCTAACATTGTGTTATAACGCATAAAATAGCACGCGAGTCGAGAAAGTGTAACGTCTGATTCGAGGAGAGAAAATGTGCTACAGTTTAATTCAAGGGAATCGAATGCCGCACATATCACATCGTTATTTCCCCGCGTGTCGCCAGCATTGAGATTGGCATTTTGTAGATGCACGAAGCCGAAGCTCAACGATTATCATAAGAGAAAGAAACGAAAGTCTACGAGAGTTCCTTCAACGTTAGAGAGCCGTCCGTAAAAATAAGAACCCCTCATTAAACTGAACCTGTCGGCAGCGTCAGCAACAAATCGCCGGTTGACCGATTCTTTTGATATCCCTGACACAATCAACATCAACCGAGCAGACTCAGAGGCGCGGATTCTTGGCGATATCGCCAGGATAGAGCGAAAGATAGAGAAGGAGCATCGTGATTCGGCGATGCACAGATTGTCGAAAGAATGAGACGGCAGATTCGGACGATGACGAATGGAAACTAGAGGTAGCAAGGCGCAGCCTCTAATCCAATTAGATCGGAATCCTGAGATTAATCAACACACACGCACACATGCGCGCACGCAATGCCTCGGAATATGCTTTTCCGGAATGTTTGGTGTATATATTCTCTCGCTAATGCGACTTGAATCGTGATTGCTTGCGATCACCCGCGGACGATTGTATCGACAAATCGACAACAAAATCAATCCTTTTACAATGAGAATGCTACTATGGTACCGTTAACTCCGTCCTAGCGACACTGTTTTCTAATTGAATCATTAAATTGCGTCCGGCGATTATTAGTAAGATAATGTTCGAATACATCGAAGAATATCTTTGTGTTTTCAAATAAAGATATAGTAAAGTGGGATAGTGACAATCAGACCGTTAAACCAGGGGAAAATGCCACAATGTAAGCGAGCGACATAAAATACAAATATCACAACCAAAGTTCCCATCCTCGTCTTTCTACTTTTTCAGCAACCTCGAACGTGACAAAATTCAATAAATACAAATGACTTTTGTTGCGTTATGATCCATCTGACAGGAAACGTTTTTTCCAGATTCCGTTGTGGTAATCGATGTAACAAGAATGTGTTGCACACATAGATAATAGATTTGTTTACACACAAAACTTTTATCTTTAAGGAACGTATGACATTGCGTTCCTTTTTGCTACTAAATCTTATGATTATGTTCATAAATGTGTTAAAATATATATTATAGAACGTAACCTAGTGTATAAATTAAACACGACAAGTAAAAACACTATAAAAATTTTATTAATTATTTATATTAAAACAAGTGTAAAGAATTATTGTTCAAATCAGCCAATATTCCTGTGAAATCAAATAATAAATGCATTTTACGTCTTAAAAATATAGCATGTGTATTATATGTGTTGCTATGTAATCACGAAATATTTCTTTATAGAGACTCATAAAGTATATTTTGCAGAACCACACAACTGATAAATCAACGGATAGAATTCGATGATAAGATCACACGCAAAAAAGCAGTCCGACATTACGAACGATTTAGACTTGAGTCATTCCAAAGATGTCAAAAGATGAATGTCACATGGCGAATAATTGAACGAGATCTCGATTATCGGTCAACTTTCATCTTCACGGATTACTGCTAACGGGAAATATAAAAATTCAAAATTGCACCTGTTTTGCGTGCATAGATGCGTTCGCTCAATCAACAACATGATGAGAATGGGAATGAAGCTTTTATCGGATATAACGGCCACGTCATTACTCCGGCATTAAGAGATTCGCAAGTATGTCACTCTGATAACATCATTGCTACGCTCATGTTATGATTATCTCCTGTGACTTGATCAACTCGGTATTATTAACCCTCAATTGCTACGGTTAAATTTGGGTAGCGTAACTGCCGTGATGGGGTCGGTTTGACCCCGATAAGTAAATGGTGTAATAGTCATTTATGTTAACAGATGGAAAAGCAGCATCATAGTTTCCTTGCTCAAATTCATAAAGAAAAAAATCAAAGAAATAATCATATACAAAATTATAAACTCTACGCAAAAATAAATTTTCAACTATTCCTCATCTCTTCTTACGCTTTATAAGATATCTGTGAATTTCTCAGTTTATTATTTCACAAATTATTATAAAATAATATCATTTTTATAAGTTTAATGAAACTTGTTGCAATTATTACTTTCCATAGTTTTTATAGTTTGCAATCAGATCTGAAACTGTTGACCTGTTTGCTTCTATGTTTTGTTCATCGTTAAGTTAGAAGCTGAAGAAAAGGTGCTTTTACTTTGCATAGTTATGTTTTGACATGTTCGTTTACTGACTTGAACGGGAATAACGCTTCTATCGGATATAACGGGTACGTTGGGCGGGTGTACTCGTAGCTCTCGACACGATGTTAACGACGTACGTTACCAACGAGAAACGTTTCTAGCATACTGGTGACAGGTGAGCGATTTGTTGTTCATGTTGTAATTTAACGAAATCGAGGATAAATCTCACGCGAATGTGAAAGCATTCGAGTATTCGCTAAGTTTTACGAGCGGCAATCATTTATAAATGATTACTCTTTTGTGTATCTGACAAGTAGCAAATTAGAAATATCTGACCTTGACTGGTATCTGGATCGTTCTCGAGATATAAAGTATTTTCATAATGCTTACCTGTAACAGAAAAAATACATATAATTAGTACTGGTGAATAGATATAACTAACAGAAGTGTAAGCAAAGATATTAATCGTAAAAAATATAATTGTTCACGTGGATGGTTTCGGGAAAAAAGAAGCGCGTTTGTAGCTCAACTCTTTATTGTACAAAAAAATTACATTAGTTTCGATAAGTGATAACAGTATTTACAATAAATCGAAGGAGAAGGTCCGATATTCGCGCACTGTTCTGTTTATTAGTGACAGTTCGTATCCGATGTTTTATGTCCGTGTTCGAGACGTATTCATATCCGAAAAAATTTCGTGAGAGTTGTCTGACTGTGACTGTCGTCACATTAGATCGCTGGCTTTCACCGAAGAGAATCTCTGATCGCGAGGATTGTTGTTTTTTATTAACTCCCAAAAAGATTCAACGTCATCCGCCAATAAGGTGCTCTTAATTTAAAGAGCTAAAGGTGACCCTTAAGCGCATGTGATTGGCAGCTGCGGGGACTCCGAGACTCGATATACGGTCCTGAACATGCGCTAAACAGAAAGGCTGATCTGATTTGTTCATAATGAACCACGAGACGACACAACGCATGCTTCTTTCTCGAATTAGTCTTCTGATCTCCACAATTATTGTTGTAACTTGTATTCATAAATAATGAGAAACATGACTTTTCTTTTGACATAAATGCATAAAAAAAACTGTAAACCTCACCGGCCTTGATAAAATGTGAGAGGTTTTGTGCCGATTTTTGAATCTTTAGGAATACTTTATCTTATATAATATTTCGTTGAAATTCGTGTTTCTCATTTAATTCGTTTATTATTAATTAAGGCGATGATGCTTACCCTGTTGGACGATATTATATATTTGTTGTAATTCTGAACTTTATTTTAATTTTATTAAATTTATATGTATATTTTATTTTATTTTATTTATTTAAAATAAGATTTGTATTCAATATCAACGTACGAAGATCGGGCAACTTTTTAAAATAAAATTTTTTAGGAGTCGTAGAAAGGATATCGTAACACTGATCAATGACCGACGACAGAAATGCCGTTAGTAACACAGCAGTCCAACAGACGGTAGCTTTTGCTCTTCTAACTTATGGAAAAATACAAAAGATCAATCAGAACATTTTGCACTTAAGAATCGAATTGACACTAATTAAATTGGAAAAAAATAAAATAACTGCTACTAGTTGAATGTCGATAGTCGACGATGCAACGAGGATGCACGTCCAAAAGTCAATCGTGCCGCCTAACGTCTCGCGACTTAAGAAGTCAATATACCGAAAATCTTCCCGTAAAAGAGTGCTTTAATGATTCTCGCCGGTCGACTGAAAATTGACGGGTGCCGCTAGAGCGATCGGAAACAGCAAGCTGATCGAACGAGCTTAAATAGAATTAGTATTTTCATGAGATTACGCCGATTTTGCAAAATAACAATACTTTATTTGTCTAAACGTAAAATGATTGATTCTTATCGGCTGTTATCGATTATTTGTTTTGCATATTTACTCACCAATAAATTGTTCCCTTTGCTTGCGATTCGCAAGTTGCGATAAACATTAGTAAAATTACGCAAGCGAGTTATAACGCGGTTACTAATTAAATCCAAACATATCGAAATTGTCGCAGTGCCGATCTTTTAAACTAGTTACGTTCGTATTGAAATTATTATTTATTTTATCACTTGTATTCCAGAAAACGGCGAGATAAATTATAATTCCACAAAAATATAAAAAAATGTCAGGTTTTTATTTTTTTAGAATCAAATGCAGTGATATTTTAATTTCAATTAAAGATGTGTAATGCAAATATTGTTCTATTACTTTATCAATTATCACGAATTGGAAACACCGTAGGATTCAAGTAACAATCGAGGGTTTAACAAGATGACCGAAAGCCAGTTTGGAAATATCAACCGAAGATTCTTTGCAATTCATTGATTTTTCAACTAAAGAGTTGACATCTGTTCGCTCTCAATATTGTGAGATGTCAATTAGCTGCGATCTCACTTGCAAATAATGAGAGATTTGCTCCATAATTACTTATCAAAAATATCCTTGCGCGCGGTATCGTTAAAAGAATCAAAATGACACCACGACAGAACTATTAATAGTGTAACGCAATGTAACGATCTAGAGTTATAATGTATAAAACAAGTAAGTAGTTGCACATCTTATTTTTTAGTCAAGAAAATATTATTGCAATTTATATTTGTATATTGAATAAATTATGAATTGAATTGTAATATTTTTTTCCGTGTAAAGTTATTGCAAAAAAATGAGTTGAAATTATAAGAACACTTCTTTAGCCCACTGTATAACTTAAAATAAAGACGTTTATTTCATAATTAAAAAAAAATAGGTTGTTTTATGTGAGAGCAATAGGCGCCGATAATCTCCTATGTTGATGAGGTAATATTATTTACATTAAGTATGTACAAACGCTGGCGGATCCTGAGAGGGGGGTTTGGGGTTAAACCCCCCCCTTCCAAAATAAAAAAAAAATCAATTTTGCTGAATTCGTTTCAAAAATCTTGGTAAAAAATGCATTAAAGCAGGTCGAAACCCCCCCCCCCCATTATCAACAACAGGATCCGCTAGTGTGTACAAATAATAATAATAATATTATTTTTGTAATGAGAGCACTCCCGAGAGTACTGCGAGAAATCTAATTAAATGAATGCAAACGTCTAGCCCGAATACTGACGCGATCATGCGAACCAGAACCCGCCTAACAATCGTGTTAGCATTGCAATTGCAACGGACCTCACACTTACCATTTTATAAATCATAAAAAATAAATGTTTTTATTCAAGCCAATTAGAAACATTAACTCTGAAATAATAGTTTACAATAATTTATCAAGAAGCACGTGATTTTCTTTAATCATTAATTTTAGTAACGCATATTCTCGAAATAATCATCTAATCTATTTATTATTGTTAATAATTACAAATGATAATAAACTTGACAAGATTGTGTTAATCTCCGAACCGTCAATTTTTCAGATCTAGCTCGATGTGAGCTAAGGGGTCATACGCAAAAAACATAAAACACGGGATAATTCATTTAACCCAACCTTAGATATGTAGGGTAGCGATGCCATTTTATGTTCTCGCGGTGAAGCGCGCGCGGAGGGCAACGCGGAGGAGATAGCGGTACTATAGATCCAGTCTGCATCGGGCAACCACACCGGGCCCACAGAAGAGGCCGAAGGTCGCATCGGACATGAACACGCCCGAGAGAACCGGCGACCTATCTTACCTGAATTGCCGCTGACATACCGATGTGCGTATCCCGCGCTTATCTTTCTCTCTATGTATCTCCCCTCTCATCACGCCACCTTGCACTCTTCCCCTTTTACATCGATCGACAGTAAGATATCCCATCTCGTTTTCCGAGCGCCGCAACAACGATAATTAAGTTAACTATCTTGAAATCGGATTCGCGAGACGCAGACGTGCGAATTCCCGAAGACGTGAGGATGCGGCACACCCGGTACACGCTCGACCGCTTCCTCTCCTGTCAGATGAGAAATTGCGAAACGAGTCACGTCGCGCACGAGATCTTTCGGTGTAACATCAGAAGCTCAGAATGTTCATTTTTCCGATATGTAATGGTGACTTGTGATATATTAGGTCCTTGAATAAGTTCTCGCTGTTTCTTAAAAGATGGCGTAGCGGCACTCTGTGCATGGAATTTCGTACGGAAACGCATCAGCTAAGTAGTACTATATGTAACCTCAAATTCTAGTAGATACAGTTTACCACAGTGTCAACCACGCGTGTTTAATTACCTATTGCGAAAATGTCTACTTTTGTGCCAAATAAAGTGTTTTTGCGGGGAATTTTATTGCACTGCTTTATTCAAAAGAAATCTGCAGCTGAAGCACACAGAATTCTTGTTGAAACATATGGTGACAATGCTCTGTCGAATACGACATGCAGAGACTGGTTTAGGCGCTTTAAAAATAATGACTTTGACCTTGAAGATAAAGAACGTTCTGGAGCACCGACAAAGTTTGAAGACGAAGAATTGGAGGCATTGCTTGATCTAGATCCATGTCAGACGCTAGTAGAGCTCGGGAAAACATTGCAAGTAGATGCGTCAACAGTTTCAAAACGTTTAAAAGCGTTAGGAATGATCCAAAAGTCATTTTGTTACATGACAATGCTCGGCCACATGTGGCAAAACCAGTCAAAACTTACCTGGAAACGCTTCAATGGGAAGTTCTACCTCACCCGCCGTATTCACCGGACATAGCCCCCTCGGATTACCACTTGTTTCGGTCGATGGCGCATGGTTTGAGCGAGCAGCGCTTCCATTCTTTCGAAGAAACCGAAAAATGGGTCGATTCATGGATTGCGTCAAAAGATGAATCGTTTTTTCGACGGGGGATTCAATTACTGCCAGAAAGATGGGAGAAAGTGGTCTCTAATGATGGACAATACTTTGAGTAAAGTTATTGTAAGCCTTATATTTTAAATTAATGTTTTTTTTTAACAAAAAAAACAGCGAGAACTTATTCAAGGTCCTAATATCATTTTTAAAATTGTTAATTTGAACAAAATTCTTTCTCGAGAATTTTTGCCAGTATAATAAATGTCAATGGATTAAATTAATGAATTTTATTATTTTCATAATCTGTTCTCCAACAGATATTACTGTCGAATTTTAATCAAATCAAATTAAAAGGAATTATCAAGTAATGCTCGATTAATCACCTGGAAAGAAACACTCGTACTTTTCGTCGAAATGACATGCCGGTATTTATAAATAAAATCCGGTTTTTCGGGTAATGCGAATTTCTCGACAGCGAATCGGCAATCGACGACGGCAAGATATGCTAAAGAGTATATTTTGAATAATTATATCTTTTTTTCTTTATCGGTTATAAATCGACGATGTTTACATCCCGATACATTAATTATGGCGTCCGGTAAAAGAGACGCACGCGATGCAAATTACCTCGCACTCCAAATATAGATTCTCATCTCGTATATGTAACGCATTCGTTTACGATACGCATGAGAAAGTCTATGAAAGACTCGTCAAAGAGATGGATCAAAAATCGGCATCGAATTGAACATGGAAAAAAGGAGCGAAAGGATGGATAAAAACTTAAGTTAAGAGAGCGCGTAAGAGGAGCATAAAGACAGCTTAACCAAACATAAATTAGGGATAACGAGCCGACCCGCTGCTGGACCGATATTCACCTATTAAGACCGTTAACCGACAGTCGACATAATGGATTCCGTTCTATGACGGATAATTACAGACGCAAACGCACTTCCGCCGTACTTTCTTTCATGCGTCTCTTTCACCGTTGCCGCGTCTCGAAATATCATTCTAAATTATAGCCCGCTTACGTAATTGCCATCTTCCATGATGACGGAGGCGCAACTTGCAATTCGTGTTAACGTATTTGATAATTGTTGAGTATTTTGAATTCAGCGTACTTTTGTTAACATGCGTTATCTATATTATAATTTAAGGCAGTAGATGCGTTGCATCAGTTACTTAGCAACAGTTGTTATTTTATATCACGTAGTTACTTGTTGCTTGTTCGCTCCGTTGTGTGCACATTTGTATTTAATTAATTCTAAATATATTATTATTTACCATTCAGCCCTGCATCTTTAGTTAAACTCTGTGTTTAAATTATAATCTCAATAATAATTAATTAGTGCCAATTAATTAATTAGCGATTTCTTTGTTGTGGCACCGCGCATCATTTTGATTAAATGCATTCGGCGAAAAAAAAAAATACTATAGAGTATAAATATATTTTGAATACTGTTGAAACGAAACAATTCTAGCAATAAAAATAATATTTTCATAGAAAAATATCACTCAAAATTTAATTTTATAGAGAAATATTTATTATCTAAAATTTCTTTGATATAAATGTGAAATGTATAAACTATTTTTCTATTGACTGTGCTGTAAAGATATAACGCTATAAAGATATAATACGTAAACTGATTTTAACAAAAAGAAAATAATATTTATATAATACAACATATTTTAGTAATCTGATAATGCAACATTTGTTGTCAAATATTAAATACTTTTCCACAATCATCTGTGAAAGATAGTATTTTTCTACGAAGAATATTGAAGTATAGATAAAAAATTCCTCGTTAAATTTTTTACAACCGTTTATTAATAGAAAAGAAGTTTTTACGATAAAGTCGACAGAAATAGTAGGGAAAGTCAGAAAGGAGGAAAAAAGCGATGCTCTTTTTAGAAATAATTTAATGCCGTTGGTCTTGGAGAATGTCATTAAACTTATCTCCGTTATACTTATCAAATGCTGCGTTCAAGGTCTTTTATTGCCCTATATGCAGCCGATTGGACAACCAATAGATATTTGCAACGAAATTGAATCGACTAGTGGCTTCTCCATAATGTACGTTTTACGATCGTGAATCCACCCACGACGATATATCCAGTGGGATATCAGCTTGTATAAACTCCAGGAGTCATTACCCGCAATATTCTTCCTGGAACTATCATGTGAATAAAGTTCGATCTGATAATCATACTTTCGGTATTCCTCGATAAAAACGTATAGTACGTTAGCTATCTTCGATGACGCTACAATTCTACGCCGCTGACAATGAGTTCTGCATGAGGTCGAAGCGCGGGTCATCGTCAATAATTAAACCGTGACTGCGGGACCCGATCGAAGCCTCAACACGACTTACAAATCGCGCCGGTGAGGAGGTTCTACTTATAACTCGTTAATCAGCGCCGATGACGACCGCCGCGATGCGATACATCGTCGGCGAGGTGTAGGCCAGTTGCATACTCTCAACACGTCCACGAGACGAGAGCGAAAGAGAGAGAGAGAGAGAGAGAGAGAGAGAGAGAGAGAGAGAGAGACGAGAGAGGAAGAGAGAAAGAGATCTAGAGAGAGGAATCACGTAGAACGTGAAGTGACCTGACCCGACCTCCAGGAAGGCGGCGCGACTTGGCCAAAACCAATCAAGTGTGTGGCTCGGAATGCCGTTTCGCTCTGAGGTCTTCGACTTCTATTCGTGGAATGAACTCCAAGACCCTTTCTCTTACTTCCCTGTCGCGTATTCATGCTCTTCGCACCGCGCTCGCTCACGTCGCCTTAGTGAGCACTCGCTGCTCTATGCGCACTGGACCCTGTTCACACTCCATTTTCTCTCCTCATGAGTAATTTAGCCTTAATTGAAATTCTACCGAAGCGCGTCCTTGATGAGTTCATCTAAATCCCTTCGCGGAGCTGCTAGTCCACGCTGCTGATATTATACAATTGAATTACGTTCTCTTAGTTTGAACTGCAATTTTTTGTGACAACTCAAAAAGGAAGGAGGAAGCTCAAAGAAAATCTTACAAAGAGGAACTCATATGCAAAAAAGCTAATAACATATTGTGGATTGTAATTCACCGTCAGTATCAGCAATGATTCAGACTGCTTTATGTCGACAGATTCATATATGAGAGAATCGCGTGTAAGATTACGAGCGTCGAAAGACGGCATCTCTGCATCGTTCTCAGCGCTGAGAATGACGACGAGCAATTAAATAATGAGTATATTAATGCGGCAGCTTGCGATCGCGGTACTTATACTTAGTTACTTAACGTTACTTAATACAAGATCGCCCCGAAAGTAGGAACGAAAACAACGTAGTACCGACATACTTTCTAGGACCAAGAGTACCAGGCTAAGGACCGCGGCAAATCGCGTATCTCGCGCCGTCAATTAGTCAGACGCGGCGCGACTCGTGTGATAAATATGTATCTGTCGGTTAAATTTACGGCCACTGAAAAGTATGATTGCTGCTTTCCGCGCGACAAAATCGAATAAATTTAAACAAATTAAATTAATTCTACAGGAAGGTTCATATGATAATCTATCAAATATAATATAATAATAGCTACGGAGTCGTCGCGGTTGTTGGTGCGAAATAATTTATTTTTTATATTAAAATTTATTCTACATCAGAACATTAGAGACATTACATTGTACACCGACCTCAGATTCGAGGTATTTTTGGGGTATACGAAAATATCGATCGGATAAATTTACTTTTTACTTATCACCGCGCTGAAGTGGAAAATAAGTAAAAATGAATGAATACAGTACTGGATGATGGACGTGGCAGATAAAGCAAATGCAAAATACCTTTTAACTCTACGAATTCAACAACCAGTCAAAATCATCTTAGTTCGCGTTATTTTATTATGTACAATTTATTGTAATGTCCTAAAACATATTCTTAAATATTATATATGAAAAATTGTGAAATAATTACACAGACTATTTCGTAATATACAGGGTGTTCCCGGGTTAAATGACCAAATTTGTATTTAGACCAATACGTATTTAGGACCTCAAAACAAAGAAAAATTTCCTTTGGAAGAATGCTCGCAAACGCTTCGTTCAAGAGATATTGACTTCTAAAGTTACAGAACTCTTAGGAATGTATAATGTCGAAATGACGCTTTTTGCTTTGTTTTGAAGATCCTAAATCATTGATAGGCTTATGTTCGCACTGTAAACAAAGCTCCTTTCATTCGTACAAAATAATAACCAATAATAAAAATCAATCGCAAAACACTCTCTTACGTGCCATATCAGCCGGTAATAAATGCTGGACACGTTGAAGATGGTATGGATAACGTCCATCAGCTGAAAGTGTCTTCCATATGATTGTAGATGAAATTCCTAATTCACAACGTTCTTCCTAATTCACAAAGTTCTTCCGACACTTGTTAATCAGTTTTGGTCAAAATGTTGCAATATGATGGCTGTTCTTCTTTCATTCTGCAGCGGGGCACCATATTAAATGACCCAGTTTCTTTCAATTGTTGAAATGTTGAAGAAAATACAAACTTATTTGGCAATCTTCTGTGTTCGGAAATCGCGCGGCATATTCACGACGAGCAGCGTTAGCATTTCCGTCACAAAATCCATATAAATAAACCATATCGGCATATTCACTATTAGAATACAAACGAGGCATAATTGCATTGATTTAATACAAGTTTACCCTACGAAAGCATTCAATGGACTAAAAATTATTTTGTACGAATGAAAGGAGCTTTATTTACAGTGCGAACATAAGCCTATCAATGATTTAGGATCTTCAAAACAAAGAAAACATTCCTAAGAGTTCTGTAACTTAAGAAGTCAATATCTCTTGAACGAAGCGTTTGCGAGCATTCTTCCAAAAGAAATTTTTCTTTGTTTTGAGGTCCTAAATACGTATTTCAAGTTTGGCCATTTAACCCGGGAACACCCTGTATATTGTAAAAGTCAATTTTTTCTTAAAAAAAAGAAATGTTAAAATATACCCACAGTTTACTAGAAGCGATTAAAAGTAAAAAATTTCTTGCAAATTAAACTTCAGAGATACAATTGCACAAAACTTGACTTCAGGGTTAACTTGAAGCAGACTTACCTAATAGAATTTTGAAGTTTTGCGTTACGCTATAGATAATTAGTATTAAAAAACTGTAAAAAAGATATTATCCAATTAAAATGTTATGACAAAAAACTCGAATCGCTGCGTCTGACATTGTATATCCTATACTCGTATTAATATAAGAACATAATGAAAATAGTATATACATAATATAACACAGCGCAGCTAGCAATATATAATTTTTGCAGCTTCGTATTTCGCGGAAACCATGCGACATTGCGATGAACGGGTGCGTTCATTCGCGTAACCGCTACACCGGTCATTAATCCGAGGCAACTGTTAATTAATCGGCAGTCCAGATAATGGAGGTCACGATACACTAGCGGTGCTGTCGTGGCAATCGCCACGCCTCAAACACCGTTGTATGTTCGCTGTTGCGATAACCGAAGAGGACACAAATCTGCAAGGGGGAGCGAGGTCGAGCTTCAAACGCGTGCGCCCGAGCTCTTTGGATTATAGTACAGGTCGTGATAATGATCGACTGATTGCGCCGTGCGGGAGTGACCCGCGGCCGCTGATCCTAGTGCTCCGGGACGTCCCAGGACCGCTATCCGCCGTAGGACCACAGGATAAGACCGTGAACTTTCGTAGAGACGCGCGTGTGCATTATTACAAATTACTATGATTTCCTTGACAATCGATGCATTGCCGCCGGCGAGGGAGATTATCAAAGATCCTGTATGCGCCCGCGACTCGGAGCGGATTGCGATCGGTGGCCAACGAACAGATTACCTTACGTAAGATCGCCTTACAATGTAACGTTGCTGCGGTCCGCCCTGAAGAAGGAATGTAATAATACACGCGAAAGACGTTATTTTTTCCTCGTTTAATGCAAGAGAAACGTTGCGAGAATAATAATAGAGTTTCTCCGTATGCAGAATGAGATGAAAGCGCATCTAGTGATTATCATTAAGTGTTATAAAAGATAAGATTTGTTAAAATCCAAAAAATGCAAAATTGCTGTGACAACAAGAACAGATGAAATAATTAATAATTTTGAATAAATAGACGATACAATAAAACTATTGTAGTTTTCAAGTGGCGTATTAATAATTTTAATTTTTTAAATATTTTGAACAAGTTTGTAATTTAATTAATTTCAATATTATAAAATTATTGTTGTCTAGTTTATGAAAAATTTCTAATTATCCAACTTTAGCATTTATTCTTGATTACATTAATTACGTTACTTACACGTTATTTACATTGAAACAAATGAGTGGCATTTACGAAATCTTTTTCATGGTCCTTAAAATACTACACATATTTCTAATGCGCATTCAGCTTACCTTACGAAAAGGTTATTAACAAATTACCATTCTTCTCGCGTCAGTTTATCTCGATGGGAGAATATAAAGTATTTATTTTACGGAATATACCCAGATGTGCGTCGCGAAAAAGAAACCCTTCATCGAAGACCTCTCTTTCTTTTTTCTCACTCTCTTATCCGTGTGCGACCGCCAGAGGACATGAGTTATGACGAGTCTAGCTAATTACCATGAGGCCGGTCCGGATACAGAAGAAAAAATATCACGGATATTGATTCAATTATTGAGCTTAATGGTCGCGAGATTGTGACAACGATGGAAACCCCGTGTGATTTATCAATGGGGCAATGCGAAAAACGATCGCCGTCAGCGTCGTCGTCGAAAGTAAGAAATACCTCGGAAACGAACTGCAACAACCTGTCGGGCCCGCGAGTATCCTGGACCCGGCTAAACGTGTCAACGTGCGAGGGTCTGATTTACTCTCGTTCGGCCCGAGAGTCGTGACTAATCTCCGCGATCGAGTAACCGTGAGACTCACGACGGTGCGGCGGTACACCGCCGCGTCTTAGGGGGGCATATAGATAATCGAGATAAAAAATTTAGATAGCGGTCGCCAGAAAGACGTCAATAAGATCTGCTCTCGACTCGTCGAGAGTGCAATGGCAAAAGTAAAAAAACATTCGCATAAAACAAATTGTCTTTCTACTTTCTACAATTTTGAAACAAAAAATTAAAGTCCTTGTGTTCTGTTTGTTGCAAAACTTTCAGAATCTATGTAGTACTAAAATGCTCTTTATAATATAAAATGTTTCCTTCGTAAGCGTCGGAAAAGATTAAACAGCCGACCAGGTTTTGAACCTCGGGATCCTTCGTTCTCACAATCTAGCATCTCAGCTTGCTGCCCCACGACTGCTCCACTACTCTCCTAATTATTCCGACCGTTTAACAAATACTTAAACAAGCCTTACGGCTCAATAATATTCCTAAATATCTTAATATTTATCATCATTACTTTTCGTAAGAAATATAAGTTAAGAATTTATTAACGCGGTGCAAATGTAACATAAAGTATTTTAGGATTATTTAAAAGAAAGATCTCGTCATCATTAACAAAGATAGCAAGTACTTATAAATGAAATTCACACAACAAGTCAAACGAACAGTAAACTTGGTCGATAATTTTGAGACATTTACTACACCAATTATGCTTCACAAATTAATTGCTCTCTCGTTTATTGCCGTTAAAGAGACGTAATTTGGTTGAGAAATCCTCGCGATAGGGGACGGTAGCCGAGAAGATGAAAAAAGAAAGGAAAAAAGAAAGAAGAAGTTAACGAGTGTGAGAAATAAGACAGAAGAGAGCCAAACGTAAAGACTAATTACAGCTGCGGTGATAAGAATTTAGTTTTTTCTCGCGCGTCATTGAAGGTAGTAACGCTTCCTCTTATTAATGGGAACACACATACACATCACCCAGAACCCAGACTTTGTTAGTTAAACTTAAATGCTTTTTTCATCCGTATTGCAAGACGCTGTGCTTCAAGTAACGTTTATAATTGTGAGACTAAGGCCCTACGCACAATAGAGAAAATATTAGGAATAAGAATAAATATTGAATATTAGGAAGAGCAATTTGGAATTATTTTACTTCAAACAAGGGAACGGAATGGATTAGTTATTTCTAATTCTTATTTCCTAATTCATGATACGTTAATCTATTTTCTTGTTTTGAAATGAAATAATATCAATTTCCCACTTCTGATATTTATTCTTATTCCTAATATTTTCTCTATTGTGCGTAGGGCCTAACGCGCACTACCAATCGCGACCGTCAAAAGCAGAAGAAAGATTACAAAATTTATAATTATGCAACTTTTTCCTAAACCAAATAGCTTAAAATATTCTGCTCTATATTTATTTACTTTCGTAAAATTTTACATTTATGGAAGATTTTTTTAAGTTTCTTATTATTTGAGATATTTTCTTTATAACGATATTTTATCATTTTTGCTTTTGTATTACGAATGTGGATTTGAATTTTATTCAATCTAACAAAATCACGTATCCTTTGCAACCGCACATTTTTTAATAGACACAATGTACGATAAACATTATTTTATGGGGTAATATCGAGATAAAAATCAAATTGCCGTGCGAGTGAAGTAAAAGAATAACTATGGCGAGAGTCTCGGAACCCAATTCAAATTTAACTCGTGATCACCGCAATTCAGGTAATATGTAATAATCTGTGATTTCAAAGGAGGTACTATGCAAGAAAGAGCTCCATTGTCTTTGCAAAATTATCATGACACCCTCAGGGCGCACGATCGCTCGTCTATGAAGCGAGCGCCTTCGACTTTCGATCAACAAAAACGATCATTCTTCCATAGAGCCACGACTTTCGAAGCAATGAAAAAAACTATTTTTTACGATTCCTTTTTCAAACAAATATTTCTGGCTATATAATATCAATTATTAATATTTATAAGCACTTGTACTAAATTTTCAAATAAAAGCAATTTACTTAATTCGATAATTTATGTGTCATTTTTCTTATAAAAATACATATTTATTTCTAATTAAAAATTTTTTTAATTGTTTAACATCAGTGTTTAAAATCTTGTTAAATTTTTTATAAATGTCATTATATATAAATATATAAACAGAATCTTCTATTAAAAGATTAAAGGAGTCTTCAAACAGTTTATGAATAGCTCGGTGTAACAACAGCTAGAAGCATTTTTTTAAATTTCTTTTTGTACTTTTCTTTTTGCAACACCATATGGTTCGCGAAATAAGAAGATTGGCATGCGCACGACCAATGAAACACGCCATTACGCGCACACTATTACATTAACAAACAATTAACAGATTGTCCGAAAGATTCGTGGGATTTTCGACAGTTGTTCAAATGTGCATATTTCCCTTTTTTATGTAATTGTACTTGGACGACCCCTCGATTGCGTGCGAAGAGGATGTTGTCCGATGTGACAGCTGGAAGATGCGTTGCGTGTAAGGTATACGACAATGCAACTGTGCATAACGAAAAAGAAATGGTGAACATTGAAAAATTCCATTCAGATTGTTACGTCAAATAAACACAAATATCAATGATGTTGACAGTTTTACTATGTCCAAATATAATACATACTTATATGTATATTTCATTCCATGCTAAAATTTCGAAAGTTTTTATTTAGATATAAATATATTTTAACAGTGAGTTGATCGATAGAGTGTTAATTGACTTTGAGTGTAAGATGCATTCACGGAAATACGACAGCACGCAACATATGCGTCGAACGCATTGAATATACATATGTATTAACAGAACATTGTATTAACACAACCCGTACTAAACTGTCAACTGCCGACTCGTTACTCCTCGCTCTGTGATATGTATTTTAGCTTGCATGCGACACTTCGAAGTTGCAGCACACTATGTTGCCGAATTAATTCGTCATACATCGCGTGACAACAAACACGACGCATCGCAAAATCAATGGCATTGTCCGACATCTCGATTCGGCAATGTTTTATTTTTATTTTAAACCCTGTCGGAAAATGATCGGGTGTCGAGGACGATAACTTTATAACTAGACACTTGCGAGATGTCCTGCGAGCTTGTGCTGTCGTCTCTTTCAATCGTCTCTCTCTATTTAATGGCGACGACATATTGAAAGGAAACCGGAAGAAGTGGAATGATCGCGATAGTACCTTGTTGAATTTTTCGCTGGCAGGAGAAAAAAGGAGTCTCTCACAGGTAGCCCTTTGTAACAAATAATTTTAACGTGTCACCGAGCCAAACGATACGATTTGGTCCCGTAATTTTAATTGGTACCCGAATATTTGCATAGTTCCTTATCCTTCTTTTTTGTTTTCTTATAACGAGTAAGTGTCTTCTCTCGCCAAATACATTTAATTTTATCGAGATAAATCATTATCTGTTAATTCTTAATTACAATTAACACTTTAAATAATGAATTTGACAGAACTCTAGCTTTCTCTTTATTTTGGAAATACTCATTTGATAGAAATTTTATCTTTCAATGTTTTTTATATTTTGTTTTAATATAATTACCTAATTCGAAAATGTTATAATACAAGATAAAAAATAAGTAACTTTTGATTGTTAAATTAAATCTAAAATTTTGCTAAGGTTCAGAAAAACGCATTTGAAAAGAACAAGAATGGAAGTTCAATATTCGCTAATTTTTAATAAATTTAATGACAAAACGCAACTAAATAGTTTTCAAAAGAGATGTAGTAGCAATATGTCTCGCGTCCAGTTTGAAATATTCTTGGTCGCGATTCAGAACGTCATTTTTGATATTTACATAATGCCCGATTTCATCCACTCTCTTCAATAAGGTTCACGCGCGAAATAACTATCGTCATCCCGTGTACTAAATTAAGTATATGCAACCAGCGTGCGCGCTGCATATATTCATGCCGACTCTTCCACGCTATCGGAGTATCAATTTCGAATACCTCTACCTCTCTTTTTCCCTCCTTCTTCCGCTCTCTCCTTCTCTTTTCTTTTCTCCGAGGTTCCGCAGGGGCTCCTTCGGCTAGTTTTCTCGGAGTCACGAGAGAGTAAATAAATTCAGCGAATAATTCCGTCGGGTAGAGCTTCCCTGGTGACCGGTATGGGCGTGTTAGCATCGGGGCTATTCAAGCGAGTCTGCGGTAGCCTCGGGACATCACGAGCAGAAAAGCACGCTCTTTCCTACGCCTCTCCTTCTTGGTTCGCCTTCTCCTCTTTCTCTTTCCCTGCTTCCCATCGTATACTACTTTTCGTCTTCCTTTTCGTTTTAGTCGGATACGTTTTTATACACGGTTCTCACCTGGACTCTCGAACTTTGTGCGAGACTTTAAAGTGATATTTTCACGTCGGCGAAAAATTTGGTTTTTAATTCAATATTGCAAACATTTCATGACGAGAAACCAAAGACAAAATTTTATTTCGCGAATTCCGATTAAAATTTATGCGATACTTTATCTCCGAATAAATGATCTATGTCCATATTATTATACTTTTCGTTATTTTAGATGCATACTAAAAGAGAAACTTATCGTGCACGACTCTGTTGTTCCTCGCGAGTTTTTCCACGTACGCCTACAAATGAGCGAGAACAAAACAGCACCTAATAGGATTATAATTCATCAAGCCGTAGAAATACGAAGCGCAGTTCCCGAACGGAAATTAGACTCGAGAAAGACGCGGGAGATAAAAGTTCAACGCTCGCGCATCGACAAAAGCGTTCCTTTTTTCTCTTTTGCTTCCTATCCCTCACCTTGCTGTGTTCCAAAAGACAGTATGTTCTTTTTTTGCGCGGGTCACATACCTTTCTTTCATTGCGGCACATCCGAAGGAACCGGTGCGCGCGCGCTTTCGTATGTGTGTTGTGTGTGACTGCTCGATTATATACCGGTTTCCTGAGCTCGCTCCAGTCTACGGAAGGAAGACAAGAGGATCTTTGACTTGGCTTTCCCGCAAATTATCGCACCAACATCTCCCGCGATTATACTTTTATTCGCCGTCAAGGTCAATTTCTCTCGTTGAATGTGCAGCGCAGAGCGACAATAAAGATGCATCATAAATATAATAATAATAATATGACATATAAATATATATTTAGATGCGGAAAATGTAACCTATTTTATAAAAATCATTTTTTTTCCTTAAATCTTTTCAATCCAATCTGTTCCACAAAATGCTCTATCGTTAAGCATTAATCAAACAAGTATTGTATAATAAAAATCAGAAATTTATTTCTAAAATGCTTTTTATATCTTAATATAGGATATATGTATATTGCGAGGGACATCTCTCTGCTAATTTATTATGCAAGATTCTTTGATTGTTACACAATTTATTGCTGCAGGACAAAGAAAAGCGAAAATAATAGTCCGATAATCGATGCAATGTTCTAGAACATGAAACCGTGTGCTTGTTTTTCAGAAAAATCATTCCGAGCGCGCCGAGAGCACGTAATATGAGGAATGAAACGGGAGACAAAGCGACAAGGAAAAGAAAACGAACGAACTCAGGTACCATAATGCGATTACGACATTAACGAATAATTCGAGAACGATGGCCACCGGAGTCGAAGTCGGATATTTTGTAATCTTTTCCTCGAAGAAAATGTTAATTCCTATTTCGAATCACGTCACTCGTCTCGCGAATTTGCGTCGTGCGCACCCTTATAGTCAAATTTAGCAATTTGGAAATATCTAATATGGCGGAATATTGAGTAGATAAAGATTGTGGAAGTAAACGATGATGGTTTTATCATGAAGAATTACGAGGCAATTTATTTTATATTTCGAAAATAAGGATTTACTTGTTGACAAGTCACTCGACTGCCAATTCCTGTTACAATTCAGAATAAAGGCAGCGTGATTAATGTGATTAACATGCAATTTTGTCATGGAACAAGATCACTCTTATCTACTTTTCATCACTATTCGCGAGTTTCTATTTCCAAAAATTTTATTGAATTTTTCGAGTAAAGAAGACGATTGGTCAAAGATACATTTTTTTCGCATAGGCAACAAAAATTTAACTTGTGCGAGATAATGCTGATATCCACTCCAACGTAGCAACAATGTGAGTCGATTGGGTTGGATGTGAGATGCTATCGATAATCAGGTATACTCCTTATACATGATGCGATCGATGTTTGCCATGGTGGCTCATTAAAAGTCCGCTCTCGCAGATTAGCGGAGAGAAGAAAGAAGAGAAAGAAAAAGAAAGAGAGAGGAGGGAGGGGAGGGGGAGAGAATAAACGAAGAGAGAAGGGGAGAAAGAGGGAGGGGGAGGGGGTAGCTGCCGACCTGTCGTTATCTGGCATATTTTGCTTGTGTCAGAACGAACTGTCGCCGACGTGTGTTGTCCGGTATGCATATCGCGCAAGCGTTAAGTTGCCCGTAATGGGCCGACTCAGGCTGCAGACGGAGCTGCATGATCAGCTTCGGACAGATACGAAGCGCGGTTACCGAACCTGACTCTAGAAGCCGAGACCGAGTCTTCACGGTTGTTTTCGTGGTCGTGTCGGCATTCGTAATGTTAAAACGAAACATTGATACTTTGAAGACGCTTAGTAGCAATGCGCTCAGTGATATCTTAA
Source organism: Linepithema humile (assembly GCF_040581485.1). Taxonomy (NCBI): domain Eukaryota; kingdom Metazoa; phylum Arthropoda; class Insecta; order Hymenoptera; family Formicidae; genus Linepithema; species Linepithema humile. The sequence goes on from NC_090132.1 coordinate 14,054,600, forward strand.
TGTATAAAGCACTTTACTAAATGGATATTGACAAAGAGTCAGCTGCGCAATGGGAAATGTTTGTATAAATTAAAAAAACAATCTCTTTTACGTAGTATATAGTCTGAACCAATCAAAACTCTTGAATTTAAAACAATTATTAAAAATCCAGTATTTAATTTGAAAACGTAATAAAATAGCATCAATGAAAGATGCGACGGTTGTCCGTTGTGATAATTCCTTGGTTAGAACTAACACAATCTTACTTAATATTAGGTACTAATATAATTGAATTAAAAAATCTTTATTCTACTTTTTTGGATCGAAAAACAATTTTTACTAATCCGATTGCTGACTTTCGCTTTGATTTCTGCGTCTGCAACTCGCGATCGAACAAACTGTTCGCTCGTCGTAGAATTATGCCTTCAAGAGAGCATAATTGAAGGTGCTAATTTTCGAGCCGTTCGCTCGAGTCACAATAGCTTGAATTACGCAAGGGAATGCTTGACAAGCATGTGATGGAAGGCGTGCAATGGTAGTGGCGGTCGGATGATCCGGGAAAGGAGGAGCGGAGGACTAACGTGCGGCGCTGCGTCTGCGTACGGAGAACAGGTGCGCAGGATAATGGGTAATGCAGCGAGGAGCGATGAACTTCCGGTGCATCCTCTACGGCCATTGAAACGGGGATGCAATTAAGTATCTTTGAGAGGTCTTTAAATCAATGCAACGCGTCTTCGCAATACGCCTGCACGCGGAAACAGCTGTGAGTGCCTTACCTTTCGTTTTTCTTAATCCATTCCTCTGCCTCTCTTACATTTATAAAAGAGCCACATTTATTAATTAAGTGCCCTGTAATCTCCCCCAGTCTGCATTTGATTTATGAAAAAAGCACAATGTCGTTTCTTAAGGACTTTGATCGCATCGTTTAATAATTATATGATCTTTGTATTCTCCACTTTATATTTGATTACTATTACTTTATATAATACACAAAAATAATATATTTATAATTATGCTCAATATGCCAACATTAAAATCATACAGTGTCAATGTTTTATTAATTTAATTAATTTTTCCTCGTGATTATCTTTACTTTTCTAACTATATATCTCCGGAGTAAAAGATGTGTTATTTTGGATTAATTTAAATTAAAGAGACACTTCTTTGTGAGATCAATATAACAAATAACAAATTCAATGGCTCTGTTATTGTAACCTACAATACACCGAATTGGTGAGAAAGAGTAAACCAGAATCATCATTATAAACCTGGCTATCAACTTTATAAAATAAACAATATAGCCTGTTTGCACTTTGTGTGTGTGTTTTTTTTTGTTTATACCTCAAAGGGTTAAAAATTATAGAGCGGTTAAAAATGGGGTCAGCAACCAACTATAAGATATTTTAATTTTATTAATGCCATTCGGAGGAGCATTGTTTGTATCCGTTTGTATAATTTTGACTTTTGTTTTTACCTCACAAGAGTTCGGAGATACAGCATTTTGCTGATAATCGACCAAGAGGGTAACTTTATCAATTTTTCAGATATCTTAAAACAGTCGACGGCATTCAAAAGAGCTTTGTTTGTATCTCTTTAATTTTCATTTGTACCTCAAGAGTTTGGAGATACATTTCTCATGTTTTGATAACCGACCAAAGAGTGACTACGACAATTTCAATTGTTATAACTCTGAACCAGAGTTTGAGGTACAAACGAAAATTAAAGAGATATAAACGAGTACAAACAAAACTTTTTCCAATGCTTTTGGTCGTTTAAGGATATCTTATGTTAGAATGTTCCACTCTTGGTCGATTGTCGAAAGTTGTAAAATGCTGTATCTCCGAACCCTTTGAGGTATAAACTAAAATTAAAGAGATACAAATGGATACAAATGGTGCTCTTTTGAATATCGTTGGCCGTTTACAAACGAAAATTAAAAAGGTACAAACAAGTACAAACAATGCTCTTTTGAATGGCGTTGACTGTTTTAAAATATCTTAAAAATTGAAAAGGACTGTATCTCCGAACCATTTGAGGTACAAATAAAAAAAGTGTAATACGAACAGGTACAAATAAAGTACAAATAGGCTACATTATTTATTTTTATATTTTATAAAGTTGGTAGCCAGATTCACAATGAAATACCGGAATCTTGTCCGTTTTTACAGAAATCTATCTATATCAAAGTATCCAGAAGAGAAATAGGATAAGAAAGAATGTCATCGTTCACACATGTAGATTCTGACCTTATCTCTCTACTCGTAGTTTCTAGAAAGTCACTCTTGTTAAGTTGTTTGAAGGTGACACTATAGTACCCTCTACGAAAAATGTATATACAAAAGATTTACGCATTAATAAAGATATTAATTTCTCGTATACTTTTGCATATTTTTTAAAAGTGACATGTATTGTCAAATTCATATTTTAACAATAATAAAAATAATCTAAAAGTGCTCAAATGAGATAATTTGATTATTCATTTGAATTGAGAAAAGCCTTTTATATTAATTTTATCAGGATGCTGATAAAATCTTGAGCGAAACGGAAGAGATCGACTCGTGAAAATGTTGTATTCATTGCACTCCGACCAAAAGGATACTCGATCGAGAGGTCGGAGCACCAAGGCACAAGATAATCGACCACGAGATCTGTGCATAAGCAAAAGCGTGAACCATTAAAGTCGATGGCTTGAAAGCAATTTTATGGCATCTATAAAGCATCATGATCTCATGGCAACGTTAATATTACGTAAGAATCAGGATCATCAGGATATAGCGTGTTTGAGATAACAGGTACGCTCTAACATCGAGCAAAATAAGCGTCGCTTCTTTTTTTTATCCGTCCCCTCAGAGCAAAGAACAATTCGAGCAATTCTGTTGCATAATTTAATAATATGTCGGTCAATCCGTACAAGCATATTTAAATAACGATATAATAGCAACATCAAAAGAATTGTCGAATAAATTATTCGAATTTTATGGTACAGTTTAATATGGAATAATCTTTACTGAAGTTTGTGATTTTAAGATTTTGTCAAAAGAATTTAGCATTAAAAGATAGAAAATTATTTAAAAAGTGCTATCCATTCTAAAAACTTATTTCTTATCCGAATTTTCTCATTCGTGACAAATCTAATATCTAAATATTTTAGAATCCAATAATATGCATAAAAAACAAAAACGATTTTAATCGAAGAAGCGTATTAAAAAGTGCAAATCAGGAGCGGTAGTAATAATCTTATATAAGATTTAGTAAATATTTATGATACGAGATTTATGAAAATCTAAATCAATCGTGGTTCAATAATTCTTCTCCGAACAGATTTTATGAAAGCTGCGTGGTAGTTGGATCACGCGGCGAGGCAAAAGAAGATATTTACTTTTCCTAATCGAAGGCATTTCCAAGGGGATTTATGATCGAGACCGACTGTAAATTCAATGAGCCGGCCGGAATAAATAATATTATTCGCCGAACGAGCCACGTGCTCGTCCAGCAACGATGTACATTAAGATGGAGCAGATTAGCTCGATTTTACATGACGGTCTTCGAAGAGAAAACGCGCAGATTGTAAAACATTCTGTTAATAGGAATACGTGAGACAGTTTGCAGGAAGATCCGATAAAATTATGACAGAATGCGGCATAAACATTCCAGGGTATCAGCGCAACGATTCTGAGGACGGCCAGAGAACGTCCAACCACTTGCCGGATGAATGTTCAATAGATAAAAATGTTTCTGCTTTCGGAATGTGTAGCCATTTAGAAGTAAAAGTTGCTCATACGATCCGTATGTCAAGTTTATTGATAAAATTGTATATACACGCTAACCAAATGTTTTATGAAATCGTCTAACAATATTCAATAAACAGCCATATGTTTTATTAGAGTATCTTTTTAAATCGATCAATGTCTCCGATTTATTATTCCGCTTTAATGTCTGAATATCACTTTATTAGAGTAACATAATAATACAAAAAAAACAATTTTATTATAGCAAAAATTATTAGCAAAAATTTAATAAAAGATTCACGTATGTCGTAAGTTTTTAGTGTTGTACATTGCATGTGGCATTTATAACTAATATTAAATTTCTATTAAAAAGCCACGTAAAAAGATCGCTGTTAAAAATCAACTGGCGTAAAAAAGTAACCGCTTCCAATGTGCCGCGACAAACGCAAATTTATCGTACTATTCTGGCGGAAATAATGGCGGTGCCAAAAGGAATCGTCTGCCATACAGGTGCCGCGGAATCGGGGGGGGGGGGGGGGGGGCACCCTGAAATTTTTCTGTTTTCTTCAGGTATTTCATGATCGAAAATATTGAGCATCAAATATTTACATCAAAGGTAGAAAAATGGGTTATTTTTCTTTTCTTTTTTTTCTTTTTCTTTTTCCTTTTTTTTTTTTTTTTAACTATTTACTCGTTCAATTGAGGTACACTATATAACGAAAAAAATTAAGCGCATTAAGTTAATTAGAATAAAAAATCTGTGCATATTTTTCGCACATTTACTACTGAGTGATCTATTATATGGTGTTTGAATGGAGTTACATACATATACATATACATATTAATGTATTATGTATCCCCTTTATAAATTTTGCCCTCTCAGATGAAAAATACTTCCGCGACGCCTGCTGCCATATCCATGATCAGCAAAACCAAGATCGTGTATAATTTAATAAAGAAATCGATGTCGTGCCGCGAGACAATTTCGGCAGATCGCATGCAGTCATTGTGAAAACTATTTATTCGCAAATCGGATGGAAGAAGTAATGGAAGACGAAGGCGTGGCAAAAAGCAGACGCGTAAAAGTTGCGGAAAAAACAATCCGATGGATGGCCGACTGTATGCGAGTAAGGGAAGAAATGAGAAAGATTCATGGCGGAAATCGAATATCACTCTCGTCGTTCTCGAACAAAACCGGTTTGAAAGAAATGCAAACGATACAGTTGCATCGTGTCATATACTTAAAGTAGTTACATAATTCGATTTTTTATAAAGGTTACAAGAATATAAGAAGATATTTTTATTAAATTTTATTGCAAAAATAGTAACTAATAAATCTTAGGATAATTATTTTAACATGATTTTCAAGACCGATTCTGCTTTTGACGAGTCGATCGCGTTGATGCTTGACGAATATATGTTTTCAGGAAATAAAGAAGAAAGAGACGATGCAGTATCCATACGGTAAAGCTACCGCGTAGTGCAGGTATCGATTTTTTTTTCAAACTCGCGAGGAATACGATAAGGACCGATAAAAATCTGTTTTTGCCTCTAAACGAAATTATCGAAATAACGCAAAATCGATTCTCACTCACTCGCTCGCCCGCTCGCGGGATGCAAGCGTCGTGATTGCAATTACGAGACCGACAGAGGAATGAGCGCAAACGTCTGCACGCAAACGGCCGTTTTAATTTTATAGCGCGCTGTTTTTCTACGATCTCGCGTTTTCTCGCGAAATCATCCTGTGTGACGCGTCGGTTCTTTTTTTGTAGTCTCGAAACTATTTACCTTAAAATACGTAAAAATTCTTACCATATACATTTAAATGTTTTACTCTTTTTAATGCATTTAAAACATCGCGCATTTAAATTCATAATATAATTGTTTCAAATTTTTAACTTTATGTTCCAAAAGAAAAATATATTTCAAGTTTTTTATTGTCTATTAGAGAAGTTAAATAAAATAATAAAATTTAGTGTTTATTCTAATAATTCTTATTGTTTCCTAATCATTATATCAACTGATAATAAAATTATTAATAATAATACATGTTTACTAGTATTTCATTAATTATAAATAATTATTAATGTCAAATTACAATTGTCAAAAAGCGTTTGTCGCTGATAAGATAGACACTGCAAATTTCTATGATCGTTTTTTACTTTGAAGCACATTCCATTACCGCCGATGGATTTAACTGCGTCATAAGTGCAAAATAAAATAGGAAATGGCCGTAACATTGAAATCAATAAAAATATGCCGTGACATGAAAAAAATGTCAATTACATTCACATAACGCACGCTAAAAGCCGTCAAGGCCGAACATATGCATAGAAATTATCCGGTTATTCGATACTTTTCACGGTAATAATAATTAGTTCTGGTGCAATTTCCTGCCGACGTCTTCGTCGGTCGCGATAATAAAACAACCACTAAGCACGATAAATCGATGGTTAGCAATAACGATGACGAGGAATCAGTTTACGTCACGGAGGCAAATTACGTACGTGATCTATCGAATTTCAAGTTGCACCTTCCGCTATAAATATAATTAATTACTGACTTACGATTTCCTGCGAGAGATCCGAGCATGCAAGTAAAAACGCCAATCTCTTCTCTTATAATGAAAAGACTTACCTAAAACAGAAAACAAATAAATATGTATTAGTATAAATAAAGTAAAAACTATTTTACTTTACTTCAAATCAGAATCGCTTAAATTTAACAATAATAGAATTTTGAAATATTTTTACCACATTTCTTCGTGGGAATAAATATAATTTTAATATCAAAAATTTTGATATACGACAACGTATAATATGTAAATTTTTTTATAATTTTATGGTAACAAACAAATTATATTGCTGTTAAAAATATTGATTTTATTAATGTTTTTATACTTTTTCTCGTTATGTAAATTGAAGTATGCACCAAGTAGACTATCGAATAATCATTAGAGATACAAATAAGACAAACTTGAAAAAATTACTATAAAAATACTAATATTGTTTCAACTATAATTTCTCTTATGATGAATTTTCATGTGTAACTCTCAATATATTCTTCGAAAAAATGTCTTATAAAAAGAAAGAAAATCCGCGATTTTAAATATTAGACACGCGGAGGAGGAGTGCAATCAAATCCCGAGAAATGCATAATCGAAAGACTGGCTTGCGATTTTGAAGGATGAAATCGAATATCGTCGGCGAACTTTAGTCTCAACATCAGGCAACGCCCCCCTCCCCCCCCCTCTCATCTGAAGAACGTTTTGTTATAACCTCGAGTATAGCTTTGCCTCGTTATAGTGCTGCATTGCTGTCTCGTGTATCAATTGCGGAGCCAGCATCCTAAAGTGGCATCTAGTTACACTGACCGGACACTCTGCAGCCATGGTTACCGACTTGAAGATTGAACTGTTTCTCAGGGCGATGTAAACATCATAAATAATTACAAAGTAAATTGTTAACTGTAGAAAATAATACATAAGTACTCGTAATAATAAATTTTGATTTACCACCAGTATTAATTTACCAATGTATTATAATTTATAATCAATACATTAATTAATATAATTTTTGTACTTAACGTTTTGTGCCTAACGTTTATTGCTAAACTTATTGCAAAAGTATTTAAAGTATCGGACGATACTATAATTAAGAAATCAAATTTATGCACTTTCTATCCACTTATTAAATCGTTTAAAATTCTAAAAGATAATTTTTATTTAATATCTATCATATTTACATATGCAACTCAAAATAAAGTTCAATGATGGATTTATTCGAAAGCAAATTACCCACCATAAAGAAATATTTTTCCGTGAAAAAGTAACGTATCGAAAAAATATATAAATGCACTTATGCATATATACAATAAATCTCATGTATTTAGTAACGTTCCGTCGAGTACATTAACAAATCGTACAGGAATGTGTTTGATTTTAGGACCGTCGTCTTCGACGGCCAAAAGGTTCCTCGGAACCCTCCTTGTAGCAGTACTCCTTTTTCGGCGGCAACCGGCTCCTTACTTATTTAAGCAAAAAAGTCTTTGCGTTTAAACTGGTTCCAGAGCAACATTTCAGATCGTGTTAAAATTTTCTTTGTCCGCCTCGATAAGATATTCACAGAAAGAAAAGAAAATAGAGATACAGCAAAACCGCAAGATGCATTATTGTTAGTATTGTATGGCATGTACAATAAATACTTGTAAGTATACATACACAAGAGGATTAGTATAAATGTACAGAGAATTCAATTATGGACATGATTCGTGCAATATTTTTTATCTAGAATTAAAAAGTTTCATCAAAATAAGAATGTTGATAGTCTTCGAACTCTTAAAAAAGAAGGTTTCTCGTTGAATTAAATTGCATTTTTCAATAGTAATTTAGAAAAAAGGATAAAAATAAATTTACAATAATTATAAACATTTAAGCTTAGAATATGAGAAGTTTGGACTTAAAATTCGTTAAAAAAATTATTTCAGATTTTGATTTGTCATTTACCAAGTATGCTCACCAGCAAAATAAATCACTGGCGTATATATTATATTTACATGGCGCACCATTCTCAATCGAGTTTTGCAGCGAGAAAACGAAAAAAAACTACCGCGTAGCACTGGTATTTGCATTTTAAATACAGCATCTCTCTGGGAAACTAAAGATGAAAAATAAATCCCTAATAGTCATGGATTCTCTCTTAAACGGATTTTAAAAAGTGCAAACTGTCATTATGTAAATTACAGTGGTTGCATATTTATACGTAATCATGGCTCCGTCGAGATCTGCACAATCGAATCTGATCTTATTCCGGCAAAGAAATACCATTACGATTAGTAACGGAGATCGCAGAATCATCAGTATCAAGGGAATACGGTAACTTGAGTAATGTGTGAGGCTAACGAAAGCTCGTAAAGATATAATCGTAATCGGCAGAAACGTGATCATTAAGCCTGGCATTCTTCTCGAATCAGCACTGCTCGTTCCTTAACTACTGTTTGCTTAACACTGACATTCTGAATTTTTTTTACACAAGCAATCAATATCGCAAGACAACATTAGTGATACAGAAATAGAGGAGCTAGAGAAATAATGATACTAAAACAGATTTCATTCGACATTACGTTCAGTCTGTTACACAAAATAACGATATATTTTAGAATCAGTCAGAAAAATAAATTTCTTAAAAGGTCTAATAAGCAAATAAAAATAAATAATGGCTGATAAATATCAAATTTTTTAACGCCGTATTATCGCAACAGTAATAAGAGTATCGATATTAAAACTAAACGTGTCAAAACATAAACGAAGAACACGACTTCTTTTCAATTAAGCAAAATTTACTGTGTTTTAATAGATAAAATTCAATATTTCCAACTAATATTTCCAAGTATTCTTCTTAACATTTTATCATATCTATATAATCCGTTGTAATTTGTATGTAAAATACTTAACAAGTGACATTAAATATTTAATGTTAAATTAAAAGTAATTAAAGTTAAATTAAATGGAAAAGTAAATTATAAAACAGTACAATTAACAGAGCACGAGATCGGATAAAAAAGATAGAGATGAATGATTTATAGTGAGGAAGCGTAAAAGGAGTTTCTCTCTTTCTTTTTCTTCTGAGATTGGTCAGTTTGAATATACTTTTTATCGGCATAGAAGTCAAGAAAGGAATTATCGATACTGATAATGCAGCAATGCGTCGCCTTATTGAGAGTCGATTTTTTGTTACGAGCAAAGCGCGGCAGGCAGGTATAACGCCAATAACGCCAATTGACGCACCGCGTTAATCCGTAGTATGTTAATTTATCATGTACTGTACGCTGAGTTGCGTAAAAGCGAACCGCAATATAATCGCACGCATTGGTATGGTCATGTGTACACTTATCAATAGAACATTAACAAAGCGCGTTTATGCGAGCCATGATATTAAGTCGAAAAAATCGCTTTAAAATCGAATAAAATTCCAACTTTTGCAGTCGCACCGATTGAGATTACAACCCTTTCTGTCTTTCGACAACTAAGAAAGGCATTAATCACTTTAATTACTTGCCGACCCGGTCACGGGCGCATGTACGTCCGGCTTAACGGTAATGAATAATAAATACTACGATACCATCGATCATTCGACATATGTAGCAACGGGTTTCGAGCCCGTCTCCGATTGTAATTTGTTCACTCGTTAATTCCCGACCGACATTAATAAAATTCAATAAAATTGCCAATCAAATATTAAGATCTTTTCGCGTTTTCGCTGTCCTGGCTTTATGCGCTAGTCACACTAGTTATTACTGTGTAACCAAATATAATGATAGATTTAAGACAGTCGGCGAAGAGAGAATTCTAGAATCGCGGCAATTAACTTCCGCCAATAAAGTCGTTTATTTCGGGGTCTGAATTAATTCCCTCATTGCGATAACGACAATCTCTCCGCCCAAATTCCTTCTGATCGATAAGATGGATTCTCTCGACGCAAGGTGACGCAAGAAGATCAAAAAAGTAATCTCGATTGTTAATGCGAAAATGAGAAATCGTCGGGCCTGGTTAATTTGAAATCGCGCTATTTGTTTATTGTCTTTGATATTTCTTATTCATCACTTGCTGTTATCGGTGTTTATATTATATATCGTCACAAAACAGTAAAATTTCCAGGCTGTTTCTTCGTTGATCTCTTGAAGATGCACGTCTAATTCCGGAAATTGCTTTCACCTTCGCAAATTTAATTTTCTCTATTACTTACTTTTTGCCTTGCATTCTTTTAAAATTTTTACACTTTGTTATTGCTTATCAGAGTTTGGATCAGTTATTGTATCACTCTACTGTATCATCTACTTTCTCATTTAAAGGCACGCTGTTTTTATTAGTTTCGAACACAGTTTCCGTAATTCCATCGAATATCGCGGTCGAAGCAAGTACTCCAATCGAACTGCAGACGAAAAGGAATAGTCAAGTCGTAGCCAATGCCGTCTTATCTTCATCTTCTCGGTAGCAAAACGAGCTCTCTGGTAGGTATACGTATACGCGTTCGTGTTTATACCGGCTTGTCTATCCGTCAAATGCTCTCTTCTACCGGGCTTCATCCCGCTATTATCCACGGGGATCTAGGATTGTCTGCCGCCTCTTTTGCCGTCACACGCTCGTCCGTCCGTCCGTCCATCCGCACGGAATAACGGTATGTTGATATAGCGGCGGATCAGATGGATCGACGGCACAGGTTGTACATCGTTCTCCGCGAAAGAAAATTATCGATCCCGCATGAACGCGGAGATCTCCCAGCCGGGGCTGCGTATCCATCGATCCATGGAATATCAATAACTCTGACCTCCACGGATGACAATAAATTGGATGTCGTGCTCTTGACTTGTAGTTTAACTGTACGTTATTATGGTGAATGACGTATGAAATTATATACATTTATTTTGTTGCTTTTCGCAGAAATTAGTATAATATTTTACATAACATAGTACGTATACATGCAAGAATATGATATAAGAACTCTAGAGTTTTAAGATATGTGAATGTTGAGCTATCTTATCTTATTAATGATTTAATATTTATCTTCTCTCTATTCTTTTGATATTAAAAAGTAATTCTATTTTCTCTTGTGTAGTATAAAATTGCAAGAAATGATATTGATAACTTTTCTATGTCAAAGCAAAATATGTCGATATTTATGCCGGTGTTGGTTATCAGTTACACGTTATATATCGGCGCGAGCATAGTGATTTTGCCGGACAAGTAACGTTTCCGCACGGAGGAACGGCAGAAACAAAGTACAACCCGGAGGATGCAAAGCACCACGATGGGCGTAGAACTTGGAGACAGTTCGAAATAAATAACACCGCGGGACAGAACAATGTATTCAGTGTCGCCTTTGTATCCTGCGAATCGGGCTGTCGCTTGCGATATACGCACGTTAAACTTTGCGCCGTGACCGCACAATAGGCAAAAAATTCGTATCACCCACCCGGACATTCTAGTGAAATTATGTGGAAATCGAAAAAATAATTGACAAAATTATTAAATATTTTAATTAGTTCAAATACTAAATTCTCACAATATATTCTTACAGAATGCTTGAGGACAACTTTGTGATTTCAACATAAATCCAAACGAGAAAAACAGAACAATACGCTTTTCGCTTTGTCAAGCTCTCGCGATCCAATGTATTCGGATGTATCGCGGATTAAAATTTTCCCTTCGTCGAAGACATCGTATCGAAAGCACTTTCGATTCGTTCTGGATTCGTTGCTAGTCCCAGTTTACAACGACGATTCTCCTATATGAAGGCGGGAAGAGGTCGCCGACGCGACCTATGCTGAAAGCGAGTGTAAAGAAAACCATCCTCCATACGGAATGGGCCATCGAGGCGACCTAGGGACGGCGTTTAAAGCTGCATTTGTATGCGATCCTGCGCAGTTTCTTGCACATGCACGCACGCACGCACGTCAATCCCGTTGTGTCCTTAAATTGGCTATTTCCACAAGGAAAGAACAAGGAGGGGACAAACGTGAACGAAAGAACCGACGCAGTCACCAGCCGAAGAGGGAATTGGTCCCATAGAAATCAGGCTGCCCTTTGTCAGTACCAGAAGGAACGTAATTCCATTGGCCGCGGTTCGTCAGCTCGCGAAGACCAATTCCTTCGTCACAATGATGCGTTCGTCTCGAATCGAGCTGGCGAAAAGCACGCTTCGTCGAAACATCGCAATGCGCTTTCGCGAACCTTTGCCTTTATAATTGATAATATAGTTGTACAACAATTCCAGCTTAATCTAAGAATACTCGGAATTCGAGACAAATGAGGATACAAGATATAAAGTGTCATAAGACAAAGGGAACACAAAATTCGATAAGCCCTTCGATAAGTGTAACATTGATAATTGTTTTAAATACAACAAAAAAATGCATACAACAGTGTTCGGAATTAGTTGCACATTTAAAGCGATTTTCGTATGTCAACGTGTCCTTTCTCTCTTTATTACGCACACTGCAGCAGCTAGGGCCAGCATCGCCGGCTGTTAGAAGCGGCACTAGCCGATAAGTAAATAAGTAGTTCTTCTTTTATAATAATTATTAAAATTTGAAAAATGGAAGAACCACTTTATTTATCGGATAATGTCGCTCCTAACACTCGGCGTCGCTGACCTTAGCTGCTGCAGCGCACGCGGTAAAAAAATAGGCATACGAAAATCGCTTAAAAAGTGCAACTAATTCCGAGCATTGACATACAATATCTAACTCCAAAAAGATTCAAATTTTCAATTGGAAAAATCTGTATACATAGATACAAATATTATTATATGCATTGCTTACATATTCTTCTTGAAAAAACAATATCATTACTGCTTTACTACTTTTTTGCAGAAAACCATTAACTTAAGCACTCTACTTATACAACAAATATTTATTTCAAAATCTTTCTTTCGTTGTAAAACTCCTGCCAGTAGTGCACTGTCGAGCGGAAAAAAATACAGGAAAAAGTAACGAGTGAAGGAATATGCAAAAGAGACATGTTACCCAGAAGGCATAGTGCGTCCGTCTCTTTCATGGCGGCCATATATCACAAGTGCTCCGAGGCGAAACACAAGGCATCATACGCCACATGTGTACATGATTCTATGATATTGTCGAGGCTCCTGATGACAATTTCAGAGGTGACTGATGTCTGGACGAAGAAGACACGCTAGAGGATGGTGTCTTGCTGGACGACAATCCGGCTTGTTAGTAATAAAACGGCTCGAGAAGCCCTTACTTCGCAAATCTTTCTCTTTTCTCATCAATTATAAAGCTTTTGTTTAATTTTGCTTCTATCTTAATTTTAGCGATTAAACTCGAATTACTGTCAGACAACTTTATGATTAGCAATTTAAACCAAATTGTGAAAAATGTCAAGTTACGCAAATTTGGTGATATTGGCCGAAAAACAGACACATATTTACACATATTTATAGCTTGACCGGCTAAAATCGTAATAAAAAAATCATCGATTAAAAAATGTCAATAACTTCTGTTGTCATTCTGTTGTCAATAATAATTAAATTATGACAATAATCTTTCAAAGAATTAGTTTTTAGAAAATTGTATATTAATCTTTACTGAGTGATGTAAATTGGTAAAACTGATTATATATGTATCTGTTTCCAACATCTTATGTAATAAAAATTGCGTTTATTATCAGAATACAATCTTTCGCTTCAAATACACTTGACAAAAAGTGTTTTGAATCATATAAAAGTGTAATTCAATAAGAAAATACAAATATTATTCTAGTATCTTTTCAAACACAGGCGATTTTCTAAGATTGAAATCAAGGTAACATCATCGATCATGGTAATTAGATAACAACTCCGATTCGGAGAAAAATTTTCAGTTTCCCGATGTACACGTACACGCTCAAGATCTATCTTCCTGATCTGTCAGGTACTGGATAAGATAAACACTTGATTTTTCTCGTCTTCGATAACTCTCAAACTTTACTCTCAAAATTCTTTCTTCTTCACTTTGTCGGCTTAATCAACAGTCGATTATCTAGACTAATTAGATGCTATCTTTCTCCTTGTCTAGTTTTGATTTTGTCCGAAGCCGGATAAAGAGGAACGAGAGATGGACGCGGATAGAGAGAAGTACGGCCAAGAAAGAAGACAGTATGGCGGTGAGAGAATGAGAGGCCAAAGAGAGAACTTGCGAGCGTAGATGAAGCGGATAAGCTCCGCCGGAAGACTTAGCGGGCGTGTTGGGTAAGTTCAGATAGAATCTTGACGGGCTCTTGACGCTTTTACGTACTGTATCGCATTTATGTAAGTATTCCCGCGAATACGTCAACTACGATCCCGTGTAGCGAGATCACGAAAGTTTTCCTCATCTTCGCGTTACTATTATAAATGTAATTCGTCAAACATATTAAAGATACAGTAAAGTGATAAGATAAATAACGACTAAATTTCTTGTTATTTAAAGTATATGAAATAATATAATTGCATATTAATTAATAATATGTAATCAATTTTTTAAATTACTATATCAATATACGTATATAAATTAAATTGAGGTTTCTTTGTGTTATATAAAACTATAATAAAATTCAGTAATAATCATGCACAAATCAGATGTGTTATTATTTGGCGAAGCAATGTCTTAAAATCACGGCAGGTATTGTTCCTCAAGCTGTGCGATAAAAATGGCATCGACATCTTCGCGGTGGAATGATGAAGTGGCTGAAAGAACTGAACACGCGCGCGGAACGACGCGGAAGAAAAAGGAAATCGCAATGCCCGTGGAAAGAGCATTCAAAAGTAGCCTGGACAATAAATGCGCGCGTCTCCTTTGCTCGGGAGGGTGCCATCACTCCTGACAGTCGGCGTATCTCTGCTTCGACAACTAACTCGCTGTCTTTCTTGCCGATCGGAAAGAAACAAAAGCATGAATGCTTCGCTTCGCGAGACGAACTATGCCTTCTTAATTAGTCCAACTGAACTTGGCCAACTCGTTTGCTGAGCGAGTCTCTGGCAATCGCGCGAGCTTTTCAAACGCGAGTGTGAATATGTCGATTAAAGAAGGATCTTTCAGTCGGAGATAGCTGTTAGTATTGTTCTCGAAATACGCACTAACGTATTTTAATTTTATTCATACGTAAAGCATTTTGCAGAGATACAATATTAATCTAATAAAACGTAAGTAAAAAAGTTTTTAATAAAATAATTATTATATTACAAAGCTATAAAACAAGGCGTTTTGCAAAAGTCGAAATTTGGAATTGTTAGAAAACCGAGGAGAAGTAGTGCGGTTGAATCTCGTCGTGAAGGAAAAAGTGGTCCAGAAAGATTAGTGCGACGGAAAGGACTGGAAACGAGGGCTGGAAAATAACAAAATGTGGTTTGGAGCCATTGTCCTTCTGCGAACAATGCTGCTGGATGGTACCGGGAACAATCTACATCTTTAGCAATGTATCATACGAATGCGGAACGCCTGCTTCATCCGAGTACGCAATATAAGCATGTGCGCATGCGTGTTGGGTGTATCAAGCTGCGAATATTGAGATATCTCCCTTCTTGGTCAACAGGAGTAACAAATCTTTCGCGATGCGATGCACGTCGTAAAAGGAACGGTACGAGAACGAAGGACAGAGTCGGGAGAAAAAAGAAAAACCGCAGATTGCACGTGACAGTAAAATATGTCTCGATTATAATTCGACGCTATGAAACTTTTCATATTTTTTTCGATCATCATCAATGATTGATTATCTATTATCGCCAATACGAAGGCTTAAGTGCGAGAAATGATGATCTAGCGTTGTTTCAATTTCATTCAAACTGGCGTTTCTAAGTGAATACTCGGTAGAAAAATACTCCCTGTGTAGAAATGGCGGCGTTTCGCGAATTTCTGTTCCGTGTGAACACCTAGCAGTGTACGCGCGCGTGATGGCGTGGCGGATAACATTGTTTCGCGTTGTATGCCAGAGTGTTTGCGTGGCGATTTGTAATGCCTTCCCGCGCGACACCGGCTTTCTGTCATCTCCATCCGCGTTATAGTCGGGCATCTAGAAAAGAGATTATCGCGATGGAGAATAGGAGAATCTTAAATAGATTACAAAATGTATAACACAAAATCGTCTTGTGATTTGAAATAACTTACGGCGTGGAAATTTATATCTCAATTTGTCGTAAAGAATTTTTATTTGATTAAATACAGCCGTAGTTTTATGATATACGGTTTTCAAATCAATTAGTCACTTAGATAATAATGCAGATATTTCACTAATTTTGCTTCCATATAGATCACAAACAGTGTTTCATATCAAATTTTGAAGAGTTATAAGTTTATATTATTTTCTTATAACACCATTTAATAAGCTTGTAACACCATTTAATGCCGAGATTTAGAGAAAAAAGTAAAAAAACATGCTCTCA
The DNA here is from genome assembly GCF_040581485.1 of Linepithema humile. Classification (NCBI taxonomy): domain Eukaryota; kingdom Metazoa; phylum Arthropoda; class Insecta; order Hymenoptera; family Formicidae; genus Linepithema; species Linepithema humile. The sequence continues at coordinate 14,071,218 of NC_090132.1, forward strand.
ACAGGAATCTTTCTCGATGAAATATCAAGCAGTGATTCAGAGAATCTCACGTCGTGGTAGTTGTTATATACTGATAGTCGACGCGGACGGTCGTTGGGGTAATTTAACGACCGTTGGTCCGAAGGACCCGACTCATTACAACTGTGTTGTTTAATAGCGAGTTGATGCAATCCGCGGCATATTGTTCGCCGCGCTACCGATTTATTAATCTACATTTTTCACGACTGCAACCCACGAGGCGCGTATCGTGCGAGCATTCATCAGCCAGGAAGAGTGCCGGTACTATCAGATCGCCCGGTAGAAAACGCAATAGCGTCGTAATTGCTCTCGTACGTCAATGACACTGAGAGATCTTGCGCCACTCCTCCTCTTCATTATACGTGGATAATCGGTAAAACCTCGTGTGTATAGTGTGCATTTGAGCACAATACAACGGGCGCACCCTGCGATATCTGCAATATGATAACACGCGTGCTTGTCGTTAAATTCCAACCCGTAATGCAATAAAATTGTATATAATATCTATAATCAAATATGTTATGTAAAGCACTATATAAATTAAATATGAGCATATATACACAAAATATTATAAATATTAAGAATATTATTAAAATGTTAAAAATATTATATTTTTGCTAACTAGTAAATATTTTAATTGAAACAGCAATTTAATTAAAGTTCCACTTGTAAAAATTGATTCTTATCATTTGTTACTTAAGAATGCAAATTTGATGAATTAAAAGAATTAATATCACGGATGTGCTTGATACAACGACATCTCGTAGCAATCGTAATCCAGATTTAATTTCTGATCGAGCAACGCTTCTTTCGACGGCAGAGAAAAGCTTCTCTCGTTACGCGACGCGCAACTCGCAACAGACACGCGGAGGAGCTAAGCGAACGACAATTACAAAGGCCGGGAATAATATGCGCAAACCACCGATGCTGCGGGTCCGTCGTGCAAAATCCTGAATGCCCAAGTATCCTCTTTCCTCGAACCTCTTAGCGCTATTTAGCGGATCCTTTTACGGGACAGTGGAGTCCCGACAAGAAAGGAAGGCACGACGTACGGCTCGACGAAGGGTCAAAACAAGAAGAGACGAAAAAGACGAGAAGGAGCTCGAATTGACGCAGAATGAGGAACAGGACGAGAAAGCGGAGGAGGGAAGACGGAGTACCAAAATGGCCAAGTAAGCCGAGGGACAAGATAAGCCTTTGTTCCCGCACGAAGGCCCACGGGGGCCCGTGGCAACGGATCCCGTCGTCTCGGTCTCATATTTCGCGAATCTCGCTATCATATTTTACCACTCACCCTTCCTCTCGTTTATCCTCCCTCCCGTGTCTCACCGGGCACCGGAAGATTTTCGAGTCCAAGGATCCAAGAGTCTCTCATTTTTTGTTTTTCTCGCTTTTCGGACTCGTGATTCCGTCCGCCCTACTCTTTTCGGAGCATACTCGCTATTCAATGTTAAGAAATTCGATTCGACTAACCGTTCTCTAATGTGTCAATAATACATAACTGGTACACGGCTGGTGCCTTAATTAGACGATAGATCTTTCAGCGTTTCTCTGCATCGATCTTATCGCCAGTATAGCGTGTGTACAGTAACGACAGAGCGACAATGAGCTCCGACGAAGAGCTCGCTTTCGCTCAAAATTGCGCAAATTGTATAAATCGATCTCATAAATCGAGTGTCCAATGGGAATGAAGAATGGAGAGAAAAGCAAAATCGCACTTGGGCGATTCGTAATCGATGATCACTATTTTCACGTCTCGACTTTACGTTTATCGCGCTTAATGTTCAATTTGTTGCACCGCGGGGATTCGCGTCATACATTCGCGCTAGTACGGTGACCGCTATTGCATCAAATATTGTTGCTCGGTTATACCGGAAACAGAATTTAATTTGCCGCCGCGAAAATTTGACCTTTACCTCGTTTTCAAATAAATTTTAAAACGCTAACAATATGAAAATTTTCGCAATTTTAAAAAAGAATTTTTCAATGATTTGCCGTTTTTACATATTTTTCTTTTTTTATACTAAATTTATTTAAAATTATGCTTCTAGAAAGTTGATCATATCGTATACTGTATGAGGCAATCTTTATTATTTCTTGAGCCTGTCCTTAACAGGCCTGTCCTTAACAGGAATTTACAAATTTATTGGGTGTGAGATATAATTTTGCTATTTTGTTATATAAATTTGACAGTGCTTCATTTCTCTGTGAGGGACTTCCACGAAGTCCTTAAAATTGTACTTTAAGTTTGCGACTTTAAAAAAAAAAATAAAGACAAAGGTTTAAGCTCCAATTTCAGATCTTTTCCAAGTTGCTGGTGGCCTGTCTGGTTTATGCGTTACAAATTTGCGAATATAACCAAAAACGCATTTTTTGGGGGATTTAAACCCCTATTTTCTTAGAAACCTGACATAATGGACATCTTTGCTAAAAACAAATAAATTTGAAGTTTCACCAAAGATACATTTTAACTCTTTGTCTCTTTTATTTTTACGCTTTATCTCAAATGTTTTACTTAAAATAACTACAGAGATTTGCTATAAACATGTATTATTACTAAATCGCCATTCTATGGAAGAAAATTCGCTTGTAAGCTGATCGTAAATAAATGTGCTTAAAGCTTCCAGAGAGATATCCTTTAGTGTTTGCGCGATTTTGTGATATCGACAATGACGCGCGCGTATTCGTTGTCGATTATATCATTTATCGAGCGCGCGGATCTCTCGCAATTTTACGCTTGAATCCTTAAAGGATCCAACCGAAGGGATAGACTACGTCGTTCCACCGACATCAAACAATTAAGGCTGACTTATGCGCGCCGACGCGTAGCGTTAAAAGAGCAAACGAGTTACCGGTTGCTGCCCTCCTGCCACGGCTCTTGTCGAGTATCAGATAATGCACACTGCGGCATACTGTCATCTCGGAGGAATTTACCGACGACGTCGCGCGGGCTTGAAGCCCGGAGCTCGGGGTCCACGCATGGCGCGATGGCAACCGGCCGCCTATCGTGCGCGGCGGATCGCGTCTTTTCACGCGTCTCGCATCTCGTATCTCGCGATTTCCCGTGAAAATCAAAGTTGACGTATCTTGGTAACATTTTTCTTATTTTTTATTAATTTATTTATCTTGGTAAAATTTTTCTTTCTTTTCCATTAAAACATGTCTTTTTCTCCAAAAATATGACATTTTTTTATTTAAAAAAATTTAACATCTAAGAAAAAAGGTCGTAATTGTGCAGTCAAAACAGTTGAAAAACTATACTTTCTTTTTACTATACAAAATCATCTTGCTGCCTAGAGTTGTATTGTATTAAATTTTAGATATGATTTAAAATTGATTTTTGTGACTGTCCTTTTTTACAATGACATCAGTCACTGCATAAAAGGCATGCGTAAACTTTCCAACGGAAGACACCTTTTACGTAAAATGACTCACGCAAAAACGCAAAAACATACATCATCGAAAGGAGCGCGAAAACAAGTGACGTTCTACGTTCGATAGAAGCCGGCACTTCCGAAGGTAATTGCAACTTTCACGGCAGACTTTTTGTGAAACGATTGAAAAGCATGCGGAACGGTCGAAATGTGTGAAACCGATATGTAGAAGCTACTTGCACGGACGTAAACGGAATAACAATTCGGAACAAAATTGCCAACGTGAAAGCGGCCCAAGTGCGTTTCGATCGTGACGCATTCGCGGTCACGCGAGGAAGCGAGAGAATTATCCGGAATTGTCCCATTCGCAGTTCGCAAGAGATGCGTCGCTCTACTCTCGAAAGAGAAAAGAACAGGACGCAACGTCAAAAGGGACACATAATCGTTCGGGAGTACCGTGAGATGAAGTATAGAGTGATGCAGAGTACTTACCAGGCATGCAGACACATCGAAAGGTCCCAGGATCGTCCAGGCAGGAGCCGTCGTTCTGACACGGATGCGACTCGCACTCGTTCACGTTCGTCTCGCATCGCGGACCCGTGAATCCTTGCGTGCAGTTGCACGCAAAAGACCCAGGCGTATTTACGCAGATACCGTCGTGCTCGCAAGGAGAGCCTGCAAAAAGTAAAAAAAAAAAGATATCGTCATTTAGCGTCAAGTAAAGTCCAAAATAGAAAATCGAATAATTAGTTCAAAATAATTGGAATGTAATCAAGTTTTTTTTTACTTTAAACTCAAAATATTGTATAAAATTAAAAAAATAATTTTCACATATCGTTTGATGTGTCGATAGGAATTTTATACAATCATTCCAGTATCGAATAACGCAATGCTTAATACAAAACGAATCTTATTGACATTGCGATCCATTATACTACTATATATAGCGACGTGCCGTCGTTGTATGTCGTTCGATTTTGTCCGGTCGGATAATTAGAGCTTCCATGAAATTCCAACGCGAATTGCGCCATCGTAATTTTGCGAGGTTGTTCGGTGAAAGTTCATCCGGTTTCGATATTGGGACCATGTCAAGTGAAATTCTTTCCTGTTCAAAACGAGACTGAGAAAAGAAAAGTGCGATACACCGCAAAGTACGAAACGATTTTTCGTGCGGATTGTTCTTACCAAAGATCCCTGATATCAATGATTTAAACTGCGGCAAAGCGACGAACACGGTTCGCATAATAATTAATAACTGAATATGGCTTTAAGAAACGACCGGTTATAGTGCATCTCTGCTGGTGACAAACGGCGCGGATAATGCTCCTTAATTGGCAAACTCGCCGGCACTTTTTAGACGCCGCCATTATGGCGGGAGAAGGGAGCGGAGAATACTTCCTATACCCGGCTAACTCAACCATAAGGAGGAGCATGCTGGTAGAGCATTCTTCAAGTACCAACGACGACGTTCAAAGGAGATCGCATCTTGCCCGCGCAACCCCTCTTTTCCCGGAGATACATAGCCCACTCTAATTGCAATGAAATAATTGCTACGGGTGCAGTTGCCCGCTCGGTGTGTCTCGTCAAATGAGCGCTTCATTAGAAAAGCTCTTCCGTATCATATACATATATTCGTCTTACTTATTATACAATGTTGCACCGTTAAAATATCATATCATTTTATGACTTTAGAATTAAAGTCTCTATACGAATAACAACCACATCAAACATTTCTGATATAAAAAAAATTACCCGTGGCCAGATTGTAGAATTTTATATTGTAGTAAAAAAATTAATTTAATTAGTCATATCATATATTAATATACGTAGAACACGCTTTATTGAGCGCTCATTCGATGAACATACATAAAACATTTAAATACTTTTATAATCACCCATCGTTACATTTGAAATGACACAAGCAATCATACATACACGAGCTTCTCTCATCGGTGAATGCACAAGTTTATAAAAAGGCGTTCACTCTTGCCTCCGTCACATGCCGTACTCGCCAACAGTTTTTTTCGACTTGACGACGTAATTGCGTCGCCGCTGAGTAATAAAGAGGATAGAAGAAATCCAAGGGAAATGATGCGATAAAAAGAAACGTACAACATATGAGTGTCGCGATTGCAAGAAACGCATTGTTGCGCCGTGTTCGCGATCGGGTGACGTGGAAGGAGAGATGACGAATCGCTCTCCGAATGCCACGTACTACACTCGCAAGGCTAGTCATTGAAAAAGTTAGTGTTAAACAAGTCACATACACAGACCTTTAAAAGCAATAATGAGATTTACTTATACTAAACCGAGATTGCAAGTATTATTTCCCTTATTTCCCTTTTTTCCCGTATTAATATATACTATAGTTAAAATTTTCTTTTCTTTCGATACAACAATTTCAAATTAATATTATTATTAAAATAATTTCAAATATTTCACAAATTTCACGAGGTAAATAAAATTTTCTATTTTAAGAAATTTCTATATTATTTCTCGCCGCTTAACTAACAAAAAGTGCAAAATTTTTTAGTCTTTGGTTATATTTGAGCACTTCAAAGGTATACTGTGTTAAGTCACATTTTTTTCGAAAATGGAGTTATTATTATCAGTAGACTCTATACTTCAATTTTTATTCTATGGCAAATGTTTTCAATGAATATTTTCATTTTAATAGAAATGTTGACTGTAGTTGAAAGTTAAATTACATTCACCAGATAAAAATAGTATTAAGTTAGATTAAAATCATATTCCATAATCACACAACTTTATTTTCTGAAATATATCGAAGTTTGATATTGTATCTACGAATACAAGAAAATCTGCAAAATATTATAAGTATTTTGCTGAGAGCATATCAAAAGCGAAAAATCTTTTTAGATTCTTCTCCTGAAAAATTATGTATGTTTATGTTTACCTCTGAAGAGTTTATTTTGGTCTTTTCACAACCTGAATACTTTCCACATTTTCCAAGATAACAACGCGCAGAAATATTACATACGCTGCGAAGCGTAGTTTGCAAGTGACGTAGTACCTGGCGCTACACCAAGTACTACAATTCCTCGCGCTGGGCTGCATTAGCTTATCCAAAGAGGTTTCTTACAACTCTCGCCGGGAGTGCAGCTCTCTCGCTTAAGGAACTTAATCTACCAGAAAATATGCAATCTAGATAATAACAGAGTCTCGGTTCGGGCGCGAGATCATTATGGTTGTTATTAAACTTAAAATAACAATTTAGCGTTTAATTAGATTCGTTCGTGGGGGCCGCGCGGAGGCACCCCTCTGAGAAAACTGCGCTTCTGTGTGGACGAACAACGCCGACCGACAGGCCCTCTCGAGCCCTCTCGCTCCTCCTTCGACGCGACTTCCGGCAAAATCTCATTATACCCTGCACGCTGTCGTCGCGCGTCAACCACGCCGAATCATTGCGCTCTCTCGTGATTTGCGCATTTTGCACAATAAATTGCAGCTTCAGTCACTTTAATACAATTTTAATCTTGTTTTTTTAATGCATTGCATTTAATGTGACTATCGGTAGCTTCAATGATAGGAGAAATTATCAAAGTTACCTTTCATTTACGAACAAAAAAACTGCAAAAAAAGATTTTAGGTGTTACCATGTTTGCACACACAACTGATATGTACTAATATATATATATATATAATGTAAATTAACATAATACATTATACACAATAAATAACATAAATTTCAATTTAATTATTTGCTTACGATGTGAATCAATAGATAAAAACGCAAAATATTCTAAGATTTTGTCATCTAATCAAAACTGTCCGCAGAACACGCGAGAAAAAAGATAGTGACTTCAGGCAAGATAAAAATAGCTATAATTATATTAAAGCCTGTTTCACACTTAATAAATTTGCCAATTAAATAAATTTTCTCTTCGTCAAAGAAAGAAGACGCTCGGAAATTGAAATAATTAAAGAATAATAGGAACAAACTAAAGGGCACGATTTCTCCGATTTATCATACCGGTTTCAATACCATTGTTTCAAATTAACGCAAAACAGACGTATAAAGAGCATTAAGAGATTTTTTACAGCCTCACTACGAATCATAAATGTTCAAGTGCCGTTTAAGTTATCACATCAAGCACAAGTGGGGCCGCGAGCGTCGGAGAGTGGACGATAAGTGAGCGTTTCCCGGTCTGGAAAAAAAGGCAAACGAATCGCGAAAACAGTACAGCCACTGGGTGGAACGATCATCGAAAGATCTGCCTTGACGCCGAGCAGCCGATAATTATGCCCGATGGCCATTAATAAACTAATCCTCGAGGATTTCTTACCGGCTATCCGAAGCAAAGAACCCTATCGCTTTATCAACCTTCAGAATCTTCGAGTGCCCAGGGCAATCGTCAGAAGAAGAGACGGATGACGGGGTGCCGAGAGAAAGAAAAGAGAAGAGGAGGAGCGGCTGATCTACAGGGTTTAATGACTTGTAGTATCAAACGGCCGCGAGGAGAAAAAAAGGGGGATAAATGAGATGAGGTGGGCTCCAAGTCCCGGCTAATCACCGGCAGTATTAATGCGCGGTGTATAAAGAATGCGGCGAAAACCACGTTTGAGCTCGGTAAATTGCTGACGTTTCTCGGTCCTTGATGGTTAAAAAACCTACTTGATGGCGCGTCAAGCGTTAATTGAATCATCTATTTTCGAGTACGCTTACAAAATCTTTCTGCAATCATTGTCGAAAAATAAGTGTTTCATGGATACTAAGATTTATGCAGATTTTATTTCTTAATTTCACCCGCATTGCTTTTTAATTTGAGAACTGAGATGTTTGCAGACTTTACAATATTATGATACACACACAGAGATTCATATGGTATCTAGAACGACATATTCTTTGCTTTCATCCAAAAAATATTTTTAGAGAAACAATTTTTCCATTTAAAACCAAGAGCAAAAGCAATAAATTAATAACGACGATATCGCTTAACTGTAAAAATAAGCGAAAACTCGTATGCAAGAAAAAATACGAGAACCGGCCATTATGGCCAAAGGGTACTTCACCTTCTTTATCATGGTCGGCACGAACGTGACAGAGAGCCATGTGCTTGAATGTACAATAATTTACCGATAATTTCTCGAATCGCGGCCTTCATAGAAGTGAATAATCGTACGTCCCCGAAGCAAAAAGCAGCCGAAGGCCCCTGTGAGCGAGCTACGAGAGAGAAGTGATCCTTCTCACGGGGAAAGAGAAGCTGTCTTTGAGTAATGTCTTCCTAATTACGATGCCTCGTGCAAAGTGTGGAATGCGATGTCGTCCGCTGTCGCCCGGACGAAGGGAACACGGACGATCATAGAAAAACGTAAATCTTCTAATTCATCGCTCACTCGTGGGCGTACAAAAAATGTCCAACGATCGAAATGAGGCATCTGGACATATTTCAAGCGCAGACGAACCATAAACGAACGCTATCGGCCACGAGAATAATTCGTAGCCTATGATAAATGACACCGATACACGCAATATGGTACTTTTCTATGTTTATTTCTGTAAAGTAAAAAAATACTAGTAAGAAAATAAAACCATCGAATTAATAATATTAAAATAGCATTGCGAGCAAATGCTAGTTGTTGATGCGAAAATTTTATGTTTCATATAGACACTTTATTCGTCTACATTGAGACATATTAAAGTGTACACTGATTTCAAATTCGAGATACATAGAGTGTACAAAAATTAAGTACATTGATTGATATTTTTTCTCTCGTCTTCCTTCTTTCCTTTCAATAATTTCCTATTTATTAGTACATTCTGATTCTTCGAAAGTGAGATCAATGTACTTAATTTTCGTACACTCTATGTATCTCGAATTTGAGATCAGTGTACACTTTAATATGTCTCAATGTAGACAAATAAAGTTTCTATATAAAACATAAGAAAAATGCTTGCATCAACAATCAGCGTTGGCTCGCAATGCCATTTTAATATTATTAATTCGATGGATTATCGTACAATCTTTTCCCTTATATGTATTTGATTTTAAAATAACAAAATATTAAATACATACTGTGACGTGTGTTATAACGTAATAAAAATTTTTTAAATATTTCATTTTATGCATCAGTGCATTATCAGTTTAGATCGCGTTGTTGCTGTGCAACAATTATCACAAGACAATTAACTTGGCTTGTGTACAAGGCGGTACATTTTCGGAGTGTGTGGCAATCAACGCGGAGCAAACGAGCCAATTGTTAATATTCACCACCGAAATCCAATTAATTCCGTGACGGTTGATTAACGAACAGCTACTAATGCGAGAAGGAAATCCGCTGCACTAAGCGCGCAACGCGAGCGCTCCTTTCGAACTGATGGGACGAGTGCATCGAGGAAGAAAGCCCGCGGACACAAAAGACGTGCTTTCGATTATTAATGAAGTGTCTTTGTCTGGAACGAAACGCATTAACGCCATGCTCCGCTACGGGCGGTGCTACGTATTTATTATGATGTACCAGGAAGAGCATTTCTACCCCAAGTTTACAGATGTTCCTCGTCATACATCCATTTTTTAAACGAGTTCGCATTTCTACCGCCAGTTACGCGATCGCGGCAATTTACGATATTCCATGATGCAGTTCCTCCACTAGCGCATCCTGATGTCAATAATAAGGGGGGGGAGGTTTGACCTGCTTTAATGCATTTTTCACCAAGATTGTTGAAACGAATCCAGCAAAATTGATTTTTTTTAACTTGGAAGGGGGAGTTTTAACCCCAAACCCCTTCCCCCCCCCCCCCAGGATCTGCCAGTGAGTTCCTCTATGGTTTATCTTTTGCGTTTTGTAGTATTTTGCATATTAAAAAATAGAAAAAAACCTGATTTTGACACACAACTATCGCTCAAAAAATTATTTTAATTTAAAAACCAATAAAAGTTGGTGTTTATTCGTAAAGTTAGGACAAATTGGAATGTTAAAATAAAATATTAGATTCAATTTATATTATAATATCTTTTTCAAAAGCTAACAATATTATATTTTATAATGGATCATATTTATGTACTAATTTTTGAAACATTACAATAATTAAGAAACTGTAAAAGTAAATCTGCATATAATATAGATAAGCCTTATGCGCACGCGTGTACACAAGGAAACCGACAAGGTGTGTGGCCCCATGCCGTGCTCGATCCTCGGCCGAGACTATTAATTAACCCGGCGACTACTGCCTGTCCACTGGTTAATTACAAACCCATTACCTATATTACGTACTTACGTTGCCGAATGGTCGCTTAATCTATACAGTTTTGGACTCGTGATGCACTAATTGCGATCGTTCTGACACATGACAGATTTATTCATATCGCAATGTTACCAGATAATGCAAAATAATAAAACGAAAAAACATCGTGAAATGAAAGCGGTATATTGTCACAGTATTGTATCAACTTTACCTCTTAAAACTTTCCAAGTTTGACGAAAAAAAACACCGTATTTTTTAAGTTTGAGATACGTAGCGGTATATTGATAAAGTATAATACTTATTTTAAAAAAGAATATTATTATCTTTGCATTTTATGTTTTTAAAATATAAATTTATAATATTACTAATTAGAATATTATAATTTTTATTTACCAGCGGTAGGTATTACCGATCGCGAGAGCTTGCATACACATGTGCACGCATTTGAATGTCAAGTTTGTTCAAGATGGTTGTTGCAACAAGTATCGATAAATTCCAGCATAGCTATTAATTATCCCCGCGGAATTATTAATAATCGTTGTCATCTTGGCAACGAGACTCTCTTGTGATACATCACGCGAAACCCACCAATCATAGGTTACATATCACAGTCTTACGTTGCTAAAAAAAGAGGAACGAACTTGGAATGACAAGTTTGCCTGCAGCTACAAGATCGTGAAAGGAAAGAGAGAGAAAATTGGATACATCACTGCCTACTATCAAGGATCATTGCTCCCCTACGAACTCTCACGCATGACGTTACGTATGTAATCAAATCAATAAGTCAGCTCGAGCAATAGATAATGATAAACGTCTGTCAAGATCTAGATTTTAAGTTGGCGATTGTTGTCGTTCTTGTTCTTTCACGATAAAAATTATCGCATTTAACATAGATTTCAATAATTTAAAAAAATTTTTAATTCGTGTAATAGTAATGTAATCGCACTGATTGAAACTGATGAAACCACTTTCGGATTATCTTTATAAAATATAGAGAATGCGTGTGTGATAACATTTGAGAATTATATTAAAATAAAATAAAATAAATAATATTCAAATAACAAACAATATATCTATACGTTTTAATTACTCACAATTGTATAAAAAGTCAGTAGCTTCAAATAATTTATTTAAAGTCGACCCCACACATGCACAGAGATTTATTTTTATTATACCGTAGATTGTAATGAATCCGTAACATGTGTTGCTTCCCGGCCGACGATAGATTGATCACGGTGCTTGATGACGAGAACGTCGACGAGATGGCGCGATGAGAGTAAGGACCGGGTACAATAAATAACGCACAGATACGACGCCGAATTAATCGATCGTAATCGATCGATTGGCCGTCCGCCAATCTGCCCCGTGTGGGTTTTCAATTTGCGCGGACCGTGGGGGCCTCCGTACACTCGGATCGCGCACATTAATCCCGCGATTACTATACTCGAGCCTCGCCGCGCAAGCAAAAACTTGCCATTATCTTGTCTGAAAAATCATTCATGTGATATCAATTTCGACGCATCTCGCATCTTGTCCATTTAAACAATACTTTTGACTAATAGTACATCTTTTTTTGCGTGACAATGTAATGAATGTAAATCAACAATTTTCAATTACTCATATGTTTGCGGAAATTTAATTGAATTTCTTACATGTATATACAATATATTTAAATATTATCTTTTTGTCACTTACTATTTTTATTTACAAAAGACTTTATTTTATAGTTTAGAAATTACTTTCATTCAATTCTATTCTACAATTCCTTTCTCACGATTCAAAAGCAATTTTATTGCAAGACGTTCACGAGTTTTATATATATCATCAATTCGTCATTAAGTAGCTACATACATATCTAAGCGCGCTATAGTAATCCTTCAAAGCAATGAAACGTAATGATCACTCCCACCGGAACTCGTCTACTGTCGGCTCGCTTGTGAGTTGATCGATGATGTACAAAGATCGAAACGTATAGTGGCGGGTCACTGTGGCGAAGCTCATAACGGAGCAATGTGAAATTCGGTTCCCGTTTTTTAGTTCCATTATGATATTCATTGGTCATTAATGATACTAACAAAAAATATAAGCTGATTACATCTTTTCTCTTTTTCTGGACAGAAGAATAAAAAGAGAGAGAAAGAGAATCGTTCGCGTGTCCTGGATTGGCTTGCAATTACCATACTGCCCACACTGATGCAGCGGTGTTAATACACACAGGTCGTGCGAGGTGGACAGGCAGACGCGCACAAACGTACGTGATCAGAAGGAAATATTACAGAGCGCGATGACCCTTTCAAGCGGTGAGACCATCGTTCAATCTCGACTTATTGACATTTTTTTCCACCGCAATAACAAATTGATGTCGCGGGAAAGGAGCGCCTAACCTCCTTAACCTGGATGAAAAAAATATAACATATATCTGAGAACTACCGGTTTTTTCTTTTCTATAATTTTTGTATTTTCAAAATTACACAAACATTTTTAGAATATTATTCTGTAACGAACCATGAGTCGAATTAAACTAATATTTCATTTTTACACAGCGACTTTATTCATCGCGACGTTTAACTTTACTTAATTTTCAAATATGCGCTTTATTCTGACAAGAATTTCCACTATTTTCGATGATTGTATTATTAATTTGAACTGAGTATGTACACATAAAGATAGCGATTTGACTTGAATGATTCGTGTATTTTCTTCAGCTGTCATTCAAGCACCAATAGCAATTTATTATTTCCCGGGCAACTTTAATGTGAACTGGTCTCACCGCACGATAACATTTACCCGACAGCTATCTACGCGATTTTTGTTGTCCGATCGTGCGCAAATGCGCCATTGGCCAGCATTTCTGTGTTTTTTCAATCGAGCCTCTCATTAATAACTATGCTAATCGTAACCACCGAGATGCTCATTAGTTTCGATTTAAACGGAGATTATCTTCGAAAATATGGATTAATAGTTGGTTAAAACAGAACGGATAAAGTCTATCTAGAAGCAATCTTCTAGAGCAACTGCAGCATTATTCGATCGATATAATTCAGCGATAATCGACTGAAAGACTTTGCCGAATTTATCCACGCATAATCCGGAATTATGCAAAGCTGTAATACGAAATCTTTACTACGTTGCGAAACTGCTTTAATCCATAGTTCACAATTCTATTTGAATTGAAATCTATAAAATTGTATTTAATAAAAAAAAAAGGTAAAAAAATATGCAATCAGTGTGGAGTATAGAAATACAAAAATATAAATATGTAAGAACGTACAAATTAAAATATAAAATTAATATATATTAAAAGGCATCTCGAGCCATCGCTGGTTGTTAGTGCAAAAATTATTAATGTTTTCATATAGAAACTTAATTCGTCTACTAGAGACATTATTGAATTGTACACTGATCTCGGATTCGAAATACTAAAGTATACGAAAATTACATACATCAATCTCATTTTCGAAAATCTAAATGTACGAATTAAAGAAAGAAAATATAAATATAAAAATATATAAAAGTTGAAAAAGTTTTACAAAAATCACAGAAAGAAATGTAAGAATACAAACTGTTAGTACGTATGGACATAGATACTATATAAAAAGTAATATTCTTACCTTGTTCACACTCATCAATGTCTTCGGAACAATCTAGTCCTTTATATCCGGTAGCGCAAGAACAGGCGAAGGACCCGTTGATAGGACTGGTGTCGCAGATGGCACCCTCGTGACACGGATTCGACGTGCATGCATCGTCGAGATGGCAAAGCAGTCCTACAAAACAAAGTCGGTTCTCTTTAAGTGTTGTCATACTTGTTACATTAATATTCTCTATATTGTTTAAACAAAATATAATTCTGTTTTACCAGTATTTTTCAGTAAAAATAAAAATATTTAATGGCTTACTAAATGTTTTTGAATTTCCTCATAAAATTGATAGTAGATAAAATAGTAAATATATGTAATAATATACAGAATATAAAAAGTATATACGATTTCCTCAAGCATCATACACAAATCTTTCTAATCTCATCAACATAATAACAATCATGCAGAAGCATGTACAGTACAGAAAATGCATGTGTCTTCCTTCGATTTACAATAAATTATGTAGTCATACAAATTATTGTGAGCTAATTGAGGAAATTGCCGGCATCATAAACTGAAAAAGATAATATAAAATTGAGAAAGCTAGCCCGGAGGACATAATTTTCCTTGAGAAGAGGCTCGCGTGTGTCGAGGCAAACTTTTCTTTATGAGGTCCGATAACGGTACCGAACTCCCCGGGATATTCATATATAAACCAGAGTAAGTGCATGCAGATGCACGATCACGCCCGCGACTAACTGTAAGTATGTATATCTCTACTGAACTGAAAGCACGCCTAAGGGCAACACAAGAAGCAGCATTATGCGTTTCCATATTCCATATCCGTATCCGTTAACTTTTGTAAATTCCTTCTTTTTTTATTTCTAAATAATAAAATATAAAATATATATAGTTTTGAATTCCGAAAAATTTGCCAATCAAGTTTATCTTGCGGATAACTCTGGCACTCGATAAAACGCAGAATTATTCATTTACTTTGCAGAAAATATCTTTCTGAATTTGTAATTTGTAATTGAAATTTGACTTAAAGTGCTCGCGAGCGGACGAAATTGTCGTCGCGCGATATCAACGCTCGGCTTCCAGAAATAGCGACGATGTCTGACCGCAAGAGAGAAATATATCTGTATTTGGCGATCGTTGCGCGAATCGATTTGAGAAAACCATCTTTGACTACTGCTCCGCGGCAGGGCGGCGGGCGCAAGTAAGAACAGAAACTCGTTTCCAAGGTCGATACACGGCGAGAAGCCTCCGGGAGTCTTCGGAATCTCGAGATTCCGAAGGACTCGTTCTATGCTCTCTACGCAGTAGGCGCATCATACCGGCCGCACGTGTGCAGATACACCTGCCAATGCATCGCCGGAATGGCCGTAGCGTTGCGATATATACGAGTCTTGCTCTCGACCATACTCGGTATCGAGTTAATCAGCCTACTTGTCGGCGGATATGCGATCTCGCAACAGAAGTGAGCCGCAGAGAGATTTGAAATGCTTCCATCTCTCTTTCTTTCTCTCTCAAAAGAGGAATCTTTCACGTTTTTCAGACCATATTATGCGTATTCACACAGCAGATATAAAATTCGAAATTGAATGTAACAATTAGCGGGAAATCAACAATAAAATGCGTTGTCAATTCGGTTGTGATATACAATACTTTGGACACGAAGATGGTAGAAATTCGCATCTTACTATTAAATTAAATTTATTAAATTACAATCCAATATTCTCTCCTCAGCAATGCCCATATCTATAGCGACTGTTACATTTAATGGAATATATTTTTGGCGAAAGCAAATGTCGCACCATTCTGTCTATTTGTTATAATATTCTCCTTGCAAGCCTCACAAAATTTTGAATTATTTCAAATCGCAATTATAATTTTTATCTGAAACTTTATAAATTGATCCGATTCGAAATTTAGAGATTCACAAATTAAACTTAAAATTCCATATAATAAAAATCCATTTAAAGATTCGCTTAAAAAAAAAAAAAGACAGGTTTTTAACAAATAACTATGCCATAGAAAACATTTTAAAAGCTTGTCTTCACGCTCCTCCTTAAAGTAGACAACGATTTAAATTTGCACTTACCGGTTTTTCCGTGCGTGCATTGGCAATAGAAGCTACCAACGCGATCGATGCAGGTAGCACCATTGAAGCAGGCAGCACCTGCACAGTCATCGATGTTGACGCTGCAGTCGGGCCCGGTCCAGCCGTTCACGCATATACATGAATAACTGCCGTGCGAATTCGTGCATGTAGCGCCATTGTGACACAAGGATGGCCGTACAGAGCACTCGTCCACGTCCAGCTCGCATTGCGTGCCCGTGAAGGCCGGCGGACACAGACAAGAGTACTCGTTCACTCGGTCCATGCAAGTGGCGCCATTTTGACAGAGGTTGCCCGGACAATCGTCGATGTTCTCCTCGCAATGATTGCCTCGGAATCCTGAAACACAAAAATATCGCAACCATATTATTTTCGAGTTACAGTAAGAATTAGAATAGGAATGAAACATTGATTCATGGTTAAACTTTGTAAATATGTAGAATAACGATAAGATTGCACAAGCTCTTCTTCAAATAATAGGTACATTAAATAATTGTATGAAAATTAATATGAATTAAAAATAATAAAGATCCAGTTAAAAATAACGATAATAATATTTCAAAAGCGCTATTATTAAAATCATTAATCTATCTTTCGTTGACAATCGAACCGCATCGATATTGTAACAATTAATCGCTGTAATTCGCTTTTACTGTTCGGTCCAATCCGCGGTGCAAGAATGCATTTGCATACTTTAAGATCGATAGAGATAATCGTGACGCTATTAATAATCGCAACTATGAATCGTAGCAATATTTTCCAATCTGTGTTTAACGGGAGGACCGGTAACGTGGGGGAAGAAAAGGACGACACGATATTCTCGGCACAGCAGGTCGGCACGATGATGATCGTGGCGTGAGTATAAAGAGAACTCATTACCGCAACACATTCGCCGGCGTGAAAAATCAAGACGCGTTCAGTACCGAGCATCGGTTTTACCACTTCTATGAATTTATGCTTCGATCGATTGGCGGTCGAGGCGGGTCGAGTAAGAAGAAATAGGCTGACACACCGCGGATAAAGTGATGAGGTCCGATAACCGTGAAATCGGCGCTCCGATGCGCCGAGACCGATTTCTTCCGGTTAACTCGTGCGAAGAAACGGTAAGCAAATAGAGGCGGAAACGCCTGAGAAATCGTGTCGCTTTGTACGCGAATTTTTACGGAAAGATGCAACGCGCGTTTAATTCCGCCGTTGATGTGCGTAATTTTACATTTTGCTATTCTCTCGTACGAGAGAATGCATGATGCTGAATGTTTTGTACAAAAGTTCCGAATCGAAAATTGAAGGAATCGTGCAAAATATTTCTCAACTTCTTCTTAATCGTATAGGCAACATGTGCTACCGCATTTTCCGATGGTAATTCGATTTTCTAAGTTTAAATTAGTTAAATTTGGCCGACGTGGCCCTTGTACTTTTTCGAGTGAGAAAAATATTGAAAGAAATCGGTGATGGATCGATCGAACCGATATTGCATGATGCCTGATTATCCGCACATCATGGAGTTTTATCCGTTCGCCGTTCTCTGCTCTCATTCTGCCGCACAAAATAAACATTTGAACACGCGGTGGCTAATGGATTCGTGATGGTTCATCGTGACCTCAGAAGTCTTGTATTACGTATATATTATTGTGCAAACTAACTAAATGTTTATAAATGTCAATATTAATTTTAATACATGTATGTGGGTAAAAATAATAATTAATATAAAACAAAAAAGATAATAATTTGAACTAGCGTTATATTTATATCAATATGATTTTAATTTATCCTAAATTTACAATTTCTACATTTACTATTAATATACTTTTTCTTTTACTTCCAAATTTAAATTTTAGCATTTAAATCATATTTGTTTTGATTAAACAAGTCTCCATTGTTAAATGTAAAGTTCATATACGTATAATTATACATCTTCTTCAACGCTGCTCGATAGCTCGATCTTTACTCCGCCGCAAAAATTGCGATAAGAATATTTTAAAGAAACAAACAAGTGCAGTGTACATAGAGTGTACACCAGCAAGTAAGGTGCTATCGTAAGTAGCGATAGTGGCAACGGCAATCGATGACTTCAAGTGATCTTTGTATGTGTACACGCATCAAAGGGACATCAAGGGGAATAAAACCGCAGAAATAGAAAACGAAATAATAGCGTCGAGCTAATAGGATCGCTCAGCAATTACTACTTAACAACGTGTTGCGAGAAATGTCGATTTATTTCGCGTTATCAATTATTTACATATTGTTTTAATCGCTCTTGCGAAACAATTCGCGGTATGTTACATGATACCGCCAATCACCGATACATATCAGCATGCAAACATTTATCAATAATATCAATAATTCGCTTTATTTATGGCAACATAATTCACCCCAGCATTGACTTATATTAATACGTTCAAACAATTCTTACGTGATGATAAAAAAAATGTTTTGTATTTTTATATTAACCAATACAACAAATAGTAATGTAATAGTATTTTCATTATTATTATATTATATAATAATAATTGTGTACTCAACGTATTAACGAGAAAATAATTAAAAAATAATTATTATTGAGCATGTCAATAGACTTTTTGGTTCAAATTATCACTACAAATTGTTTTAAATAACAATATTACTGATATTGATCATAATAAAGCCGTGTGCATCTTTTGCATCTTATACTTCCGTAAATAATCCTTTACTGTAAATTAAATATGTGTGTAGTCAAATTAAAATGCGCGAAACGAGATATTCGTTACGTACGAAACGATTGTACGTAGTGCAAAATGTCATCAGAAAATCCGACTATACTTCGTGCACCTCGATCAATATCAGAAATGCAGTTTCGCCTCTCTCTCTCTCTCTCTCTCTCTCTCTCTCTCTCTCTCTCTCTCTCTCTCTCTCTCTCTCTCTCTCTCTCTCTCTCTCTATCGCGTTCTCCTCCTCCTTGACACTCGCCCTTATCTGCTGGTATCAGCTGTTGCGCGGTGATACATACCTGGTCATGGACCACAGTTAGCATCTAATGGCGCGCATAATTTATGCTTCATAGAACATCCGACTATACTTCCCGCGGCTGTGCAGCACGACAACGACATGAGTTAGGGCCGGAATAGTGATAAAAACACGAGCTTGCACATAGACCCGTAGGGTCTATAACGTTATTATACCAAACTCCCACGAAGGATGCTCGTGGCATTAATATTAAAACGACGCGAAAGTAAATTGATCCAGCAGGAAGCGCAGCAATCAGCGTCGAAATCATTTCAGAATCGTAGTCTTGTAAACTCTTTAAGAATCAATCCTTCCTCATCTCCATCGTTCATACGGTGGCAAATTCATGGTTACTATTTCATAATAATCCCTACTTATACATCAGTGGATAATAATCATAACTATTCTTTGAACACACGATATATGTAATGAATAAAATTGACGTGAACAATCATGATGATGATCAAATGTGATCTTTTTATTATCGTATCACAACAAAAACGTTGCAGCAAAGAAATTTCCGGACGATATCGATTTCTCGCAAGGTGTGCACAGATGGTCGCATTCAGAAGGTTTCGAGTTGGAATTTCGGTCGAGATTCAATCGAGAGAGAAATCTCACGAAGGCTTCTTCTCTTCTCGAGTTACTGTATCAAAAGAGACACGTCGCGTTTTACGCGTTTACATCTTTTCACGGTGAGACCTCTGTAAACTCGCGAATTCGGTAAAATATCCTTTTTTCCAAAACGGAAAAAGTTGACTAATAACTCATCGAGAAATATTACACAAACATCAAATACTTTGTTGCAAAATATAAATCGTAAAGTATCATAGATAATTACAATATATAGAGAAAAAATTGTTGCACACACACACAGACTTGTGTGAGATAATACAAAACTTCTTTCCTGCGTTTACATCTCGCAATGTTTTCTCATGATAACGCAATTACAATATATCGTTCGCTCGAGGCCTTTTTCCTCAGGGGACTCCGTTGCAAGAACAAAATTGCAGTGGCTCGGCGTTCGCGATGGCATTTGCACATTCCCTTCCTCATGACTGGATTTCCCCTGAGGTGCTCTTTCTCCCTCCTCTCCTCCCCTCCACCCCCCCTCTTTCTCTCGTTCTCTCTGTCTCTGTTTCTTTCTCCACGTTCTTCCCGCGCATCTTCTCTCCTGCATCCACGCGATATTGGCTCTCGAGTTTTTGAGTGAGAGGGCATAATTAAACGGCGAACATCAAAAGCGGCATTCAACGGAATCTCATATTCCGTACAAACTCGATCGATTCAGTGATCGGTCGCGCTCTTACGACGCTCTTGACAGAAAAGGCGCGCGAGCAGGAACGCGAAGACGGTGCTCCGAAAAACTGGAGTTACTCGGGCATTCGAGGACCCCCGAGACCAAACGATTAGGTAGCCAGTCAGGGGACCAGGAGTGAGCGATGGCCCGTTCAGCACGACGAATCGATTCCCGTTAATATCGATACCAGCGGCGCGAACAAAGACGACGCGCCTCCTTTACTTAAGAATCGACCACGCGCGTATTTACACGTTCATTCGTTCCGCACTCGTACTCGCATCCTTTTTACGTCGCTTTATTCTTTCCCTCCTCTTTCTTTCTTCTTTATATGCTGCTGTCCGTCGAGCAGTCACGAAACATCAGTAAAAAATCGACTAGCACCCCCTGCAGTCTCCCGTTTTTCGTCGATTGATCGAGTAAACAAATTTCCCCCTTTTTTCAACAGCAAGTGCAAAGCACAGCGGTAGTTAAAATTTATGCCGAATATGTATATTAACTCTACACATATACTACACATATACCCCCCCCCCCCCCACACACACATTTTACTACGAATATAACGGACTTTGAAATATATATTTGTAACAACTTGGGATAACATTATAACGTTCCAATAAATATTAATTATAAACATATGTAAAAACAATAATTATTTACCTATTAAAATATGAGATAATTGTACAGATATTACAACAGAAAATTGGTAATATTTATTTTTATCAAAATTATTTGTTCACACAAATACGAGCATTTTAATTTCTTCAAAAAGAAAAAAAAAGACAGCTAATTATCTAGTATTCAAATCATAGAATTTTTCATAATTACTCTCTCTCTCTCTCCCCTCTCTCATCCTTTAAGATTTAATCCTTTAAGACTCCAAACAGATCTGTATAATCTCAGCGTTTCTCATATAGATGCAGTATATTTTGTGAGAGTACAAGTACCCGATAGCTGAGCTAATGACGCGAGAGTCGATTTCCATAAGGTGCGACCCTCCTCTTCCTGGAAACTCGCCAACCCTCAAGGCAAATCCTATCGTGCAACATAATGCAAAGGGTCCAGCAGTGTCAGCGACTAGAGAGAAGGGTGAGAGAAGAGATGGATACATCGCGAAGGTCCGCATAGAGATAAAAAAAAGGGGCAGCGCGAGGATTTGTTCGCGAACAAGAGAGAGACGCGTAGGTGCGTCGGACAAGGATGGAAAAGCCCTTGCTGTTTAAATCAACTTGGATGAACCCCCATAATTGCAATTGTCCGTTGAGCCTCACCCCAGATCGGAGCGATCGTTGCACGTATACGTATGTATGTACGTATATACGCAAAGGAGTGTGCGTGTCGAGTGGAATCTATGGACGAGGATATGGACGAGAGTGTATCCGTTACTTTTCGTTACTGGCACAGGGCTGTAGCGAGAGTCTCCCGAAAAGCAACGCTTAGACACTCATTCAGAAGTCAGTTTGCCTTCGTGATACGCTATGTGACTATAACATAACTAAAATTATAAAACGATAGGAACAAAAGGAGGCAGAACGCAAAATCACAGTGCGAACTCATGCGAATATTAACAATCCATCCGTTAACAATCTGACTGTTATACCAATAAGTTATCTTCTCGTTCTCTTTCATCTCTTATTTGAAAAATCGATAAGCATTATTATGGAATATATCAATCTTAATACGTTAACTTTTTTCATTAATCCTGCAACAAATCTTGCGTTTAAATTATATTTGCTTTAAAACATATCGTATTGTAAATTATTAGCGTACATTTTTATATGTATTTTATTTACTTGACACTGAGGATAGCCTGATGACAGGTTGAAACGTCTGTTGTATATTAATGTTTTTATAACACAATACAAGTTCGTTTGCACTGAGATTTAGCGTTCTGGCTCCTTTTGTTCATATCGTTTTATAATTTTATTATTTGTTGAGCCTTATCATTTTTAATTATAATATAACTATCTTGGAATTGAAATGAGTTGCTTTTCGAATGATGGAGATTAGAACGCATAGAAATGTTATCCAGATATATCTAGATATAGTATTATATTCGTTCTTCTACCTATCCAATTTATCGTATTACTTACTTTGGTGCACGGTATTAATATCTAAATCTTGTGATCGCAATTTATGACTCTCATCCATGATTGTTACAGAATGTTATATATAAGGAAAAGCACGCTTTCCTTATATATAACTGCCATACTTGTCGTAAAAGGAGTATTTATCTCTTTTTATTTTATGACGAAAATATTTCTTACTCTAATAAGTATATGAAAATTTAGAAAATCGCGAGTCATTGCACTTTTTAAATAAAACATATCTAACGATGCTTCTTAAATGGAATATAAAATAAATACTTTTATTCTTCGATGTGCCTCAAATTCTCATCAAAGAACAAGTTGTGCGGCTTCAGGTCGAACCGGAATTTCGAGAATCTGGTAAAGTCGAGGCAATTACGTATAGTCGAGGTAAAGCCGCGTTGAAGCAGTCCAAATGATTTCATTCACCTTAAAATATCCGTGTGGCGGGGAAAGAGATACGAATCTCAAGGGATTCTCGAAAAATTCCCTCAAAGGAGAGAAACGAAACATCAAGGTACAACTCGTTCACCACACAAATATGCTAGTTACGGACCTGTCCAAATATTTCGCTGATATGCCGGATGTCTTTTTTCCTTCTCCGGTGAAAAAGATCGCGGGAATTTCGTGTTTCCGTGGAATCGAATCGCTCTCATGTCATGCAAAATGACGATCACGATCACAACGTACTATTGAGGCTTCCTTACCGCAAGAATATCCTTTTATTTCCGCTTATCGCTGTATAAGTGCTCTTTCGTGTCACTCATCATTAATGATATTTTTAGTTGACATTCAACTGACTCATAGAAAATGTGATACCGTTCCAATTTAAACTGGATATTAAATACCTGATCAGCTATCAATTAACAAAAATAAATAAATAAATAAAGGTTAAAAATGCGAATATTAAAATTTTATACGGTGGGCACCTCTCGATGGTATAAAGTAGCAAAGGGACCATCCGTGTCGAATGTCCTTTCCTATATAAAATATACCCTATATGTGCCTACATCTCGCTCCCCTCGTGCTCACGCTAATATACTATCCCTCTTTTTCACACAGCGTACACGACTAACCATCTCTTTCTTCCTTCATCACGTTGCCTTCTCCTCTTACATCTCCAGTCCCTTCTATCACTCTCCCTTCTCCATCCATGTACTACCTTCCTTCCTTCAATTGGAATCTTCCGTCCCACTCTAGTTCCCTCTCTTTCTAACCAGTGGTGATGCAGTGCCTCTCAGTAGGGCCGAGGTGTGGCAACGTTGTGAGAGCGGGTGTGCGTCCCGCGTGCTGGGCCCACGTGGTGGAGACTGTGGGAAAATTCTCATGCCGCTGACTACGCCGTTCGCCGACGACGACGACGGTGCTCAACCGGTGGCGACCGGCGCGGGAACAAGCTCGCGCGACTTCCTGCTTTCACGCTCCAAGAGAGTTTCACCGACTTGGCGAAAAACATATCATTAGGGCATCGCGAGAAAATCCTTCGGTGAATTAAGACACTTCGGCTTGGTTTAGCCTTTTACGTAAAAATGTAGAACGAAAAATTATCTAGAAACGTTCATCATATTTAAATAGTGATAATAAAGAAAAATATCGAAAAAAATATTGAAAAAATTGAGAAGAATTTCGACAATCAAAAATGATTGTGGATTTCAATTAGAAATTAAATGGAGAATATGCGTCTATATCTTCTTTACTATAATAAATTCTACGCAATATCTGTCTATATATGTGGATCAATTTAATTAATATATTTGATAAAACTCATGTTTCGCAACATAATATTTTTGAAGCAAGCAAGATTAATTGAGACGCACTGATAGCCTATTGGACTTGAAGTGAAAAGGAAGATTAACTGCGAAGCCCGTGCCTCCCCACCAAAAAACATTACCAACATCGAATGACTACGAGGAAAAATTATTCGCCTGCTACCAGTACAGTGACAGCAAAACGTTATAATTATTCGAGCCACGTGGTCAACTAGACATAACTTGAGTGCACTTGACGAGAACCTCGGAGATAAAGATTCGATTATATTACAAACTATAAACTTTTAAGAGGTATACCAAAAAACTACATAACAAAATTTTCCTGTTTAAAGTTTACGTAAATAGAATATATCTTTTTATAATGTTTTTGTATAGAAATAATATTTTGCTATAAAATATGATTACAGATAAAAAATTAAAACATATAAGATATCTTGGAAATATAAATAAGAAAAAAATATTAAACGCTAAAATCAGATCACCTTACAAACTGAAATAAAATTTGATTTATGTTCCTTCTGGTATTAATTAAATTTAGAAAACGCTTGCAAAATTAATATAGGTTACACGCTGCAAGACGTTGCTTATAGCTTGTTAGTGCGAGCAATAATTTTCCCGCAGTAATGTCGAGAAGGATAGACATCGATCACCATCCGGTCTGGAGAACAACATTGTGTCTGCCGCGTTTCATACCCTTGTAAGGAGTAATTATCACGATACGGTTTAGTCCTCTTTAGAGGATCTAATGAGCCAATACAAAGCTTCCAAGCATCTTGCGTTTTTGTCGGAGTCGTAAAAATTCTATGTTTTTATAAAAGAAAGGTCCATTTCAAAAACATAACACTGCAGATAGAATACCAGTATAAAAATTAAAAAAATTATTATTCTTAATATAAACAAAAAGAAATACTTTTTTTTTATGCGACAACATATTAGCCATTTTAAAATGACATATTTTATCTGATACAATTAAAAAAAAGTTCTTTCGAGATTAATCTTTGTTATATAGATAAATTATTATATAGGTGAATTTTCTGTTTAGTCATTCTACAACTACGCTTACGTTCCGTGACGTGACGTGAATTTCGAAGCGAGTATCGAATGCACTTAAATATGTGATACATACTCGTAAGCTCGTGACAATTGGTATTGCAGAGCATCGTAAAACGATCGACAATTTCCGTAGCAATATATAACAGAGGTTTAAATAAATCGCTCACCGGAGCTGTACAGTTTCTCCGTTCGATCGTATCTGTGCTCCATCGTGCACACACGTGAACGCCGCATAATGTGCCGACTGAATGGAAAGGAGAACCGGATGGACGTACGTAGGCATATGGGATTGGGAGTGGTCGAGGGTACTTTGGTAAAGCTGAGTGAGAGAAAGAGACGATGAGTGAGAAATTTGTGAAATAAGTGGAAAGAAGAAGAAAGATGCAGAATCAATTCAAACGAAAAGCAAAGAGATAGTTCAAATCAAAATGCATGAGTTAGAATTATATGAAAAAAATACACGCGAAGAAATAATATATATATATTAAAAACAACTATTTACGCAAAGTATATATTTGTGTTAACGTTTGAAGATCAGTATATCTTAGTTAACAAAAACTGAAATATTTTTATAATATTGACAATATAAATTAGAAAAGTAAAGTAGAGAAAAAATGTTTAAATTTTCTCTTAAGGTGCGCAGACAAAATCGTTTCTGCTATTTCGAAAAAAATGATGAATATTAGAACAACGAAAGAGGAAAGAAGAAAACTATCGACGAAAAAAAGATTAAAGTGTTATCTTACTCCGAGTATAACACACCATATTGTTTTCCGTTCTTGTCGTTTCTCCGACATTCTCGCTCGTTTACTCTTTGGTTTTCCCTCCAAAAATACAAATTTTTTTACCCTCGCTAGAGCGAGACTCATCTCCATTCATTCGCAAGAATGCGCGTCTTTTCTCCGCATCCGTTTTTCTGATGCCTTAAGAAAGACGCACGTAAATGCAAAAGGAACCACCGATAAGCGTAATTTGAATGGGTAATGGCTTCACCCGAGAGGTGGGTCCCCCGGTTAATGACGGACCCGAGAAAGATCTGGCCGACGAGATGCTGCGCGCGCCTCCAGCTCTGTGATGCACTTTCGCCTCAACCACGATCGTGATTTGGAAGATGTTTCGGCGCGGCTACAAAGTACCAATAATACGGAACGTGTTTCCCTTGGGGAATAGACTCATTTTTTCCCCGTAGCAGTTGCTGAGTAAGCCATTCTTTGGGATAACAAATAATCCTCGATAGGTTATGTTACAATACATGCAGAATGCTCGAGAAGAGTATTGTTATCGCTCTCTAAAATTCTTTAAAAAAAGAATAATGAAAAGTAGGAAACACAAATTTACTTTTTTTAATTAATGCTATACAAAAAATTAATGCTATACAAAAATCTATAAAAATGTGATGGAAATTTAAGTACGCATTTGCATGTTTAGTAAACATTTCGGTGAATACTCGAGAACGGATCGGTTAAATTTTTGGTACCGGTCTTATGACAAGAGGTTAATCTACGTTATATAAAATACAGACTTCACGAAAATCCCCATGAATAATATATGTGCTAGAAACTTCCGCGCGAGTGATATCTAATTTGAATATATGTGGAGAACAAAAATCATCGTCGTCATCGTCTTCGTTCATTCGCAGTTGTATCACTGAATCACTTTTTAAGAGAGACTCGGTAAATACTGCGTCGCGAGTACGACATAGTATCATAACAAGGTGGAGACGTGAAAAGGAACGACGTAAAATTCTCCAGACGCGCGCGCTCTGCCTAAAGCGGAGCGTCTGTCTGTAAACAAACTCGAGGGACGTTACGAGCTAGAGACTCTCGAGACGAACTCGTAACCCTTTCTACCCGGCTCACGAGTTTCAAGATTAAACAAACACATTTGCACGATTGTGTTGCAATCGCGTAGGTCCCGAAGAAAAGATATTGTACATAAGTGTCATGGTAAAATTTTAAACAGAATTGCTTCACGGCTTTGCTCGAATTAGCATGAAAAAATAAATCCTTTTCATGCATGGAATACAATACTGTAAAAAACATTTTAAAAGATTACCACCTATTAATAAATTGTCGATAATTTAAAAGCTTACTATTGTGTATTATTAATAAAAATGATTGTTTATCGCGTATAATTAATTTATATACTTCTATTTTGCGGTTTATCTCTCTGTTCTATTTTTGTATGGATGGAACTCGGCGATTTTCGAGCAGAGAGCAACGAGTTTCGTGCATTCAGGGAGCCATGAAAAAAGGGCGGGAATCCTTTGGAGAATGCATGTGCGGATCATAAGGGCAAAAGTGAGATCGACGTGTAACGACGTGTAACAAGGAAAGCGACGTGTAGAAAACCATCGACAAGTGAATCGCGCTAGGTAAATATGCATTTTAGGTTTTACACTTCACCGATTTTGTCGCCATTTAGATATGTAGGAGGGGTTGTTCTGAGTAATTCCCAGCAAAAATCAAGTGGGAAACTGCATTAATTTAGGAGATATAATTAATTAAGAGATATAAATTAAACACAATTTTAATGCTCTTCTTTTGGTATTATAAACTGATATTACGAATAGTGAAGTTTATATACGCCGTGTTTGTTTACATTTTTTAAAGGATAGCTATATGGTCATAGATATTTTGTCAACAGTCATCAACGTATAAAAACATTTTTTGACGTCATGGTAAAACATTATCCGCCTTCACTATAATAAAAAGACAAATAAAATATCTTTATACATGTAACTCATTATTTTTCCTTATTTCTTCTCATTTTGGTAAAAAATATTTATGAAATAATTATAAAATATGTTGACGGGGGAGGGGCTGCACCCCCCAAAAAATCTAACCCTCTCTCTCTCTAACTTAAACCTAATTTCAATTAACTAATCAGAATTAGGTTTGGGTTAGGTTAGGTTAGGTTAGAGTTTTGCCTCCGCCCATGCGTGAAGTTACAGACTCGTTTAACCAAATAATAACAGATTATTCACTTCACCGTTCGTAATATCAATTTATAACACCCAAAGAAGCATTAAAATTATGAAACTTTAATTTGTTACATTTCCTAACCAATGGCGTTCTCCACTTAACTTTTGCGAGGAATTATTCAGAGCAACCTCCCCTATAATATTGGCAACAAAATCGGTGAAGTATAACCTAAAATGCGCATTTACCAAGAAAAAAAACCTGAAATGGAAAATTATGCGCATGATCGTTTCAATGTCGTAATTAGACCAACAAAAAAATCGTTCGAAATACGCAATAGAACAAGTAGTAATCGAAAGCAACAGGTGCGCATTGGCATGTGAGAGTTAATCAACAGGTGGTTCAATCTTTACACGTCGCAGTTCTGAATAGTACCTTAAAGTAAGGACAACGGTACATGATCAATAATAAATATCACAAAGCAAAAAACAGACAATGGTGTACAATATATAATAATATAAAATATTGGTAGACCGAAAAATATCTGAACAAAGTATAAGTAGTCGATATTATTATTAAAGTGAGAAAGTTATTGCTTAACTATAAGAGCAAATCAGCTGCTATGATATATTGTCATCATCAAAGAGAAATACATTATATATTAATAAAATTATTTATTATTTCGTATATATAAAATTTGAATAAATTGAAACTGAGGTTTAAAATAGGAAAAATAAAGATTTTTTTCTTAGCTGA
Organism: Linepithema humile; assembly: GCF_040581485.1. Classification (NCBI taxonomy): domain Eukaryota; kingdom Metazoa; phylum Arthropoda; class Insecta; order Hymenoptera; family Formicidae; genus Linepithema; species Linepithema humile. Next base: position 14,100,388 of record NC_090132.1, read on the forward strand.
AATATTTTCTGAGTGTAATAAAAATTTGCGTAAGACAAGATACAACAAGATAGAATTACAAGAAAGGAACATTGCATAGATTGCCGGTTGACACTTGGACGCAACAGGTATAAGACAGTCAACAGGTTGTTTTCGCATGCCAATCGTCCCGTTGCTCCCCTCTAGTCAGTCCTCCTCCTCAATTTCTGGTACAACATAGAGACATAGATAATACCTCCGAGAAGAAACAGAAGGAGATATTAAAATAGAAAAAGAGCAAGAGAGTAGAGGCATTGGATACATAAAAGGAAGAAGATGGAGAAAGAAAAAGACGCATGGGTAGATATACCGAACCCTCGCTGTCTTTTCCCTTGTAAACCGATGTGTGAGTGTATATGACAGCCGTAGTATAAGTGACCGTATACGCGTGTTCGTACACGTGGTGCGGATATACACAGGCACCGGCGCTCAAACAATGGAACCGTCACGCGGCTACCATTCTTGAGGGACAATCAGTAGAAGGGGAACCTCTTTCTCGGCGCGCTGCCCCGACCACGCCAAGTCCCGTGCCGCTAAAAAGGACAATCGCCTCCTTATTTACGATTTGGGCAACCTAGCCCCGTCTCCCTCCACTTTCCCCCTTCATGTTTCTCATCGCCCTCTCTCTCTCTCTCTCTCTCTCTCTCTCTCTCTTCTATTATCGTCTCTCTTCTTTCTCATTCTCCTTCTCTCTCCTCCCTTTAGGGAGGCTACTTTGCTCAACCACAAGATTTCTGAACACAAGAGGATAATCGTAAATCTCTGATTTGTACACGATCCCCTTGCATTCGTCCAGACCATTCGATCATGTAGCATACCCACTCATCAAATTTTTCACGGAATTTTCCGATCAAAGCATAAATTTCGAGACTACGTAATATGCCGCGTCAAGTGCTGAATTCGACCTTTACAGCCTACCTACAATTGGTAGAGTCCGTCTATGAAATTGATTACAAGGAGGACGAACTTTGCCGCGGGTTCGAGCAAGCGTGCTCTCATGAACAAGTCTATTCTCTATCCTAACAGATTAACCGACACGATTAAAAGACTTCACATTGTTGTAAATTTAATGTAACCTCTTAGTTATCACCGCAAAATAGTAAAACATACGAGTAAACAATCATCTGTGTATTATTAAATTTTATACATTTTTTTGTGATTTCATATATTAATATAATTATAAGCTTAAAAAACGCGGCCACATTATTACAACTCTGAATTATTTTATAGATATGAATTGAAATAATCGTCAAGTTATGGTGATTTTATCAATTTAATGTTCGCATTTCCGAGTAGTTGGCATTTTTCTTTAATCGCAAATCGTTAACTGCTCCAATCTAGCACGCTCTCGGCAAATAAAGATCTGATTTACGCAAGATCGTTTTATCGATCATAAATAATGGTTCTCGCCGAATACGAATCAGATCGTCGTTTATTGTTTGTCAGAACGGACAGATATGTTTGCGAAAGGGGCACATCGATCGCGATTGAGCAGACGCAAATCAGCCAGAGGGCTTGCGAAGCAACAACATCGTTCTCTGTTAAATTATGGTCGTTCGATACGGTCGAAACGAGGTATGACTCGAAGGCTGATCACACGAATTATTAGGAAAGATTTCTATTTTCGATTGTATTTCGTATGATTACGATTGTCTTCATCAAACTTTTCCTTTGTATTAATGCATAAAATTTGTTTGATGGATATTGTACTATTAACTCAATACAGAAGAAATATTTGGAAGTATTGTAATCAATGTAATTTTTGTTGCCACTGTTTATAAAAATTAATTCATTCTTTATATATAAATAATAAATAATAAAATTAAGAAAGTTAATGTACTCTTGTAATAATGTTTTTACATGTATGTAGGTATGTATATATTGCATATAAAACGCATATAGGCTTTGACGCAGGTCTTTTTGCGTTTGAAGACTCGGAACAAATAGAAATAAAATGTGCGACATCCCCCGAAATCATGATGTGCATCTAGTAATCGTAGTGAGGTCCATCATGTACAAGACGATGGAGTAGGTGGAGAAGAACGTGAGACGCGAATAGAAAGCAGAGAAGGGCGGAGGAAGGAGGGCGGGCAAGATACGAAGAAAAGGGTAGAGTGACGAGGGAGGCGATAGAAGGAGGACGAGAGGAGAGTGCAGTATCACGGTTGCTTTATCTCGCTGCGCTGAGAAGGTTGCGAGAAGAAGTTGAAGAGCACTCTGCTTACACGAATGCGAGTGGCGGGCATTGTGTGAGGAACAGAGCCACCTTCATACATGTACCATCGTCCTCCTCCCTCGTCTTTCCGCATCGTTCTTCTCCTATTTGGCCTCTTCTTCCTCGTTTAACCACCATCTCTGTTCCAGGAGGAAAGGTTTATGGGGAACGCGAGAGAAAAAGGGATAGGAAGAGAATGAGACACGTCGAGAGAGCGCAAGATGGAAGAGAAGGGAGCTTGGAGGGGCGGAAGACCTCGCCGAAGACTAAAGGGGCGTGGGTGCGCCCTTCGTGATTTACATATGCGTATTCTATACCTTATTTACTGCGTCGATCATCCTCCACTTTATCTCCTCGCGTGTGGGTTGCGCTAAAGAAAAAACGCGGCGAGGAAGAAGATGCAGATGAAGAAGCTGATGAAGAGAAAAAGAGATAGAAAGTCAAAGAGAGACGGTGGGACGCATCTCTTCGTCTATTAGCCAAGAACTGCCGCCTGTACTGTAAATATTGCACGTAGGCAGATCATCTTAACCTCTTAATTGCGGAGAATAACCCGCACGTTCGCCACAGAAAAAGAAAGAAAATCGATTCGATTAACGTGTAGATAAAGTAAATTTGAAAATACAGATTGCTCATGTATTATTGTCATCGTGTTATATACACGACTTTTCACACAGACTTACATAAAAGGTCTATAGATAGCAAATTAAATTCATGCAAACATTCTTTGCGATACAAAATTTAAAGCTTTTGTTGCAGGTATCTAATAAATTTTCGAATGAAATAATTATATGATTAACTATATTAACATGTACAAACTATTATATCTCCATTCTTTTATTATTATGTAATTTTAAATTAAGATTTAATCCATTAAGATTTAATCTACTTGATTAGAACGTATGAGTCTAGGTAAAATTGAGTTTTACTGTTAAAAGCGATAATGGAGCGCGTAAAAGTGGACACATGCGTATTTAAGATACATTACGCTCACAGTGGTGACTTTTCATTCATGGACCAAACTCACTTAAAAGGAGAGGCACGTAGGGGGCGGATAAAAAATGACGGCGAGATAATTGACGTATGTCAGATTTCTTCTTTTTCTAAAGAGCCGACGCGAGTCCCCCATATGTTTCCCTCGCAATAACCTCGGCATGCTGCGGTTAATTGTCGTAACTGGTCGAGTAGCGAGGCCTCTCAAAGTAAGTGAAAGACAAAGAGTATCGAAAATGACGAGAGAGACCTTCTTTGAGGCGCACATGTACGCAGCTTTATACACTTGATGACAGCTTGACCAAGTATTTCTCCGATCTTGGACATGAGACGAGAAACTCTGCCGGAATCGTTCTCATCCTTAATTGAAAGTATGATTGGCAAGAGTAATTATTAAAAAAGTATGTGCACATAAAAAAAGTATGTTCAAAGACGCATCACCAAGAAAAAATTTAATCTCGCGTCACAAACAATGTCTGTAATAAGACATTGGAATGGGAAGATTTTATGCTGATCATCATAAATAAACATATAATATATATATATATATATATATATATATATATATATATTTTTTATAACAAAATATTAAATTTTTAATGCATCTTGCCAATTGGGATATATACTTCCGAATGATCCCTGCTCCCGATTGAAATTTTACACATAAATTCTATTCAATGTGAGGAATAAAGTGCGCGTGGTCCCAACTTCGGCAAATAAAAAAAAAATAAAATTGTTTTTTCAATATAAGACAACACTTATCGATTAAAATCGACTCTATCGAAAGTGGGTTTGCAATTTTCCGCGCAAAGCAAGGTTTATCCCCATCGCCCGGTGCTTCGGATTCCTCACATTGAATAGAACTACCATATATATTATATATATTATATATGTTGTATATATCATATATGGTAGAGTCGATTTTAATCGATAAGTGTAGTCTTATATCGAAATTCCACTCCCCCCCCCCCCCATTTCCCGAAGTTGGGACCACACGCACTTTATTCTTCACATCGAAAACAACTTATGTATAAAATTTCAGGTCGATCGGGAGCAGGGGTCATTCGGAAGTACATACACCCGCCAATTGTTGCGTTTTGAAATTATTTTCGTGTTTATAACATCCAAGTTTAAAGTCATCAATATTATGTCTGTTGTTCTAGTCTCATCGTTTGACTCGAGCTCGCGGGGATAATTATCGACTCAACGCGGTGATGTTTGTTGAAGATCCTCAGCTTTTTCTTTCACGATCGCGTATGCGTATATAAATCACATCACGCACGCATTATCGAAGCGGCGACAGCGACACGCGGCTTTATCGACGTTTCCATCTTCCACTGCGTCCGACGCGATCGAAAGCGAAGAGAAGCGATTCCGCCGACGAGATAAACAGGCGGAAGCGAGAGAAGGATAAGAATGTGGATAGACAGAAAGAATGGGAGAGAGGACAGCCGATAGGCGAGCGAGCTTTCCTCTCTTCTGAGACGGCCGAGTAAATCATGGGAAGGAGTATTCGTGAGAGTCTCGCGGGTTCGGGTGGAAAGGAGATAGAAAGAGAACGATGAGAGGAGAGCCACGAGATTTCTCGTGGACCCGATTGGTGGTGAAGGGGAAAGCGCGAGAGAGACAAAATCGGGCGGAAAGGAGATGAGAAGGGAAGTGAAGGCGAGAGGGATGTGAACCGAGAAGAAACGTAGGGTTTCGGTTCGACATATCAGCCCGAGGTGGTCACGAGTCTCGGACTCTCGAGGTGGAGGGCCCGCTAGTGGGTGGGACCCTCTTCGTGCCTCTTTTACCAAGCTCTTTCCCTCCTTCGATGCGCGGTCGGCGTGTGAGCCCTCTTCCCCGCTTTCAGCCTCTTGCTCGCGCGCGCGCTTCTCAGCTTCGTGTCTAACGACAGCTTCGCCTAAAGCAACTAAAACCAAGATCGGCTAAAGTTGTCGGCGTTGGTTGGTTTCACGTCTTTCTACATTGCACAGCGCGAAAGTGACAGTCGTTGTTTTGTTACAGGAGAAAAGCGGTTGAGAGAAAGAAGGCAAAGAAGAAAATAAAATACGAGGGAAAGGATATATAAAAGGGTCATATAAAAAGCGAAGGAGAGAGGTGCCGCGCGTTTACGATATGGCATAGTTTGCTTTCTGATTTTCTTCTATATTTCTCACATGCTGCTTATAGGGAAAAACAAAAAATAGAAAAGATGTCATAAATCAATCAAGTAATGATTTACGCTTTCAATATTACAAAGCGAGTAAATATACAAAAAATTATTGTTCTCACAAACTTTAATTGGAAAATCAAAAAATTGTGATAGTCGTTACTTGAATCATTGATGTTGTGTTGTAAGTAAGTAAAAATGGAAAATAATAAATTGTTTTACTTCTTTTTTTAGTGCATTCGTGTCAGACAACTATCTTTCGAAATGACACTTATAATGACAATTGGAATACCAAAGAAAAATTTCCAAAAAACAAATAGGAAGAATGCAGAGCCATATCTGAATAAGGATCGCCGATATATATGGCTATTGATCCCGATCTGTTTTTTGATGATTTGCATGTTACTGTTTGCCTCGTTGCACGACAAACAAGAAACGGAGTACAGCCGAGATACACGGCAATTACGCGAGATTCGAGATCGCGGATAAGCGGGACGGTAAATCCGCTCGGCAAGAGACAAAAATTGAATAACATTCTCCAGGAAGTTTAAAGGATCGCACGATTAGTGAGTATAATCGGCGATGAGACCAAATTTGCTGTGGTATTTTCATTTATCACGTCACGTTGGAAATTTAATGAATCTCCGTGCTTACACAACTCACATTTTAAATTAAAATTAGAAGAACAGTCGTACGGAAAAAAAGCATTGTGTACAAAATTTGAAAACAAGAAATTTAAAGATATATAAACTTTCTTTAAAATAATTTCGAAATGTTTCCAAATAATATCCTAATATATGACTAAACATTCAAAAATCATAGAAAAAATATATTCATGTCTCAATTTTCCAATTATCTTTTAAAGGCCTTCTAGAGATTTTTAATTTAATTGAATTAAGTAAATGTCTCTATGCGAGATTGCTTAACGATATCAATATCACCGTGTAAAGGAAGCAATGAATTCAGGTTTCTCTAAGTGCTCGTTCCTAGGTCGGTCGCATGTATGTCCACGCACAGATGCGCAAACGCACACACGCGAAGGTCGCTGGGATATAGAAGGGAAGGTTGAGAGACGCCAAGAGGAGGAGATGGAGTGGAAGTTCTCCTCCAACGCGTGGCACATCTTTGCTCTTGTTGGCCTGTCTTACTCTCTTTCTCCAGACAACGGCGGCGACGGCGGCGGCAACAAAACCGCCGTGACTCGCACAACTCGCTCTTGGGGACCGAACAAAAACCACTTTGTTCTAAGGTAAACCCACCTTTAGTCGTACGCCCCGTCGAGGATACCCCTTAACGAAGCAGAGGTCGGACTCGGAGCCGACACCTTCCACCGCGAGCGGCGAAAAAGCAAGACGAATCGACCGGAAATTGTCTTTGACGATCCCTTTTCTCTCATACGGCAGTCCTCCGACTCCTCTTTCATTTTCGCTTAATCAATATATCGCACCTAATCTTTGGAATTATCTGTTCCTTTTATGTAAATCTCCTTATGTAAAATTTTTCGACTAGTTAAAATTTGAAATCTTTAATTATTCAATACTTAAGTATTGTCAAGTATTTAAAATAAACTCTACATGTTCTTCATATATTAATCAATAAATACTTGTAAAAAAGTATTTTAAATATTTCTGCAGTTGTTAGAAATATGTGCATTGTTTATTTGAAGAACAACATAAATTAAAATTGCAAAATCGCATTTAGATGATGAAATTTATGTTATATCTTAATCATTAATCATTTAAAATTCGATTAATGCTATTTTCGATATGGTGAGCAGACATGTGGCGAGTTGAAATTAATACGTTTCGGTTAAATCGCGGACATTATGCATGGTTCGATGACGATTACTTATACGAAGATAAAACCGCGCGCTGGAGATGTACACCACACCGGGGATCGATGTAGAATCAATGGTCCCTTTGACAGAGACGAACTGCATGGCACCCTATGGGACGCGAAGACACCCACTGCTCTATTCTCTCTGCTTTCTCGCTGCTGCGTCACGCAATTTATCTGTCGGTGCGCAAGCCATTATTAAGCATCGATTCACGATGCATAAATGCGCATTTGATTCGGAACGGTTAAACGGCGAATAGCGTAAACTCTGTCTTCTTTTTCCTTTAAACGTAATTTAAATACGTAAAGGAATTGGAATTTATCCAACATTAAATGCTATTTAATTAAAACTGTTCTAGTAAAAAATATATTCTTTTAATAGTATAAATATTATAGATGACTTATTCAAGTTATATTAAATTTCAGTATTTTGCAATATTTATTTTATATACTACATAACAATATCTAGACTAAAGATGAAAATATATATTGAGCAAAAAAAAATATTTCAATATTTCTTTCACTTATACTTTTATTTATATTAACAAAATATAAGTAAAAGAAAATATAATACACACACACACACACACGCGCGCGCGCGCGCGCGCACGCACACATATAGTATATATATATGTGTGTGTATTTGTTTAATTTTAAAAATTTATTTAATATTATACAAATTCCTGTTATTCGAAGATTATTTGACACAAAAATTCACGTAATTCTTTAATGTTGTTTATATTTCGTTAATGTTACCATAAAACCTACAAGCAATATGTTAACTACACGATTATTCCAAGCACGAGCGGTTAAGTGCCGATTGCAGTATCGCAAACACATCGATGCTTTGCGATGCGATTGGCTGATGTTCTCCGGTCAAATTTGAATTTCAATAGCAATCGTAATATACACGGAACCCGGTCACAACAGTGCGAGTTCCAGTTTCGACGGACAATTTACCGCTCTCTCTAAGGGTGGAGTCGCCATTCGAGGACACTCGTGTATCCGATAACCTAATAGCCGAGTCGAGTTGTCGCCATCGTCCCCACTGCCGAGAGACGCAAACTCCAAGCCCGCATAAATTTGCATAGAACCCGCCGCACCCTTTTGTGCGCGCATTCCAACACTTTCTCGATTGAACGTCCTCCTCGCGAAGGAGTACAAAGACTCGTGTTTCTCGTTTTCGAGACGGCGGCAGCATCCCGGCAACTGCCTGAACTAAAGGAGAGAACGTCGCACCCTTAATAAGGAGCGCGAAGGACTTCTCGGGGCGTGGATTCGTTTCACGGCTGCGAAATCGAAGGGCGGTCTATGCAAAATTCTCGTTTCGACGCGGCCGACCGTTTTCAATTTGCCATCCATTATATGCTGACACGACCAGTCTATATCAGATATTGTCGCGAAAATCAAAGTCATTTAAGCTTCTTAATATGAGTGATTTATAGTTTATATAATTAAAGATAAAAAGAATTAACAATTTTTCGCTTACGTTATTTTATACTTTTAGCGAATAAGTGCAAAGAAAGATAAGATTTTTCCGATCAAAAATAAAAATTATATAAATGTAACAAACACCTCAAGTAGAACATTCGAGTCATCGTTTACATCGGTGAACTAACGTTGCGTAAATGCACAGTTAAGTTCCTGCCACAAACATAAAGGATAATATACGCGGGCACAAGTTCGAGAAAACGCCTTGTCGTGCTTTGTCACGTGCAATTTGAAGAACGACGTCGTAAAAGAACGGGCATTGCATGTCACCGGTGTTTTATTGGTCCCGCGACGCGGCATTTAAGGAAACGCATGTCGAGGTCCTCTCCTTCTCTCTCTTTCTCTCGGAGAGTACTGATCGATTAATAACGGAGCTTTAAGGAAAAAGGGGTGCCTTTAAGGTGTACCATGAGGAGTGGTTCCACCCACAAAGAAGCCCTAATGGCGCCGCCCGCGGGCATTTACCAGTGACTTACGCGTTCGCGCATGATAAATAAATCTACGTGGCGCATTATACGCCGCAGTTCCCGCTGTCGGCCCAGACATGATTAATGTCGCTCGCGCCGCGTGTGCGTGCCTGCGTATGTGTGCATGCAGGTGACGCGGTATGTGTGTACTGACAGCGAAAATCTCGTCGTCTCAAAAACGCATCTCCTCAACCAGAACCAATGCCAAATACCAATGTACCAGCTAGCACGGTCTGTCTGTATCTCAAAGAATTCAAAATGATTTCATTGTAAATTCAGATTTCTCTTGTCTGTGACAGACTGTTCACGCGGATTTGTAAGATTAAACACACTACACGATATTTAACAAATTTAAACTACTTTAATTGGTAATTCTATACACAAGGATCAGTGCGGAGGAAGTAATGCCTCCAATCTTTTTTCTCAGAAAATTTAATTCCTATAACTATGGTCTTCACATAAAGTAATCCTCAGTCATTAACAAATATTTAGTTATTCTTCCACAAAGTCACCATTAAGAAAAGTGTTTGTGAAGAAGTTGTAGGAATTAAATTTTCTGAAAAAAATTGGAGGCATTACTTTCGTACTGACCTTCGTACATTAAAATTCTTGCAATTAATTAATTACGTCAAATTTTAGGTCTTAAATTCTACGTGACAATAGTTATCCAGCAACCGCCATGTAGCACAAATGCTTAATGCGGTTATCAGTACAAAATTACAACTTTTATTTTACCTCGTTGCAAACTGCGATTGCGAACAACAATTTACAGTGAGCACAGAGATTTGTCGAGAAATTGCTAAATTGCTGTGATAAGTGATTAATTTTATATATAAAAGTTTACGTGATTCGATACTTTTCTCAACCGTGTTCGAGAAACTGTCCCGAGGGTCTCTTGCCTTATCTTTATAATATTTGCTCCGACTTTTTGGAAGGTTCTCAGCGGATGTTCTACCTTGTCATTTCCACTGATGCGCGGATTATAAATCAGAGGTAGATTTCTGCGAATCACGACTCGCCGATTCTACAAATTCGCTGATGTGGTCGTAGGTGATTGGGCATCGCAATTCGGAGTAGTGCTGTGATTAATTCACGCGCTTTTCGCGCATGATTGATGCGTGCGCGTGCGAGGTGTTCGCGCCATCGCATGAGGCTGCGCGGAGTCCTCATGCGTGATGCGCCGCTTACGAATATACGAGTCGGTTTGCGATTTTCAGTTAAATAATTTCTCAACAATCATGTTAGCATACTGACAATATTAATTAATTCAACAATTAAATTTTCAAGATATTAATTTCAGTGGTAACTCTTGCAATGCTAAATAAGACGAATCTCGCATACATCTTTAAAAAAATGTCTACATAAGATAATTTCAGTAGCGATGGTAAACAATAAAAGCAGCTGTATAGGGAGTTCCGTAATGTTCAGCGGAATACTAACGATGGACTAGAGTAAAAGATAAACACGACACCTTTTTTCTAATCATCTCTCTCGGTTTTTCGTTTTCTTCACTACACGATTTGTTCTCAAGTTTCTCAAGAGGATCAGATAGTACTGTAATTGTCAATATTTACAGATTCGTGATCAACTGGCTGGCAAAAGAAAAAGTGGAATCGAGCAAATGAAACGTTGGTATACGAAGATTTACGTGAAACGGCAATTGACTACTCACCGTTAGATGCGATTCGAAAGATATATCAATTCTACATGATGCTACTTGGCAATCGATGCCAATCGCGGCACGAGCTCTCGTCATTCCCGTGTGCGATTTGTCGACACCGATGACGAAAATTGCTCTATCATAGAATCCACGCGCGGGGTCAAAATTACATTGTGCAGTTGTTCTACATATCGCCGACGTGATGTTTGTGCACAGATCTTTCGACTATATAAACAAGTAAACTGTGTGTCGTCAAATTAAGTCTTATTTTTAGGCATTAACCTGTAATATTAAACAAATTATCAAATATATGCTAGCGTAATTTGATTCATAATTGATTTTTTTTACATTATCCAACTTTTCGGGAAAAAATGAATAATAATAAAATTGGGATTTAATTTTTATGATAAACACTTGATAATGAAGAATAAAGAATAAAGAAGAGGAAAGAATAGAATGTTTACTTGATAAACTTTGTTCACACAGAAAATGCTCTCCACGTAAATTATATTTAAAACAATACTTGATACAGTCTTGAGATAAGCATAGACTGTTGCCGGTTGCACCTAAATGACCACGAACAGTATTCCGCGAGCCTGTAAATCCAACATAAAGATACAAATCGAGAAGCAGAAAAGCCGCGCATAAGAAGGACCATAAACTCGATTTATCTGCCGCAGTCGGTCGACCAAGCGCGCTCCCAGTTCTTACTTTACCTTTGCTCTTCATTTACTATCCTCGCTTCACGGCAGGAAGGCGAAAAAGGTACGGTAATTAAGGAAGATAGAAATCGCCCCTTAAAATGCTCTTAACCGAAAGGCAAACGCGTTGTCCGCCTCCATAGAGGTACGCTTCGACAGTTAAAGTCTCCTTTTTTCGCTTACTCGCAGCGAACAGTATCTGATTTCGAAAGCGCATGCCATCCGTTACAAAAAAAATCTAATCGTGAGTATCTTTGTCACTAATTATAAGCTATTAAATGTGATAATCATAGCAATGATGTAAATTCAATAGATAATAAAAATAATTATTTGTTACAACATAATTCAAAAATAATAATTATAGACGCATACATTTAATAAAGATTAATAAAAAAATAAATTATTGAAATTATTTATTATTTTTTTATTAAATTTTAAATGAATTTTATTCTAACAGATTTAATGCTTAAAAAATATTTAAATTAAATGTCAAAAATTGAAAGCTTGCGACATTTCTATTGCGGAAATATCGAAGAAATTCGATGTATTCGACAAAAATAAGATCTTTAAATTCATAATTCTATAAATAAAATATATATAACGCTATAGTATAGTGCAAAACAGTGCTCGGAATTAGTCTGAACATTTCAGCCGATTTCCGTGATATACGCCTCCTTTCCTCTCCTTACCGCGCGCGCCGCAGCCGCTAGAGCCAGCGCCGCCGAGCGTTAGGAGCGGCACTATCCGATTATGAGTAAGCTCTTCTCCCTATTTATTAAAACTTTAAAAAATTTATTAAAATTTATTAAAAATAAATTTTTTATTTTTAAATTTATTAAGTGAAAATATTTCAATAGATTTCCACTTAATAAATTTAAAAATAAAAAATTTATTTTTAATAAATAAATTTTAATAAATTTTTTAAAATTTTAATAAATAGGGAGAAGAACCCACTCATAATCGGATAGTGCCGCTTCTAACGCTCGGCGGCGCTGGCCATAGCGGCTGCGGCGCGCGCGGTAAGGAGAGGAAAGGAGGCGTATACCACGGAAATCGGCTGAAATGTTCAGACTAATTCCGAGCACTGGTGCAAAACATACTATATAGGGGAGAGTTGCCGAATTTGGACCGGCTCCTAAATTGGACTGCCATGTATTTTGAAAAAAAAAAAAATATTTACAGTATTATGATTGGCTATATTGGCTTAAAGAGTGAGAGGTGGAAAGTGCTAGAACAACGAGGCAATCTTTCCGCTCACAATCAGTCTCGCTGAGTTCTAGAAAGTAGTGATGTGCGAACATTATTTTCCCTAACGTATCAAATCAATTTTCTTCTGCATCCTATAACTACCGTGATTTTAAACATTACTAATGTAAAGTGCATTGTCTTAACAATGTGATGTACTTGTTTGTATATTACAGTACAAATGTAATGATAAAAACATATTTTTCTGATGTAACCTACAAGTTGCCTAATTTGAACCACCACAAGTTGCTTGTATTGCCGATCCATCGCAGGACACAATATTTCTCATTACTGCGAGTAGTTTAAAACATACTGAAAACATTCTTTTTTCTTTAAATTTTTACATCCAAAATGACGCAAAAAAGACAGTATGGGAAATGGATTGAAAATGAATTACAAATAACCGTTGCGGCGTATAAAAATGAGAATTATGATTTTAATAAGTATAGTAGGCTGTATGGACTTCTTAAAACTACAATAAGGAAACATGCTATAAAGAAAAACTGATATGTGAATGTTGTGAAGACTCTCTAGGGAGACAAGCTATGGGGAAGATTCTAGCTGATCATATTATCACGTTAGAAAAGTATTTTTTTGAGTTGAGCATTAAAGACGTTCGAAAGTTAGCATTTGATCTGGCAGAAAAATATAAACTTTCTTACATTCAAAATTCTTCACATTCAAAAAAAGAAAAGTTGATGGGGAAAAAATAGTTCCATGCATTTATGCAAAGAAATTCTCAACTGTCTGTTCGGCAACCAGAAGCTGCCTCACTAGCAAGAGCAAAAGATTTCAACAGGGATAATGTTTTACACTTTTTACATTCTACAATTTTTTGATCTACCAGAAAGTAATATCGCAAAATTTGGATTTACAATTTTCTTAGATTGTAGATTTAATTTAATTGGTTTTTGCGAGCGGTTCAATGTAGGAAATCTGTGGTCCAATTTACGCAACCAGTTGCCTAGAATGGACTGATGCCAATAGTTTAATTTCATTTTTTTTTGTAGTCCTATTTTTATTAAATGTTACGATCATTTTTGGTCACGATGAATACATGACATAAAAGTACATATAATATTTGTCTTATTTCCATAATTGTTTCCTTTCTACAATATTTTATGTTTGTGTACAAGAGAAAAATTAAAAACTGGTCCAAATTAGGCTACTTTCCCCTACGTGGTCCTGTAATCCATACTGGAATCAAATAATATACAAACTTATTGTTAGTGTAAGCAATATGCACGAATAAGCTACATAATTTTATAGTCTATGACACCATCTTAACACAGGTTCCTCTATTACGTGCGCGATCTCCGCCTTGCATCCCGCTCTGTACATCCAATGTGCGTGGGTTCGAAGGCACCGTTACTCGCAGGCCAAGAAATTCCATCAGCCGCCGGGGAGCTCGCAGATGGAAATTGGAAGCTTTCACGTACTCGCGTCTCCTTTCCTCTCTCTCTTCCACCGTTCGCGCTCCATGCTACCGACACCCACGCACGCACGCACTATCTCACTTTACCGACTAGCACCGATTAAAATTAATAAAAGCATTCTCCCGCACGCATCAGCATACTGATCGGCCGACTCGAGAGGTGCTAACGAGGCTATTCTTCTTCCACCTCTTTTACTCTCTATCTCCACTTTCGCGCCGATGCCTCTTTTTTCCCGTATCTTTTTTGTCTGTCAAGTTGCGAAGAGACTCGCTAGTTGCTATGACAAGGTTTTGATGAGCTATATTGTGCACAAGTTATTAATTCGATGATGAAGTAGTAGTATGCGTGATCTTGTTGCGAATAAAACCATTTAGGCTCACATGGATCGATACGATATTTATTATAAAAGATATTTCCAAAATTTTTTACCATTTTTTTCGACATGTTTATTACAAATTTGTCACAAAAAACTAATTATCTTGTTCTATATGCCAGATCTGCAGAATCAAGGACGAATAAGAGCATCGAAGAAACGAAGATCGCATTGCGGATAAAATTGGTGCGAGAGTGGAAGCAAACGAGACACAGGAGAGATTGGAAAAGACACTTATGCGAAGTGACACGTCAATTATGAGAATGCAATGTTTCAACAACGGATGCACGTGAATCTTGAAAAAGTGTTTCGCATAAAGTAAGATCATATGAGAGAGAAGTTCTTAACGAGAAACCAGTGTGAACCGTAATTTTTGTACGAAGATCAGAATAGCGCACACCTGTATATACACCTATGTATATGTATGGTATATCATTTTTTGTTAATTTAACAATATGCAATTTATATAAAGGATATTCATACTTTTGTATTTGAAATAAAGATTTTACAAGTTTAATATATATCCACACAGCACACATATCCA
The DNA here is from genome assembly GCF_040581485.1 of Linepithema humile. Lineage (NCBI taxonomy): Eukaryota > Metazoa > Arthropoda > Insecta > Hymenoptera > Formicidae > Linepithema > Linepithema humile. The sequence continues at coordinate 14,115,522 of NC_090132.1, forward strand.
AAAGACGTCCAGAAGACATCCCGAAGATATCTTTGAGAGATACGATCCTCCGAACGTCCTCTGGATATGCATGCTGTGTGGGTAATAATTAAGAGTTGCAATTTTTTAATAAATTATAATTTATATTCTATAAAAAATAATTATAAGTATATGTAATTATTCGTTATGAATAAAATATAAAAGAAATATGCGTTATATATATTATGTGCATATGGTGAACTAATTTATACTATCGAGTTCACGTATAAATTTTTGCTTTTATTTTTACCGGCCTTTCTTGGGTGAGGCAGCGCGGAGGAGCGGAGAAGAGCAGGTTCTCAGCCGAAGCTGGAATATTCCCCTATCTTGGGTTTCAGGGTCAGAATCGTGTTCCAATTAGATGGCGCGGTGAGACTCCCCGCGTTTTTCGCCTACCTCGTTTCATACATCCTCGCAGCGCATCTGCCCTCTGTCCTTAAGTTCTGTCACTAATAAGGAGCGCTTATAAAGCGAGACACAACGTGTCGCATATTATGCAATACATCGTGGCGCACGTGAAGATGCATTTTAGCGGTAGCCATAGTCGTCGCTAAGGTCGCGGGTCGCACGTCGTGGGCAGGAGAGTTAATATCTCGGTAGATGAAGACGAAAACTAGTATGCTCTATCACAGCGCTTTATAACGCAAAGACAAGGAAAAGTTGCCAGTTGACCGATCTTGAATTCAATCGATTCAATCATTCGTTTATCATTGATTCATCGTGATGCTGGTTCAACCGTAGGCTGACGATGAGTCCATAAGAACCGTTTTGTACATCGCGAACATATTGTATAAATACGAAAAATAAACACTGAAATGTTACAATAGAATCTGTTGGCAAAATATCTCATTCAATGTACGTGCATTATAATAGACGCGAGATGTGAGAGCTAGCGTTCGATTAATTTGAAGGAACTACCGATAAACAATGTATCCACTAGTGACTTTTCCTAACAAATTCTCACCGTTGTGCCATAATTAGTTCGTAGCGAAAGAGAATTGAATGCGCTTCAATGTAAAGAATAAATCTGTTATTAGACTAGGATGCAAGTGTTGATTATAATACGATCGTGTGAAATAATCTGTTCGTGAGCACGCTTAATTGCCGGTAATTATTCGTTAACGCGCATCCCTTTGATAGTGGCTTCGTTAATTAGTCGAGTCGTATAGTAAGTAATTATGATCTTTTCTAGTGAATTAAATATTCCAATAAGCCTATATAGGAGTCTAGCTTTTCTTTTCTTCGCAAAAACATTGTACACATTTTCATTTGTTTCCTTACACTGAGAAATCTTTCAATTACTTGTAATAATCAATCTTCAAACTCGACTACAGTCGCTAAAGATAAATTATCATTAAATTATGATCATCTTAATCAGCAAGTTGCACATCGATTATGTGAATCAAAAGAAAAGCGTAGCAATGAAAGCAACTAAAATCATAAGATCTTTCTTATTATTTTCTGAAACCAGAATAAAAACTTTAACATGTCAACGCTTCAGTGTAGAAAAAAGATTACAAAAACACACACACACACACACACACACACACAAATTATCTTTTTATTTTGTTATTTAAATAATTAGGTCTGAATGTTACTTTGAACACATTGACTAAAAAATTAATTACGGTTACGTCTGACGCGATCTGAATTTTTGCAGAATGCAACTTTCACGCACCGTAATGTGAAACGCTTCCCGTTAATCATTCTGGGAACAACCTGTCAGAAATACGTAATGCGACGTTGAAGAAATCGTATCGTGAAATCTATTCAGCGACATACAATTGTTCCAACCTGAATTTATTTCTGCCATTGCCGTCGTAACATTCTTCACACTCCACCAATTAGCGACGATGTCGAATATTTCTCACACATTAGACTTGTGATCGCAAGAATCATCTTCCCACAGATCTTGCGCGAGGCTCGCACAACCAAAGTTATCCCGGATTCAAATGGTAATTAATTAATGATTGCACGCTGTCCTTCTCATATAGTTTGAAACCGCGCGATCATTCTTAACAAGAGATCAAGCGTCTGATGGATCAGCGTTCATGGTCGATCAGACTGGATGACTTCTGAGTGCAACAGGAAATCGCAGATCACCGCGACTTAATCCAACTCGTAGAACAAGTCGACGATGATCAACATTCTTGCGAGCGGAAGACGCGCGCGAGTTTTATTTAATCGCATCAAACGAACACGAGCGCACGATAAATCGATCAGGATCATCTCGAGTAGAGATTGTTGCTTAACGCAGACACCTGCGGTGGATATCGTGCCGCTTACACGCGAATGATAATTACGAGGAAGTTACGAGACAGAATCGATTTGACCACGCATTGGGGAGAGTTTTGTGATGCAAGCGCGATAAATGTCGCGATGCGTATCAAAATGTGATCAACGTGTGCCACGTTGCCAGTCGGCGCGCGTACACGCACGCGCGCACACACACACACACACACACACACGCACGCACAATCCAGGATTAAAATCGCGTAACCGGTTATCTTATAAAAATTTGTGAAGTGTTTATGAAGAAATGAAATTACAGAACTAGTTCACTGACATCTTAATGGAGATTATTTTTAGCTGCGTACTTTTGTAACTTTATATTTTACTGAAATTTTGTCAAAAATTTTAGAGGTTTAGTCTTATATCTCTCTTATCATAATTGCTTTAATAGTTAAATTCTTCTTCTAACTTTTTCATAACTAGTATAATACAAATTCAAAACTATCGCCAAATGTTTTAAAATTACTTGCAGAATTTGAGTTTTGTCTATTTGTAGCGTTTTTCTTGCAGCAATTAATCGCTAGTATTCGATTCCGTTGCTCGGCGTCAATTTTGCAAATTCACAGGATATTCTCGCGGCTCCCGAAGCTTCGCGATAACGCCGGGAATTATGCGAGATTTCTCTTCCAAGGAAATCTTGTAACGCGGAAGAGCACAGGAGAGGCGACCAAGCAATGCCGAATCATCAATCATATCGCGTTTACTGTCGGAAATCATTCCCTAGATATAACGTAACGATACAAGAATATTATTGTTTATAGCTGCAAAATTCGAGTCTTTTAGCAACTAACTATTACTAGTAATTATTACTTTCTAAGCATTGAGTAATAAATAGTTGGTATCTGCCGTATATATATTGATTATTGAAAGAAATATACAACTTATGTTTCGCTTACTTTGACAAACAAAAATTTGCAAAAAATATTTGACATATCTTTTGCAGTATTTTTCATAATTCTGTAAAGAGCAAGATCTAAAACTTTATGTTAAGCTAAAGTAATCATGCGAGAAAATTATATCTGAAAGTTTGTCCAAAGATTTAAATGATTTAATGATAAGTTTTATTTCATCGTTTATGAATTGTAAGTGAATGCCGCAATAGCATAAACTTTCCGGTGTTTTTCTTTCCTTTAATTATCCATGATTTCTTCCGGAGCAAGAACTATGTCGCGGATATGTTAGGTGGAGAAGGATCGCATCGCGCGGTCACGTTCAGAGGACGGTATCAAAATGCCGGATCGTTCGAGATGCACTTCGTGCACATGTTCTCCCGTAATCTTTGTGACTTCCTCCTTCTTTCTCTCCGCATGTGTATGCCGAAGAATCGAGTGGCTCTTTCTCCTCATCACGGTATACCACGTTTACCCGCTCATACTCCCAACCGGTCTAACTAACGACCCCTATCTTGTGCATCGCGAAATAATGAAATTACGCGAAAAAGAGACGAGGCTTTACGTTGGACCATGTTTTGCAGGTACATACACGACAGTATGTAGAATTAAAACGGTTAGATTAGTTCCAGTGGAATCTCGTTTCATACCATAAAAGTTTAAAAAGAACATTTAATTTACCGTTACAATTATAACAAAACTTTATTTTAATCCTTAGCAATTAGTAACACAAAACCTCGATTTTACAAAATATAAGCTTGTAAAAAGCTACATATGTGTCACAGTTATTTTCATATCTTCTATTACCGCAATATACAATTATAATTTGAGACGAAACAAGTACAATCCTACATAAATTAAAGTATTGTTCAATTAGAATCAACGCGCGATATTTTTCATGAAAATTTGATAGATTTACAATCAAAAAAGAGTCAGAAATCATCCCATTGTTTAATTTATTCACTCATTTAAAGATAAGCGATACAAAAACCGATAACGTGACCAGACGTTAAGTTCAATTTACGCGTCGACATCTTTACTCCGCGGATTGTTGCTTCACGGGATTTCACGTTCTTAGGTGTTCCGCTCCGTAAAACGATGCTATTGCCATAAGAGAGAATAATAATCGCATTCCGCGATGACGAGGCCGATAGACGCGAAAGGAAAGATGAGCGCAAAGTGCGCCCGCCCGGGGAAAGAAGAAGTCACGAGTAATTCTCTTTCGAGAGTCATCTCGCAATGAGAGAGGAGCGTTCTGCCGCTTTAATGACATCGTTTGAACATTTTTGTTATGGACATAAGAATATTTGAGAAAGACAGTAAAAACCAAACGCAATAAGATATGTAATAAAAAAAGTCAAAACAAGAATATATACTGTATGATGATTGTAGACATTCAAATTTTTCACACATTCTATTATTTCCACTGAGCAATAAACATAAAGATTCGATTAGATGATAGTGTTCATTTTTTTTACCTCCAAGTTTTCTGATCATCTTTTTATACAGGTTGATACAGGAAGCCGCGATCAAACAGTAAAATTATTTTCGCGGTGGTCTCCACACGATCTTTCTTAGAAACAGGAAAGATCTCTATTAATTACTTGCAATATTGGTAGCTAAAACCTCTCATAAATATTTGTAACCTCACATATTTGTATCTCACAAGAAACAGACACACACGCACGCGCGCGCGTATATAAGTATACTTGTGACAACTTCACTGCTGCGTATCGTGCCAATAAGTCAATCCAACTTGTTTTATTTCAAAAATTATTAAAAGAATAGATTTCAAAATAATAAATATAAATATACAAGGTATGTCAGATTAATCACATCACCCGTTAATAGCAGATTTGAAAGGTTTCTCATATGGTAAGGATATAAAAATCATTATATGACGTGTCTGATAGCATGAATTTTTAACAATCTGCTCGGTCAACTTTAAACACTTTGCATTTAAAAATTACTGTAGCGTCGATATTTTAATATATAGATTTTTGTCTCGAAATGATCTCAGGAATCTGCTTCTGTATATCGGACAAATTCTCTTGATCAAAAAGATATAAAATGTACCTTTACTATATCTGTACTTCCATTTGTATCGCGAGGTACAATTAAATTTATAATGAGAGAATGCAACCGTAGGATAATTTATCGTTGCTTAAGTACATCGACAACAATCGCGATTATCATAATCATCTCTATCGTTACGTTACTATGTCGACAGAGAAAAGCCTACTTTCTATATTCGTATTAAATAAAAGAAACTGAGGCTGTTACAATTTCGATATATACCATTTTCAATGCATAAATAAAAAAATTAATTAAATCAGTCTCGATAGATAGATTATTGTGTTTCGATAAGAATGTTGGCAAAAAGTATCGTCACACGAAGTTAATTAACCGAAGGTTAACAGCCGATATAATCGGGTTGTTACTCGATCAAGGTAGACTCGCGAACAAAGCAATCTAAAATTTCTATGCCTCGACTATCGCTTCTATGAAGAATTCCGGCCAAGTTTGAGCTTACGAGCACCGACGCGCGATAGAATGCGCGCCTGCGATCGCGCCACGCTGCTTGTCGCCGCGCGCGTGTGTCTGTGGGTAAAGTTTGCAAGAACCACCAGGATGTCGGAAGGACGCAAAAGGGAGAGAGAAAAGATACACGGGACATGGTAAAGATAGAGGCAACAGGCGGCAAAGAGAAGCGACGGAAAGGAGAAGGTTTTATCGTCGCAATCAAGGGCAATGCGCGAAAGGCAAGGCAATGCTCTTCGCTCTCTTGCCATTACGCTATGCCATACCACTTCGACAAGTTTATGGTTGCAGGTGTACCGACGTCCTTTCCTTTACCTGTACCCGTTCCTCCACCCACCCCCCACCCCGCTCTCCCCCCCTGCATCTTCCGTCATTTCATCTTACGACGATAATATCTTCTCATTGGAGCACTACCGTGCATTCGTCCTTCAAATTAGTTTGGTATAATCACGCGTGTCTCGATTGACGTCGGTTAAATTTTACTTGAATTACAAAAATCAAAAATCTTTAGATATATACTGGCCGGTCTCATATAGAAAATAGTATTAATGAATAATTAAAATTTATTTTCTTGTGTATAAATAATTACGAATAAAAAATAATTATTTGATGATATGCTCAGATACTTATTGTTAGAATAGAAAATAAGTTGAAAATATTACTATCTTTTCAAATTATCTGTGACATTATAAATTTTATCGTTCTTTTTCAGTCTAAGTATTCTATATTCTTGGCAGTCGACAAAACATGCGATTGAATTTGCTCGAATCTCAGATAATGTAGTCTTCACCGACTGAATTTCAATGATGCAGCCGAAAATCTCATTTGGGATGTACACGCTCTGAGGAGCATAAAGTAACCCTGTAGCCATCTTTATGGGAACACGGAGGCGCTGAGGTCAAAAGTCAAGCGACTTCTACCGAGATGACCTCTCGGGAAAACAACGCGCCCTTCCCAGTGCCCCCGCGTACCTAACCGCGCGAGTACAGTGAACCCTCTCCTCGTGCGTTCGACGCATGCATACCATGGCGTGGTCCATGCATATTCGCCAGTGCACACACGCCAACTGTCGTATCAATGCGCGGTTTGCGGCAAGAGAAGCTCGGTGAGAATTCGAGAGCAATCGAGAAACTATATGTGCAGTGTTGCAACCAGTAAAATTTTTATGGTTAGCGATGCATCAATTTTCTAAAAAAATAACAGTCAAAATAAAAAAATTATGATCAACAAATGGACCAACAAAATGTAATAAAATATGATAATTTTTATTAAATTTAAAATTTTTGTAAATAACTACATAATAATATAATTGATTTTATAATAATTTCTTCACTAGATTATTCAATTAATATCATTCTACATTTATAAATCTGTACGTCGATTATATTATAATTAAAATGTGTTAAAAAATTTCGTGATACTTGTCCAATTGTTTCTTTTCAAAAATAGTAACAAAAATTTTTGTACGAATTCAAGATAAAATCAAAAAAGACAAACACCCAGAAAGCGGAAGAAATCCGACTAGAAATCTGACTTGCTTTGCGAGTGAGAATTGACTTGAAGAAGTTTCATCTTGTTTTAGTATTACAATTCTGAATCGTACCACGTAATGAAAAACGGTGCGTAAAAAACTAGTTTCTCCTCTATAACGTCAATGACTTTCCGTCAAGAAAGTTGGAAAATAGTCAGAGAATTATTTCTCAACTAGCATACATTATATCTTCACAGAAACAGTAATTATTTGCGAATTATAAAAAAATATGCATCCCAAATAAATTATATGATTCGTTGAAAGCGAGTTCTCGGAAAATTTACAGAAACGTGCAGTAGCGATTGATAGGTTCGCGGAAAATAAAACTTTTACTCGTACAAAGTCGTAAGGGTAGCTACCACCCCACAAGAACGATCTGATCGTCTCGCATAACGATCAAACGTGCTCGTGTCTGTGCATTCGTGTAAGGTAGATATATTTAATAAGAGACCGAATAGACCTACGACGGGAGAAAAGGAGAATCGAGAAGAGAACCTGATATGGTAATGGCAAAATATGAAGAGTACGAGAGAGGGTTGCCGCCAAGAGTTCGTAGATGGTATCGAGTAGAGGAATATAAGGACCGATAGAAAAAGAGCGAATGAAAGAGAAGAAAAGGAGGGAGACAGAGAGAGAAAGAGAGACAGAGAGAGAACAAGAGAAGGAAAAAGGTACTAGCGCGCGGCACTTTACGAGCGATTCAATGACTCTCCGCGGTCTCGGGGGCCCGGTGGGGCTCGATGGAGTTTGCGCGCTCACGCACGCAAAGCTACTTCCATCGCGCCGCAAAAGCAAACGCAACGCAATCGCCTTCTACGGGGTGTGGTCCCCTTTCTATGGAGATCGTCTCCCCGCTACGCCTCCGTCGCGTCATCGATCGGGACCCCATTGTTTCCAAGCGGGAATCCCGCGCATCTGCTTTGTCAACCGGACGCCACGTGAATTCGAGAACAAATTCAATCGGTCAATGTGTAAGGATGAATTAAAAAGATGGCAAAAATAGAATTTAATTTGCCGGGCATATCTCTTAAATGTGGAAATGATCTATTATTATTGTGAAAAACAGAGAGATCTCGATATAATTAAAGTTTTCAAAAAAAATTTGAATTGAAAAAATACAAAAATACTTGAAATATATCTTCTCGCAATTAAATTTTGGTAGTTATTCAAATGATTTGAAACAAAATGTGTTATACAAATTTAAATAACACGAAACCGCTATATATATCGTTTAAATATATTCTCGACAAACATATAGAGAACCATAGACTTTTTTCACGCAATCTTTCGATATGCATGCAAATGCGAACATGGCAATCGATATTACGATTTGACGCATGCTTTAAATTAATCCAGATTTATATCCAGCGCGATAGCGAGCCGCGCTCGATTCCGGTTCCTTACAGTGGCAGCTTCCAGCTCAGTTTACAACGCGTGGGTGTGGATTTATCGTTCCACCAGGGATGCAGACAAAAGGGACCACAGCCTCACCCTCTCGTCTGGATAAATAAGAGATGAGAATACCTCGTGGAGGTCCATTCTCGCCGTATAAAGTTCAACGAATTATTCTACTTTATGGTTCTATGCAAGTCTAATGTTCTTTCGAGATGTTAAATTAAATAAAACTAAATTCATATTTTCCTAAATTTCTCTAGAAGAAAGTATCAAATGATAATTGTACAGAAAAATGTTCGCCTTTGCCAGGACTTGAAGTTAAACTATTTCTATTTCTAATTTTTTTTAAGAAAGTAAAATTACAAGATACATCTACTCGTCATGTCAAATGATGCAGGCACGAAACGGTATAAATAGAGCACAGTTACGTCGCTGTCAGATAAACACACACTATTAGATTATAGCATATCGATATGCATTAAGATAATGCACATGTTTAATAAAATCGAGTATTAATTTCATTTTTTTAAAAAATTTAATTGTTCCTTTTCTTACATTTTACACTTGACACGAATGTGTCTCATATTTTGTATAACGAGAAAGTATAATACATTGCATATTATTCATCCTAATTTTGGACCAACTCCCCAGAGATTCATACCGTGTTTCGCAACATATCGAGACCCCAATGAACGAATAACAGAATCGAAAGGGGTTCTTTTACAGCGCATCTGTGCGATTTGAGCGAATCGTGGGAAAGTAAAGATGTTCACGAAACTCGTACACTGTTACATGAAATGCCAATCTTATAATATATTTTACTAATTTCTTAAGAATCCATAGATATCTCAAGACCATTCATATTTATCCATATTCATGTATAACATAATAGCATATAAATTTCAATAAGCAGTAATCTCTGTGCAAGATTTTTACAACAATTTTCGAATGACATACATAAAAGATAAAAAATGCATAAATTTTGTGTTGTAATATGTGTTCTCTAAGTTTTTTCACGTACAAAAATAGACTTTATTTCAATAAGAAAGATATTTATAGATAGGCAAACCAGTGAGAGTATTAAATAAAGTTATTTTACAATAATTGCATGTAGTATGTATAATGTGTGCTATGCTTTTTTCGTATTATAAATTTTCCGATCTTAAATTTTTGAAAGCTTGATAGATGATAGAGACAAGAGTTCAAGCTTGGCGTCACGTCTCTAGAACGACGGTTCAGAACCATTTATCCTGTCCTCTTTCCAGCCCTTCACAGAGCTCTTGTGCAAATGAAACACCAGTGGTATACTTATATCCCTGTGACCACAAGCAGCTACGGACAACAACGACCAGTATCTGTCACTGTCGCAAAGAATTGTGAACCGAGAACATCCAGCTCGAGATCTGTGACTCCACATCTCCCGGAAGTCCCTTTTTTTTCTTTAGACGACTGATTTGTTTCAAAATCAGCGGGGGATAAAAGTAAACGATAGTAAAACCAACAATTTTTAAAGAATATTATTAAGTGTCAAAATTTAAGCTAAAAAAAGTACGTAAAAGTGCTAGTTTACGTTTAATTTACTAAAGTGTATGACCTATGTGTATGACCAAATACATTCATACATTAAGAAATGGTACAATTATATAATTTAAATACAATAAATTCCAAGTAAACAAGTTTACATAAAAAAGTCTTGAACATTAACAATAAATTAATGTATTTGTTTAATTTTTAATTAATTTCATTGATGAAATAATTATGACAAGTAAATAGATGAGTTGTTAAAACTTATAATAATTTTCTTCATGCAATAATAAGTTGAGAAAAACAAATAATTAATGTAAAGAATAATAGATTTCTCACGGCAAAACATTCCGTATGAAATTATGTAATTGTTATATTGGAATTAATGTGGTTATCGTTTCAGTGGCAAAGAAGCTCTTACAAGATGATTCTCTATCTCTGTGCCATGATGGAAAAAGCCAATTACGACATCGCACTGCCACTTTGTGTCGCCTTGCCAGCTATTCGCGCGCAAACTCCTACGCGTCTGAGCCACCTACGGAGGTCAGGTTGAAGATCCGGAAGATCGAGCGAGAGAATAGAACGAGGACGGAGATGTCGGACGGCGCGATGAAATAAACAGAGACTGAAACTCGTGGACAATGCGCGAGAATGTAGGTATACGAGGCATACACTGCGAGGACACTTGTTAGACGTCGTTGTACGCGTTTGTACTCGAGTGTTCGCGGCTATTAATTACACAACATCGCGCCGAAAGAACGCGATTTTTGTCGGATTAAAAGAGAACGTGAAAGAATATATTTAGGAGGACACTAGAAGAGGATATTATTATTAATAATGCTCACAAAGCGACCGCCGAAACGCCCGTTGAGAAACGCGGCATTGAATGACGGGCCCGCGAGGAGAATTAGAGAGATTTAATTAAGTGTTAAGTCCTGCTCGACTGATGGAGAACAATGTAACGAAGAAGTCGATAAATCTTCCCTCTCTTCCCGAGTCGTGTCGCGCGTGTGTAGATTCAATTGCATTTAAATGTACCTAAAAGATGTTTCTACGAACGATACCGCACCAAGTGTGGGTGGCGAGAGAAGCACGCACATACCTCGACGTTAAAATTTCTGTACCGTTGCGCGAATGGTAGATATACAACAGGACACGTGGGAATGAGGCGCGAGTTATCGCGCACCGATGTAATAATTATCAGAGGATCGATCGCGACGCGTGACGGAAAACTTCGACCGATTATTCGCGCGCGTTTCCGGGTACTATGGTGAGATACCGCTTTCGTATTCGGCGAGAGTATGCGAGAAAGAGATTGTGCAAGATATATATACATATAAGTATGTCCCGCTTAAATGAACAGAATATCAGAAATTATTAAAGAATAATGTAATATTTTCAATTTCAATATATTAATATTTGGAGAATCAAAAGATAAAATAATAAAGAAAATCTTTTTGTATCATAATATTTGTTAGAATTTTTCTGCGAAATTGAAAATCTTGTGAAACATATTTTCTATTAATGAAATATTGTATTACAATATTTTGTAACGGTTATAAAACAAAACCGAAACGAGTATTTTTATTTTTTTCTCAGTTGACCTTTGTGTTTCTCTTATTTTCTTTAGTTCTCAACGCATGCCTTATAAATCCTGCGCAACAATTTACCGAATGAGGGAGAGAAGGCAAGAACGATGAAACGGACGCACACTTTATTTCGCGGGTTCTGCTTTTTCTGCCGTTCTTTTGCCGGTCTCCCGTTCGCCGTGCTACGCACTTTATATCCGTGCAACGGAATAAATCAGCCCAAACGACGGATAAGTATGCACCTCGCTCTTCCTCAACGCATCCCAATATATTGCCTATTCATGCGGAAACAACACAATACTCTAAGAACAAAGTATATAATCTATGCAGACGATTCGTGTGCGTGTACTACATGCGGCCAATGACGATTTTGTTCCAATTTTTTTCAATAAAACATTTATTTCTTAAAGTTAAATTTAACTTGAATCATAATTACTTTCCTGATAGTACGAAATTATATTATTATATACGTACAATATATGTAGGCATATACGCAATAGTAAAATAACAAGTGATTTGTTTTCCTTTTATTTTCACAGAGTTCACGTTTTCATAAAAAATAATGCTCCCGACAAGCGATAAGAAATGGATCAACCAATTAATCAGTGTGAGAGAATTAGGCGTGTACCATCTCTTACGAGACTATTCAATCTTCTGGCGACGCCGCCAAAGTATAATTTCAACAATAAATTTATGTTTCTTGTCGATCGTCGCGGTACGCAGCGTGGATAAAACCGACGATTTAATTCTTCCACAAGAACTTCACCGAGCCGATACAATCATCGCGGTCGATCAATCGACAAGACTTTTTCTCTTTCTCCCATTCGATCACTTTGTACTGTCGTGTATGTATGTCGTGTACGTTTATGTGTGTATCGGATCGGAATAAGAGAAAGATACGAAAACCGGCAAGATAGGTTGGTTTGGATGTAGAGTCGAATGTTGCGAGCAAATCAAGCCGAGGCATCTCTCTCCGTCTCTTTCCCACTTTCTCCCTTTATCTTTCTTGTTCTACCTGAATCGTTTCCCTTCTACAATCGATTAATCCACAGGCGCGCGATTAATCGTTTAAACGGTGCTCGATAAAGCAATTTCTAATTAGCAAGATGGGGAGGAGGCGTGATCAAATCACTCGACAAGAGAAATTCTTCGCTAGCCGGGATAGTTCTTAGAAAAGAAACGCTCGTCGCGCGACGAAGCAGAGAGAGAAAGATAGAATAAAGTTAATTAGAATAAAAAGAAACAAAAGAAGAAGACCGTATAGAAGATGGCTCGTGCTTCGCACGAAGAAGCAGCATGCAGGCGAGGATAAGACTTAAAAAAGCGAGATGTTGCAAATTGACCCATTACAACTAGCTGTGCGACCAAATCGACTCAAACCCGCACCGAGAGTCCTGCCGAGAATAGTTACGGGCTCTACGGCTCTGCGGCTCCTTCAGCAAAGTCAGCAAACACGCATAACTAGACCTAGCCGAGAACCAAAGTGCGAAAAAAACAACGATCTGCGTCGAACACAGGTGAAACATGACGAAACACGTGCGTAAGTGTAGTGTTACAAATTGAACCACGTGAGCAAAATTATATCATATATCATACAATGTATTTAACACATTTATATATCATTTTATACATTTACGATTTTTTTTCTAAATAAAAAATAATATGTGCGTTACTAAAATTTTATAATTTATAATTATTTAATCGAAAATAACAGGAAAAATATACTAGAAATTTTATATTAAAAATTCCGATATATACTATGTTTGAATATTTTAAAATGTTTACCAAACATTTGTGTTTCAAGCAATAGATTGTATGCAGCTGTGACAATAGCAGAGAAACATGAGATAGCACGAGTAAAAAATCTCATCTTTACGACGGTAAAGCGAATTTAGGAAAGAGTCGTTTCAATCGAAGAAGTTGAGTGATTTCTGGCAGCGCACAAAATCTGGAATTATGGTCTCGTCCTGGCGGTGGGTCTACTTCTACCAGGAATGATCCGAACGATCGTCGAGCGCTGCCGGTTTTCCAGCGCTAACAATAACCGGCATATGGCCGAGGCCTTTTTCAAATTTCGATCCTCGCGACTTATTGGAGTGTCACGGAGCGAAAAGAAAAAGAGCAAACGCGAAGGAGCGCGTTTTACAGAAGCGCGGCCTCCCGCGAAAGGCGTCGCCCCAAGCGAGGAAGGCGATAATGATGGACAATCCCGCTCTCCGCCTCATTCGAGGTGAAACGACGACGGTGAAAGGATGATCGAAATAAAAGCCACGGTGCGTGTAGTTACACCCCGGTTTCTTCAGATTATGGCCCTGGTCGTGGGCTTCTTAAACGGATGCTTTCCAAGACAAGTAAAAGCACAACGCGGCATTTTGTACTAATGTAATGTCGTAAAGTACACGCTAGTCTGCGGCGATATGCGCGAGCAAAGTTACACAAAATATGCCTGCAACGTCCAATTTCTTGCCCCCTCTCTACTTTAAGTGCCGAGAGTGCCTGAGAATTTATAGGCGCGCAGTAAACCGAGGAAGCTCCGATTAAAATCAAACAAACGTGACTGCCGTGGGAATTTAATACAATGTCAATGTCTTTAAACAAAGCCTACTCCTGTTACTAAATTTTGCAATTAAGAAAATTAAATTTTGTATGCAAACGATTTCAAGTATCAAATTGTGTCTGCAAATCAAAGATATGCGTATAAAAAAAAGAAGCAAATTACAAACGAATACATTTGAAATCATTAAAATGATTATATGTAACCGGAAATACTTAAATATATATATATATATAAATTAAAAATTTCAACTAACTTATAGAATTAGAAAGAAATAAAATCGCCGACGCGCGTAATTCTAAAAATTACACATTGTGCTCTACAATATAATGCATGCATATCGCATGTGTAGCGTACATTAACATTATACAACATATAATACATCGCATAAAATAGTACCAGGAAGCGTGTAACGATCAGTAACGAAGAACCACCTGCGGAAGGTGGATTCGTTCACATTTCTTTAACGGGAAAAGACTTGCGCCAGCACCAGCAGACGAAGGAGAGGGAGAAAGTAGCGGGGGAACGAAGAAGCAGACCAAGTAGGTGGGGTCGCCATGGTTGTAGTCCGCCTGGGAAAAAGAGGACCACGCATTGTGATCCGGGGAGCGAGAAGGCCACGCTAGGCTGACCCCTAGGCTTTACATTAACCGTCCACCGTGTACACACGCACGTAAATGAACGGCCACCCCTGGCCCGAGTGGTACCTGTTGCACCGAGTAATCATTCCCTTGCAAGAAACTCCCCTTTGTCTTCCTCTTTCTCGCGTTCTTGGGACAAGGTTGCGCAACGAACTCGGAGAACATTTTTGAGGTAAACAGAGTGGAACGTGCAAGAATCTCCGAAAAGACGCTCCCAAATCCGGCGACGAGTTATCGGGACACACCGCAATTAGTCGCTCCAACACTATTGTTCCATGGAATGTCGCACGACACTTGTGCGAACCAACGTCGTAAGGATGGATCTCGTCGTTCCGTGAGAAAAGTTTTCGGAATGGTTTTTCACGGATATCGCGGAATTTGGGGTTTCGATAACAGAGAAAGAACCAAAATTATTCATGTACTCTCCGGAAGTAAGAAACAAAAGGGAGAAAGAGAAATCAGATACCAAATTACGCTTCCATATATGTGACTGGAAAGTTACAATTCTTGAGAAATATTTGAGGCGCGTGGATTCTTCTATTATTTTTGTTACCTTGACGAGACAATTGCGACGCGGAGAAGAGCGAGGTCGAAAAAAAGAGAATAAAATACGTGAAAAGATCGTACGTGTTGATATGAAAAAGTTTCGTCTTTCACGGAATTGGGAGTACGTAGTGCGGCGAGATTTCACAGCGCGATATAAAGTAAAAAAAGTTGGTGCGATACTCACCTTCGGGACAGATGCACTCGTAGTCATGTTCACCGATTTGATGACAGGAGCCTCCGTTTTCACATGGTGACGGGTCGCAAGGAATGTATTCATTCTCGCAATTTTGCCCGGTGTATCCGTTTGAACACATGCATCTGTAAGAGAGATAGTATAAAGTATATATTTTAAATATCATAAAAATATAATAAAATTTTTAAAATCTTAAATCACTACAATATTTGAATAAAAAATTTTTTAAACAGTAATTAATCTTGTTTATCAACTATATAATGCGTAAATCAGCACACTACGTGCGTGATATATTGCTTTCCCATGTAGTACGAGAAATATGTAAAACGATCTAACAATGAAAAACAATTTCATTAATTTCATTAATTTTGATATCGATAATCAAAAGAATATGGTACCAAACTCATTAATAGTTATCATTCTTCGAAACAACTTTCAAAATTCGAAAAGTTCAACATTATTTTATTAAATGTTTGATTATATATCAATAATTTTGATATAAGTTATTGAAAATAATATATTTAAAAAAAATTATTTTTATGTAAAAGTGTTAATAAATATACCAAGTTACACGATAATCATTTTTACAAATGTTTCTATACACTTATTATTCCAACATGATATTTATGCCATGTGATAATTATTCATATAAATTATTTTCTATTTACTAACTTAATTATTTCGTAACTATATAAAGTTATATGAGTAATTTATATAGGTAAAATATTTATATTTTTAGTTTATATATATATATATATATACACTAAAAAAAAAAATATATATATATAGGTAGATGAGTCACATTATAAATACTTGCAACCTATGTGCATTTGTTTCTAAATGATTTATCATTCGTGTCAATCAGTGCCGGTTTTAGAATTAGTTCGCCCCTAGGCAATATTTCAGTATTACTTATGCAAATTATTTTCGTGGCAAACCCAATCTAACCCTAAAATTCAAAGAAAGCACGCATCAGCAACTAATTATTTTATTTAAAACACTAATAAACTCTTTACGTTTATTTAAATATTTGTAATTAAATTTGGAAATTATTTTTACTTTACTTGTCACTTTCAACATGTGTTTTTTCGACGATTTTTGTAAAAACTGTTTGATCAATTCCCACATAAAAAAAACTTGTTTCATTTCGCAATTGTTTAAATCGTTCATTGTTTTTAGCAACGGATGGGCGCCCCCTTCTCTCGTGGAGCCCCTAAGCAATTGCCTATGATGCCTAGTGATAAAACCGGCACTGGTGTAAATCGTAATATTTATCAAAGACAAATATTATCAATAAAATCAATAAAAGTGTAATTTTATTTTATTTTACACTCAAAAATTAAAAAATAGCAAAAACGAATATTTTTATTGCTCCCGAACGCACCTTGAGCTCGCGACGAACAGAAGTAGCAGAAACACGCGTGTGACGTTCATTTTTGTTCGTAATCGAGATCCATGGACTATCGCAGTAATGGAATGTAATCCTCATATTTCGACGAAGAGCCCGGGACGTAAATGTTTACTCCATTTTCCGAGAACAAAACCACTGACGGTCTGAACTCTCGTGCCCACCCTCTCTTTTCCTCGTTTCTCACGGAAAAATTGAACACATTCACGGTACAACACCTCACACTGATATCCTCACGATTTTTATTATGTATAACCTTCACTATCGCACCTGCCTGTAAGCCACACGAGAGCGTAATCCAACTCAGAGATTGTAATGTAAATACAAACACAAAAATTCATAAAATAATCCCATGAACACACACAGTGGAATATCGATAATCACCGCGATAAGAAAGTAATCCAGTGATGATACTTCAGTATCGGCGATGACAATAGTTGCAAAAATTATCAAAACTTATTGTGCGACTGAGCAAATCGTATCACTTCCACAGCGGTTAATATATCTTCATTTATCCTTCCGGCGCGTGGTAATTCTTGACAACGTTCCAGGAGATATCACCGTGGCGATTTCGAAGCATAGATTTCCCTTCTTTCACGGCACGACGCCAGCAAACCGTTGGGCGTTCTCCTTTTCATCGTTTTCACGCTATCTCATCTTACATTGATAGGTTAGAAAACCCTCCGCTCCAAATTTTACCATAACCAATGTCCTTTTCCGAATATCATGAAGATTGAAGACAAATCAAAACGCAGTCTTAAATATGGCGATTTGCGATGGATAACAGACGATCTCTTTGAATATATCCGATACTTTCAACTTATTTGAAAATGGAAGTCTCAGTACTATCTGACAGACCAGATTATGTGCCACATACATACGTTTTTGTCTTCTCGCAAGTTCTCCAACCGTTTTCAAACTTTTGCAAAATATATAATGTAATGTATCATGTAATGTAATATAATGGCAGCAATTTGCGTTTTTAAACTCTTTTAAATTCGTGCAAATGATCTGTATTCAATGTTGCGTTTGGATAACTCGCGGAATGAGCGGTAGGACGGATACGGAGCGTTGTCGAAATCAAGCCATATGTCAAACTAAAACATTCATTGCGGTACTGTAGTTTCCAGTCTGACTTTTATAATAAAAATTTATATTTTCATAAAGTAAAGTTTCTCGTTTTGCTTTTCTCCAAATTGCTTGCTGATTGTTCGATTGTCGCTGAATTTGAACACACTGAACACGGAAAACAAACGCGAAAATTCCGACTCGATCTCGCGAAGTCAATTCACATCGGCTTGTGATCACTCACTCACTCGTTTTAACCCGACCACCTGTTTCTCACGCGTATACCGAACGGTCGAGTCTTTCGCGCGAAAGAGCACGAACGTGAAATATACCTCACCCTTACACGAATGGCGACTGACTAACCTTACTTTCCACGGAGTACCGCTCAGAGGGCATCAGTGTCGCGCGCGTTCGACCCCTCCGTGCGCTCGCCCCCCATCGACAGCCGCACGCGCTTTCTCTTTCTCTTCACCGCCGTTTCGTATCAGATACTCTGTCTTTCCTCTTCTGCTCGCGCTTGCTCGCCGCAGACGAGAATTCCCTTCGCTCTACCTCATTGGCATTCGATCGTGACAAACGCTATCGTCTCACTGCTTTAGGGCAGTAGCTTTGCGCAAGAATGTCTCTCTCTTTCTTTCTTTTTCTTTCTTACAATGGGTCCATTTAAATCTAGAGTCGATTAAACTGCTTTTAGTACAATTGACAAAGGCATTTTTACTAAAAATTCCTTAATTACAAACAATATAATAAAAAATAAATTGCAATACCTTTTCTTATAAGCAAAGCTAATATCAAATATAATTAAAAAATTGAATTTTAAAATAAATACAGAAAATTGCCTAATTTCCCTATTTTCATTAATTTTTTGTTTTTATAATCTTTATGGATAATTTTATATTTAAATTACATTTGTATTCATATGTTAACACAAGAGTTTATTTTTCGTCAAATGTTATAAAGTTAAAATTAAATAAAGTTGAAAAATTGCATTCTTGTTACAAGCGTTCATAATGCTCTCCGGAGCACAAAATATTAAGTAAGCAAAAAAGTTCTTGCCGTTTTTCGATAATCATATTTCTCGAAATTGTTTAAGAACTGATATAAATGCAAGCTGATGGTTTCATTGCTTATATTGAATGCAATTGCAAATTCTTGGCATGTTAATTTTGAATTTGCTTCGATTGTCTCGATTTCAATTTGTCATTATTCAGAGATGTCGATCTCCCTGATCGGGAAGCATCTTTCAGGGATTCCCTCAGTGGCGGATTAACGCAAACAAGGCTCCTGCCTAGGGGCGGCAAAATGTTTAATCCGTCACTGGATTCCCTGATACAAATTTTTATCCCTTGATACAAATTAAAACCAATGCCGAGCGATTCTTTTCTTTACTGCATTCTCTTTAAATGCAAAACAAATTTTTTGACAAGTTTATAACACTTTAGATCAAAGTTTAAACTCGTACAATAAACAAGCACGAATCACGCTTACTTAAACAAATATTTTAATAATAATTGAAAGGTTAAAATATTTAACTTAAACTTTACAACTTGAAATGTAATAACTAAATGAAATGAGGATTGTATTTTACAATGAAAAAAAATTCCCTGCACTAGTTATGATTGACATAAACAATTCCGAGAATTATAACTAACGAAAAACGGCAAGAACTTTTTTGGTTACCTAATATATAATAAATGTTTAAAATATTATATCAATTTTCCTACATTATTTTCTAAAATATAACATTTTAAATAATGTAGGAAAATTGATTGACCAGTACTAACCCTAAGATAAAAAGTGTTAAAGTATCCAAGTCATTATGCCTTAATCGTTATTTTTGTGTCCAGAATATGCTTCGCCGTGCACAGAATGCCGCGTTTGCACGGCGACAATGTAAATATGTAAATCCGTCAAATGACGGACATGTTCGGGATCCCATGCATATTTGAAGAGGACCGGGCACGTCAGAAGCAAAAATAATGACTTGTGTGAAGGTGTTTGCACGATGTACGAAATCTTCCAAAATTTTCAAAACGATACAATACGACATGAAAGTTTAAAGACTCACTTTTAAGAACTTGTACGACTCAGAGTTTAAGAAAGCTCACTTTCAACGATCAGATCGATCACAAAAGAATGTGGTAATTTTCACTAACAAACTGCCATATAATAAGCATAACAAAAAAATATTACACATTGTTCGGTTAACCTCTATTCAACGGTGGTCGACTTTAAAATTTAATTTTCGCTTGTTTACCCACGTTGCATTCCGAATGGAAAGAACTGCGGGCAGAAAGATGTCCCGCGGGGCATGCTTTCCGAGTGCGGTGGGATAATTCACATTTTCTCGTCCCCCGCAAAACGCTCGACCGACCCTCCTTCCCTAATGTCCCGGGGTCCGGACCCGTTTTACACGTTACAACACCGACGGGTCTCCCTAGCCTAATCCATTATTCCACGTGACTGACCGCCAATCATTTCCGATACATTCGATTTTCGAGAGGCCGCTCAATCGTATGTAGATTATCTCTTTCGTGGCTACGACGACGGCACCCTCAATGGTCCATCGAGAATGTTAGCTTCGTTCCACTTGCATTATGGAAAACAAGATTGCAAGAACGAACAATGCAAGTACTGGAGTTGTGTACTTGGGAATACGCCTCGGGATTTCGCCATGTTTCATGTTGAAAAGTGGATCTGAATTTTTCTACGAGCGATACTCGGCTCAGATATACCGCGTGTTTGTGATAGAAATGTCGAGTTCACTTTTATATTTTTCATAATTAAAGATTTTAGCCATTAAAGATCTTCGCATAATTACCGTGCAACAAGCAGAGATAGAAAGCGCCGCGTAGCATCTTAAGTCACGTTGAATTTTTCTTCAACAATTAATTATTGTCCGAGCGCCTTAATTAATTAGTCATAGTTCGATAAGCATTGAGATCCCTTTAGATCCCAATTAAGACTTCAGTGTGTCTAGGATTAAACCTGATTCTAACGCGCAGCGTGTTTATGTTGGCGCGGTCGTCGGGAGACCAGAAGCTATCCCAGCTCACGATCGTGCAAGCTTAATGGAAGTAATCGATGGAAGCCAAACGTATCTCCATGATAAAGTCTAATCGACAAGTAAGTATAAGCATCTCATGCGGCACACGAAGAGAATAAAAATTCGTTGTTGACAGCACAGTCACGAAGTAACTAAATAAATTTACGATAAGTGAAAGAAATAAGGATACATTTACAAAGATCGTAGTAATGTTTATAACTTTATAAAACGATTTTATGAGCCAATTAGTACATCAAGTGCTTTCGCATATTACTTTTACATGTTTATTGCACATGGAATAGGTTTCAGTTCAGGTATTGTCCAGTTTTTCTTTTTTTTAACACAAAATAGTTTTTAGTAGTACATAATTGTCGCTAATACATACATTCTTCACTGTCATTGTAAATAAATTTCAAAAATAATTAAAAATAATTAAAGGCTTAATTCCATCCTAGCGGCAACATCCACGCACTCTGTCCTTCTTTGAGACATTCTTCTTTTACTCAACTTTAGTATAATTCGCTCTGATCTAATTTCTGCCGTGCGATCGCTTTTTATGCACCGGGCAGAAAAGAGTGGTGGATACGACTGACCATTGGCATAATTTCGCCATTCGCTTTGATGATCGGTTATTTCGTTCTGTCGCGGACGTCAGAACAAGGGGGGCATAAAAGAGGAGCAATCGCACGCACCTGAAGAAACGGGATCGCCCTTCACGAAAATGACGTCGGAGGGCGGAGGAAGACCGATCCGTGGCCATTTTTCAAGGGTCCAGGCTCGCAGAAACTTGCGGCAGCTTGCGCGCCGTGACAAAAAGTCACTTTTTCGTAGCAGTCTCCTAATGCACGTTTCCTCTCGGCGTTGCGAGCGGCGAGCAGGCAAAAGAAAAAAAAAGAAAGCAGAGGCCGGAATTAATCGAAAGTCCGCTGGCGAAAATCGCCGGGGCCTCGCTCACGGTCCGTTCGGGCCTGCCGGTGGTCGCCGCCGACGTTTTGTCATTAGCTGCACCGAAAATTGATACGGGTCCGCGTTGCGGTTTAACTTGTGCTGCCGCCGCCGTCGATTTAATTGACGTCAAATTGGAGCGCGCGGACGAAAGATTGGATTCGCGAGAGCGATCGCGCTCATCGTGATGAGCGACGGAAGGGTGAGAAGCAGAAGCAAATGAAGCCCGAGTACTTTTGACCGCGGCTCGATCCTGATCATCTTTACGATGCCATCAAGTTTCGAGATGAAAGCATTCTGCGACAGAATATCAAGTGCCCTTCGGTTAATAATGTCCATCCTTCTATGGTCGTTGATACACAATGTTTGATCATGGCTTCGCATAACGTAAAGAATAACGTTATTGCGCATAACGGTGGAATAATTACTTTACGAACACCTGCTTTATTGTGTCTTCTATTGACACTTCTCGAATGATTTAAGTAATTAATGAAGCGACAACTTATATGTATAGCGCAAACCGCTTTCTTGAATTTTTACCATATAAATCTGATATTCAAATATTTCTCGCATGCAAAAAGCTTTTTTACGAAAAATCATATTACGCTATAGACACCTACAACAAGTATTTAATTCTTCACATTCCAATCCAACACTTTGAGAGATATTAATACGATCATAAAACCAAATCAAATTCTAGTCTGCATATGCATAGTCTGCAATATATCTCGATGACTTATGTAATGCGTTCACTTTCTCCATTGTACAGAAAACATAAGCGGGTAAGTTTTGACAGCATCCATAAATACGTGAATAATTGCATCTTAGTTTTTGAAATGAAATGAATGGTCGAACCTGTTATCGCGATCCACGATAAATTCTCGTCGAACCAACATTTGTTCTGGTTAGTTTGCAATAGAGTTTGAACGTTATTCAGCAGAATATAACGGGAAGTACGACTTCCTATTACAGATGTTATATAAATGTTTATGAATGTCGGTGGAAATCGCGGGAAAATGATTTCCCGCGAATAAACAGTAAAAAATACTTTTTCATTCTCGCGAATTCTTTTTATAATGTGCAAGTTTGCGCGCGAATCGAGTTGAAGTTACATAGATTTGCATTATCCAGCCGATTACACAATGGCATTTAATGCAATCACTATTACACAAACTTGTACGTAAATCAAACACTACGGTTGCCTTTATGGTATGTTTATTACGTTCACAATATATGTACATTTGTGCTCCTCGTTTCCGTCAATATTTTTTGTTTAGTTTTATTAGAATCGCAAAAACTTATGATTACCGTTTGTTGCTATCGGTGATTTTCTTCCGCATTTAATATCTTCCGTGGACAAATTGATGCAGTATCGCAAGACTAAATGTATAAAACAGCAAACCCGATCGTCGTGGATCAGTGCATCGTCCGCTATATTACGGTCTTTTGGCTTTGTTGCGAGAATCCTCAATTTGTGTCGATTAATCGGGCGCTTAAGTAAAAATTAATTCCGCATTGGAAAATTTAGATACACCGTGCGCGCGTAGAAATAAGAAGCACATAACGCCGAATTAATGCTGTTTAATTCGCACACACATCCCGGCCACTTTCCCACCGTTCTAATTGTCTGAATTAGCCAAACTCGATAATCATTACGTCGCCGACATATCGTTACGGTAACAAAATAAAATTTCGTCTCTCCCCGTATAAATCAAATATTATCCCTGTGCAAACTATATAGTAGTGTAAAATTAGGATGCAACCAAAAAACTTGACATATATTCTATGATTACAGCTTTACAGTTTACTTACTGTAATATTATATTTTATATTCTATAATTATTTAATGGAAAATTCAGTATTTTCGTAAAAAAAAAAACATGCATCACGCAGACTTCTTATCCGGAAATCTACCTATCTATTTTTTTAATTCAATAATATATAATTAATAATTATTACAATTATACTAAACTTTCTTCATTAACATTACATTTTGCTCACCGTATTATTAGCAAAAGATTGTTTACAGAAAATATTTGTAAAATAAATATGAGTTAACACCGTAGTAAATTATATGGAATAGATTATAAATGCAAGAATTGTTTCCCGGTAGAGATATCTCTACGTTGTAATCTCATTCACACGTAATCATATACACACATCTTGAATATGGACGGAGCGCGCTATGCGACAAGACGCCACATGGTTCTTTAGTCTGTGCATATCGCGAGATACTTTTACTTCTTACGCAAGCGTCCCGCTATTATATCTCGCCGCGTCGTTATTCGCCATGCAATTTGCATTTTTCATTGAGGCGACGCGTGCGCGCTTCCGTTTTCACACACTGTGGAAGTCGACACGGATCGTCGATTGGAACAATCCGGACCTTGCAAGCCTCAGAGCACTCAATCGAGCGATTATCCCATCGAACTCACCTACGATATTCAATTTGCATTATAAATAGCCGACATGCGCGATCGACATGGCGTAACAATAACTGATGACTCGTCGCAATAACAATTATCGCCGAGGCGATAATTTCATTCGTAATTGTATGATCGAGAACTATTATACCATAATACTTGCGCCGATTGTCAATGATAAGCGCGTTATATATTATCATATTTAAAAAACAAAAAAAATATATTTTATAAATTTTTATATTAGATTTGTATATTATATAAATTTAAGTACAAAAAGGACAAGAAAAAAAAAGATCTATTTATCAGTCGTAATTATCAATATTAAGAATTAAGGAATTATCAATAATAAACGGTTTACATAATAATAAGATAAAGTATATATATATAAGATAAAGTATATATATATATATATATATAACACTTGGACACTTGATTCTGAAGAAAAATAGAAAGAAAATATTCAGTAATAATATGTGTATTTAAAAAACTTGTGACGATTTCTTCATCGTCCATGAATGTATATAGAGCGACAAATGATTACAGCAAGCATATATCATTAAGATTTCAAGGAAAACAAAAGAATTTACCCTTGAGAGCTTGATCTCTCCTACTCGATACACTCGACTGACAACGTTATTATTACGGTTAATCGCATGATTCGCTTCGACAATATGCATAGACTTATCCACGATTCCGACACATGTAACAAGGCGTAAATAAAGAATTGCGTAGACCAATCTCTATTCTTTGTGAGACTCAATTTCTGCAAGGTCAGAAAGACAAATAATTCTCTCGATATATAATTATGATTTATGTCATTGATATATGAGATTAATCTCTACTTCGTTCCTTTGCGAAAATTAGTATAAAGTATGTTGTCAACACCATCTAAAATTGAAATAATCTAAATAACACTAGTTTGAATCCCTGCCTAAAGGTACGCGGAAACGTTTGGCGACAACTATTCGATACAGCCAGCAGGCGACAGATGAGGTTTGCCAGGAATTCCCTTAATTATTCTCTACGCTCGGATGACTCGCATCTTTGTCGCGCCCAACGTGTTTTTTTCCCCATCGCCGCACCAAAGATGCACCGCGGACGCTAGAAACGCTACCTCGATAGGTCATCGACCAGATCTACGAGATTCTTTCAGCTTGTCGCATAGCTCGCAGCTTGCGCTCGCGCGCGGGAGGATGCGTGGCTGATTCATACGCCGGATTGCGTGTGCAACCAACTATAATCTATTTCGATGTCGGGACGCAACCGGCGTCGTGACTAGTTCGAGCGCTACGCAAAGTTGTACATATAACAATCTTTCTTAATCTTAATTCTGATGATCTTACCGCTCTAAGGCTATAAAATATGCATGACTTAACATTGCGGAATCGTCCACAGGAATCGTCCACAGGAATCGTCCACAGGAATCGTCGTACAGAAACGGATCCGCGTAGAAATTACATTTTATTTTAAAGTATGTAATTTTGAGAAATGCAACAGGTCGCACATTAAAGTAAATCATATTACATTTATAAAAATTAATAGATGTTTAAAAGTCAGTATTATAGATATTATACTAGATTATGCAGTATTATAGATATTATAATAGATAGAACAAAATTTTATTTTGTAATTTCTATATTAAAGTTTATGCACAATACCTTGCTTTTTTTGCATACCTACTAGAATAATAATTTGATAAAAAGTCTCTCTATTTAAAAAGTTCTATCTATAATTTAATTGCAGATGTTTCCCAAAAGATAAATTAAAACAGACGGCAAATACAAATAGCAACCAAGAGAAAAGAATCAATCTTTTATCGAATGTTTCAAGTGATAATATTTGAAATGATAATGTGCCAAGTCAACGAAGCATGTCTCGAGTTAACACGTAGCAAATGATATCGAATTCCTAGTTTATATCCAAGGTTATCTTGATATTTTGTAAAGATAAAACTCAAAATCTACAACAAAATTATGTAGTATTTTTAATAGAAAAGGATAAATGAAAATTAGAAGTTACATGAATTCTTATTAACAACTTTGCCTTTTTTGTAAGATGTAACGAATATTAATGTACTATTTTTATTTTTATGTTATACAAGAGATTAGAATCTGTGTTACAAGTATAAATAATTTACTAATAATGACAAGATTTTCTTTCTTAAATTTCTTAAATTTAAAAAAATTTTTAACTTTATTCTTTTTAATAGAAAAGTAATTTGTATTTTTTTTAACATTCAAAAAAATCTAACAATAAGCGGATAACATCATCTTTCATTAGTTGCGCGCAATAAAAAGGATAAAATAACTAAATTTAAAATTTACCTCGGAATGCAAATATGTTTTAAGCTAATGCTCCGTCGCGTGTAACGCGAATTAATCCGACGTGTCCGCTTGCCTAGTTCGACTAAAGCGAACGCTAAGGATGACGCCCATCATGCTAAACGATATCTCGCGATATGCCCTTCGTGCGAGATATGCACAATTTTTTTGCGAGGCCGCACATGCGTGAAGTAACGTTATAAATTTTCCTCAACATTCGTTTGCGCAATTACACTCATTAAAATTTTTTTATAAATCCCTTTCATCCGTTCCCATTGCCCCCCTCTCAAACGCAAGCATTCATTAATTAAGAATAAGATTTCTAGCGTTTTCCAGCAATGCATGTAACTAGAAACATAAATGAAACAAATTTCGAATTACACAAATTATATCAATTTGAATTACATCATACAATTTGCAAGAGTTCAATTAAATAACTATAAAAGAAATTATGTATTTTATACGAAAACATATCGAATATTTTAGAATCATATAATAATTTTTCAAAATATTCTTTTTTACAAATTTTAAACTAATTTTAATATTGATCATCTTGTTTTCCCATATATTTTTGCGTTATTTCCTTAAAATGCACAATAAATGCTCTTTTATATTTATTATTTGAAACCGACACTGAACGCATGTCGTGAAAGAATCATATCATAATTTTGGATTGTGACGCTTACGACACAGGGCAAAACCTCCGCCTCAACGAGATGAGAATAGTAATATTCTAGGAGACACCTCGGTTTTCTACCCTGTATACTTTCGCCGCATAGACAAAAATTTCATAGTATCGCGCGTTTTCTAGTGACTCGACCGAGTATTACACGAAAATGCCGGCCGTTGCCACGCCGGTCACGTAGTTATCGGCCGCTATCAAGAAAACGGGTTCTTCGAATCACTCAGGATCCTCATTTTTTTCTACACTGCCATCACTGAGGTCTGAGGAAACGACTCTTGCTTCGCGACCACTAAACGACCCGAGTGTGACCTCGTCTAGAGGTCTTCTTCATTGCATGGAAAGTAACCTCGGATTTCTCGTTTCTCGAGCAGATGGAACGCGACACATAAAACGCGGTGACGTTCAAAAGTGTACGTGCTGGCAGCACGTATGAACAAGATGGACAAGGCTGTGAGAACGGAGTTCTACTTCTTTGTCCCTACTCTTGAGAATTATGGAGCGACAACATGTATTGCCGTATACGCCTACGTATTATATTTATCAAAGAACAAGAAAAAACTATCGAGAGATGTATAAACGCGATTGCGTATACTAAATTACTCAACTTATATTCTTCCGATTAAAAACAGATTATCGACCTACTTCTTGAAACCAAACCAACTAGTATAAAAAATTTTTTTTATAAAAATATAAATCAGAATATATATATATGTAAGCAAAAATAGATACTACTTTTTAAACATTGTTATTATTTATGAATATAAAGTATTATGAATAAGTATCGTGAAATACTCTAAACACTCTTCGAAAAGGCCAGATGTGAGCTTCAGCTAGGAAGTCTGAAGAATTTGACCTTTCGGGATCAATTCACAACCCGTTGTAGGCCCGAAAATTGCTGTGGAGGCCGCGCTGGATCAAGATCCGCTGTTAATTCATTCCGGGGTTAAGGAACACCACCGGTCTTCAGTTTGCCTCGCCTCCGCTCAATTAAATTCTACTTCAGAGAGAGATTATTTCATAAATCACATCTTGTCCCGAACACACGCGCAAGTTTCCACACCCGCTTTCTCACTTGTTCTTTCATCGCATAGCACGTTACTATTATTTGAAGAACAAAGACAAAACTATTAGAATGCATTAACCTCTTATAATTTACTATAAATATACTATGAATATACTTATTATTTGAGATAATTAAATCTAGATGACTTTGGCTACTTTTTAGTCTAAAATTGTTTATTTCCTTACTTCGCAATATTAATCCATACAAAAATAATAATTAACAGAGATAAATAATGATAAACAGTTACATCAAAGTAAAAAAATATAAGGGATTCTAAAAAGGCGCGCATCAGAAACAACATTTCAAAGCATGTAATATCTTCATTTGTTCATCACGTCATAGAATTCCAGAGCAAGAGCTGAGCGTCACGGTTGAGGGACAATAAGCAAAGAAAGGCGTACGATTATGCAATTCGCAAAAGAAACAAAGAGCTAGTCATCCGTACAGTAAAAAACTCGCATGCTCGCATTCTTACATACCCATAGTCGATCATTGCCATGTTGTTTACCTGCACCAAGGGAAAATTCTCCGCATTTCATATCTCGGTCCAATGCAACGGCAACACCCAAAAGATACCTAATCGGATTCCGTGATTGTGTCGCAATATTTAATTATTTTCACGTCAAAATTTCACACTCATGAAATAATGCAAGCCATCTCTCTCTCTCTCTCTCTCTCTCTCTCTCTCTCTCTCTCTCTCTCTCTCTCTCTCTCTCTCTTTCTTTGCCCTCACGTCACGGCGATGACATTACGGTACCGATCCTACGTAACAATTTAATAACATAGTATCTCCTACCGACACCACCTGACGGTCAGGTATGCCACATCAAAGTCTTTATTAGATCCAATTGAACATTATTGCAGCCCCGCTTGCTCGTACGCCGCCGTGAAAGATTGACGATGCCGGCGGAGTCTTTGGTTTTCAGCCCATTTTCAGTTATATAACTCAAAGCACTCAGTTGCACTGATTAATTCTTATCTTTTATTCAATATATTTTCTTTTCTTGTTTATATCAGGTACTAAATATATATTTTTAAAGAAACAATATATATATATATATATATATATATATATATATATATATATATATATATCTGTCCAAAAAATGTCAACACTAAAGATTAGATTTTATTTCTAGATAAATGTCATTTTCTACACGCTTTTCGATATTTTTTTCATCTTATTTGATTTAAACTGTAAAAATATGCTTATTTTATTTTAAATGCAAAGAATGTAAAGAAACATTCATCATCTGTCATTTTGATGCAGTAACTTTTTTTCGTGTCGCTCTGAAAATCCGTGACGAAATGAAGATGAATATATCGAGCCATGCCAGCTGAGGAACGAATGTCGATGCGCTGACAAAGCCCTTTCTCGCTATTCATGCGACTTAAGCGACTTAAAAGTACGCGGAGCTTCTTTATACACGTATGCTCTCGCATACACGCAAGTTCCAGTGTTGAACCGATATAATTCAATATAATGTAGAGACCAGCGACATTATCTGGTCCGGTGCAGTCAGCTCGGACTCGGAGGTCCGATTAATCTCGACTCGATCTCAACAAAGCGCGGATTTATGGTCTCTTTGCAGAGCCAAGCCTCATTTCAAAACCTGTTTTTTGGCAAGCTCGTTTCTTTTCCGCGGTAAGTTTTCTTTTTTTCATTTTTTTTCCTCGTCAAACCTCTCTCTTACCCTCGCCCTCTAAGATGCTATTATGCTTTTTCTGTCGATTCCTGTCGACCGAAACTCGTGCCACTGCGTACAGATTCCAGGCGAAATCTTTCATCTTTTGATCTTCCACCACGTTTTAATCTTTGCGTTTGCATTTTTGATAGTTTCCGAGAAACTATCTCGTTAACGTCCTTCATTATCCCTTCAAGTATTGCCAAGATTCTCGATACTTATGCTGGGAATACGTAAATCGGATATTCCAACTACTTCTCCTCAAAAGTTTACTCCGAAACAATTTTATTAATCAAACGCTGTGCTTATCTTCTTCCTCTTTTGTCAAACATTTCGATGATTAACCTAATTTACATTGGAGCACGATTATATGTCGGAATTCTGTGAATAAAACGCAGGTGATTTTTAACGTAACGAAACGCCGAATTAGGAAGAAATCGATAATGAACCATGAAATCGAGCCGATGAATCCAGGACGTTGCCGCGTATCGTTACGCGCGTTCCGCGTTCCGGCGTCCGTGTTCAATTGGTAATTACACCGAGGAGACCAATGACACCGTCGGCACATCCACCTACGTTGAGATGCACCGATATTTTCGAGAAGACGATCAGCGGCGGCGAGCGAACCACTCTTATTCGTCCGCGTCTTTGTGGCGAACCCGCAATCCCCTTCCTCGTTCTACATATGCAGATCCCAATTGCTCGTAGAATCGATTATCCGCGGCCCGATCGTGACCGTGCACGTTTCACGCGATGCACGCGCTCGCTGCAACCCGGACAAATGGGCGACTGCCGGCTGCCGACCTGTAGCCTCGTCTTGATATGCGCGCGAGCGATTTCAGACTGCTCATTCCGACCGTTTCTTTCCGCCGCGCGTGCTTACGACGTTCCTATCATTAAAATGTATCAACGGCGAACGTTTAGCCGGACGAAACAAGATCTTATTCCTGAGCAAATTACAAGTGAAACCTACGCGGTCCGCTTTATTTTAACAAAATCTTAATTTAAGTCTTATTCTTATCGAAATATTTCGAATTAAAAATTGAAAGATGCTCGGCATTAATATTTGACTTGCATGTTAAACAACCTTTCTCCAAGGACATTGAAAGACCGGTTTCTCGGCTATCTCGATGACGACATTTCAGCAATAATTATGTAGTGTCTTCAGTGTCCATTTTCAAACGCTCATCTTATTAATGTCCCCGAATTCCGATCGAAACGCTCACCTTGCTGCTCACGATCATATAATCGTTTCAGAAGCAAGGCTAAAGATATGCACAATGTTAAACATGTCGTTCTACTTACTTGTAAGATCCGTGAGTATTTTTGCAGGTACCATGTCGGCACGGATTCCTGTCGCACTCGTTGATGTCGTCCGTGCAATTCGGTCCCGTGAAGCCAGGTGCACATGTGCATTTATAACTGTCCTCGAGCGAGCGACACTCAGCTCCGTTTCGACAAGGCGAAGAGGCACAGTAATCCTGTCGCTCGCAATGTTCGCCTGCAAAATGAAAAAAGACGATATTATTCAGCGCCTTATATCGATGCGTAATCTTGTTACGGATGATAGAAGGAGAGAATTAAGAGAATTTGCAAACGTTAATAACATTGAAAACTAGAATCTTGATTCAATTTCAAATTACGAGTATAAATTTTTTCATTGTATCCTTTATTTGTTTCTAAATAACATAAACTTGATTTGATTTTAAACATATTTTATTTTGCCTTGAAATTTTCAATCTTAGGTCCGTCAAAAATATTTTACAAATAATCCAAATTTTTTTAGATACTTTAATTTTTTATTTTTTATTTATTTCCACACATTATAAATTTTATAAACTTGAAAAACTTGACTGTTGAGAATTTGTATATGTACATAGAATGACAGGAATACTAATTACCGTTTGATCATAACGATACAAAAAATCATATTGATTAAAAATGTATATTTATAATATTATTAGGCAAAGTATTAAAACTGAATGTTGAAAAGTTTGGCTTTTAAATTGATTTCAAGTAGATAAACTTAGCAAATTATAAAATCATAATTATATTCTTAAAACCTACCACGACATTTTACAATATTTATAGGTGCAAGTATACAACAATATACAGTCCTTTAATTTTCTAGAGATGGTTGAGGGCTTGAGAACGCAGACATTTTCTGCAAGAGATTGGGTGCTTAATCGCTACCACATCGCATGAATTTGAAACTTTTAAACATCTCTTGAAACTTATAAGACTTGAACGTTATGGCAAAAATATTAGAGTGAAATTTCATAGATAAAGATTCCAGCAAAGATAAGAATAAATTAGTTCAGCATTTCTTACCGACTAGCATTTGCTTTGCAAGTAAAGATATCTTTTAAAATGGAGGACGATCGAACATGTATCTAAGGCAAACGTTTCTCTTTTCTTTCTTCTCGTGGACTACTGATTATCGGTGAAACTAATTATCGGAGTCGCTACTTGTTCTCTTGTAGCCAAGATGTCTTCTGCAATTTGCGCTGTGCACCCGCAACCTTAGTGGTACTCAACGCTCGTGTCCCGAGTATATTTCACGAAATCTATCACAATTTTTAATTCGTTTATTGAAATAAATCACGTACTTTATACATCAAATTCACAAATTTTTGAAATAAATTTTACAGATGTGTGTGTGTGTGTGTGTGTGTGTGTGTGTGTGTGTGTGTGTGTGTGTGTGTGTGTGAATAACTTATTTTCGTATTCTAGACTTTTGGCAAAAAAAACCTAAAAAACAAGATTTAATCCAGCATCACAAAAATAATTAATATTGATGTACAAAGCAAATTACCATAATTTCAAAATTAGCATACAGCTCTTCTTACAAGTTAAAGCAGGAAACTGAGCACCACTCGTCCAAAGGTACCGCCACAGCGAAATGCCGCATGGTTCTCCGCCAATTATCCTACAAGCGCACACTTCAGCCTACCTTTCCTTCTTCCTTCTTCCTCCTTCTTTCTTCTTATTTCTCTCCTTGCTTTTCTTTCAAAAGACCTCTTCTGTTTCTAGATTTATTCCTTAACTATACTAGCACGTGCTGTGGTATTTTAGAGTCCAAGAAACAGTCGTAAAAGGTATAACCGTACCTTAGCTTCCGCAATCCGCGCAAATTTGATATTGAAATTAAATCGATATGGCTACATTTAATACATATTAATGTTGACAAAAATTAATATCTTAAATCACGAATCATGATTATCTAATATCTCACACACACAGAGTATTTTTTGATAGCTCGAGAATGCAAATTTACAGTTATAGCTTAGTCTCGTACGTTTCTTTATGACGCACGGTTATATTACAATGCGAACTGGTTAATTGCAACAAGCTATCGTCCCGTCTATCTATTAACCTTGCTATTCAACCCACACGAGTCGATAAGCGTACTTAAGTATTCGATGATTAATGCATGACCTATTATTCATTGTCGGACTTAATATGGCTTTACGCAATTATACCTTCTTAAACATCCGCATATCTTTTCATTAACTCTTTTGATACTTATAAAGAGTGGATTTTAATTATTTTATCAACACAATTCATCCAGAATAGATACAAGTAATTTTTTAATAAGCTCTGAGAAAAACAGTAAAAGAATTGATTATAATTGAGAATTAATTGAGAATTTATTTCAATTGAGTTTGATCGATTCAAATATTGGTCAAAATCAAGATTTTTCAATCCTAAACTATTATAAACATATTAGTGACATTTAATTTTTGATGTAGGAGATTTTGAATTCGTAAATTGATAAATTTTGTTACTATCAAAAAATATAAAAATATATTTTAGCGTGTTTATAAGAATGTAAACTGATTGAAAGTAATAGATTGAAAGTAATTAAAATTACTTGTCTTAAGAGAATCCTGAAGTCGTCTGTTTATAATTATAAATCCTTTTCCAGGATTAAAGTATACATAAGAAGGGAGGATGCAGCATCGACTTTATTTCGAAAAAGAAAATTAATTATAAAATTATATTTCTATATTCACATGCTCTTAGGATAATATGGCGTTTAGAGCTATCAATTTTCGCTTCATATAAAAGTTCAACAGTTCTTACACAGTTCTTAAATAAATGTATTGCACCCTGTGAACTGTGTAACAAAATGTTAATGAATCATTAAAATTGAATTCAGAAGTCTAATATAAAAGATATTTCTAATTAACTATTTTTATACACGTATGCGTCTGGTATCGCTATAACAGACGAAAAAACAGCAATAGATTAGTTCCCAAATAATATCAGAGAGGTGCCATACAGCACACATAATTTTAGGATACTCGAAAAAGATATTTCCTAAACAAAATATAAAACTCTAACGGTAAAACAGATGACTCCAGGATCTCCTTAAGTGCGTCAATAGAAATTAAATACTAACCTGTGTATCCGGTGCTGCATATACACACATATTCGTGCAATGATTTGAGATTGCATGTGGCGCCATTGAGGCAGGGCGAGGAGTCGCAGGCATTCTCGATGGGGATTTCGCACAAGCTGGCAGTAAAGCCTACAGGACAAGAACACGCGAAGGACGGAGTGCCGCCCCCGATGCTCTCGCGCACTCTGCACGAGCCGCCGTTCTGGCAGCGCGACCCTGTATAGCACGGATTCATATGTTGGCAGTATTCTCCCACGTATTTTGACGTGCAACTGAAACAGAATTACATCATGGTGAATTCCAGAAATGGTGATTTACGATATTTGGTTCTTTATTGCAAACATTGACAGATATTTTGAACGGTGGATTGATAATAATTAAATAATTAAATAATATTTCTCTGTTTCTCATAATTTCGTGTAACTTTTCGCATATAAATCATAATATCACATTGAATGTCATTTCAATAAAAAAAAAACTGTTATTTAAAGATTTGTGTGTACTTGGAATTATTTACTTCAACGAGTGAAAAGAGCTCTGAAACAATATATTAAAAATGTAATAAAAGTTTTATTTTTATTGTTAATAATAATAATAATGTTTCACTCTAAATTCTCTAGAAACAAAGAAACGGAAGGCGGAAAAGAAAGAAAGCAGCATCTCGATCAATTCGGGTGGTTTCGTGGGGAACCATAATGCCTTCTCGCGAAAAGATACGACCTCTCGCGTTGCGGTTGAGACTTCCACGAAAGGCCCAGAAAGACGAAGAGCCTTTGCGGCTGGCCCGTTACACGTATCATTAGATTCACCAAGTAAGTATCTAAACTTGACGCGCTGCACTTCTTATAATCCCTACGGAATGTATCGCGTGAAACGGCAAGAGAAAGAGAACAAAGTCCTTTCGTGATCTCGCTTCACCGAGAAACCCACAATGCGTTTCTCGAATTGCCTACACCTGTATTTTGAAATCGAATTTATTCGTGTCTTCTGTATTGAGCGTGTCTTCTATATTATTCGTGTCCCTTCAGCCTTTATTAGGAATTTGCAAATTATTTGCACGCGTTCGATCTCATATTCGATCGCCTCGATGTCTACCGATTCAAAAGCTTCGCAGAATAGCCATAGAGTAACAAATTAGATGCGCAAATACCGTTTCAACTGGAGGTCAACGATTGCGTTTTCTCAATAAGGAAATTGTATTGCCGTGTTCTGTCAGGTTTCGCAAAAAACGATGTTCTAACGGACCCTAATGAACGCTGGACGAGACACTTGATATTGCAAGCTATCGATCGCCGCTTTTACAAGAAAGTCCCATCGATATGCGAAAGAACCTAGGAGAGCAAGTACCCTTAAGGTAACCTGTGTCTCTTTGGAGCATAAAGAGACACAGGTTTTGAACATTTTTCTCACAACTACGCGTCCTTTACGGCAATCTCACGCAAAACACATATCTTTGCTGTATCTTGAAAAAACCTTTGTTATTTCTTTACGGCACGAAACAAATTGGCGCGTATATGAAATGAGTTCACCCATTTACTTTCGAGTTTAAGTTACAATACTGTACATAATATACTTTTACCGCTCAATTCGCATACATATTTCGATTATATTAATGTAATATAATAATTTAATATTATCTCCAATTAAAATAAAGAAAAATAGCGACAAAAGTGAATAAAAACATGGCGTTAACGCGGTTTCTCGCTATCGCTATTTACCATGATAAGCCGATTGAGATGTTGCGCGAACAAGATTGTAATTATCGACAAATATTCCAACATACGTACATTTTACTCTTAAATAATTTTACAAATACGTAGATAAGTATTGCTCTTGTAAGCACGTAGATAAGTGCAAATATCCGAGGGACCGAGAATACATTTGTATTATGCAAACTATCAATTCTTTTACGTTTCTCGTTTTATGTTTCTTTCTGCAAGGAAATTGTCGCAAATCCGAGGCCGTTGTATTAATTTAATATTTTAATAGTTCGTCTTTTCCATTTCGCAACCACGAACCGGATTCATGAAAGAGTCGTAAATTACACGAGCGCCAGTGTTTAGGAAACGTGGCAAGCATCGAACAGGAGCGAAAGAGCAAACGAGCGAGCACGATTCGACGATAAGATTGTCGCGCGCAACTGGCAAGGCGTGCAAGACTTTCGCACGTTTATGAACGCATATCAAAACGTTTCGCCGAGAGGCGGCTCACCACGCTGCTCGCTAATTACGACAGTCATCAATTATAGAGTTATTTAAGCGCCACTGCGATCAACGCTTCGAGCAAGCACAATTAACCATACACAAAGAGAAACATATATATCACGCGCGTGCGGAAAAATATATAACACATATGTATACAATCGTATACGTGATTAGAAAAATAATATTTATGCATATATAAAAAATTATTTCAAAAGATACAAGATAATTAATGTATACAAAATATTATTTATATAACTTTAATTTTATTTTTATATGTAATAGTTTTTTGGATATATATTCAATGCAAATAATTCTATATATTTTAAATATTTTTTATATACATTACGCAAAAATCACTAATTATTGCATCATAGTGATAAAAATAACGGCATTGATAATAATAAAAAATATTACAATATTCAAAATATTCTTTACATTATTTTCATTTTATAGCATATATATATACATATAAATTTATAATTATATACCTATAAATATAATAACACAATTAAAGAGAGAGAGAGAGAGAGAGAGAGAGAGAGAGAGAGAGAGAGAAAATATAATATCACAATAATAAAAATCGAGGATCTGTATTGTGAATGGTAATATATGAGAATATGGCTATTAATTATCACGTATTACAACGTGCTCTATTAAGCAATCTACTTTTTGAGTTGAATAGACAGCCTCTAACAGTACTAACTAATAACTCAAACACACCTTTAAAATCTCTGGAATATATGCCTCATATTTCGTCAGTAAATATAATATAGAGCTTATTGGGGTGTATTCTAATTAAACGAGAAAACACGGAACTCGGTCAATAATGATACGTAGTAAAGTCGGCAAATAAAATTTTTAAAAACGCTAATCTTTATTTTAATATCTTTCTTCCTAATGTTTACATTGTCACTTTAAATAAGAAAAAGATGTAATTATTTTACCATTGAATAAAATTCGAATTTTAAAACATATCGAGATGTTTAGTGCAAGCGGAAGTAAGGGTATCTTACATCAATTTTAACCTCGTTTCGCATAATAAAGATTATTGAAATAGTCGTACATTGTACGATCGAGAACGTGGGAGTGCAAAGTTCCTCCTGGTTCCATGCCAATTTCCGCGGTCTCTTCCTAGTCCGCGAACCAAGTTCTTAATTCGTTCACACGATAAATTAGTAGATGATGTACTCGAGCTAGTGCAGATTATATTAAAAATATAATTCTCTATTTTTAATATTTAATAATATCATCGAAACGTTTCGATCAATTAGAAACATATCCAAGTTTTTCACAAAAGTGTATTCAGTTGCATCATTTACCATTAAACTGTTTTGATATGAGAGAATTTCTACGAAAAGTACAAAATTTCCCTAATTAGTCGAGTCAGAAAGTTATTCAGACCTATAAAGAACGGCAATTATCCGGAGATATAAAATTAATAAAGTCGAATCGCCAGATTATTGCGTGTAGTCGCGGCATTCCGCGAGAAAGTCATGGCACGTCCGCGTGAAAGATCGATAGTCAAGATTTCTGCAAAGTTATCGCGCTGTATTATGCGGAAATTAACGGATCGCTCACCGAAATTGCATCGTAAATCCGAGAGGCATTCCCCTATTTTTGTCTATCTTTTTGCCAAATGTGATGAATGATCATGTGCGTTCTCGCAACTTTGCTATCTAAGAAAACATTTCGTGTTACATTGCGCGCAACATTTTAGTAATAAATCTTTAACTTAAAAGCTTAATTAATAAGTAAACGTGATATCAAACACGGCACATATAGCAAAGAAATAAAAAAAGCTGCCATTAATTTAAAACAAAAAATTCGAGAAAATCTCGAATAAAAATAATCAACATTACTCGATTTTTAAAAATATATGTTAAATAAATTGAAACATAGATAAATAATAATTTGTTTAAAAAAGAATATTATATAAAATATTTATCTTAAAATTATCGTTTCAAAGAAAGGATTCCACACGATGAGAAAATATTTTTGGTCAAATTGTCTGAATTTATAATATGATGTAGTTTTTGTGTCTCCGATCAAAATACTCAATGGGCACAAAACTTTTCAATGGACAGTTTTTAAGTTACATTTGAAAGTCTTTGTCACAAGGTCAGTTTGCTGCATACTTGCTTATCATGAGTTGATCATGCATTACCTGCCTGTGTATGCATCAATCTTTGTAGACGTCCATGTATATTTGTGCGTATATGCTACTTTTATTTATTAATGGAAAATGGAAACTTTCATTTATTAATGGAAATGGATACGCTTATAAGGCTGCCCCACTCCAGAGGCGCCAGCTCTACGGTAATGATATTCGCGGCGTTCAGCCGCTAGTCGACAGCTAGAGTGAGACGGCCAGCCGCACCAAGTGCATTAATAAAAGTAGCAAAATAGAAGTAGCATACATGTACAAACATTTGCACAAGCGTAAAGACATCTACGTAAAGTCATCCATGCGTACAAAAATATACACACACAGGTAGGTATGCACGACAAACTTAGGTAAGCAAGCGTGCAAACGAATCTTTTGAAGACTTTCAAATGCTTATAACTCAAAAACTATCCGTTGGAAAATTTTGCTTCCAAGTTTGAGTCTTTTGAACAGAGAGACACAAAAACTATATTATATCACAAATTCAGACAATTTGATCAAAAACGTTTGTCCATAAGAATCGTGCCGGTTTCATTTTATTTACTGTAAGCGTTCATAAATTAATGTTCTTATCAGAATTCGCAATGTAAAATAATTCCATATGTACGTTTCCTTTTTTTTTAATTTCTTTGAATTTAAATTTTAATATTGTAATCTCCATTTGTGTAAAAATACAACGTAGAGTATTTTTACGCAAATGTACTCTCACACATTATAGTTATATATAATACCTTAAGCAAGAAATAAAAATAAAATGTACATTACTGTCAATCAATACTATATCGACGGCGCTATACATCGGCGCACAAGATTACCAGTTAGAGACCATATTAGAGATCACAACTTTTTCTTCTAAAACATTCGTCATGTGTTCGCGTAAAGAAGAAAGATCGAGATATCGAGCGAGTGGGGGGAGGGAGAGGGGAGAGAGAATATAAAGGCGACTACCGTCATCCCCCGCCGATAATGTGCCGCACTTAGCACTAAAATGGCAGCCTCCGGTGTCATTACGAATCGTCCACTTAACCGGTAATAACCCGGCAGTCCCAGACGGAACAGAAAGCGAAGCGTGAGCAAAACGAGCTCGAGCATCTCGAATCGAGAATCTCGAGAAGGAGGGATCTCGATCTCCTCCTTTTTCCCCGATCGTGCATCAAGAACGGTGCGATAAGTTCGCGAAAAGTAAATTTCACAAACAATATCTCTGCCAAAACGTAATTTTATCAGACTAGGAAATTGTGGGAAAAAATATGGTCCAAGTTCATTGGTTTTATAAATCAAAAGTATAAATAATATAACTAAAGAGATAAATTAGAAAAAAATCTCTATATATAATTATAAAAATATTATATTAATTACAATCATAAACATACAAATATTTTAAAATTATTATCAATAACATGTAAAAAATCAAATATTATTTGTTGGTATAGCATTTTTTATGAGAAATGAATGTCATTAAAAGTGTGTCATACGTTACACATACTTTTCTCTCGAGATGGATGATTTCCGGATGTTCAGAAATGTAACTCACCGTCGCTTAAGAGGATA
The DNA here is from genome assembly GCF_040581485.1 of Linepithema humile. Taxonomy (NCBI): domain Eukaryota; kingdom Metazoa; phylum Arthropoda; class Insecta; order Hymenoptera; family Formicidae; genus Linepithema; species Linepithema humile. The sequence goes on from NC_090132.1 coordinate 14,156,204, forward strand.
ATTACTGTAAACGAATGAGGATCGAGTTGATGTTTTCATAATGAGATTTGATGAGAAAGAACATCGTTAATTATTACTTTGTCAGCTACTATCTACTAGGTAATTACTACTAAGTAAAAAAAAATATATATTTTTTTTAACCTTAGTAGTTCTTCAATGTTCAATAAATAAAATTCAAGTTAAATATCTATTAAAGCAAACAGCAGATATTTTTAATAAAAAGATTTTATTGTCTGGACTTTGTGTAAAAAAAATTTATCACATCAAAAATATGTGTATAATGCTCCTCTACCATCACAGATAAATCATTGTTGAATGTTGAGAAATATAAGCTGTAATTAAATAATACAGATAATCATTACGAAGCGGGGGCGAAAAGAAAGAAGGGTCGTTATTATTGGCCGCCGGTGACCATCAAATTTGGGACCGGAACCAACGACTTCGAAGGTGAAGGCATTCGGCTGCGGTAAATTCCCCAGCTTCTTTCGACACGAGTTCGAATTATTTCTTCGAACGAAAGAAGGGAACAGAAAAGGGAGCGGGAGGAAGGAAGAACAACGAGAGCAGAGAGGCACGAGAATCTGCAAAGAAAAAGAGAAAGAGTGAGTGAGAAAGATAAAGAGGATAAGAATGGAAAAGGAGTAAAGACAGCTGTTATTGGTGGCTCTTAGGCGAGCAACACGCTCTGTCGGTCGCATTAACGACTCGACCGGACCAGATCGCCCGTTTTTGCGAGCGGCGAAAGATCAACCGCCGATCACTTTTTCCGATCACTTTGAACACGAGCAATTGCACTCGTCGAAAAGCGGTCGCGCCGCACCGCAGCATCGGTAGATCGGCAATCGTTTTATGTAGGTGAGGAGCGCGAACGATTTTTCGGCAACGAATGATCGATCACTCAATGTCGTCCGCTACGTGATCGTCGCTCCAAGTTACGTGCAAGAAAGATCTTACGTGAGCGTTCATATCGAACAAGTCCAACTTATATTCGCCTTAATGTATTGAGTTAAATGTTTTGTCAAATGGAATATTTTTAGTAAAGAGATAACATCCAATTAAAATGTCACGAAAATATAATCAAATAGTCAAATAGTCCACAGATTAAAAAAATTATCATTAGTATATTACTTTACATTAATCATATGCTAAACTAAAAACACTTTATATAATCAATATGCTGTTTATGAAAATTTTATTGAATATATGTATATTAAAATTTTTTAAAAATTAATTTTAAAATACTAAACGAGCTAAAGTTGTGCATAAAAAGAAGAAAAAAATTGATAAATGTAATTCCTAGTTAAAGATTTATTAGTTTCGAATTATAAGTGAGAAAATCATAAATCAAAAATATTCGTACTTTAATATCGGGTTGCGTAATTTATATCCTTGAAGATTTCTAGCTTTCTAATGATATGTGTTAGAATCCTTTCAATTTTATGATTCTAACATTAACGTTGTGATCCACCAAACCCTGAGGCTAAGTAGAAAAGATCCTTCTTGCAGAATTTTAACATCTTTTCTAACCTTCTACTCCATGTATTCTACTCCAAATTACATAGCCAAACGAACCAAACTAAACGAGATCCTACTGTAAAACAATATAACCACTATAATTAAAATTAGCGGCATCCGCTTATATATAATAGCACCATCGAAACGTGCTTAAAAGAGTATTTAGTAATTAATAGTAATTTCCAGCAAAAAAAATACATTTATCCAATTTTCTCGCACATGCTTGCTCTATCCACTACAAAATATTCGTAACTCTTCTATTAATTAACCCGAGATTAATCAGTAAAACAGCGTTGAAATAAAACAATAAAAAAGTTATGACAATGCGACAAGTTTATTAATATATATGATATGAGATTAAACACAAAATGCAAGAGAAAAAAAAACCAAATTTTTATACATATCATGACGTGAATATTCTGTCGAAAATAAATAAAAAGTAAAAGTATTCTCAAATAAAATAAATTTTAGTTTTATATAAATTGATCAAACTAATATAAAAATCAATGTATAGAAGTAATTTCCACTTATAATATCATTGCAAATAAAAAACGATTGCAAGATAAATAAAAATTTGTTTTGGAATTTTCCGTTTATATCGCAAGCAACAAAACGTGGTTACAGATTACGAAGATAGTCACGTTGAATGACTGGCTCTCTCTCAAAAGGCCGAACACTCTTTTTTCGGAGAAGCCTATGGCGCGGTATCACGAAAACTCATCTAGATGTTGGCCCTGCTACGGGATGGCAGACGGAGACAAGGAAAAGATGTACCTTCAGTCAGCCACCACCCACCATCAATGCCCGGTGGATCGCCCAACCACCCGTACCGGGTCCATTAGTGTCTCAGCTTGTAATTTGCCGCGCCGAATGTTAATGGACTTGAGAGATCTTCCCTCTCTTCATTCTTCTCCCTTCCGAAAAACTCTTGGTACACCGGTTAACCGAATCCTTACATCTTCAAATGAATAGAGAATCGAAATTTAGAAAATTACCGAACTTGAAAAAAGTAAACTAACGAGAATGCCAGTAATAGAAAAAAATATTCTCTCACTCGCTCTTTCTCTTGGTTCAGAAGTGTGTAATTAGTCCAGGACGCTGATCACTGCGATGCTAGCGTAAGCCGCTAATTAAGAAACGCCACCGTAATACCGTCCTCATCGAATTAGCATCCATTAAGGCCGGGAACGTCGCCGACAGAAAACCGATGCCGATTGTCCAAGGGAGTCGTCGGTAAACAAGAGGGAAAGGTCAATGGCGGTACGTTGAATAATTAAGGGTCAACGGACGCGATCAATTAACGGAAGGGAAGAGATGAGAATCCGAGAGTAAGAAGTTGTCGCGATTCAATCGTGCTCATCGTATCGAAAGCCCGTATCGTATGACCATATGATTAATCGTGATTTAATGAATCCGAAAGAACGAAAAAAGAAAAAGATTAAACATTGCTCTTTTATTTTTTGCAAAGCAGATCGCAAAGCATTGCAAATCGTGGTAATCATAAGATTATATTATTGCATGCATATAAAATATTATTTGCTGCAATTTCCATTCTTTCTTCAAGATATTAAGCTACTCTCTAGTCGCATATACAATACACATATAATAATAATAAAATATTACGCCAAAATGTTTTGTAGAAAGTTAGATTCTCATTTCGATAAGACACGAGTAATACAATAATAAAAATCAAAGTACACATTATTTTATTTTAATTAATTATCGAGTTTAATTACACATTTGTAAGGAAATTTGAAAATATAGGAACTACAAAAAAAAAGAAAATTTGCTTCGCGGATCATGGTATTGCAATCAATGCTTGATATGTACAGACAAGCAAAAAGTTCCGAGAGGTTATGAAGATAAAAGAGCGCTTTTGAGAATGGAACGATAGTAAGACCGAATAAAACTTCCCACGTGGATAATGTGACTATGGGTTTAAGGGGGTCGTCCACGATATACTGCGAGGGAGCAGACAAACAATTCTGTTTATAAGGATATCGGATTGCTCGGATAAGTGATGATCCCTCTGATTCTAATTAGAATCTAATTAATCTACGTTGTTTGATCAAAGTTTTGTTTAGGTCTAACAAATGTAGCTTATAAAAAAGTTAATATTTCAAATTTTATGTTTTTTGCTCTATTAATATTTACAATAATTCTAAAATATATATTATAAATGATATATAAATGCCTTATACGATAAAACATTAAAGATTCGTATTCCGCAAGTAGTTCGCATTAAAATTAGTATACTTGCTATCAGTATATCTATCAGTGTTGTACGCTATTAAATGTCATGAAAACGTGTGTAAAGCGATATCGTGTTTGCTCTGCAATATTTAAAAAAAAAGTCAATCCAGAACAGAATCCAAATAAAGGGAATGGACCGAGATGTGTTCTCGTGAAAAGAGAGCAACGGCGTGTGTTCTGCGGCTTTTGAAACGTAACACTCGACAGCTCGTGGTCAGTACGATCGTAAAATGCGAACCCGTTGATGATTGTGACAGCGAAGACATGTTTTGAAAGAAGTGACGTGTATCTACAAAGACGGACCATCGGTTTTTTTAACACGCGACCTGCGGTAACGCCATAGATGATCGCGGTCGTGCCGCGAAGTGTTCACGTTTCATACGCAGCTACACTGGAAAAGCACGCACGTGTGTCCTACCAAGATTTTCCGGCACAAGTTGGTACACACATAGCACAATTCAGCATAATTGACAGAAATATAAAAAATATAAAATTCAAAAAGTGCAGGGCTAACTTCACACATGTCTATTCCAATATTTTAACATATGTGATGTTCATACCGTAATTCGTGCATAAATAATTAATCTATATCTTTAAATTTAAACGAAAAACTCCCACGTGCGATTGCAATGTCTATTGCTAACAATGCATAATAAACGACAAAGTGCGCTGTTTATAATAGATAATAATAAACTTTATATCTACAATGCATGTAATACGCATTCTTGAGCATGTAAAACAGAGGCCCTGTTTTTGTCAGCTATCCTTGTTGACAACGTCCACGCAACGATCGGTACCATGTGCATCACAAGCATGCTTTTAACGAAGCTATCGAGAGCAAAGGAGAATAAGAAAGCGAAGAAAGAAAGAAAGGAGGCGGAGAAAAAGAGAGCACGGAAAAAGGTGAGTGGGTTCTCACGGAGAGCAATGGTTTATTTTTGTACTCCCTCGCACTTCGAGGGTGGTTCATTGATAAGGTAATGGTCCCATGATACATCGTTAAGTTTAACGTCCTGAGAACGTAATGCGACGCTCAACAAATATACTAGCGCACGCATCAAGTGTGAGAAGAATATTATGAGAAAGCTGTCAATGTTTCATTTATCAAAACACAAATAAATATAACAGTATGAGCATAATCAGTTTTCTCAATAAAAAGTTTATTTGCGCATAAAATTGTGCGTAATTAAAATGCGCACAAAATTAAGATTCAGTTAAAATAAAGGTATATCTAATCGTCAAGTAAAATAAAATTGAAAAATATTTTTATCTTAAAATATTTCTACCAAATATTAAAATGCGAGTTACGCTATATTATTTTATATACACGCAAAAAATATGAAAAAAACTATTGTAAATTCGAAATTAACATAATCCAAAGATTAATATCGTGTCTGATAAAATTGTACAAATCCATACAACTTTTTTGTCTAATTTGACGATGCACCGCGACGTATACACGAATAAGCAAAAAGTGTATAATTTACCCGTCAAATATTTAATGTTTTTCGAGCCACCGAATCGAGACTCGTTGGACAACGTGAGACATCGAGATAAGAGACCAGCAGGAATTCGATCAATTCGGAGATTCGATCGAGACGAATGAATGGTTGAGTGTAATTATCGAAAAATCATAGGGGGGGATTTGGGTCGACCGGAAAATGCAACCGAGGAGAGATTTTTCGAAAGAGTCCAATTAGGTCGACGATTCGCCGGTCCGTAACAAGACGTGTCACGTCTGTTGGCCACGTGTGGACATTCACCGGCAAAAAGAGCCGGCACTTTCTTGATCCCTCAAGATCGGGAACACGATCCTTTTTCCGGTAAGGCGATGCGTAATTGACCATTTCGAAAGTTGACCGATGACATTGCTGATCACTCAACGAGTATTGCCGCTTTGTAATTGGAATACAAAGAATAAATGGTGACAGAATAGACAGTCGGAATAGACGGAATAAATGATGGACTTAGCTACTATACGTAGCTACTATACTTTGCACATAAAAGAAAAATAAAAGATTAAAATTGCATTATGTTACTACTGCTAAGAAATATATTGTACAAGCGTATAGCACAGAAACATTTTTAAATTGTCAGTAAATGTATTTAATAAAATATCCTAAAGAGTACAACTGAAGAATTTAACAATATAACAATAAACCTAATTCAACAATAAACAAATAAATTAATTCACTTTTTCATAAATGAAAGCAAAATTACTCCTAAAAGTGAGAAAATTAAATTAATCTTCTCTCGAATTAAAAAAAAACTAAATTACACCGCCGTATTGCACTGGACTGTTTAATCACATCGCAATTAGGATGAAATTAATTTATTATATTAAATTAATGAAAGTTCCAATTTTCCGTTTGCAACGCAATCTCAATCGCGTATTCGGAACTTTACATCGCAACATCGCATGAAGAGTGGAACACGCTTGGTGGCCAGATGAGCCATCGTGCGAAAGGATTAAATGCTGAAAAACGCGAGAAGAAAAAAATTATAGGATAGGAAAAAACGTGAAAGCAAATGGGGATAGCAAAAGCCTTTTTACCGCCAAGTGCAAGTCGTATCGCCGACAGTTTACGGTGCTGGCGTTTGCGTAGCGCCATGTGTCTGCCGTACTTTCATCTCTTTTCCTCTTTATTATCCTCTTCTATATATTTCTCTACGCGTAGAAAAAGCATTCTCCGGGAGCGTATTTTTTTTACCGGGAGCGTGGCAATGATATTTCCGTCTGTTCACTACGAGCCGGCAAACAGGTCGTTGAAGTATTTTTCTACGGTATCCTTTTTTTCTTCTAGTGACATGCATAAGAATCTTACGTTCATCCCGTTCTTTCACCCCGCCTTAGAATGATCACGTTCGAAAATATACACTCTACTCCAAAGAACCTTCTCCAAAATTCAAGAGATTGTCCGCGTTAATGGAGACGAAGCATGGATATACGTATATATAGTGTGGAAATAAATACTATAAACATAAAAATATTTAAAACAAATTTTCCAGCTGCATAATTTAAAAAAAATTCTTTGTTTAAAAAAGCTTCTCGTTCTTCAAGAATCAAAATAATTTCGAGAAATTAAACTGTAACAAGTATGATAATTCTAATTTTAACTTTTATAATTTTATTATTTTGAATAACAAAATCGTAAAGAATCACGCAATTTTCAACTTAAATTTCAATATACAAGTGTTGAATGTAAAAAAAAATAAAAATCTCGACATAAAATTTACATATCGCAATTTTCTAGCGCATTTTGCGGTGATAAGTGATCGAAATTAGTAGTATAGATCAAATACGGTAATTCTAGTGAAACGTGCCTCGCGAGAGAAAGATATTGAAGGCCCACGAAGGAAGAAGAACGATTTGCAAGCCACTTATGAACGCACGTGAGAACCTATGGTCTGATTGTCAGATCTTGGACTTACGCAGAGCAGATTACTATCGTAATATACGTATATGTGCTCGCATCTCGATGGTCGATGACTGATCACATCAAGGTCGTTCAGGTGTGGCTGCTCGCCTCAGTCGAGAACGGAACTGTTGGCGATCATAATAATCAAGATGCATGGCGATGCAAGTTACTATCTCCAACACACTTACACATCGATAAACTCTGTGCGCGCAATTTAATTTTATTGCAACTGATATTTTGTTATATTCATAAGAAAGACAATATACTGGATATATTGCGCTTAATCAATCTTTAACATATCGCACTTGAGATACGATTTAATTATCAACGACAACATGTTCGACGAGCAACGATGCATCTTAATGACGCATCTTTTGCTTTAACTTTCGCGTCGCGCAGCCGCTCATTTCGAAAATCGAGTACGAACATCCGTTACGAACGCTTCGGTCACGCTTTAGCAGAAAACGGCGCGCAGCGCGAAACCACAACGACGAGATTGCGCGCGGCGAGGCCACTTATTCGCGTTTACGCCGATGTAAAACTCCCTCAGGTCGACCGCGGACAGATACCGGAGGTTTGCGTACCTTCGATGTGGATCAAGATGGGACTCGTTTCCCTACAGAGTTCCCAGAAACCTTACTGTCTCGTGCTACGTGAGCAGACACGGTCGCTTGCATATCGATCTGCCACGATGCATTCCTCATTGCATAAAAAACTATGCACTTTAATACTAATTTCAAACATTCTCCGTGTAATAAAAAAATGACGTTTTATCACTTTAAAGCACTTCTGCTTTTTGCACAATAACAAAGATACAAACTGTAAAACGGCTGTCAAAGTAAAGCTGCCAAATGCAATCGTCTCGATGATAACCGCTAGATGACACGTAATAACGCGCAACGCAAATTGACCAATTAGAAACGCGAAAAAGAGGTCTCAAAAGTAAATAACATACTTCTTTTAAGATAGAATTTTATGTTTCAGAGCTGCTAAAGAGTAAAGTCCATTCTTTATCGATGTGAAAAAAATCTGCTTTAATAATTACAGTGCGTATTAGAACTGCAAAAATACCACAAATGCCACTAGTGCGAATAAATATGCCAACTTGTGTAAGCGTCACGCGTTTCTGCACATGTAACTGTACTATTGCACTCACCTCAACGTAGATTTTACATATTCGTCTCGTAATAGAGCAAGCTTTTAGCAGCGTTCGATCGACGCTTGAGAAACAAATATGCGTGAATATTAATGCCTGCCATGCAGTATTGACGTTATCAATTTTTTACGAATAACATTCCGTCATTATCTCATTATAAATATCGATTAGTGTTTATCAGTGATCTAACGCTTAGTCATGCGTTTCTATCTATGATTCAGCTTCCACACGCAATAATTATAATGCAATACACAAGATTTTGCTGTTTAATATCCGATTTATTATTATTCAAAACTATTCTTTTTATTCTAAACTTTTTTTGTTGCCAATTTAAGTTGCTGTTTTCATTGCAATTTTATCAACTGCTAAAAACACTGATGAATGCGTGGAAATGTAGTGAAATAATAAGCAAATAACCATCGGCATACTGACAAAACTGCCCACCACTCGACCGCGACACGCGACCTCGTAGCAGCGATGCATACAAGTCGGTGCATACTTGAAGCTCGCGCGCGCGTCTAATTGTACTAAGTACGTACGAAAGTAAGATCGGTGGGAATCGAAGTCTGTCGAGCTGACCTCATGAGTACGATGTCAACGAGCTTAAACTCGCCAGTTATTGGCGACCGTTGTTCTCTTCTCTCGTCGGAGCAATCTTGGACGCTAACGAGAGCGAAGCTTTGAAAAACTTGCCAAATGACACGCCGTTGAAGAGAAGCTTGATGAACGTGGAAGACAATTGGGGCGCAATTGGTGAGAAAAGTACAAAAAGAATCATTATCAACCTCGAATTGTTTTGCGTCAGCTGTAATAAAAAGAAAACAATTTCTCCGTCTCTGATCATAAAAGTCTAGTCCTAACAAATTATAAATGGCGCTTGAATCGAGTCGGAAAAATAGTTGTGCGAGTTATTTCATTCGCTGTGGCCATTGCAATCAGGACGTGGTCACGATCAGAGAGCAAAGGATTATACATTATAAGAGTCCCGTTGGTAAGAGGGCTTAGCGAGGCTGCCGGAGAGAAAAAGAGAGAGAGAGAAAGAGAGAGAGAAAGGAGGGGAGGGGGAGAAGAAAGACAGAAATTGGTGAGAAGCAAACAAAGGACTGCGGGGGACCGAGTAAATAAAGGACCGCGGATTCTATTAGCGACGGTCTACCTCCTCCTACTGGAACAATAAAATGACGAGGATGGACGAGGCCGAGATGGCGGGCGGTGGGGAAAAAAAGGAATATGTTAAAGAAAAAAAGAGGAAAGGAAAATGGCACCGCTCAGAGCTGTCCGCTAATTTTCTTTCGTCTCCTCCCCTGGTTCGAAGAAGGCGGATCGCGCTTTGTTTCTGCGGTTTCTGCGAGCTGTTTCTCGCCGAAAGATATCTTCTTTCGTGACTCGCTCTAGGAAATCCTCCTCTAGCTGGGAGAACGGATAATCAGAGGATCCGTGTTTGGCCACGACAATCGTGAACAATGATTATTTTGAGAGATAAAAGTTTTTAATATATTAGGGGTGCCAGTTTGTGGTAAACGATTTCGATTATTAATTCCGACAAAAATGACGTTTCTAAAAAGTCCGATAAAAGTCTAATCTGATAATAGAGATCTAGAGATATATTTGAAAAATGTCCGGAAAATTAAGAGATTTTTTAACATTTGTATTAACTGAATACGTTCTAAAAATATTTAAGTATCAATAATATAAAAAAATGTAATAAATAGTCATATAATTTGTTCTGTTTTGCGTATAGTGACTGCAGATTTTAATTGAAAAAATTTACTATATAGAAAATATATATTCAGTAGTAAATTAAAATACCTTACAACGTGTAAGAAATGTATGCAATTTATTACAGAAAAGTAAGATTGTTTAATATATAATTTACTTAAAGTAAGAAATAATACCGTCGAAAGGAATGCAATATAAAAACAGGCAAACTTTGCATAATATTACGAAACGTTTGATGGAGCCGCCCGTCGCTCTCAATGATGAAGATAATTGAACTCTGTATAGTGTGGCTTTCTCGGTTATTATTAGAAGTGACATTATTATAGGGGCGCGGATACATAAAAGCTGTGATACAGACATGTGCTTTTACACCACATACGCGCACTTGACACTGCTATAGCAATCGTAAAACGAAAACGGACGCGATAATTTGTGTCAATGCGCTTCTAACACCCTTACTGTAAAGTCATATATATGTATATATAATAAATGGCTTGTCCTTGCTAAGCGTCTATTTCACATTTTGTATATATTATACACTCACCCGAAAAAAAAGCGGTACACTGAAAATGTGGGAAGAATTCATCAAATTTCAACTGACGATAACTTCGTAAATAATAAAGATAGAAAGTTCTATAAAATATGGAAATGAAGCTAAAAATCTCTACTTTAAGAATCAATTTATTTCAATGTTGCAAAATAAATTTATTGAAAATGGCGGATGACAAAGCGCGAGCATGCAAAATTGAAAAATAATGGTTCGAGTTTGCGACGGTGCACGGTATAAACAAAAAATTGTAGCTTATTGGGATCAAAAGCGTACGAAAGTACAGAGTCTCCTCTTTAAAATGCTTTTTTATGCATCTCGATACGATGATTTTTCGCCGAGAGATTCGCATTTGAAGAAAAAGGCAGATTCTTACTTCAAATGCGAATCTCTCAGCGAAAAATCATCGTATCGAGATGCATAAAAAAGCATTTTAAAGAGGAGACTCTGTACTTTCGTACGCTTTTGATCCCAATAAGCTACAATTTTTTGTTTATACCGTGCACCGTCGCAAACTCGAACCATTATTTTTCAATCAATTGTTTTGCATCCGAAGGAGATGTCTGCAGATCTTTTGTGATTTCTCCGCCCTGACTTTTTGTTTATGCTCGACCGCACATTGCGAGAAAAGTGCTTGATTTCTGCGATGAAGTTGGCATAAATCGACTCGAATGGCCAGCAATGAGTCCAGATTTAAATCCCATTGAACACCTATGGGACAATATTAACAGAAAAGTACGAAATCATATACCTGCTCCTCAGTCATTGCCAGAACTTCGAAGAGTTCTTGAAATAGAGTGGAATGACATTACGCAGTCTGAAATTAGAACATTAATAAGAAGTATACCTCGTCGCATGAATGAGGTAATACGCGCACGAGGAGGTCATACCCATTATTAATATACGCGCGCGCACACGCAATTGTACACGCACCACCGGGAGGGTTTGGAGTCGTTAAATATCGTGGACCTGACGAGCCATGAGGTCCTTATCCCAGTGGTGCACGCACACACACACACACACGGGATCAGATTTCTGCCACGTCCACGCCGTTGATCCTGGGTAACGCTAAAAGCAGAATTGACACTTACAACCGTAAGAAGAGTTTGGAGTTTTAAAATACCGCGGAGCTGATGACCACGGAATTCTTATTCTTGCAATTCGGTCTGGTTCAAAATTGAATATCTCGGCACGTAATACAGCTAGCAGGATTTTTTAAAAACCATTTTAAAAGTTTGGATGTCTAGTGTTCGAAAATTCATAACGCAATAATGTGCAACAATTTTCTCCAAAATGGCGGATGACAAAGCAAAAGCATGCGAAATTGAAAAATAATGGTTCGAGTTTGCGACGGTGCACGGTATAAACAAAAAATTGTAGCTTATTGGGATCAAAAGCGTACGAAAGTACAGAGTCTCCTCTTTAAAATGCTTTTTTATGCATCTCGATACGATGATTTTTCGCTGAGAGATTCGCATTTGAAGTAAGAATCTGCCTTTTTCTTCAAATGCGAATCTCTCGGCGAAAAATCATCGTATCGAGATGCATAAAAAAGCATTTTAAAGAGGAGACTCTGTACTTTCGTACGCTTTTGATTCCAATAAGCTACAATTTTTTGTTTATACCGTGCACCGTCGCAAACTCGAACCATTATTTTTCAATTTTGCATGCTCGCGCTTTGTCATCCGCCATTTTCAATAAATTTATTTTGCAACATTGAAATAAATTGATTCTTAAAGTAGAGATTTTTAGCTTCATTTCCATATTTTATAGAACTTTCTATCTTTATTATTTACGAAGTTATCGTCAGTTGAAATTTGATGAATTTTTCCCACATTTTCAGTGTACCGCTTTTTTTTCGGGTGAGTGTAGTTTCCTTAATACAAGACAAAAACTAACATATAATATCAAGCATATATATTATAATAATAAGAAATATACATACAGTAATGTATTAGTAAATTGAAGAAATAAGTATATAAATGAGAATTTTGTAATTTTACAAAAAAGAGATGTGTAATTTATAAATATTCTTTTTGAATCTCTTTAATAATCTTTCGATTGCTTACATTTTCAAAGTGGGTTTTCCTAATCAACAAATTGTGTCAACGTTCAAACCGCTAGTGTAACCTCTTGATTGTAAGCTATACACTTTTCCGGAAATAGATTCTGTTCGCACGAGGCTTCAATTATGACGAGTGAATGTCTGATTTTGTAATTGCAACGGTTACATGCTAATGACATTCTGACACACTCTGCCGGCGCGTACACGGGTTGCTATAAGTGCCGACTCGATTATACCGTCGTTGAATCAAATTCGATGATGCGATGATGCGATGATGCCACGCGGAGAGGCAAATGAGTGCCTAGGCTGATGGAAAGTGGCTCGCGGAATGATGGTCTTTTTGCGCTGTACTGCGAACACACGGGGCTCGTTGCAAAGCTGCCTAATGCATCCTCGCTCGTCAATAATGACAGCGATTTCTTCTCCAATGCACATGGGGCGGACAATTTCAGACAAAAGCGGGATGAAACGCGCGATAATTTCCATTACGGATCGAGCACGAGCGCTCAGCCCATTCGCGAAATTTTATTGTGACTATATGCTGAATAGAGATTAAATTCGCCGCTTTCTTCCCAAAAATAAGATAGTAATTAGTTGTTTCGGTACGCATATGATGAGGTAATGAAGATACTCCCGAAAGAATAAGTGAATATTGGATCAATTTCTCATTGAATCAATTTTTTCACACATAACTAGCAATAAACTTTAGACGCTTTTATAAATGTAAATTTTTACCCCTTCCAGAATTGTTTAATCTTTAAATTCTAGAAATTTATAGATTTTAATTTTGAGAGCTAAAGGGATTTCATACAGAATTCCAAAATTCTAAATTGTAAATTGCCGCACGAATAGCATTTGACTCATCCGCAAAATAGAAGAAGTGTAAATGAATATGTATGTTAGATGAAACGTATGTTGCATATTGCATACGCAAATTGCCGTGTACTCGTAAGAACGTCCAAGGGTCCTATCGCCGCAGGGATGCAAAAACATTCGTTGTGCTGCGTAGCAAACCGTGAGGAGGGCGGCTCGCACAAAGCAGAAGCGAGTGATGGCGCACATCTACATATAATGTCGGATTGTACGCAAACATGTGCTCTGTTCAGAGTCGTGAATAAACAAGAGATTCCAAATGCAGCGTATCAAAATTCTGATTCTGCAATAAAATGTAAATAAAGTTTTATTCCAAACATAAGAAACGTATATGGAATCAAATATGTTCGTGATAAGGAAGACCGCCAAAATAAATGTAATAATTTTTGTCTGCGCGTAAATTTTAAAAAATATTAAAATCTTTGATCTTGATTTTTAATTGTTATCAATATTTATATATTCACATAAGAATTCCAATAATATGCCAAGATTCTAAATATCAAGCAACTTTAATTTTCTTCTTCCGTGAATAAATTACAAGTCGCATCTAAGTGAATACTTGATGACGCGTCGAACACATTCACATATGCGTCCTTGTAATAGCGACCGCGAATTACATGCAGCTTTGCACCCTATACGCGAAAATATACGTGCCCACTGGATCGACTTGTCATAGGTCACGCGAGACCACATAATACCGACAATCTAAGAGACGTTCTACAACGTCGTGATTACATGCTGGTGCTAAAGGCGGCACAATTTCAGATTAGCTACACATCGTTCGTACAACACTCTACTTCAAGGCAAAATTTCAAATTTAAATTCAGATTTAATGAGGAATGTGCACGAAGGAAGGATCGTAGATACGCGTGTCTGGATGGATCGGGCGAGACGTACATCAGTGATTTATTCATCACTAACAATTCGTACAATTCTTTTGGAAAGGCAGAGCTTTTGCGGAACATCGTAATTACACACGCACTTCGCTTTTCGTCTTAAACCCAATCTAAGACAAGATAGAAAATTCAAAGAAAGCACGCTCAAACTTCTTTTTATGCCTTTCTAATCACCACTTTTCGCACTCTTGCAATCTTCGCTATTAAAACTGTAAGAGCATCTCGCTGTCTCAAGACGCAGGTTTTTATCCCTTCGAAGCAAAAACTCATCTAACCGCGATTAAATGACCAATTACTTCTTTGAGATTTAAACAATCGGAGGTGACTCTTTTAGCGCTCCTCGAGATTGGCTACTTAAGGGTCTTCGCTCATCCTTACACATGCTCAGTTGTTCCGTGTGCTCAAATTTGTTAAGTGATTGACGCTCGGCATTAGCTAGTGTTCGCAGACACATGCTCTCTCTCATTGCATGAACAATTCCTTTAACGAACAATCACTTAATTCGCAAGTCATTGTTTATAATATTTACAAAACTTGTTTTAACAAGTTAGAAAAACTGTGTGATCAAAGCGTATTGCTAAAATTTCGTGATGTTTAACGAAACTTGATTTTCTCGAATTTTTTGAAAATATAATTTCCTTCTGCGATTATTAATTGCTGCAATTAATGTCACGTTAATTACTATTATAATTTCCAATAAGGAATAAAGCTTTTACAAGAAATTGATTGCTATAATTTAATGGATTTTTTTCGTATATTTTTATAAACTAACACAATTATATTTTCTTACGCAATATATATTCCAAATGTTTCAAAAATTAATAATTTTGCATGATAAATGAAAGACGTATGAAAAGATTTACTTAATTTTCTTACTTAACAAAAATGTTGTGTATTCCCTAACTATTCTAATTGCAAGATCGCGAGTGTATCGGCAAGCGAAATCTTCCTCCTCTATTCGCGAAAGTTCCACCAGGAGTTCTGCTGTTCGCAAAAAGAAGCCGTCACGGCCCATGGATCATGTACGCAATTTACTTAATATCATTAGAACGATAAAAATGTGCGATCTCGAATTGCCGAGGCGGAGAGTCGCATGCCGCGCTCCGTCACGGCCTTCCCAGTAATGGCAGACAGAGATGGATTCTACGCGGTGCGTGGAATCCAGCTGAGTATGCGGTAGAATCGGCGCTTTAATGGTTCGAACGGTTCCTCTGGCGGCCTTTGGTGCACCGTTTGGTACCGTTTGGCGTGTACTCCCGGGACATAGTGCTGCCGGCAGAGACGCGCTTCCGGCTCTATAATGCGCGTGGAAATTAACACGTCTTAGCACGCACCGCCACCAGCAGCAATCACACCGACAAAAGCGAGTCGAAAACTCACTACAATGAGCATCGCACTCTCGAAGTGATAGCCATTCGTTAAGTCGCGCAGTTTGGCGTGACAACGCGCGCGTTCAGTGGAGGAGATACACCGTGTGTAACGTAGATACTTTTATGCTCTAATGACCGAGGAAAGCAATAGTTATTAGTTAGGGGGATACCTGCCCGACCATGCTACTGTGAAACAAGTGGCTCGAACGCAATCCTTTCATTAGCGACCAATCGAAAGACGATTAATTTTTCATTCGATTCAAGCAGCAAGAACGAAAGACAGAAATAGAAAATGTATTATTTAAACATTTAATTTTAAAATCATTGATGATTAGATTAGTCATGTGTTAATAATGTTTACAAACATATCACTAAGTTTTTAAAAATATCTCAATAATAAAAAAGAAAAGTTATTAAAAATAATAGCAATTTAAAGTCATTTTATTTCGTAACACTTTCTGAGCAAGTGCATCTAATAAATATATTTCAACCGTGAAGCCAGACATCGAGCAGCAAGTATTCTGTTTGAGCTGAAACGGGGGTAGAGAGGCTCGTCGACAAGCGACAAACGAAAGGAATTAGCAAACACTAACAATAATCGCTCGCAACAAGGTTTTTCCGCATACTTACTTCCTGCACACCGCATGTTCGTCAAAAAATTGAGAAATTTAAGAAAAAGATATGACTCTCGGCGGTGATATTACACAAATGCGTTTCATGCGAGAAGGAGGTAAGACGAATGACTGCGGATGTACGAGTATTAGCGGGAGAAGAGAAAGAGAGAGAGAGAGATGATAGAAAAAGACACGCGGCAAGGAATGATACACGAGACTAGCCAGGATTGTAGCGAGGAAATGCAAAGGCGCGCTAAATCGTCGGTAGATACCCGTCTTCTTCATCCTCTCGTCGTTGTTCCACCCTTACTAACGATCTCGTACGTGAGGGCCTCATGTGGGTCTTGTGTATGCACGCATCGGCACTCACTTAGGTCGCGTACACATTGGCAAACGGATTTACATATCCCCTAACAATTAGATCAAGTTTCAGCGGAGTACTTGATCATGTAGAAATCAAATATCAATATATTTTAATTTATCATAAGTTAACAGCGTGTATAAACTGATATTAAGTGACAAACTATAAACTGTGAGCATGCAAGAAATTCACTAATTAATCAAAATGTGAACTCGCATGTTTCGTCTACACTTTAGTTCATCAATGTATGTCTTATTTCTTTGATTCTTACTGTTTAAATTTATAAACTATATCCTGCAATTTTCATTGCATTTCTGGAAACAAATTTTCTTATTGTTTCTCTTTTATCAATAAACAATAAACGATAAATGAACAATATAGTAAAATGTAAGAATAGTCACAGCAAAAAACAAAAACATAAATAAATACACCGAGGGATATCACTGCTCACATTTTATCGCTTATCGTTCGCCGATTGTGCGCAAAGCCTTACTCCCTATTCCGAGACGAGTACACCTCCTCACGATGATTACGAGTACGATTGCGATGTAAATCGCGGACCTATGTTCAATCACGAGCGCACGGGTGTAAGTCTTCTTCCAGCGTAACCTTCGACTACACTGGCCGATCGACGTGCTCGTTGCTCTTCTCTCTATTTCCTGACAGAGATCGAATGTGCCGCTGGTGATCTGCATGACAGAAACGAAGAGCAGCGAATCCGAGGATCGCTATTCTAATGTCGATACTCGAGGACAAGAAAAAACGATTCAAAAGTGGAATTTTCTTGCGAGTGTCTCTAAATGGCATTTGCTTCGGCAATCTCGTGAAATGTCTTGCGCATTTCAATCTGAGAAAAATCTTGCTTAAATTCATAATTGAAAAAAATAAATATAATTATATCACTTTTTAAGTCCATCGAGAAAAATGAGACAAGTGCAAATAAAATTTTCTCGCAAAAATTAATCTTGAAAAACAATTAAAACATAAGAAATCCTTCAAGATCGCAATACCGGTCGTATTTTATTGACTATACTTGCCGCCGTAGAGATTACGTTACAATTCGGCCTGAAATTATGCTACTACCGCGTGTCCTTCGAACGGTCAAACGTGACGAGAACTGGGATACTCGCAAGACCGGTGAATTACCTCCACGTAATTATTCGCGATCCGATTAGCCCGCTCGATCCGCTTACCCGCGCTTTTACGAGCGCTGCATCAGAGCAACGCCGATGTAAAGTAATCTCTGCTATTATTCGTAAATGCTCGATCGTTTCCGCGTAGAGTCTCGAGGACGCTGTCGAGATGTAGTCTCACCCCGTTGCATTGTCTGCTTTTTCGCCCGACACATCTCAGAGGTGTACTAACACAAATGTTCCCCCGTCCCTTCAAGTTGCTGCGGTGCTGCGAGTGCGATCCACAGACGGTGCGATCGTTTTTACGTTATACATTCCTGGTATCTGCCTGAGTCAGCCTACATAAGGCTACTTACTAACTCTGTCTCGCGAGAATTCCACTTTTTGCGACGAGTTCTCTCTCGTCGATGATATACCTAGCGATGAGGCAGCACGCTACTGATTCTCAGAGAGCGAGCCATCGTCGGATGTTACAGTTTATCGCTTCCTGTCGTTTTACGGTTTGCCATCGTTTTCGCTGCCTACCTATCCTATAGTTTTTTTTCCCTCTTGCTCAACCTCATTTCGTTATTTTATCGTTTGCCGATATTTTTACGATTTGAATGTCCATATCGTCTTTAGGCTTTCGCTAAGGAACGACTCATCTCCTGATTCTTCCAAGATTCTTATTTCAAACGATATCGAAGTTTTGTTACTTTACATTTTATAGGGAATTTGCAATTAAAACAATAAAACAATAAGCGTGAAATCTTTTAAACGTAGAAATAAAAGATGATTGAGGTTCGGAAAGCATTGCATGCATCTGGAAACAACTAACCCATTTTCAAATATGCTTAGAATTACCGTTCCTACATCAACGAAACAATTTAAGCGTACGAATTTCTCTTGCAATGATTATTCAAATTTTTTCGTGTGAACAACACACAGCATAAAGGATCGCCAAACGCTAAAATTCTCACAAGCATCATCTCCTGCTTTGTAGGACTTTTTCTTACGTGTAGAAAATAGTTTCTTCTTTAACGTGGGTCGATGGCCGTTAAACACGGCGGAGAAACTGGCATATGCACGTCAAGTGTTTGCCGCTCGACGCTTCGGTAAGATAAGAAGAGGAAGTGAGAATCGTGACAAAAATGAACTTTCATCGAATTATGTTGCCGCAACCAGGTTGACGCGCGGTTGGCCCGATGTATACGTGATCTAGGTAATTTTGTAATTAAAGAAGATATTACGAGGGTACGACCGTAAGATCGTTAATGATCGATCGTAGTCCTCTTCTCTTCTCATCGTTACGCCCTCCAATCGAACCTGATCGCTTTCACGTCGTGATTCCATCTGCGTTTCAACGCATTGAATAAAATTGTCGTTGCGATGAAAATAGATAGTGATAAATAGTGATGACTTTTTATAAAACTGTGTGATCTTTTAATTCTTATAAACATTTATACATAAATGATAACTTTTTAAGACGATGCTAATCGTTTCTAGTGTGGAAGCATAATGATTTAAGATTCATGTTACATCTTTCTTCTTATTCCATGCTGTTACTTCCAACTATTGGCAAATATTACAAAATAAAATTGTTAATTATATCTACGCATAAATTTTAACAAACAAACAAAATTAATAAAAAAAAATAAAATTATGTATGTGAGTAAAATTGTATGTGTGATGACAAGCTGGGCGACAATGTAGCGTTAAGGACGTATATATTGGGGGAACCTCTAATGGCGAACGTGCCGATTATCTTCTAAGACGGATCAGCAAAGATTCTTGTCTAGACGAATCGAAAGACGGAAATGGCCAACGTCATTCTAGACGCCAAAGACATTTAGAAAACGCATAATGTTATTTTTATTAATTTGTTCATAGTTTAACACTTTGTTCATATTATAATAATATGTTTAATAAACAGTTTAATCGTATTCTTATTTTGTATTTTTCTTCCCGTACACATGGGTAGATCACGAAATCGCTCTTCGAAAAAAAGTAGCTCGCAAATGTAAAAAGGTGTGGTACTCCTGCTTTATACTATGCCAAATAAACAATGTTTCGTACGATGTATACAAAATAGACGATTAAGAACAGGACGGCCAAATAGATAACAAAATATAAATTTAGTTTGCAATTAAAACAATGATTTAGTATAATCATGATTCATAAAATTATGTATTTAATAAAATAATAAAAATAATAATAGCTAGTGCTCAAATGTATTCTCATACAACGAATATAATTAATCGATTGATAATTTCGCATTTTTGTGATCGCCGTGTAATTGTC
The DNA here is from genome assembly GCF_040581485.1 of Linepithema humile. Classification (NCBI taxonomy): domain Eukaryota; kingdom Metazoa; phylum Arthropoda; class Insecta; order Hymenoptera; family Formicidae; genus Linepithema; species Linepithema humile. The sequence goes on from NC_090132.1 coordinate 14,176,405, forward strand.
TGCGTTTCAATAAACAATTACTTAACAGTAAATACAAAGAAAGAAACGTTAAGTACTATTAAATAATATATTGGCTTTTAATTAATTTTATCTTAATTAATAAAAATATAATTTCAAAATTAATATTGCACAAAATATTTAATCTCAATAATAAACAATTATATCAAAAATTAAATTCTAATAAATTGATATCTGAGGTAAAATGTACTTTTTCTGATGTGAGATATTTTCTATTCTGCATATTAATTAGTGTATTTATAAATAAAATTTTATGTTACGTCGTATTGTAGGTGCATCGTTTTCTTAGTTAAAGTGACATTTTATTAATACTTCGTTAAAACTGATTTTAATAGTCATCATAAAACATAGTGAATCAAAGCGAGTCTGATAGCTAACGCGTCTTCGTTATAAGACAGCACATTTTGCATTAATAAGAGCCTTGAACTCCACATGACGAGCACGAGGATTAGTGCGCTTACATCAGCATAGCATTTAACAGCGATCAACTCCCCCGCTTTACATAGTCGCGCTGCGATATAAAACCCATCGTCTTTCCAATGAGATGTGCGTCGTCCAGCCGCGCGCCGTGTAATTCTAATTAATAGTCAGTTAAAAGCTCGAACTATCCATTTGAATACCGATGTACGCCCATTTAATTAATTATGTACTGACCAGTCGACCGGCTAGTGTTACGAGAGCGGTTTTTGTAAACGATGGTGCTCTTCAGCAAAGCGTCGCATCGCCTTGTGTCGCATCGCGATCGAAGCAATCGTCGACTGAGGCGAAAGACAATGCTCGTCACGGATTCATCGGTGACATTTTCATGTGCAAGAGACGATGCAATTAGCTCCGTGATGAAACGCATTGGCAAGCAAAAGGGTTACAAATGCGCAATGAATACGATCAACAGAGAAATCAAATTTCATTCTTGTTCAACAAAGCTTGCTGTAATTTTTATATAAAAAAATAAAAACGAATAATTCTAGATGTTTATAACTACTGAATTAAAAAATAATAAAGGATACAACTGTCAATAAAGCTTTATAAAATTGAAAGTTTGAAATTAAAATTGAAAATTTCGAAAAACTCCTTTACAATATCACAAATGCGACATATTTCTTTCGTCTCTTTAATTATTCTAATTTTTAGCATGATATTTTTCGCCTATTACACCATATCACACGTATAATACGTACTCCAACCTCAAAAAGCTTGATTTTACTGCTTTTGATATCTTCGTAGATTGCGTATAATATGACAATTCAAATGCTTTCAATATTAAAATTGTTTTTCTTCCTTTTCGTACGCAGCTTAGGTTTCCGCGAACGCGCGTTTTCTTGCATTGCAAATACTACACACGGATGCAGGAATACGCAATCGAGTTCAGGTTTCGCATTGAGGAGGCAAATTCTGCATGAAGCGCGCCGGATGTCGGCAGCGCCGTCTTAATAAGCGGAAATTCCAACGACCTTGACGCCTTCTCACCGATACGACAATAAAGATCACGATGGCTAAAACGATAACAAACTATCACTAATGAGTACTCGCGCTTTACCCTTTTTCTCGATGCCGCACCCTTGTTCGCTTGCAAGCGGAATTAAAATTTTGACGGTGTGAAACCTGACTATATGTACTTCAAACTTTCATACTTCAAACTTGCATTTAAGAAAAAAATGTATTATACTAAACGTTTAGTATATTTATCATAGCGTACCTCTATTAGTTGCAACATTATAGTGTTGATATATCAAATACCGCCCAAATAAATTAATAAAAATTTGTAATCTGACCTGAAATGTGACATAATCGATCCACCGTAAGTAATTGACATAAATCCACTTACCTGTAACAAAAAAATACATAATTATTATCAATTGTATCAATACATAATTTACTAAATCTTATTTCATAAAAGTAAATACTAAACGATGAACGATGCACAAATTTGAATAACTAATTCTAATGACGTCACAACTTGTACACACATGCGCATTCATTGTATGATGACATGAGAAACTATATTTTTTATGTAATTATAGCTTAATTAACCAGTTGACCTAAATGATTGCCGTTATAATGGTACAATTTGTTTATCATTAACAGTTAGTATTTCACAAGAGAGCAAATAAAAGTTATTTTTAATAAAATCGAAGACAATATTTTACTACCACTCGTGAATATATCGTACACATTGAGATTGGTAAAATTTCTCGTCGAAATAAAGAAAATGGACGAAAGACGTTTAACAGTCAGTAGCCGAGTTGGATCGCCATTACAATGTTTGCTCACGTTCGTAAGCCACGTACAGTTAACGAAGTCGTTTTCGTTTACCCTCCCCTTCGCGTCCGTATACTCCATTCTCAAATATATCAATGATCACTGACTGAGCATACCCGGAACATGTCAAATATAGACATTGCACTCAAGATGCCATAGCCAGACCAGACACCTTGAAGAGTGCATTTTAGACTTAAAAAAAGTGTTAATTATTAATAACAGAATTTGTATAAAAATTATTATTTTATGTTGCTTTAAAAATATACTTTTCAAAATTAACTGTTATTGACAATAAAATGTAAACACCTTTTGACCTGTTTTATATATAAATTATATAACAATACAAACTGATCAAAATAATCCAAAAAGGACTAATTAATTTAATCTCTTATATTTTGTATAAATGGAAAGAAGTAGGAGCATTAAGAATAACGTAAAATGTCCTTTTTAAGAAAATAACTTTAATATTTTTATTACAAATAAGAATAAACAATCCCGACATTGCTAGTTAAATTTCACTCGAATATTTCCAATAATTAATAATCTTGTAATAACTCGTTTATTACATTATTTTACTTAAAAATCCCGCAAAAGAAGTGAAGAAAGAAAAGGAAAAGGAAAACGTGACCACACGAGATTTTCCAGGAGTCGTCAGAGACGTACGAGGATGGTTAGAGGTCATCAACATCGCAACACCATCGTGTTTCTGACCTCGTTGACTGTGCACGCCAGATGACTCGGTAAACAGGAGAATTTCTCGGCGGGTGTAAACCCGGCAGAGTTCCACCAAGATGGAGAGTCTGTGTGCCTACATTTTCGCGCCGAGATTAAACCTTGGAAGGTCAAACTTTATTTTCCGCCAGAGATGAAACACAATTCTACAGTTACACAATGTGTTTACAATACTTTTATGTTTCAATTCAAATATGACGGTCGAAAAAATTTAAAATTTAATTCTAAAATACAAAAACATGCACGCGTACAGTTTGCCATAATGCAAAGTATACGGACAACAAGTGAAGAAGTCTATAATTTATAAGGGCCGCTTCAAATCTAAAGTTGTAACTAATTCTCCAAGTATTTAAATATTTTAAATAAAAGTTATATGAGGGATTTTTAATACATGCTCTCGAAATCAAGCCAAATCAAGTCAAAATACTTTGCAAATTCTTGCGAAAGAAGTTCATAGTCATTAATAACGCGCGGTCCTTAAAAAAAGATAAAAGTTTCTTTCAAAATGAGAAGTAACGAAGCGGGGACTACAAAGGTACGAAAGGATACCTTAAAGGCGTTGCCGAGCTTTAATCGAGAATACTTTTTTGACACATCAGCGCAAATCGCGAGTCATGCCACTTGCTTCCAGTCCTAACTGTTAGTTACGTCCTCTTGCTCGCCGAGTTTAAAGTGACTCTCCCTTCGCCTCACGCGCCGCCGTGCTCCCTTAATCTTTTTTCGTTGGCATAATTGCATATAATAATAGCTTTATTCACGAGCGCGAACGTAATAACGTTTTAATGGTACCGCGCTGGTTTTTACGGCGACCATTGTGTCCTCTCTGGATACATAATGATCTTCAGATTTCACACGCGTTTTATCATTAAGGTCTCTTCTCTCGCTACTTTCCGCTTCAAAAGTGGAACTTGATTTTTTATAACGCCTTAATGGTCTTCGTATCTTTTGTTCCGTTAATTTTTCCACAGAAACATTGCAGACGAAAATTCGAATTTCGCTATCTGTATAGCTTGGATAATGCAAAAGAAAAAACGCGCGTACAATAGGACGTCTTTTTTTTCTTCGCGTTCGACAGTTTGTATGAATAATGCATAAAAGTGCCAGAAATTTTTACAATTCTTGTTAGCAGTTAACCGTATATAGTGTGTATTAGCGATAATCAGATGGCGAGCATTTATTAGAAAGAACTCGAACGGGATACGTTTGCTTTCGTAGTTCCCCTTCAACGCGTTTTTTCAGTCTCTAAGAAATAGATCACTCGCTAATTGGTTTGAAAAGCGCAGCGGTTCCCGTTTGTCGATCGTGAGAGGCTTAGAGAGATTGACGTTACGATCGAATCGTAATGGAAGGTTCACACATGCGGACTTTGGAAGATCGCTAACGCATGTCGGATCACTCGGTAATACGACCGAAAAAACAGACAGTCTTAAGTTCGCTTGCTACAATAATACAATAATTATTTTTCAAATATATTTAATATCAATCATTTTGATATATTAGTAGATTTAAAACAGAATAATAAAATCAATAGTAAAATAAACAAACGTCTAAAGTTTTTTGTTAAAAAAAAAGAATTGATACTTTGTCGATCTTTGTCGATAAATACATTGCGAAAAAAATTAAATTCTAATTTTTCTCATTCAAACGGGTTTAAATTGTATTATAAGCTTCCAGCCTACATTATTTAACCACATCATACAATCTCTGTGCCTTGTCGATCGCGACTCGACACAAACGTAGAGATAATCGCGCGAGGCACAATATCCATTTTGCTTTTTATTAACAACTTGGCGGCTCGGATTACCTTTTGCGTTCGTGGCAAGGAACAGCGCGAACGCGCCCCGTGCGGATGTGTCCGGCTAAGTTTCTCAAACTTTCACCGGGCTCGCCCAGCGCCCGCTTAGACCATTCGATAAGAACACGCAGTCGAGAAAATCGTGACTCCGATATCGGCCTGGCACACCAGCGTGGTGCGGTTTCGCGAAGCAGCCATGCGCGAAGTGACATCGGCATACGCCAGCCTCTCGCGCGCGAATACAGTGTTTCTCCGCACGATTACGCTTTACGCCAAACGCTCGCTCTAGCATGACCGCGAATGCCGACCAGACCGAGAGAACAAGAAGCGAGAGGCGAGAAGCGTAAATTAATGGTAGCTTGTTACGCCCGCTACTTCCGGATTTGTCGGCGCACTTAGTGTCTCACGATAGACAAATCTAATTTCTCCTAACAATACGCGCAATATACTAATATGGAACGTAAATATTATCAATCAATATTATCAATCAATAAATATTATCAATCATCGAATGATGTAATTGCGACTTTAGTGAAATATTACATTTTTAGAAATAAAAAATAGAAATATAACAAACGTAAAAGATTGTTAAATAAAACTAGTAAAAAAGTATAATAAAGATAAATATATAAAAAAAGATTACAAGTTTCTATTTTACAAAGATAAAAAAGAAGATAGTGAAGTTTTTACACTGCATAGTGATCTGTTGAATTTATCGAAAGCAACTTCCAATTTGCACGAGATATATCCCTTTTCAAATTACAGATTGTAAAGTTAAGCGACAACATTTATGGATAGAAACTATAATAGCTATAAAGACTAATGGTACACGCGACGCTGGTTTTTCACGTGACTTCGTGCAAGAGCCATTACAAAAGCGTGAGAAGGGTGAGTCGGTACTAGTAGCTCTTCGACTAAGGGCTCGCGCTAATTACATCATTATGCGGGACAGGGTGGATAGCTCTAACGAACCTGCTGCGCTTCGCAACGTGCGCGTCCTATGAATAATGATGAGTATATAACCAGCAACCAATTACGTAGCATTATAATAATAAGCTAGCTCCTCCGCTCCGCAGTGACTCTCTCTGTATAATAATTAAAAACATTCGAAAAGACATTTTCTAAAAATCTCTTTCTTCTTATTTCTTTTAAATGTAAACATTCTTTTTGTAAAAACTACGACAAGCCTTATAATTGAAATTATAAACAGATTATTCTTGTATATTCTGAAAAATTTATATGATTATTAAAGTACGTTATATAATCTTCCGCGCAAAAACTATTATATCAATAAACTAATTGTTAATACTTGAGAAGTTGAAATAACAAAATAATATGTTCTTAAAGGAACATGTGCGTGTCTATATATTCACTTGTGCCGGAGAATGAAGTTTATACACGAAATTGTAAGATTTCAAAATTTCTCAAACTTTCTTCGACACTGCAGCGCGAATCTATCAAGGAGGGAGTGGGCCTAAATACTAGGACGGTATCCATATCATTGTTGAAAGTTGCGATACGCGCGAACGTATCATTACCATAATTGTCAGCGGCCGCATACGGCCGGGATAGTCGGCCGGAGATACTCGAAGAGGCCCGTCGGGGGCCTAATCGCGATAATGGCCCGGAATCACCTCGTGACCGCAGAAACGGAAAACGTCTTGTCCGATCCGAGACGAGAAAATCGAGCCGAGTTGTCGATCAATCGATCCATCGCCTATACTTTTGCGGCACGAATCGAGCGATCATTGAATGCCAACCGGCATTGCGCCGTGCGCTTTTATCGTTGTTACAAAATCTCAATGTGATTATAATGGACAATGGCGCGACAAGCAGCGTTTGCCTGCCCGCGAAGGGCAGAGAATTGTATTCGGAACGATTTTGCATGCACGATAACGAAACGAAATTGTTACCGCATTCTAAGCTCAGCACGTTTCTCTCACAAATCTTACAGTTTCCATTTATTTTCAGGAATATTCAGGAATATTTGCCGCACCCAACGCGATTATGCAACAATTTATGCAACATGAGGATTTCGTTGATTTTATTTTAATTCTTGAGGAATTCGAGAGAAGAAAAGGGATAAATTGAAAAGTCGATTCTTGACAGAATAAAATATTATTAGTATGAAAAACGTGGCGTAAATAGGAAATGCTGCAAATAGATGTTAAAACAACAGCGGCAACGCGGGTGTACCGTAAAGATAAATGCAACGAGATAACGACAAAGTAAAAACGCTCGTTGCTGTACATGACACGTAGCAATTACTCTCGACGCAATAAAATCCAATCGATCGTTTTATACTCTTCAGGATTTATCCGTGCCCTCCACCTACTTAATTAAAGAAGCTTTTCTGTTCCTTTAAAGTGTGGAACGAATAATTACACCTGACGCGACAAGCGTAATGTTACTCGACGAAAAAAGCAATTCAGTCCGCTAAAGCGAATATAAACAAAAACCAAACAGATGTTAATCAGAATACGTATAATTATCGCATGTGAAATCGACAAATGTCTTATTGCAAATACAAATCTATTATTCTCAATTTAATGCAAATGGCAGTTTGCATTCAGTGTTGTAATTTAATTCTCTAATTGTAAGGCTTATTGGCGCGAGAGAAATAAAATATTCATTCATATAATAATAACGAGTTATCATTTAGAGTTAAATTTAATTTTGTACACAACTCATCCGTGACATAAGAAACTCACGAAATAATAAAAATATACATGGTTTTCGCATCGCAAAATCTATGCTTTTACACAATTATCAACTACTAGACGCGACTCGATAACGTATGAAAATTACGAAAGATGAGCACGAAATCAGAGTCAGCAGGCACGAAAAGATATACGGTGGAAGAAGAGAAGTAGGCTGGACCAAAAGAGGGTCTACCCTCCGGATCTTTAATAACACAGCAGGCCTGCGGGTCCCTCTTCAGGTATGCGAGTCTCGAAAAGCACCTTCTTTCGTGGCGAAACGTTACCATCATCGAGCCGCTTCCAGGCACCTTAGTCTCTCTATGTGCTTACACGCCTCCGAGCACGAGCGCATTTAATCATAGTTTCGTATGGTCCATACGGCATACGAATAAACGTGTATGGGGCAATCCAAGCATAACCTCAAAGATGAGGTTTGCAGAGGAGGTGAGCGGGGTCGGAGAATTCGAGGCGAGCAAACTGGTCGGCAGCCTAGTCCGGATTTTTACACGAATAGAACAAGTACCGGACGATGGCAGAGAAACGAACGGGTGAGAAGAGAGAGGGGGGAGGGAGGGAAATGGGCCGAGTTAGTCACGAGAGGTGAATGAAGCGACCGGCTGGCCACTCGTGCCCTTCTCTCTCCACAAACTCATAACTCCAGATAATCGTGAACGTCGCTAACGCGCGGATCGAATCGTCCCGAGAAAATTCGATGGACGCGACGACACGGGCCATCATCGTTCGGAAAATAATTTGTGGTGATTAAGGAAGAGCACGGTAGAAAATAACACTTTGAAAAGAATAAAACCTGTTCCGCGCGCGATAAAACCGCGGCATTTTTGTCCCTCCGACATTTTGTTGGCGCAACGGGTGGAACGAATCAATCTGACGTCGGGTGTTCATTAAGCAATGACACCGCGGTCCTCGGCAGGATAAATTATAAGTCTCGCGGGGTTATCCGCTGAGTTTAGCAAATAGAACTTTAATGCCTATAGTAAAAGTAATATAAAGTCTCCGCATCAAGATGACTCGCAATAAATCGCGCTGTTGAATTTATTCGCTAAGCTATTCACGGTGTATATTGTCAAATGTATACTTTGTACAGGTTGTTAGGTCCAATTGTTTCCTCGAGGAATTAGAGATATAATAAAAGTAGCGTTTTAACCGTTCAAAGAAAGTTTGAAAACATATTTTGCATTTCTCATCCATTTTTATCATGCTATTTTAATGAAAAAAATTGCGTAACTTTTTCAAGAATAGATTTTAGGAAAATGTATATAAAAAGGCCGATAATAATCATGTCTTCGAGGAAAGTCCGGACATAAATATTTTAGGAAAAACCGCATTATTTTATACGTTCTTAGATATTGATTTTCCAAAAACTTAACTTAAAATGAGACAAAGGACGTAAGAATAATGAGATACGGTCTAGGACAATTCTAGCCATGCTATCGAACAAATAAAAAGTCTAGGCTTTACCAGGACAAAATTACAAATAAACTGTCGAGACCCAGTGGGCCTGCTGCAGTGCCGCTCCGCAGTCAAAGAAAGTAACGCTTGAACCGGCTCGGCCGGAGCATACTAATCGTTTTATGAAGGACGAAGGGAAAGGAAGAGCGGGAACAAAAAAGATAAACCCAAAGAGACGTTGGAACATTCGATGCGCTGTACAGGGTGAGCGAAAAGCAAGATGCATTCAGCAATTCAAAAATAATTAAAAAACAATATACATATGAAATGCTCCTGGTCCTATAATTATACTCTGCTAATTTGTTCATATATTAAGATGACATAATATATTCTAAATTATATTATTTAAGAATACAGAAGAATTCAAATTCTACTATAAGAAATAAATAATGACACAAGCAAAAAATAATAATCACTAGCGATTATTTGTAGAATTATTGCAAAACTTTCTGCGCCAGAAAAATTGATGTTTACAGATCACCCGTTAGACAATGGAATCCATTTCTCGTTTCGGCGGCCACACGCCACTTATTACGGCATACTGTGTTCGAGGGAGCGTATCCACTTAGTGACCCGTGCAGCCAAAACTTCTCGACGAGTGATCTCCTGGAGAACTAGCCTGATCCTGGCACGCGATGAAACCCTGCCGATAGCTACCATTATAAGTTTTATCGCGTAGAAACGGTATTCGCAGGCAAATGTAGAAGTTTAAAACGCAAGCGTTCTCTAATGACAGCTTAAAAGAATCGTCGAAATTCTTTCGCGCTATTTCGCAGAATGCGTGGCACACTTTTCTCAAGGTTTTTACTGGGCGCGACTTTGAAATCCCAAGGAACGTTCGCGAACGCAAGTATTTGCGCAGGCAAATCGCGCAGGTGCATTTTACCACCTCACGACAGGCTATTAAAAAGGAACAACCGCGTCATGGATTTTTTCAGCAACCAGTTAAACGCGAACTGGTTCGTCCGCGACATATGCGCTCCGTTCCGATTATAATTTGAAATTTTCAACTCACGTGTGTACTGGTTTTGATTCCGGTTTGACAACGATATTCTTTTTAACTACGACGAGCTAAGCGCGAGGCAAGAGGATACTCGCTTTTCCATTCTAATGTTCAGGTCATACACGCGCGCACAAGCCCATCGAGAAACGAAATTTTCGAACAAATTTATAACAAGAATTTATTTATGTGCATAGACAATCATTTCATAGCTTCGATTTTAGTATTACAATTTCCAGATTGCAAAATAATCGCCAGTAAAAAGAAACAAGAAACTTGAATAAAAAGTATATAAATTATTATTAATAAATAAATTTGTTAATTCCAAAATCTCAATTTTTATCGTGTTATAAAAACTAAATCTAAATAAATAAACTTAGAAATTTTCCATTTTGTAATAAATCAGTGTTAAAGAATGCAGCCAAGTTCAAATTTTTCATTTCTCATAATATGTATATGTTAAATTATTCAAAATTTGAAGACAAATTTTTTATAGAAACAATTTGATTTTTTGTAGAAACACCGCAAATAAGGATATATTTAAAAAAAAAAAGAGAGAAAAAGTGCCATCAAACTCTGCTAATCACGAAGAATAAGGAGGGAGGACATGCTTTTAAACACGCTTCTAAGACTCGAGCCGTAGCTCGAGGCGTGTAATCAGCGTTCCTTCAGATCTTAAACACTAGTGTGCCACACGGTATTCCAACGCCATGCGCGCAGGATAGCTGTGCATAGACGCAGGAGGAACGAAGGGGCAATAGAAGGGTGCTGATGCGCTCTTGCCGATTCTAAATGATGCTTTAAACGCAAAATTCGACGGATCTATACACGTGGCTGAATTGGACGGTAGCTTTTTTTCCATGTCAGAATATCGCCAGAGGAGAAAAAGGACGAAGAGAACGAAGGAGGCTCCCGTGCAATTACGTCGCAGGTGGCTGTTGGACGAGCACGATGACTTTGGAACTACCTAACCGGAGCACCAAAGAGGAACATGTGGTGATTAACGAAGGAGTCTCTAGTATTTTTAATGAATGGTCTTCGTCAAAAAGAAAAAACAACCGAATTGTTCTCTGTGCACTAGGCACTGATAATTAGTAGTCATGTTTGGAACCTTCGAACTTAATTACTCAAGATTAAAAACTTTTCTTTTGTCAGCATCTATGCGCACACGCCAGAATGTTTAAAAAAATACAAACATTGTTCGTGCATATGATGTAATAATGATCAGTATTCGAAATTTACTTCGCAATTTTTTCGCTCGAATCGAAACGGGAATACAGCGTGATGCTAAAATGCAATACCGGTTGGAATATAAACTTCGTTTGTTTATGAGTTTTTTCAGCCATAAACAGAAGCCGGCCATACAATGTGAACACGAAAGCAGGGATCCGCTTTAAAAACGAATCCCATTGCTCCGAACGCTAGAGACAAGGCCCTCGTTCCCAATTTGAATTCGCGGCATAACGAGAAACGGACAAGGAAAGATGAAGGAGAGATAAAGAAGAGCGGGGTATGGGTTTCATTGCGGCGCCGAACAAAAATTACCATGCAAAAGGAGTCCGACCCTTCCAAAAGCTTATGTTTATTTCAATTATTATTATTTTTCTACCCGAGCCTCCATGCGCAGATCGCCGAAATAAAAAAATCACAAAAAAAAAAAAAAAAAAAAAAACAGAATGATGACGCGACGATATGGTACGACGACGACAATGTCATTTTAATATTCTCCATAGTGAAGTCGCTCGCTCTTTTTTCATCTCTCGAGGTAGTTGAATCGAGGGAGCGATGTATTAAATATTCCAGATCAAAACGACGACATTCAGATGTGTTTCCGTGCCGAGAAACACTCGAATCGGAACAATGCGAATTATATCACCACACGAGCAGAACGAAAATTCGATGAAGCCATTGAACAATAACGTGCGAATGCGACCCGCTTCTTGCCGAGAAATACAAATCGCAGAAACCCCGACAACATGTCCATGTTGTTCACGCACCGGTATCATAAGTATGTCGAACTTATCAGACACACTACCGCGATAAACATCCCGTGACCAAGGGATCGTTGTTCGACTCGATTGCTCGGCTTCGCCAATGCATTCTACTTTTTGCGATTTCGATGCTCCGTTTGCTCAGATTGTAATGACCACCTGCTGACTGATCTTCGCTATCTAACAAAAGCAATCAAAGATATCGGAACTGTTTACGCGCGACACTTGTTGACAAAAAATATACAAGTTTAAAAAACTGCACGGGTGTAACCCCAAAATAACAACTTATATAACAAATCTTTTTTTTTCTAAAGCTTAAATTTGATTTGGTGCATTGATTGGACACAATAATATTAATCTTCAAATCAAATAAAAAAATGTCTTGCTCTCTCCACTCATGTCACAATGATGAGAAACTTGTTTGCGTAAAAATTGCTTTGAAGAAACGAACATTATTTAGGAGATTATATAGCAATAAAAATATTTCGTCGATATCTTTTCGATATTTTATCGTAATGAAGATAAGAGAAAGCGATGCACACACATGTTTTCGATATTCGAACGCATAAATGTCACTAATTGGATTTATGTCACTCGAGAACGATTTCCGCGTCGACTAATGAAACATAAAGCGGTAGCTACACGTGTACCGTTTACACAACGTAAATTTTATCTTTATTGCGCGGTGAGAAAATTATGCAGAAGACCCCTTTTTAAACAGTAATGTCATTTTTGATATTTGAGATTGCATCATATTAAATTGATCTTTATATGTAATCCACAATTTCTCCAATCAATTTTTTTGCAATACTGCGGCTTTTTAACGCTAACTTTCATGCGAGTAACACTGCATACATAATGTAAATACATTGAGCACAGGATTGCAATGCAGCAACTCTACTCGTAGTGCAACTAATGCGTTCTGTTCCTGTGATCTAAACAAAAATTAGAATAAGCAGCAATCGACTAATTGTGTAAAATAAAAAAAAAACAATCTGAATAAAATGAATCAAGAGTAAAATTTCAAATAAACGTTGGTGTTAAATTCTTAGATTGAAATTCGCATGTCTCCGTAGAATGGAGAGCTACTCCCTCCCTCCCTGCCCTCCCTCTCCCTCCCTCTCTCCCCTCCCTCTCCCTTCCTCCTTTCTCTCTTTCTCCGCTTTCCATAAACGCATTTAATTCTTGTACGCTTAAAAACCGTATACATCTGCGTATAAGCGGTATCTCAATAACAGAAAAGATGTAGATACACAACGCATATAGCGAACATTTTGTTATATGATTTCTATAAATTTAAAAAAATGGGAACACTATACAAAAGAATTACAATTTCCGTGAAAAAAAAAGAAGAGAAAAACAAGTTGTAAAGCTAGATTTCCAATCAACATGCAAATTGTGTGTTTTGACATTTTATATTCTATATATTTGCTCACCAGTGAGTTTCTATCAAATTATATAAAATATTGTATAGATAAGAAAAATATATCTAATTATATATAGAAGCAGTATGTGTATCAGATAAACAATATCCTGCTATTAATTTAGGTTTAATTGAGTCAGATGTTGGAAATACTGTTATACCGGGATCTACGTAATTTCCGTAAAAATTTCAGTCACCATGAGAGAGTACAGTTTCTCATACAGAATATTCATTTATTGGCCACAAAAGCTGGTGAGACTGTCAGACAGAAATTTCACGTGATATCGCAACATTTCTTATTAACCTACTGAACATTGTACATGGGCCCTCGATTACTGTCAGACACGCATGAATGCGGGGATTTAATTATGAGAGCTCGAGCAAACAAGCTCGGTCAAACCGAGTCTGCATGGATATATGCTAACAGACGGTTATCGTTTTTAATTAATGACGTTTATGAATATTGATGTTCATATGGCACAACAACGGAATATTGATTCACGTTCGCGCACCGGCTTGAGAATTTTTCTATATCCAACAATGTAACATAGAAAATATATGATTAGCCATTATTAATTAGAGAGAACCGGAGCGTACGATTGTACAAGAATAGATTTGTATATTAAACGAATCATATGCATATTGAATATGCGTGAGCAGTTTAATTCTTTAGCTACAAATGAATATATATAGGGTAGTCCACGAAACTGGGCTCTAGCACTTATTCTGTTAAAAATAGAAAAAAAATGGTAAAGAAAAAAGTTAAATGGCATAACATGAAAAATTTTTCTCATTAACTCATTTTTTTTGTAAGTGCAAGAATGCACCAGAAAAGTGCAATTGCACTTTTTTTTAAACGGAAATATGTATCTTTTTTGTATAAATAAGTTCCTCTAAATAAAGGACGCATAAAGCAGTATCAATTAATCACAGTTTATAGTAATTATAAAAATAAAGTATATATCTTTAAAGTTTATGGACGCAAATATACTTTATATTTATTAAGAACTGTGGACAAATGATATTGCTTTACATGTCCTCAAGTGTTTATACTTAAAATCCGTAATCACAATGAAACGTTTAAACATCACCTTAAATAAAGCATATTCTTCACTCAAAAATGTCAAATATCTCGTAAGATATTAACTTTTGAACAACTTGAACAACTTGAACATCTTACTCTAATACTTTTATGACGTTGTATTATTTTACACCGATTAATATAGAATAATAACAATTTAGAATTAATATAGAATAATAATTGTAAATACGCGTTTTGTTTTTTATCTTCTTAATAATTTTTAAACATCTGGATTTACATCGACAAGTGATGCTACAAATTTACATACGCGATAGAAACATATGAAAAGTTCGAAAAAAAAATATTAAAAAAATAAAAAGTAAAAAAGAAAAAAGTATGACACGAAATAAAAAGAGGCCCTTAAATAGTATTCATGGGGGTGTCGTGAAGTGGGCGTCATAAAGAAAGTCGAAAAACGAGTTGCTTGGCATCACCATCTCTCGTCGAACAACGATCTTTTTACTGCGGATAGTCTATAAGCATGCAGTCGGTCAGAGGTTTCGTCGTATTTTTGTCCGCCAGTGGAACGTCCAGTTGAAATTGTTAATCGGCAGAAAGGTACGATATGACATTCCAATCATCATTTAACTAAAAGACCTAAAAGACCATATTGAAAAAAATGCTAAAAAAGCACGGCTAATAATATTACACGATGTCATATATGATAAACACACACTCTGTTGTACAGTAATATTATATATACATTATGCTACATGTTTTTAAATATCTAAAAATCAAATCAAAATGTTATAATAATAACGTCTATAAAAATATGCCAGCAAATATACTTCAGCATTGATATGAAAGTACTAAAAACTAATAATCGCACATCAGAAGAAATTATCATATAAGACACATTTGACAAGCGTTAACATAGACATCCATCTGCTTGCTCATAAAGCCGAATGGAACATTTCGCCGATGTTATTTATTTCGCAGAAGTGTGTGGAAATCGCGCGATTCACACTGAAAAGGCGACGGCGAATATAAATGTCAATAATGGAAAAAAGAAATAGAAGAAAGGATTGCGAGCCGCCTTGAAGATCGTTAGGCATACACTTCTAATTGGCGCTAAATAATGCTTTTTTCCCTCCTTCGAAATCTGCCAATCCTGCCGTCTACGCGAGCTTCCTCGAACAGACCTATTACTGTACGACAATATTCGCGTTGGCAATCAGCACATCGGTGCGAGAGGACAACGGTTATGTTCGCGGATGCTTCATTATGCACAGCAACGGCCATGACTACGAGGACGACGAAGACGACGAAGACGACGGAGACGATGTCCCGTCGTCGCTGCTCTCAACTTAGTACTAACGAGGAGACTACTCTTTGACGAAGGTACTAACGTCCGCAAGACATGTTCCAGACACTGACCAATGCCACCACAAAGTTACTATCGAGTGACAATCGGGTGAATAACAATGTTTGAGAATTTATTTATAGAACAAAGACCAATAGACCGACAGTATTTGCATTAATAAATTTAGCAATATTTACATTATGTTGTTATCTACGTAATAATAAGCATAATCTTTTACATTTATAAATTGTAATTTCATTGGAAAGTGTTAAAGAAACATTTGATTTAACTTTGTAAATTGAAAAAATGCCTTTGAAATCCTTCAATTTGTATTTTTAATGAAATTTTTTTTATAAACAATCTAATTTTAAAAATTAATCTTTTTAAATTATTCTTTAACAGCGTCTGTATTAAATTTCTTAAAATAATTTCTTTACGTTATTTCATATTTCTTACAAGCTTTATATTTTATTAATCAATACGAGACACTATATGTATATTCCAAAGTTAAAAAAAATCAGCATTGGTCTTTTCTGAATCTACGAATAAAAAACCAAGATTAACGAGTTAATTATCCGTGATACCGTTTACCGTAAAACCAACACAGGATGCTCGGGAATTGAAACAAAATAGGAAGCATACCACCGTACTAGCCGACCAGCGGTTTGTCAGTTTATTGGGCACTTGTTGACTCTTGTTACAAGACTCTTGTTTTCCGTTCAGCGGAAATAGTTGCGGAACGCCTTGTCTTCTCTCATGAGAACGAGTGAAACCGTCTCGGGTAAAGTATTCGCAAATAACACGTTCCGAAGGGTTGCAAAGGTTCTGCAAACATTTCAGGCACCGTTCCTTTTATCCTGCACACTATAGACCCGCGGATTAAACAATTCGGGCTTGAAAAATTGTTTAATCCTTAGCCTCCGTACGTGAGCCTTCACTGGGAATTGAGCTTTCTTATCGAGAAAGGGTTTTTAAAATTTTATGTACTAAAAAACACTCAATCTTATTCAATATATGATAGAAATGTCAAATTATTATGACTATGATGCCAATTATTACATGTAAAATACATAACAAATATAAAATCAAAGTGCAGCGAAATCGGCATCACATATTCGACATGAATGAGCATGTCGGAAATGGGTACCTTAATCGATACCTTGATGAATATTCAACGAGCAGCGCAATGTAAATATTCAAGAAGCTCTTCGCGTGACATCGTGTGACTCGCATCAAATATGATACAAATATCATTGTTTGCGGTAATGAATGACGAGAGCATTAATTCCACGGCATCTTGCCATTTTAAAAGCGGCTCATTAAAATGTCAACGACGTTTATCCATTCGAAATCAACGTCATCACACATCGATGACAAGACGGTAGCGATGATGGGGCCAGCCGACGATAATTATTAGAATAGCATTCGTTACGCGAAGGAGGCGGAAAAAGAGAGACGGGTATGAGAGGTGAATGCCGGACCCCACTGCTGACGGTGAACCGCCGGCCGGCGAGACAAGTGGTGGAAATGAATATTGTGCGCGGGCGAGGCGCACGGAGAAAGAACGTGGCAAAGAGAAAGAACGGCGGTCGGTCCGCCGCTTTTGAATCTATGCGGATGTCGGGAGAGAGCGAGAGACACTAGGTGGGACGAGGAGCGAGATACCAGAAGGCGGGAAGGGGCAGAAGAGACAGAGAAAGGGAAGCGCGCAAGAGCGAAAGAGAGGTAAACGACGCGACGGTGCGGATCCACGATGTGACAGAAAGAGCTACTCCCGGATGAGCGACGAGGACAAATGCATCGGCTAGCGTCCCGGTGCGAGAGAGAGAAGTAGACAACGGAGGGGACCGATTACCAATGTAGGGGGACGTGACGGGGACTGTACCCCCAACGCATGCGCAGCAGGCGTGGGAACGCGCGTTCATGCCCAGACAATTCTTTGCCTTCTCTTTCGCACTCTTGCTTCTGCTATTTCTATCTTACTCGCTCTACGACTCGCCCGCTCCCTTGCTCGATCCTTCCTCTTTCCACCCTCTGTCTTTCACTCGCTCTCAAACCATACACTCTCTCTTTCTCTCTCTTTCTTTCTCTCTCTCTCTCTTTTTCTCTATCGCTGCGGGGACGCACCGGCAAGGATCACCGATCACGGCCGAGCGCGCACGATCCAAGGCCCCGCGGGCGCGTTGTTATTCGTTCAGGGGTGCTCAGTATCTGGGTGATCGCCAATGCAAATAAAGATAATACTTGACGTACGATAATATCGTATAATTACACGGCATACCGAATATAATTGCGCCAGCTTTTCTAGCGCCTCAATTATATCGGCGGCTGTTGCCAGTATGACTCGCGTACCGGCAGTCAATGGTAAAATGCTGACAATGCACGATACGTTCCTGCTAAAAATAACCTTTTATCTATGTACTAATGAGAGAACATATAATTTAATATAGACACAGTTTTCTTATTTCAACGTGACGCATTTGATTTATATAGTGATGCAGTTTCACATAAAATTTCTAAAATAATTGCGGAAAAACAAAATGTTACAAATCAGATAAAATAGTACAATGCTTTAAATTAAATTTAAATAATCATACATAGAAAGTTGTACAATTCTTGTATAATAATAGTAAACAATTGTCTAATTAAATTTTCGTTATCTTTTAGATATTGAAAATGTAACAATTATTTTTAACATTACACTTTACATCTTTTTTAGACATTTTATGTGTACATTCGCAACTAGATCTATGCAAATGAGGCTCACGTAATCACGCGCTCACGTATGCAGACTGAATCTTTCGAAAATAGCAAACAATTTACAAGTACATTGTTCGCGAGAAATTCTGTAGTCGATCGACATGCGCGATAGATCGTATGGCGTATCCCTATATTTGTATCTTTGTTGCGTACGAGTAAATCGTACAACGCGTGCTGCGATGACCGGCGACACGCGCACGCAACGCATACACAGATACGCACGTGGTACGAGCTATGTCCGCCAATGCATGCTAATGCATAACGGCGCGCGCTCGGCAGGGTGCTCGGGGTGAATAAAAAGGACACGTATTTTGACAGAGCGTTATAACCTTCGTCATTCGCCGTCGATTCCTTCTCTTTGGATCTTGTGCGATCGAGACTTGTAGAACAAAGAATATTGCCCTTTGCCCTTTCGACCATCCCTCCTCCGAAGTTCATGGTTAGGCAAATAATATCGACAAAGTAGCGCATCTCGACGCTACATCGTGTGCTTGCAAATTTAAATTAGTAGATTATTTAGGTGTCAAACTCAATTGAATTAAGAGGAGGGGGGAGGGGGACTTATTATAATTTTCCACGAAATTGTAGAATGCCACATATTATCCATATGCGTTAGAGTGCAGCGTAAGAAGCTGCGGAATGCGTAAAACTTAATAAAAAAAGCAGATTACTAAAATAGCATATTCGTGAACCATACAAAATAGATTGTTCTCCTGATTAGTCTGCGATTTGCTATTATGCTGTACCTCAATAAAGCATCCAGGGGAGAACGGATTAACTTTTTATCGCTCCGATATAAGAGTAATCACTCTGAGAGTTCCGCGGTGACTCTTTCATACATTCCTCAGCCGGCGAAAAAGTCGATGAGGAATGACGTTACTGTGTCCGTAATCTACGTAAATCGCACCGACGCGGCCAGACCAATAACTTCTCAGCAAGCGAACGTAAAGCATCTCTTTCTCTCTCTTTCTCTCTCTTTCTCTCTTTCTTTTGGCGCTGGTAGAACAGATGGCAATGATTACTACTAATGACAGCCATCAATTTACGGCGCATTCGTGCGGCCAGGAGTACCGTATGTGCGTGTATCTTTGTGTATATGCGGCTGCGAGGAACCAGCTTGGTGACATTAAATACCGACAAAAACGACGTGCAAAACGCAGTTTCTCAAGAAAATACTCGAAAAATATTTGGAAGAATTGACAGAATTGGAGCGTAACTGCTTTGTCTCTTGTTCTCGCCTGTAAAAGGAAGGTATGTTTATAAATGCATCTTGTCATTGCAATTACAGATTGTATGTTCATTTGTGAACGCATTTCCGCTCGATGCATAAAAGAAAATATATAATAATATCTTGAAGTTAAAATAATTGATATTATTTAAATATAATTGTAAATGCAATTTAGTTAAAAACACAATGCTACGATCAAATCAAAATTGTTATTATGTTATATATTGAAGCTCTATCTTGTTCTAAAAATTATGGTTTTGATATTCCATCATTTGAATTGTATATCCCACATTTATATAATATAAGCAATTATACGAAAACTTAACTCTCGGCGAGCCTAGATTCACTAGCACGGAATATATGTCGGCAATCATATATCATAATCATATATCGCAAACAGTGCCGGCAATTTATATATGGAGTATGTGAAGAACTCCACACTCGGATTAATCCGAGGAATTTCCACACTCGGAATTTGACCAATTTGTTCCAAAATTATGTATATATCTTCAAAACAAGCTTGTATTTTGTTTTCACGTTTCTCAATAAATTAAAGGCTCCATTTTGTAAAAATTTATTACGGTTTTTCTACCCCCCTCCCCCCTCACGCCTAACCGATAACAGAACTCCACAATCGGAATTCTGTTAAGTTGCCGGCCCTGATCGCGAATATCAATAATAGGTGCGTGGATATAAGAATCGAGCAATCATCCTTTTTTGCAACCATTCGGGATTTAGAATACACTTATAACAGGATCGCCAGCGATATATGTATGAGCACAGTACGGTCACAATCCTGCGAGACGAAGGGTTGCATGCATATCGCTATCCATCATCATACATATGTTGTTCCCTTCAATCAACCCTTGAAGGACAAAGTAAAAAATTTCGTGGCTTAACGATCGCAGCTGCGCCCAACTGGAAACTCGTTTCTTCCGCTTTTAGTTTCAGAAGACTTATTTATTAAGACTTTCGTGTATGAATCAAGATTTGTTCTTACTTAGAATATCAAATATTAGTATATCAATTGTGATGATAAGAATCTCAAGATATTAGAGTAAATGTTTGTAAAAATATTGTTGCCGTTATCGATAAATTTTATCAAAAGATAATTTATTTTACAAGAATATGATAACTGTGCGCAAATATGGGTAACTGCGGAAATGGAAAAATAATATTGTTTTTCGGTGGCAACCCATTCGACGAAAGAGAGATAGATGTTCGGCATAGATTCAACAACTATGCGGGAGCCACGTGTTCCGCCACGTGGCCTGTCCACACTTGATGCTTTAGCGTACACGCGTGAGCGCGCCCGAAGAGATGTTGCACAATGTATTTAAGGAAATCTGTGTGTTAGATTCTACCGCGAAGGTTCACGCGTGTGAGTGTAACATAAATGCATTAATACACGCGTGTGTCGGCTGTATACGTGCCAAAGGTTTGCTATTGTGCAAAATCCTTTATTCTTTCGAGCGCGCGGGGTACTTTTAACTAATCATATTGTCAAGTGGCGTTGTTCACAATTGTTATCATACTGAATTATACTTATTTTACAAAGTTCCGAATGCAGATCATAAAGTCTGCAATAATTATATAAAAAACAATAGTTTAAAGCTATTTTTTAAATTTGTGTTGATCTCGAATATAAATCAATCAATTAATAGATATACGCGCGCAAACATATTAATATTTTTAATTTAATATAAATAAATATTTTTTTAGAAAATTTTTTTCTCACAATTTTGATTTGTACTTTAATCATTAATTACTTATTATAATAACATAAAAATCAATGAAAAAGACAATTATTAGTTAAAAAAATGATCAATTTTCTACTTGCAAATCTCAATTGAAATTTGCATCGAATGTGGTGCTTCGCGTGAAATAAACGGGACTCAGCTGATTCATTTAGCGCGCCAAGAAAGGCCAATGACCTTTCGCATATCGACGATAATTTTTCAGTATCAACGCATTCAGAAAATTTACTTTTAATGCGTTTCTGAGTTTTTTAAGCTCAGTCAGTTGATTAAAAATCATTTATATAAAACATTATTTTTCTCCGCGATTACGGATTATCTGATGCATAAGTAGAAGCCAAAAGAACACGGAGTTTCGGAGCTAATAACGTAAATTTTTATTGTCTTTTTTATTCTCGAACTTGGGCGTAATGTTATTAAATCGAACCCCAAAGTACCCGGACAGCGGTGGTGCATGGACTATAAAACTGTTACGTTCGCAGTACATCAAAATACTTTAATTGTAAGACCGAGATTGTTTATTATTTGCAATTTCCTATTCAGCAAAAAAAAAACTCATAACAAAAAAATTGCAATAAAAAAGTTAAATGTTTCTTAAATGTTTAACAATTATTTTTATCATGTATGAGTGCATGATAATGAATAGATAGAACGGTTCTCCCGTAATAGCATTATATTGCGCATTCGCGTAAATTGCAACCGCGTTAATATTGCGCGGAAGCGAGATCAAACACCGCAAGGAGGATCGGATGAAACAAGAGTACAAAATGTAACTGGGAGCGTAGAGCGAAATCTGTCCGGGGTCTGAACGCGAAGGTCGTCGGGGCATAACGGTATTAATCCGAGGGTTGCAATTAATTTTGATACCGCGAACGTTGCAGTAATGCGGCACGTCGCTGTGCCGCGCGCGGCTCTGTAGCTTAGATTACGCGAAATAAGATAGTCGCGATGCACACAAACACCACGCATCTATAACAAGTCCGAGAAATATTGCGGCATACGACCTCTTTCAAACTCGTGCACGCCGACGTAATTATTTGCGTTATCATACGTATATGTATGCGTACACTCTTGCTAACATCACTTTGCGAATTGTATAAGATGTCTCAAAAAATTCCAAACTTTATCTTCATAAGAAATTTTTCAGATTAAAATCCACATATTCGGAATTAAGTTTAATTGAATTAAAATACACAAATAGTTTTCAAGCTGCAAGCAATTAAAAATGACAATGGTCACCGCAATGATGTTATGAAGCAGTCGTAACTCCGAGAGATATATTGTTTAAATTACGATGAACAAATCATAAATTATACAATGACTGCAAAAAGCAGCATCATGTTTAGATGAAAACAGTAACTAAATATTATAATAATGTAAAATGATGATTATGTATGTATATTAATTTTAATAAAAATAATTACACATAATTAGACGCGTAAATAACACACATAATAAATACAAATAATAAAATATTTTTTAAAACAAAAAAAATTTATGAAGTGCCGTAAATTCAAAATTAGCAGGTAAACCAGTAATTCTTTTATGTCTATACATGTAATATGTAAAATTAATAAGAGTGCGTGAAAGAGTTTCTCGTTATTTTCTTCAGAAAGATAATTTTCGAAAAAGTGAAGAAAAATCGATAATCGCAAGCGAAAGAAAAAAACGTTCTACGAATTTCTGTTTGGAGAACTTAGTAGAGCATACTGAAAAAGAATCAATATCGTGATCAGATAATAATAAATATTCTCAGGTCTTTACGCCAATCTGTCTGTAGAAAGCCAAGCTATGTGTAATGTGAAGGGAACCAGCATCAAACGTAAAGGTACCGCGGAGGCGTCGAGAGCTGACTGATACAAAAGTGAAATACGAGGACCAGAAGAGAGATAAAGGTAATTTAGATGCGTCGCCGGGTCACGACTGCCGACTATTACCGCTATTACCGGATCCCGACCCAACTCGTTCCATCCCATTCCGTACCATCCCACGCCATTCTGTTGGTATTACATTCCGTCGATGCGAGCCTAAGCGTCATTTCGCGCGCAATCGAATCGTGGCAGCGGATGCAATTGGAGACACATCGATTTCCATCCGAAGGAAACGTTCGACTAAGCCTTGTTCGGACAATAATACAACGAACATAGACGAAATCTCAGCGACGTGAACTTGCAGAAACTTACAGCTTCGCACGATGTAGAGAACCGAAGATGTCATTATTGCAAACATGCGCGCGTTTTTGTCGAAGCGTATAAAACTCGATTCGCCAAGCGGCCAGTCTGTAATCTTTCACGCGACGTGCCAGCGTCATGCTTGTCGTGAAGCGTAGTACTATAGACATGGGAGGGGATCTATATAGTCTATCAGTTACTAATTTCACCTACGAATCCTTTAATAAATTTGATGCTTATATAAATTTTAATGATCCTGGAAAGTTGACAGACTATATTATGAGATGCATTATTAAATCTCAAATACAAATAAAAAATGTTGTGATGTTGTTATTGTACGCACAAATGTTTTAGTACCCAGACTGGCACTCGTTAACGGTCTTTTGAGATTTCGCTTACAGGAATAGCTTCCCCGTATCGTACTACTAAAATATTGCCCATCAGGAAATCATGCGCGTCGTGTTCATTATTCCGTATTTCGAGCGGACGATCGACAGAGGAAAACGGCACGATAATTTTCCAATTACCCATGACGATCGCGAGCCCTTCGGCACTCACGTAGTATCGCTCACGTCGATCCGACGCGTTTCTCACCGGCGTGAGAGTGCAACAGTGAAGAGCAATGAGTCAGGATGTCGCGAGGAGAACATATAATGTGATAATATGAAGATATAATCGAGAGCATCTATTGAGATAAATTGATAAACTGTACAGCGTGACAAAGATGCAACGGAAAACGTACTTGTATTCCTCTTATAAATAATATAAGTTTTTAAAATAGTATCGAAAAAAGTTTAATAAAGAAATACTGTGATCTCATAAAGATTTTTCATATATTATTATTATATTACGAGCAAAAATATAAATTATTTCATAAAATTTTGAGTATAAGTAATCATAAAATATTTAAAATTTTAATATACCCCTACATATGTTTTTACAAAGCTCTCGTGTGTATAATATTTAAATAATTATTTATTTACAATAAATCAAATAAGTAAAACAATTTTTTTCGATTAACATATCAAATTGAAAACAAAGTATTTTACTAACAACAAGTCACTGTATTTTACGAATATATTTACGAATAGTCAATATGGATCAAGGAACAGAAGCACAAGGTAGCTTATCGGAGTTCTCGAGCAAAAGCGTGCGCGCGAGTAAATAGTTCCACGTGCGTGCATGGCACGCAGTCGAAAAAGTTGCGTGGCAAGAAGTTGACGTCGAGATGCGCTCGCGCAAGGATTCTTACTACCGGCGAACGTTTTACGACCATCCGCGCCGCGCTAAAGCTACACTACCATACTGACCATTCTGAGAATGGAATTATCGCAGATAGAAGTCATCGTCGTTCGACAATTTCTAGTTTACGCCGTTAAGCGAGACAAGCGATTTTATTTTCAACGTACGCATCGATTGCATTGAGTAGGCAATATGATTGAATGGTAATTTACTACGTAGTTGTATAAGAAAAGAAAAATTACATTATACATATAAACAAGTGAAAGTTATCCAATACAAAAATAGTATAATTTCTTAAAACTTTGTCAATAGTTAAAATTTTTATAAAATAATCCTTTATGTCAATTTGGTAAAAATAATACAAAACGTATCTCGAGTCATAGAAAGATAGAATATTAAAAAAAAAAAGTTTTTTCGAGCAACGCAAACTTTTTCGGACGTCGCGTGATTTTGCATCGTGAAAATTGCGACTTCCAGTATTCCGCGCGCTCTTCCTCCCTACATTCTCTTCTTCGTTCTTTCTCCTCTTTTCTATGGTTTCTCATCCTTTTCGCGTGGGAGGCGGCGAAACGTCCGGTTCTCTCGCCTCCTTCTTGTCTTTTCCTCTCGCCCTCGTACCCTCTTCAGACCCCCCGAGTATCCTTCTCTTTATCCTCCTCTACTTGAACTGGTCGTCGATCGCCAACTCGGCGTGTAAAGGTGCGTTTGTACTATGCGAGCACCGACGAATGAATCGATTCGTTGTAATACAAACAACGATTGAAAGAGAGCGTGAATCTCATCCGTGAGTGAAATCGTGTACTTAAGTATATATGAACCTTTTTAACGTATACAACACAATAAATACAACATATGTGAAATAATGTTTTCCAATTTGTACAATTTTAATTCTAATTTTTCTACAATATGTGATTATAATATTTTATTATAACAAAATATTTATATAAACTCTTTAGATCAAAAACTATTGTTGATATAATATTCAAATAATTTTTGGCAATTGACCAGAACAATGCATAAAAATAAATCAAGATGAAAAAATTCGTTTCCAATATAAAAGGTTTTTTTTCATAAGTTGGTGTTCACGTAGTACAAACGCACTGTGAAGAACCCGATCGCTTATAGTCAAGCGGGTCGTTTCGCGCGTAATCACACGACACGCATGCCGAACGATATGTACAAGCCGGCGACGGGGACAGAAACGCCGTCTCGTAATTACAATAATACGCGTGATAGAGTATGGCAGCGTGCTACTCACTTGCAATGCGACTCGCCGCGCGGTGACGACACGCAGACTCCGCCATTCTTGCAAGGGCTCGGCGAACATGACATGAAACCTGCAACAACAAATCTTGGTTATTTTACACATAATATATACATAAAATATATATAATAAAAAATATAATAACGATTCAAGAGATGTGCCTTTGATAACTATTCTAAAATAATTAGAAATTTTGAAGATCATCCAGAATGTACTTGATACAATAAATCTCGCCAAAACATTTCAACTGTTCGATAATAATGAATGTGAAAGCTTGCTTATCGAAATTTCGCCGCAAATAGAGTGCATCTTTGGGAACACGAAGAAAGAGAATACAAAGAGTTACGAAGGGAACCGTTGACACGCCGTGCAAATTGAACTTTCATGTAGAAATCAGCGAAGAAGACTGTGATAAAGGAGGGAGAAAGCGAAGACAGAATGAACGGAAAGAGGAGAACACGGAATTAAACTTCTATTCCGGGATTACCTTTAAGGAAAAGCGAATATCGATGATTCTTTTGGAGTAAACATTACCAAGAATCAAGGAAAAAACCATTCGCGCCGCATATATGCTGCTTAACTGATACCGGAAATTGTTGTTACAACTTAAATCATTTCACACGCGACGTCACACATTTGATAATAGGTTTTAATTTCGCAGTATATCAGAAAATCCAAAAATCCAAAAATGGCACCACCCCATGTTTATTAGATTGATTCGATGTGTTTTCATCGATAATTCACGCATAAATTTGTTCTTGTTGCGATGCATACGTTTTATTTAAGAATCGATATGCAATAAAAGCGTTTTATTGCAATGTAAAAAATTCACAAACATGAAATTTTGATCTTTTCCTTAAAATTGGATATCAACGCGTCGATGTCGCTTTCGTGCGTCGCGCATTAGGAACATTAAAAAGAGAGGCTAAATTACTTGCGTGGAAAGCGCGCATTTAAGAGCTCGATTAATGTAACTAACGTGGCGCATAAAGCACGCCAACTATGAACAACTAATGTACGCACGCCAAGCGCCGGTATAATAACAACGCAGCAAATAACCGCTTAGCGTAGACAAGCAGTGTGAGTCTCGGAGAGAGTGCAAGCCTCGTATATTTATGTTTTATTAGAGTACATCGCACCGGAGGGTTTTACAGGACCCGCGTTGTCTACGTGACCCTTCTGATCGCGCCATCGTACAAGGGGCTCAATTTACTGCAAAATTTCTCCTTCGTATAAATTTACAAATTTTTCAAGTTACACCTAGTAGCGCTTGTATTAAATTTATTTTTCATTAAACTATCATATCTCTACAATCTCTGTAGCACTATCTTTTGATTTTAATTTGCTCAGCATAAGATGTAATGCAAGTGTCACATCCTATATTTTCCACTATATAAATGTCCATGTAATTCAATATCTGTCTCCATTTAATTAATATTAAGTTCGCAAGGAAGAATTATCAGCGAAACAGCCTGTAACATGACGGACACGAGGTTTCATGAAGTAGCGTGAAACGCAGAAAGTCGTCTTAACGTCTTAACGTCTTAACATTTCAAAATGTCAGTAATGGCACACATTATTCGGTCGTCATCTCGCTTTCACACGTGATTGTAAACGAGCAATTCCGACACGCGCGACCAGAATTGATAAGTTTCATACGATTAACGCGAAATTTGCATAGTTTCGTAATAAATTGAATAGTTTTACAGTAATTCTGAAACTGATATGTCATATATTCTGCTCTCATTATATGTACGTACACTTAAGAAATAATCCTACACTTGAAATGGCTCGGATGAAGTAGAATAATAAATATGTATCACTTATATAAATCTCGTTATACAAATTGCATTACTTAAATTAGATTCCCATCAGAAAATACTTTATTGGGCAATATAAGATAATAAAGAAATTAAATAAAGGAATTTGTATGAAGTAATATGATTCTGATTTACATAATGAGGTATCGACGACACTTAAAATTGAGCAAGTTGAAAGAACGCTACAAATCTTTGAAATTCTGCTTATGATTTAACAGTACGTATGCTCGTCGTAAATTATAAATGGTACCGCCGAGACGATTCAATCTGTTTAGCGGGACCCGACATACAACGAAACGGCTCGAGCGACGCGCGCAATGAAGTCGACCAGCTGTCAGTGTCGCCGCGACGACAACGGGAGCAAAGGCGAGCATCGTGACGCCTGCGACCAAGACGGATGAGATCAGTTAAACCAAACTGCCTTCGTGACAAATCCTCCGTTTCCTCTGTAGCTTCACGGCTCTGTTCCTCGCTCTTGTCGTCGACGCGTGTATGCATCGCTCTTGTCGACTCGCTCGTTCGTAATTCGCTACGTGGGACGACCAAAACCATCTCTCTCTCTTTCGGTGTGATTCGTCAGGATTTCCGCCCGCCGACACGCGCGATTAACTGTCGCAGTAGTGTTAATCGAGAGAAGCGTTCGCGTTTGACCGGAGAAATTGAAACAGGACTATTGCGTCACCCGTTATTACGATCATAATAGATTCCTCGCACTTGGCCATTTCTCGTTACCGTTATTGACCGAAATGGAAGATGTATTAACCTTGAATGCTTTTTATGTCAAGGTTGCTTATGAAGAAAGCCAATGAACGCCAAGTTCACGATTGTGTTATTGTGACAAATTATACCAATACTATTAGTGATAATAACATTTATTTCGAAATAACAAAAATTTTTAACAATCACGCTAATGTATACATATATATTTTTCAAAAATGTTTATTTTAAAGATTATAAAAATATGTAATTCATATTATTGTTGCAATGTGTGTATCATGCGTATTCGGTTTGATCCTTTTAATTTAATGTTTTTCTGCTCGGTACAAAATTAGAAACGAGAGAATGAGGGGAAAGGGGAAAAGAGAATGCGAGCAAATGACGACTTATTAAAGAAAGATTGTTGCATAAAGGGAATACTTAATTATGGCGGTTGCGTAATCATCATGGTATTTTCACTTTCAACCTCCGGCATACAGCTGTAGCATCATGTGTGCTCGCACAATAATCTGCATTATTCCAAGAAAAAATGAGTTTAATTGTTTCAATTCCAGAGTAAATTGCCACCGCGGTAGAAAGCCACTGTTGAATTACGCCTTCCTTCCTGCTCTCGTCCGTAAAATTAATTCGCGCCAGCGCTAATAATGGAACCTCCGTGCAATTTGTCGCAAATGTGGTAGACTAGTTGCGTCATTTGATATATACATGAAGATTTTATTTGCTTCAATAAATAATTACTTCCCCTGAAATTTATTTCTATATTACTAAAGGTTTATCTCTGCGATGCAATCCCTCTCTAGATAATGTTATTGATATAATCAGACCGTATTAGACTAATAACCTTCCTCAACTTCTTCATTCTTTTGATATAAATTTTAACATTTTACTGCTAACAATAATTAAATTAAAATTAATTTTTATATATCAAAACATTTTGCACTGCATTCCAATTTTAGTTAAATTCACATATCAACCACATTTTTTTCTTTTTATATCGCAATAACCATTGTAATCTACGATATCTCAAGAATCCGTGACACGCTTCGCGAGAGGGAATAATGCGAAAAATAATATGAGTGCGATATAGGACGGACTGTTGCAGGGTCGCGCGATAAAGCGCGATAATGAACAGCGTGGCACAACCCGAGATTGGAATCGATTGCACATACGCGTGCCATCACGTCTGTCGCTGGAATTGCGTGTAGTTATCTCTTCGCAGTGTTGTGGAACTGTGTGGCAGGATGCGACGTTTTGTATCGCGATGCGCAATGCGCTCGGTATCGAATGTGCAAAACTGTGCATCGTCTGCTTATGTAAAACTCGATATTCCAGTCGTATAGAGACGTGTACGTAAATGTTATGTATTTACGAGGCACTGCCACCGTAGCAGTGATGCACAATCCGTGACAACCTTTTTCTCTCGCGCGTATTTCCCGTGGAAGAACGGTCGCCGATTCATTGACCGTGGTTCCCGCATGCAAATCAGATATCATAAATCCGGCAGAGGATAAGATTATACTTTTGCTGACACCAACACAGAAAGCAGAGAGGGGGAAGAGAAATTTATCGGTTATGTTGCAATTTATCATTTTTCAAAAACAATGCAAGAAAGCGGTTAAAATTATACTATTAACGTAAACAAGTTATTTGATAATGGATGTGCACTTTATTTTCACTAAAAACAAATTTTTTTTCTGAAAAAAAAAAACCAATAAATGCATTACAACGCATCGCAGGAAAACACCGATAATTCATCGATAGTTCATTCGACAAACGTAAATTAATAATTATGGATAAAAAATATTTTGTTTTTAAATAATGCTGATGTGATAGTTTGCAATTTTATCATGAATTAATCTCGTTTTACGTTTTGTTTATTCGATTTTGAAATATTCGTATTGAAATCCCATTGCTAGTGCAAAGATCTTCAAAGTACTCCACTAAGCAGCATATAATTGAAAGCCGCCATCCAATCTCATATGGTACTCTCTGCACGAGGCAGCGACGGTGTCAATGCCATGGAGATAGCATAGCACAGAAGACTAGGCTCTCTCTCTCTCTCCCGAGATGCATTAAAGCGATTGTCTCTTTCTTGCCCTTTACGCGTGCCTGCTTCATCTTAAGAGAACAGACTTCGGGTCGAAGAGGTATGTACTCTTAATCAGCGTGGGCGTCGATTTCTCGCCCGCCGCGCGATGACTTTGCTCGATCAGCCCACGCGTAGATCAAAATCGATGCAAGGCACATTGCCATATCTTTTTCGCAATCCCGCACGAATGCATGGGGGCTTAGGAACCAATATCGTTTGCACTATGTATCTTTAACCTTTAAGGAATCCTCGTCACTTTTAATATTCTTCAGATATCTTCTCGATAAACCATTCCAGTGAGAGAAAGAAAAATAATTAAAACGGAAATTTTGAATCGCAGGGTGCAATTTTTGAAAGTCAAAGTTCGATTTATATGGAAGAGTTGGCTTGGGTAATTGGTCTTGTTGAAAAGTCCCACAAACTGCGTTTGTACATTTGTGATGCATATTACAGCGCGTGTGCCATACGATACGCGAATGGAGATGGGTAGCGCGAGTCACGACCAGCGCGGATTACGTAATCTGCCACGTGTGTCTAACCCTTATGCGCTGTATCAGCATCAGAATATCAACGCGATATACAACTCTCCTCCACCAGCCTCCACGTAACATTATATGCTATATGCAACGGATCTCGTACGTTTTCACTTCTTCAACTGAGCTCAATTCATCTTCCACAAAGTGGAAGGTCCACTTTTGCTATTCATGACCCAACATTTCAGAAGGTCGTTGCACCTTCGTTTGAGGTGTTCGGAGTCGGGGATTATGCGCGTTTCATTCGAATATCGCGCTATCGTTAACTCGTATTTACGACCGCTCGCGCTCGCGTTTAATCTCTCGTTAAATACTTAAAAGCTGCGACACGTTTTCGATATCTTTAACGTCTTCCGTTCCCCTCGTTTACGATCCCTCGCTAAAAATATCAGAAGCATAAAAGTCGGAGTTCCGCTACGAATCTGTAGTTGCAAATTAGATGGATTTCAATCTCTTCTTTCTTATCCGACATTCTGTATTTTCAATTCGAGATTCTCCGCGTGTTTAGGAATATAAAATTTTTAATAGGATTTTTACTCATATCCGGTGAACAATATATTAAACATATAATCGTATCTCAAGGATTATCATCAGTTTAATTACGGAGTGCTATTATCGCGTAATGTGGCAAATAACGAATCAACAGGCTACGACATTTAAAATCTTGAGAACTGAAGTTTCTATACTTTCGTGAATGCAGTTTCTAAATCAGTATCTTTCTTGAGCAGTCTTCGATATATGACACGCATATCACGAGAACTATCACTTTTATTACTATTTCCTGCATATACGTCCTGTTACCACGTAATGCTGTAAACAGCGAGTAAATACAAGCTGATAAAGACTCCTTTCACATATTGACATCGTAGCTGACCTGCCTCGCATTCTCTCTCGAAGAAACACGGCTCGATGCGGAGAGATGGTTTCAACTTTTGCTTCGACAGCGCCTGCCGTCGTATTATGTAGTCTCTATAAGCTCATATCGATGAATGAAACGGTAAAGAAAATCCTTAAAGACTCCGCGACAGGCGAGATTGGCGCGTAAGAGAGTTAATTTGCCGCCATTCACGTACTTTTCATTTCGCAAATGACAATTAATGAAATGACGTGATTGGAAGAGACATTTAATAAACAAGAATATGTTAAAAGAGACGGAACAAGCCTATATGCTAGAATTGTAAAGTTGCCAGTAATTTTTCATCATTGAAAAAATGCAAAATTATCCATATATAATTAAAACCAAACCTATACACATTTATATATTTATAGTTGTTTCTATTTTTTATTTAAATTTATTTTTTGCCACAATATGTATTTTATCGTCACATATGTTAAATAATATTCTTCTGTACGATGATAAGTACTTGTAAAATTCATGGTTTCATACATATCGCACTTACAATATGCGAATAAGACGACCGTTATGCGATGATTTACGGTTTGACACTCGGATTGACACAGTCAACGTACAACTATTGAGCATTTAATCAATAGAATAGCGATAAATCACTAACCCATTATATTGCTAATATTTGAGAAGTTGTCGCGTCATTTATCACAGTGTCCTCAAAGTAATATCTGTTAACAATCTAACGAGTTATCACCTGTGAATTTACAACCGCATTATTGTAATGAAATATAATATTGTATATTCGCGAGAAAAGCTAAGTCCGCGTTAATATTATCTTTTTTTATCATTCTTCCAAATTATCGCTAGTACGATATATCGAGTAATACATAGTTCAAAATAACCAATTGTATGCTCTTAACTTTCTTATTACATGCAGTCGAAAAATTACGCAGTCAACCCGCCAGTTTATGTTCGAAAGGTGAACAAGATATCCTCCCACGTTGGAATTCCACAACCGTGTTAACCCGTCGTAAAAAAGCGGGTCTGCGAGATAAGAGACTCAAAAACACAAAAACTCAATCTCGACAGTTTAGAAGGCGGTGTCATCGAGAAGTGTTAAAATATCGCTTTATATTCAACATGAATAATGTTTTAATCTCTCTTTAATTTTAATTTTAAAAGCAGTTAATCTTATTTTAAACTAAATGAAGAAATGAAAAGAATACGTATCAATATTGATATATCTTTTACATCGCCTTGAAAAATACATAAATTTGAAATGTGAGATAAATCATCTTATACTAGGTATAATTTTTATTTCTGGAATAAAAATTATAATTAGTCCGAGAGTAACATAGATCGCACATTATATGACGCCTTAAAAGTTTTGGGCTGATAATAACGGAAGACACTTTCTATCGGTGACATGGGACACGTCATTAGTACGCGAACAAATCGTTTCTCGGAACTTATCGGTCGTGTCAATCAGTGAGCTGCCGATGGTAGACACGTAAATTTCGTTGGTTGTGTGGGAAGAGAACGCCACGACCCTTTCATCGAAGAAAGGCCTCGTGATCTTGACAGCGCGATCGAAAAGGAAGCAGATGGATGGAGCGACGGAGATGGAAAAGCTGTTTTACACGATACACGCGGCAAGAATAAATCTTGAAATGTTTCAGATGTGCGTTTTCTGCCCTTCGATACTATTGCCTGAAGGGACGTTTCAAATTTACGAAATAATAACGTTCATCATTGTCACATGAACATTGAACGTTAGAACAAAATGTAATCTAACGAAATGTGTCGCGAAAAACTGCGCGACACTAATTCTTTTCTCACGAAAATCTAAACGATCTTCTTGTTATCCTTAAAAAATGTATAAAACTATTTTCGCGCGCGCGCGCGCGCGCGCGCGCGCTATTGTTACTCAGACACGATTGTTATGAATCACGTCTACGCGACTTCGAAATCGTCCGTCGTCATTCTCGGCACGATTCGAGACGGCCGGCTCGCATTAGCGGGCCCATTAATCACAATTACGTGAATTCAGGTCCTGGCACCGCATGCATACGTGCGTGCGTGCGCGTCGCTCAAATACGTTAAAAGCATCCATATATGTGAGTACGCATGCATATGTGTGCAAGCTCGCTTCTTGCGGATGAGGACACGCTCGGCGAAGAGAGAAACGCGCAATTCACCATGATAAAAATAAAAATCCGCCCACTGAACCTGACGACAAACAACCCCCCCTCTTATCGTCGCGCGGGTAGATTATACCTTTCGCGGCCGTTGCGGAATTTCGATCGTGTACAGGAAGCTTCCTGAAAATCATTTGCCTGGATTGTTCGTAGAATTCGCGCGGGTCAACGAAATAATTCTCGTGGACGGCCGCCTGCTGTTCGCCGGGCTCATCTTTTTACCGCATATATACGCATATTGCACAAACGAGACCTTTCGTTGTTTAATGATTTTAGAATAATAAGTTTAATTTGGTTCATAACTCATCGAACAAATATGTAATATAATTTGAAATCTTGATCAAATATTAAAGTGATATTAAATTTTGAAATCCAATTTTGATAGTTGTAGATTATTAATATGAGTTATTAATTTGCATGTAATTCTTTATATTTATATATATAAAATGTCATTAAAATATGAGTAATCTGTATGAAAATATATCGGTGATCAATGACAAGTGATCAGTAGCGTGAATGAAAGTCTTCTGAATGAAGACGTTCAGTCGTTCGACGTTCACTCGTACGCGGCAATATATCGATGTGTATGTAAATGTAAACTCGTGATTGTCGTTACAGGCTCAAACGGCTGTACACGGATCGACGGTGCATTCGTATTTTCTACAACTCGAAAGAACAAATTCCAAATGTTGTATTTTTAACAATAAGAAATAACAATACTTTCTTTTCCATTAATTAATTTAGTCATTATACAAAAATTACTTATTAATGCTATAATCATATTTAAACCTATGCAACTGTATAACAATAAATGAGAAGAGTTTATTTTTAATTTCATTTTTAAGTTATTTTTTTATTTTTATTTTTTTGTAAGTCTATTAGGCTTGATTGATGAGAGGCCAGGTCAACTAAACACGGTAGATTATTTAGAGACATAGGTATCTGTGGAGCTGCTTTTTGAACGCAAGACAGAAATCGCCACAAACGAGCGGAAGAAGAATTACTCGGCGTAATAAACGCGCGCGTGTAATCTACTGTAACGCGCGCGTCATGCGCGGCTTTTGAAATCGCAAATGGCGGTGAGACTTTGCCGACGAGAAAAAGTCGTTCCGCAGTTTTGTGGATCTCGGGCCGCGACTGATAATTTCCTTTCCTTTTAAAACAGCGCGCGATGCACGCTGGAATGCAATGAGATTCGCAATACAGGTTAAAAACATCGACCAAATACAGTGCGCAAATACGTGCAACTTGTCATTATGCAACGCGGCAGGAGAGTTCGGTGATCGCCAGATAATTTCCTGTCTAGCTGCATAGAACCGGCTTTCACGTACTAAAGGATTCGCGCATACGGCAGGAAGTGCTCATTGATTTCACGTCACAGACCTTGTGCCGGTATTTTGAAACAATCTAAACATTTACGTATGAATTGACATATCCGTTACCTTTATAAGTTTTTCCATTATTAATTACATAGGTAATTTTCTTGTAAAACAAACTTTTTTTGTTAAAACAAATACTTTAATTTGTACATTACACCCGCTGGCAATTGATTAAGATTTTGTAAAAGTTTAATAATATATAATATAAATTTTAAATCAATAGTTGAAGTAATCCACAAAGTTATTTATAAAAATTTTTATATCCACATATTTTGTACATAAAATCTTAAAAATATTATCTCGAACCCAAAAATATAAGGTATTGTATATTCTTGTCACATTCCACAACAGACTGTGAAGATTTTTGTTTGAATCAATTCTTTCGTTATTTATCTTTATTGCAGTTTCAACAAAACACGACAGTCCATCTCAATAGTAAGTTCGACCTCTAGGGAACGCGCAAAACGTAGAAAAGGTTCGTATAAGGTGCGGACGAGCGTTGAAGACAAGTGTAGTATTTGCTCGAAAGACTTTTACGGCGCAGCAGCGGCGTACTTCACCATCGTCAGTCAAATTTTTCTTAGGAAGACGCATAAACGGAGAAATTCTCTTCCACTACCTACTGTAATGTTTCTTATTTTATACAAAGCAACAACTTTGCACTTTGATTTCCCACGTTAATTATTATAATATGAATAATAATATGAGTAGTACACTCTGTAAATACTTATTATACATTTATTATTTTATTTTATTTGTAAAAAGATTGTAATTGTTACGCTCACATAAGCCCTTTATATATAAAATTTGAAATCAACAGAAATAACTATTTTATTTTACAACAATTTTTATAGGCATAATTATTTTCATCTTTTTCTATTCATTTAAAAATTTCATAACAGACAAAAATTTTGAAACCAGCAAATGCAGTCTGTTGCAGCTCGCGGCCTCCACGTCCGCCGTGTAAGACATATAATGCATATTGCGTTTCATTGTGTGTCCATGGACGCACTGTGTACATACAACAAACCCGCCATTCCTTCGTCATATACGCCGTGCCGCGGTAGTCCGTAATGTTTACTTTGACGAGCGCAGTCGTAAAGTTCGCGAACGATTATATTTTTTTTTTCCTTCCCCATGCAGCGAAGACTCTCCGAACGATATCTGCTTGTGAGTTTTGAACGTACCAAGCACTGGGTATTGCTATTTTCAAAGAGTATCAATACTGCAAACATAGAGTACAGATCGCCGTAGAGGCCGTCACTACCAAAGCACCACATTGCAAAAAGAATTTGCTTGTGCAATATTCGTCAGTTAAACTTTGTAAAAAATACGCAGATGGGCGGGAACCCAATATTGAGAAATCGAGGCGAATTTTTCAAGCCTTTAGCTATCATTATCATTGGTCTTTCGCAATGATCGTACGGTATTTTGTCGTATGCACTTCTCCGACCGACCGATCTTGTTATTTCTTTGCGATAAATATAAATTTGCTCTCGACTTTCATAAAATACTGCGCGGTCGGTTCAGACTAGTGGACCAATTTTTTCAACGAAGTATTACCCGTCCATTATTTGCATAATTTATTCACTGTATCTCCGATACTGTTTCGTTCTCCAACACTTTCTTTCGCGTGAAATCGCGGCATAATGACATGACAAGCATCAGGGCGTGGTCAATATTAAATTTAATTCTTACTGTCGCTTATTTCTGCACTTTAAATACGTAAAAATAAAGATTTTTTTAAAATCCTTCCAAAGACATTGTCGTATTTTCAAAGAAAATTTATGATATATGGCGTTTTTTACACTCCAATTAATATTTTAATGTTTAACCGTTTTCTGGGCGTAATCCTTTCTTAAAACTACTGCTCAACTTCGTTCTTCTTTTTAATTCGTTCGCGAAAGGGCGATTCTCGACGCCACACTATACGGTTATTCATTGGGACTTGAACCGTTTGTTAAATTATCGCGAAATTCCACTGACAGCCAGCGTGATTGCGATTTATGAAGCCACCTGGAGATATTTTTTATCAGTTCGTTAGCTCCTTCACCTTCTCCCCGGCTTTACTTCTGCGTGCCGAACTCTTTTCTGATCGTGTAATTAAAGGAATTCATATCTTCTTTGATACGGTACTACCTGCTATTTGTCCAACGATAAATATTCGGCAGTAAAATTGAACGGAAACTTTTTGTAATTAAGTAACATTACACGTTATATTGGTGAGATTGAATATAATCATATTACAATATATGATTTTTTATTAATAACTCAAATTGTATATTAAAGCCAATTTGAGAACAAAGTTATTTAACATGAATGTATAGACGTAATAAGCATAGACTACTCACGTCATTCGAAGAGTGTCGAGAATTTAGAAAGAAAAAGGAAGCTTTGAATAGAATTGTTTTCTCTCTCACATATAAAAAAAAAGATGGTAACAGAAGAAGGTACTAGGGGTAAAAAGGTGGAGTAGTAGAGAGTAAATAACATGTGTATAGATGCTCTCTATTACTCTCTACTCACCTCTACCTGACCACTACATGTTACCGCTCCTAGCCGAGTTAAAAAGAGATAGCAACTCTGTTGTAACATTGCGTTCTCTTTCTAAATTTGGACCATCCGTCGTTTAGGCATAAATTCAGGAATGCGCAGTTTATGCTTACTACGTCTATGGAATGTACTGATTGTGAGCATAATCTTAAGCGCCGTGGAAAGGGAAGGGCAGTGGGCGACCGTGTTTTCTTCAGGTATTTCATGGCCGAAAATATTGAGCATCAAATATTTACATCAAAAATGCAAAAATGGGCTATTTTTCTTCTCTTTTTTTCTTCTTTTTTCTTTTTCTTTTTCCTTTTTTTTTTGACTATTTACTCGTTCAATTGAAAAACACTATATAACAAAGAAAATTAAGCACATTATGTTAATTAGAACAAAAAATCTGTGCATATTTTTCGCACATTTATACTATCCACTGAGTAGACTTTTATATGGTGTTTGAATGAAGTTACATACATATACATATACATATTATGAATGTATTATGTATCCCTTTTATAAATTTTGCCCCCTTAGATGAAAAATACTTCCGCGGCGCCTGCATAATTTGTTTCAATGTTATAATTCAATTTTGGTAAAAATATAAAAAAATAGTCAAAAATTTTGTAATTCGTAATTAAGGATTTATTTTATATTGTAACGCAAGTGGCGTTATTTTATATTGTAATCATCTTACATATTCAAGTTATGAAATAAAAAACATATTGATAATGGCGAACATTAAAACAATTTACACGTAAATTGTTCAGATTTTAAATTACTCCATTCATCTCTCTCTCCCCCCCCCCCACTCTCTCTCTCTCTCTCTCTCTATATATATATATATATATATATATATAAACTTGATATATATTGATAACATATATATTGATTAAAATTGATTCTAATTTAAGATAAAAAGAT
Source organism: Linepithema humile (assembly GCF_040581485.1). Classification (NCBI taxonomy): domain Eukaryota; kingdom Metazoa; phylum Arthropoda; class Insecta; order Hymenoptera; family Formicidae; genus Linepithema; species Linepithema humile. The sequence goes on from NC_090132.1 coordinate 14,215,649, forward strand.
ATTTAGCTGATTAAAACGGAATTTCCTTTACCACGTACCAATTTTACTTGCTTCTTTTTTTCTCAAAGGTCATCGAGGGCCTTTCGTGGCTGGCGGTGCCTCATTATTCGAGAATTCCACCTCTGCTGCATAATATTCGCGAACTCTCGAAACCCTCTTCTCGCTCTCGTATTCGCGGACCGTTTTCCATACGGCGGGCGGACCGGACTAGCTGTTCGTTCGCGTGCAAAAACGCGCACGGGTGGGATCTTTTTTGGTGCTTTTTGCCACAAGGGCCGGCCATAAAATTAGCATAACTGCAATATATTATTCCGCTGTCCATGGACAAGCCACAAAGTTCCGTGCTTATGCAGCCTGTGCGCATAATGCTCTTTACCAGCAGTCCAATGCAGAAGAAACCGAAAGCGCGGTTTCATTGAAAATAAACTTGTCTACTGCGCGAATGATTATGTGCACAAAGCGATACCTTCCGAGATGGCCACGCGACCATCATCAACGTAAACACACGTGTTCGGTGAACCTACGTGTCTTTCTGTTGACAATCATCATTCAAAAATGCATTCGTCGTTTCAAAAGTCGACAAATTTCTTTAAAAAAAATTGTTTTGAACTTTGACTACAATTGCCAAGAGGTGAGTTCAAATTTATCTTTTTATAAAAGACATAAAGTTTATTTAAATAAGATATTCGCTTTATACAGGGTTTCCCACATCGAGCGCACCATATCGTAATGGCACATTCCTGAGATCATTTTGAGATGAAAATCCTAATATCAAAATGTCAAGACTATAATAGTTTTTAAATGAGAAACATTTAAAGTTGACCAATCAAGTTGTTCCAAGTTCGCGTACTCAGTGATATCGTACAATAATAAAGGTATCTTCAAATATTTATCTGCTTTTATTTTTTATTGTACGTAAAATTATATCTGTATTTAAAAGCAAATCGATATCTAAATTTACCCTTATCACTATGTGTATCTGCCTGAGCGCATGAGTTTGGAGCAACTTGACTGATCTCAGGAATGTGCTATTATCGTACGGCACACTTGATGTGGGACACCCTGTATGTTCCCATTTATCGTAACTTTTCGAATCAAGGAAATATAATCAAAAGATAAAGCATGTCTTCTTAAAATCTGAAATTTTTTTAGAAAAAATGTTTAATGCTGACTGCTGAAGTAAAATATTTGTTTACAAATATGTGTTCTAATGTGTTCCAATCTTCTAAAAATTAATTTTGCAAGATTTTACGCTTTTCTAAAAACTTTCGTCAAATTGATCATTAAATACGCTGAAAGCAAATCCGATAAATTTTAAAAAAACATCCACACTGTTAACAAGAATGCTGGTCGAGAACAGAGGTATACTCTCGATATTCGATACTTGCTTCGACACTCGATATCTAACTGAACCGGTTGTCCGCCTCCGGTACGATCTCAAAGAACCACTAGAGAGAGCATTCTTTTTCTATTTTCCCTACGCTATTGTCGACTGCTTGTCGTATCTCATCTTTCTCCGCGTTACATCGACACACACAGAGAAACGAAAAACAAAGACGACGACGCAGTATCGCGAGAATTACACACTGGAAAATATATTGCTAGGCGATCAATTCGAATTTTCATCCACCATCGAACATTAAAAAGTTTAAAAACATTAAAAAACATTTAAAAAAGTTTCTTTCAACAAAATTAAGATAACCATACACGATATTGCTTATTCCCTTTTTCCCTCTCTCCTTTTCTCTTCATCCCCCACCTACATTACTCCACAATTACTCCACAAAAATAGGGAATACTTTTCAGATGCTCAAAACAACTTTCAAACCGCTGTAACTCGGAAAAAATCATCACAGACCAATCAAAAAAGCATTTTAAAGCTTAAAGTTTGTATATTTATGTGCTTTAAGCCATTTTCTGAAAACTTTTATCTTTATCCCGCAGGTATGCGGGATCCTGAAGTCACACATGAGACTCGTATATTTGGCTTTTGTTTTAACTGCTCTTGGGCGCCCGAGGGCCCCTATCTTCCGTTTCGAACCCCAATGCACCCGCAGCGTCATTGTTTTCGGGAATCGAACAAGTCCGGCTAAAATGGAAGAAGGCGAAATAAGGTTTGTAGGTAAGTGGAAAGCCTATTGTATTATAATGAACATTACAGACATTCACCTAAGTGGCTCTCGTATCCCACTCGTATTGCGTAATTTATAGTTATTCATTAGCCGACCATATTGTTTTCGAGGGATACCACCTATTCGAATCTGCATTCGTGTATGTACATCGTTCCAAAAAGAAAACGAAGCGCCATCTTCTTTTCGGAACATCCTTAGATTGTATTCTCAAAAAGAGAGACTCATAAAATTTCCGCGCGTTACACCGAAAATTTATAAAAAGTTGCGTTTATAAAATGATATTTTTATAGCATGCAACATGTCGAATTCGAAAAAGATGACGAAATGAGCGGACGTTGAGAATTGGATTCTCATATTAATTTATGATAAAAAAACAGCTACACTATTCTTTTTGCGTGTTGAATTATAAAATAATCTTAAAATAAATTTATAAAATATTTTATAAAATAAAAATCTCATTATTTTTACACCAACAGTGCTAAGCTTCGCAATTACTTTATAAGAATTTTCTACAAATTAATATCTTTTCTCTCAGAGATATACATATTTTTATATATACATTTACAATTACAAAAATTTATATTATTTGATTAACTTTTTAATAAATTAGATATATCATAAAATATCATAGAAATAATAAGAAAAAGTGTGCAAAGAATATTTTGCATTATATTTCATTACATGGAATGCAAATATATTTGTTTCGTCGCGATCTCTGAAGAGGTCAATACACGAGTGGCAGTAAATTTCTGTGATTCACCAACAAGAATAGAACAAACGCCATTTACGCTCTTTCTAAGACTGCGATCGAGGAAAATCTTGGAAAAGCATCGACGGATGCAGCTGTTCGTTCCGATACTATCGATTTCTTAGTATGTGACGTCGACAACGACACGACGTTATGCGTGTATCCATGACTTTGCACAGCCCTGTGAGGGGACAACGGCAGGGCGAATGGAACATCTGCCGGTGGTCCGGGCCCTTTTCCAAACACCACCACCTTGCACCATATTACACAGGGGTTCCCGGCACCATGTGTACTATTCGCATCGCTGACATAGACCCGACTGCAAGACATTATTCGTTTTATATTTCGTTATTTTCAGCGTTATAAATGCAGAAATGCAAATACAATAAAATAAAAATTAGATAACACAATCATACAATAAATTTTTTTATACAAACAAAAAAAAATTTCTTTGCGGAATATAAAAACTACATTGTTTTTAAGAAATAGGCATGTATAATATTATAAATTATAATATTATCATATGATAAAGTTGATATGATATAATAATAACGTGTTTCTATATCTTAATTACCGATTACACTAAAGAATCTCCCGACAATTATCTCGTGATAATTAACTCGCGTATCATGTTCACGGGTTTCCCATTAGAAAGGTTTCAATTAGAAACAAAGAAATAAAAAAAGAGTGTTAAACGCAATAATCATAAATTCAAAAATTATTTAAGAAGAGGGAACGCGCGCAAGACCGAGCATCAAATAAAACACAGATGAAATTTTGTTTACCAATCATAGTAATTAGAATTCCCGCCCCATTACAGAATAAAAAATATAACAAACATAAAATAAATAACAGAATTGCAAAGGTGCACTGATTTGCAAATTGTTAGTTATTACGAGGTTAGTCTCCTAATGAATACACAATAACCTATGGCGCGCTCGCTACATAGTAGATATCATCCGTGATTACGAATCGGTGAAGCGTTAAAAGTACTTCGGAGCTCTCCAGAATGAAGGTACAAGAGAGAGGGTGAAAGGAGCGAGAGAGAGAGAGAGAGAGAGAGAGAGAGAGAGAGAGAGAGAGAGAGCGTAATAATACGCGTACATGACTAATTAGTAAAATTAATTTCAGAAATATGACAATAATCTCATGAAATATCTGTCGTTGTTACTGATTTGATTACCCAACATTGACCTTACATAAAGATCACACACATTATAAATGTCGTAACACTATGATATTTTCACTATTCAATTCCCACGATCATAACTCGCAACAATCATGCAATGCATCGCTGGAATTGATTATCGCTTTATTGTGATTTTTGCGCAAAAAATAGCCATTTTTGATAAACGCGAGAAGCGGCTAGTATGACATTTCGTGCCGAACGTAAAAAAATCCAGTTTTTAAAACTGCTAACAAACTAATGTTGTCGATCTGCTCGAAATTCTATTCATATTCGAGAATGACATGAGCTGCTCATAAGGACACGCTCATAAGAGCGCGAACCGCGCTCCAGTCTGTAACAATGTGCGTTATACAAGCGTAATCTTAGTTTTGTTTGTCGAGTGGCATACTAAAGAGAGATTATGAGATAATATAGTTAGAAAGTTTCATTATATAGTACCGGTTTTCTAAATTCAAAGTGCCGAAAAATTAAAAAACCAACTGTTTGAAGATGTAGGCAATATTTGAATTAGCCGCTATTCATTACTTATTTTGTTTAAAATTAACATTTGGGAACATAGCAACGAGTTTGGCTGCGGAAAGAGTATTTTGTAGCAACGGGATTATTATGTAAGGAATTACGGAAAAGATATGAAATAAACCACATCTTAGTTTTTCGTTTACAAATCTCGTTATTTGACGAATATCCCTTACAAAGATTTAATATGTATATATATTTTTGCAAAAAATGCAATGCAAAACATTGGATAATTCATACAATTTAGATTGTATAAATATATCTTAGTCAATCACATAAAATAAAAAATAGCTGATAGCGCAAGAAGTACTTTTGAGATATCTTTTAATGATACGAAAGATTTCAACATTATCAAAAAGTTATTAAATGACACAATAAACGCGAAGTGAATTCATATTTCTCATTCCCATTTCTCTAACGTAATAAATTATTAATATTTTATCTATTATTATAATTCACTAAAAATATCAACAGAATATTAATTAACAAATATATTAATTCATCAATTGTATTACTATATTACATATAAAATTGTATTGTATTATAATTATCATTTTTTTTTCTAATTTTTCCATGCCGTTTTTTTCTCTAATTTCTTGAGAGCACAACCGGAAATTTCATCACGGCTGGTGGAATTTCTCGGTAAACCTGCAAGCGAGATTCATAATAGGACTATGTATAAACAGCGTTCATACCACAATGTCAAATATTGTCACACCTTATTTCACACGTGCGTTTCTCTTGCTTGCAGTTATCGCGTCAGAAAAAAGTATCGGCTATCTGATAGAAAGCAAATGAAGGCACACGAAATCTCGCACACGTCTCTTTCGGAGTGCAAAGATAACTAATATAGCTTGTATGCTTCATTGAAACACCATAAAATGGCTGATAATTTGCCCTACAATAATTCCTGTGCGTTACTTTTGCTTAATAAATACAGATACATATCAGTACCTTTCAATATTACTTTTAATAATTTTGTATATGTAACATGTATGTTTCGCAATTTTTTTGTATAAATAATTTATATAAAAATTTTAAATTTATGTAATTTTATACATGTAAAGAAAATAAAACAAAGCCAAACAAATAGCTTATTACCATTAAATTATAATTTTTCTCAATGAGAATAAAAAATAATAATAAAATAAATAATAGCAATATATTGAGTAAAAAACATAATCGGCTTATAGATTTTGCAATATTAGAGTTGTACTTCAGTAAGCACGATGTACTCAACACTGTAATTTTCAACAATGTGTTATACGTACCATGCCTCGCCGTTGAGGAGAAAGTTTGTACCTTGCGGCGATTAAGTAACTTGCTGTGAAGCTAATTCTCACTAAAGACCAGCGCGAGAGAGCTTTGATTTATGATAGATAATTAATAAAGAGGGCAGTAATTTAATATCTCGCAGATTTGAACCCTCGTACGCGGTCATTGTAATATTGATTTGACAAGCGCAAAATATTTCTTATTGTTAGAACAGACATTCTTTTCTTTCCTCCGCGAACATATAATGAAAAAGTTCTTGCGATAACCAATGAAAAATAAAATGTTGATAAATATTTATGATTTATTAATTCAAAATAATTTTTTGTTATTTAAAGAAATTTAAAACACTTTGAAAAAGTAAATAACATTTATAACATCGCGTTTTAATTTGCGCAATAAATAAGATTATATTAGCATTTTGTAAAATATAAAAAATCCATTAATGCATTTTCTTCGATACACCAAAAAGATTAAGACCCCCGCAAAGTCGGAGAAAGTAATACATTAAATATTACAGAGGAGAGAAGTTAGTTGGAACACGTTAAACTGAGAAGAAAAGGAAGAAATTACTGCATTACTGCTCTATCAAATACGAATTACTTGTTCAAAACTCACAATTTAGCGTGACTAAATTAATACTCGTATAAAATCACTACTCATTGTGATCGATCATTGTTCCGCGACGCAGAATTCTACTATTATCCACGCATATAATTACACGAGTACTTCGCACATCATGAGTCGAACGATGTCGAATATGAATTTCAATCGGCCTTAATCGGCTTGTCGTTTTCTGAATGAAACTCCATCGACGTGACTGCACATCTCCCGACCTCGCCAGGAGCAAACGCGCGAGATAAATGAATTATGTCATAGATCATTTTCCACGCTCTCATCCTATTGATTTTTATTACATATTCTCTGCGCACGATTTCCATTATTTCTTACATATTTTGCATCAAACAGCAGGCAAATTAACATTACTGATGTCTACCTTTTTATCTGAACAAAATTTATTCTAAATATCTGAATAAACGAATAATGCCTAAATTATTCTGTATATCGTAAAAAATTAATCTCGACAAAAACGAACACAAATCTTTCGCAACGAGCAAAATATTCCACGGCTTATGATGATCGGCCTCTTCTTAGTGTGAGAGTGAAATAATCTCTGTGAATCTGTGCAAAATTGCAAATCATCATCGCACGTTGACCGTGAATAGCTCGAGGGAGTAGGGAGTACTCCGAGCCCTTCTAGGTCGGTATAGGACCTCAGTCTAGAGCCATTATACTTAGTATCCCCTCGCGGTGTGTTCTTGTGCCTCACGATAATAAAGTCGACGCCGGTCAGGCATGCCAGTCGCGGCGCACGTTATGAATAAGTACGCATACGTAGCGACGTGTGTGCAGAAACGTTTCTATATTCATGCTCAGATACCGCCACAGGGCACGACCGAACAATACACGAGAGAAGACCATACATAGAAGCCGACCTGCCAGTCCTCCTCCGGTACGGAGCATAAGGTTCCCGCAGACGTAGCCATTATGCAAAAGAACCGGGCACGTAAGTTAATTAGTTTATACCTACAGCGAGGCATTGAGAAACTATAGCGATAACCGGCACGCAAATACATTGAGAGAGAGAGAGAGAGAGAAAGAGAGAGAGGGAGGGAGAGAGAGAGGGAGGGAGAAAGGGAGGGAGGGAGAAAGAGAGTGCTTAATTGTGTACCAAAAAACTCAACAAACTCGCGCACCGTTATTTCATAATTACAATATAATCTGAGCGTATAATTATCACCATTTATATATGGTCATTTATTCATGGTTTCTTATATTATAATTATGACAAAAAACTTTTAACGGATGTTGCATAGTTAAGGATGATTATACAAGAATTTTTTAATACATAGACATAAAGCTTTAATCAGAATTTTCAGAATTTTTAATAAATTTGGAATTAATTTTTTTAATCACATTAGTATACAGAATTTAATAAATTCAAATTTTTCTCTTTACTATATATGTTACGTATGCGTATATGTATTTAATTGTTCTTTACTACATATACATATCGTAAAGTATACCATCCATATTATACTATATATGTTATGCAGAAGTATAACATATGCATTTTTTTAATAACGAATAACACATATAGTTACTCAATTTTAATTGCTGTTCATGCAGCAGCAGACTTAGATATTCACAGTACGTAGAAGATCAAAGAACTGATTGACCATGCAGATGATAGCATAAAATGCTGCCAATGAAAAGTGTATTAAGAATTAATTGAAAATTCCGCGGATATAATGTGCCGAGGTAAACTGGTGAGATAGGCAAGGCAAGGAAGAAGTGTAATCGATTGCAGATATTTTTCGATACTTAATCTCGGACGTAACCTGCATAAGAGGAAGTGGCAAGAAGAAGGATCGTGACTTTAACTGCGCTGTGCGCGCGAGAGTCTCGAACGGATAATTATTATCACGAGGAGGTGCGTGAAGACAGAAAAGAGATTGAGATAGAAGCGAGATGTACAAAGAAAGAGAAAAAGACGGCAATGAGAGAAAGCGAGAGACTAGATAGATGGGTGTAAAGAAAGAGTCAAATAAAACGAAGAAGAAAGGCGTTGTATGCGAACACATTTGATGCGAGGTAGATTCAAGGATCAATACATATATATGTTCTCTGCCTGCGCCATCAAATCTGCTTCTCCTTCTCTCTTTCTAAATCAACCTCGGACTCTTTCAGTCTCTCTTACTTCATTTGATTCCAAATACCAACGCACGATTAAATACTCATCCGACGATTCTTTCGTGACCGACGAGCGCACAGAGACGCTTACGATGTATAAATTTCTATATGAGAACGAATAAAGATCACCTTTGTTTGCATTAATAAAAAAAAAAAAGATCGAAATTGTTCAATGTTAAAGACTAATCGATAAATTTTCGTTATATGTGCTATAATATGTTCTGCACATATTTAAATAATGAATAAATAATTATGCTCACAAACTAGAATATTATATAATAGTTTGCTCTAATCTACAGATTCAATTTCAAACTACTTCGCGTAAGCTCAACTTCAATTGAAAGAAAAAGGTTTTCGAGATACTGTTGCGTGCAAAAAATATTGTTAATCATGTTGCAACTACGTTCACACAATTATAATTTAGTCAGCTTTTGATTTTTAGGACATATGATGTATTTTATTCAATGCATGAATATTATTATATAGTTCGCAGAACTTACAAAGTAAAAGTAAATTTATTACGAATAAATTCATATATATAAGGTGATTCAAAACAACCTGATGTTCTTGAAATGTCATGTTCTTGAGCGATTTCTAAGACAATTTTTTCTTTTGCAAAATTTTATCCGAAGCTTAATTTTTGAGTTAAAATTGAAAATAATTCGCTACTCACGAGTCCGGTGACATGCAATGCAAGTTACTCCGACAGCACTTTTTATTCAACATTAAAAAAATTAATTTATCTCATTAGAACCTATATCGCTAGATTAAAATAAAAAGACAATCTAGAGAATAACGTTCTTCTTATATTTTGTTATTATTTGTTAAAAAAAAAGTTTTTTGTTTTTAATGTTAACAATAAAAATTTATTTTATTTTACTTATTATTAGAATTGATTTCACAAAACTCCCTGGGATAAAAATAAATCTGACAGATCTCTAAATTAACGCATATAGAATGTTATAAATGAATCCGACATCTAAAAGCTCCGATCTCGCACTCGTCTATGACGAGTCTCCTCACGTCTTACATGAATGTCAAAGCACCCTGATGGGACCCTTGGGGAACGAGTCACGGTGAAAACGTCGTTGGCTACCTTCGTATCTCGCACCTGCCACTGACAAAACGTCCAAGTATTCTCCGCAGCGATGGTACAGGCCACCAGCACAGTTTTTGCGCGCCATCGGCAGCAACAGTTGCTGCCACTGAGGTCTTGCCGCAATAATTCGTCGCCGATTGCCATATAAGTACACACACCGCAAACGAAAATAACAAGAGTGGGACAAATTATCGAAATAACGAGTGCAAGAAACGGAGAAAAATACCACGGGCCTGACTGTACGCACGATTAACGAGAACTAAATAGTATATTCTGATTTCTCTGCTATTGTGTCGTAAGCACATTACATTTTCATGGTCGACTATTAACATTATTGTCAAGTTTACTATAAATCAATGATGCGAGAAAAAAACGTGAGATACGTCGAAGTCGATGATTTGTGGAATAATTACGCATGATCTATCTATACCTATATTTCCCCCCCCCCCTCTCTTTCTCAGTCCATTCATTACTATTTACTCAAAGCTCGATAATGACACATACTTTTGCAATATTATATTTGCTGATCAGCTGATCTGCAAAGTTACTTATGGAATTGTTTCATTCTATTGTTGCTATTATTATAAGAAATTAAATTTCAAATAACATTTCATACAAAAATATCTAATATTATCTAAATAACATCTCAAAATTATTGTATTAAATATGGTTTTTTTAAAACAAATTTTCAGTCAATAATCTTGTCTTTACAAATAAGAATTTATCTTCCTCAGAATATACAGTAGCGGTCAATGAAATGTACTCATCGAAATTATTGTGTTCTTTAAACTCTGAAGCAAAGTACTGTACTAATCATAAAATTTATATTAAAGAGCATTATTAACGACCCATAATTTTGATTAGAACATTTTAGTTGAATTGTTTTAATATATTTTTACATATTTATAAAAATAGAACAATATACAATAGAAACAATACTTGCTTAATAAATTTGTATTTCACGCGTATAACAATAACAATTATAAAAACAAATAATTAATTATAACAATTATTAATATTTTTTTAATAATAACTAATATTTTGTGATATTTGTGATTTTTCACTTTTGATCATTTTTCGGTGATTTACCATTTTTATAAATACTGCACGACACTTTTTAAAAATAAGTGTGAACTTGAACTAATTCCTAGCTCGTGTTAATTATTTATATATACCCAAATAAACCTAATTTAATTCTTCCCACCCTTACAGTACTTATCAAAGACAGGTTATTTCGAAGAATCCTGCTGAATACATTTCATTGATCGCTACTGTATGTCTTATGTAAATTTATTAAAATATTATTATATTATAGAGGTCTTTGTTTTCTGTATACTGTTTGATATATAACTTAAAACAAATTTAATCAAATGCTCAATTCTCTTTAAATTCTCCAGAGACGAAAGAAAATGTACTATCCACTCTGAAAACCAAGTGCCACCCTTTTTCGTCGCGTTCCGTCACGCTCGGCGACTTATCGAATACGCACCTGGCAATCGATAATCGTACAAAGACCCTTCATGACCCAAAACGGTTATAAGGCCGAAAAAGGTTGCTTTGTACCGTATACCATACACTCCCTATACCGTCTGCACTGCGTATGATTAATTAAATAAATAATTGTAGTTTTCTTATATATATATAATATCTTTTTACTTATTTTTTTCATACTTATTTAAAGAGAATAATCAAATCTCATATTGAATATTGAATATTTTGATCGAAACAAAATCTATAACCAATCATTTAATTGTTAAATTTTCGATTTATCAACGTTTAATAATAAACATTTCAATATCCTGATATCGTTAAGATCTCTTTCTTTCCTGATAAGTAAATTTCGTAGCCTATTTATCAAAATGTTTTTCTTATTCTTAGTATCACTAAAAAAATTTGTTTGACACAATTAAAAAAAATTATCTTATTGACAAATAAATGTGGATTTATCGTTTGATATATCGTCAAGAAAATGCGCATATAATTTCAAACAAGTTTACAGAATATTTCATAACAGTGGAATAAAAAATAAACAAATAAAAAATTTTAATAAAAAATTATGCAAAGTCAGTAATCAAACACGCGACGTCGTCCATCTCACGCTTCCGAAAAATTCGATCTTATAAACAATACGGGTTCAACAATTTTTAATTTGCTAATAAAAGCACGACACAGGAAGCATACTTCAAAAGGATGCGCCTTATCTTTTCTCGGATAAAATGCTTATCGAAGGATAAAAGGACCATGAGAAATGGAGCGATTGGCGTGATAGTTCCGATCGATTTCACTCAATTGTGCGCCATTTTTGGTTCGTCAACAATCCGATTTGCCCCTGAATTTGCTGGACACTTGCTAATTAGTGCAAAGTCCCTTTTTATGTATTCAGAATAATATTAATTGAGAATCAGCGGTCATCGAGTTTCCGTGAACCAATCTACAAAACATTACGAAAAAAGTTGGAATAACCAATCGAAGTACAGTTTGCATGATAAAGTTAATTTTTGTAGATTTAACAAAAATATAAATGTGTAAAAAGAATATTTACATACAAAGTGCGTGTCTGAGCGTGTCTGAGCGTGCCTGAGCGTGCAAATTTGGAGCAATCTGATTGATCAACTTTAAACGTTTGTCATTTAAAAACTATTGTAGCCTCAACATTTTGACATTAGGATTTTCATCTCAAAATGACCTCAGAAATGTGCCATTATCGTGTAGTGCAATTTATGTGGGATACCTTATATATAAGATTTTCTAGTACAAAATCAAAATAAAAAATACAAAAATATTTTTATTGTAACAAGTAATATTATGTTTATAACACCATAAATAATATTGTGAGCTCAAAGTATTATAAAACAATTATATCTTAAAACGTATTATATATTTTAATTAAAAAAAAAAAAAACTTTTAATACACTTTTTTTAAAATTAATTTATTATTTTAAATTATTAGTTTTGCTTCTAATTGTCTTAATATTAACAATTTCAGGAAGAAATAGCACCAAATATAGGTTTTTATTTATCAAAAAGAAAGAAAACGTTTTTAGAAATAAAAGCAAACTTGAATAAAGATTGGAAAATAATGATGCGTGAAAACGATATTAGATGTATACAGCTCTAATATTGCAAATTATTCAACAACAGGAAAAAAAAACAAATAGACCAGCAATTGATCATATGTTATTCAAAGGATTATATGGTAAATATATATGTGTGTAAAAAAATTGCAAATATGAAAAAATTGCAACATATAAAAAAGATATGTATAAGATATGAAAAAACACATGTTTTATGTTTTCAGAATGGATAAACACACAATTTACCGTAACAAGAAAATAATTAATTAATTTTATTAACAAGATTGCATCAAATAAAAGAAAATACAGAAAAACAAAGTTAAAAGAGGAAATAAAAACCAAAGGAAACAGAAATCAAAATAATCAATCAAAAGCAAAGAAAAAGCAAAATATTAGAGCATTGAATAAGCATAACGATAATGTTGACGGTAATAATTTAATTACAATTATTTTATTGTTAATCATGATTGGGTAATAATAATGTTATCGTTACTTATTTTTTACTTTCTGAGTAACAATTACGGCAACGAGTTACTCAGAATTGGGAAAGTTACTTTTATAAAGTAACTTTCCCAATTCTGTTATTAATATTAAACTGTTAGATTTTTCAAAATTTTATTTTATTTTTCCATAGATCCCATAGCAATAATGGGTTCCAAGAGCGACTCCAGAATTAATTCAAATAAAATACAAACAGCTCATCAATCTACAAGCATGCAAATGTATAACATTTATGAAGCAACCCCTTTTGCAAGTGATGAAAAATTTTATAAGCAAAAATAAATATAAAAATTATTTATTGGTAGTTAATTACCATCTTTTTACGTTTCAGATTCATCTTCTCCATATACATTAACTGAATTGTAATATTATTGCATCTTATGTCTTATTTCAAAATTGTTAAATTAAATTATAATTATTTTACAGTGTTGAAAAAATAAAATTATATTTTACATGATTTAATGTGTTCTTTTGCTTATCATTATAGTTTTATTAATATAATTTTATGAATGAAACATATACATATATAGGAAATTAAGCTTCAATAGAGGTTTAATCTGAACCTATTGTGCTTAACTCCTACTTAAAAAGGACCTATTTTAATGCTATATTAGCAAACACGGAAATTTCAAACACTTTTAGGTTTAAAGTAGAAGTAAATTTTATCCTTGCAATTGGACCTCCATTACTATCTTAACTCCTATTATATAGTAGAATGAAAGGTTTATCATAGGGTCAAAATTTTGACTCGGGAGAATAATAAAATCAATTTTCAAATATAAGATTGAAATTGATTTTTATAGTACGCATATATTAATTCCAAACAATGCCTTTATTGCTATAAATATATTCCGTATTTTGCTTTTTATCTGTTTAATATGAAGATCGCGTTCAATATCAGCGCATGGCGAGGATCACGGCACAGCCTGAATTAATGCTAAATTGTGAGACCACGGAGCGTAATATTCGCACAAAAAGTGCGTGTAGCGTAAGGTTTACACGGTTCGACGCGTCGACGAGCACAGCCGCAATAAAATGGCGTGACGTGCTCTCTCATCGACGCTCTCATCGACGCGATTACACAGCGGCGCGATCGTTGTCGATAGACGGATTCCTCGGCGTGGCTATGTGGCATGTGTGCAATCGTTCTGTTATATCGAAGAAAGAGACACTGATAGAGAACAAAAGGAACAAAGGGAGAGAGAAAAAGCCCGTGCAATCCCGTTGTATTCGCTCACTTGCTTGTTCGGCCAAGCTTGACGGAAATGCCGTCAGTGATGATTGACGAGTGTCGCGCGCGCGCGATTATTACGGGGAAACAAAACGGTACGGAAGATCCGCTTGGATAATTATTACTTGAACTGCTACATATTTCCACAACGTGACATTTATTTGAATGACATCACATAAACGCCTTTATAATTTTTCTAATGACATTACATTTTCTAATTGTTTCTAAAAATATAACTAAACATTAAATAAATATTCGTAAAAAATAGTAATTACTTACAATCAATTTTGCACAATTAATGAATGGTACGGTAATCATGCATTAGTGGACCTGTTTTTTTTTATCACTAAATTTTATTAAATAATTTGAATAATAAAATAAAAAATACAGCGCTAAATCATCGCCCAAGTAGCTCTTAATTTTGGAGATATAGATCTCATTTGAATTTCCTACGATAGAGACTATGCTACTATTTAATAGAGATAATGCTACTTTTAGAAATAAAAAAAACATATAAAAGTACAAAGTACTCGTGTTGTTTGGTGGTAGGACATAGGAGATCGTTGACAAGCTGATGGTCGACGTTAGTTCAAGGATCATTATACAATAGCACTGCATATGCGAGAGTGCGGGTGAAATACAAGAAAGTCACGTTTTCGTAGAGAGTAGCGACGAGTACAGCGACGAAAACTGAGGGAAGAGGGAAAGATGAAGAAGAGAAGGGGTCATGTTTTGCGGGAAATCAAGTCGTGACTTCATCCGCATCTGCATGAACTTCGAAACGCGACTTTATTATCCAGGTAGGAAATGAATTTGCGATGGAATTACCAGCCAGACCACTTTCTTCTGCGACACAATGTACAGTGCATACGAACATCCATTGCATTCGTATGCGCATTCGCTATTTACATCGCGTTTGGCCGAGTTTTATCAACGACTAAATGATTGAATATGCGTAGAAATTTCCTAATTAATAAATTAGACTTAGTAAATATATGGAAAATAAAATATATATATTTTAATAAATTGCTTTGCAGCTATACATAATAAAAAAAATTTTATTTTGCAGTGAAGAAAAACCGCGGACATTTTTAATATATATAAATAGCAGTGCCTTAATAAATAGATAAAAATTATACCTCAATTAACGAACAGGATATGGCATGCAAATTGAGATTGTGTAATCATCTTATCGGCGAAAAAATTGTTAATTAATTAAACACGAAAGCTGTCGTCCCAAAAGCATCCCTTGAATTCGCGAATGCACAATTGATTGCACAACAGTGCATTAGCATTTTAATGGTAAGATCATTGGTCGAATAATGTAATACTCGACAGTGTCTTATATGTGGCAGTTTAAGGAAACCGAGCTGCCTGTGGCGGCGAATCGTTCTCGTGCGGAATGGAGGCGCCCAATTAAAGTCAAGCCGGCCAATCAGTGTGAAAGCGCGAGACAACGCAAGCGCGAAGCATGCGTTATCGTTCGGCAAGATCGCGGGCGACCAGTTTGTGGGAGCGAAGGTGGTTGATAAGTTGATGCACACACCACATGACTGCTGCCTCACATAGCACTCACATAGTTGAGAAACGAGCAAAAGTATTTGTATGTATACGCGCGCACATTCACAACGTGCAGCCGCGAAGGTTCAACGATGGGACTTGGTAAGAACGGTGTTTCTCACTTACAAGTTGCGAAAGACTATGTTAACGCGCAGATTCTTCCTTGTTATATGCGCCAAGTTGGAGAGAAACTCATCGCGACGCGACATCACTCGGAAAGAAGACTTGATATAACTTCCGGATGATCTTTCTGTTTATGCCTAGTCTCGAATCACGATCCCCGAAATAATTATTATAAAAGTAACAAACAGCTATTGGAATGAAATGTTTTTGAATCACTGCATGTTAAAAGAATTCAAATCCGCACATATATTTTATTAATATATGCTTTTTTGGCGCTATATATTTCTCGATTGCAAATATGACACTCTTCACATGGAATAATATAATTATTATTATTATTTCTGAATAATAACACATCGAGTGATTCCTAATTCTTTGATAATCAACTAATTTTTCGATTTTATTTGACAAGATACGCTACAAGTAATTAAATGCATACACTAAAACAATCAATTAACGAGATGATAGTCGATGCGTTTAATGGAATGTTAGCTACGTAAGTACGGGTTTCGATTGTTCCGTCGCGCGAGCATGTAATATGAGCCAACAAGCCGTGTCTGCTAAGGGGGGTCCCGCTTTCAGGCACACACAGGCTTCGCTGGCCGCGTGAAAAATTAATCAAGGCATCGTTCCACGACGCTGCCTGTAAAAGGCTCGATGTAGTTACGTACTCATTATCGGACGTCACTGCAAAAATTAGTAGTATAAATTAGTATAATTAATATAAATAATATAAATAAAAAAATATAAATTCAGCAATCGCTCGTACCGCGGCACGTAAAAAATAGTCATTCGTCGTTTCGTGTTTAATTGGCAGCCAGACGACCGACAAGATTTTATAACATGCCTCTGCTATTGATTGTTCGATCGCCGAACGAGATGTCAACCGACCATAACGCGATGATAATAATTGGAAAGGCCAACGTACTCGACTATCTTTCAATCAGGTACTCGATTTTAACAGGTAATTACAAAAAACGCACTGATCGGCAATAAAAGTTCATTTGGATGCAGCGAGCATCGTAAAACACTACGAGCATATTTTCTCAAGAAAAAAATTCTTATCCGTTACAAAGAATTTCGCGAAATTAAACTGGTTTGTGTCTGCCTAGCTAGTCTTCCACATTGCGCAAATTTAATGCATTCAAATTATATAATTATGCGCTATTTATGCGCTCACAAAACTTATAAAAAAAATTTTACGTTCTTTTAATTTGATAAAAAAAATTGTCTTGTGAAAGGGCTGAGTAATCTTCCCTTCCCTCCATCCTTCCAACAAATAATTTAATAACAAATAATTTTGAAAAATAAATACATGAAAATTTATGCGCTCTTATAGCAAGATAATTTAGATTTTGCGCTGCAACCCTTAAAAGACTCTTCTCTTGAAGCAGAGAGGAACGTTCTCGTATGATCGTATGACACGTTCAAAATAGCAAAACTGGGCAAATTAATCAACAATAAGTCTTCGAATTATGCGTTATTATATTATAATAGTCATTAAAAATGTCACCCTTCTCTTCAAGAGGAAAATGTCTTAAAGGTTGCAGCGCAAAAATCTCAAATCATTTTGATATAAAATCGAAAACTTATCGTGTATTGTTAATTTGCCCAGTTTTGTTATATGATACTTAAATTACGAATTATACGATAATCTCGTTTTTCAAGAGAGAAGTCCCTTAAGGGTTGCAGCGCAAAAATTTAAATCGTTTTGATATATAATAAGATCGCATACTTAGTGCATAAATCCTGTGTATATTTGTTTGGTGACATTATTTATTATTAATGGGTAATGGGACTTACATGCCTCCTCACAAGAAAAAAATTTTTTTGTTAAACTAAAAAAGCGCAAAAATTTTTTTATGAATTTTGTGAGCGCATAGTTATATAATTTTTTTGTTAAATTTGCGCAATGAGAGGACCAGCTAGACAAACGTAACTGGTTTATATAAAATTAAAACATTTACAAGTCATAATTCTCCATTCTTATTTGCAAAAATATCTAGTATTTTCTTAGCATAAAACTCGAAAAAGATTCACTAACTCTTTATCTCGCTTTCGATATAAATAAAGTTTATGGGGTTAAATCGAATTTTGCTAATCGAAAATACGGTTTTGAATGGGTTTCCCATGACCGTTCCGAGGTTGGAGAGCAGTTATTAATGAATCGATGATTAGTTGTGCGTAAAACATTCGCCATATCGTGTTCATTGCGATTTATCAGACGAAGGAGCGATGCGGCTTTACGCCGGCGCAGAAAGAGACGATGATAGTAGGAGCCGAGCATGATTAATAGATACGATCGCATTGACCCGGTGCGCGAGCAAAATATGCTTATTTCCGTCTGCACTCTTGGGAAAAACCGCCGGCATTGGTCCGTAAATACGAACAAGGATCCTTGTCCGTGCTCTCGCGCCCGGGGAAGTGACCGCTTTAAACTGATATGAATTCGAATTGCGTTAAACCGCTTCCACGTGCGCCACATGCCGCACGGGAAAATAGCATTGGGTGGTCTTCTCACCGCGCGTGGACCAACTCTCATCGTCCCGATCTCGTTTCTTTTCGGATCGCCGCCGTTTTTCGCGCGCCTTCGTCAGACCACACCGGACGTTTTCGCGATGAAGAATCTCTCTCATGGGAGCGTGTCGCGCGTACAAAAACGCCAGCTGCCGTGGGAGGATATGTCGAAGCAGTGACGCGAAGAATCTGCCTCCGGAGATATAGAAATGAACGTAACACATTTTCGTGCCATCGTCAAACACGGAGAGAACAATTGTTCCTGTTTCTTCTGAAGAGTTGCAAAATAGAGAACCTAAATGTAGCATAAACCCTTGTATTGATAATTTTGAATGTTTGGAAAAAAATTAATGTAAGTAAAAACATAAAGTGTGTAAAGTTAAAAGTGAAACACTTTTTCACCAGCATTGTCGAGAAAATAAAATATCCGGCTGTACTAACAAGATAACAGAAAACAACGAACGGAATTCAGGATTTATCGATTTATCAAGAGGGCGGATCCGGCAAATATCTCGCGATTAAAAATCTTTGACAGTGTCACGAATGTCAAGCGGACATTCTAAAGTCGCTGCTTCTGTTTCTCGTCTTTCTTACTAATGTACGCGAATCGAGCTGCTCTCGGAATCTGCATAGCGTTTGCGCAAGGAATAGATCCTAGCACGATCCTTTATAAGGACTCGTCGCCATACCGCGCGTTGACTGACGGCACAATCCTCGATCCTTTCGCGATACTACGGAGCTCCTCTCGGATCTTTCCGGGACGAAGGAACTGGCAGCGAGAAACAGACGAAAGAACAGACAGATGGACGAACGAACGGACGGACGGACGGACGTGCGCGGTAGCGAGAGCCCTTAATTATGCAATTTTACGCGAGAGAGGGGTACGGGAGGAATGTAAATAGCTAAGCTGACTCTCGATAGGACAGCGATGCGGAGAGATCTTACCCTTTTAGTTAGCGGATGCCGCGAGATATCTAGTTATTTTCTATCCTTTTTTTTGTTAGAGAAAAAGAGTAATCAAACAGAAAAAAAATCATGAAAATTGTTGAATTAGAAGATATACGTAAAGAAAGATATACTAAGAATATTTATTAAAGTTCTCAATCTCGATAGACTCCAAGAAAAATTGTTCAATTATCTTGTCAATTGAACTATTTTGTACAATTCTATTTTTTATAAATTATAAAAACTGTTTTAGAATATTTCTGATAAATGAATTATAATTGACTCATTTTTAATTTACTTTAATTCACATAATTTCAACTCTCTGACACTAGAGTTTAGTAATATTAAATATTTACTATAAAACAATTTGTAACTAACATTAAAAGATTTATGACTTAAATTTGTCAATAATTTTGTCCAGTTTGCGATAAATATTATTTGATTTCAAATTACTTAAGATGTTTTTCGATTGTATGTACATATATAATATATAATATTAATAACGACACCAAATTAATGCAACAACAGGCAACAGCTCACATATAAATAATACCCTCTGTAATTATATTAAAAACAAGATTAGCGAAATACTATGTGCGCGAATCAATGGAAACGAAAGAGGGAGCAACTGTACATGTACACATCGTTGTGCACACATTTCGTGACGCATATGTGCGTGAACGGTTGATTGCACACGTGTGCAAAGCCCGTGCTGGCTCGTATACCGATCTGAACCGATGAAAGGGAACGAGAAACCGGTTGCAGGTCGATCGTACAACGCGACGGTTTCTAAGTTGCACGAAGGTTTCAAATGTCCCGGGAGTGGTATCAAACCGATTTCCTACAATACTTGTCGCATATTATATCGCCGATTTATATATAGTTAGCTCGTCGCCACGCACAAAACGAAGAATATGTCGAGCGTATTAGAATTTTTAACTGAACGTAACACCTACTGCACTAAGATATGAAATCGACTAAATCAATTGCCACAAGTTACGAGTTATGCTAAATATGTTAAATTCATCAAGTTTTCAATTGATGCACGCAAAGCTGAAATGCAAATTAAGCAACTTCTATTACGCGAAACCAGACAATATCTTCTTTTTTTTCTTCCAATAAAAGTGGCATTAAATCTGGCATTTACAACGTGATTTTTGCTATTTTAATAGATAAAAGGGGTTTCAAAATGTGTGATGTATGTATTTAATTTATTTTGAGGGTATTTGAAGGGTATAAGTAAAAAGCAATCTTTTGAAAACTAAATCTTGCTCTTTGTTTCAGAAACCTATCAAAAATATATTTATGTGGATTTAAATACGAGAAGATACGATTGTGCAAGTAGATGATGATTTTAAGATGAAACATCTGTATAAAGGAAAGTATCAAAGTGTACTGCTATTTTTGCAAAATTATCGCATACGATATTCCACATTTCACATGCGCTCCAACGTTTTCCAATAATCAACGACATTCCAATCACGACGGTATTTTTAATATTTGTAAAATGTAACCCTTGTACTGCGTCTGTCTCACATAGCGGCGAACGAACGCCGCGTGTCTCGCGTGAAAGCACGTTAAGTCCAGGCGGATCAGTTTCTAAGGAGAGAGAGAAGAGAAAGCCTGAGAACATAAGAGCAGCAAACGTCTGGAGTGCGCCTTCGCCACCATTCCGCATCCAGAGTATCGCGAGGTATATAGTCGACGAGGCTCGAGACGAGATCCTTGCCCGATTCTTTGGAGCAAGTATCAAGTCGGTTGAATCGCAGAATATTCTCGCGTTCGTGCAATATTTAATTAGAAAACATCGTTAGTTAATTGATTGTAGAGCCAAGATATGTCAAAATGCAGTCTTAAAGCAAAATAAAGTTGTATATCGTAAAATAATAAAATTAAATAACGGCTAAGATGACAATAGAATTAATGGCTAATTAAAGATGCGACATGCACAAAACATATTTATCTCAAGATCATTATTGTGATATCTCATATTTTAAATCCTCTCACATCCTTCACGTTTTAAATCCTCCACTAAATATTTTATATGATTTCAAACATGCTACACACACAATATTTTGTATTAATATACAATAAGTATATTCTTATTTTTTTATATTGTTAGTATCTTGTTTTTTTATATTATTAATTATATATTAATATAACGATCTTTCCTTCCAATATATAAATATAAATATAATTTTGTGAATTTATAAATATGCTACTAGGAAATAAAACAAATAACTAATCTTAAATCTATCGACTTGAGAAAAATCTATCGACAGTTCGAAATACTACACCAATTGACAATGCAGAATAGCAATAGTGCAAATAGTTATAATTATTCTCCTGCAATTTTTCCTATTAGACTTTCCTTATTTGCCATTTTACAACGATATATGCGGCAATACTCATTGCATCAATGTAAGCATTACGTCACATTTAACCGCGATTTATGTCCTGACGAAAAGTCAAGATAGAAATTTACCTAGTAAAGCATTAACGATTATTTTCTGGTTTCTTATTGCACACAATCAATAGAGAAGACTATTGAATTACTAAATCACAATACCCAAACCATTATTCATCAAATTTTCGCAGATAAACACTTATTAAATGATTTCTAAAAATTTTCTAACTTTTTATTTATATTTTATTTTCAAATGTAATCATAGATGATTATAATTGACAAAAAACCATTAAATTCTTTTTATTGGTAAGAAATTTAAATATAAACGCTCCAAATTTTATATTTATTAAATGTCTTACGTTTAATTCGTAACACTTATCAGTCATTTCGTGTTATTATAATTTTGCGTTATTATATTTCGAGAAAGGTCACGTTCTCACAAGTGTCATTTCCGTTTCTGCTAAATCATTGCAATATTCGTAAATTACTGTGCGCAGTAAAGCGTTTGATTTCGGGTGTAAGAAACATGAAATTCTCACGAGCGAGTTAGTTCAGCCTTTCAACAGCGCGTTGACCATTTCGATCATTACCAATACACAAACGAATATTTTTTAGAATTATACATAATAGAAGGTAGCACTTGGCAAGATTTTGCATGCTGCATTTACTTAATTTTCAAAGCGGACACATTAACGCGCTTACAAATTGCATCATGTCTGATTACCAGCGACTGTAAGCAATTATCAGTATGAATCATGCATTTCGTTAATTCTCAATTGACAGAATTCGTAATATTTATATGGAATTGAAGTATGGAATGGAAGTTCAAATGTGTTATTATATATATAATAATTTATCAACAATCCCTAAAAAAATTATCATATCTTTAATGAAAAAAAGTCTTAATTTTTTCTATCTTGGTATGTTTGGTCACTATTGCTACCGAAAAATCAATCATTGAAAATATTCATAACATCTCTAACTGACAAATAACAATTTTGCAATTCCAACTATTTTTTATATCATAAGATAAATATAATTAATATAACTGATCTAAATTCTTAACTATTTATTGCTATATATTACACTATTATATAGTGCATATGATGATACAAGTTTATTAAAAAAAAAAAATAATTAAATTATAATAATATTATTCCGTCGAGCCTTTTATACAATTTTCCGACAACCCCAGATCACAACCGTATTCATCGAACACGTTTCAGTTGGGGACGAGGGTCAAAACAGGATGCGATCCCCGTAGGAGCAGCCACGGTCCCTATTTCATGCGTATATTCGCGAATGCCGAGGGAGCAACGAAATGTCGAGTTGAAGCGTGTTAAGCGAAGAAGGAGGGATAGCTCGCTTCCTGGAAAGCGGGGCTGGGCACCTGTCCCTCAGGGTCTGCCAACTTAGACGAGGGCACACGGACCCCGTATTTCTATATCACAAATGAGCACCGCTGCATTGCTAGACACACCATCACGTGTGTTTATTTGAGAAACATTGCTACAAAACAATCCGCACATTTATTTTTATGCGTGTAGATCTACCAAACGCGAGAAAGAGACCAGCAAAATGTATTTCCTCGTGTATTTTAAATGCCCTCTCGGTGACATGTAAAATAGATCGCATTGATAAAAGTTTTGATAACGTAATTGCAATGCTATCGCATAAATGCGAGCGAAAGAGTATCAGATGCAAGACACCTAGCTTACAAAAGCAAACGCTCAGAAAGTGAAAGATCCTGGACGTTGATTCCAGTCATTCACATTTGATATTTTATTCTTATTTGGATATAATATCTCGACAAATGTCAATCATTGATACTCGCACTTATACGCACTCGTATTTGTACGAGAATTTTTGTGAAATATTCATAGGATCGTGATATCAAACACGGTTGCACGCGCAATAACAATTTTGATGGCGGTCGACATTTTCAAGACAGATAGTAAGGAAAGAGGCAAGCGCAATAATGTCCGACATGGAGAGACACGGGGGAACGAATAGCGGCTGGACGATCTCGAGCAAGAGAACACGGAGTCGCGTCGCGTCCGACGCCGAGTTGCATCTATCGTATAAAGTCACAATTTCCTAATACCACGTACGATAATAACGCGCCGGCGCTCGGCGACCTGTTGCCTAGCAGCGCACGACATGTAAGCGGCTCCGATCGTAAAGCGGGTAATGTAAATACACAAAGTTCTACTCACCGGATACCGCAGGTATGCAGAAACATACAATCACCAATAGTGCAAACGGCAATAATTCGACCGTGAGCGCGTAATCCAATCTTCGCCGTGGCAGCGACATGGTGCCGTAAATATTTTTCCTTTATCCACACACGTTGGATAGATACACACTCATCGGGGGGAGACACGGGTGCACACACTCGGGAAACGAACCAACACTAACCGGCGCGCACACTTGTTCGATATCAGAGAACGTGTATTATCGCGTACCGTCACTTGACCGAGTGCATCGTACGCGATACGCGTCACCACGGGTACTACGTCACCAGCGGGTCCGAGTGTGCATACGTTCGCGCAGTTACGGAGAAAAAAAAGCAAACGGCACGACATACATGAACACGACCGCGTCCGAAACACTTCTGGGATCCCTATTGTTCGCTTAACGCGCTGAAAGTAGTTCCACTCTGCGCGCGCACCTGCCTCCAATCGCTGTATTACTACGCAGTCGCAAGCTGGCTGACAGTGTCGACGAATCAGCGCGCGGATACAGCAGAATTGTTGACCGTAGCACGCTTCTTCAATCATCTTCCATCGGAGTGAACTCTGCGCCGCGCTAAAATTGTCACATTGTATACAAATATTTAAATTAAACTTATAATATATATATATATATATATATATAATATATTTATATTCATATATTATTAAAATATATTACATTATGTTCGATTTTAGCAAAAATTTGTATCTTATCAAAAATTAAATTGTTCGAAGGGATGGATATGTATATACATTTGCTGTACCATTTTTTATAATTATTATAAATTTTGCAGAAATACATTTTTTATTATTAAATGTCTAACATAAGTGTTGAAATTAAAAAGTCGGTTAAAGGATAGCCGATCGGTGAACCGAAATAATTAATGTGGCGTTTTATTATTATGGATCTTTAACAACAGATCCCATTATATCTCGCGTGAGAGACGTCTTTAATTAATACTTGATATTTCTTTTTTCTACGACATTATCTTAATCGCGTGCAAACAATCATTTCTAATTAGATCGCGAACATAAGAAACGTTCTGAATTTTTATGATTAGGTATTTTAATCAAATTTCTCATGCAAGATTTTTGAAAGAATCTAGAAAAATCGAATCTAGAATCTCTCATTTCTATTGATGTCTTTCAATAATTTCATTAAAGATATATAAACTTTTGCTTCTAAAACCTTTTTATATAATTTTTATTACTTTTTATAATATTTTTTAAGCATAATATTAAATTTATTATAATGTAAAATCATATGTGCAATTAATAAATGATAAATAATAAAATTGCTATTAAATTTTAAAAAGATTATTTCTAAAAATATCAAAAACAGCTGAAAGTTTATCAATATGGTGTGTGTGTGTGTGTGTGTGTGTGTGTGTGTGTGTGTGTGTTGTGTATGTGTGTGTTTTGTGTATATCAACAGTGATCGATAATCAACAGTGATAAAATAAACAATCCTATTCAAAAATCTCAATTTAGCATTAATATAGAGTTGTATTAAGCAATGATTATATAGTTGATATCAATGTGGATATTAAAACAAATATTCATTTCTTACGAGATGAAATACTGTAAAGAGTAATTACTTACAATACTTCGAACGGCAACATGCAATGAGTCGCGATCAGCACATCGAAGAGTATAGCAGTGCACTTGATCATTAATTAATGCTCGGCCGCCCTTGATTGCGTGTAACGCGAAATTCATTGCAGCTATAGCTTTAGCCGCCGGGCGTCTTAACGAATACAAATGCGAAATTATTTTTCGGTAAACCCAGCCATAAGATCTTCTCGAGGAAAAGTATAGAACCTTTACGAATCGCTTGTAGTCCTTTGTGCCCGCAGTACACAAGATGCACGCACGAAGCTGCAAACACGCGCTTCCCATTAGCCTTATTAATAATGCCATTAACCTTATCATCGAACTGCAAACATCTGCGCCGGACGATGACAACGTGGCGCGGCTACGATACAATTGTCTTGTAGAGCACAATGGCATCCAATTGATGAGATTCGTCGCTAAAAACAAAATAGCTGGAGATATGTATAATTAAAATAGCTGGATAACTGCTATTATACATCTGTTTTGAAATTTCTTCATCGACATAATGCGATATTAATTATAAAAGAATTATTTCCTACATTTCTCCCTTTATTTATTATTTAATTTTAACGAGTATGTAGATTTTTTAAATAATTTAATTATCAATTTACAGCAACGCAGATGTACATCTAAATCTATAAATATGTAACTAATAATTTTAATCTGTTTGAATTAAGCGCATCACAGAACGACAGTTAGAAAATTAGATTTGAGTTGTCCAGACAACGGAAACAACTTTATTAGATCAATACCATGTTCCATGTGGTAACCCTTTTCCATTCTTGAAAACATGTCTGAACTTTTGACCTCGTCCATCGCCGAAAACAAGCTTAATGAGCTTAATAAAAAGATTGTTGAAATCAAGAAGAAAATCCAATTATCAGGTAACAGTTCAAATTATACAAAACATCCTTCGCTAATTTATACTGTTCCTCACAAGCCGAGTCAATGTTGCAAGACTTTAAACACCAGAACAAAGTTGTAAAGTCAATCTTACGCTTACATATAATATCTCATTTCTACACTGTTTTTTAATGATAAATATTGTAGTTTATTTATTTTTTCAATTTTTTAAATTTTGATATATTTATAACTATCGAGTAATAAAGAGCTAAAAATAAGAAACTTTTAATGAAATTTCAAAAAAGGAAATAAGAAATCATGTTCTTTATTTTAACATGTATTAATAGATATTGATAAAACATTAATATAAAGTTAAAATAAAGTTACTTCAAGTCGATTGATAAATCTATCATAAAAAACACATTGTAATGTAATTTAAACGAGACATTCTATATTTCAATATTCAGACATTTGTACACCACAGAGCAAGATGTGTCAAAAAGAGACAGCTCATTGAGAAAAAGAACATTTCAGAAAAAGGATCACAATCATATTGTACAATAATAAATATAAAAAAGTAAAACTGGAAGAACTAGTATTCGAGATGATATGGTCTCTCCCATATATCGTTACAACTAATTATAAATAAAATAATAAATAGTAAAATAGTAAAATAGTAAATAAAATTGTGAATTAATAATAATGTCAGGGCTCCAATAAATTAACAAATAATCTTGGGAGAAAATTGTAAATAAAAATAGCGGAAAAAAATGAAATAAGAAGAGAGGCAAAATCTGATGGCCGATTGGCTGTGTAATGTATGTAAGACAATGCGGAAGATTATATCTCCACTGCATAATTATAGATTGAGAAAGATTGTCATGCTATTAAATATAATAAAAAGTTTGAAGAACAAATGTGTATATCGCGCAAGTAGCGATAAAATTTCATACAATGTATAAATAAAAAGTGACTAACAAAGTCTCTATTCTTTAGAAAAAGACATTCACATTAAAACGTTTATATTAATTACAATTGAAAAAATCAAAATCTAAAGATTTAGCAAAAATTTATCGACAAAATTTGTTGATATTATTGGTATAATTATTTTTTTCTATATGCGTACTTATATTATATTATTACCTAAGTTAAATCATTTTACTTAAAATTACATCTAACTAAAACTAGATTTTGTATCGTAATCTTAAATTGTTACAAAAATCTTTTAGCAATTGTTCTTATATTCTAATTATTGTTTTAATTTCCTAATTTATGCACTGAAGTTTTGTGCCGTTAGCAATTTATTAAAGTAATTTATACTAAAAATAATTGTAAGAAGAACTTTTCATAAATTTATTTATCAAAGAAATATTTTTATAATTTCTAATATTGTTATTCTAATATTTTTATTATTTCTTGCGCAAAATGTATGAAGGTAACCATTAGTGGATTCTGATGTCGATAATGGGGGAGTTTCGACCTGCTTTAATGCATTTTTACCAAGATTTTTGAAATGGATCCAGCAAAATTGATTTTTTTTAACTTGAAAAGGTGGAGGGGTTTAACCCCAAACCTTCCCTTAGGATCCGCCAGTGAAAGTAACCATAATATTTTCTTTTCTTTTCTTCCAGAGGGTCAAAGAAAAGCTAATTTCGAAGAATACGATGCAAAGAAACGAGAAAATGCTCAAAAAATTGCTGATCTAAAGAAAAAAGTCAAAGAACTTTATGTGAAATATGCACGAGCAAAAAATGTAACATGGATTAAAAATAAATAGAGTAACCAAACACTAACTTATATAAACTAATACTAAATTTTTCAGAATAAAGAAGCCATGGAACATGCGGCTCTATTAAGCCGTGATTCTATCGCTTGCATGAAGAAAGACAATTTGGAGGAGATTATAGCTACGGCAAATGAAAATAATGTACGTCTAAGAAAAAAATTAGATTTAATTAAGTATGAGAGAGAAACGGTGAGTAACTAAATATTCTTTTGAATCATATATACATATACAAATAATCTGGTAGAAAAGGCGAAAAGAGCCGTTGCTAGATGTTTGTGCCACAAAAATTCAACTATATTATAAAAATTATAGAATTACAAACGTTTCTGCCTATGTTAGGCCTTCTTCAGCATTCTTCTTAGTAAATAAATTCCATTATAGAAAGATAGACAAACTGGAATTGTGATTAAATATCGGATCTATATATATATATATATATATATGTATATATACACGGTGATCCATTTTAATCAATCCACTAGAATATCAAAAAATCCTTAAGTTTATGACAAAAATGTTTCAAACCAAAGTTGCTCAGCTACTAGGGGAAAAGAAGCTAGTGATCTTGGTTGATCTTAAAAAGATGTCCTTAAAGTCAAGGTCACCTAAAATTTTTTAAATTAAAACCCTCATTTTTTTCATATTTATTTTTTCATATGTAGCTGACTTCAGGATTTTTTCAAAACATTATAATAAAGTATTTTTTTATTAAGTACTTTACGAGTTACTAAAGTACTTATCGAACTTGGTAAACTGCAACAGCTTGACATGATTATCGTCAGACCTGTATATACAGGATGGTCTACGCAACTGATTGTGAGCTAGGTTCCAGCACTGCTGAAGACCGAAAAAAAATGGTGGAGGCAAAGGTTGAGCGGCATAACAAGAAAAATTTTTATACTGATTTATTTTTTTCGTAAATGCAACGGTACACTAGAAAAGTGCAGTTCCAATTTCTTTAAATATAATTATATATATATATATATATATATATATATATATATATATATATATATATATATATGTTTTTGCATAAATAGGTTTTTCTGAATATTTTGTGTATAAGAATATTCGAGTAAGGTGCTTCAAAATAAATATTTCATGAGATATTTGAAATTTTTGAGTGAGGTATATACTTTATTCAAGATGATGTTCAAATGTATTCCACCGTGACATAACCGTGACAAAACATTTTGTAATCCATTTTTTTTATGTTCTACATTACAGTATCAAGATGATCACTATTTACGCTTAAATAATCTATTTTAATCTTTTCTTTTAAGTCATCAATAGCAACAAATGGACACAAATATACTTTATCTTTAATTAATTACTATAAACTGTGGTCAATTAATGCCGTTTTACGCGTCCTCGAGTGTTTAAACTCAAAATCCGTAATCGTAAACATGATGGAACATTTAAACATCACCTTGAATAAAGTATATATCTTACATCAAAATTTCAAATATCTCATGAAATATTAAGTGTATAAATTAATTCTATGCCTTTAGTTTTACTCATTGCTAATAATTATCTTAAACTTATATATTTTCCTATCTTAATGTAGTTTTAAAAAACAGTCAATTATGTTCACTAAATGCCAGTTAATACAGAAAAATAAATATTACACAATCTCAAAAATCAGTAATAAGTACCGTGGCCACGAATAAAGTGTATATCAGGCACAGTATTCTTTCTGCCTTTTTATTTTTAAAAAATGCTGCTAAAGTCGCCAATATGATTTGTACGATTCTTAAAGAAGGTGCAGTGTTTTGTTTCCAAAGAAAGCAAAAATTGGTATCAAAAGTTTCGTGATAAAAATTATAATTTGAATGATAAACCATGTTCTGGTCCAAAAAAAATTGAAGATGAGAAATTGCAATTGTTACTAAATCAAGACTCTACAAGAGCAAACTCAAAAAGAGCTTTCCGAGCAGTTAGACGTGATCGGTGAAGCCATTTTTGTTTAAAATTTTTAATTTTGCAAAAAAGACACCAAATTAATTTATACACCTAATATTTACTTTTCGAGGTTCTTACCTTAATACTGTTATACGCAGAAGAACTTATTTATGCAAAAAAAAATTATATAATTCCATTAAAAAAAAGTACAATTGTACTTTTTCGATGCACTATTATACTTACCAAAAATTGAGTCAATAAAAAAATTTTTCTTGTTATGCCATTCAACTTTTGACTCTACCATTTTTTTCTATTTTTAACAAAACAAATACTAGAATCCGGTCCAATTGCGTGAACCACCCTATATAACAAGTTACAATGTTAAATATATTAAAAATTATAAATGATGGATTTTTTATAAGAAAATGTTATATTAATATTACAAAACAAACGTTTCAGCCTGTCATAAAGCCTTTCTCAGTGTTAAAGTAACAAATAAAACGCACGTAATCATGTAAAATCATCATTCTGATAATAATTTAGATTGCACGAATAAATCAAATAAATTAAATAATCATGTAGTTAGTAGATAATGATAAGTCGAACATTTCGCAGTGATAAATTCCATTTAGAAGTGTCCACCGATTCAAAAAAGAAAAAAAGATAGAAATGTCAGAAAGAAATATATAAACTGTGTCCATGACTAAAATATTAGTCAATATATAACTGTCAATATATAAGATATTCGACTTATCATTATCTGTTAACTACATGATTATTTAATTTATTTGTGCAACTGAAATTATTATCACAATAATAAACGGATATTATATTTTAAATGATTGCATGCGTTTTATTTGTCATTTTGACACTGAGGAAGGCTTGAAGACAGGCTGAAACGTTTGTTTTGTAATATCAATACATGTCCTTTTCGCACAAAAAACCATCGTTGGCTCTTTTCGCTCCTTCACGTTTTAGTTTGATGAAATACATTAACATTTGTATTCTACTAGCACGAACACACTTTAAATATTTTACAAACGGAGAGCAAAGAATTGGCGCATAGACGCGGTTATTGCGTATTTAAAAAGAAAACTGAAAATCCTATGAAGAAGGTAATTTAATTTAATACTTGGCAATTAATGGTTTTTATAAGCGTAATCACTTGCACAGAAAATCGAAAGTTTGGAAGTTCAATTGGAGCATATTCGAATGATGCAAATTAAAGCAAATATTGCGCGCATGAAGTATCGCTCTGTCTGTTCCGAGTTAAAAGAGAAATCGGTTTTCTATTCTTCTTCCTTAAAAGACCTAGAAGAAGGGATAAGACAACAAGAGAATGAGATCAAGCGCTTACAGGCAAGGTTATGAAAAAAATAATAGAACTTATATTATAATATAATACTAATGACACGACGAAAGTAATAGAAAAGCTTTGATGAGACATTCCGCTTAACATCATTATTGCAGGGAGTGAAAGAAGAAGCAATAGAATTAAAAGATAGTACTCAAGAGACCCTGGTAAAAGAAGAAATTGAGAAGACAAATTCCAGCAAAAAACGCGATTCCATTATCAAGGAATTCAGGTCCGCAAACAAACTTTATATTTCAAATAGTATCTCCACCATAACGTTATGAACGTTGTTATAATTTTTTAATGATAATTCCATTAATAATAGAACTGTTCATTAATCATAAATGCAGTTTTTCTAACATTTTTCGATAACTATCATTATAAATGTAATTTAAAATAAAATTCTAAAATATTTGCACAATCAGGCAGCGCGTATCAGAACGAAAAATGGAATTGGAACAATTGGAACGTATGATATTTCATACCCGACCACGGAACAATTTTGAAATACGTGGGAAAACTCGCCTACAAGCACAAGAGGACATTATCAAAGATGAACTGGCACGGCTAGAGGAGGCGTTTGCCAAACTGCGAAGCGCCACCGGAGTGTCCAAATCTGAGGAAGTTCTGAACCGGTTTTTGGGTCAACAGGCGACTAAAGAGAGTTTACAGAAAATGCGAGCAGCTACAGAGCAAGAAAAGATGGTACTGGAAAAGAAAAGACAGGAGCTCAGCACTGAGATAGAGACGAGAAAATTTTCGGAAACAAAGAATGCCGAACAGTGAGTTTTGTCGAGAGTAATAATTATTAGCAAGTCCATTAAAAACTTATATGAATAAATAATTAAATTTTTCAGAGTCAGTTGAGTTTATAATTTATTTCAAATTTACTTAAATAACTATTTAAATAATGATGACTTGCTTCAAAACTCAAAATTTATCAAGGAATCCACTTCTAAAGTTTTATTTATTATGGCATACTCAGTGGCGGATTTAACGGTCTGCAAATCGGACCGAGCTCCCGCCACCACGGCCCAAAAAGGGCCCCATAAAAAAATTATTTATTAACATTTCAAGTAACCCGGGGCGGCGTGTAACGCGTAAAATTGTGAAATAGACTACGGTACTCCTAATTCTACTATCAAAGAACATAAACGCAATGAGAAGTATCAACTCGCTACGTTTCATTCTCATACTGATTGAGATTGGTTTTATTTGGAATAGGCGACAAATTTTAAAAGCTACAAATAAAAAAGACAGCAATTTCGAAAACAAATTTAGTCATTAGTCATCAGATTCAACATAATCGAGATTCGTTAAAATACGCGAACACGTTAACAAGTGTTAAAAACAGACCCTACCTACATAAAAATGGGTCCCTTGTTTGCGGACCGGGCCTTTTTCCTTAAATCCGCCACTACATACTTTGTATAAAATGAATTTGATCCACTGTAGTTTTGAATTCCTCAATCCATAATATGTTAAATATTTCAGAAATGCCGAGGTGATGGCAAAACTCAACTCGGAGATCGATAAACAGCAATCTCGTAGAGAAGACGCTGAAATTGCAAGTCAACGAATCCGCGAACTGTTAAATGAAATAACTCGTACGCTATATAAGTTGTGTGACAAATTTCAGGTGAGAATTATTAATCATAATTTTTACACTATAGAATTCAGAAATGACCATCCGATTATTCAAGTAGTAAGACAAAAAGACCCTTAGAAAGGCACATTTTAAAAATGATAAAAATTTCTACTCAAATAAATTAATATTAAACTTTTTGTTAAGAATTTATTTTTATAATAGAATGGATAATTTTCATAATTTTTAACTTTAGTAAATAAAGATACCTTCTCTAAGTTTGACATCAGCGCGAGTATAATTTCCCAAGAGATTCCCCAGCATAGTTTAATAAATTCGAAAAAACTATCGATACTAAAAGGATAGAGATAAACAGATAAATCCACATTTGAAAACCCGCGTGATAAGTCAAACAAAGATAATGATAAAAAATTATTGACCGAATGGTCAATGGTTAAAGTAGAAGAATTTATATTAACGCTTTTTCTTGTGCGGTATGTTCGAACCATGTCGCCGTGAATTATCACGTGCAAAGGAACATATTCGATAAATAAAGCCCTGTAATGTTAGAATGGAAATACTGTGTAGACACCTAATTGAATTAGTATAACCGCCTTTAATGGTGTCTGCTACAGTGAACAGTTCCGACTATTTATCGTTCTTAGAAGCTTAACATCCCTAACATCACACATCTCATATAGTTGATAGATTTTCTTGAATAGTCCGTGTTTCGTAATTCTCACTTCAAGGAGTATCGCCAGCTCCGTGCATTAACACACTTTCAATCGAAAATAAATACTTCGACAACGTAAGACAAATATCGTGTGAAAAATCAGTATTGATTCTATCGAAGTTGGATACCCATCAGTTGTTAATTCCTGACACAAATTATCTAATCAATCTTTTAGACATGCTCGTGTTAAAATCCCATACAGCACAGAACATTGCAATTACATTGCAGCAATGTTATAATCTTGCAAGTTGCAATGTAATATTGTTGAGACATTATTGGAACATGTAATTATAATATTTCATGAGAATGTGATAACAACATTCCAAAAACATTACAAAAGCAGTATTTGGTAATCGCTAGTTCGTTCGTTTACTGCTATGCGACGCACATTGCACTATCTATCTCGCATTTAAGTTTTAGTCACGATGATTACATAAAACTTGCAAAGAGTGGCTAATAAAATTAAAGGCATAATTTAATTCTTATAGGTTTCCATTAAATATATATATATATATATATATATATATAGGAAGTAATATGTGTGATTATAAATATAAGTTAGTTTAATGGAAACCTATAAGAATTAAAATAAAAGGCATTTGCTTCGCTATTGCATTATTACAAATACATTGCATTGCAATGTTGCTATAATGTTTCGTTGCAATATTACAAAAAGTGAACATCTTAACGTTGCCGCAATCTTACAGCAACGGTGCAGCAATGTTTCACAATCAATTTGCAATATTACAATGTTTCAATGAAATTATTCTGCAATATGTTTGCAACCTTTCTGTGCTGTATGAGATTGATAAATAGATTCTTTTTCTGTGAAAATTTAATTCTAGTCAGAGACAGATCTATATGAAAACTAATAAAACTTTAGTCAAACTTTTAATTATCGAAAGGTTGCAAAGTAATATCGTTTAAAAATATTTGGATAGTTTTTAAACTTATGTATTACGTAGAATAGTAGAAATAATTATTACCTATAATCTTCGATACTTTATGTTAAAAACTTCTTTATCCAATGAAATCTTGAATATCGCCAATATTTAACATTTATAGCATGCTACAGATGCTCCTTTGCTTGAAGACAAAATAGATGATATTTTAGCGCTTATTGAATTATTAAGCGATAAAGTAAAACATGGACTCGATGTTTTAAGCATATCTGACAAATATATCGAGACAATGGATGAAGCATTACTAGACAAGGTACTAATTATCTTCAATTGCACATTTTAGAAAAAATTCACGACTATGACAAATTTTATACTTCAATTTGCTATTATAGTTGCTTTAGTTTAAAAATAGTCATAATCTTAGAAAATGTTTATATAACAATAGCATACAATATGTTACGTTTATATAAGTAAAAATTATTTTTTTATTTTTTAGTGGAATAGTAAGAATTATCTATTATTCATATTGTATAAATATTTTGTATATAAAGAGATAGTTATGGAAAATAAGTATTGAAGCTCAATACTTAGTATTGAGATTGTAATACTTACAGTATTCAGGTAATACTGAGTATTGACAGTCAGTATTGGTGAATATTAAGTATTAGAGACTAGTATTCGTCAATACTTTAGTATTAAGGGAGGTTAAGTATTGACAAATATTTACTATTGCAGTCTACTATATAGAGTTGCAATAATAAGTATTTGTCAATACTAGTACTAAGTATTCGTCAATACTAGTACTAAGTATTTATCAATATTAAGAATTTCTCAAAAAAAGTATTGGCCAATTTACTATTGACCAATATTAAGTACTGAGAGCGCGATACTTATTATTCGTAAGGGTATTTACAAGCAAAATGTTAGCACGCGCGCGCACACGCACGTACTCACGCATACAATGGTCTAGTTTACACCAATCGTTTAATATGCGTTTCAAGTAGTATATTCATATTAAATTAGCTTATAATTAGTCCCACTGTGTAAACGATAGCGTGCTACACAGGTATGATACGCATAAAAAAAACGTATCCCAGGTAGAACACAAATTCATAATAACATCATAATGACGAATTAGTGACTAATAAGTGACAAATAAAATAATGATATACAGAGTGTTTTATAATGTCCGTGCCAACGCTCGTGTACGGATAGAGTGCGGTAAACTGAATAGAAAAGTCCTTTACCGTTTTGCAATTTTCGCAATAGTAATTGAGATATTAATTAAAAGGGATTGACGAATAATCGCGCGTTGATCGCGGCTAGATCGTAGGCTGTACGCTCTAGGCGTGACAGCAATGAGAATCGCATAGCAACGAAAAATAACAACGCATATCACACTTTTGCTCTCGCTACGTGTTATTTTTCGTTGCCATGCGATCCTTGTTGTTGTCACGTTTAGAGTGTACAGCCCACGATCTAGCTACGCGCAACGCGCGATTATTCGTCAATCTCTTTTAATTAATATCTCAATTGCTATTGCGAAAATTGCAAAACGATAAAGGACTTTTCTATTCAGTTTACCGCACTCTATTCGCACACGAGCGTTAGCACGAACATTATGAAACACCCTGTATATCATGAATTTTGTGTTCTATCTGAGATATCGTATCAAAATAATATCAAGCGTATGTATAGTGCTGTAAACGTTCATATATTAAGGCTGAGTTCGCAAACCACACTTTAGGTTTGTCGCGTTGCATGTTCCAACATGTTCCTACTCGCTCCAATACACTCCAATCTATATACGTAATAGTATACGTAATGTAGTACTATAGATTGGAGCATATTGGAGCGAGTAAAGCCAGCGACACACGGTACGTTTTTGCTTACTGGATTGATTGCAAGTAAAATACTAGAAATACACTATGCAGCATACAGTATTTTTAATAATTTACTAGCTCGCAATCAATCCAATAAGCAAAAATGTACCGTGTGCCGCTGGCTTAAGAGCATGTTGGGACATGCGACGGGAACAAACCTTATATCAAAAATTCAAATAATTTGACCAAACACAATTTTCCATAAGAATCGTGCGGAGTCCTTTAATTCAATCAATTTGTTATCGTTCAATTTGCTAACATTTGATTATTTAGAATCTATTAATAGCAAAAATCATTAAATAACTTTTTATGAGCAACAAAAAATTCTAAAAAATTTATTATTTTTGTAAATTTATAAGCATTCTGTTACTATATTGCTTGTGAGTGATTTCTTAAATTTAAAGGTTTCGTATAATTTATATAAGCAGAAATTTAAAAAATTCTTAAATTAATCGACCATAAATATTATCTTTGTCTTTCAGTTGGAAACAATGTCGGCTACTACGACTTCGGTAGATGGTAGAACAATGCATGTTAACAGCGGCGGACCATTGTT
This sequence comes from Linepithema humile, assembly GCF_040581485.1. Lineage (NCBI taxonomy): Eukaryota > Metazoa > Arthropoda > Insecta > Hymenoptera > Formicidae > Linepithema > Linepithema humile. Next base: position 14,253,109 of record NC_090132.1, read on the forward strand.
TCCGCGATTTCCATCTTGTGCGACTCCGGCTGCTCCTCTTTCAGAAGACGAAGAGGAAGTTCCATCGCGAAACGTATTAAAAAGACAAGCACAATTGCTTGTCGATACTAAAAGCCGTCGTAAAGGATTCGCTTTTAGAAGATAAACTGTTAAAATAAAAAAAGAAATTAAATCAACTATTGTAAAATTACATAACCCTATTTTATATATATACAGTAGAACCTCCCCATACAGCACACAAAGATTGCATACACATTGCATCAATCTTTCATCGCAATGTTGCAATATTGCAAATTCACTGCAAAATGTTGTTGCATCATTGCTGTGGGATTGCAGCAACATTAAAATGTCCGCTTTTAGGAAGATTGTAACGAAATATTACAGTAATATTGCAATGTAATAAATTTGCAATAATGCATTGTTATTGCAAACTTAGAATAATGTTGCATATATTTTTATTTATTCAGACATTTATCTGTCCGATTTTTGAACAATCAGTTTAATATCTGAATTCCCTGTGTTGAGGTCGTATCAGAAAAATTAAACTAATAAAAATAATTACTATGTCTTTAATCTTACTAGCCACTCTTTGCAAGTTTCATATAATCATCATGACTAAAACTTAAATACGAGATAGATTTTGCAATGCGCGTCGCATAGCGGTAAACGAACGAACTAGCGATTACCGAATATTGCTATTGCAATGTTATTGGAATGTTGCTGTCACTTTCTCGTGAAATATTACAATTACAGGTTGCAATAATGTCTCAACAATATTACATTGCAACTTGCAAGATTGTAACATTGCTGCAATGTAATTGCAATGTTCTGTGCTGTATGGGTCGATTATCCGTGGTAATGTGGCAGGAGCATACCTCGGATAACCGAAATCTCGGATAATACGGAAAATAGATACATACAAAGGCTGTTTTAACTTTTATGTATGTATGTTTTTTTATGTATTTGAAAACATAACCTTATTATTAGATAAAAATATAAAATATAAGAGTCAATTGACGAATGCACATTATTCTTTGTTGCAAACATGCGTTATTGGCTTAACAAAGTCAGTAATGCGAAACTGCTTTAATTTGCTCATGCGTTTTTTAGCTGCAATATCTCTTCATCTTTTTATTAATAAGAGATCACTTGCAGTAGCTTCTGATTGTTCCTTAACATATTTAAGCAGCGTAACATAAATTCGTATTAACGTATTATCCGAGTTTTTCCGTATTATCCGAGCAACCGCCTCGGTTAATACGGAGTGCGAATGAATTCGGTGCCTCGGATTACGCGGAACATCGGTTAATCGAAGGTCGGATAAACGAGGTTCTACTGTGTATATATATATATATATATGTTTGCTATAAAGGCCAATGTCCACAATGCTAGAAATCGGTCCGAGAAACATATAGCCAATAAAATTGCCGTTTTTCCACAAAAAATGCAAGTTTATTGGTTATACACTTCTCGGACCGAGATCTCGGACCGATTTCTAGCATCGTAGACATTGGCCTTAAAGAACGTTTCAGTGCAGTAATCAACATAACGCACCGCGTAATATTAAATGAATTATTAGATTCTTTGGATGAAAAAAATATAAATCTAATGCCACCATTTATACCTCTTTTAGATGACGATGGAGATGGTAAGATATGTATTTTATGTGCAATGTATTGTAGGGATGATTTTAAAAGACAGTGGACACTATTTAGATACTTAGTACAAAGTGCAATGTCATATACAGTAGAAATATGGGGATGGCAGGAAAAAAAGTTAGAAAAAATAATGTTAGATTATGTCAGATAGATATACAGGGTGTCCGATAATTGTTGAATCACCTCTCAAGTGCAGGTAGAGCGGGTTAAACCGAATAGAAAAGTCCTCTATCGTTTTGCGATTTTCGCAATGTAAGGTCAATATTCGAATGTATCGAAAATCTCGGAAGTCTCAAAGTGTATTGTTGACGTTTTTCCGCGACGCTGACTGGTTATCTCGATTATTCTGACAGTTTGATAGTTTGACAGCGAATGTTATTTTAACGGTTATTTAAAATAAAAAAAATTTAATCAAAATATTTAGATTTTATAATTATTAAATTATTATAATAAGTGCGCGTGCCTGTATATTCTAGTACATTTATTGTCAGGACGGGCGGTATACGCCCGTTCTAGACCGGTTAAATCCTTGAGATATTTGAGTTACTACGTATAGTACGCCGGTCCTGCTGGTTTATTCTGTAACCTTAACCTTAACGCAGCTATTACATAATGTAAAAAACCTGCGCAACAATATCGACATAACGACATTGAAAGATTACAGAATAGGTCAGCTAAACCGGTTAACCACGAATGTCAAACCTTGTGGAAAATCGTAAAAAGAGTGAAAAATTAAATAATAATTTAATGTCACAAAATTAAAAATTAAAAATTAATATGCAAATACATTGATATAAAAAGAAGATTTACCAATATTAAATGTTAAACAAAAGTTTTTATTGTTTTAATTTTTTATTCCAATAATATGTTTTAAAAATAAAAATTGATATTTTTAACAAAATAATTATATCTGTAAAATTGCACACATTCTTACAATAAAATATATAATTCTAAGCATGCTGTGGTTCCTCTTTTAATGTTTCTATAAAAAGTCGCTTTACTATGTTTCATATTATTTTCGAAAAAATTTTCGAAGATAGACTTAAAAAGTCAGAAGTCTTGCTCGGCTTTTTAAAACGAGAAATTATTTGTTATAAGAGAGTACTTTTAAAGTTACGTTAAGATTAGGTTAAAGAATCTATTCTTTTAAGCAACCATTTTTACTAAAAAAAACTCTTAAAATCTAAACTTACCTTTGGATTAATTGAATCTTTGTATTAATTATAATTGCGGCTTGAATTGTACATACTAATCAATACTAACTGCGTAACTATTAATGCACGTGTTGATCGAAAGCGGAACGGAAATAAAATTGATAGAAGTTGAATCTTGATCTATTTTTTGCTATGCATTCTGAACGCTATCTATATACAAGGTGATTCAAAATAACCTGATGTCTTTGCAATGCCATATTCTTGAGCGAATTTTGAGACGATTTTTCCTTTTACAAAATTTTGTCCAAAGCTTAGTTTCGAGTTATGCTGCCTCCGCGCACACAAGCGGGATCCGTATACATATGATGCGCAAAACGCTCTGTGCATCGTGTAATGTCACGCTGTGTACATACTACTAGCATTAAGTGCGATATTTTTTCTGCATAAACAAAAGACATATGTATTATAAAAGGCAAAAAGGCGATATATTATAAAAATTAATGGACAATTTATTGAATGGTAAGTACGGTTTAATTGGATTCATTTATTATATATTTCTAATAATTGTTACTAATATATCTACTAAATATATCGACTAACAATAACATCACATCAATATTATAATTAGCCACTCAACAATGTAATTGTTATATACAACATGTTATAGTGCATTTACATTGTTGAGTGATATTGAGTGAAATTATAATATTGGTGTAATGTTACTATTACCCAAATGAACAAAAAGATATCTTTTAGATCCCTAAAAGATATCTTGCTATGTCTTGAGATGTCTTACATTTTTCACGAAAAGATATCTTTTAGGAATCTAAAAGATATCTTATGCAACAGTTTAAGATATCTTTCAGATATCTAGAGTTGTCTTTTAGATATCTTGCAGATTCTAAAAGATGTCTCGAAGACATCTTACAGATCTCTTTTCGATATCTTTTAAATATCTTTTAGATATCTTTTATATGTCTTTTTAGATGTCTTGAATATATCTTTTAGATATCTTTTTGAGAGATCTTAAAATCTATATTGGAAAAATGGATAGAAACATAGCACGACAATGTTAAGTATATTAATTATAAGTGCAAATTGCTCTAAACTGCAACTTTTAATTAATATACTTAACATTGTCATATTATGTTTCTCTGATAGAGAAACTTGAAAACAATTTTTTCACTTGATATTTTATTAACACAGTATATTTTATTAATAGCAAATATACATATATGAAAGATGACGCCAAATGTATTTCAATCGAGAATATTGATGAAGCAGTCCTCTATTGTTGTTTTTTCATTCTATATCTCATCTTATCACCAGCATGTCGTAACCAGCTCTTGATATGTTTTACAATGGATGTAACGGTGCAGTCAGGTCCTTTGCCTTTTGTAAAACTTACAGCCGCTGCAAATATATACATATTTATATTAGTAGATAAATATGGTTGAACAACATGAAATATGGGGTTGAGGAAGATTTCTATTTATATAAATAAAAATATTACTATTCTAAAAAATAGCTAGCAAGTTGTACTTCTATATAATTTTTATACATTATAAATGTCAATGAGTATTTTCATACGTGCATTCACAAAGAATATAAAATAAAAAATAACAATGTTAAAACCAAGACTCATGTAATTTTAAACAAATGAAGAGGAAAAAAGAGAATCTTGAGCCAAAGAATTTTTAGTTATTATTCTTTTAAAAATTTATTTAATATTCCAGTTTCGATTAAAATTTAACCATCAGTACATCTTAAGCAATATTAAATCCATTATTTATTATATATATAATTATTTGTAAAAGCCGTAAATAATACATTGTCATTTAACAATTGGAATAATTAAAAGATTGTTTTGTAAAAAATATGTATGAAATCATAAAATAATCACAACACAATGAGTACTAATTAATTAAATAAATGAAAGTATTTTAAAGATTTGATATGTTGCATTACGTGGCTCTTACAAATATTATATATATATAATAAATAATGGATTGAATCTTGCTTAAGATGTACTGAAAATGGTTAAATTTTAACCAAAACCTATACGAAATGTTACTCGAATATTACATAAATTTTTAAAAGAATAACAACTAAAAATTCTTGGGCTCAAGATTCCCTCTTTTCCTCTTCATTTGTTTAAAAAATAACATTTGCAAAAATTTGAAAGCTCATATAGATAATTTCTTACTGTATGCAAAAGTATGTACCACTTACCAACTATGATGTTTGCAAAAGTAGAATTTTCTATTGCAATCGTATTTTTTGCACCGGTCCAAGATAGCTTATGACCAAGGTCAAATGATATACAGTTTGTTAGAATATTGGAAACCATTTTTTGTATGGAGTCACCACCAATACATTTAATTCTTTTGTCCTACAAAAAATATTGTCTGTAAGTGCTATTATTAAAACATTATTTACAAGTATTCTTGACTCTTTGATATTTATCATTTCTAAATTAATCCATTGATTGATTTATATGAATAATGTGATACTTACAAAACATTTACGAAATGCTTCATTATTTTTTAATGTTTCATTGAATTCTAGGTATTGTTCAATTGATGTCAAAGGAAATTGAGGCATCAAATCCATAGTAACTTCATCAATTCCTTCGTTTGCTGGAAATTTATCTCTTAAAATAGCAAGTATTGCACTCAGTTTGGAACTATTTTTAGCTGCTTCTTGTTTTATCTCTTTTCTTAATTGTTCAAAGCCTTCATATAAAATATTTAGCTTTTCACTTAAAGAATCTGAAACAAAAAAACTATTAATATTTTACTATTCAAAATTTAATATAATCATTATCAGAAGAGATGCAAATTTTTGCAATGTTATAAATAATTTTAAAATACAATAATAATACTATAATATAATAATAATACTATAATTTATAATGCTATAATGGTACAATATACAATACAATAAAAATATTTTTCAAAGAAAATAAAAATATTATATATAAAAGATTATAATACTACAATGTACTAAAACGTACAACTTGTGTATATTATTTGCAGTGTTTAAGAGAACAATGATACAATAAAATATACAATTGATATATATTATTTGCAGTTCTTGTTTCAATTTCTTGAACTGTTTCAGAAAATAATGCTACTTACTCAGAGATGCATGTATTTCTTCATTCATATTCACTGTCACTATTGGAAGATTCACTTCTGCATCTGTAACAAATAACAATAATCATACTTTATTTAATTTCTTTATTAATTACTGACTTGTATTATACTATATTATTCCATAAAAAGTTACCGATAGTTTCGTCTTCAGCTTCTTTATCATCATTGTCAATTTCTATATTATAATTAGAATTTTCCTCGTTACTACCGATTTCTCGATAACAGTCAGCAATATCATCATTTATTTCCATTTCTTCACTTTCATTCTCTTCGTGGAAAACTTGAAGCGAAAATAGATGGTCCTTCAAAGATGAAGGAACATCAGAAATGATTGGCTTGTCTTTGTTAACACTTGAGGTTTTATCACATATGAGGTCCTGAGTAATTCAAAATAAAAATCTATTTATATATATATATCTAAATATATAATGTATACATATTTTGTAATATATATATAATTATTTTTTATTTCTTATTCATTATTTCTCTACGTATCAATGTAAAGAATTATTAATCCATATTATTCATTATTATTTTTAATACTCACTTGCTTCTTATTATATTCTGGATTAGCCGGTGCTCCTTCAAGTTGTTTAGGTGTAGCATTTCCCCAGCGATTTTTATAATTTCCTGGCGGTAATTCTATTGTTTTGTTTCTTTTGGAAGCACTTGCTGTATAATATACATAAAATTTTTTGTAAATAAATTTATGACTCTTCAATATTTATATTTCTTAATTCAATATTTCAATTTAGTTCAATATTTACATAATATTTCTTAATTATATATATTTATTCAATATTTTAATTTAGTTCAATATTTATATAATATTTCTTAATTATATATATTTATCTATTAATATTTATTAATTTATGTTATCCAATAACTTACGATTATGATTGTCATCGTCAGAAGAATCGCCATAAAATTGTCTTTGTTTTATTAAACGTTTTGCAGGTAATGTTTGGTTTTTTTCAGAATCATTTAATGTAGCTAATTGAACTTCATCTGAAGTCGAGATGTTAATGCATGACTTTTCTATTTCTCGAGCTTTATCGTAAGTATCATAAGGTCCCAAAATTTTATGATAATTGGAAACGTTCCAATCATTTCCAGGCTTCAGCTTTTTTTTATTGCATTAGTCATATTATATTTAGATGATGGATATGCAAATGTTTTTTGCAAAAAGTTTATCCAACAGTTAGGAACAATTTGGCAATATTGGTCCCAAAATACAACGCAATACATCTAAAATAAAATATTGATTGAGTAATAGTAAGTATTTAAAGAGATAAATAGAAGGAGTAATCTTCTTAATATATAATTAAAACATTATTTTATTTTCTAAAATATTGTTGTGCTTAGAATTTTTAATAACGATAAAATTTACTATAAATTTATAATAAATTAAAAAATTTTTAAATATTTTCAAAAATTAGAAATTATCTTTCGTGACATCATTAGCATCATATATATATATATAATTATCATTGATATTATTTATGTAATATAATTATTTATTATAAATATTTTTTTATTTTACAGCAATTGCTTACTTCAATTATCAGTATGTATAATGGGAATTATACAAAAAGTTTCTTTGTAAGGAAGTCGCATTGCTTTAGCGCTTATTTTACTGACTGGATATATGCCAATTTCAGACCATATATTTCCGATGTGAATTCCCAACTGTCGTGAATCGCATGGATATAAAGGAATATTCGATGAATTTTGTAATGTTTTTCCAACTATTACTATTTCTCCATTTCTTTTACCAATATATTCAATCATGACAATATGCTTATGATCAATATAACAATAAGCGTCAGCTTCTCTTATACAAGACAATGAAAAATTTTTGAATTTTATTTCCCGGTAGGAATATGTACATCCAAATAATAATTCTTTATTCCTGGAATTCAGAAGAATGGGATATTGTTGATACTCATATCTAATATCTCTTCCATTGTATGATTTTTCCATTAAACGTCTGTGTAATTGTTGTAAAGGTTGTGCACTTTTTCGAAGCATCTTCTTCATTTCTTTAAAATAATTTTCAAATGGAAACGCACTGAACATATCTAAACATCCATAGTTTTGAACATCTTTGTGCAAATGTATCAAGTTATGTACATTGTAAGTAATGTATTGTTCACCATACAAAAGCTTGTATGCTTGTACAAAGTGTATTAGCAATTCATTTGCATATTTGTTATTATACTTGCAATCAGTAGGATTACACAAAATACTAATTGCACAATGTAAAACATAAAAATGCCTCAGGTAATCATTTGGTAAATATGACGTCAAAGTTACCAAGCCTGTGTATAGAAGAAACAATCTGAATTCCGTCGCTTTCCAGCGATCCAATTCATTCAATCCTCTCGGTTTTCTTGAAAATTCTTTAGGTATATACGGTATTAACTGTTTCAAATCATCTGACAATTTATGAATTTCAGAAGCAGACAGTTTAACATTCCTTATACCTGTAATCCATAATTTTGTAAGTTTTTTCATTACACCAAGACAAACCAGATGCATGTAGTCTAAAGGAAATTGTGTAACCATTTTCAAGGCTATGTTTTCAAAAGGTGAATTATCTAAATGATGATCTTCATTTTGCCGCAACAAAAATGTTTCGTCAGTACGTAATGGAGCATTTTTGTTTAAAAATAACATCCGACCATTTATCCATTCACCTTCTTCTTCACATTTATCACATCCATAATATCCGGTATGGCTTTTTATACATTTCATAAATGCTCTTGCCGGGGCGTCGCATATTACGGTATTTATCAAAATTTCATAATTTTTTCCTTCATAATTAAATCCTTCTTCTTCAATTTCAGTATATTCTTCAATAAAATTATCAATAATTTCATCAGGTTTTCCAGGTTTACAATATCCATGATAAACTCCAATGACAAAAGGTTCTTCTCTATAATCTATGTGAACAATTTGTCCTAAAAGTGGCCAAAACTGTGCTTTGGAACTTTTTGCCAGTGGTAAACCGTCAATGCCTAAATTGATCCTGATTGGATTTTCAATATTAACAGATCTAGTGTGTTTCAAATGATCTTCCAATGCTCTTTTCAATCCGTGGTAATAATAAGTTCCAGAAGCAGTATTAATCATTGATGTTGTTTGTGGTGTTTGCAACAACGTTCGAGCTTCAGTTGGAAGATCTTCATGTCCATAAGCTTTGAGACCTTTTAGCAATTTAGTAATGGCTACATGAGTAATATTATTTTCAATACTCCAACTCCGTAGAAATTCTCGTAGTGTTGCTTCTTTTTGTGGATAACAATTCAAAACTTCATCGTTATGTTTATCATCTAAATCTGACTCCACGTCAGAATCTTCAGAATAAGAATCAATCCCAAAATCTTCAACATCTTGAGATACATCATTCTCCATCGAAATGTTACGAATATCAATATTTTTGTGAGACTCTCCTTGAGGATTCTCATTCTCAATTTCTTTATTATTTGTTTCATTAATTGTAAACTTCTTGTCTATTTCTTGTCGTCGACGCCATTGTTGGGAACGACTCAAATGTTCATAGTTTTTCCTCTTCGGCATATCACAATATTTCTTAAAAGAGTATTTACAAAATTAAAATGTTTCATACCGTGTGTTTACAAAATAAAAATTTTTCCAAAATTAATTTTTCAACAAATCGTTAAAATTCTTCTCTCATAAAAAAAAGTTAAAGTTAAAAAAGTTAAAGTTCTCTCATTAAATATAACAGTCTCTTGTTCATTCATCACAACTGTTTCAGATTGTAATGTCAGAAGCGAGAAAATACATAATAAAAATTATTTTTTATTATTGCTAAATATATTCAAGTAAAAATATTTTTTATTAAAACAATGTAATCAATAGAACTGAGTAATAAAAAAATCGAAAACTATTTTTTTGTTTTATAGAGGAATTAAATAATATTTTTTGGTATATACATGTACATATACAGTCAAATACTCATATATTTTTGTGTCAGACAATCGATTCCCCAGAGCAACGCAATAGTTTAAAGAGAAATTTTCTTTCAACTTTTCAAAAATATCAAAAATATCAAAAAATTGTGTTAAGATTGAATGGCCCGTTTTTTTGCGGTTGAGTGTATTTTTTTAATTTCATAGAAAGGACCAAAAATGACATACGGAACGGTTTCCAAGTACATGAAAAAAATTGAAGACATTTGTAAATAAGTGAATGAAACGCTATTTCGATGTAAAAAACGTTGTTGACCTGCTGGATCGTGACTCTGTGCAAAAAACAATGAAAAAGTAAGACACAATGATTTTAAAGATGTTTCAAAAGAATCCCCGTTTATTATTGCATAGCGGACAAACGGCTTTGTGCAAAAAAGTGTCATGTGATACTACAAGAAGGCGTTTACAGGCTCATAGTGTGAAATTTCGTAGGACAGTGAAGAAACCGCTACTGTCTGCAAACTACGTCGAGAAAAGGCTCGCTTGGGCGAAAGAAAATTTGGACCGTGATTAGGACAATGTTATTTTTTCGGATGAAGCTTTTTTTTTGGCAAATTCTTCTATTAATCGTGCAAGTTTAAGCTCCGAGGGAAGAATATTTATACTGTTAAGCAGTTAGTTCGACAGATTAAATTTATATAGAAATATTTGTCTTAAAATTGTGCTATAACATTGGCAGAAAGTATACCTCGGAGATGCCAGGCAATTATTGATAATGGAGGTGATAGGACAATTTATTAATAAAGCGTCATAATCTATATCATGCCCAATCTGTGTTTTTCTTTTCAATTAAGTTAAATATTCAATTTCAATTCATTATCCCAAATCGTTTTCGAGTTTCTCTGTACACGCTTTTGTGAAACAGACTGCATATATAGATGTAATATTTATATATATAATATTTATTTTATAATATCCATGACAATAGAATTTTTTAAACTTTATACATATATAAATACCTTTGTTTCTCGATACTAAAATATTTTTTTCTTGTGATGAAAATGTAGAGCGTCTGAAGAACGACTGGAAAAGAAGATCCCAAAAACAGCTTTTATTTGTCATGACTGTTGGAGAGCAACGGTTGTTAGGAAGAGCGATTATATAGTGTGTCCAAAACGTATTTATCAAAACTGTGGTAACAGTCATTTGTTAAGAGCAGTTGGAACTTATATAATTATAACCATGTTGAATATCTTGTTTCTTAAGATGCCTGCAAAGTTTACTACATACATAAACAGACATAATATCGTGCAACAATAAATTATACTTTGTAATTTTTATAATTGATTACTAATTGATATTAATTACTAATTGATATTTAACAGATATATACACTATTAAACTTCACAGATTATAAATTTAAATAACAATGCAACTAACAGTTTAAAAATATAGTATTTTTAAATATTATTTCAAAGCACTTACATAAAAAACTATGATCCATTAGTATTTCTACCACGGTTTGCCATTGATAATAAAAATGGCTTATTATGTTTCACGATAAAATTTTTATCTACAAAAATTGCAATTTTTAAGTAGTAATCAAAGATAATATACTTTAATTGTATTCTTTGTAAATTCATACATTAAATCAAGTCTACGGTATTAAAATAATAAAATTACCTGCAAATGTTTCACCATAAATTGATTCGCCACTTGTTCCATTATCTATTGAAAAATCTCCACCTTGAATTAAAAAATCCTTCACAACTTTATGAAATACAATGCCTTTATAATGCAACGGTTTGTATGTTGTTTTTCCAGTCCTTTTTCTCTACTACACAAAGCGCAAAAATTTTCGTACGTTATAGGATAGATAACTGAGAAAAGCTCTAAGACTATTCAGACCATAGGCAATCCACCCACTTCGATGTCAAAGAATACTCTCATATTGACATTAGCCATGTTGTGTTGTACTATAACAACAAAATATGATTAAGGGGACTTTGATTTTTATAATATTTGTTAAATATATTCATAAAATTATACATATGTACACGTATACACACACACACACACACACACACACACACACACACACACACACACACCATATTCACAAATTTGATGTTATATCTTGTACAATACTAAAGCTGCGTAGTAAATTAAAATGTAAGCAATCAATGTAATGTAAAACTCCGAGCAGTCCTCGAGAGACAAAATGAACAAGGCTTACAATTTGCTATGCGGCTTTGGCATTGTACAAGATATAACCTCAAATTTGTGAATATGGTGTGTGTGTGTGTGTGTATGTGTGTGTAATTTTATGAATATTTAACAAATATTATAAAAATGAAATATAATTCTATAAAATGTCTTACAAAAGTTATGTTAAAAAAGAAAATTACTTTTGTTCTCTATCGAATACGCGTCCGCCTAGGATCGTGGTCGGCGGAAATAGAGACCGAACCATCGTGGCACCGTCGCGCGCCACCTCGAAATTGGAAATCGGAACCAGAATCGGAATTAAAATAAATGTTATGCCCGCATAATTTTAATAATTAGAGCAACACATCTATTGTATTATACGTATGATCTGTATTATATAACACTTAATTATATTTTGTTTACTAGAAATAATAATTTAAAGACATATTTTTAGATGTCTTTAAGATATAATAGATATCTTTTAGAAACGCCTTAAAGACATATTTTAAGAGAAATCATTTAGATATCTTTAATATGTCTATTAAAAATATATTAAAGATATCTTTTAAGAGATCTTTTAGATGTCTATAGATATCTTTTAGATATTCTATAAAGATATCTTCAACGAAACTTTTTTAGACATCTTTTAAATAACTTCTAGATATCTTTTAGAAATATCTTGAAGACATCTTGAATAAAATATCTTTTCGATGTCTACAAGATTTCGATGTTTACTGGGTAGTTGGTGTTTATTAAGTATTTTGTAATCCTTTATCTATTCTAAAACTATTCCTCTTGAATTCATAAAGTATACATATCTGTTGGTATAGAATAATACTATATGAATACCCCAAGAAATTTTCAAGTATTCCAATTATAATGCATGTAACTTCTTGAATCATTCTTATAATATTCTTCTATGAATTCCTAAAGAATTACAATTTAGGAAAGAAGAATACTTTGCGAATTTACTGTGCTATCTGGGTGTCTAGACGAAAATCAATTATCCTGCTTCATTATGCAGTCGATAAAATGTCATTTATATACCATTCTTACTTTTTTCTCTCCTGCCTTTGCATAAACTGGAACAAAAAACTTCCTGTTGTCCTTGTTTCTTACTATAAATGCTTCTCTTACCATTTTGTTCGTCAGAGTGCATCTTGAAAGCAAGGAGGAAACTTCAGTGGTGTTCGCAGTTTGAACAGTAAGTACCAACTCATATATGATTTATTTTTTTATGTAATTTTTTTATAAGTGATTTTAATTTAGATAATTATTATTTATTTTAATTATTTTTAAAATAGAGAAAATTAAATGTTTTTTAAAACTATGTGTATACTTGAATATTAATTTTGAGTTACGGGTGGACTTCCGAAAAGCTATCACCTCTGATTTCGCTGATATTCAGCCTAAATACTTATTTCATCAAGTAAATAATATTCCCAAATGGATTTTTGGCGCAAATGCCCCATCCGCTCCCAGCTCCCCTCAAAGGAAAAACTGTTTTTGTTAATTATTTCAGAAAGTGTTCATTATACGGAAAAAGTTGTCAAACAAAAAATAAAGTTCATAAAAAGCTCTATAAATAAAGTCCTACATATTTTATTATATTTTCCATACATATTTTACCTAACTCCAATATTTTAGTCGTTATTTTTATTCTTGCTTTATTTTTTGTTTGACAACCTTTTTCGTACAATGAATACTTTCTGAAATAATTAACAGAAACCGTTTTACCTTTGTGGTGGCCTAGGGGGACGAAGGGGGCATTTGCGCCAAAAATCCATTTGAAAATATTATTTACTAGATAAAATAAGTATTTAGGTTAAAAATCAGCCAAATAAGAGGTGATAGCTTTTCGGAAGTTTATCCTGAGTTATTAATTATGTTAATAATTAAAAATATAATTTTTTCTAGATTACAGTACTTAAAAAAACAGAAAATGTCTGCAAACATAGCTGTATTCAGAATTTGGAAAAAAAGTAATTCTATGATTACATATCTATGGAAATCGCATGTGACTTTTCAAATCAAAAGAACAATTTGCGTTTCTACAAAAAACAGATATCATTTTAGTAATGTCACTCAGGCGGAAAATAAAATAACAATAAATCAGAAAACAGACTGGACTAAAACAATGTCACAGGCAGAAAAGATTGTTGGATATCCGACGTCTTTTTTAAGTTTAAACTGGATGAGAGCGATGAAGATTGCAAATGTTGCTTTGCACTTAAGAAAGCTAGTTGGCTCAAATCATCCCTTACTAAAAGCAGCCAAGTAAGTCTTATGTGTGACAATGTTGTCTTATAAATAAAAATAAATAAAATTTTATTTACATTTTTTTAACAATAGGAATGTGTTTATTTATAATGGATATAACGCACAAACGTTATTTAGTCTTATTGTGTTGTTAATGTCTAAAGCTGTTGGCCATTTAAATGCAAAGCTAATAGAAGAAGATAAAGCTACAGGTGTATTACACAGGTATAATATATATAATAATTTAAAAGTATAAATCATAAAAGGGCATAATATATATTGCCCTATTATATGATATAATAGAGAGATAGAGTTTTAAATATGTTTTCAGCCAAAGAGTATTGGCCGAAGTTATACAAATAATATGCGCTAGCAACTTGGTACACAAAAGTTTGGAAAATATAAATACAAATGAATCTTTAGAATCATTGAAGTTGAAAAATTTTGGCAATAAAATGGCATTGTCGTGTGGTGATTACTTGCTTGGCAATTGCTGTATTAAATTGGCGACTCTCAGAAATCAGGATGTAAGTAAAGACATTTTACTTATAAAAGTAAAGGGTAAAAAAACCTAGCTTTTTTTATTTTTCAAAATTCATAGAATATGTATTACTTTTCAGGTTGACTTCTTGATATACAGTGCAATAAGAGATTTATATCAAGCAGAATTTGTAGCGCGCAGAGACAGTCAAAATTTTCCCATACCGTCAATACCACCTAAACATTCTACAGGTTATGCACTGAAAGAATGGACGCTCTTAAAAGTTTATAGTGGTGGATCATTACTCGGTAAAAGTTGTCAAGGTACATTAAAGCTAGCAGGACATAATGAGGAAATACAGGAGAAAGGTTACAAATTTGGCAAGCATCTAGCTTTAGCTTGGCAGGTAGTATATTTAAAATTAATGCATTAAGTTTATACGTGTTTGTAATAATTTTGTAAAATTGATAATTTAAGAATCTAATGTAAGAACATTTTTACAGGCTTCCTTGGACTTAGATTTATGCCTTAGCAATAATAAAGAAATTATATATAATTTATGTGCTGCGCCAATTATGTTCCATGTTGAACATAATCCATTGATTTTGATCGAACTTGATAAAGGTTTAGAATCAGTTGAAAAAATTGATTATTTAAAGGTATAAAGCTATACACACACATTCACATATAATTTCTATAAATCTATAAATAATGTTTTATGTTATAGTTGCTTGACATCGTCACAGCTGGTCCAGGCATTGAATTAACCAAAGAGCTTGTGAAGGAACATTCGCAAAAAGCGATGGAAATCTTAAATTTTTTTAAAGAAAGTGATGCTAAAAAAGCATTGTCTAATATTATTGTTGCCATAGGAGATTTTTTTAAAAAAAGCTCTTTTTTCTCAAATTTATTGCTCAATAAGCAATTTTTAATAAATTAATAAATTTATAATTTTGTTACGTCCTAACCTGGAGGGAAAGGAGCGGGTCAGGTATACGGACGGACGCAACAATAAAAGTATAAATTTGTGGTGTTTGCTCGCTGGTCGGTATGAGGAGAGGCGACCGCGCGAGCCGAACGATTTTCCTTGGCTGAGAACAGGTCAACGATCGTAAAGATCGATATTACCCTGTTAGAGGCCTCAACCAATCGTTCGTGGTTCCCTTTTCTGGTCAAGAGAATTAACTCTTTTTACCAAGGGCGGAACCACGTGCAATTTTTCAAAAGGAGAGGTGTTTGAGAGAGAGAGAGGTGAGAGAGAGAGAGATGATTGTGAAAATTAGACTTACTACTTGGATGTCTTCGAAATGTGTTTAGATCTCCAATCCTAAAGTCCAGGTGTAGTCGGCCTTGAGGTGTACTTGATCCTCCTGGGGTCAGTTAGTGGTATCCGCACTGGGTCGATCGGAGATTGATTGCAGCTGAGGGGGATGAGAGTGAAGGGCCACGGCCGATGAGCGTTATATCCTTCGCGCCGGGAAAACTGATCGGAGGCGTTGCACAGATCCTCGTATTCGTAGTCAAAATAATTTTTTTGAACACCGATGTATTCTGAATTGTCTTCCGTAACCGGTCTCGTGTACTGGAGAAGTAATTGACGCGCACGGTATTTTACTCCCCCACGTCGCGTCTTAGATTTGGGCATGAAGGATAATGTCGTCAATCTGAAAATTCCAGGCTAAAAGCGTGCGGTGGTCCGCACCACGATTAGCGGGGATACAGAAACCAAGTACAACGTGCGGTGGTCCGCACCGGAGCAAATAGTTCTGAGTGCTGATTCAGAGAGATAACTGGGTGGTTGGGTGTTAGGTAGGGTGTAGGTTGTACACGAGAAAAGAGATCGAATAGTTTTAACAGACACTTTACTGAATCTATTTTATTACAAACTCTTACAGTCAATTAAAAATGTTGCGAATTGTTTCTAAGTCCCAATATTCAAACTGTTCGGGTAATACTAAAAGCCTCTCTCTACTAACTGGCTGACTCTCTAACTAAAAACTGCTTAACTGCCGCTTTCACGGGTGGGTGTCTTCCTTTTATACTCGAAATTTTGGGTTCTGGAAGGGAGACATTCCTTCCGAGGGGTTGTTAATAAAAATAAGATAAAAAAGGTTGTTTGAAGATTAATAAATGGATTGCTCGAATGACATGTATATCGTTCCGTCGGCTTTTCTGTCGGCGAAAATTCAAAGTCTACTATCGCGGTCACGTGTCTTATCTCGACAAATTTTCGATTGAAGACTTAAAAGATTATTATTATTATTATGGTACATTCGGGATCTTAAATCATTAAAATAATATTTTCGGAACGTTTCTTTGAATTTTCCCGACTGGTCGTGAAAAACTTGTGCAAGGGAAAGGTCCGTACAGGACGTAACAATTTAATAAATTCGATATTTTCTAATATATTGTAAACTAATATTTAATTAAATTATTTTTATAAGTAATGTTAATTAAATAAGAATAAAATATTTAAATTTTATATTTATATAATTATACTTTATAATTAGTATATAGATTATATATATAGACAATATAGAATATATATATATATATATATATATATATATATATTACACAAAAATTCAAGAGTGTACATTACCAATAAACTGGTTAAAATAAATAACATCTCATCAATTTTATTAACAGGAAAAAAACTGTTCCAAGCCTGAATCCCCCTAAAAATGAGAATTTCTATGCAAGATATACTAAGTATATTATATACATAATACATGTTAATATTATGCTCTTTCGCAGAGTGCAAAACATAGGTATTGTTTTTAATGATAGATATTTTGTGTCGATTGAAACGCATATACCGCAACAACAATTTTGACACAAATCGACACATGTCGCTTTCCATTTACAATTTGATTTAAACTCAATTGATACTCTTCGACTCTGCTTGGAAGGAGAGTCGTAGTGTGTTTCTGACTGATTAAACAATATTAGAACGCATTCGCTCCCAGTAGTTGAATCTTTGAGTGTATACTTATGTATATGTGAAGTTTGTTGATGATAGTTAATAATAAAAAATTACAATGGTAAGTATTACGTACTTTGCAATCGTAAATAACGATTTATATTTTACATTAAGATTTATAACTTATTAAGACATTAATAACTTCTCTGCCAGCATCGGTACGTGACAATTACGTCACTATAACGTGTTAACTCCTCGCACGTTACGTTACAAGAACGTCTCATTTGGTGTTTGAAACGTAATTGTTACGTCATTATTACGTAACTAACAGTCAAATTTTTCGTGACAGAAACGTTATATTAACGTGTACTTGTGACTTTATATGACGTGTTGAGCACCTATTCATCACCTAAAAATAATCGGTCTTGAAAAATTAAAATTAGTTTTTACTATACAAATTCATATAGTAAATTATGCATAATTTATTTCATATAGTAAAAAGTAATTTTAATTTTTAAAAACCGATCGATTATTTTCAAGTGTATGTGTTACACTATTTAATATTGTACAATAAAAATAAATACATAAATTTCAAATTTTTGTTTTAAATTAAATATCACAAAATTTATTTTTATTTTTTAAGATATATATATATATATATATATATATATATATATATATGGGGCATTCTTTCTCAACTTTACACCCATGCTGCCCATTTTCTATTTGATCTAAAAATTTTTGAAAAAATCTTAAAATTTACAGAAAAATGTAAGCTTTTCAATGGCGCGTGGCAAAATTATCAAATTCAATTGGATCATACTTAAAATTTTAGAAAACCGAAAAAAAATAATAAAAACGGTAATTATTCAAGTGTAGCGATTATTCATTCGACGTTTTTCTCTTCCAATTAACACTTTCGAGTACTCTGTTTATCTGTACACTGTCACATGAGTCTAAACTAAAATGGCGGATCTAATATGGCCGCCAAAAATTTAAAAAATTTAAGAAATTAACTGATTTTTATAAAACTTGGTATCAAGGGGTTTTTTGGGTTACTGTATACGAGTCTAAAGTTATCTTTCAAAAATACAAAATGGCGGATCCAATATGACCACCAAAACATTTTGAAAATTTTTAGAAATTAACGAATTTTTATAATACTTGGTATCAGGGACTTTTTCGGGTTGCTAATAACGAATCTGAAGTCGCATTTCAAAAATTCAAAATGGCGGATCTAATATGGCAACTAGAATTTGAAAAATTTTTAAAAGTAAGGGAGTTTTATAAAATTTGAACAGAGAGTTTTACGGCCAGCTAAATACAAATCTTAAATCGGATTTCGAAAACTGAAAATGTCAGATCTAATATAAAGACCAAAAATATTGAAAATTTAGAAAATTGACAGATTTTTATAAAACTTGATACTAGAGATACCTCTGATTTTGATGTCGCCTGAGCTCTTACCCCCTACTTTTTGAAATCTTGATATGAAAAAGTCGAACTATTACCAGCATTGGAATATCTCTTAATTACCATTTCTTTGTTGATTGGGACGAAACAGCATGAGTGTAAAGTTGAGAAAGAATGCCCCATTAGTATACTGTCATATAATGACAAAGAGCACCAAAAAACAAAAAAATTTTTGAAAAAACGATTTGATGTAGCTCCACCAGTTTCAGAAATTCTGAGAAATCACTGTTTCGTCCCAATCAACAAAGAAATGGTGATTAAGAGATATTCCAATGCTGGTAATAGTTCGACTTTTTCATATCAAGATTTCAAAAAGTAGGGGGTAAGAGCTCAGGCGACATCAGAATCAGTGGTATCTCTAGTATCAAGTTTTATAAAAATCTGTCAATTTCCTAAATTTTCAATATTTTTGGTCTTCATATTAGATCTGACATTTTCAGTTTTTGAAATCCGACTTAAGATTTGTATTTAGTTGGCCGTAAAACTCTCTGTTCAAATTTTATAAAACTCCCTTACTTTTAAAAATTTTTCAAATTCTTAGTTGCTATATTAGATCCGCCATTTTGAATTTTCGAAATGCGACTTCAGATTCGTTATTAGCAACCCGAAAAAGTCCCTGATACCAAGTATTATAAAAATTCGTTAATTTCTAAAAATTTTCAAAATGTTTTGGTGGCCATATTGGATCCGCCATTTTGTATTTTTGAAAAATAACTTTAGACTCGTATACAGTAACCTAAAAAACCTCTTGATACCAAGTTTTATAAAAATCAGTTAATTTCTTAAATTTTTTAAATTTTTGGCGGCCATATTGGATCCGCCATTTTAGTTTAGACTCATGTGACAGTGTACAGATAAACAGAGTACTCAAAAGTGTTAATTGGAAGAGAAAAACGTCGAATAAATAATCGCTACACTTGAATAATTACCGTTTTTATTATTTTTTTTTGGTTTTCTGAAATTTTAAGTATGATCCAATTGAATTTGATAATTTTGCCACGCGCCATTGGAAAGCTTACATTTTTCTGTAAATTTTAAGATTTTTTCAAAAATTTTTAGATCAAATAGAAAATGGGCAGCATGGGTGTAAAGTTGAGAAAGAATGCTACATATATATTGTAAATATACATTAGAATATATATTAAAAGTATATATATTCTTAGATTTTTATAGCAACATACAAAAAGGTATATATATTTCTACAATGTCTTTTAAAACTAACTTGTAACAATTAAAGCAAAAATTAAAAAAAATTTCTTACTATATGTATGAATAAAATTAACATTCTGTAACGATCAATGGGAGACCGTTGGGATATGTGAGTACTTGACAAGTGGTACGACACTCAAAGAAAGAATTAAAGTAAGAAAACTGAGATATATTTCTAATACAGTTTAGGTTATACAGCCAGAGAGTCTTCTCTCTGGTACTAATATGGTCAGTATATGGTCCAATAGAAAAATCTGTACAAAAAACAGATTCTCCTTAAATAACAACGCGCTGATATCTTTGTAAGCATGTTCTAAATACTGATCTATAATATATGCATATATATACAGAATGTCCCATTTTAAATCACGCACCTGAATATCTCGTCAGGGGAGCCATCAATCCGAAAATAACCCTTACAAAAGTTGTTGGGTCCGGAGGGGGACATCCGATGATGACATTGGTTTAACCTAGGGTGTACATGCCAAAGTCATATGAAGGTCAATTTTATTTTTTTAAATGGAACACCCTATTTATGATTCCAAAATCTAATAGCTGGTGTCAAGAGCTTTTCAAAACACTATAATGAAGTTATTTTTCATTAAGTACTTTTCGAGTTATGAGGCTTGAAAGTTACAGCATTTTGACATAAAATACAAAATATCTTGTAAAATAATTCATTTTCGGGAATCTTACCTTTAATATTCTTGAAAACAACAAGCTGATAGAGCCAGAGCTAGTTATAATTGCACAAATTTCCTTTTATTATAACATTACATACGTTTTGGCCTAAAGGACGTGGCCATCTTCAGTGTAACAAATTAAAAAATCGTCGTTAGTCGTAAAACGTTGACAAGATAGTCAATTTAGGTAACGCATCCTGTTAATATGAAAACGATGAGTTAAGAACGTTCTCCAAACACAAAATTCACGAATTCAATTCATTAATTATGTCTAAATACCTTATCTTGACATGGATAGTACATTTTTTTCATAAATTTATGAGAAGCCATGGATCATCTATCTTGCAAACAGAAAGAGAAATAGATCAGAAATTACTAAAAAATTTTGTTAGGAAAGAAAAATTGACTTAGTTAAGAAAACGTAAAAAAAAAAAAAATATATATATAAATTAGATTAAAATAAGGTTAAAAATTAAAAGAAAAAACAAAACTAAACAGAAAAATAAATTAGTTTCGAAAAAGATATCTACCTTAGGAGATTCGTTAGAAATAAGTATCAAGTAAATAAAATAACATGCGTCGACGGCAGTGAGCCAGGCTTGACTGGCAAAATGTAGGAAAGAAGGAGGAGAGGGGATAGATTAAGGAAATATTTTAAAAGGTGGGGAATTTCTTAAGGATTGGAAGATATGTGTCAGGTAATCTTTTCGTGTCCTCCTGTTTATTCAGTCTTGTACTCTGTCTTTTTATATGAAGCATTTCGGAAGTTAATCTTTTGCTATAACATGGTTCTCTGTCTAGTATGTCAACTTTGTCCCATTTGAAGTCATGATTGAAATCCTTTCTGTGGCAAGAAATTACTGAGGGGGAACCTGATTTTTTATTGATATCCGTTCTGTGTTCTTTTATTCTAGTCCGTAATTGTCTTTTTGTCTGTCCTACGTACGTGGCGTCACAGTCTTGACAAGAAATCTTATAAACAATATCACACTGGTTCATCCTGTCTAAAGGGTCCTTTCCAGTTTTTATGATTTTGTTTAATTTGTTGTTGCATGAAAAGACCAACATACATTCATTTATTTTTGAAAACTGAAAAAATTGTTTAGATACATTTTTTACATACGGGATCGTAAAAATTTTCCTTTTTTTATTATTATCGTTGTTCTTATCGTCATTTTTGTTAAAATTTTTGTGTATGTGGAAATTAATTCTGTTTTTAATATTTGAAAAAATAAAATCTAGTGGATAACTATTGTTTAACAGAATTGTTATTATGTTTTCAAGATTTTTTTGTTGAAAACGTGGATGTGAGAGCCATAGGACCCTATCGACCATGCCAAAAATGACACCTTTTTTATGAGATAAAGGGTGGTGTGAGTGAAAATTTAAATATTTTCCCGAGTATGTCTGTTTGTGAAAAATGTCAAATATAATCTTCGAGTTGTCATTTATAATTAACACATTGAGAAAATTTATCCGATTATTATTGCTAACCTCCAGTGTGAATTGCAACCTAGGATGTATGGAATTGAAGATCGTAGTGGTTTCATTTAGTAAATTATATGGGACTGCAATCAGGATGTCGTACACATATCTATAATAAAACGAAGGTGTGCATGGTAAACGTTCCATGGCTAAACATTCCAGGTCTTGTAAAATAATGTCCGCTATGATGGGGGATAAGGGAGAGCCCATTGGTGTACCAAAGATCTGTTTGTAAATTTTATTGTTAAAAATAAAGAACGTAGAATTTAAGACTAGAGTGACACCCATAACCAATTCATTAAGTGGTATGGAAGTATGACCCCTTATCTGATTCCATTGTTTCTCAATGCTATTACCTGTATTTTCAATAGGTACGTTAGTAAATAACAAAACCACATCTAAAGAGGCGATGCAAATATCTGGATTAATAAGTTTTCCGTTTAATTTTTTAACCAAACTGAAGGGGTCAGATAAGGGGTCATACTTCCATACCACTTAATGAATTGGTTATGGGTGTCACTCTAGTCTTAAATTCTACGTTCTTTATTTTTAACAATAAAATTTACAAACAGATCTTTGGTACACCAATGGGCTCTCCCTTATCCCCCATCATAGCGGACATTATTTTACAAGACCTGGAATGTTTAGCCATGGAACGTTTACCATGCACACCTTCGTTTTATTATAGATATGTTGACGACATCCTGATTGCAGTCCCATATAATTTATTAAATGAAACCACTACGATCTTCAATTCTATACATCCTAGGTTGCAATTCACACTGGAGGTTAGCAATAATAATCGGATAAATTTTCTCAATGTGTTAATTATAAATGACAACTCGAAGATTATATTTGACATTTTTCACAAACAGACATACTCGGGAAAATATTTAAATTTCCACTCACACCACCCTTTATCTCATAAAAAAGGTGTCATTTTTGGCATGGTCGATAGGGTCCTATGGCTCTCACATTTTCAACAAAAAAATCTTGAAAACATAATAACAATTCTGTTAAACAATAGTTATCCACTAGATTTTATTTTTTCAAATATTAAAAACAGAATTAATTTCCACATACACAAAAATTTTAACAAAAATGACGATAAGAACAACGATAATAATAAAAAAAGGAAAATTTTTACGATCCCGTATGTAAAAAATGTATCTAAACAATTTTTTCAGTTTTCAAAAATAAATGAATGTATGTTGGTCTTTTCATGCAACAACAAATTAAACAAAATCATAAAAACTGGAAAGGACCCTTTAGACAGGATGAACCAGTGTGATATTGTTTATAAGATTTCTTGTCAAGACTGTGACGCCACGTACGTAGGACAGACAAAAAGACAATTACGGACTAGAATAAAAGAACACAGAACGGATATCAATAAAAAATCAGATTCCCCCTCAGTAATTTCTTGCTACAGAAAGGATTTCAATCATGACTTCAAATGGGACAAAGTTGACATACTAGACAGAGAACCATGTTATAGCAAAAGATTAACTTCCGAAATGCTTCATATAAAAAGACAGAGTACAAGACTGAATAAACAGGAGGACACGAAATTATTACCTGACACATATCTTCCAATCCTTAAGAAATTCCCCACCTTTTAAAATATTTCCTTAATCTATCCCCTCTCCTCCTTCTTTCCTACATTTTGCCAGTCAAGCCTGGCTCACTGCCGTCGACGCATGTTATTTTATTTACTTGATACTTATTTCTAACGAATCTCCTAAGGTAGATATCTTTTTCGAAACTAATTTATTTTTCTGTTTAGTTTTGTTTTTTCTTTTAATTTTTAACCTTATTTTAATCTAATTTATATATATATTTTTTTTTTTTTTACGTTTTCTTAACTAAGTCAATTTTTCTTTCTTAACAAAATTTTTTAGTAATTTCTGATCTATTTCTCTTTCTGTTTGCAAGATAGATGATCCATGGCTTCTCATAAATTTATGAAAAAAATGTACTATCCATGTCAAGATAAGGTATTTAGACATAATTAATGAATTGAATTCGTGAATTTCGTGTTTGGAGAACGTTCTTAACTCATCGTTTTCATATTAACAGGATGCGTTACCTAAATTGACTATCTTGTCAACGTTTTACGACTAACAACGATTTTTTAATTTGTTACACTGAAGATGGCCACGTCCTTTAGGCCGAAACGTATGTAATGTTATAATAAAAGGGAATTTGAGCAATTATAACTAGCTCCGGCTCTATCAGCTTGTTGTTTTCAAGAATATTATTTGAATAAGAAAAAGAGCTATATATTTATATTGTATTCTTACCTTTAATACTTTTATGCATAAAATAATGAGACGAATCAATTGGTATAAAGAAAACATTGGTTTTAAAAAAAAGTATGCAGTTGCATGTTGCAAATTACATATTTTTTCTTGAAAGCAACCATGTGTTTTCTTTATACCAATTGATTTGTCTCATTATTTTGTGCATAAAAGTATTAAGGTAAGATTTCCGAAAATTGAATGTTTTACAAAATATTTTGTATTTTATGTCAAAATGCTGTAACTTTCAAGCCTCATAACTCGAAAAGTACTTAATGAAAAATAACTTCATTATAGTGTTTTGAAAAGCTCTTGACACCAGCTATTAGATTTTGGAATCAAAAATAGGGGTTTTTATTTAAAAAATTCGATTTGACCTTGAAATGACCTTGAAGGTCATTGGCAAGGCCAAATCTAAGGTCACCATCAAATTTCCCGAGAAAAATCCTACAACTTTGTCGAGGTTATTTTTTTCTGTGATGCGTATTTTTCAAATTATCCAGCCGTCCCGGAACTTTTGACACACGCTGTATATACGGATGGCTCTAGAAAAGAGGAAAATAAAGCGACAGGAGCGAGTATAGTAATAAAAGAACAAGAAGTAGCATATAAAATAAGTTTACTAAAAATCTGTTCAATATTTACCGCAGAGACGTTCGCGATAAAAGCAGCGTTAGATATTATGGTAAATAATAGGTGACTAGTCCGGTCGATCCAACAGTCGACGCATCCGCTCAGCTAAAGATGTTGGCTGAAGCCGCCGATAGATACACAGAAGCGCAGATTTCTCGTACCTCGGTGAACGCAGTGTCGCAGATTCCCGTGGACGCCATCGCGAAAAGAGTTTTCTTTTTGGTAGAGCGTAGATTTAAAAACTTACACGTCTCGCGCGGGGAGGCCGGCAACAAGCACCGGAGAGGTCGACAACGCTCATCTTCAAGGAAACGCCTTGCACTTCTAGCGAAAGAAGATGAAGAGGACTATGAAGAGAAGAAAAAAGAGAAAAAGAGCAAGATATGCTTTTATCATAAAAAGTTTGGAGACAAAGCCAAGTACTGCGAGGGACAGTGCACATATCTTTCGGAAGCTCCGTCGTTACTGTCAGCAGTCAATAACGAGGTCGCACGCGAAAACCGCTTGCACGTCACAGACCCTACGTCAGCACGCAGATATTTGATTGACATAGGGGCATCTGTCTCCGTCATACCTCCACAAAAAAGAACTAAGCCGGACGAAACACACCTTTTCGCAGCAAACGGCTCAGCCATCGCGAAGTACGGGGAGACAGTCGTCTCGCTCGATTTGGGACTCAGAAGGGATTTCAAGTGGATGTTTATCGTCGCCGACGTGCATTCACCGATAATAGGCGCTGATTTTCTCCAACGATTCGATTTGCTCGTCGACATTAACAGGAAACAGCTTATCGATCGTAGGACAGGACTTACCAGTAAGGGAACCGTCGAACCAGCGGTGTGTTTGGGACTCACGACGATCACCGACCAGGGACCTTACTATGACATTCTCAAAGAATTTGTCCAGATTACCCAGGAGGGAAATAAGCCCATCGTTACCGATGAATCCACCTTTCGACATCACATTGTCACATAAAGACCACCGGTAGCAGGAAAAGCTCGTCGTTTACCACCTGAAAAATATAAGGCTGCCAAAGAGGAATTTGAATACATGCTACAAAGAGGTATTTGCCGTCCATCAAATAGTCCGTAGGCCAGGCCGTTACACATGGTGAAAAAGAAACAAGCCGGCACATGGCGCCCATGTGGGGATTACCGTGGACTTAACCGTATAACGATACCTGATAGGTATCCCATCGTCACATTCATGATTTTACCCATCGTCTCAGTGGTAAGAAGATATTCTCTACACTAGACCTGGTAAGGGCGTATCATCAAATAAAAGTCGCAGAGGAGGACATACAAAAAACGGCTGTTATAACCCCGTTTGGGTTGTACGAATTTCCGGTAATGTGCTTCGGGCTTTGCAACGCAGCGCAAACCTTCCAACGCAAGATGGACATTGTCCTCCGCGGCCTGGACTTTACGTACTGCTACATCGACGACGTGTTAATAGCCTCGAGGGATCAAGAGGAGCATGTGCAACACCTACGAGAAGTTTTTGCTAGGTTAAGCGAACATGGTCTTACAGTCAATGTCGAGTATAGGCGTATGGCCTAATGGATTGTGTTCGACTGGTGAGAAGTGAGATAGAGTCAATTGTGTAGAAATGTGTTTATTTCTTTGTCAGAGAGAAGTATGTATGTACAGGTGTATGTGTAACTTGAGTGCGCCAGCGGCGCATTCGCGGCAGAGTGTAAGGCCGCGAGTTTCGAATGAAAGGTGACGGGCGCGGTAAGATATTACCGGCCGCGTCTGCGTGGTTGGAATCGGGTCCTTAACAGGACGATTCATGCGAGGGTGCGTGTTGCATCCCGGCGGTGAGGTTTGCGTTGCGGTGGAGTCTGTCTCCGTTGTGCCATGCGCTGCGACCGTCCGGCTCTCGATGTGAGTCGCAAGTGAGTCTGCGAGCCGAGGCGGGAGAGGCCTTCGCATTCGGATGTCCCCGGAACGTGAGTGTCACGTTGGGGCCGAGTCAACCGGGCACAGAACTCTAAGGGAATTATTTTCCGCTGTAGAGTCTGTGGTGGCGACGGCGATGCTGGTGCGTCAGCTGACCGTAGCTGTACATCCTACGTGAGGTGTGCGGTCAGAGCTGAGACTGAGTCTTTCGCTTCCGTGCCTTCCCAGGCACTGTGAAAAGTCGAGAAGACTTGCTGGTTGCGCTCTTCGAAGCAGAGCTGTGACTCCGTTCAAGGGCCCTTTGTGAGAGCTCGCCTTGAAGCGAGTGAGTGAGTAAAGATCTGCGGAGCAGCTCTTTTATATCTCCTCGATCGAAGCTTGATCGCGAGAAAGCTCTTCACCGCCTGTGCCACCTGGCGGTGGGTCCGCAAGCTTATAACTGATAGAAGGCCTGCGGCGCGTAGCGGCGCCGCGGCGTATTATGCCGCTTCAGTACAGCTGTGTGGCGGTGAGCCGCCACAGGACCCCCTTGGCAGTTTTTAAGCCTAAAAACGAGTAGTTGGTTTTGATGTTTTGCCGCTCCTCTTCTTGTCGGCTGTGGAGGGTCTTGACTGCTTGGCTGCGGCTGGTTCTATTGGCTGCTTGTGGTCGTCCCTGACGTATGCTGACTTCAATTGGTCTATGGGGACGTTGATTGGCTTGTCGTTGACCAATAGCCTGTAGACTTTTTCGTTTGTTGTACGACTTGATAAGGTCCGTCGTATGGCTGCTGTAGCGCCCTGGTTGGGCCGTCGTGTCTGATGACAACCTTTTTGATAGTTGGCCAAGTCCTTGTGAATGAAGGTGCTGCCGTGGCCGTGTCGTTGTATGCGTGGGCGGAGTTTGCTCATTTTCTAATGCAAATGATCCACAAACTCGCCCGTTGGTTGATCTTCTCTGATTTGCGCTGCGTCGCTGCCTTGCGTCTCGCCAGTTTTCTCTGATTGGCTCATCTTTCTCGACCAGTCGTCGGGGTCACCAGTTTATAGGCGTATGGCCTAATGGATTGTGTTCGACTGGTGAGAAGTGAGATAGAGTCAATTGTGTAGAAATGTGTTTATTTCTTTGTCAGAGAGAAGTATGTATGTACAGGTGTATGTGTAACTTGAGTGCGCCAGCGGCGCATTCGCGGCAGAGTGTAAGGCCGCGAGTTTCGAATGAAAGGTGACGGGCGCGGTAAGATATTACCGGCCGCGTCTGCGTGGTTGGAATCGGGTCCTTAACAGGACGATTCATGCGAGGGTGCGTGTTGCATCCCGGCGGTGAGGTTTGCGTTGCGGTGGAGTCTGTCTCCGTTGTGCCATGCGCTGCGACCGTCCGGCTCTCGATGTGAGTCGCAAGTGAGTCTGCGAGCCGAGGCGGGAGAGGCCTTCGCATTCGGATGTCCCCGGAACGTGAGTGTCACGTTGGGGCCGAGTCAACCGGGCACAGAACTCTAAGGGAATTATTTTCCGCTGTAGAGTCTGTGGTGGCGACGGCGATGCTGGTGCGTCAGCTGACCGTAGCTGTACATCCTACGTGAGGTGTGCGGTCAGAGCTGAGACTGAGTCTTTCGCTTCCGTGCCTTCCCAGGCACTGTGAAAAGTCGAGAAGACTTGCTGGTTGCGCTCTTCGAAGCAGAGCTGTGACTCCGTTCAAGGGCCCTTTGTGAGAGCTCGCCTTGAAGCGAGTGAGTGAGTAAAGATCTGCGGAGCAGCTCTTTTATATCTCCTCGATCGAAGCTTGATCGCGAGAAAGCTCTTCACCGCCTGTGCCACCTGGCGGTGGGTCCGCAAGCTTATAACTGATAGAAGGCCTGCGGCGCGTAGCGGCGCCGCGGCGTATTATGCCGCTTCAGTACAGCTGTGTGGCGGTGAGCCGCCACATCGAGAAATGCGTTTTCGGCAAGAGCGAGATCGCTTTCCTGGGTTATAAAATTACCAGCGAGGGTACGCTGCCGTTACCCGACTGTGTTGTCGCAATTCGCGAGTACAAGAAACTAGAAAACGTTCAAGAAATGAAGAGATTCTTAGGGCTCATCAACGCATATGACCGAGAGTTAGCAGCAATCTACAATTCACTACGGTATTTTCGATACATGGTCGAGGGCCGTGAACTTAAGATACGAACGGATCATAAGCCGCTGGTGTTCGCGTTCAAACAGAAACCCGAGAAAGCTCTTCCGCATCAACTTCGACAGCTGGACTTCATCAGCCAATTCACAACCAACATCAAGCACATCGTGGAGGCAGAAAATGTGGCCGCCGACGCCCTATCCAGAATAGAAACTATTGCAATGCCCGTAATTGTGGACGACGTTCAAATCGCCTGGGAACAAAAGGACGACGAGGAGCTTGAGCATCTGCTTAAATCTTGCAATACTTTGTTACGACTGCAGAAAGTGATTATCAATGAGGCTTTGGAGGCAGTGTACTGCGACGTGTCTACAGGAGACATCCGCCCATACATACCCAAATCATTGAGACGTCAAATCTTCGACAATGTCCACAGGCTATCTCATTCCAGTGGGAGGAGCACGGCCAAAGTTATTAGCAAAAAATTTGTGTGGCCAAGCATGAACAAACAAATTATGCTTTGGGCTAAGACGTACATTGCCTGCCAACGCTCTAAAATTTATAGGCACAATAAAAATCACCCAGACAAAATCCATATTCCAAGCAGTCGTTTTGATCACATTCATACCGACCTGGTGGGACCGCTTCGCTCAATTAATGGGTACAAGTATTGTTTAACCTTGATTGACCGTTTTTCCAGATGGCCGGAGGCAATTCCGCTCAAAGATATAGAAGCTGACACCATCGCTAATGCTCTGTATACCCACTGGATCGCGCGATTCGGAGCGCCCCGCTGCATCACCACAGACCAGGGCAGCCAATTTGAAGCTCGCCTTTTCAACGCCCTAAAAAACATGATCGGCTGCAAGAGGGTCAGGACCACTGCGTACCACCCACAAGGAAACGGCATGATAGAGCGTTCTCACCGTACAATTAAAACAGCATTGATGTGCCATGAAGAGTCCAACTGGATCGACGCTTTGCCTGTCGTACTTTTGGGTATACAATCAGCGTATAAGGACGACATTAAGTGCACACCCGCGGAAATTGGTATATGGTTCTACACTACGTATTCCGGGAGAGTTTTTCCAAGAAGAAGAATTGGACGAGGATCCCGAAGTTTTTGTAGAGAGATTTCGCGAGATTATGCGAAAGCTTAGACCGACGCCTACCGCACACCACATCAAGGACACATCCTTCGTTTTCAAGGACCTGTACACCTGTACACATGTGTTTTTGCGCGATGATACGGTGAAGAAGCCTCTCAAGCAGCCATACTTCGGACCGTTCAAAATCCTAGAGAGAATCACTGACAGAGTTTTCAAGATTCGGTTAAACGCCGATAAGGAACTGGTTGTCAATACCGAGCGTTTGAAACCGGCATACCAACTTCAAGAGGATACCAACATGACAGTCCAAGCCAATTCGGATAACCAAAGTCAACAAGTTCCATCTCAATAGCCGGAAACGCCGGAGGAACCGGAAGTCACGCCTGCAAATTCGTCAAACGGTAACATCACCGCACCTACAGCAACGCTGACTACGAAGCAGAGGTCAGTTGCTGGCAAAAAAGTGACAGTGAAGGTATTGCAGCCAACCTCGCCGGTGATAGTGCAAAGCCAAAGAGTGCTAAAAACTTATAGCGGTCCTAAGACAAAACGTCTCCGATTCAAACTATAAACTATAAATTTAGAGACTTTAAGTTTATTCTTCTACAGTATTTTTTATTTCTCCATTCCATTAATTGTTTTCTTTTCTTTTCCAGCGTAATTATGCGTGTGTTCATATAAAGACTTTTTTTTTAGCATTAAGCACGCGCACATATTAATTAAAAGTAAGAACGTTAAACATAGTCATAAAACTGTGATTTAGATGTAAGCTCTCGGGTAAAATATCGTAGATAATAATTACGTTACTCGAAGGGGGTATTGTGGCGCACTGTTAAACAGTGACAATAAAATAGTCACTAGCTCGAGCGGCGAAAAAGGCCGCAACCAATCAGAGCGCTCGGCTCGTGAGGACGCGGAAGAAGAAAAGGGCGCGCAGTGCGTAAACAGTCAGTCACTTGTTTTCGTTTTGTTCGCGTGGAAGACACGTTTCCGTTTGAGTAAGAAATATATCTTTTTCCTATCCAGATCTTGTATTGAGCGTTCGTTCGTTAGTCTCCAGACATCCTCCTGATCACGACAATATAATTGGTGTAACAAATCACCATACCAGCGATATATTGAAGTACGATACATCGACACTCGATCGATACAATAAGTCGATGCTTCTGTACGAAACCGGATACCAAGATCTATAGAGAGAAGGTTACCTCACGCGCAAAGAGGGACGAGCGGCAAGAGGGGCACATGCTGAGCGGGGCGAGCGGCAAGAGGAGGACAATGATGATCTCATCGTCAAACAGTAGCTGTCTCTATCGCACGCTTTAGTGTTTTCTCTCTCGCTCCTTTAATATAGAAATGCTTTGAGTTTTTATCGAAAAAATACTTTTATTTTGTAAAATATTGATAGCACTGGAAATTGCGTAATAAAAATTGAAAAGTAAATTAGAAAGGCGCTATAAATTACATATATTGCAAATTATAGCGCTAGATATTTAACGTTTATAATGTTAAATATCGCTGCAACAGATGCATTTGTGATACAAATTGCTTTGTACTCGTATTTAGACTGTAATATCAATGAAAATAAAATATAATTTGAGGATATACACAAATATAATTTGAGGATATACACACATCATTTGTAAAGTAGTAAAATAAAAGAAAAAATAGTACATATTTAAAAATTATTTTTAAAATAATATTTACTGTTTATATGCATTATTTACAAAAGAAATACTATAAAGAAATTTATTTTTTATATTTAATTGTGAAAATCTCAAAAATTGTCAAGAAATTGTAATTAAAATTCATAAATGTAAGTTAAATTATTTCTTCGGTTTTGTTCATTTGAATATGTTAGGGAAAATAACAGACAAAATAATTAATATACGTACCTTCGATTTTTACTATATAACCTCTTAAACTGATACATAAAAGTCAATAATGAAAGCGAGTGACAGAGTTAGAAACAGTTAGAAAAGGAAGAACTTTGAAAGAGAGAGACAGCTACTGTTTGTCGATGAGATCATCATGCTCTCCCCTTCCATCATCGCCCCTCGCCTCAAGCTGTTTCTAGCTCCCCCCTTACTTCATCGTCCCTCGCCCACAACCGGTTTGCCTGAGGTAACCTTCTCTCTATAGATCTTGACCGGATGCGGCGAACAATCTGGAACATCCTCAAATATACGGAACCGACTTCTTTATTCGGAGCCGAATGTAAAGGAGCACTCTGTTCCGAGCCGGCATTAGGGACAGTCGAGAATTAGAGTTGTCGTAGAAATTAGAACTAGTCTTGCGAGCAGACAATCAGTATTAAGTGTATTCTTCAGATTGCAATAAAGACCATCGTTTATATTGTTAAACAAGTGATTTATTCGAACTCCTGACCTACATTATAGTACAGTCGGTGTTAATCCAATCGGATAGTCTCTACCGGTTATCTAAAATAATTGAAAAATGAATATTTAACGAAATATTTCATATAGCGTTTTCGATTATACAGGATTTGAACGACCCAGGGTTGGTTAATGACGTCATTGCAACCTCTCCACCAATGAAAGACTTGCATTTATAGTAAAATAGTGATTGATCAACCCTGGGTCGTTCAAATCCTGTATAATCGAAAACGCTAATAGTTTGTAAAATTATGTCAAATTAAAGTATAAAGTATCTCGTAAAGTATTCAATTTTTGGCCATTCTACACTTATAACTTTTTACGCCGAATATTGCAAAGAATTGATTTATATAAAAAATCAGGATAATCCATTAAAAAAAAATAAAAATGACCTTTATATGACCTTGACGAATGACCGTAGTTAAAATTCATGATCACCATCTCTCTTTTTTCTCCCTCAAAACTCTATAAATTTTAATAAATTATTAACAACAAGCTACAGAGCCCAAGCTGGATTTTCGTGCTTAATTTATTGATATATTATAACAAATGTTTAGGTCAATCTAGACGTTTCGACCATCTGGTTGTGGTCATCTTCAGTAGTTAGTTATTATAAAATTCGGAACATATTAATAAACAATCGTTACTTATAAAACTAATTCGGATATTACAATCTTCTTATATTCGTTACATTTAAAAATTGTTTAGAAGGACAACACATCTTGAAAAAGTCATGCCTCTTCTAATAACACCAATCTTAAGATCATCAGGAAGGAAATCATGTTTTACATTAAACATACACGATGTCCTTTTTAAGACTTGAATTGTGGTTGATTGCAATTATTCTAAAACCAGCATGAACCAATGTCTACTTTTATCTTTATATTACTTGTTATTTATTAAAATTACTAAAAATATTCTTACCTCAATGCATAGCAGTACCGTCATGTTGTGTTTTCGTGTAAACTTTCTTATTTTAAAAAAACTAAGAACCAAAACTAAATTCGGTGTAACGAGTCAGTTTGCTAAAAATGATATTGGAGGTCTGTGTCGTTTGAGTGGACATGGCAAACTAGTTGAATATAATAGAGGATATATTAGAGAACTCGTATGTGAAGGAGATTCGTGGTGGGAGAGTGAGTGATCTTTAAGCAGTAAACAAATTGAGAACTGGCAAATACAAGTTTGGCAGTAACTCAGTATCGTTCTGCTTATTGAGACTCGTTTTTTGCCGTTTTATGTGCAACATCTCGGAAATAAGCCTTTTGCTATAAGACATTTCCTTGTCTAATATTTCTACATTCTCCCAATCCATTTCATGGTTTTTTTCTAATCTATGACAAGAAATGACAGAAGGGGATCCCGTTCTTTTATTTATATCCGACTTGTGTTCTTTAATTCTAGTTTTCAATTTTCTCTTTGTTTGTCCCACATAACTAGCCTCGCAATCATGACACGTTATTTAAGTTATTTAACAGATATTTAAGTTTTTATTCGCATCATCCCATGGCACACAAAAAAGGTGTTATCATTGGCTTATTTGACAGAGTTGTAAAGTTAACACACCCACAATATTGGCACAAGAACATCGAGGAAATGATTTCCCTACTTTTAATTAACGGCTATCCATTGGAATTAATTTTTAATAGTATTAACGAAAGACTTAAAAAATTTAGCAATAATTGTTGTAATACAAACAAAAATAGCAATGATAGAACGGGTTATTTTACGATACCATATATAAAAGAAACTTTTGATAAATTCACACGGAACATGAAAAAATACAATCATCATTTAGCCTTTTCGTGTAACAATAAACTTAATAGGTTTATAAAAACAGGGAAAGACATCATTGAATCCATGAGCCAATGTGATGTAGTATATAAGGTAACGTGTCATGATTGCGAGGCTAGTTATGTGGGACAAACAAAGAGAAAATTGAAAACTAGAATTAAAGAACACAAGTCGGATATAAATAAAAGAACGGGATCCCCTTCTGTCATTTCTTGTCATAGATTAGAAAAAAACCATGAAATGGATTGGGAGAATGTAGAAATATTAGACAAGGAAATGTCTTATAGCAAAAGGCTTATTTCCGAGATGTTGCACATAAAACGGCAAAAAACGAGTCTCAATAAGCAGAACGATACTGAGTTACTGCCAAACTTGTATTTGCCAGTTCTCAATTTGTTTACTGCTTAAAGATCACTCACTCTCCCACCACGAATCTCCTTCACATACGAGTTCTCTAATATATCCTCTATTATATTCAACTAGTTTGCCATGTCCACTCAAACGACACGGACCTCCAATATCATTTTTAGCAAACTGACTCGTTACACCGAATTTAGTTTTGGTTCTTAGTTTTTTTAAAATAAGAAAGTTTACACGAAAACACAACATGACGGTACTGCTATGCATTGAGGTAAGAATATTTTTAGTAATTTTAATAAATAACAAGTAATATAAAGATAAAAGTAGACATTGGTTCATGCTGGTTTTAGAATAATTGCAATCAACCACAATTCAAGTCTTAAAAAGGACATCGTGTATGTTTAATGTAAAACATGATTTCCTTCCTGATGATCTTAAGATTGGTGTTATTAGAAGAGGCATGACTTTTTCAAGATGTGTTGTCCTTCTAAACAATTTTTAAATGTAACGAATATAAGAAGATTGTAATATCCGAATTAGTTTTATAAGTAACGATTGTTTATTAATATGTTCCAAATTTTATAATAACTAACTACTGAAGATGACCACAACCAGATGGTCGAAACGTCTAGATTGACCTAAACATTTGTTATAATATATCAATAAATTAAGCACGAAAATCCAGCTTGGGCTCTGTAGCTTGTTGTTAATAATTTATTTGAATAATTTGAGCCAATATTATAGTTTTAATTTATTCTATAAATTTTATCTGAAACATTTTTGTCTGCCGGGCTCAGTTTTCGAGATATTTGACTGGCTAGTTCAAAATGGGACACCCTGTATATCGCATCATAAGATAATCGGTATATTTTTTTACATTTTGCATTTTGATCGTTAATTTCTAAAGCTATGAACGGGGTTATTTCGGAAATCGCTGTCTCAAGTCGTAAATTAGAAGAAAAAACTATACTTCAATATATATTGACTATCATATTGTAAGAGGACCGACATGTATTTTTGCATTTTGCATCAAAATGATGGCAGATTAAGATTCGCAGGATAAGTCATTTTTGATCGGCAATTTTTAAAGCTATCAACAAGGTATTATTCCGGATATCGCTGTCTCAAATCATAAATTAGAAAAAAACTACATTTTAATATATACTGGTCTATCGTATTGTAAGATGACCAGCATATTTTTTTGCATTTTGCACTAAAGTTATGGCAGACTACTATTCGCAGGATAAGATCTTTTCGATCAACAATTTCACGAGCTATCGAAAAAATACCACCTTATAAATCGTTATTTTAAATCGTTTAAATTTTTAACGTCTTATATAAAAATGTGTTATAAATTGTCTGTTAAAATCTTTTCTATGTAATATCTCTTTGTGTGCTTTAAATTGCACGAAATGATAGATGACTTTAACAAATTTTATTATACACAAATCATAAGAAATTTAATTGGAGTGCGTGCGCGCGCGCGTGTGTGTGTATGTTATGTGTGATCCTAATAATATACAGAACATATAAATTAAGA
This sequence comes from Linepithema humile, assembly GCF_040581485.1. Taxonomy (NCBI): domain Eukaryota; kingdom Metazoa; phylum Arthropoda; class Insecta; order Hymenoptera; family Formicidae; genus Linepithema; species Linepithema humile. The sequence goes on from NC_090132.1 coordinate 14,289,861, forward strand.
GATTCTTATAATGCATGTTTCATATAATTACAAGGATGGTGCTCGTAATGTACGAAAGTCGGTATAGAAATTATGAGATTTGGTCTACATAATATACGTTGCGTATAAAATATTATGAGCACCGTCTTCATAATGACGTTTGATCTACATAATGTACAGTTCTTCAATGAAAATGTCCTCACAATATACGTTTCACATACATATAGTACATATATATTTCTCAAATATGTTTATAGCAGATAATATGTAATATTCCACAAAAGGCATAAGATAAAAATATTACCTGTACATCATACATTTATACAACCGAATTTTCTCATTGGCAAAAAATTTTCTGATTTTTTTTTAAATTGTCCCAGCAATTTTTTAAACTCTCTGATGTTCTAAATTCGATCGAGGACATACTATTAAACAAATTTTCTATTATTTTTCAATATTTTTTTTTGTTTCTTGAAGTTATCATGTCAGACTTCTTGTTTTCTATTACATTTTTATATTTGAAAATTAAATAGATCAAAATACTTTTTTCTGCTATTGAAAAATTTAACACTTGTTTACGTTTATTACTTATATTACTCATTATTAAAGTTAAAATATTATTTTATATGCACAAAATAACTTATACTGGGCCGTTTCCAGCAACGTGATTTAAGAACTCAATAATAGTCAATAATAGAAGTCAATTTAAAGTCAATAATATCAATAATTTTATATTTTTGATTGGAGATAAGAATCAATGTTAGACTGGAGATGAAACTCTATTTCTAAGATCTCTAATAATAAATCAATCAGCGTTCTGCCTTCAAATAATCTCAGAGTTATGAGACATATAGTATAGATTTAGTTAATCGTTCTCGATGTAATCGTGATAGAAACCAATCAGCATTAACTTTGGTTTAAACAGGTTCAGGTTTAACCAAGGGTTTGCTAAACTGCCGATTAGATAAAGTTGATAGAAACGGCCCAAAGTACGATACTGGACTTGTTCGTTTTAGCTGCACTGGGGCAGCACTGGGTCTGCTCTAAACAAGATAATACAGGACAAACTATTTATCTGTCCTGTATTATCCTGTGTAGAGCAGAACCAGAGCAGCCCCAGTGTAGCTAAAACGAACAAGCCCACTAATTGCAGGTTAACAGGTTCGGAACACTTCTCGGTTTAGTTTAGTAATTGCCAATATTTAGAAAATAAAATAAGCCGAACTAGCATGGGTCGGAACACACCCACAGAATCGACTCCCAGTTTGTATAAAGTTCACTGAATTTGTGTAAACATTCAAAACATAAAAAATATTTTTAATCAATTTTTTTTTCTTTAATAAACATTGTTAAAAATCTCTTTTATTACTTTGTGGTCAAAGTGGTCTCTTCCCGTAAAATCCAATTCAAAAAGACCATTGTGTGTAACAGCATACATATGGGCACTATCAAATTCTAGAGACTGTATAAATGCCCACTTCTCAGGGTCCACATTATATGTCTAAAAATTTTTAAGACAGTTAATAACATGGACGTAAGAAAATATATGGTAAGAGCGATAGCGTGAGAGGTTGAAGCCAGAGGGGCAAGGAAAAAACTAGCCAATTAAGAGCGGGTGGCGGGTAACTAACGAGCGTGGAATTTATAATATATAAATATTATTCATTATTATAATATATGAATATATAAAAGTAGAGGTAATAAGTTCAAAATTTCAAATTGCTCGGTTTTCTACAAATTACAAATTGCTCGGTTTTCTACAAGCCATGAACGCGATCGCCAAGCCAAGGTTAGGTTACTAACACCGCCATTTTTCTAACCAACTAACATGCCGCTGCATGATTTTTCCCTACCGCTCAGGCTTCACCCCCCAAGCAAATAAGACCACTTATCGCTCCATCCAGTTATTCATACATCCATGGTTAATAATAATTTACTAATAAAGTAAAAATTACAAAAAATTTGAAAATAATACAAACTTGAATGGCAACACTCTGTCTCTGATCCCATAGAACACCCACATAATGCCCCGTCATAAAAGTGTACACATTATCTGATGATCAACATAATGAACAGACATATTTGGAAGAATCCCATATACGTACAAATTCGGATGTTCTGAAATTACAGTAACAAATATAAATAAATTGAATGGCTAATTAGTATTAACAATAAAATTTATTACCTCATATTCATTTTTTTAATAGAATTTTTAAAACACATGAGAATAGTGTGAGGATCCTCCCATAGTACTTGGCGACAATCATTATAATATTTGGTATTCATTACCTGATAACTAAAATTCCTTTACATTAGTTTGTTGTATGTTCCAAATATACGTACTTGATTAGGTTCATATGTATTATATTTCTGCAGTTCCATATTTTTTAGAATTTTTGAATTATCAAATCGTCTTTGTAAGTTATAATTAAAAACGTTATTAAATCGAATCATATAATTGTGTCTGTATAAACATAGTCCATAAGTACGTTTACACGGCAACATTAATCGGGTTTCATAACTACGGATGTTACTAAACGCAATTGAGATTGACGTGTAAATGTAGTCAATGTTTAATGGAACATTTGTAGAAACCGATTAATAAATTGAAACATAACTTACTTTTTATCAATATCGTAAATTAGAAACGACGATTTAGGAAAGTCAGACCAATAGTTGGAACTAGCCGCAAATTTTGTTCCTATAGGGTCAAATGAGATTGATGTAATTTCAGAGTCGTAGGGTTCAAAAAATATTTCGTTTTCTTTCGTACAACCTTTTCTATCATCTGTATATTTTAGTATCTACAAAAACAAACTTTATACATACTACATTAACATAGCATTATTGCAATCTTACTTCAATCTTACCTTTATTGAATTATAAGAACCAGTTATAATGTGTTGCGATGTTGCGTTTATTTGTTCAATATCATAACCTACATCATGTAATGTTAAATGTTCAAAAAAAAAATCATTTTTATTATCCTTAATTTCCCACTGGTTAATAATACCATATCTGCAAAAATTTTTTTTTTAAATAAAAAAAAATTAAATATAAAATACAGTTCATAAATAAATACTCACTTGTCGCCACTTATAATAAAATTATCGCAAAGAGTAAACGATTTAGTTAAATCGTTGTCAGTTCCCCAAATCTTTTTACCCTTTTTAATGGTACCGTTCTTTGCGCGATTATAAGCAAGAAAATTACTGCTTCCACAAAACCAAACTGTATTTTTAGTCATTTGTACGCATGTATTATTATATACAGGTTTTACAGAGTCATCCATTTTTTTATATATTTGTCTTCTTTTACATTTTTCATGTATCCAGTTGTAATTTGTAATAAATTTAGAATTTTGATATAAAGATAATAGTGGTTTACATCTGTGAAAGAAAATAAAACATGAATTCTTCAATGCCCAGCGAGAAATGACCTATTAATCGACATCAAATCGATGTCTAATTGACGTCGAAATCATCGATATTACATTGTATTGATGTCGATTCGACAACAATTCGACGAGTCATTTTTCGCTGGGTGTGATCTTATGTAAAATCGTGAATATCTATCTTCTGAAAATATGTAAATATTGAAATATATTTTAAAAAGATATAATAAAAGTATAATAAAAGTTATAGTATAAATATAATAAAAGTTGTGACTTAAGGGGATCCTAAAGTACATATGCTAATACATTATGAACGGTCGATTTGAAAAGATTTTCATGCCACGCAGCCAAAAAAAGAAATTTACGAAAAATAGAAAGTAAAACTGATACTGTATCTGGCTTAAAAAATCCTTTCAAATCGACCGTCCGTAATGTATTAGCATATGTACTTTAATTACAGAAAAGGATTTTTTATTCTACCCAGCCAAAAAAAAGTATAGTCCCACACGGAACATAATATCCAATGGACGTCCATATAATCTCCATAACTCCATACTACATCTATCTCTACAATAGATATTAGATAGGTTTCTATTAGAAATCCATATTATTTCCATGATAAATGACGATATAAATCCATCATAAATGTCTATTAGACATCTGTTATCGATGTTTAATAGAAGTATCAGTATCCATAGTAACGAATATTGTTAGGGCATCGTCGATGTCAAACGTTTCGGCTGATCATTCAGCCATCTTCAGTGCTAACGTTACAAATCTGTTTAGTAGAAAGATTGTGGTTTTAATTCGTCATTAATAAAATTATTTGGAAGTGAAGTCACAAATGTGATTCGAGATAGTCTTGTTTATGTAGGTGTTAACAGAATATCACCATGTTCTCGACTGTCTCACAGTTCTCAACTGTCTCACAGTCGTGACATTCTGTTAACACCTACATAAACAAGACTATCTCGCAATCATATTTGTGACTCTACTTCCAAATAATTTTATTAATGACGAATTGAAACTACAATCCATCAAAGCTCTATAAAATATCTATGAAATATCTATGATTGCTCCATATGATATCTATAAATATATTTAATGTATGTCGAATGGAGGTATGTAAGGCGGAACTGTGGATGTCTAGTAGACATCGATAGGAGATTACATAGATATCTAATAGAGGTTTCGAATCTCCATGACGGATATCTAGTGGATATCCATTAGAGGTTTTTGTTCCGTGTGGAGTGTATTTGCATGAAATCGGTCAAACAGACCTCCTTAGGATTCTCTTAACGTTAATATGTGAAAAAGTTTTATCGACAAATATTGTATTAGACTGGAGAAAAAATATTATTGTAAAGAACACTTTTTTATTAATAATTTGAATTGAACAAATTTGCATTAATTTAGAAGTGATTAATGTCATTGCATCATCACTACCAACAAAAAACGGAATATTGGGAGAAATCGGTTCGGCAGGCAACGTGATGAAAAGAAAATTCTAGAACAGTGCTCGGAACAGTGCTAGTTGAGTATTTTAGCCGATTTCCGTGGTTGACGCAACCTTTCCTCTCTTTACCGCGCGCGACGCAATCGCTTGGATTTTTTTGTTTGGTTTCCTCAATAGGCCTACATCTCTGAAGATAAAAAATAACAAATTCCTAATTTAAAAAAAAATATAAAAATATTAAATTTTCTTGGTCTTTTGTGACATAAAATGGCCTTTTATATACGGTATTCATAGTCCGTTCTTATTCCAGGATTATCTTAAGTCATGGTGTAAAGAATAGAAGTATTGCGCATATGGCGGCGACTTAAAATTTTAACTAATTAAATTTGCCCGATGAGGAAACGCGCCAATTATAAATGTAGTAAGTTATTTGAAAATAAAAACAGTATTTATATTTATATTAAAATTTATTATATTAATTTTATTGCATTAAAAATTCAAAAAGAAAATAAAATAAAATAAATAAAATACATTAAAATCCAATCTTGAGGAAACGAGTAATATCTTACTTTTTTGCTGAATATATAATTCGTCTGATTTTTACAATTTCTCACGAAACAACTTGGCATGGTTGAAAATTTGTCGTCGACTTGTCAAAACTTTACAAGTAATATTCACACATACACACAAGTGATAGCCACCGATGTCAATCATTGTCAACACTATGGGCGGTATTCATAGTCCGTTTTTATATTCAAAATCGTCTTAAGCACAGACTTATATTCGCTCTCTTCGTCACACATAGATTGTGTCTGACGAAGAGAGCGAATATAAGTTCGTGTTTAAGACGATCTTGAATATAAAAACGGACTATGAATACCGGCCTATGTAACTGATTTTATCGTGCGCCGGCCATATTGAATTTTGCATCACCGGGCATATTTGATTGGTTCGCTGTTCCCCCACTACTTTTGAACCACTGCGCATTCATCGGAATGCTTCACCACGGACTAAGGAATAGAGGGACTGAATCTAAAGTCCTAGTTTAGGCGAGAGGGGATGGTAATTCAAGTGTGTGGGGGGGACTGCTTTCCGCCATATTGATGTAGCGATTCTCACACAGAGATTCTGTGTCTGTGGCATGGTTACACTCGTGTAGTGGTGCCACTAGACATCAAGATCTATAGAGAGAAGGTTACCTCATGCGCAAAGAGGGACGAGCGACAAGAGGGGCAAACGCAGAGAGGGACGAGCGGCAAGAGAGGCAATGATGATCTCATCGGCAAACAGAAGCTATCTCAGACACACGGAGTAATAGGTCAGCAGCTACTGTTTGTCGATGAGATCATCATGCTCTCCCCTTCCTTCATCGCCCCTCGCCATCAAGCTGTTTCTAGCTCCCCCCTTACTTCATCGTCCCTCGTCCACAACCGGTTTGCCTGAGGTCAAGATCTATAGAGAGAAGGTTACCTCAGGCAAACCGGTTGTGGACGAGGGACGATGAAGTAAGGGGGGAGCTAGAAACAGCTTGACGGCGAGGGGCGACGAAGTAAGGGGGAGCTAGAAACAGCTTGTAGGCGAGGGGCGACGAAGGAAGGGGAGTGCATGATGATCTCATCGACAAACAGTAGCTGTCTCTCTCTTTCAAAGTTCTTCCTTTTCTAACTGTTTCTAACTCTGTACGCATTAAATTTTATAATATTGCCAAAAAAAATCACAAGCACGTAGGTGATAAGAGGAAAGATAAAGATAATCAAAGAAGAGTCGCCAATAAATATAAAAAAATTATTAATTAATTTAACGCAATTCACAGATTAATACAACATATATAGATGTATTTTTATTATTATAGATACTTATAAAATTTTATAATCACAATATTGCCGCATATTTAATGATCCCTAATATATACCCCATCATATTTGTTTTAAAGAATTATTTTAAGATTTCAACAGAAACATTTCAATAATATTTTATTAGTAAATATTTGAAAATTGTTAACACTTTGTAAATTTTATCATATAAATATTCACATTTACAATGTTGAAACATATATTACAATTTCATTATTTAAGTTTGTATCATAATAAATTTGTGTATAATGCTTTTTATATTACCCTAGAATTGTACTTACATTTATGAATTTCACAGTTACAATTTCTTGACAATTTTTGAGGTTTTTACAATTAAATATAAAAAATAAATCTTTTTATAGTATTTTTTTTGTAAATAATGCATATAAACAGTAAATATTATTTTAAAAATAATTTTTAAATATGTACTATTTTTTCTTTTATTTTACTACTTTACAAATAATGTTTTTTGTGTATATCCCCAAATTATATTTTATTTTCATTGATATTACAGTCTAAATACGAGTACAAAGCAATTTGTATTACAAATGCATCTGTTGCAGCAATATTTAACATTATAAACGTTAAATATCTACCGCTATAATTTGCAATATATGTAATTTATAGCGCCTTTCTAATTTACTTTTCAATTTTTATTATGCAATTTCCAGTGCTATCAATATTTTACAAAATAAAAGTATTTTTTCGATAAAAACTCAAAGCATTTCTATATTAAAGGAGCGAGAGAAAAAACACTAAAGCGTGCGAGAGAGACAGCTACTGTTTGACGATGAGATCATCATTGCCCCTCTTGCCGCTCGCCCCGCTCAGCATTTGCCCCTCTTGCCGCTCGCCCCGCACAGCATTAGCCCCTCTTGCCCCTCGTCCCTCTTTGCGCATGAGGTAACCTTCTCTCTATAGATCTTGGCCTGAGGTAACCTTCTCTCTATAGATTTTGACTAGACATAATGAGTGACAAGCGTAAAGAGGTTAGGCGGTTTTATTATTGTTGTACTATAAATTTTATAAAATACTTTAACTTTTATTACTCTGAGGCTCTGCATACAGTAGACAAAATATTAGAAATAGCAATAAACATTTAATATTAAAAAGAGAAATTATTTTACATCTAACAAGAAAATAAAATATATTAATTAGTTCCAATTCTTAATTCATGCATTAATTTTTTCTATTCTTTTTATTTTTAAAATAAATAATTCCAATTTCTTATTTCTAATATTTAATAATTATTCCTATTTCTATTTCTTATTTTGTTTATTGTGCGCAGGATCTGACTTTCATTTCTTACACATACGCAAATAGTGAGTTCTATGTGTGGTGATTACTAAACAAATATGGCGGCCTCCCCCCGCCGCAAACGTGCTCCCCCGGTACAGCTTGTGCTCCGTCCCTCTATTCCTTAGTCCGTGGCTTCACCTTATATTCTTTACACCATGATTTAAGTACTGTTTTAAAATACTAATATGGCTTTCTAAATGATTTATAGTGGGAGCTTTCCATTTAGGAGACATAGATCGACACTGTGTGACACGGTCAAACACCGTGCTTAGATACTTGATAAGGCACTATAAACGTAAGTGTTCTCACGTCTGCGATAAAGTCTCTATAAAAAAATTTCAACCATACTGAATTTTTCGTCACTATGGCTATGTCTTATGCCTACGTTATGGCATATTATGGAGAGGGCAAATCCAGCAACGTGATTGGTCAAAACCTTATGGACGCACTTATGACTATGTTATGGAAATTGTGTGTGATAAGGGGTGTTTACGATAATTCAAGTTCGACTTAGTTTCACTAGGACCGACAATGAGATATACATAACCATCTAGAACCTTTATGATTCATGACAACTCAACGCTGTCTTGTATTGCTTGAGTTAAATTCATTGAATTTGTTGAGTTTAATAAATATAATTATATACATATATATATAATTATATCTATTAAAGAGGTATACCAACACACACACATACATACCAACATTATTTGTTTCTTTCATAGACTGATTTGCAGTTAACATTTTTTTATTACAATAAAATTTGCTCTATAAACTCAACAAATTCAATTAATTTAACTCAAGCAATACAAGACAGCGTTGAGTTGTCATGAATCATAAAGATTCTAGATGGTTATGTCTATCTCATTTTTCGGTCCTAGTGAAACTAACTCGAACTTGAATTATCGTAAACACCCAAGGCTATCACACACAAAATGACATAACTGCATATGCATAGCATAAGACCGTCTCGACCAATGAACATCTAGCATAAAGGCGCCATATTGATTTACATAGCATGCTCATTGGTCGAGACGGTCTTATGCTATGCATATGCAGTTATGTCATTTTGTGTGTGATGGCCTATAGCCTTTTCCCGGAGAGCTCCATACGCACACAACCGAGATCCGCTGATATCACGTGTCCGTGTGCGCTCGGCTGTCGGTTTAATAGAAGTGAGCGGACCTATGTTTTGTATCTCCTTTTTACCAAGCCTAGCATCAAACCGGTTTTAGGCTCGCACGATTTCTTCTGCCAAGCGTTGGCAGCGAAAATGCTTTCCCGAATTTCGCTCCACGTGACTAATTGTAAGTCGACTAGCGGCGTGTTGCTTTCACTCGTCGCGATATTTTTTCTAAGATTTTACAGTCTTTTATAAAACATATATCATATTTATATTAATAAAATATTTTAACATTATGTATCTGCAGAATATGATTTTTTACGTAATGTATTAATGTATTAATGTATAAAATAAGAATAAAGTAATAAATATTACATATCGTTAATAAATTTTCTATTATAATAAAAATTAAATAAAAAATTATGTGTATCACAATATACGTGTATCATAATAATTAAAAAATGAATATTTAACGAGATATTATGTGTATTGTAAGCTTTAATTACTAAGAAACGATAGTCACTGCACGTAGCAAAACTAATATGTGTCAGGATGGGATCAACGGAGCGGTAGGCGGAATAAAATAAATGTCCAGAGGCCCTTGTGTGTTGTTGACGCACTTTATTGCGCACCATGTGCCTCGTCTGAGTTCCGGTCTAGAACTGCCTTACTAACTTTTCTCGCATACAGTTCTGTTCGATTCTTTACTTTCGAGATTAGGGGTCGATATATATATATCGACCTAACTAAGTATCGAGATATAAGTCGCCATTTATAAAATACGTTCTGGACAACCTTAATCTAGTTTCTTATTCGTGATTGGCTTACAGCTCGGCCAATCCTGCGAGTACATTCGTCCCGGATGTTTTAATACATGAAACAAACAAAATATAATACGATGACAATGTTTTCGCACCGATAAAATAAAAATAAAATATGTCGCAAACAAAAGCAAAAATTATAAAAAATGTTCATAAATCAGTCTCTTCGGGCTTTTCTGCCAATCACAGTTCTGTTACTGAGTATCACTTCACTGCTTAAATGCTACTTAACTTAAATACAATGTGTAATCTTAAATATTAGACCTTAAAATATTAAGCCTTAATCTTAATTCAATTCAGATAACGGTTTAAACCATAGTTTCAATCGGTCAGGTGAAAGAATTGAATTATAGGGTTTCTGAGTTATCGGAAACCCAGGAATATCTTCAATAACATAACGATTTTTGTTAAGGACTTTGGAAACCAAATAAGGACCTTTATATATAGGTTTTAGTTTACGATCTTCACCGGGCTTGGAAGCCGAGTCACGTATTACAACATAATCTCCTGGTTGATACAGAGGTGGTTTTTTATGTCTTTGATCGTAATATTCCTTGTTATATTGCTTGATTTTATTGGTAGCTTCTACGGCTATTTCTCGACTTACGGTTCTATCTTCGTTCAAATTCAATTCTGTTTTGGCTAAGGTACAGAGAAATGAAGTTAAATCTGAATCTGGTCGATTACGTAACTCATAGCCCAATAATAATTTTGATGGGGAGGCTTTAATGGATTTATGATACGTATTGTTCATTACGTATTGGATGTCATTTAGACAATCAGACCAAGTAGCTTGATTTTCCACTACCTTTCTAAGAGAGGATTTTAAAAATCTATTAATTCTTTCCACCAATCCGTTCGCCCATGGTGCAGCTACGGCTACCAGATGATGCTTAATCATTCTATTTTCAAGAAATTCGGCAAATTCACCAGAAGTAAACGCAGTTCCTCGATCCGAAATTAAAACTTTCGGGTTACCGAAGGTAGAAAAGATAGGATTTAAATGTTTGATTACTTCCTTTGAACTAGTCGTTTTGCAAGGACAAAGCCAAGTGAATCTAGTGAAAGCATCAACCAATACTAATATATGTTTATATCCATTTAGAGTTATAGTCAAAGGACCAAAATGATCTAAGTGTACTACGTCAAATGGGACATCTGGTGTTTCTGTAGTTTGCAGATTTCCTCGTTCACAATTTGAAGAAGCGTTGGCGAATACACACACCATACAATTATTTATATGTTCTCTCAGTTTACTACGCATAGACGGAAACCAGTAATTAACTCTCAGACTCTCAAATGATTTATCAAATCCGCAATGCGCTAAATTATCATGATATAAGTATAACAAATGTTTAACCATAGTGTCAGGTACGAAAAATCGTGGCTTATCAAGACACTTACGATATACTAGTCCTTCTATAAGAGTAAACTTTTCGTGCTCAGCTTTCTCTAGTTGCTGGGCCAGTAATTGGATTTGAGGATCAGCAAGCTGTTTAACTTGCAACTCTTTTTCTATAGATACCGATTCAATTGTAGAAACAATACGGCTAAGAGCATCTACGTGAACCATTCTCCGGCCTTCGCGATGCAAAACTTTAAATCTATAATCCTGAAGTCGAAGCGTCCATCTCGCGATTCTTGGATTCAAATGAGCCTTGTTCAGAGCATAAACTAGCGAATAACAATCAGTAATCACTGTAAAGTTAAGGCCATAAAGGTAAATATGAAATCTCTCTATTGCTTTTACTACCGCTAAAGTTTCCAATTCAAAAGAATGATATCTGCTCTCTGCAGAATTGGTAGTTTGACTGTAGTAGGCTATGGGAGCCCATTGACCCGATTTTTGCTTTTGCAATAAGATAGCAGCTACTGCGATAGAGCTAGCATCCGTATGCAGTTCTGTTTCTAACAGTGGGTTATATAGTCTTAATACAGGGTATGCTATTAGACAATCTTTTAAATGAGCAAAAGCTTGTTGACAATTATCATCAAAACAAAATTGAGTAGATTTCTTCAGAAGATTATGTAGAGGTTTAGCGGTTGAGGCAAAATTAGGTATGAATTTCCTGAAATAACTTGCCAAACCTAAAAATCTCTGTAACTGTTGTACATTAGATGGGACGGGAAAATTCTGAACTGCTTTTACATGTCTATCACTCAGGGTAATACCCGTTGTCGAAATAACGTAACCTAAATATTCTATTTTTGTTTTCAGGAAGCAACATTTGTTATAATTTAAATCGAATTCATAGCTTTTCAACAACAATAATGTTTGCTTTAAAACATCTAAGTTTTCCGCAATTGTGGAAGAGGGTATCAAAATGTCGTCTATATACACGATAACTAGATCCTTTCTAATAAGAGGCTGTAAAATTTGAACAATTCTTTTTTGAAATTCGGCAGGAGCTTCACAAAACCCGAATGGTAATCTGGTATATTCAAATTGCCCATCTGGAGTAGCAAACGAAAAATATTTCATGAAATCTGGATGAATCTTTATTAAATGGAATCCATCCTTTAAATCCAGTAAGGTGAAAATAGTTTTATTCCCTAACCTGGATAAACAATCTTCTATCAAGGGAAAGGGGTATTTTTGTTTAACTACACGTGCGTTTAGAGGTCTTAAATCAACACAAAGTCTTAACTGTCCATTTTTCTTTCGAACAGGTACCACTCTCGCACAATACGGCGATTGGCTATATTGAATGATTCCCCTATTTAGTAAATCGTCAGTTATCTGTCTAATTTGTAGACGTTCATTATACGCAAAACGTCTGGGCGCGAAAGCGTATACAGAATCGTCTTTAAGTGTTACTTTTACACTATAGTCGTCTTCAACGATAGGAACTTTAGTTTCATTAACTGTTCTTAACAAATCAGTCAGTTTTTTATCAATTTTTTCATCAAAATCAGTTTTAATATTCGATAATTTAATATCCCAATCATTTGAGGGATTTTCTAAAACGTCTGTTGACGCAACCTCATTGAACAATTTAACTTTTTCAGCTAAATCTATATCAGCTGATTTACGTATTATTATTGTTAAATCGTTATCGTTGTAGAAATCACGACCTAAAACTATGTCATTTGACCAAAAATAGTTATCTAAAATATGAAGTTTAACCTTAGTTTCGTGCGTCGGTAGAGCCGACAATTTCAATGTAACAGTCTTAGAACCAATAACTGAAATCTTTGTATCGTTTAAAGCTTTAAATTGGTTTACTACTGGTTTGTCAAAGTGAGCATTATTATCAATAAATTTTTTGTACGTTGACAACCGAACAAAAGAGGCCGGACTACCGGTATCGAGTAAAGCTAACAAATTGCACGTAATATTATTTAAAGAACAAATTTCAACAGTTGAGTTACTTATCTCAAACCTTCGAGTCGAATTCTTATCGAGGCAGGCTACCGTTGGCAGATCCTCCTTAGATTCTTCGGCTGCTGCTACCGGGGCTGCTGACGCTGATGACGTGAGTGAAGACTGCTCTTTTCGCTTTAGTTTGTAGCAATCCGACTTGATGTGTCCTTTCACTTTGCAGTAATTGCAAACAAGATCCTTTGAACTCTTCGCAAGAAGAGAAGTAGTTTTCTTCGTTAAGTCAGTAGAATCCTTAGTTTTTTCCTTCCTTATTGGAGGAGGCGAGTTCCTTTTGGATGGAGCACCGCAAGAACTAACAAGATGATCCATATCTTCCAGAAATTCTTCTATTGATTCAGATTTCCGCATTGCAGCAATTCCTCTGAGAGACATATTACCAATACCGTTTATTAATAATTGAATACGGTCACGAACTGGCAACTGAAGATGATGCATCATTTTTAACTTTTGATTAGCGTATTCTTGAAAGCTTTCCTTAGGGTAGATCCATTTACGAGCGTCCACTTTCTGCATCGCAACGTGGAAAGGAACCCTTCTTTTGAATCTTCTTACGATGGCTTCTTTAAACGTATTCCATGTTATTCCAGCAAGGTTAGTTTCCAAATCGAACCAATCTCTAGCGTACTTCTGCAACTTGCTAGTACATGCTAACAAAGTGATATTATCCGAAATTCCATGCACACTGGCTGCTAATTCAACCCTACGTACCCAAAGTTCGACATCTTCGTCTTCCGTTCCACTATAGACGGGAATCTGGCTCGCCAACAACGATACCGCTTGAGCAGGAGGTACGTTTGACAGCGATTGATTAGTTGAACTATTCGTTGTACTAAACGGACTTAATGGTATCACAGCAGGTTCAGGATTAATAAAAGAGGTAGATTGACTTCTATTAACATTACCTTGATTGTTATCCATCAATTGAGCAATCATAGCCCCTTGAGCTTTTATTTCCTCATGATATGTCTTCATTTGCTCTTGCTGACATCTTATTTGTTCCAATAAACTAGAAAATGCTGATTGCCAAGCATTATCTGCGGATTGAGCGGAAGTATTTGCGGATTGAGCGAAAGTACTATTTGTTCCACTTTCACTAGATGCGGCTGCATCCCTTAAATCAATCGATTCTCGATTCTCACCACGTGTTTCCTTTGCGGCAAGATCCACTAAGGCGTCGATGCATTTATGATGAGCCTTAAGAGGGGTAAGACCGTATCTCTCCATTAATTTCATGAGGTCCACTAACGAGAGCTTCTCTAATCTCGCACGATCCAACTCCTTTTTGTGATCCATTTCTAATGTGTATCACCTTCACTAATTAGTCGAACGGTCTAAATGTTTAACTCAATAACCGTTACATCGTGTCCAGTTGCACAAGACAAGAGCCAATCAGCACGTGTCGTTCTGGTGACAAACCAATAGAGCGTAGCGTCTAACAAAATGGTTGCCACGATGCAAGCCAATCATCGACGGCGACTCTTATGAGGCCCGAAAATGGCGGTACTAACGCGAACCGACGCGATGACCACGCGGACGCGATAAAGATGGCGGTGGATAAAGGACATTAATTGATCCTTGCTGCACTGTGCACTAATGTGCTCAACACCCTTACAGTTAATGTGCACTAATGTATCAAATACAACCGTAAACGGTCCAAATCGATCACAGTTGATCACAAATCCGGTCAAACCGATGGTTCGAATCCCACTTCTGATGCTGTAAGCTTTAATTACTAAGAAACGATAGTCACTGCACGTAGCAAAACTAATATGTGTCAGGATGGGATCAACGGAGCGGTAGGCGGAATAAAATAAATGTCCAGAGGCCCTTGTGTGTTGTTGACGCACTTTATTGCGCACCATGTGCCTCGTCTGAGTTCCGGTCTAGAACTGCCTTACTAACTTTTCTCGCATACAGTTCTGTTCGATTCTTTACTTTCGAGATTAGGGGTCGATATATATATATCGACCTAACTAAGTATCGAGATATAAGTCGCCATTTATAAAATACGTTCTGGACAACCTTAATCTAGTTTCTTATTCGTGATTGGCTTACAGTATATTAAATATGCTTAAAGCTTATTTTCGTCGCAATTAACTCATGTTAATGTTTTAATAGAAAAAATGTTTTTCTACTAAAATTGTAGAAATATTACTTGTTTATATATTGTGATACACATAATTTTTTATTATAATAGAAAATTCATTAACAATATATAATATTTATTACTTTCTTCTTATTTTATACATTAATACATTAATACATTACGTGAAAAATTATATTCTGCAGATACATAATGTTAAAATATTTTATTAATATAAATATGATACATGTTTTATAAAAGACTGTAAATCTCAAAAAAAATATTGCGTCGAGCGAAAGCAACACGCCGCTAGTCGACTTGGTCGCGTGGAAAAATTCGGGAAAGCATTTTCGCTGCCAACGCTTGGCAGAAAAAATCGTGCGAGCCTCAAAACCGGTTTGATGCTAGGCTTGGTGGAAAGAAGATACAAAACATAGGTCCGCTCACTTCTACCAGACAGCCGAGCGCACACGGACACGTGACGTCAGTGGATCTTGGTTGTGTGCATATGGAGCTCTCCGGGGAAAACTGGCAGCTCTAGCTTTTAGGCTGTATCCCCATGGAGAAAGAAATAGCGGAATGGAACAGTAACGGAACAGTAAAGGAAAAGAGATATGATGAATATATCTCTTTTCAACTACTGTTCCGTTACTGTTCCGTTACTGTTCCGTTTCGCTATTTCTTTCTCCATGGGGATACAGCCTTTATCAGGTTAGGCGGAGTGAGAATGACGCTGCGGCACGATTTGTTATCTGGATCGGCTGAAATGCTCGACTAATTCCGAGCACTGTTCTAGAATAAATTGAAATATAAATAAAGATTAAGCTTTATTTAACTTACCGTTTAGAAAATTTTTCCGATTTCTGATTCGTGACAAGCAAACGTTTACTTTTTTTTGTTAATGTAGTATTTGTCACAATGTTAAATTGTTTGCAAACCATACTAATCTGTGATAAAGTATAAACATCACAGAAATTGAAAATTATTTCTAATATCTCATCCGGCAAAATATACGAAATAGACATATTTGTCTTATTTGAACGTAACCACGTGAAAATATAGATATTATAACCGGTATGTTCACTTCACTGAACGTTATATTTTTTTGTTTTTAAAGTGGAATGTCTTCAGCTTAAGATCTGCTATTTGGCACAAACCCTCTAGATCTTATAGACTACCACGTTGAAATTCTTTAAATAATTCTGTTCGACTTTTTAACAAATCGGTAAACTTCAGCAACAATTTTCACTGCTTCCGCCAGGAAAATTGCCACACACAAAACACATCACCAAAACCGTCTAAATTATAAGTATACTGGAAATCTTTGACTATGGCTTAGTTCACACCGATTGTTTAGTACACGTACCAAATACTAAATCTGCTTCTCCGATAGGTATAAATCGTTTAGTGTAAAATCTACACCAATCAAAGAAGCTGATTTAGTACTTGGTACACCAGGTCACACAAATGCCTTAACATATGAAATTGCACGGGTGTCAAGGCATATCGAGTCGGCGTGTTCCGACTCTACATATTTTTACATCATGACTGGTTATGAACATAACGGCAATGCTGTTTTGGCTATTTCAAAGCAACTGGAGCAATTGATTGATATTATAAATATTAACCTTTATTTGTCAATTTTCCTCAATTTCCCTCAATTTTCCTAATAAATTTTTCATATATGTGGCGGGGTGTGTGAATCACTTAAAATTCAGTTTTTCCGCCTAACAAGAAAGTACTCTATCTTCTATCGTGAAATAGTCAGGTGTAAAATTATTCTTTTTGCCATATTCAAAACAAGATATCCAGCTCGAATTTTTCACATTTAGCTAACAATAAGTCGACACACGGTTAAAGAAAATATAAAATCGTCAAAAATTGTAAGAAAATCGAAGGAAACAAAAAAAAAAAAAAAAAAAAAAAGAGTAAATCGCCATCTTAGTAAGAAGTCTTATCTTCATAGATTTAAACTCATAAAACTTTAATCTTTATCTTTAGATAAACTGAGAAACGATAGCGCTAATGGACCGATTAGTCGATTATATTTTATCATACACTCTATTGTATATACAGGGTGAGGCAAAAGTATGGAAACCCCCGAATAAGTTTTGAGGAAGGCATTTTACGAAAAAATGTTAAATACAAAAGTTTTAGGAAATTTCTTTGGCTTTTCAATGGTGACCTTGGATTTGACCTTGACCGTGACCTTGAAGGTCATTTGAAGGTCAGAGTAATTTTTTAAAATAAAAACCCCTATTTTTTATTCCAAAATCTAATAGCTGGTGTCAAGAGCTTTTCAAAACACTATAATAAAGTTATTTTTTATTAAGTACTTTTTGAGTTATGAGGCTTGTAAATTACAGTATTTTGACATAAAATACAAAATATCTCTTGTAAAACATTCAATTTTTGGGAATCTTACCTTAATACTTTTATGCATAAAATAATGAGACGAATCAATTGGTATAAAGAAAACATAGTTGCTTTCAAGAAAAAATATGTAGTTTGCAACATGCAACTGCATACTTTTTTTTAAAACCAATGTGTTTTCTTTATACCAATTGATTCGTCTCATTATTTTATGCATAAAAGTATTAAGGTAAAATTCCCAAAAATTGAATGTTTTACAAGATATTTTGTATTTTATGTCAAAATACTGTAATTTACAAGCCTCATAACTCGAAAAGTACTTAATGAAAAATAACTTCATTATAGTGTTTTGAAAAGCTCTTGACACCAGCTATTAGATTTTGGAATAAAAAATAGGGGTTTCCATTTAAAAAAATTACTCTGACCTTCAAATGACCTTCAAGGTCACGGTCAAGGTCAAATCCAAGGTCACCATTGAAAAGCCAGAGAAATTTCCTAAAACTTTTGTATTTAACATTTTTTCGTAAAATGCCTTCCTCAAAACTTATTCGGGGGTTTCCATACTTTTGCCTCACCCTGTATGTAAATACATGTAGTGTCTTAGAGAAATATACATATTAAAAACAGCAGTCGTATTTCTTCTCCGATTATTAAAATACGCGATTCTGACAAAAATACTAAGTAAGATTGATCATGTTTCGAGCAAAATATTTGTATTTTGATTAGTTTTTATATCTTTACCTCAAGTAACTAAAAGTTAGATATTTGAATCGATTTATCGATTTTGTAACATTATGAATAAAACTGTTTATGTTTAAGAATTATGTTCAACAAAATTTCCTTCGCAGAATTACTTGCGGCGAAAGACGTGCATTGTAATATTTGTTGGTATAAATTCAGAATTTCGTAAAATCTTGTAAAAATGAAAAAAGTGCAGATAGTGGCAAATTTTCTGTACAGTGATTATAAAGCAAAATTTTTGTGCGAATGCAGAGCAAGTAGTGATAATGTTTCGTCCCACAAATGCGTGGGGCATTTGTACGTTTAAAAACCAGCAGTCACGTGTATTAAAAGATCGATTCTTTATTACAGATTTCAAGAAAAGTAGTATTCACATTACATGCAACTCGCGATATATAAAAAGCTTATGACAATCTGTTCATAAATAAATAATGAAACCTGTTTTACGGCGTACAAGGTACGCAGGTTTACATATTTGTACTACCAACTATACCTATATATAACTTATACTATATATAAGCAATGTAAATAAAAGCAATGTCCAGGCGATTGTGTTTATCGCAGAAATTGCTTCTATTCCGCTAACGATCAATAAAAGCCTCTCATGTGTCTTACAATGCTAAAAACTACTTTACATGCACACGTTCTTCTTACTTATTAATGAAGTTACGCCTGGTAAATGACGCCTCATAATACACAAGTAACATTTTCAAGTTATATCACCGTGATCAACAAGAGAAAGATACCGTGAATCAAAAGTCTCGTACGAGACGGTAACGATAAAAACATATAAGACCGGCAGTCTATTACAGAGTCCCTATAAATGCCCAGTTTCGATTATTTCCGGTCAAGCTGACGAAATTTACATTTTCACTTAGTTGTTTAACGATCAATTAGTACGATGTAAACCGTGCAATCGAACGGAAATAGAAATCCCATGCAGATCGATCACTAACGACTGCAATCTAGTACAAAACATAGGACGTGTTTATTAAAAAGGGAGAAAAGATCTAATAAACGACGAAGCAGAATTAAACGATCCAAGAATATAAAAAATCCAAGGACCTCAAAAATGCATGTTCATTGAACGCAAACGATAAGATTGTAGATTATCAGTGATAGAAAATTTCATGAATTTTACGATTTAACAACGAATTTCAATTGTCGCTTACATTAATACTTTCGAAATCTCAAAATCCATGGATTCAGAAATATAAAAATTTTAGATCAGAGTCATCCACGTCATCCCAAAATTTAAGAATTGATGTCTACGTCTTCGTGATCTAAAAACTGGAAAATTAGAATTGTTAAAATTGAATTATCAATAAACCGTTTTGAAAAAACACGACCTATATGATGCACTTTGAATGATTATATGATATTTGCAACGCTAACACTGTACAGTTGAACTTCTACACATGTACTAAAAATATATATGTAATGTTATTTTGAGATAATATGACTAGATTTGGACTCCTCCATAACTGAGTCGAGTATCTCTTGGAAATTTCTTACTTGCTGGTAATACTGCTTGAGTGTAAAACCACTCAATCCGCTATTTCCACTAAAACATAAAATAATAATGGCGTGACAAAATATGCAGAATGTGTGCTTAAAATTTCATCGAGCAGACGAGACGAGCCAAATATTGCTGAGAAAAAAACCAAGCTGATAAAATTGAAAACACTATTGATTTAAAGACACTATTGATTTAGACACATAATGCATATAATAATGGTAAGAAAAATGTTCCAGTGATGCACCTAAATATAAACTCAAAAATTGTGCTAATAACTGTGGCACATATCAAAGTATAAAATAATATCTATTTAATTAAAATACGTTTTTGTCGCTGGGTTATGGCTTATTTCCTTATTTTTACTCTAAAATTTTTTGATAATTATATCTTTTATAGGTCTAATAAGAATATATTTGACAATTCAATAATTGCCTTACTTACTTTGTGGTCCTTTCTCTCACGGGCGGCGAATGATTTAACGCTGTTTTTCTAACGGGCGGCGAATGATTTAACGCTGTTTTTCTAACGGGCGGCAAATCAATCAATTGACCCACGTTACCCATGATAGCGTTAGCGCCCACCCGTTTTCCCGTTTGCCAGCGTTGAATTAACCACTTCATTCTGTGCATACTGATTATCGCCAGAACAGCAATCCTGAAACGCACTTTTTTCTTGTGCGACATTCGCGTGTAAGAGCGTTGATCTTGAGTCAATTGCGCAAGCACGCACAGTGTATTCTCCTCGCAATATTGATAAGTGCCGAGGATGCATAACAAATATTTTTTCTGATACGCCAATGCTTTCCGTCTGCTGTCCACTCGTAGATATTGGCCATAAAAGTTTTGCAACTGAAATGCAAATTTTCATATTGTTACCAAAGTATAATTACAGTTAATTAATTTCTACGTTTACAGATTGCTACATTATCAAATAAAAGTATTAGGCCGTTATTGACGATGTTTTTTAATTTTAAAATGTAAAAATTAAATCGCACGATTTCTAATTATTAGAAATTATGATTTAACAAAAAATACCCTCTCAATGGGAGCTGTTTGCTGGCTTGAAGCTTATGTACTTTTCAATTCCTTTACTTGTCCTTCGAGCTGTTTCACACGTTGTGTCAAAATTTCCCTCTCTACCCTTACCCTGCCGAGTTTGTCCTCCAGATAGCTCTTTTCGGTAGTGTATTTCTCGACCGTCTCGTTCAGTTCTTTATTCCTCTGCGCAAAGCTAGAGCTCACCAGTTTGTGCCTTATATCGTCCTCTCTTTCGGCCTTTAAGTTTGACTATAAATATTCTATCAATTCCTTCAATTTCCTTTCTTTCTCTTTCGACGTTGTCAGTTTTGCGATGAGCTCAGTTTCCCGCTCTTTCCAAGATTCCACTGTGCGCGCAAGTTTCAGATCCCGATCCGAGAATTCCTTGAGTTCTTACTTCGCAAGTTTTATATCAGCCTCCAGATCTATCCTAGCCTCCCGAGCGATGCTAATCTCTTTGCGCAGTCCTTTGATCTCTTCCAGTTCGACATCTCGTTGTTCCTGCTTCTTGCCTTCAGCTTTGATAAACATCTTTAGCTGCTTCTGCAGATAATTGCATTCCTCTTCTCGCGCTTTCAAATCATCCGCAGTTCTTCGCAAATCAGCCTCCAGAATCTCTTTTAGACCGTTCGCTAACGCTAGGCCGCTGATCAGTCTTTCCCGTTCTTCGTCCGCGATTTCCAGCCGCTTCTCGCATTTGTTCACCTCAGTTTCCAGTCTCTTTACATTCACTCGCAATTCCGCATTATTCTCGCAATTCTCCTCGACGTTTTCACTTGTTCTGAAATGTAAAAAAGAAGAAAGATTATAGAATATAGAAAATTATTTATCAAATTGATTTTAATTTTTTAATTGCTTTATGCCGCTACTGTATTCTGTCAGCATAAATATTTGTCAAATATATCGAACAATGTGTTTATTTAGTTTATTTACTACTTTAAATAAATTGTGATTTATGAATAATAAAGGTAATACGAGCAAAAAATCTATATTTATAATATACAATATAAATGATAAAAACCTAAATAAATTAAAAAATAATTAATGCGTACCTTTCCAACTCGTCCTTGGTCACGTTTCTGTTGTTTTCAGCTTTCAACAGTTTCCTCATTGATATCAACTTTGAATCCAGATTAATTTGTTCTGTCTCATCAATGCCAAATCATTGCGAAGCTTCACCTCATTCTCCAGAGAGACTTGCAGCTTCTTTTGCAGGTACTCGAATAACTTGGTGTCCTGAACTCGTTCCGCTTCCGTTATTCGACGATTCTTCTCTATTTGCACTCTCAAGAACTTCGCTGTATTTCTCTCCGACGCGAGCTCTCCATCCAGTTTGACGATCTTCTTCGTCTCCTCTGCCAAATCCGCTTTCAATTGCAGAATACGATCTTCATACTCGGCGATCTGATGTTTCATTATGTCGCGCTTGATTTCTAAGTCGTCTTTAAGTCTTTTCAGTATCTTATTATCCTTACGAAGCTCATTCAATTTCTGCTAATGTCCCTCCGTCGTTCCACCCGCGACTTCCTCGGCGTCATCCTTAATGACTTCCATAATCTGTTTGTCCAGTCGACCAGAGAGATTCAGCTCGCGTTGAACCATATCCTCAATGTCGCTGTCATCTTGAGAGCGTTGCGTGGACGAATCTTTCAGCTCCAACTCTTTCTGCAGGCTCTGCACTATGTCCCTCAACTCCTCATTCATCTTGCGCTCATCCTTCAATTTCCTTCTAGTTCCACAATGTTACCCGATTCCTTCATCTTACTTTGAATCGTTTTCAGCGCCCGATGCAAACTCTTGCTGTCGTCGCTCATCTGCCTGATCACCTTGTCCTTCTCCTTCAAGAACTCTTGCAGGTGATCAAGATCTCTTGATCCTTGCTGCTAGACGACGACGGCGACGACGTACCCGACTGAACGTCGCTCGTCCGCTTCGCCATTTCTTCCAACTTGCGGATCACCAGATCCCGATTGTTCAGACCGTCCCTCAGTAACTGGATTTCGTCCTGCAACTCGGCGATCTCTCGCTCGCGCGCGTGAACCTTCATCTTGAAGTCGTACAGCTGCTTGTTCTCGTTCTCAATTTCTATGTTGCGCGTCTGGAGAGTTTCAAGTGCGATATCCTTTTCCAAGGCGAGTCTCTGCAATTCTTGCATCCTCTCTTGCAGCAAGAAATTACTCCTCTTCGTCTGATCCCTTTCTCTAACTTCCATCTCTTTCTTTAACTTTGTATTCTCCGTGTTTAACTCCGTGATGATCTTTTCGTTCACCTGCATCCTGTCTTTTTGATCCTGAAGTTCGTTCGTCTTCAGTTTCAGGATGTTCTCCACTTCCTCCAAGTCCTTCTTTATCTTACCTTCCGACGCCTGGGACAGTTCGTACTGATTTTTATAGAAATCCTTATCTCGCATCAAGTTTTCAACAGTTTCCTTGAATTCGTCTTCTATGTTCTTGTACTGCTTCTGCAAGGAAGCCAACTCTATCTCGTATTTGCCCAAGAGATCGGACTTCAATTCAAGCTCCTGTTGCAGAGTTTGCAGCTGATACGACAGATTTTCGATCTCCTTCAGTTTCTCATCGAGCAGTTCTTCGGCTTGTTGAGATTCTTCGCTGACGTCGTTCTTAGGGGACGATAATTTTGATTCGCCATCGATACGCTGCAACTCCATGCCCGAATGACGAATACCATTGCTGAAGCTGAGCATATCTAATTCCAACGGGGGGACCTGCACGTCCATCTTGTCTATATCGAGCAAAGGCACTTCCAAAGTGTTCAAACTGTTCGTATTCAAGGTGTTCTTCGACACGGATGTAGGAACTTTGAAGCTGAAGACATTGTGCGACGTTGCGTTCGTCACATTAGTCGTTCGAATAGCTTCGGGGAATTCCTCGCATTCCGAATGAATGGAAAGGATATCGCTCAACGTTCGCGCGCTGTTCTTGGCCTCCGCTTGTTTCGTCAACTCTCTCAGCTGCATGTCGTCCAAAGCGAGCAACGAATAAGCGTTTAATTGCTTCTCCTTTTTAGACAGTTGCTCCTTCAAATGATCAATCTCCTCGTTCTTGTCGGCCAACATGGTGTCGATCAACTGCGGCAACTGCAACTCCAATTGTGTGTGCTGCTCCTGCGCTCCGAGTTTTATCTGTAATATCCGCTTTTCTTCCTGAACGACCTTCAATTGATCCTTCAGCTTTTGCAACGCGTCATTTTCCGCTTGCACGAGATTTTCCATTTCCATTTCTTTCTCCGTCATCATCTGATTAACTCTCTCGAACTGCGCTTTCAGTTCCTTCAACTCCATCTTTCTATCGGTGATGATTTGCTCCAAGGAGTGATATTTCGTTGTAGCTTCGTGCAGCTGTAACTCCAAACGGGACGTTGCTTGTTTCTGAGCGAAGAGAGCGCTTTGCTTGTGTTGCTCCAATCGGCCGCGCATCGCTTCAATTTGGAACAACTGCTCGGACGCCGTCTGGTGTAAAATCTCCTGTTCCGCTAACAATTCCTCATTCTGATTCTTTATCGTTGTCAATTGCATGTCTAGATCTTTGATCCTCTTGAAGGCCACTTCCTCCGCTCGCGCATGTTTTAGCATTTTATCTTTTAACTTGAGCACTTGATCCGGGGTCAAACACCTCGTCGCGTCTATCTGCTCCCTGATCGAAACATCTTTGCTCGGTTGGCTCAAGCTCAAATTCGAGCCGCACATATGAGCGGATTCCAACTCTCGTATTCTTTTGTCTAACTGATTTTGCATCTCGTAAAGCTCCGCTTTCATCTGCTTCAGAACAGACGAAAATTGACGTTGAAGTGCTCGGAGCTTAACTTGTGCTTGCTCAGTTCCTCCTGAAACGTAAAGAATAATAGTCTAGCAATCATTTTTCTTTTGTACATTATTTATGTATTTCAACTTACCTGATTGATTTGTTCGTTTAGATGTCTGCTTTCGCTGCCAGACTTGATAGCATCTAGCTCTTGAACCAGTTCTTGTTGATTCTTCGTCTGCGTGATTATCACAGTTTCTAATTGGCCAATTTGCAGTTGCAAGGACTCTTCCCGTTCAATTTTGACTTGCAGCTGTTACTCCAAATCGGTAATGATGTCTCGCAAGACCCATATTTTGTCCACCGCTGCCTTCAACTCACTTTCCTTCTCCGATTTCTTCGCTTCCATGTCGGATATTGATGACAACATCTCTCTCATCTGAGATTCGAGAGCCCCCACCTAAATCATAAATTGCATACGCGTTTGGCACGAGCTATCAATCCATCGATTTTTCAGAATATCACCTAAATGTCCACTCAAGCGTGACCCAACATGTAAAAAAAGCCTCGAGACATAATGTATGGTATCATATCTGGTTATGATAATTTTATGTTAATATACAGGGGTAAAAAAAAGAAAAATTATATAATTGACGATAAAAAAATTATTGTCATTATTAAATAAATAAAAATTATTGTATGTGAAAAAGTTGAGAAATAAAATGACCAAAACATATGAGTCTATCTATATAAGTATCTGAACTTTTTTTATTACATCACATTTAAATGCATTAAAAGCATTTAGTTTTTATGAATTATTTAATACACATAAATAAATAACCAATATAGTTATGTAATTTGTTAAATAAGATTTTGGCAAATTTTAAATGCATGTAGCTTTCTTACCCACTGTATGTGAATGAAAAAACCAGAAAAGATAAAAAAAATCAATTTATATACAGTGTCACTCACAGCTGCGCCGATGTCAATCGCTTGAAGCTCAGGGATGTTTGAAGTTGCTTCAGATGATAGCTCAGACTGCTTTGTGCGACAAACAGAAAACCCAAACCAGAGTGCAGAAAAACTTGTGTTAACCCGAGTCGAAATTTTTAGCCTAGATTAAACCTACAAGTTTTGTCGAATTTGGAGAACCAATGTAAGCTTTAATTCATATATATAGATATAACATTACATTGGCTATTGCCCTCCTTTGATACTAAAAATTGTTACTTATTCCCGTTTTTTCCATGTGGAAGCTCAAAAAAGTACCTACTGAGAACCTCTAAAAAGGCTCCAGGTTCTATAAATATGTATTTCTAGAAAATAAATATTCAAAATTACTTAATAATCTATTATCTCATATACTCTACTTGCATTTAATGTATGGATCTTGATTTCAATAAACAATATATTAATTATTATAATTTGCTTAACTGTAAATAGACTACTATAAGCAAATATTATATAAATAATATTCACTTATCTCTTACATATCTATCTGCAGTTAAGTAAATTACATAATTAATGTATTGCGCTTATTGAAATTAAGATATGCATTAAATACAAGTAAATGTGGTAATAGAATATTAAGTAATTTCGAATTATAGGTCAAATATGTAATAAAATATTAAATAAAATTTTGAATTTTAATTGTTTTTTGTTTATTCGAATAAATTTTTAGTTATTTATAATACTAAATATAATACTGAGTTGCACTTAATTTTTTAAAATATTTTTTACTATTCATTTGTTATTATTTATTTTATATTATAACATTTATTATATTAATCTAAAATAATAGAAATTGAACTCAATTATAGATTAAATATTAATATTTTTATTGCTAGAAATTTCGATAAGATTTGGAGATTCAAAAGAGGTAGGAGTTGTAAGAACGAAAGTAGGAATTGTATATTTAACATCAATAAAAATAAGGGTTTTCTAGGATAACAAGATTAAAGAAAGGCCAAAAGAAGACATAACACTTTCAAGATAGAACTTGTAGGTCAAGGAACATTATTAGAGGCACAAATAACCATGTATGAGGTTTATAGTAGGTTTTAAATTTCGACTCGGGAATACAATTATATAGTAGTGATGCGTGACACTAATCGCTGGCGATAAAATTAATTTCCGAAATATAATTGCCCTTTCAGTTCATAGTTACACTTAATTTCTATATTAATTATTACACTATTTTCAAGAGAATTAATTAAGAACTGACTGCTGGTCAAAGTGCATATTCCACAAAATGCTCATTTTCTGTACTGTGCACTATGAGTTTTGTATCTTAAATTCGATCTCGTTTCTTACAGACAAGTGTAATACTTTCTTTTCCCAGCAATCTTGATTGTGAATTAAGTATTGCGTTAAATAAACCACAAAAACCTATAGTTAAGTTTTGAAAAATGGCAGTCTTTATGTCAGTTAAAATTTCCTGGTTAGTGCAGCAACTATTATAGTAAATTCAGAAATTTCTGAATTGATTTAATTAATCCTTAGTTAGCCATTGAACTTAATGCATAATATTTGTTTTAATTCCGATAATACAGATCTCTAAGCTTTTAGATTCTGATACCTTAATGTTTTTAAATTCAAAGAGAACGACATTTCTTTCTTAAAAATAATTATCTCATAGGTATTGTAAAAAATTGATATTGGTATTGGTTTGCCATGTCCACTCAGACGATACGGACTACCAAATATCATTCAAGGCAAACTGACTCGGTACACTAAATTTAGTTTTAGTTTTTAGTAATATATATAAAAAAAAGAAAGTTAAATACACGAAAACTACACAACATGATGTTACTGCTATGCATTGAGAATAATTGCAATCAACCACAAAGTCTCAAGTTCTTAAGAGTACATCGCATATATTAATAATGCAAAACACGACATCGTTTTCTTCCTAATAATTTAAGGGTTGCTGTTGTTGGAAGGGGCATGACTTTGAAGAAATGTTTTCCATCTAAACGGTTTTAAAAGTAACGAATTGTAAGAAGATTTTTATTGTAATATGTTCCAAATTGACCTAAACAATGTTTTATATATTTAATGTAAGAATTAACGAATAACTACTGAAGATGACCACATCCGAATGGTCGAAACGTTTAGAATTAGATCTTTATAATTTGTTATAATTGTTATGTAACGGTGCAGCCCGCAAGCTGCATCGTTACGGCTACGGACCGTCCATCGTCCGTAGCCCACCAAGGGCGCATCGAGCGCCGATAAGCTTTTTGTCAAAAACAGCGGCGGTCAACCGCCGAAAATCCCCCACACCCGACCGTTCCGAAATTCCGTTTTGTGGGGGACTCGCCGCCGAAACCGCCGATGCTTGCCGATTCAAAGCCGTTTGGCTGCCAGCCGGGTATAAAAGACGCCCGGCTGAACGTCTCCTCACCAGACTCCGTTCGCTGATAGACAGCGAACATCCCTCTACAAGTGTCCTCGTAGTCCCAAACCGAGCATACTCGGTTTTTCTTTATACCTGTTCCAGCACACGAGTATCCTCGTGTACCGCCGAGCGTCCTCGGTATTCTTGACTCCCGCATACGAATCTATTCGTATACCCGCCGAGCGTACTTGGCTCCTCTAGGCCACCGAACTTCGTATTGCGGGCATTTCCGCGTACCTAGCTAAGTCGCCGTTCTAAAATTCCGCCTTCGTACGAGCATCCTCGTACTCCCGCCGAGCGTAATCGGCAGCCTAAGTCCTGATATCGCGTTTATTCGCCGGGATTTCAAAACCGTAATCCGTCCGGCAAGCAAAACCGCGTCGACCAATCCGCGCCGCCGAATAGTCCGCATCGATCTACGATCGAACAGACTCGCGATACTACGAACGCACTCACCGACAAGCGCTCCGTCTTGTACCAACCGTTGCGACACGATCGCCCGCGCTTGCGCTCTCGCCGACCGCACCAGGACGCCTCTCACGTCATACTAAATAATTATTTCATTATTGCCGATACTTCGCATTTATTTTCACGTATACTTCGCATTTACTTTACGCCGCCTTAAATAATTATTTCACCGCCGCTCAAATAATTATTTTATTATTGCCGATACTTCGCATTTATTTTCACGTATACTTCGCATTTATTTTACGCCGTCTTAAATAATTATTTCACCGCCGCTCAAATAATTATTTCACCATTAACGATACTTCGCATTTATCTTCACGCTACTCTGTATTTATTCCACGCCGCTTTAAAGAACTATTTCGCTATCACTTGTTAATTATTTCACCGATATTTGGCTATTTTGTATGCTCTTTTGAATTCATCTTGCACACGCTTCGCATGTATACACGAGCATTGAAGCAGATCATTCGAGACAAACCATATCTACCATGATGTAAGAAGATAGGTGTACCATTGCGCATAATGGCAGCCGTATGACGTCAGCATGATAGGACAGCCAATCAAACGTGGTCCAAAATGCATCCGCGAAATTCTAATATAGAATTATCATATTATTAAAATGTAATTAAAATTTATAAAAATATCTTATGAAAATAATAAATTTGCAATATAAAATACAGTAGCAATAAATGACAATTACCCACAATAATAAATAATATCAATTAATAAATATTATATAGAAAATTAAGTGTTTCCAACACAAATGTGTGAATACATATATTTAATATCTCTTATAATAATAACTTTATATTTTATAAATATATAAAAAAAATATCTTGAAAAGATGTATCAATGCATCGCACAGTCGGAACACTTTTCATTCGAAAATAATGCAGAATATTCTAATTGTTACATCTGCGTGTTGTAGCACAGAAGTGTTTATAAAATATTCTGTAAACTAAAATCCTGTTATGTATATTTTGTAGTCTTCTTCGTAGGATCAAATCTATTTTACATTCTGCTTTAGAAAAGCAATTCCGTACGAATAATCTGAAACAAATTAAGCATGTATAAAATAATTGAATTATAATATAGTTTTGGGAAATTATAAATTACTTTAAAAAATTAAAAAATATTACATGCATTTTTACTTCATTTTCATTTTTATTTCCATTTTAACGTATTATTATTGTTTCGATGTATATTGCTTGTTGCCCAACTTGTATATTTTTTTTTCTTTTTTCTTAATATAATTATTTGCAATAATTTCTCTGTTTATTTTTCTAACTCTAATGTACGTTCTAGTACGTACAAGGCATGCAATTACTTTTGTGGGAAACTTATTATTAATTCTTGCATTGACAATTTCAGTTAATTTATCAAATATTTTATCTTCTGTACTAAAAAAATTTCCATGAAAAATTTCAAATTCCTCGTTCATTATCTCAGCTGCTCTTTGGAAGGGTGCAGAAGGATACATGCAGTTTCCTCGGGATAGGAAAGAAAGCCAATCATTAGGTACATCAGGAAGCATTTTTGTAGGAACACCTAAATTATCATATTCATTACGAAATCGGTGTGCCACGTAACCGGCAATGTATAAAAGAGCGTTTTTTTCTATTATTTCATGAGCTATTACTTGCTCGAAACTTTCTAGCAGCTCTACTTCTTCAACAGTAGGTTTATAACTATCTAAATTTAGAGCTGGAAGTATCGATAAAACCATGATACAAGAAAGATTATTATTCAAAAAAATTCAAATTTTACAATATATACCTTCACCATTTTTTTCCTCTTCCGCATTATTTTTTTCCATTGCTTCCTCTTCTGTTCTTGTGCAATTTTTTTCTAATTCAGGAATGCCCATAAATATTTCCTCTTCTTCTCTAGTTATGATTTCATTCTCGTCTGATAGAAAATGTGAGCACGTTGGAGTTGTAAAATTATCGCAACGCGTATCTTGGATATCTATTAAGGTTGTGGAACTGCTGTCTCCCGCAGTATTTTCACCTGGTGAAATTGCGTGTCCTGAGTGTTTACCTAAAATGTACCATTTTAATCTATTCCGTAATTCCACAGGTGTTGGGTGATCATGTGCTCCACCCATCATTCTCAAGTATGAGAATAAATTCTCTAGTATGTCTTGATTTAATCTGCTTGTCAGCAAATATTCCGCTTGAAAAACCTCAGACGAATACTTTTCTTGAATATATAAAAACATTTCTACTAGAGACTTGTTACATAGTAAAATTCCTTTTTGAAATGGTAATAACGTTGATCTTTGTCCAACTCGAAGTTTTTTAATAAATTGGTTCATGTCATTGATAATTTTATTTTGCTTTTCTAAATTAATTCCATATGCACACCTGTCACTATGTTCATATTTTTTCTTGCTATTAAAAACATCGAACCAATCATTAAATAATTTCAGTACTTCAGCAGTTTTTTTCCACTGTTTGCAATTTAATAAGCCATTTTCTCCACACCACTGAATTGCTGTTGCATTTCTATTAGAAAAAATTTGCGCTGCCATTTTTACATTTTGTCGCTGTGTCCCTTTCACATCCAAATGTGCTCTACTTAATTTATGAGCTATTTTCAAATCTCCTACATTGATTGCTAATAACTCTTCTAAACAATTCTTATTAATGTAATCTTTTTCAATTGCAAATCCAGAATCAAATAAGTTATTTCTAGCCAGTTTTAGTAAATGAGGAACGTCGGCATAGAAAAAAATTTTGAGAGAATTGTCTGCCGGATGTGTAATGAAATTTTGTTTTTTAACATCTTTCTTCATATTATTCTGTTCAGTATCAATAGTAGCATGGATTCCAATATTTAACTTATTCCATAATTTCATATTTGTTGGTCCCATGTCACATGTTACAGCCACAACAATATAATTTGATTGATACAGATTGTTTATCACAGTCAAGAGAATATCTGGGGACATTGTTTTATCAAAATTATAATAAACAGGCTGCTTCCATTTCTTGAATAATCCCCGAGCCATCACAAACTGGCATGTTTTGTGAGGCCCATAAATCTTCTGTTCCTTTCGTTCTAAATCCACTTTATTTGATATGTATAATTCATCAAATGTTAATACAGTTAATTTTTCAATTGTGCAGAGATCATGTCCTTTGTCTTTCATAATCTTAAGAACATCTTTTAAAATGCCGGGTGGAATATTGAATGTTGCACACCAGTTTTGTAAGGTTGATTCGCATGGCAATGGTATCTTTTTTATTTCTCTCAAATATCGATACGCCTTTGGACTTAACGATCTTAAGTTTATAGCAGATGTGATATCCTCGGACGACCATTTAATTCTAATATTGTCATTTGATGACATTAGCATTTTTATCTGTTCAGAAGTAAATACTTTCTTCAAGGCATTTGTAGCTATCTTTTTGACTTCGTTCCGTTTATTTTCTTCTAATTGTGTAATAGTACAGGATTTATGTTGTACGTCTGTTTGCAATTGTTGTACGTCTGTTTGCAATTGTTGTACGTCTGTTTGCAATTGTTGTACGTCTGTTTGCAATTGTTGTACGTCTGTTTGCAGTTCTTGTACGTCTGTTTGTAGTTGCTCTACTTTTATGTTTAATAAATGATATAAGTCTGTTTTTCTCTATCAACAAATTCTTTTTTTCTTGTTCTGCTTTTTTCAACAAGGTAAGTAATGTTTTATTTCTGTAAAACAAACTTGTATTTTTGTACTAACTTTTGTACTTACAGAATTTACACATAATAAGAAAAAGAAATTGCACATAAAAATAAAAAGACAGAAAGACACACGATAAAACGTACGAATAAATGTATGGTAAAATGTAAGAATAGAATTGAATAGAACGGTAAGAATAAAATAGAGTAAAAATTATGCGATATAAATTATACAACATACGTCTGTTGATTTTCTTTAACATCCAATGGCAAGATATCTTCTTTTCTGTAAATTTCAGCTTTTTCTTTTATGGTATCTTCTTTTGAAGAAGTAACTTTTTCATACACATATTGCACAAGTTCAGTGTAAGTAGGTATGCCTGTTCTCACTCTAAAAAAAGTATAAAATTATTTGTTTATTTTTTTGTATGTGTATGGATTAGCAGTATTGCAGAATTAAAAATTTGCTTTTAAATTATTTTATTTAAATAAAAAGAATACTCACGGTACTTTTATCTTTTTGTTTTTATGTACAATGTCGTTTTCTATTTCTTCCATTTTATTTGTAACTTTTCTTTTTTCTAAATTTAACATTTTAGTAGGAATGGAATCTTTTTTCAGTCGCTGCATCTGTTTGGCAGATATATTGCTTGTACGTGGTTTTGTCCACTTAATTTCAAAACAATCATCATTGAAATGGAGATTGCATACTCTTGCTAAAAATATGTTTTATAATGTATTTATTAATATATGTATTATATATAATTTTTTTTATTTGTTTATAATAAATAGCTTAAAAGTTATGTTAGTTACGCTCTTGCTACACAGATTGTAATAGATGAATTATATTATATCTACTTACCAGAATCAATTTTTAGATCAATTTCATTTTTTTGACAGGCATTAAGCCATTGCTGACGAATATTTACATCTTTTGGAAATAAAAAGAATTTCAAATTTCTTGTGTGCGTATGATCAGTACGACTTATACAATTCTTTACACAACACGTTGGCATAGTTTTTAAATATCTTTTAATATTATTATATTTAATAACCTTCGGTGTCAACCGTGTCAACATATTTTGGCAGCCATATTACTTTTTAGCATTTTGGACCAATTCCTGATTGGTCGAAGAGCGATCATTACTTTGGACGACTGCGCATTCACGGCAATGGTACACCTATCTTCTTACATCATGATATCTACATCTTTCTGAATAAACACTGTTTTGTTACATTTATTATAAACGAGCATTTGGTTTATTTGGCATACCCCCAACCGACCGAACCTGGATTCCGGCGAGCTACTCCGCGTCCGCCGAAGCTCACACGGTTTCATGGCGCCCGAACAGGGACTCGATAAAGGGGTACGTCAACAAGATCTGCTTATAATGACTCCGTGGATACAACGATTACCGCGCTCCGAAGTGGCGCGATTATTACAGAGCCGCGAACTCGAATGCGACGGCAACTTAGACGATCTCCGCCGACGGTTACGTGAATACGTTCGCGCACATCCAGGGGATATCATCCCTCCGACCGATGAGCCAGCAGAAACTGAGGTCCGCGCGACTCTGAACGTTCCGCTATTACAACTTCCGGGTAGCTTGGGCCGCGCAAGTCCGAGCGACG
The DNA here is from genome assembly GCF_040581485.1 of Linepithema humile. Lineage (NCBI taxonomy): Eukaryota > Metazoa > Arthropoda > Insecta > Hymenoptera > Formicidae > Linepithema > Linepithema humile. Next base: position 14,323,851 of record NC_090132.1, read on the forward strand.
ACGACGACCGGGCTAGCTATTACTCGGCGCCGAACCCCCCGACCCCCATTGCCAGCCCATTCGATCCTGCAAAAGCGATGGATCAAATCCGGAAATGGGGGTGCCATTTCAACGGCAAAGAACCGATCGCCTTTCTCGAGCGAATTGAGGAGCTCCGGAGAATCTACCGATACTCCGGAGACCACCTCCTCCTCGGCCTACCCGAGATCTTAAAAGGCGAACCACTGTTGTGGTACCGAAACCGACGCCACGCGTGGGCAATGTGGGCCGATTTCGTGGCCGAATTTCGCGGCCACTATCTTCCGCGACGTTACCAGGCCCGCCTTCGCAGGGAAGCCACGAACCGCCGCCAACTACCAGACGAGGATTTCGCAAAATTCTCAACCGCCGTGCTCACCCTCGCGCGCCGCGCCGGGGGGTATTCCGAAACAGAGACACTCGATCTCTTAATTGAAAATATGGATCCAGAGTACCGGTTATATATTTGTCCACACGACGCGATCAATTTCGACGAGTTATCTGATCGAGCCGCGGAATACGAAGAGCTCATCGCACAACGCCGGCAGCGCGACCGGAAGCCCGCCGAAGCTCGGAACATGGCTACCACCGAGTATAAGCGAGAGGAATGTTGCTGGCGTTGCAAGCAACGGGGCCATACTCGGCTCAATTGCAAGCAGCCACCTCGCAAGTTCTGCTCGCAGTGCGGGAAGGACGGCGTATACTTTCGCAATTGTCATCCGCCGGCGGGAAACGCCACGCGAGTCGGGGCGACGGCGGCCGCCGACCGGCCCTACTAGAAATTCTCTTTCGGCCGCGTCCACACGTTAGAATCACGTGCTGCGGAAGGGTAATCACCGCCCTTCTCGACTCGGGCTCCGACCGGTCTTTTATTAATAAAACAATCGCCGAGCACGTATTAGAAAAGGGCTATCGCCCTTGCGCCATACGCGAACACGTCACGGTAGCTGACGGCGGATCCGCTCCAATTACCGAAAGCTTCCAGCTTACAATCCAAATGGAAGGAGAGAGCTTCTCTCACGACTTCCAAGTGCTTCCGGCGTTAGGGACCGAGATGTTGATAGGGGTAGATCTGTGGGCCTATTTGGGAATAACGCTACCGCCACCGCCATTACCGAAATACGCGCCCTCCGGTAACATCGGCGCGATATCCGACGGCCTAACACCGCGCACCGGAGAGGAAACGCAACAACTACGCGACTTCTTAGAGCGGGAACTCGCGCTCTTTCAGGGCATCGCCGGGCCTACCGACCGAATCGAACACCACCTGCGATTAACTGACGCTCGACCAATAAAGCAAAGATACCGCCCCCGTAACCCGGCCATGCAAAGTATCATCGACGGGGCAGTTGATGAAATGGAGCGAGAGGGGTGATCGAACCATCACAGAGCGCGTGGAGCTCGCCGGTGGTAATAATAAAAAAAAAGGATGGCAAACCCCGGTTTTGCATAGATTTTAGAAAGGTCAACGCCGTAACCGAACGCGACGCATACCCCCTCCCGCACATAACGGCCACGTTGGACAAATTACGGGGAGCAAAATACCTGTCCACGCTCGATTTAAAAAGCGGGTAGTGGCAAGTGCCACTAACCATCGAGAGCCGACCCATCACCGCGTTCACCATTCCGGGGAGAGGGCTAATGCAGTTCCGCGTCATGCCCTTCGGGTTACATTCCGCGCCCGCTACCTTCCAGCGCCTCCTCGATACCGTGCTAGGCCCCGCGTTAGAACCGAATGTGTTTGTATATCTAGACGATGTAATAATCGTCAGTGCTACTTTCTCCGAACACTTACGACACTTAGCCGAAGTGTTTCGGCGACTCAGAGAGGCCAAATTACGCCTCAACCCGGAAAAGTGCCACTTCTGCCGAAGCGAGCTAGCCTACCTCGGCCATATAATAACGCGGGATGGCATCCACACCAACCCCGCTAAAATAAGCGCGGTCGCTCAATGGCCCGCTCCTACTACCATCCGGAAGGTCCGCCAATTTCTCGGCATGGCGTCATGGTACCGCCGTTTTTTTGGAAAATTTTTCCACCATCTCCGCACCGCTCACGCGGCTAACCCGTAAAAACGCGCGCTGGCAATGGGGATCGGAGGAGGAAAACGCCTTCAACGCCCTCAAGAGGGCACTAATAACTGCACCCGTACTCGCCTGTCCCGACTTCCGGTTACCGTTCAGCTTACAAACCGACGCAAGCAACTACGGTCTCGGCGCCGTTTTGACACAAAACTTCGCCGAGGGCGAACGCGTAATCGCGTACGCGAGCCGCACACTAAACGCCGCCGAGAAAAATTATAGTGCTACCGAGCTAGAATGCCTCGCGGCAGTGATGCAAACTCGAGCCGGCCAGCACAATGCTGCCAGAAACGAGCGGCGGCATCACACTAATACAACCGAGAACCGATGACGTCACCCTATCCGGCTCGGTGGAAGGGAGACGGCGTTCTCTTTCATTGGTCGACCGGGTCGAGCTCACACGGATAGAGTGACGTCATCGGTTCTCGGTTGTATTAGTGTGATGCCGCCGCTCGTTTCTGGCAGCATTGGGCCAGCACCCGAGCACCGCGGTAGGGGAAGCACGCACACAAACGAGAATCGTGACGTCACACGTACGTGTGCGCTTCGTCGTTCAGTTTGTAGAAGCGAGTGGACATACGTGTTCCGTCTCCTTTTTATCAAAGCGACGTTGCGCGCTTGTTGCGTATGACAACGTGAAATGCTTTTTCGAGATTTATGTGATCTTGTAAAAAGTAAATAATATTGATATTAATAAAATATCAGAACATTAAATGTTTATGAATTATTAATATGCGTTAATTGCGATAGTTAATACTTTAGAGTTTAATATTATGTTATACAGGGTGTCTCATAACTACCGCTTAATACTTTAATAGTATCTTTTGGAGATAAAATAGAGTAAAGAATCTTAATACAAAAATATTAAGGCTACAATAGTTTTTAAGTTATAAACGATCAAAGATGCTAATGATGTCGCGTAGGACGCTTGCCTGGCACGCTCAGGTCCGCAATTACACGTACACGCGTACCGATCTGTCAACTGCTATTGATTTTTACAAGTCAGGTGATATTGATTTTTACTGCACAGCTGATTTTTCACGGACGTGAAATGCATGTGGATTTTCGTTACTCCAAATGTGAGAGTTGTGGCTGTTAACTACTCCTTCACGAGTAAAACGTGACTCGTCTGTAAATAAAATTTTATGGACAAAACCAGAATCTTTATTTTCATTTTCCAATAATCATGTTGAAAATGATGGGAGATTATACATGAACATTACAATATACTTATTGTATTTTCTGTATCAGATTAAAACGCTTACAATAAATACAATGTAACGCATCTTTATCGCGAAAACATTTTCATCTAGAAGAATCTAATTTTATACATTGTTATTAGAGAATTAAGATAGAGATTCTGATTTGGTCATTAAAATTTTATTTACGGACGAGTCATGTTTTACTGGTGAAGGAGTATTTAACAGTCACAACTCCCATATTTCGAGTGACGAAAATTCACATGCATTTTGCGTCCGTGGAAAATCAGCTGTGCAGTAAAAATCAATATCACCTGACTTGTAAAAATCAATAACAGTTGACAGATCGGTACGCGTGTAGTTACGGGCCTAAACGCGCCGGTTCTACACGATATCATTGGCAATCTTTGATCGATTACACACACACAAGCCTAATTTAAATCTCAAATAGTTTTATTATTAATTATTGAGTGGTCTTCCGCGCCACCCATGAGGTGCCACTTATAGCGCGTTAGGTTTTTCAACGTGGACCTTCGCCGGTAGCCCTATTATACCACATTTCAATATTTTTTTATGTTTGCAAAAGGGAGATATATATGAATATGTGTCTGTATATATATAAATATATAGAGACTTATATTTAATAGAGACACACACACACACACACAAACACACACACACACACACACACACACACACACACACACACACATATATATGTGTCTCGTGTCTGCAAAAGAGAGACGTATGTATATGTCTCGTGTCTGCAAAAAAGTGACATATGTATATGTCTCATATTTTTTGCAGACAAGATTTATCTGTTTTACCTGTCGTTCACAGTTCCCAAGTAGCACATGTTTGTATGAAAACATTGGATACGATTAGGAAATGTAAATGAAGCGAACATGTGCAATCTAGGGTGTGATGACCGGGTTTTTTGCTGACAACGTAATTTTTATCCACCAGTAGGTCACAAATGTGATCTTTTGCAGACAATCTAGATAGACAAATATGTAGAAATTTAAATTAAATAGAAATACAGAATATGCAAAAATTAAATTAAATAATTAGCATATTATTATATAATTATAATAACATACAATTATAATCAATTGCAAATCACTATTTAATGCTGCTAATAAGTACTGTAATTATGTATTCAAGATGCGATCGTATGTCTATCTAGGAAGATATTTTTAACACATATCTATTATTTATAAGTGTGATGTCTTACATACATTAATGTAAGACATAATGTTCAAATGTACATGATATCATGTCTGTAACAGAAATGATATTCTAAACATTTGAAGCATTAGCATAAGCATTAGAAATGAGCAATGCAATAATAAATTTTATTTTAAACATTATTATTGCATATCATTAGACGAGGAGGGACCAGCAATTTCATAAACATTTGCAGCATATAATGTTAGATGACTTTTCTGTTTCTTAGGACATGCAGAATACAACTTGTCCGTGTACATTAGAGACAAATGCTTTTCATTAATTTCTATATCTACAGCAGTTTCCCTTCTCGCTTTCAATGCAGATTTAAGCACGCAAGTAGCATTGACACTAACAGACGAAAGTTTATTTCGTTTTTTCGTTTTTAAGTCCGGCAACAAGGAAAAGATTCTTTCTGAATCGGCATTCGAATTTGGCAGCGATCTTACAGCATTCAAAAGAGACTTCAAATTGGGATATTGATGAGAATGTTTTAATAGTATATTGTGTATCAAGTGCGGGAAGTTGGCAATTGCCCACGAGTGGGTAGGGAGGGGAGAATGGTCGCACGAGCCGAAGGCGAGTGCGACCATTCCCTCCCTACCCACGAGTTGGCAATTGCCATCCCGCACGTGATACATATGCTATTTTGTAGTATAAGTGCGGGGTAAGTGTAATGATAAGACGTGGAAGTGAAGGGAGGGGAAGGGGGTCCAGGGGGCTAAGCCCCCTGGTGGGGGTCCAGGGGCGAAGCCCCCGGCGGGGGGTCTGCGGGGGGCGGAGCCCCCCGCAATATGATATTAACTTTATTAAATATAAAAAATATTTTATTTAGTCATTTTGTCTACAAGTCAATAAAAAAGAAACAGTATAAAATAAATTAAATTATTTTTTCTTTGGTTAAAGAAATAAAAAAATATGAAAAAATAAATAAAATAAAAATAAAATAAAATAAAATAAAATATTTATACATTACATAAAATATTTGAATTTGATACTTAAATAAAATAAATTTTTTCTGCAATAACTACAATAACAATAATGAAAAAAAATTAAATTAATAAAATAAATTAGTCTTTTTTTTCTGTACTAAATATGTTGGCGTTGGTTATTGTGCAGTTGGTAAATGTGACTGAAATGTTTTTAGTTTGTGGTGTATGCAATATTTTGTTCGAGATGTCTACATTTTCATTATTTATATCTATAATTTCATTATTAATGGTGTTTAATGTTGATGTATCTTGATCATTGATATTTATCTTTGTTTTTGATGTTTGTGAAGTTGAAGAACTGGCTATTATTGATTGTGTAATTTGGTCATAGATTTTTTTTTTGTTTTGCAAGGAGTCTTCTATGTATCCCTCAGCAACTGTGCTGGATTTCCATCCACCGTGTCGTTTTATCATTGTTATATCAGCTCCTGAATCTGCCAGTAGTGTGGCCGAAGTACGACGGAAGGTGTGTCCAGTATAAGAATTTGCTTCCGGTAGTTTGAGATATGATGCAATGACCTGTGGCATTTTGCCAAATTTATTGATTCCAACTGGCTGTTTGGTGCATCGTCCGTTCTGGTAGTTTAAAAAAAATCTTAAAGTTTCAACATTGTTTGGTCTCAAAGCTATATATTTTTTGCAAATAGCATAAAATTCACCGTCGATTACAAAAGATCTTGGTTTGCTATTTTTTGTTGTTGGAATTTTTATGAGAAGGATAGACTCTTTATCTTCAATGTTATTAATTGTTAGTTTCGTTAGTTCCTCTCTTCTACATGCGCCAGAAATTCCAAAAATCATAGCTACCTATAAATAATTGAATATACGTATAGATAATTGAGTATACGTAAGATAATTGCTTATACATGTAGATAATCGAATACGTATAAATAATGTTTAGAATTTTTTATTAAATGTGAAAATTTAGTTTTATATTTGATACGCTACCTTTGTAAGCAAATGTTTGTTATCTTCAGCTTCATTTAAAAATATTTTAACTTGTGATGATGTTAAAACTTTTGATTTTTTGGGTTGGTATCCTTTTGATAATTGTTTCATAAATGAAGTGAGTTTAGCGTAATTATATATATTAATATCATTGTTGATATTGAGGGTGGTCTTCAGCATCGAGTATGTTGCCCATACACTGGATGGTTTGTACATTTGTGACAATTGTGTGAAGTATGCCAACATTGTGTTCTCAGAAAATAATTTTATATTTTTTTTGATTGTCCAGTCTATAAAATTTTTGTATGCGGCTGTATATTTTTCTTTGGATTTTTGCGGCAACAAACCTTGTATAGTATTTTTTGCAATTTGTGCGATCTCCGGAGGTGTATCGCTGTCTTCTAATATTGTCTGATTTTTGTCGGTCATTTTGACTTGAAACGACTGGATGTGTCACGTGTGTAAGTTCCCAAGCTGTTAATTATTATTGTGATTATTATTGTGATAATTTATCAAGATACCGGCAAGAAGTAGGAATGCAATTAGATTGAAGATGCAATTAACTCGTAGATATAATTTATTACCCGTTTTTCCTTTGTAACATATGCCGGGTTACGTGCCGTACAATTTAAAGCGTTAAAGCCGATTTATTTCCAAAGGTGACATCAAATAAATACACATATCATAACATCGCGTAGAGAACGGTTGCACTATCGAATAATTGTTTTTTTGAGTGGTTACCTTATATCTCAGCTGCTCGTCTATCAATTTTCTTCTTTGTATTTCTCTGACCGTCTTCTCGCCACTTTTCTCGCTTTCGTTTTTTTTTTGTCTTTTAGTACAGTGGTCACCAACTGCCCCGAGAACTCTTCGCGATTTTCTTTTATCGTTCTCCTTTTCTCGTCTCTCCGGATTTTTTGACCAATTAGGCCATGCCAGCAATTTCGCTTTTCGGTGAGAGCCCTCATAAGCCTTCTTATAAACATATTCGCGTCTACCTCTCTCTACCTATATCGACTGAGCGCTTTTTACCTTACCAGTTTCTTACATGTGTCACTGCGTGTTGGGCGCGATTGAGATTAGACTTTGGGACAGGGAAGAAGTAATGGCTATTTATTTTCTATCGCGCTGCAAGATGGCGTTGCTTTGTAATGAAATAATAAGTGAAGCGTGCGGTAATAAAGCGGAAGCGTGCAGTAATAAACCGGAAGCGTGCGGTAATAAACCGGAAGCGTGCGGTAATAAGTTTGAAGCGTGCGGTAATATGTTGCGTGTGAAATTGGCTACTTTCCGCACGTAAAGCATGCGCGTAATAGGCTACTTTCGACGCACGTGTACTACAATAGTATATTGTGTATCAAGTGCGGGAAATTGGCAATTGCCCACGAGTGGGTAGGGAGGGGAGAATGGTCGCACTCGCCTTCGGCTCGTGCGACCATTCCCTCCCTACCCACGAGTTGGCAATTGCCATCCCGCACTTGATACATATGCTATTTTGTAGTACACGTGCGTCGAAAGTAGCCTATTGTAGTATAAGTGCGGGGTAAGTGTAATGATAAGACGCTTTTTACCTTACCAGTTTCTTACATGTGTCACTGCGTGTTGGGCGCGATTGAGATTAGACTTTGGGACAGGGAAGAAGTAATGGCTATTTATTTTCTATCGCGCTGCAAGATGGCGTTGCTTTGTAATGAAATAATAAGTGAAGCGTGCGGTAATAAAGCGGAAGCGTGCAGTAATAAACCGGAAGCGTGCGGTAATAAACCGGAAGCGTGCGGTAATAAGTTTGAAGCGTGCGGTAATATGTTGCGTGTGAAATTGGCTACTTTCCGCACGTAAAGCATGCGCGTAATAGGCTACTTTCGACGCACGTGTACTACAAAATTTGTTTCCACATGTCATCAAAATTCGACATTGACAAATTATTTTTTTCTGCTTCTGTAAAACTTTGATGTCATCATATATCTTGATATATATCATTTTGATATCCAGTACCGTCGCGGAGCTTTGAATAAAGTTGCCGACGCGCTCTCTCGCGAACCCGAGGCCTGCGCCGTTCAGCCAGCCGCCTGCACCTGGTACCGCGGGCTAGTAAAAAAGATTAGGAAAGAGCCGAAAAGTTACCCCGACTACGCCATACGCGGGGGTAAACTCTACCGGCATATACGCCACGATCTAGAGTTCCGCGACCACACGGAAGACGAACAGTGGAAGCGCTGTCTCCCTCGCTCCGAGCGAGAGAGAACGATCCAGCGATTCCACGACGAACCGACCGCCGGGCATTTAGGCGTCGCAAAAACGATCCACCGCGTCACCCGCCGTTATTACTGGCCCGGCATGTTCCGAGACATCGCCCGCTATGTTTGGGGCTGCGAAAAATGTCTCGCGTCAGTGATGCGATCAGTGTGCACACGGATACGTGACGTAGCGCTTCTGTAAGGTTGTGTGAGGCAGCCGAGCACAGCCGAGCCGGGAAAGATCGCTGTGGGAAAGATCGCATCACTGTCTCGCGTACAAGCCCTATCAGGGCAAGCCCGCCGGCCGCGCTCATGCGCATAATGTCACAGCCCCATGGCAACAGGTCACGATCGACCTAGTGGGGCCTCTGCCGCGATCTACAAACGGGCATTCGTGGCTCTTCGTGCTGCAAGATCGATTCACGAAGTGGGTCGAATTGCAGCCCTTGCGCCGAGCCACCGGGGAAACGATTAGCAAAACCGTTGCCGAACGCATAATATATCGGGACGGCTGCCCCGAAATGGTCATATCCGACAACGGGAAGCAGTTTATATCGCGCCAATTCACCAGCCTATTAAAATCTTTTGGCATAACGCACCGCACAACGCCGATATACACGCCGCAGTGCAATCCCGTGGAGCGGACCAATCGAACGGTCAAAACCATGATCGCGCAGTTTGTCAAGCGCGATCATCGCCTGTGGGACCGCCACATTCTCGCGCTACAGTATGCGTACAATAGCGCGGCGCACGACGCCACCGGATTTACACCTGCCTTCACAAATTACGGGCGCAAGTTAGCACCGCCGAATCCAGAAGACCAAACGCACCCGAACGCGCCGATTCCGACTACCACCTGGCGGCGCCATCTAGACGAGGCCCGGGAACTGATGACAGGAAACCTCGCACGAGCCTTCCAACGGCAGGAGCCGTATTATAATCTGCGGCATCGCGATTGGCGGCCTAAGATCAGCGAGACAGTTTGGCGCCGCGAGCACCCCCTGTCGAACAAGGCCGCCGGCGTAAACGCCAAACTCGCGCCGAAGTACACCGGCCCCTACAAAGTAGGCCGGATCATCACCCCCGTCATTTATGATTTGCGTGATAAGAGGGGGCGATGGCTAAGGCGCATCCACGCACAAGACTTAAAACCGGGAAACGGGGATGAGACCCCCCAGTTAGAGATAAAGTCCGCAATTCCAGGGAATCGGACTATATAAAGGCCGATTCCGAGAATCCGATCACTCGCTTCAAGATGAGTACCAGTCGCATCTTGAGCGAAATCGAGGCCCTCTTAACCGAGGAACCTCAACGAGCAGCGACGACGTCGCAGCCGTTCCGCACCGTCCCCCGAGTGGGGACGTTAATACAGCGTTCCGACGCTGAGAATCGCCGAAAGGCGATATTTTTGGCGACACCACCACCACCGGTGCCGCGAGGAAGACGTAAGCAGAAGTCTCCAGGCGACGTGTACAATGCCACGCACACGCCGCTACCGGAGCGAAGATCCGCGGTCACCGTGCCGACCACCGCACGGACCAAGCCGACCAGGGCCGTAAGGATACGACCCTGGGGCGGCCCACTGCCGACGACTTCGGTCGTTGGGACTCGGCCACCAACGGCCATTGAGACGGTTGTTGGAACTCGGCCGCCAACGGCCCTAGCCGCACCCGCAGCAGCCGCATCCCGGCCAACACCAGCCGCCGCAACACCGACGCCAGCCGCCGCCGTCATATGGCCACCACCGGCCTCCGCTGCACCGCCGCCGCCGCCGAGATGGGATCCTGCGTCTCCACCACCCATCATGGTGGAGTACGCCCCACGAGCGTTTGCAGCAATACCGTACTTCTCGGTGATGAAGTCGAGACGGTACAAGCTCCGGACCACCGACGGAAGACGGTACAAGCTCCGATTTTCCAGGGAGGGGCGACTCCTCGCCAGCCGTCAGCTGCCGCCGCAAGCTTCCGGCTCCCCAAGAAGGGGGGTGATGTAACGGTGCAGCCCGCAAGCTGCATCGTTACGGCTACGGACCGTCCATCGTCCGTAGCCCACCAAGGGCGCATCGAGCGCCGATAAGCTTTTTGTCAAAAACAGCGGCGGTCAACCGCCGAAAATTCCCCACACCCGACCGTTCCGAAATTCCGTTTTGTGGGGGACTCGCCGCCGAAACCGCCGATGCTTGCCGATTCAAAGCCGTTCGGCTGCCAGCCGGGTATAAAAGACGCCCGGCTGAACGTCTTCTCATCAGACTCCGTTCGCTGATAGACAGCGAACATCCCTCTACGAGTGTCCTCGTAGTCCCAAACCGAGCATACTCGGTTTTTCTTTATACCTGTTCCAGCACACGAGTATCCTCGTGTACCGCCGAGCGTCCTCGGTATTCTTGACTCCCGCATACGAATCTATTCGTATACCCGCCGAGCGTACTTGGCTCCTCTAGGCCACCGAACTTCGTATTGGGGGCATTTCCGCGTACCTAGCTAAGTCGCCGTTCTAAAATTCCGCCTTCGTACGAGCATCCTCGTACTCCCGCCGAGCGTAATCGGCAGCCTAAGTCCTGATATCGCGTTTATTCGCCGGGATTTCAAAACCGTAATCCGTCCGGCAAGCAAAACCGCGTCGACCAATCCGCGCCGCCGAATAGTCCGCATCGATCTACGATCGAACAGACTCGCGATACTACGAACGTACTCACCGACAAGCGCTCCGTCTTGTACCAACCGTTGCGACACGATCGCCCGCGCTTGCGCTCTCGCCGACCGCACCAGGACGCCTCACGTCATACTAAATAATTATTTCATTATTGCCGATACTTCGCATTTATTTTCACGTATACTTCGCATTTACTTTACGCCGCCTTAAATAATTATTTTACCGCCGCTCAAATAATTATTTTATTATTGCCGATACTTCGCATTTATTTTCACGTATACTTCGCATTTATTTTACGCCGTCTTAAATAATTATTTCACCGCCGCTCAAATAATTATTTCACCATTAACGATACTTCGCATTTATCTTCACGCTACTCTGTATTTATTCCACGCCGCTTTAAAGAACTATCTTGCTATCACTTGAAACGGTACGTTGTTTTGCGCGGAGTAACTCGTCGGAGTCAGGAGTTCGGTCGGTTGGGGGCACGTAAAAGAATGCTCGGATGAAATGAGAAAAGCGAAAGAATAAAATAAAATAAGATTTATTTCTCAACTGATGAAGTCTGCTATATACAAATCCGCGTGGGTACAGAGCGTTTGATATCTTTGTTTGAACGCGGATTATAATTTTATTTCGGTGGTGTCGAACAATGTGTAACGGTGGTCGTGCGGTGATGAGCAAGTGTCGGCGCAAGCGCGGGTGCCGCAATTGTCTCTAGGCGACTGCGAGCGCGTGGATCGATACGTTCGAGCGGCGTCGATGGTCGATCGACTGATCGATATGCTCGGGCGCGTGCGTGGTGATTTCGATGTTCGCTGTTGATTCGATTAATTCGCGATTGCCTGCCGGATTTGAGGACCCGATTTTAAGAGTATGAAGACGGGAGCGAAGACGCGCGTATTGCCCGCGTCTCGAAATGGCTGGTGTTCTAACGTGGAGCCGAGTATTCCCGGTGGTACACGGGTAGGCCCGTATGTAAGAATGAAGCCGAGTGCGCTCGGTAATATACGAGTGTGCTCGTATTTAGGTAACGAGACCGAGTATGCTCGGTTATAATACGAGTGCGCTCGTATGCGAGGTAACGAAACCGAGTATGCTCGGTAACGTGCGAGTATGCTCGCACGACGGAACGGAGGACAGTTCCTGGCGGCCGAGTATGCTCGGCAGGAATACGAGAATTCTCGTATCGTGGCCTAGAGCCGAGTATGCTCGGCGAGGATACGGGTGTGCCCGTAACGTGGAAGCGGTTCCTGAGGCCGAGTATGCTCGGTTGGTGCACGAGTATGCTCGTGCTCGTGAGGCTGCTGGGCATAGACTTCGAGTATTCTCGAAGGATTACGAGTGCTCTCGCAACAGGACGTTCACTGGCGAGCAGTGAACGGGATCTGGTGGTGAAGCGTACAGCCGGGCCTCTTTTATACCCGGCTGCCGCCCGACTGGCGAAGGATTGGCAAGCATCGGCGGTTTAGCCGGCGGGCCCCCACCTGGTAAATTTCGAAAACGGTCGGGTGTGGGGGGCCGTCCGGCGATTGACCGTCGGTGTTTGTATGAAAAGTTTATCGGCGCGCGATGCGCCCTTTTTGGCTACGGACGATGTTCGGTCCGTAGCCGTGACGATGCATGCTGCATCGTTACACACTTGTTAATTATTTCACCGATATTTGGCTATTTTGTATGCTCTTTCGAATTCATCTTGCACACGCTTCGCATGTATACACGAGCATTGAAGCAGATCATTCGAGACAAACCATATCTACATCTTTCTGAATAAACACTGTTTTGTTACATTTATTATAAACGAGCATTTGGTTTATTTGGCATACCCCCAACCGACCGAACCTGGATTCCGGCGAGCTACTCCGCGTCCGCCGAAGCTCACACGGTTTCAGTTATAATAAGTCAATAAACTAAGCACGTAAATCTAGCTTTGGCTCTGTAGCTTGTTTTTAATAATTTATTTTAATAATTTGAGCCAAAATTGTAATTTTTAAGTTATTGTAAAAAAGTTCTTATATATTTAAAATAATGTTCAATATCGTAAAAATATTTTATAAATATTTTAAATAGCACCAACTAATTAAGGCTTAATTAAGGAAATCTTAAAGTTAGCCGGCAAGTGATTACGAGAAGCACATCGTGTTTACCATTTCTGCACTTAACAAAAAATTCGTTATATTAAAAAATTTTTTTAACAAAAATTTTACCTTTGAATTAATACGCATATCTCTCTCTTTCTCGCGCTCACGTTCTTTGAGCTGCTCTTGCAAGAAGTGTATGAGTGCATTCGTTTATGCAGTTACTGCCGCAGATGTCGTTCGTTTACTCCGCCTGCGAAAACGACTGCAGCGCAGTTTGTCGTTCGTTTACGCAGGGATGTATCCCATCTGCGCAGATACTTCGGAGGTCCTGCTCTGGATGCTCTGCTTGCAGTACTGCGTAAACGAATACACCCAGAGTCTGAGCTACTGTCACTGTTGATTAGTTCCATAGCACAATGAATAACATTATTCAATATTCTTTCCATTGTAGTTTCTAAAGATTGAATTTTTTAAATAAAATGTGCTTAAAGATATAACTTACAAAAAATTAACACCTAACTTTTAAATATAATCATAATAATAAATAATAAATTAATAGATCAATATCTCCATAAAAATATGATTCAATCTAAAAATTTTACCTAATCTAAAAATTTTATTGAATTTTAATTGTTCGAATATAAATTTACGTTTGTTTTAAAATCTTCTCTTTACTTACATTATATTGAAGTTTTGCCTAGATTTCCTATTGGAATATATGATCCGAGCAGTCATTCACGCAGGTGTGCGTTCGGTAAATTAGGTCACGTGACTAGCAGATGATAAACGCAGTGGATGCGCTAACCGCTGCATAAACGAATGCACCCTCCCAGTAAACAAAAAGATATCTTTTAGATGCTTAAAAGATGTCTTGCATGTCTTTTAGATATCTTAGAAATTGCTCAAAAGACCTTGAAAAGAAATCTAATAGATGTCTTATGCAACACTTTTAGACTTCTTTAAGAAATCTTAAAGATATCTTGAATTATTCTTTGCAATCTTTATAAAGATATCTTTCAGACAATTTTAACGATATATATATACGAGGGCAGTCCCAGAAGTCCCAGAACCCGGCCTAACAAAGAAAACACAAAAATTTTGAAAAAATATATCTTTATTTCTCAACATAGTCCCCTTTTAGCTCGATACATTTTTCCCACCGATGTTCAATAGCTTTGATACCATGTTTATAGTAAGAACCATCGAGTTCTTCAAAATAGCTATCGACCGCAGACTCCACCTCTTTATTGTTAGCAAATCTTTTACCACCAAGCCATTTTTTCAAGTTTGGAAATAGAAAATAATCTGAGGGGGCTTATTCTGGTGAATAGGGTGCGTGAGAAAGCAATTCGAACTTTAACTCATTGATTTTGGCCATCGCAATAACGGACGTGTGAGCCGGTGATTGTGAGCAAACGCGGCACCCATCGTGCACACAGCTTTTTCATGCCTAAATTTTCAGTCAATATGCGATGTACAGCACTCTTTGATATGCCTGCCATGTCAGCTAACTCGCGCACTTTCAGTCGACGGTCATCCAATACCATTTTGTGGATTTTCGTCAACATTTCTGGCGTGGTCACCTCATTTGGTCGACCACTGCGATGTTCGTCTTGGCAGCTCTTACGACCTCTTTTAAACTCTGCCACCCAATATTTTATTGTTGTAAACGACGGAGCAGACTCCCCCAGAGTAGAATCTAGCTCAGTTTTGATATTGGTTGGACTGAGACTTTCAAATAAAAATATTGTATCACATAACGATGACCAATTTTCTCCATGTTTACAAATGTACTGAGAGCGTTCACTATTGATGGCTGCCAAATGATTACTAAACAACGTAGCCTGTTGAAACTTGAAACTTAAGCTTTATAAGGTTGAAGCTTTCGGCCATAGTGATTTTTTTCAAGCAATAAGCGCTATCTATACGTCAGGTCGGGTACTTCTGGGACTGCCCTCGTATGATGTATATCTTATACCGAATATACGTCAAACATCACGAAGACATTCGAAAAAACATTGAATCTCATTGTATAGAAAGCAGTAAGTAGTAGCAGTAAGTACAGATACTAAAATTTAATAAAGAATTTGTTAAAACATCAGTTTCTTGCTAATTTATATATTTTTTAAAATTAATTGTATATAAAACATCATTTTTTTCTTTTTGCAAAATGTTCTTATGTAGAAATTTGTTACAATAAAAAACCGCGGCGCATGTATCTGTTTGTAAATAATTTAATTTTTTATTATTATTATAATAAATATATATATATATATATATATATATAGTCTATCACAGAACATTTATGATATATAATAAGATAATGAGTTACATATAATAAAGATATAAATACATATAATAAACATATAATAAACGATATAATAACGATATAATAACAATATAATAAGTAAAGATATAATATAAAGTTAATATAAAGATATAATTTAAATAAGGGAAGGTGGGGTAAGACGGACCCCCTAAGCGAAAATGGCTATATTTTTTATATTAATAACAAAAAATAACTGAAATTTAGCATGAAGAAACTGTAGAATGTTTATTATAAGATTATAATGTTAAATTTTCAAAATTTGCAAAAGTTTGAATTATTATTAAGATTTTTAAAAACTTAATTTTGGTCCGTTTTACCCCATGGGTGGGGTAAAATAGACCATCCCATGGGGTAAAACGGACCAAGCCGAGATAGTATGGATCAAGAAATAATTTAACTGATTAACTCAAAATCAAAACTATATATTATTTATTAAATATTTTTGAATAAGAATAGAAATTAATTTAACATTAAGAGGATGCTAAAGTGACGGGCGAACTCCGACGCGAAAGCGCCATCATTTCGATGGTACTAAAAATGAAATGACATTATCGGCGTAGCCTACGCCGCGTAGGTCCGTGTGTACGCATTTGTTTGTAGTGGTAACTCACTACACTAACGTGTGGTCTGTGTACGTGTGTCATCGGAAGTTTGTAAACAAACAATGCTTGCGCTTGTTTCCTCGACTGAAATTTCGTCGCAAGGCTGCAATATAATGTCCGAGAAAACATAGGCGTATACAAGATGTCAAATAAATATAAACTAAATATGACAAAATAATAAATAAAAATATACATAAAATACTATATATATATATATATCACTGAAGAAAAATGTCATATACTTTTCTTATTTTTATCCTTATGTAGCAAATACAAAATAACTAATTAATCAATTAATTAATATATATATATATACACATATATTAAATAAATAATTATCTTTATTTTATATTTTATATGATGATAACTGAAATAATGAGAGCATATATCATTTCAGTTATATAAAATACAAAATAAAGACAACTATATTCAATATATATATGTATGTATTGAATAATTAACTTATTTATTTATTTTGTATTAATTACATAAGAATAAAAATAGGGAAAACATAAAATATTTTTTTCCAATTAGATATATAGTATTATACATAGATTTTTCAAATAAAAGATTTTATCATATATAATTTATATCTATTAGACACCTTGTATAAGTCTATTTCGTCTCGTATGTACGTCATACAGCCATACGATAGAATTTTAATAGCGAGAAAAAAGATGAAATAACCTTATAGATTATTCGATAAAACAAAAACAGACCACAAGTGTAGTAAATTACTAACTAAAAGAAATACGTATTTCTTAAAATCTGCCAGTTCACGAATAAATCGTCTTTAGCTCTCTTTTTCTAAACGGTCAGCTGACGTTAGATCGCCTCTGACAATATTTATTAAAAATTGTTAGCTGACGTTAGATCGCCTCTGACAATATTTCTTAAAATCTGTCAGTTCACGAATAAATCCTCTTTAGTTCTCTTTTTTCTAAACGGTCAGCTGACGTTAGATTGCCTCTGACAACATTTCTTAAAATCTGCCAGTTCACGAATAAATCGTCTTTAGCTCTTTTTTTTTCTAAACGGTCAGTTGACGTTAGATCGTCTCTGACAATATTTCTTAAAATCTGTCAGTTCACGAATAAATCGTCTTTAGCTCTCTTTTTTCTAAACGGTCAGCTGACGTTAGATCGCCTCTGACTATATTTATTAAAAATTGTTAGCTGACGTTAGATCGTCTCTGGCTTTTGTAATTCTAAATTGCCAGTCCACGAGAAAACCGCCTCTGGCTTGTCTTATTCTGTATTGCCAGTCCACGAGAAAACCGCCTCTGGCTTGTCTTATTTTATATTGCCAGTTCACGAGAAAACCGCCTCTGGCTTGTTTTATTCTGTATTGCCAGTCCACGAAAAAATCGCCACTGGCTTGAAGAGAAGAATAAGAATTCTCTAATGCCAGTCCACGAGAAAACCGCCTCTGGTTTGTCTTATTTTATATTGCCAGTCCACGAGAAAACCGCCTCTGGCTGTCTTATTCTGTATTGCCAGTCCACGAGAAAACCGCCTCTGGCTTGAAGAGAAGAATAAGAATTTTCTAATGCCAGTCCACGAAAAAACCGCCTCTGGCTGTCTTATTCTGTATTGCCAGTCCACGAGAAAACCGCCTCTGGCTTGAAGAGAAGAATAAGAATTTTCTAATGCCAGTCCACGAGAAAACCGCCTCTGGCTTGTCTTATTCTTTATTGTAAGATATTTTTATTACGTCATATGCTTTATATATATATAATGTATATGTGTTAAATGATATATGTCATTTGTCATATAAATAATATATAAGTTATATGACATATACATTTATTATAACAATATACAAAATGATATTAACTTTTTACATAGATACTTTGATGTGAATATGTATAATATGGAGCACATAATATACATAATATATACACATGAAGCACATGAATAAAAGTATTTTACAGAAATTAGAATATGAATGTATGTAACTAAATAATGTGAATGTTTGCAAAAATGTTGCAAAATTTATGTGTAATACATACACTTTATCCTTCAGAATGCCTTCAATCCATTTTTTTCAGCCGGGTTTCATAGCACATAACACAACACACACACACACACACACACACACACACACACACACACACACACACACACACACACACAACTAACACACAAAACTAACCTAACAGATTCTGTATATAACAGATAGCACTGAGAACTGTATAGCGCCTTTATCTTAAAATCCCGGAACTAATCTATAGCTCTTTTTTATCTTATTCTTCTATATTGCACGCATGCTTTGCATAAATCTGGAAAAGTATGGCATTTTGAAAATAAGTCTCTAAGCTCTATTTTTTTGGTTTTCCATTATTGTTTCATACGCTCTTCTTCGGCACACACTCTTGTTTTGCAGATTGAAGCAGTATAATTTTGATATAAAAGATATAATTTTTTGAGGTGACATAAATGTGTGACATAAATGAGGTGTCGATAAATTTTCTAAAATTTTTTTTATTTTTTGGTCTAAATTTCACTATCTGCCGAAAGATTAGCATGTGTACTTTACTTACACCAAAGGATTTGTAATTCTATCAAAGCAATAAAAAATGCCATACTTTCCAGAAAATTGAAAATACCGGTCGATAAAGTAGGACTTAAGCATCCTCTTAATTATTTTATTATACACACAAATCTTTAAAATAATTATAATCTTTATAATTTTTAACGTTTATATTAAATATAACATTAAATATAACATTTTAAAATAAAGCATGTAAATAAAATAAATAATTATTATAAAATCTGTTTTTATTTGGAGACATTATTTTCAATAAATTTCAAGTTTCTTCTACTTTTAACAGTGCGTTTTTTATTTTTCATAGCTTTTGCCAGTAAAAAAAATAAAATGTAAAATATTTCTCAAATCAGAGCAAATATATAAGCAGAAAACTATAAGTAGAAAGTATAAGTAGAAAATATAAGTAGAACAAATATATAAATTGGTCCGTTTTACCCCATTTAAATTGGTCCATTTTACCCCACATAACAACATTAATATTATCTTATTTTTATTTACCTGTATCAAAATTATTTTTTAAATGTAACTGATGAAATATTACTTCTAAATAACCAGAAATATGGAACTTGTAGAAAAATTAAAAAATTTTAAGTTTTGCAATCTTAGTCACTTAAAATGTAATATTAAGAGGATGCTGGAGTGCCTGACGAACTCCGACGCGAAAGCGCCATCATTTCGATGGAACTAAAAATGAGAGTGATATTATCGGCATAAGTCATAATCTAAGTATGAATGTATTGTGTATGCGTATGTGTGGTGCGTGTATATATTCGCATATTATTGTATAGCGCCTCTCTGATATTATCCTGGAACTAATCTTCTGTTATTTTTTCATCTGTTATACCGATATTGGACGCACACGTATGTAAAAATAGTCGGACAAGAATATTTTTTACATTAGACTTTTCAGCCCAATTTTAATGGTTCCATAACATTCTATTCTGCAGTCCGCAATTCGCGCTGCTCTTATTCGGTGTATTAAAATTGTTAAACTTTTATAAAAAGCTAAAATTGATAGCTCTAAAAGACATGTTATCCTAAGAGTATGTCAATAAAAATTAATGTTATAAATAACTTTATTTTTCCGAATTTTTTCGACCAACGCGAATTCCCTTTTTATGTGCTCTTTAATCTTGCAAAAGGATTTTTAATTCTATGCAGGCAGAAAAAAGCTGTATTTGTTAGAAAAAAGTCAGGAAAAATACAGCATTCATGTGGTAAAACAGAACTCCAGCATCCTCTTAAGAAATTAGATTACGAGATCTATTTGCAAGAATTTGACGTTTCTTTATAAATAACTTACGATAGTCTTATGATATAATGACGTAATTTTTAAACAGTTAAAAAGCATCAAAAAGGAAATTAATTTTATGTTTATCCAGCAGATAGAGGTACGTACTAATAAGATCTAGTAAATGGACCATTTTACCCCGCGGTCCGTCTTACCCCACCTTCCCCTACGTGTGGAATGTTTTTTTTTTAATTTTTAAGAAAGAAGCTTTACGCGGAGTTGTATTACTTATTCTTATTTTGCCTATATGCATTGTGCGTTAGTACGTGTAACAAGACACACGTGTTCTTTTATCTTGATAATAAAGATTTATCAGTGATGGTGATTATACTTGTCTTTAGTGCCTGTCATCCCTTCGTTCCTCATTTCGGCTAAAAAACTATCCTGACGTAATACACGTTTTATTCGTCCAAGTACTTTTAATCGCTCACGTGCATACGCGTCGCGCCTCAAGAGTTTTACTTTAGCGGACATTGTGTATTTAAAGAACAAGCTCAAGCTCTATTTTACAGCGGCGGATTTTATCGCCAGCATGTTGCAGTCAGTTTTTGATGTGTTTTATGATTTCTACCACACTGGTATCGTGCCTTTGCAATAAATGCACTGACAGCACCTAAAGTATACACATACATTGTATATGTCATATTAGGAAATCTAATTAAATTTTATGATGTAAACAATTTATTGCACTGGAATACAAGATTCATAAAAATCGTACCAGATACAGTTTTTCTGCTGTTAGTCCCACTTTCTTTGTCATGAAATAGTTTTTGTACACTTTCCAAGGTACAGTCTTCATCTTCGATACAAGAATCTTCATCGTTCTCGCTTCTTTCGGTTTCCTCGAAAACTTCGATAGAATATGGATGACAGTTTAATGTCGCAGGAATAATGTTGCGCACGGTCGGTTTTTGCATAGAACTTGCAAATGTACTTGCCTGTAATACATGGTTAGGAAAATTGAAAATAAGCTATTAGTAGGAATAATTAAATAATAAATTGGAAATATATATTTACAAAGCTTATATATTTGAAGTGTGCATGTAATGTTATATATATAAATATGTAATATATAAATGTGTATAATATTTAACATATAACATACTATATAAATTAACGTCACCAAGTTGTAATACTCATAAAAATATTTATGCTTGAACATTTCTATTGCAGAGATACTTACTGAGAGATGACCCAGGGAGAAACACAAGATCGAATATACGTTTATTAGATGTCGGAGCCATCTAGTCTAAAATAATGTCTAGAAATATCTAAATTAGATGCCATGTAATTTTGTGTCATTTATTTCCTTATACAAAATTAAAACTTAATATTTACACAATAGCGATGTATTGTTTATCAAACACTGTTTAGATTACAAATTATCTTTCGGCATCTAATAGATGTCTAATAGACTTCTAACAATAAGTAAATATATTAATGCAATATAGCCTCATCAGGATAAAAACACAAAAATTTTGTGGTTAAAAAAATAATCTCATAAAATGTATTTTCTAATATTAATATTTACTTTGTATTTGCGCGAATTAATTTCTGTCTGTCATGATTTTGGAGATTATAAAATTAATAATGATGTCTACATATATGGTTGTTTAAAATGCGCGCTTTTTCGCCGCTAAGGCAAAGCGTGCAGCACGAGCGGCACTGTATGCCGGTTCGTTCCCGGTCCGCGAGTGACGCTTACCGATGCGGAAGGAACGGCCGCGCCATGCCTGTATTGTTTTTTTCCGGCATCCGCCTAGACCTTGTTTTGGCGTCTAGTCGTCATTGTTGTTCGTCGCGCGTGTACGTTGCATCATCTTACGCGTGCCGTGCACGAATCGAGTCTAGTCGCCGTCGTGTATTCGTCGCGACATAGAACGTTGTTTAATCTTGTGATCTCTTTGAAGAAAGTTGCGGCCCTTGCTGGCCATAGAAAGTTGCGGCCCTTGCTGGCCATAGAAAGTTGCGGCCCTTGCTGGCCATAGAAAGTTGCGGCCCTTGCTGGCCATTGAAAGTTGCGGCCCTTGCTGGCCATAGAAAGTTGCGGCCCTTGCTGGCCATAGAAAGTTGCGGCCCTTGCTAGCCATTGAAAGTTGCGGCCCTTGCTGGTCATTGAAAGTTGCGGCCCTTGCTGGCCATAGAAAGTTGCGGCCCTTGCTGGCCATTGAAAGTTGCGGCCCTTGCTGGTCATAGAAAGTTGCGGCCCTTGCTGGCCATTTTATAGAAAGTTGCGGCTCTTGCTGGCCATTGTATATACAGGGTGATTCAAAATAACCTGATGTCCTTGCAATGCCATATTCTTGAGCGAATTCTGAGACGATTTTTCTTTTTACAAAATTTTGTGCAAAGCTTAGTTTTCGAGTTATAATTAAAAATAGGTAGCAACTTACGAGTTCGATACAACGGGCAGGCAGGGACACGCAATGTATAATGAGACTGTCAAGTGTTTACTGTCGTCTCATGACGCATTGCACCGTCCCTGCCTGTCCGTCGTATCGGACTCGTAAGTAGCAAATTATTTTCAATTATAACTCGAAAACTAAGCTTCGGACAAAATTTTGTAAAAAGAAAAATCGTCTCAGAATTCACTCAAGAATATGGCATTGCAAGGACATCAGGTTATTTTGAATCACCCTGTATAGTCACATCACAAGGTGAGTTGATCATTGCTGCGCAGAACACGCGTAAGCGTGTTCCTGCCGATCGCCATTAGGCGCTGGATGGGCTGTATTTATACAGCGTTGCAAGCCTGAGTTAACCTTACAAGTTAACGCAGCACTACGTTTGCGGATTTCTAGACTGTGAGAAAATTTAAGTCTTTTCTTTTCTTTTCTTGATTTACAACAGATTAGGATAGCCTGCTTTGTTTCTTTGGAGACCTATCCCACTTGCATGTACCTTGGAATGGACGAATGCTTGGCTTTTCTTTGGAACACACCTGCACACACATGCACGGAATAATTTGCCTTGACTGAACTATTTAACATAATATACATTTGCCTGTCTTGCGGTGAGTGTATCTTTTCCTTTATTTTGTAAAGGTCAGGTGCGGCCTTTTTTTGCAATAATGAGCGACTCATTACCTCACAACGAAGAGTGTGGAATGATTAAGATTCTTTTCTATCACATTTATTTCTTTGTGACTCAATAATATTATTATTGTATTTACGTTTGAACATCGCTAGACATAGCGTTTGATGTAAAACTTCTGCGATAGAGTCTTGCTGTGCTCTTTTAAGATAATTACATTAATGTAATAATTGAAGATCATTTGTATAAATAGTACTTAAGTATTATAAGTATTATCTTTTGCGTTTTGAGTCGACTCAAAATTACAATATAGTATTAACCTTTTGTGAAATGACTTTGTGTTAATCGAGAGATATTTGATTTGTTATTTGAGCGGTACATTTGACTTATAAGTTGCTTTTCTTTTCGTACGGTTCACTCATTGACGAGCATGTTTATGCAAAATGATACAGTCCACTGAGACGATTTTTATTACTGATAAATCGATAAAAAGAGTTGAGTTTATTAACTAAATAATTTAGTTTCATGTTTTCTTTTTGTACACAAAACTAATATCTTAACATCTGATATCTCTTGATTCTTTTTTATAGATATTATATCTGATGTTTATTTTGCGTTATTAAGTATTATTATTTGGATTATGTTTTCTTGCGACACATAGTTTTGTTTTTTTTTTTGGGGATATTAAAGTCTATTCAGACAATGGTCGATAGCTATACCTGCAAAAAGAAAGAGATAGCATTATGTCTGTCCTCTTTTACCCGAGACTGTCAGCAGCATATACAATTAAATAACCCCCTCTGTCCTGGTCAACTTTTATCTAAACCATTTTTTTTGTAGATACCGTAATTTGGAAGATATTCGGATTCATAGATTAAAATGACTCACCCTGTATAATTATAATCGATTATATATATATATAAATTGTTCTTTAATATTATATTATATTAATATTATATATATATATATAATATTTTTACGGAAAAATTGTTTTAGTAATTTTGATTTTTGCGGGTGCTATATTGACCAATCAATATCGATCATTTATATGATTGGTTACGTTGCCTTTCATACCGCTCAGGCTCAACAAGTATTGCCGCGCGAATGCCGTAACTTATTCACGTGTTCACGTGCTGTGCTGTCTTGTGTCTCGTGTGTGCTGCTATAAAACAGTGAAAAATGGATAATGAAAAGAAACCGGTAAGTGCACGATTTTTTTCCCAAGGAAAAATTGATTGTGCTTTATCTTGTGATTTAATATCTTTGTGTACTTTAAAGTAAAATATTACGCTTTTAGGTTAGTTCGCATTTGCAAAAGTTCGCGTTGCATCGCATTGTACACTCTTTAGTTCTTTTTTCTCTCCAACGCCTGAATATAACGTTCTTCTCATTTTAAGTGCGAATTGTATACAAGTGTACAAAATAGCAACGCAACAATAACAAACCTTTTGTTTGTTTTACTTTTAATAATGTATAAACTCAATTTTTAGATTATACTTCTTTAAAGATTTTGTCAACTTTGTCTTATTAAAATTTTAGATCTAGAAAATATTAGATTATTTTTTATCTTAGAGTATTAGTAAAATTGAACTTAACAAATTTTATAATAAATATAATTAAATATTGTGTATGTATTTGCAAAGAAATTTGAATAATGTAGAAATGTATCGTATAATATATTCTACTGTAGTAATATAAGTACCTACTTTAGAAATCTTATAAATATTATTATATTATATATATTACAATTATGTACTGTGTTAAATGTATATTATGCAGTATTGTTTTAAGGCTCAGTGAAACATATACTAAGAAAAAATACAGCATTGTAGTGTATGCGTCAAATGATATTAAAGATATAAATGCGCAAGCATCCTACAATGCTGTATTTTTTCTCAGTATATGTTTCAGTGATCCTTAAAACAATATTGCATATTATAATAAAACAATGTACTTATGTACTACATATAAATAAATCTGACATTACATTACACGAGGCTATAATTTTGACAGTTCATTAATATATATTAACAATCCGTTGGGTTAAGCCCATATCAGACTACGTATTAAAGATTAAAGATTGGAATTTAATTAATCAGGACAGAAGACTAAAATTTCTTTGTTCTGTTTAGTCAAATTTCAATTTTAATTGTTAATGCATGGTTTGATACGAGCTTTATATAAGCTTTATATAAGGCGTCTAATCAACATTTATAAGACATCTACAAGACGTCTAATAGATGTGTCTAATAGAAACTATTTCGACGTCTACCGAGATGCAAAAATCAACTTATTTTAGATTTATCGAATAGACGTCAACTAGACATCTATTCGACTTTACGTTTCTCCCTGGGGAGAGTCGAGTACTTCGTCCTTTCTTGCGCTAATTGTCTCATTTTTACGTTTTTTATATGAATCTGGAGGACGAGATATGGTTCGTTTTGGTTTTGGAGAACTTTCTGTAGAACGTACAATATAAATATTAAATTATAGTGTTCGCAATAAAATAATTTACATAATTTGTAGTTATAGTTTATTCGTACACTTTAACAAAATTTTTTATACATATAGATTTTATAGATAGTGAAAATATACCGTTATTGTTTTCATCGTCTTCGCCGCTGTCATCATAAAAACGTTTTTTCGTGACAAGACGCTTTGCCGATACGGGCGTAGAGTACTCCGACAATTGAGTGAGGCGAATTTCATCGTTGCTCGATATATCGACACAAGTTTTTTCGGCATTGCGTGCCAATTCGAATGTGTTGTAAGGCCCGAGAAGCTTACTGTATGTATAAATGTTCCACGAATCTTGTGGTGGAAGTTTTTTTTTTATAACCGTTGTAATTGGTTCCAGCGGGTGGAAACATAATAGTTTTGCATTGAAAATCTACCCAATTGTCCGCAACAGCCGAACAGTATTCGTCCCAAATTGCCACGTAATACATCTGCGGTAATGTAAGAATTTTAAATTGCATTAATAAAAAGAAATTTATTTGATTGCGTTCTGTCTCCTAGTTTGTCCACAAAAATTTGAATTTCTTTATTAAGAGTAATTTTACAAAAAAATAGGAATAACTTTAAAGAGTGATGTGATATGTGGAGGTGGAATAGAAAATCACAGAACCCGCCACAATAAAATGCAAGAGACAATATATATTTATAAAACAAACGCTACACAGGTCGGTGTCGAATAATAATAATGTGTTTAGTAAGCAATCGAGAAAATTCCATCCAATAGCGAATAGCGCCCAATCATGAGAATGAAGAACTGACTTAAGCGCCATCCCAACAAAGAGTTATAAGATGAAAGCCTTGTTGAATTGGCATAGAATAATCTAAATACATTTGCAGAAATACAAAATCTTATTTTTAGTGGCTAAAATAGAAAATCTTTTTTTAAATTAAATGTCATATAAAATGAGAATAGAAGATAGAGTTGAATTTACCTTATTTGTCGGTATGCAGAATTAGAATAAAACAAAACGTATTTTCATGAAGAAGTCTCATCGTTTTTCCACGTACAGTGTTTAACGGAAACACTTCTAACTGTGACCACTCATTTCCAATGTGGATGTCTAAATTACGCGAATCGCATGGATAAAATGGCAAACCCGAGGTGTTCTGCAGTACTCTTCCAATCAAAATTAATTCACCATTTTTCTTGGCAATGTGCTCGATTTCGACAATAGATTTATCAGTTGTGTAATAATATCTATCCGCCTGGTTAGCACAAGACAGTGTGTACTTCGACAAAACAATTTCTTTGTGCGGATTGGTGCATCCAAACGGTAATTCTTCAATTTTGGGATATTTGAGAATAGGATATTGTTGACAATTATCAGTACTTGTTACACTCAATGTTTTTTCTCGTAAACGTCTCTGCAACTGCTCTAAAGGTTGAGCAGTTTTCCTCAGCATTCTTTTTAGTTTTTGTAAGAAATTTTCGAAAGGAAATGCACTAAACATGTCCAGAAATCCGTATATCTTGACATCCTCAGCTAAATGGATCAGATTATGTACATTGTATGTGACATATTTTTCACCATATAAAATCTTGAACGCCTTGACAAAATGTACTAATAGCTCCTTCGCATATTCGTTATTATATTGACAATCAAAGACATTGCATAGAATAGAAATAGCACAATGAAGAGCGTAAAAATGTCTAAGGTAATCATTAGTCAAGCGTGACTGCAGAACAATCAAACTGGTGTACAACAGAAATAATCTTAATTCTGTCGCTTTCCATCGATCTAATTCATCTAGTCCTCTCGGTTTTCTGGCGAATTCTCTAGGTATATATCGTCCTAACGTCTTCAAATGAGCTGATAGTTTGTTAATGTCCGAAGCACGCATCTTAATGCCTTTTACTCCTTTTATCCAAAAATGTAGTAGCCTTTTTGTGACGCCGAGGCAAACCAAGTGCATGTAGTCTAATGGAAACTGCGTCACCATTTTTAATCCAGCAGCCTCAAATGGAGAATCGCCTATATGATGATCATCATTTCGGCGTAATAAAAAACTTTCATCTGTGCGCAATTGAGAACTTTCATTAAGGAATACCATTCGGTGCTCCATCCATTCCCCTTCTTCTTCGCATTTATCACATCCATAGAATCCTGTATGACTTTTAATAGATTTTAAAAATGCCTTAGCCGGGGCATCACATATTACACAATTTATTAAAACATTGTATTTTTTCCCGTGATACGTACATCCTTTATTCCTTATTTCGCAATACTCTTCAATAAATGGACGAACGATTTCGTCAGGATTCAATGGTTTCATGTATCCATGGAACACTCCGATTAAAAATGGTTCCTCTCTACAATCGTCATGAATTATCTGCCCTAAAAGAGGCCACAATTGACTCTTTGAACTTTTCGCAAGCGGCAGCCCATCAATGCTTAAATTAATCAAAATGGGATTTTCGATGGATTTATTGATAGACCTGGTACGTGTTAGGTATTCTTCCAGTGATTTTCGCAAGCCATGGTAATAGAAAGATCCGCTTTCAGTTGGCACTGTTGATTTTATAGTTGGTGTTTGCAGTAATGTTCTTGCATCGCTGGGAAGATTTTCATGGCCATTACGCCTAAGACCCTTCAGCAATTTTGTCAAAGCAGAATGCGTAATGTTATTTTCAACGGCCCATGATTTTAGAAATTTTCTCAATGGAATTTCTTTCTGGAGATTAAAGTTTAGATCTTGATTCCACAGTTCAACGTCGCTTTCACTTGAATCGTATTTAGATTCTGCGTCAGATGCGTCAGAATGTGAAAAAGAATGATAAGTTATTTCTCGCACATTGTCAGAAGTAATCATTTTTTCAATGCCATTGACATTATCGTCGTTTGCCTCGGATGCTTGAGAAACATCAATTTTTTCACAATGTTCCTCTTTCGTATCATTGAAAATTTTATTTTTATCAAAGTCTGATATTTCCTTTCGTCGACGCCATTGTTGAGATCGAGAAAAATCAATATATTTTTTACGCTTTGGCATAATTTTGGCCGTTCTAAAACTTTAATGTTAACAAATCATTAATCATCGATTATTGATAAGCAAATATTTTAAAAAACAAAAATAAAATTAAATGTAAATTTTTTTTTAAATATTTGCTATTATCGATTCAATAACTTCAATGTTAATAAATTTATAATAGCAAATATTTTAGAAAACCAAAATAAAGTTTAATGTAAATAAGACTTTTTAAAAATATTTTCTCGTTTTTTAAACAGAATTGTTTTCTTTTAAAACGTATGGTTTGAAACACACAAAGTGTCATGCGAAAGACTATAGCGCTAAAATAAAGCTTAATATATTAACGTTATATAAACTTATGTATTTAAAATTTTTTCAACTGAAGGAATAATCACCAATAAATATTGAATGCCAAAATCATGCCAAAACAGTAGAGTAAAAAAATTAAATTAGCTTATTGTGACATTTGATATTATTAATATAACATGTTATTTATTGCACAAATCTAATATTTATCATCAATATTTATTTATTCATATTTAAAGTAAATGTTTCAATAGCCGGACATCTAACGATTAATACAAATTTGATTAATTTTTATAAATATTTACTGTTTTTAATTATCTAATTATGTAACCAATTGAGAAACAAACTATAGCTCGCTAATATGTAGATTTGATGCCAAAAAGTATGTATTATATTTTTATGTATTATATTTTATTGTATATATTATATTTATTGTTCTTAAACTGTCTATCTTGAACGACATTTACTTAGAGATCCATATTATTAACTTGTTAACATTACTTTATTTTGCTGAATTGTTTAATTGTAAATATAATATTTCTTTGATAAAGATTTGTTGAAAAATTGTCTACGTTAACATGTAAGAAATATATATTGTTGTCGCAGATGGACAATACTCTTTGAAGGTTATATCCTTAGGAGGAGCTTAAAAGTTAGAAAATGTACAGATTCAGTTATTTCAAAAAATCTTCGTAACAAAAGAAATTTGATTAAATAATGTTTAGCTGTTGTAAATTTGTAAAGGTATATATTATTTATCATATCAGATTAATCTTCGCTTAATAGGAATACATAACCTATTGAAATATCACGTGCTAATCATACGTAAAAGAATTAAAGGCTTTATAAAGAATACTGACTAACCTTTTGTAATTTTTTTTCAGATTGAGTTCAAAGACACAAATTGTTAAAAAAAATAGTCACTGTTTTTGCACTCACTTGTTAAAAATAATAAAAATCGCAGATCACAGTAGCACTTATGGCCGGTTTATGCTTCGGTCTTAATCTTAATATTAAGAGTTGATAACGTAGAATGCCATAAGGGCGTTTATACTTCCCTAGTCTTAATCTTAGTCTTAATCTTAATCTTGGAAAGATCCCATCTTTTAACTTTAGTCCCTAATGTCCTAAGGCCGAGCCAATGAGGTAAGTCTGACGTCCGACGCAGCACGAAACCGCGCGAAATAATGGTTTTCGATTCTTGTAAAATACGAAAATGAGTGATGCTGATTTAATTGAATGTGTCCAACAATTCGATGTTGTTTGGAATAAAAAAAATCCAAATTATAAAAATAAATTAGTGGTGAAGAATAGTTGGAACGCTATTGGAGAAGCGCTAAATTTAAGTGGTAAGTTAGTATGTAGAATCTAACCTCTTAAATTGAAAGAACAAAAACTGTGTAGAAGTGTTTTTATAGTTTTTCTATTACAATTTGTGGTAGGTTTTGTTACATTTGCACATGCGTAGTCCGAATTTCCAGGGAAGCATAAACGAGTCCTTAAGATTAAGTTAAGACTAAGACTAAGATTAAGATTAAGACCGAAGCATAAACCAGCCATTAGTTGTATCGATCAAGCAAACAAACAATCAATATCTTTAACACACGAACCGTGCCAAATATTTATAGGCGAAAACGACTACCGCGCCATCAAGCAGTCGCGTCGTGCAACACGACGTCTTTGCGATACCGTTTAGAGTTCTTTTCAAAGTGTCTTCAAGATATCTTGCTAAAAATATCTTTTAGATATCTTTTAGAACTTCCACCAGCAAAAATGTTTACTGGGCTATTTGTTTCGCGGCTTCATCTCGCTCCATTTCAGGCTCGCTCGCTTGCTCGTCCAGAAATCGTCGTATCGCTCGCAGCTGCTTGTCCGCAGCTTCAATTTAAACCAGCGCTCGGAATTAGTTGCACATTTCGGGCCGATTCCCGAGACGACGCCTCCTGTTCTCCCACTACCGCCCGGCCGCTGGCGGCCGAGCCGCCGATAGCTCTGGCGCAGGAGCGTTTTATATAAGAAATAGGCTGGGTTGTTGAGGCACCTCTCAGAAAATAGTAATATTTTTTTTGCTACATAAATAATGTTTATTTTCATTAATAATTAAATATATATATATTATGTATTAATAAAAAGAAACATTATTTATGTAGTGAAGAAAATATTACGATTTCCTGAAAGGTGCCTAAACAATCCAGCCTATTTCTAATATAAAACGCTCCTGAGCCAGAGCTATCGGCGGCTCGGCCGCCAGCGGCCGAGCGGTAGTAGGGGAACAGGAGGCGTCGTCTCGGAAATCGGCCCAAAATGTGCAACTAATTCCGAGCGCTGATTTAAACAAATGTAACTTCAATTAGAAAAAAATTGCAATTAACGATACTACATGTGACAAAATTAAATAACTGTCAAAATAAAAGAATTTACAAATTTACTGCGCTATTTAAACCACACGGTTTGTACATAACACAAGTTATATATTTATATATACATATTTTTATAAAAAAATAAAAAAATAATGAAATTTTATCATAAATATGTTTCTAGTCTAATTATTGTTTTCAAGCTAAATATGCTACCAAAATTTTTACAAATATTCAATATATTTTCAAAGCTATACAAACATTTTTTATTAAATGTAAAAAAGTTATGTTAATAGAGTTAAAAATTTGGAGAAGTAGATGTTATTGTAAAAGAGATAAAAGAAAGTAAATATTTTATATATTATATATAAAAATATTTCAACATGTCTACGGCATGCAGAGCAATACAGCATGCAAACACTATTATATCTTGCAACACCATGCAACGAACATCAGCAAATATAACAATTATACATACTATTTGATTATGATAAATATGTGCATTAGGTTTAAAAATTAGAAATAGATAAATATAATATTCTGAAAGCTTAACTGCGGTGGAATGTTGCTGTATTAATTTATTATGGCCGATTTAGTAGTAACCACGGTGTAAAAATATAAGGTGATTTCACGGCAACAAATTTTTGTAATTTTCCTGTCATTGTTCCACATTGAACCGCTAGGTGGCTACGTGTTGAGGGACTTTAAATATATATGGGGCATTCTTTCTCAACTTTACACCCATGCTGCCCATTTTCTATTTAATCTAAAAATTTTTGAAAAAATTTTAAAATTTACAGAAAAATGTAAGCTTTCCAATGGCGCGTTGGCAAAATTATCAAATTCAATTGGATCATACTTAAAATTTCAGAAAACCGAAAAAAAATAATACCCACACAGCAAAATATATCTGAGATTTTAATCAGATATCATTTTACCAATATATTTTTGTCATATTTGAGATATCTCATTATCTGATATATTTTAAATATTTTCAGGATATCATATATCTGAAATCTCTTATAAAGTGATATTTTTGCAAAATATTTGTATATAAAAAGTTTTATAATACTTATTTTACTCTAAATATTTATAAATATATATTTATTTGGGTGCAGTTCCGAATAGGTGAAACGCCCGATTGTTTTGAAACTCCACTATTTTATGTAGTTTGGCGCGCTGATTACGAATATGATAATGAAAATCGCCGACTAGGTCATTTTCAAGGTCAAAACGAGGTCAGAAAAAGTAAAAAAATATCACTTTTTTGAGATTATTTCGAGAAATATTGATGTAACAAAAAAAAGTTTCAAATAAAAGTTGTAGTTTTTGTAAAAATACATCATTTATGTCCTATGCATTTTTTGTGTAAAACTAATAGTTTTCGAGAAAATTGACGTTAAAGATTAAAAATTTTGGTAAGTAGGATGAAACACGGGGGGTTCGGGGGGCTCCGCCCCCCGAGGGAGAAATGGGTGTAGGCGGGAAGAGGGGTGCAGGGGGGAGAGGCTCCGCCCGTCCCCCCGCCTATTACATAGCTAGTGTCTATTATAGAAGTTGAAAATAACTTTCAAACACAATATGCTCTCTACCTTGCGTAGGGGTCTTGCTAATCTTTTCAGTATCAAATATTTTTAGTATATTGTAGACTCATCATATCTTTAGTAAGGCGAAGATTTAATTCATATAAACTTTCTGCGCGCACACACCTTGCGTTGGGGTCTTGCTAATCTTTCCTGTACTTAAAATTTTTAGTATATAGTAGACTCATCATACTTTTAGTAAGGCAAAGATTTAATTTATATAAACTTTCTGCGCGCACACACCTTGCGTTGGGGTCTTGCTAATCTTTTCAGTATCTAGTATTTTTAGTATATTGTAGACTCATTAGATTTTTAGCAAGGCAAAGATTTAATAAATATACATAAATTGTATTCGCACACACACCGCTACATTCTTGAACGGCATGCGCATGCAAGCTAAGGCCTACCTGTTTACCAAAATTTTTAAGGGGTAACACCACTGTAACGGCCCAAAAAATTGCACTTTTTCAACATTTTTTTTTTAATGGAAGGAAATGAAATAAAGTATTAATACTCCGTGAAGTTAATAAGCATATATTGAAGTACTTGTAAAAATTTTTTCATATAATAATATTACAAATTGGCGGAATGGCAGCCATATTCCCGATGATCCTTTAAAATAAAGGGGTCCGCGACAAGCAGTGTAGCCGTTGGAAATTTGAACCTAGAACAAATAAAAAAATTCCTCATGATCTTCAATGGTATATCTAGTACAATACGTATGGGATTTTAGAAATATTGATTTTTGAGTGATTGGCGAGCATTTGAATAAAGTCGTTCATTTTTCGACAAAAAAAAGTGACATTATTTGGCAATAAAAAATGTTTAGAGCAACGTATCAAAAATTCCATACGTATTGTACTTCGAAATGTTGTTTTGAATGTACAGTAAAAAATTCAAGTGAAAATATTTAAAATTGTTAGAGTTATACTGCTTGCCGCGTTGAAAAAACGTGTTTCGAGAAAAACGCGTTTAAAGTTTGGAGTTGTATTATGAACATGAAAAAATTGAAAATTCGACTCAAAAAAAATTTTTACCATTAGTCTGCAATCCCAGCACCGTAAAGCTGCCCTTCTAAGTTGGAATATTCGTCCTCCATTTCTTTCCTCGCAGATGTTATGCCAGAGCGCGCTTTTTTTGCCGCATCTGATAATTGCGCCTCTGCGTGCTTGATTCGTTTTGCATCGGATTCGATGCAAAAATTATATGCTTCGACGCCAATTTCCATTTCCAGAAGCTGCACAATACGTAAAATATTAGTTATTCCATCATTAAAGACGCATGTAGCGATATCCGCTGCTATATTTAGGACTGTCTTGCCGCTTGAATACGATTTAGGAGCCAAATTCCACACTGTCGCATTGAAACTTTCGTTACTATTCTGCGTGTAACCGCCCAGGCAACGGTTTAGTAACTCGTCCCGACTCAAATCTTCATAAATAGGTTTTATGGCTTCGTAAACTTCCTCGGAAAGCGGTGACTTGTGACGGAAAGTGTCCAAGGTACCTGCTTCTTGCGCCTTCTTCCAATTGCACCAAGATTTCGAGCACTTCTCGTGTTGCGGATTTTCGTCAGTTGATAACTTATGAAATAAGGTCGCCCAAATTTCATTTTTCATGTCATCTAAGGATGTTGGGTTCCGACGAATGGCCAAACCATAATAAATAGTCAGCTCGTCTATTAATTTGGCACTTAATTTTCCTTTTCCTCCGAGGTTTTTCGATGATTTTTTAAGATTACGAAGTCGCGTTCCCATTCTTTTCTGTACGTGCGAGATGCATTCTTTCTTCTGTACTACTAAATCTTCATACGGTTCAGAGTCGATAATACCTTTAAATGTTTTGCTATCACCATCCCCGATGTAGCTTGAATATTTGAGATCGTGCAAATCTTTTGAGCGATGGAACATCTCGATGACTGCGTCAACTTCCATTTTTCCCGATGATCCTTCGTGGTTCGCTTTACATACATCGGCGTGCGTTTTATACCATTCGTCATAGTCACAAGTGTCCAATTTTTTCTTCCACTGTTCGCAACTTTTACAATATTTAGATTTTACCTCAACATCGACAATTTGCCCAGAAAACCAACCAATCAATGACGTGATCCCAAAAAGCGAAGAAAATCCGCATTTTCTCCAAGAACCATCACCGGAAATCGTTATTCCTGCAGATTGTCCATGTTCTTCAGTCATTTTCTTCTCTTTTTGTGCTCCTTTTTTCAAACTGGAATCTTTTACTGCTGATGTTGCGATTGAAATCATATTCACTAATTTATCGTAAAAAGATTGGAATACTGGACGTGGTAATTCCATGAAAGCACAAAACTTTATAATTCCATTTAGTCCAACTCCTATTAATCGCATAGCTAGAACGATTCGACGATTTATTTCGTATGCGTTTCGTATATATTTACAACTAGGAATTACAACTTCCGGGCAATTAGGACAAGCGATAACTATTTTGAAGCCTAAGCCACGAGGATCTCTTTCACGAAAAGTAATATCGAAATTACAGTTTTTACACTTCACATGTTGTGAAATCACAGCAAAAACTGCCACAAAATTTATAATTCTGTACCTGAAGTCATAATTTACGTCAAAATCTTCACTCGTTTTCAACTTCTTGGCAGACGCACTCACGCCTTCCGCGTCACCTTCAATCTCGAATCTGTTCTTCGGTCGTCTTTTCGACACGTTGCTTCGACACCGCGTTGAATGAAATTCTTTTGTGCCTTTTTGTCGCAAATACATTTTTTTTTTATCACTCATTTTGCTAACACTCCGAAATTACACAAAAACTGCTCAACTCGAAGCGCACACGTACAACAATAAACGACGGTTATTGATTTCAAGCGGGAAAATCATGTGTTTCATACACGAAATAATGCAATACTGACGCGTAAACACGTGTTTCTATATGAAAATGCTTCTAAAACTACCTCTAGAGACATCTAGTAGTGTCTCACATAACTTAGAAATCAATAAGCAAGGTATTATGCACTACTCTCTCGACAGGTTTCCACCCGGAGCAGGTAGCCGTTTCGGAGTCGCCCGACTCGTTCGGTACACAGCTTGGAATTTCGATGAAAAAAATTAGTTTCACGTATAAAAGTTTTTTCCTCGTATTCTACAGGGTTCAAAGGATTTTTTAAGCCCAAAAAAAAAAAATCGATTTTTTGAAAATTTTACAGTGGTGTTACCCCTTAATCTTTAACGTCAATTTTCTCGAAAATTATCAGTTTTACACAAAAAATGCATAGAACATAAATAATGTATTTTTACAATAACTACACACACAACTTTTATTTGAGACATTTTTTTGTTACATCAATAT
Organism: Linepithema humile; assembly: GCF_040581485.1. Classification (NCBI taxonomy): domain Eukaryota; kingdom Metazoa; phylum Arthropoda; class Insecta; order Hymenoptera; family Formicidae; genus Linepithema; species Linepithema humile. The sequence goes on from NC_090132.1 coordinate 14,360,160, forward strand.
TTCTTGAAATAATCTTAAAAAAGTAATATTTTTCACTTTTTTGGAGTTTTGACCTTGAAAATAACCTTGTCGGCGATTTTCATTATCATATTCGTAATCAGCGCGCCAAAATACATAAAATAGTGCAGTTTCAAAAAAATCGGGCGTTTCATCTATTCGGAATTTTATCCATTTACTTTATATATTTACCTTATTTATTACTTAACCATTATAATTATTCAGATTCTGCACCTCTGTGAAGTTGGCACCCTATTTTAAAAAAAATCAATTTTTTTAGAGTTCTGAATGCACCCCAAAGAGTTCTAGAGTTCTCCATAAAATTTATAAATAGTTCCGGCGAATTAGACAAAAAAATCCATTATTGAAAGTATGGGGTGCTAACTTCACAAAACGTTATCACAAAATTGACGATAACAGCTTAATTGTCGGAAATAATTAAAAATATCATTAGAATTATTTGTAGAACTCTTGAGGTGCTACCCAGAACTCCAACGAAAAAATTAAAATTCCAAAAGAATTTTATTTTTATTGGAACTTAGAATTATTTCTTAATCGGTGATACGAAAAATAGCGAGAACTTGTTATATATTGGTCTGAGCGCTTTGAACCTTAATAATTATCGTTAGAACTCTTGAGGTGCTACCCAGAACTCCAATAAAATAATCAAAATTCCAAAAAAATTTCTCACTCTTCGGGACTTAAAAAATTTTCGATCGGTGATACAAAAAATTGCGAGAACTTTTTATATATTGGTCTCAGCGCTTCGAACCTTAATAATTATCGTTAGAACTCTTGAGGTGCTAATCAGAACTCCAATAAAATAATCAAAATTCCAACACAATTTCTCGCTCTTCCTGACCCAGAAAATTTTCAATCGGTGATACAAAAAATTGCGAGAACTTTTTATATATTGGTCTGAGAGCTTCGAACCTTAATAATTATCGTTAGAACTCTTGAGGTGCTACTCAGAACTCCAATAAAATAATCAAAATTCCAACACAATTTCTCGCTCTTCCTGACCTAGAAAATTTTCAATCGGTGATACAAAAAATTGCGAGAACTTTTTATATATTGGTCTGAGCGCTTCGAACCTTAATAATTATTGTTAGAACTCTTGAGGTGATACTCAGAACTCTAATAAAATAATCAAAATTCCAAAAAAATTTCTCACTCTTCGGGACTTAAAAAATTTTCGATCGGTGATACAAAAAATTGCGAGAACTTTTTATATATTGGTCTGAGCGCTTCAAACCTTAATAATTATCGTTAGAATTCTTGAGGTGCTACTCGGAACTCAAATAAAATAACCAAAATTCCAAAAAAATTTCTCACTCTTCGGGATTTTAAATTTTGTGTATTTAAAGTGAAGCATGCATCGTTGCACTGGAACTTAAAATAATCCAGCTATTAAAACACGCACATAAGAACTTGTAAGAGGCAAAGGATCCTGCGATTGATCACTCGCCCTGTATTTAATGACTCCAAATCCTCTCTGCTGTGTGTGTGTGTGTGTGTGTGTGTGTGTGTGCGTGTGTGTATGTGCGCGCGCGCGCGTGCGTGCGTGTGTGTCACAGCAGAGATAAGGACCCCGCGGTTCGTCACTCCCGTGGTATTTAATGACTCCAAACCCTCTCTGCTGTGTGTGTGTGTGTGTGTGTGTGTGTGTGTGTGTGTGTGTGTGTGTGTGTGTTGCGCGTGCGTGCGTGCGCGCGCGTCTGTGTCTGTGTTAATGTGAGTAACATTATTACTCATCAATGATTTGTTTGGATTTTGTTGCGGTGGTCTCTGACTAGCATCTAATGCAGAAGTACAGAAGAGATGCGTAAGGATAACCTATAATTGGTTTGTATAATATTCATTATTTTGGCATATATAAATTTTTAATATATATTATTATTCAGGGTATACATTATTAAATGCGGTGCAAATTTTTCGGTATCTGATACAGCTTTTCGCTTGTGTGCCATATCATCGTACAGATACCAGTGAGTTGTATCGTAAATATACGCAGTGTAATGCCCATTATTTTTGTCAATTGCGTATTGCTGATAAGATGTCGCACCAGCTAAGATATATTCTGCTTTATTAAGTTGTAAAATTTTTGGTATGTCACCGAGAATCATACTTTATTCCTTTATATCGATAGCAGCAGCGTATTGCTTATCTGTAATAATGCTGCAGTCCACTATTAAATGCGATTCAAAATTATATTTTTCAATAATTATTTTACAGCATTTTTTGCAGGCTGTATCTTTTTCGTGATTCGTATCTAATATAGCCTCTTTTATTTTAGATAGACCATTTTGCATAATTATATTGACATTCGTAGTAAGCACTGGAATGTTTCGTATGCTTTCATAATTGCAAGAATGACATTTCTTGCTTATTGTCATGCTTGGAAAATCTACGAATAAGTGTTCTGCGAGATGTGCGACATTGCAATTTGTATTTAAATGCATAATGTTCCTTCTGTATGGTATTATGTCAAAAATGGATACGTTACTGAGAATGTTCGCGCGTTCGTGATAAATATTGCTTGGAATTTTGTGACAATCTATTAATGAAATATTCCTTGCAAAATTAGCAAATCTGTTATTTTGTCTTATAACAATGTCAGCGTACTTTTCGTTTGTTACAATCGCGTTCGTCATTATTTGGGTTAACGAATCGAACGCACATGTTTCGCGAAGTACGATAAAGTTATTACCGCAATGGGATCCTTTCAACAAATTGCCATTTTTCAAAAGAGGTATGGTAACTCGTTTCATAGTTGTCATGTGATCCTAATCTGGACAATCATCGAGGTAACTTAATTTATTTTTTTTACTTGTCACATCTGTTTGTTTTTTATTTACATTACCTTTATCGCTGCTTGATGACTTTGTAGTTAATCCTCGCCAATTTTCCACCGCAGTCCACGTATCCTTTTCATTATCATTACTATAATTTATATTATCCTTATCATTATTGTTACTATCTGTTTTTTCTATAGTATCTTTACATGCCGTGTCAGCAAGCGATAACAACACTTTACCTTTTAACCAATCGATGTGTCTAATGACAAATTTATCGATTCGCATTGGTAATTCGCCTTTAAACGCTCTGCATTTTAAATCTGCAAATGCTGCTTCGACAGCTGAGAATGTGGCTGTTTCTTTGCCGCAGTGAAAATAACGACGCATGATGGCTGTCCACAAAGGTAAATAGGATATTAAATTTTTTAATTTGACTGCAACTTGTGGATTATAGAACGCATTTACCACAGAGCCTGTTGTAGCTTTTGTTGCACTTGCTTCTGCCGATGCAAGAATGGAGTTTGCCCATTCCGCCCATCCACTTAAATCTTCTGAATCGTCAGAAGATGCTTCCATCGATGCTTCTTCATCAATATTTTTCTCATCGACAGGATCCTCGATTGTTGTTCCCTTAATAATGTTATTCACTAATTGTAAATGAAATTCTGAAACAAGAAGTTCTGAATTTTCATCGCAGCCTATATCTTCGCTCAAAGCAACGATCATTATGGATGTTATTAAATTTTTAATATCTTGAACATTATCCATCTTGTAAATATGACCAATACTGCGTAAATAAAACTGTCGGACTTTCGTCACTTTACCGCGAAGACAACCCATCTTGCTACAGCGCCAATAAAATGGCTAACATCAAGTCTAATATAACAAGTTGGCAATTTCTCATTTTTCTCTAAAATGATTATATTGTACAATGTTTGCAGATAAGCACGTGTATCCGCGCAATTTGCAAACGTTTTTGAAGCAGCCACAAGAAGAGCTTTGCCAAAATCGATGACTACCATTCGCGGTAAGGGTGCACCATCCGCCAAAATTGATAAAAAAAAAATGTAATTGTTGCAGCGTCTTGTTTGGTTGACACCATTTGAAAAACCGGAGTACTATTTGTCTCCGTTGCCAATACACATTGATAAAGAAAAATATGTGGACTTTTCATATTGTGGAAACGTAATCTTTTGCCAATACTCCCGGTTGCGTCGATTGTTAAAAAACTATTTAAGTTTTGTTTCGTAGTATTTTTGTAAAGTAATTTTTGCTCCTCCGTCCAATACATACAGAAAAATAGATCAAATCCTATGTTCCGCATAATACCCGGAAGGGACTCATATTTTGCGACACTTAAATTAAGGATTGGATCGCAATGTTTTAATTCGAGACGGCGATCCAATTCTTCTTGCTTCGCTTTTCGTAGCACTGTAGTATTGTACAATATTGGAAGCATTGGATCTCCATTGTCCATTATATTTTTTGCCTTATTTGCTCTCCATGTGCTAGCATCCTTTTTACCATCTAATAAATCCGATGCTACTTCTTGGCGCAAATGTCCTCTTAACTGTCGTTTCTTTTTGTGTAAAAAACCGGATTAAAAATTTTTTAATCTGCACTCGAATATTACATCTGCTTTTCCTTTTGGTTTTTGAAGCAAATGCCCTGATAATTTTGCTTTACATTCCGTGCATAAAGCAGTAAACCGAACGTAACACTTGGCATTGCTACTCTTAAAAACTTTTGCATTTTTGAACGTAAATGCACATGGAATTTTGTTTTGTTCCCATATTTTGGAGGCAAATATATGAGTCCACTTTTCATGGCTAAAGTAAAAAATATTTGCGATTGCAGTACGCTTTGTTTGTAGGTTTAATATTTTTCCAAACTTCATTGAATAAAACAAATGAAAATGTTTTATCTTCAATAGTAGCTGTGTTAGATAAATTAAATGAGCTATCATCTACTGACTTATTTATATTTGTATTACTTATATTAAAAGTACGCAAAACGTAATCTCTCATATCACTTCTATTAGTATTCAAGATAGTATATACATGCTTTGGAGTAATAGCAGAACCTTGATCATGCATGTAGTTAGAAATTTTCTTAAAAACCTCATCAGATGGCGGCAAAACTTTGCCATTTTCGTCAATAGATCGGTGTTCTGCTTTCCCCAAAGCTTCAATCAATTTTTCACGATTGTACATTATGGTATCATATAATTTAAAACAATTCACGTTATACACAATAAATATATATAATAGTACAATATTATATATTTTAGAAAGTTGTTTAGAGTAAATGCAAATGATTTACTAAAACGGAAGAATTATCAATTCGTGTACAAACGTTTAAGAGTGAGCTTCAAACGAGGATACTGAGCAATCGAAATATATTCAAAAAAGTTCAGTAAATGCAAACGATTTATTAAAACGGAAGAATTATTAATTCTTGTACAAACGTTGAAAAGTACTTCGTACTTCGCGAAACATGTGCGTTCGATTCGTTAACCCAAATAATGACGAACGCGATTGTAACAAACGAAAAGTACGCTGACATTGTTATAAGACAAAATAACAGATTTGCTAATTTTGCAAGGAATATTTCATTAATAGATTGTCACAAAATTCCAAGCAATATTTATCACGAACGCGCGAACATTCTCAGTAACGTATCCATTTTTGACATAATACCATACAGAAGGAACATTATGCATTTAAATACAAATTGCAATGTCGCACATCTCGCAGAACACTTATTCGTAGATTTTCCAAGCATGACAATAAGCAAAAAATGTCATTCTTGCAATTATGAAAGCATACGAAACATTCCAGTGCTTACTACGAATGTCAATATAATTATGCAAAATGGTCTATCTAAAATAAAAGAGGCTATATTAGATACGAATCACGAAAAAGATACAGCCTGCAAAAAATGCTGTAAAATAATTATTGAAAAATATAATTTTGAATCGCATTTAATAGTGGACTGCAGCATTATTACAGATAAGCAATACGCTGCTGCTATCGATATAAAGGAATAAAGTATGATTCTCGGTGACATACCAAAAATTTTACAACTTAATAAAGCAGAATATATCTTAGCTGGTGCGACATCTTATCAGCAATACGCAATTGACAAAAATAATGGGCATTACACTGCGTATATTTACGATACAACTCACTGGTATCTGTACGATGATATGGCACACAAGCGAAAAGCTGTATCAGATACCGAAAAATTTGCACCGCATTTAATAATGTATACCCTGAATAATAATATATATTAAAAATTTATATATGCCAAAATAATGAACATTATACAAACCAATTATAGGTTATCCTTACGCATCTCTTCTGTACTTCTGCATTAGATGCTAGTCAGAGACCACCGCAACAAAATCCAAACAAATCATTGATGAGTAATAATGTTACTCACATTAACACAGACACAGACGCGCGCGCACGCACGCACGCGCAACACACACACACACACACACACACACACACACACACACACACACACAGCAGAGAGGGTTTGGAGTCATTAAATACCACGGGAGTGACGAACCGCGGGGTCCTTATCTCTGCTGTGACACACACGCACGCACGCGCGCGCGCGCACATACACACACGCACACACACACACACACACACACACAGCAGAGAGGGTTTGGAGTCATTAAATACAGGGCGAGTGATCAATCGCAGGATCCTTTGCCTCTTACAAGTTCTTATGTGCGTTTTTTAATAGCTGGATTATTTTAAGTTCCAGTGCAACGATGCATGCTTCACTTTAAATACACAAAATTTAAAATCCCGAAGAGTGAGAAATTTTTTTGGAATTTTGGTTATTTTATTTGAGTTCCGAGTAGCACCTCAAGAATTCTAACGATAATTATTAAGGTTTAAAGCGCTCAGACCAATATATAAAAAGTTCTCGCTATTTTTCGTATCACCGATTGAAAATTTTCTAGGTCAGGAAGAGTGAGAAATTTTTTTGGAATTTTGATTATTTTATTGGAGTTCTGAGTATCACCTCAAGAGTTCTAACAATAATTATTAAGGTTCGAAGCGCTCAGACCAATATATAAAAAGTTCTCGCAATTTTTTGTATCACCGATTGAAAATTTTCTAGGTCAGGAAGAGCGAGAAATTGTGTTGGAATTTTGATTATTTTATTGGAGTTCTGAGTAGCACCTCAAGAGTTCTAACGATAATTATTAAGGTTCGAAGCTCTCAGACCAATATATAAAAAGTTCTCGCAATTTTTTGTATCACCGATTGAAAATTTTCTGGGTCAGGAAGAGTGAGAAATTTTTTTGGAATTTTGATTATTTTATTGGAGTTCCAGGTAGCACCTCAAGAGTTCTAACGATAATTATTAAGGTTTGAAGCGCTCAGACCAATATATAAAAAGTTCTCGCAATTTTTTGTATCACCGATCGAAAATTTTTTAAGTCCCGAAGAGTGAGAAATTTTTTTGGAATTTTGATTATTTTATTGGAGTTCCGCATAGCACCTCAAGTGTTCTAACGATAATTATTAAGGTTCAAAGCGCTCAGACCAATAGATAAAAAGTTCTCGCAATTTTTTGTATCACCAATCTAAAATTTTTTAAGTCCCAAAGAGTGAGAAATTTTTTTGGAATTTTGATTATTTTATTGAAGTTCCGGGTAGCACCTCAAGAGTTCTAACGATAATTATTAAGATTCAAAGCGCTCAGACCAATATATAACGAGTTCTCGCTATTTTTCGTATCACCAATTAAGAAATAATTCTAAGTTCCAATAAGAATAAAATTTTTTTGGAATTTTAATTTTTTCGTTGGAGTTCTGGGTAGCACCTCAAGAGTTCTACAAATAATTCTAATGATATTTTTAATTATTTCCGACGATTAAGCTGTTATCGTCAATTTTGTGATAACGTTTTGTGAAGTTAGCACCCCATACTTTCAATAATGGATTTTTTTGTCTAATTCGCCGGAACTATTTAAAAATTTTATTCAGAACTCTAGAACTCTTTGGGGTGCATTCAAAACTTAAAAAAAAATTGATTTTTTTAAAAATGAGGTGCCAACTTCACAGAGGTAGATTCTGCCACGCATACGCGCGAATCTGGCTCCACTTGTGACTTGTGTCGACACTGCGGAAATAAAGGTTACATTCGCCATTGTACGTAATTGTAGATTGTTAGACGTTCGACTACTTAGTGAAATCTTTGTGCATTGTCTTCTGTATCTACATGTAAGTATTTTATTGTTATAATTTTTTTATACAATAAAATATAAAGTTGTGAATTTACAGGGTGATTCAAAATAACCGTATGTCCTTAAAGGGACATATTTTTTAGCGTATTTTGAGACAACTTTTCTTTTGGCAAAAGTTTGTGCAAAGCTTAATTTTCAAATTATAAAAAAAATTAGTTAGCGTATCGTGAGTTGAGTACAAGAAACAAGCAGGGGCGCCGCAACTCATCGCTACACACGGGTGTTTACGTGAGGCGCCTGCTACAATCAGCTAACACTCACGATACACAATTACTCGAAAAACACGTGTTTCTTTTTTCGAGTAATTTTCACGCACCGAGTGATTAGTAGTGATCATTAAATAAATTCCTCGTTTTATCGATGAAGTGAGTGAACAGAGTATGTGAATGTGTTGTGTTTTGAAATATGAAACGTGAACCATAAGAAAGTGGAAAAACTTTTACTCGATATGGATCTGTCTCATCGCGAGAGCGAGAGAAAGAGAGAGAGAAAGAGAGAAAGACAGATGCGTATACGTATTTGTGTATCGTGAGTGTCAGCTGATTGTAGCAGGCGCCTCACGTAAACACTCGCTTGTAACGGTGAGTTGCGACGCCCCTGCTTGTTTCTTGTACTCGACTTACGATACGCTAACTATTTTCTTTTATAACTTGAAAATTAAGCTCTGCACAAACTTTTGCCAAAAGAAAAGTTGTCTCAGAATACGCTCAGGAATATGCCCCTTTGAGGACATACGGTTATTTTGAATCACCCTGTATATACTCGTATATGTTCTTTATTTTCTTTAAAAGTATGTTTCTTCATGCTAATGAAACATAACCTAAATGTTAGTGCTATTATAATTTTTGTACGTATAATATATATTTTTTTGTTAAAATATCAATTGAATCCACACATAGCACGCATATTTATAAGATATATGTTCAAAAGACATTTTCATATCTCTCATCATATCTTTTATCAAAGATATATCTTTGAAATCTGAATGTTTTTTTGATATACATGCTGTATAGGAGGTATATATAATTATGCCAAAAACTAAGAAATCAGTATATGCTTTGACATCTCGATATCGGAATCAGTTATTGAATCAAGCTGTTAGAAATATTAATTCTACAGCTTCTTCTTCCACTGCTAATAATGAAAAGAACGTTGAATGTATATTCGAAAGTTCTGTTTCCTCTTCTTCTTATAGTGGAATAGATCAATCAAACTTACATGACTCAAATCGTTTGGAATGTGAGCAACAAAAAAATTTTGAACATAATGAATTAGATCATTATAAGTACATCATTAAAGATTCTCTTGAAGCATTTGATTCATGTGCAATATTAAATGAGTCATCTTATGATAAATACCTTGAATTGTATGATTTATGTGAAAAATGTAGTGTAAGAATATAGCTGTAATAATAAAGCTTGAGATTGTTCTTTAAATACACAATGTCCGCTAAAGTAAAACTCTTGAGGCGCGACGCGAATGCACGTGAACGATTAAAAATACTCGGACGAATAAAACGTGTATTACGTCAGGATAATCTTTTAGCCGAAATGAGGAACGAAGGGATGACAGGCACTAAAAACAAGTATATCACCATCACTGATAAATCTTTATTATAAAGATATAAACACGTGTGTCTTGTTACACGTACTAATGCACAATGCCCCGAGACGCGATCACCGAGACTCGTATGTCCCGGCTGGTTGCATCATCCTTGGACCAATCATCGACGAGCACGCTGGCGCTTCTTGTAGCGCAGCGCCACTCAACCAATCAGGCGCTCGACAACCGCAACGCGCGCAATACATAATGTGTGAGAAAGAAAAAGTAAATGTGTGTAAGAAAGATAACATATGGGTGGACAAGTTCTCTCTTACAGTTCGGTCATCCTGAAAGTATCGTTCGTCCCGAACGACCACTTACAATACTGCTTATGAAAAGATAAACAAATAAAATATTTAATTATAAACAACCATAATTTTTGGTCAAGGGTAACCATAAACGCAGAAAACGCTTATAAACTTTGGTATTTTTAACCCTATATAAAAAAATTAATCACAAAGAAATTTTCTTATACACTAATTTAAATTTATAGTTTATATTCTCGCAACGTAAACTTATTCTAACAGGTACGCTATTTTCTTAATACAGAGTATTGTAAAACTAATACATAATATATATATCGCAGTCTTATCTTCGGTATACATATAAAATTTCAGAAACTTAATGTTAACGCAAGATTTATTTCTTAATACTAATTTGATTCGATCGGCGATTCAACCGGCGGTTTAATCCAGAGTTTTAAACGATCTGGTGACAGAATCGAATTATACGATCTAGACGTTAGGCTTGATCCGGGGATATCTTGAATCACAAACCGATTTTTATCCAGAACCTTTGTAACTTTATAAGGTCCTTTGTAGCTAGGCTTTAATTTTTTATCTTTGCCTGGCTTTATTGATGTATCTCTAATCAAAACAAGATCTCCTGGCTTGTAAGCCGTAGGTTTCTTATGTTTCTTATCATATTGACTTATTATAGCTTTTGATTTTTTCAGCTACATCTAGTGCTAATTTACGACTTAATTCTCTCTCCTGATCAAAATCAAATTTGACTTCTGCGATCTCATAGAGACGTTGAATTAGAATACTGTCAGCGTGATTTCTCTGATCAAAACCCAGTAACAGCTTGGAAGGAGAGTTCACCCTTCACTCTTAAGAAAAGAGTGAAGGGTGTTGTTTACAACATACTGGATAGTATCCAAACAGGAACTCCAATCCTGCCCTTCATCAACGAGTTTCTTTAATGATGATTTCAAAAATCGATTTGATCGTTCGGCCAATCTGTTCGCCCATGGAACTGCAACGGCAACGAGTCGTTGTACGATTTTTCTAGAACGGAGGAATTCAGAAAATTCCTGGGAAGTAAAGGCAGTGCCTCTGTCTGAAACAATTACCTTGGGGTTGCCAAAAATACGGAAAAGCAAGGCAAAATGCTTTTGATAACCTCCCTGGAGGCAGTAGTTTTAACGGCGAAAAACCATGTGAATCGAGTAAATGCATCGATTACTAATAAGATATGTTTTTGTCCGTCGGGTGTCTCTTTAAGTGGACCGAAATGGTCGGTGTGGAGAATCTGAAAAGGTTGTGAGGGGGTCTCAGTGATCTGTAACTCACCCTCTCTGGAATTTACCGAAGTATTTGACATTAAACAATCCAAACAATTATCAATAAATTCATGAACTCGTTTGCGCAATGACGGAAACCAATAATGTGTCGAAACACCATGGACAGTTTTCTCAATCCCGCAGTGAATTATATCATTGTGATAAACGCGAATGACGTTGTCGATCATTGGTTCGGGGACCGCAAACCGAGGCTTATCCGGACCCTTTCTATACACCAAACCTTCAATTAATTCAAACTTTTCGTTATCTGAAAATTCTAATTGTTTGGCAATTTCTCTAAGCCGAGGATCCAACAATTGCTTGAGTTCAAGCTCTCTTTCGAGAGACAAAGCGTTCATATAAGCTACTCTACTTAAGGCATCTACATGCGCCATTTTATGGCCGGCTCGATGTACGACCTTGAATCGATAATTTTGTAATCGAAGTGTCCACCTTGCAATTCGCGGGTTAAGGTGTGTTTTATTTATCGCGTACGCTAAGGCATGACAGTCCGTAACGAGAGTAAACTCCAAGCCATAAAGGTAGATATGAAACCGCTCAATGGCCTTCAAAACTGCCAACATTTCCAGCTCGAAGCTATGATATTTGGCTTCGGCACTGTTGGTTGCCTGACTATAGTAGGCTATGGGTGACCACTGGCCAGAATTCTGTCGTTGGAACAATATGGCGGCGAGCGCTACAGCACTTGCGTCTGTATGCAACTCAGTGACCGCATACGGGTTATATAGTCGTAAAATTGGCGAGGAAATCAATTCTTCCTTAAGCGTTTGAAACGCGCAAAGACAATCTTCGTCGAAAAAGAAATCAACTGATTTGCGCACCAGATTTTGTAAAAGTCTAGCTTTAATCGTATCCTTGATAAATTTCCTGAAGTAGTTTGTAAGACCAAGGAAACGCTGTACTTCCACCATCTTACGTGGTTGAGGAAAATCATAAACTGCCTTAGTGTGCCGTGGACTTATAGTAATTCCATCAGGCGACAAAATGTACCCTAAATACTCTATTTGTTTTTTAAGGAAAAGGCATTTTTTAAAATTTAACTGAAAGTTATATTGCTTGAGCAATAATAAAACTTGTTTTAGTGTAGTCAAATTGTCTTCTATGGAGACCGAAGGAATTAAAATGTCGTCGATATAGACGATAACCTTGTCATCCCGAATTAATGGTTGGAAAATTTGAATAAGCCGCTTCTGGAACTCGGCGGGAGCCTCACAGAACCCAAAAGGAAGTCGGGTGAATTCAAATTGACCATCGGGCGTCGCAAAAGCAAAATACTTAGTGTGCTGTGGATGCACCTTAATTTGATGGAAACCATCTTTGAGGTCTAGTAGAGAAAAGACCTTTTTATTACCCAAACGCGCTAAGCAATCCTCAATGAGTGGAAACGGATACTTCTGCTTGACGACCCGCTCATTTAACGGACGTAAGTCTATACACAAACGCATAGTACCGTTCTTCTTACGAACTGGCACAACTCTCGCGCAATAGGGAGAAATACTTGTTTTAATAATGCCGCGTCGCATTAAGTCATCAGTGATATCGCGAATTTGAATCCTCTCGGACCAAGCAAAACGTCTAGGCGTATACGCGTAGGTAGAATTATCCTTAAGCGCTACCGTAACTGCGTGACCGTCGTCGACATGCTCAACCGGCGATTCTTCGCTTTCTTTTATCACCGTGATCAGTTTTCGCTTTATATCCTCATCGAAATCAATATTGATATCTGTTATAATTGATTCTAATCGATCAGAAGGATCATAAACGGTTTCAGCGGAAGCGACCTCTGAAAATAATTTAACTGTATCGTTGACACCCTCTACCGGTCTATACACAACGGTGAGGTTATTTTTCAAAATAAAATCTCTACCCAAAGATAAGTCGGCAGAAAACTGTTTATCTTTAATTACATAAAGCTCTGAAACAAGAGTGACATCAGGAAGCTCTTTTAATTGGATGTTCACCGCAATAGACCCAAGAACCGGAATGGCTGTGCCATTAATGGCTTTAAATGGGAAACCGAATTTTCAATTACCTTAATCGGTTGATATTTAAATTCGTTAATTAAACGCGGATGAATGAACGACACCGGACTACCGGAATCCAAAAGAGACTTTATATCACAAGTAATATCATTAAATTTTACTACCTTAAGAACTGGATCGGAAACCTCTAACCTATGATTATTCACCAGCGCAACCGTTGAACTAGAAGACGGGGAGTCCTCGACGACCGCAACCGCAGCGCCAGAAGAAAGCGACGAAGTCTGCTTGGCTTGTTCCTTCTTCTTGAGCCGGAAACAGTCCGCTCTGAGGTGCCCTTTTGTACGGCAGTAAACACAAAAAATGTCCTTCGACGAGTCAGTAGACTTTTCTTTTGATGCAACTGGTCCTTTTGCTTTATTGTCGTCAAACTTCTTGTAAGGTGGCGGCGAACGTCTATTCGTATCACCATAGGACATCGTGAGTCCATGCATTTGTTCCAGAAATTTATCTGTAGACTCAGCGCCCATAAGTGTAGCCATGCCACGCAGTGGCTGATTGGTGATTCCGCTAATCAAAAAGTTGATGGCTTCTTTTTCCGGGAGATTGAGGTTTTGTAACAGCTTCAATTTATGTGCTGCATATTCGTGAAACGATTCCTTACCGGACAACTACTTGCGATTTTCGGCCTTATGCATTGCCACCTGATACGGCACTGTCCTCTTAAACCTTTTATGAATCGCTTGTTTAAAGCTGGACCAAGTTTCGTTGATTGTACCAGTATTTAAGTCGAACCAATCTCGAGCCAATTTGGTGAGCTTGCTGGAGACCGCCAGAAGAATTACTTCGTCAGCGACTCCGTGTATTCGAGCAACTCGCTCGACCTTCTGCAACCACAAATCCACATTATCATCCTCGGATCCACTAAAATATGGAATCTGCGATGCCAATAGCGTAACGGCTTGAGCTGTGGGCATGGTGGCCATCACTGTACCGCCATCACGGCCTGGAACACTGGAACGCGCACCAGAACTGTCTGTAGAACTAGACGATGCCGATGGAGGAGATGCACTTGTATCATTTCCTCTCCGATTGACGGTAGCGACCAGTTGAGTGAACTGCACCATCATCTCTTCCTGTTGACGCTTGAGATCTGCGAACATCTTGAACCACTGAGGTGAGACCTGCTCTGAATCCACTTGTGGATGGACTGAAGCAGTAGTAAATCCTTCATGCACCGATTCAGAAGATAATGAGTCCGCTCTGTTCATTGATGAAGAAGCGAGTCCAGCAGACGCGTCAAAACACTCGTCTCTTAGCGGTCCATTGCTTTCGAGATGTGTCACAAGCTGCTTGACTAAAGCTTCATGGGTAGCTTCGGGGGTTAACCTATACCTCAAGACTTCACGTCTTAGTTTCTTTGTGGAGAGCCCTTCCAAACGACGTCGATCCATGACTGGAAGAAAAATGGCGTGACGTGTGTTGTGAGTCTCTTCACGCAACGTTACTACACTCGCGTCCAAACGCCGAACCAAAATATGGCGTTACTATATGTCCAATACTCGCGACGCAATGCCGGACGAGTCACCAACACTTACGGAAACTACAAACAATGTTAGTTAGCAATGATGTGCGTGCAGCCAATGGGAGTCCTTCCCGCGCACGAATACACAATATGGCGGTGCGAGCCACGATCGCGTGATTAACACAATGAACGACGCGGTCAAAAATGGCGATGCATTTACCACGTGTCGCACGCACTAGCTAAGGCGAAAATACAATTGTCCATCCCGTCACTTTACTATGATTCCTTTATCCCACTTCTGAGCTGTAAGAATATAGCTGTAATAATAAAGCTTGAGATTGTTCTTTAAATACACAATGTCCGCTAAAGTAAAACTCTTGAGGCGCGACGCGAATGCATGTGAGCGATTAAAAGTACTCGGACAAATAAAACGTGTATTACGTCAGGATAATCTTTTAGCCGAAATGAAGAACGAAGGGATGACAGGCACTAAAGACAAGTATATCACCATTACTGATAAATCTTTATTATAAAGATATGAACACATGTGTCTTGTTACACGTACTAATGCACCATATATGATCTGTGCTAATGCACAATGCCCCGAGACGCGATCACCGAAACTCGCATGTCCCGGGTTGCATCATCCTTGGACCAATCATCGACGAGCACGCTGGCGCTTCTTGTAGTGCAGCGCCACTCAACCAATCAGGCGCTCGACAACCGCAACGCGCGCAATACATAATGTGTGAGAAAGAAAAAGTAAATGTGTGTAAGAGAGATAACATATGGGTGGACAAGTTCTCTCTTACAGTAGTTTATGTATATGCTTTCTTGATTGTGCATTCATAATGAAGATTATTGTCAGCACTGTACAAAATGTAGCGCTGTTGATTATGACAACGATTATAAACCCACTAAACAAAATTACGTTTCAGAAATGTTACAACAATGTCACATTGTGGCAGTGTAATGTTTGCCGGTATATCTCAGAAACATCTACCAAACATGTCGGTAACCCAAAATGTCCTACATCATTTACGTTACATATGGGATGTTACATTTGCGACGTTCCTGAAACGTTTAAGGAACCTAGATGCGGCGTCCGAGAAACGTTTCAAATGTAACATTGTTGCCGTAACGTTCATGTGGCAAATCTGGAACGTTACATTTTATATAATTAAAACATCGCAATAATGTTATTTTAAAAACATTACGAAAGTCAATATTTGTAACGTCCATTAAATACAATTATAATTGTGTCTAATCAATATTTTTTAATAAATACACGTTTGAATAAATACACATTCTGTTGATCTTCCATGGACGTTGCAAATATTAAATTCCGTTCTGCTGATTTAGAATAAAGAAATTTTAGTTCAAGTTTATAATTTTTATTTATTTATTATTTATATATATGTGCAATATTGTACAAGAAACAATATATATAAAATATAAAAGTATCTTTATATGCTAAATCACATATTTTTTAAAGAAATAACCGTTTCAAAATAAAAATATTAATTTTTCTTCAGTAAAAATAAAAACTACATAATCTTAATAAAAATATTAATTTGTCTTTGGTAACAATAAAAAGAAAATCTTAACGTAAAACTAAAATAATTGTGTAATAATATAGTAGATAAACAAGTCTTATTGCTGTGGTTGCTGCTTTGCCTGTACAAAATAAATGAAAGTGCTGAGAAATATGTTTGTTATGTCAAAAACAATAAAAGACACATAAAATATAAAAATTAATTACTAGCTCCCTATCATAGCGAGTTTTTGAGTATCTAAACCTATCTAATGTTTTACAAGATATTTTGTATTTTATGTCAAAACTGTAATTTACAAGCTTCATAACTCGAAAAGTACTTAATGAAAAATAACTTTATTATAGTGTTTTGAAAAGCTCTTGACACCAGCTATTAGATTTTGGAATCAAAAATAGGGGTTTCTATTTAAAAAACCTAACCTAACCTTGAAATGACCTTGAAGGTCAAACTCAAGATCAAATTGAAGGTCACCGTTGAATTCCACGTTGAAAATTACTTCAGAAATGACCTTGACCTTTTTCAAAAATACCTTACATAAGAAAATATTCAGTCGTCCCGGGACTTAATTGACACCCTGTATAATATGTACTTACATGACACGAATCTCGAACGTCATCAACAGTCATTGCTTCCATATTTATTATAAAACCAATGCAGCCTAACAAGCATCAAAATAATCTATAATAGCCTGCTCATATGCAGAGCGAGGAACAACCGGCAAACTATAGAGAGGCAAACGCAGAGAACATGTCTTCGAACATTACAGAAAAACATTCCAAGTGAAACGTTTATGGAATGTTTTATAATACACGTTTTATTAACGTCATTATTGTAACATTGCTGTAATGTCTCTTATCATTACAACTTAAGCATCTCAAATGAAACATTTATTGGATGTTGCTAAATATTTCTTTTCTAACATCCCAAATTATCGAAATAACAGCCAAAATGTAACAATTCTGGAACAAATGCGTGAACGTTACAATTGCAATGTTATTTTTAAATGTTTACAAAAAGTTTCATAAACATTTTTATTTAATGTTTCAAATTTGCAGTATTATTGCCGAAATGTAACATCGCCTGTATGTTTTATGTTTAGTGGGATGTTTCTTCAATGACTTTACTCACAGTTGTTAATCCAACAAGATATTGATAAGAAATTGATGTCATCGAATCACCAGAAGCTAGGAATCTAATCAATATAAAAAATTTGATATTTATAAAAAAAAATTTATGTATAGATAAGTTAAGTAAATCAAAAGTATATAACAAAATCAATTCTATGAATTTACCTTAGTGTCAGACATAACCGTTCTTCCGCAGATAGAGGCTCCCGGATCACTGTTTGTTTCACAATAAATATATGAATAAATATATGAATTGGCACTGATGTTACTGCTCGAACTGCGAACACCACTGAAGTTATTTCTTTCAATTTTTACTTTTAATATGCACTCTCAGGAATATTATGGTAGTAGAAATATTTACAGTAGGAAACGAGAACAAAAGATAAAGAAGTTATTTGCTTGAATTTATGCAAAAACAGGAGAGAAAAAGATAAAGATAATGGTACTTAAAGAGATCATTCTGTAGATTGCAGATTGAAGCGAGATAATTAATTTATTATGACATTAAATCAATGAACACAAATAGTTTTTGCTGTTACGTAAAGCTAATTTACGTACGTATTCTTTTTAACATGTAATTCTACAAAAAATTAAAATTTTTTAAATAAAATTGTTTTAAAACAAAAAAATTTCGTTGATTGGTTAGTAAAATATTAAAAACGGTTGCTTGGATTAAAGGTGCGTACATTGTATGATTGGGTTGGTCAATATTATCGTATCTTATTATCAATAGTTTTATAGTGAAATAAATTTTATTTTAAAATTAACAATGTAAGTACGGTTAATTTAATATTTGCTAAAATTGAATGCGGCATGCATGACAGCAAAATGATATCATTTTGCTCTCATTTGGCTATCCGGGTCGTTATTTTTCCGTTTATCGTTAAACACAACGCAAATCAAAATAATGTGGTTATTCGAACGAGGTGAGGCTGTCATCATAATTGTTGGTCAAATTAAATAAAACTATGAAATGTTAACAAAGAGTCAAACAATGTAGGATGTTAAACAAAGGTGTTAAAGTTCAAAACTCTTATATATATGTCTCGAAAAAACATTTATGCAACACGTACCTCAACGCCGGCTTTTTATATTATGAATATAAAATTGAAATAAAAAAGAATACGTACGTAAATTAGCTTTACGTAACAGCAAAAACTATTTGTGTTCATTGATTTAATGTCATAATAAATTAATTATCTCACTTCAATCTGCAATCTACAGAATGATCTCTCTAACAATAAGTACCATTATCTTTATCTTTTTCTCTCCTGTTTTTGCATAAATTCAAGCAAATAACTTCTCTATCTTTTGTTCTCGTTTCCTACTGTAAATACTTTTACTACCATTATATTCCTGAGAATGCATATTAAAAGTAAAAATTGAAAGAAATAACTTCAGTGGTGTTCGCAGTTCGAGCAGTAACATCAGTGCCAATTCATATATTTCTATTGCTTGTGAATAACGTCGTTATTGTTGTAAAACTAAATACAGCAATGTTTGTAACTGTTACATTAATAACTTTAATTTGTCTTGGAGTGAGCTACATTTTGTCGAATTTCTGGCATCGATCTTTTATTAAAAAAGTAAACGCTTTGCCAGGTCCAAAAGCATATCCACTCATTGGAAATGCTCTCTATTTTTTGGGAGTAAAGGCTAGAGGTAATAACAAATTATAATATATTATAATATATTTCATGTACAAAAGTACTTCATATACAAAAGTAAAAGTATTAATATTAAATTAAATTTTAGAGAACATTATCTTACCAAAATATATCTGTGTTACAATTTTGTAATTAATAATTTTATCTTAATAATTAATTACAATTACTAGAAGAGAATAAACTTCTTAAAGTCAACAATAAAAATTAGAAAATTATTTAAATTATTGCAATCATAATGCATATCAACACGTGTAATTTGTGTACTGCACAGTACAATTACATACTATTATATATATTGAGTAAACTATTTATTGTAACATTGCGACTTAAGACTTGCTATTTTTCTTTTATTGTAAAGATCATAATATGATTTTAAATATATTTCCATGAACAAGAACAGTTCTTTTCTACCGCTTGATAAATCAAGTTACAGAATCATCTTATGCGTTGATCATGTCTATGCAAAGAGCTTACATTTATAATAAATCGTTCTTTAAATCATACACTATTTTAAATTACTATTTTATTGTTCCGTATTTTATAATAAAAGAATTTTAAAAATGAATTTTTTTGAAATGGAATTTATATTAATTTATGGAATATATAGAATTTAATATTAATATGGAATTAGTTAATTTTTTTTAAATAAAAGAAAAATATTTTTATAAAAAAGTTTTTTTTAGAAATGGAACAAGTTGTGACCACAATGATGAATGATTTTTCATCTCCAATTCGGGTCTGGTTTGGCAATACTCCATATATCATTCTATATGACGAAGAACAGATAAAGGTAAAAGAATAACGTATGATTTCTACAAACATGTAGTATAAAGAATAAATATTTTCCATAAACATACCCATTAAAAAATATTTATTATTATATACAGGGTGATTCAAAATAACCGTATGTCCTTAAAGGGGCATATTTCTGAGCGTATTTTGAGACAACTTTTCCTTTGGCAAAAGATTGGGATAAAGTTCCGAATAGGTGAAACGCCCGATTTTTTTAAAACTGCACTATTTTATGTATTTTGGCGCGCTGATTACGAATATGATAATGAAAATCGCCGACAAGGTCATTTTCAAGGTCAAAACTCCAAAAAAAGTGAAAAAATATCACTTTTTTGAGATTATTTCGAGAAATATTGATGTAACGAAAAAATGTCTCAAATAAAAGTTGTAATTCTTGTAAAAATACATTATTTATGTTCTATGCATTTTTTGTGCAAAACTGATCATTTTCGAGAAAATTGACGTTAAAGATTAAAAACTTTGGTAAACAGGTAGGCCTTAGCTTGCATGCGCATGCCGTTCAAGAATGTAGCGGCGTGTGTGCGTATACAATTTATGTATATTTATTAAATCTTTGCCTTGCTAAAAATCTAATGAGTCTACAATATACTAAAAATACTAGATACTGAAAAGATTAGCAAGACCCCAACGCAAGGTGTGTGCGCGCAGAAAGTTTATATGAATTAAATCTTTGCCTTACTAAAAGTATGATGAGTCTACAATATACTAAAAATATTAGATACTGAAAAGATTAGCAAGACCCCAACGCAAGGTGTGTGCGAGCAGAAAGTTTATATGAATTAAATCTTCGCCTTACTAAAGGTATGATGAGTCTACAATATACTAAAAATATTTGATACTGAAAAGATTAGCAAGACCCCTACGCAAGGTAGAGAGCATATTGTGTTTGAAAGTTATTTTCAACTTCTATAATAGACACTAGCTATGTAATAGGCGGGGGGAGAGGCTCCGCCCCCGCACCTATTTCCCCCTCGGGGGGCTCCGCCCCCCGAACCCCCCGTATTTTATCCTACTTACCAAAGTTTTTAATCTTTAACGTCAATTTTCTCGAAAACTATCAGTTTTACACAAAAAATGCATAGGACATAAATGATGTATTTTTACAAAAACTACAACTTTTATTTGAAACTTTTTTTTGTGACATCAATATTTCTCGAAATAATCTCAAAAAAGTGATATTTTTTCACTTTTTTTGACCTTGTTTTGACCTTGAAAATGACCTAGTCGGCGATTTTCATTATCATATTCGTAATCAGCGCGCCAAACTACATAAAATAGTGGAGTTTCAAAACAATCGGGCGTTTCACCTATTCGGAACTACACCCAAAGATTGTGCAGAGCTTAATTTTCAAGTTATAAAAGAAAATAGTTAGCGTATCGTGAGTCGAGTACAAGAAACAAGCAGGGGCGTCGCAACTCACCGTTACACGCGAGTGTTTACGTGAGGCGCCTGCTACAATCAGCTGACACTCACGATACATAAATACGTATACGCATCTCTCTCTCTCTCTCTCTCTCTCTCTCTCTCTCTCTCTCTCTCTCTCTCTCTCTCTCTCTCTCTCTCTCTCTCTCTCTCTCTCTCTCTCTCTCTCTCTCTCTCTCTCTCTCTCTCTCTCTCTCTCTCTCTCTCTCTCTCTCTCTCTCTCTCTCTCTCTCTCTCTCTCTCTCTCTCTCTCTCTCTCTCTCTCTCTCTCTCTCTCTCTCTCTCTCTCTCTCTCTCTCTCTCTCTCTCTCTCTCTCTCTCTCTCTCTCTCTCTCTCTCTCTCTCTCTCTCTCTCTCTCTCTCTCTCTCTCTCTCTCTCTCTCTCTCTCTCTCTCTCTCTCTCTCTCTCTCTCTCTCTCTCTCTCTCTCTCTCTCTCTCTCTCTCTCTCTCTCTCTCTCTCTCTCTCTCTCTCTCTCTCTCTCTCTCTCTCTCTCTCTCTCTCTCTCTCTCTCTCTCTCTCTCTCTCTCTCTCTCTCTCTCTCTCTCTCTCTCTCTCTCTCTCTCTCTCTCTCTCTCTCTCTCTCTCTCTCTCTCTCTCTCTCTCTCTCTCTCTCTCTCTCTCTCTCTCTCTCTCTCTCTCTCTCTCTCTCTCTCTCTCTCTCTCTCTCTCTCTCTCTCTCTCTCTCTCTCTCTCTCTCTCTCTCTCTCTCTCTCTCTCTCTCTCTCTCTCTCTCTCTCTCTCTCTCTCTCTCTCTCTCTCTCTCTCTCTCTCTCTCTCTCTCTCTCTTTCTTTTTCTCCCTCTCTCTTTCTTTCTCTCCTCTCTCTTCCGCGACAAGACAGATCCATATCGAGTAAAAGTTTTTTCACTTTCTTATGGTTCACGTTTCAAAACACAACACATTCACATACTCTGTTCACTCACTTCATCGATAAAACGAGGAATTTATTTAATGATCACTACTAATCACTCGGTGCGTGAAAATTACTCGAAAAAGAAACACGTGTTTTTCGAGTAATTGTGTATCGTGAATGTTAGCTGATTGTAGCAGGCGCCTCACGTAAACACCCGTGTGTAGCAGTGAGTTGCAGCGCCCCTGCTTGTTTCTTGTTCTCGACTCACGATACGCTAACTATTTTCTTTTATAATTTAAAAATTAAGCTCCGCACAAACTTTTGCCAAAGGAAAAGTTGTCTCAGAATACGCTCAGGAATATGTCCCTTTAAGAACATATGGTTATTTTGAATCACCCTGTATATTAAATAATTAAATTTTTATTGTGTGTGTAACTTTTATATTTTCTTTTAAATCAGTGCTCGAAATTAGTTGAACATTTCAGCCGATTTTCGCGGTACCTATACGCCTCTTTTCCTCTCCTTCCGCGCGCGCCGCAGCCGCTAGGGCCAGCGCCGCCGAGCGTTAGGAGCGGCGCTATCTGATTATGAGTGGGTTCTTCTCCCTGTTTATTAAAATTTTAAAAAATTTATTAAAATTTATTAAAGATAAATTTTTTATTTTTAAATTTATTAAGTGGAAATATTTTAATAGATTTCCACGTCACCCATGAGGTACTAATGCTGACGCGTTTTTTTAATAGTGATTTCTCCAGTAGGCCTATTCCACTAAAGATAAAAATAACAAATTCTTAATTTAAAAAAAATATATAAAAGAGATTTTCGTAATTAGATTTTTTTGGCCTTTTATGAAAATGAACAATTGATGCAATAATGTAATAGAAACCACTTTTAAAAAACCGCGTCAACATTAGTACTTTATGGGTGACGTAGAAATCTATTGAAATATTTCCATTTAATAAAATTAAAAATTAAAATTTATTTTTAATAAATTTTAATAAATTTTTTTAAATTTAAATAAATAGGGAGAAGGATCTACTCATAATCAGATAGTGCCGCTCCTAACGCTCGGCGAGGCTAGCCCTAGCGGCTGCGGCGCGCGCGGTAAGGAAAGAAAAGAAGGCGTATACCGCGGAAATCGGCTGAAATGTTCAACTAATTCCGAGCACTGTTTTAAATAATATAAATAATTTTTTAAAGTATATAAAAATACGAAAATAGCACAAATAAATACACATATTTAATATGATATAAAAACATTAGCAATTTAGATTTTAATTTTGTGGTTTAGGCTGTCTTGCAAAGTCAATGCTTCGAGAAAAGTTCACTTTATGAATTTTTTAAACCAGTATTGGGTACGGGACTTATCACATCTCCTGGTAAGATATTTCAATAAGAATAAGGCTTAATTAATTGTTATTACACTCAAAAAAATATTTCGCTGATGTAGTTAGATTTCTAGATATCGCAACAAGAATGTATCGCTATTTTTCGTATCTGTGAAAACATTGTTTGTCACATATAGAATTTATAGCAGTAATGTTCTAGCAATAGCTTCTGAAAAATTTAGGTACCATTGCTAAATATTATTCATTGCATGATCTAACACGTGATTGATCTTATATAGATAGGCGCTTTAGAGAAACTTTCTTTTTAAAGTTTACAAACAATACAGATATATATTCTGTTTCTGTCATCTAAACTGATTAAGTAATTACATATGCAATATCACAACAGTTGCTAATCATTTATCTGTTTTAGTTAATTTTTTACACCTAGAAAATTTTAGCTATTATTGCAAGATCATTTTTTTGAGTGGGGATATCCCTGGGATATCCTACATATGATTAAATTAGATCCCAACAATGTCCCCTGAATATCTTTTTTTATCCAGATAAAATCCAAATAAAATTATAGGATGGTGTTTATAATCCGATCTTATATTCGAAATTATTTTAAAACCTCATTCAATCAACAAAATGGTTGCGCAACATTATTTCATTAGTTAAATGAAATCATAAAACGATTCTAAATATAAAATCGGACTATAAATACCACCCAGAAAAATATCTATTTTAAATATTTATTTAAAATATCTTTAAAAAATATATTTTTTTAAAAGATTTAAACAAAAATTGTTTAGTTTTAAGTTAAGAAAGCAATAAAACAGTAATCTTAATAAGCAACGTCTCTCTCTTTCTCTCTCGAAAAGTTTTATAATAATTATTATTTATATTTTAAAAAATTACGACAATCTTGCTTTAATGACACCACTATCAAGATATTGTTTTATTACTACTTTTTATTACTCCATTAAAACTAAACAATTTTTGAAATATTTTTTCAAAATACATATTTTTTTCAAATATTTTATATAGACATTTGACATGTAAGTATCTTTATGAGCATAAAGGAAAGATTATTAGCAAAATTTCTAAAAATAAAAGCTATTATATTACATTATTTTAAGAAATAAACACATTTCAAAAAAGGTAAAGTACGTATAAGTAATATAAATAATAGTACATTTGAAACACATTTTATTATAAAATGTGTAATTTTTTTTTTATTTTTTATTTACTATATAATGTAAAAATAGTCACAATAAAAATAAAATTTGTATATATAAAAACGAAAACTAAAGATACGTCTTGTACATTTCAAAATTGCACTAGTCACAGTGTTAAATATAAATTAATAAACTTAATATTACTAAATATTATAACTTAATATGAATAATATTACATACATAATATTTTGTACATAAAATTGCTAATATTATGCATAAATTATACACATGAACAAAATATAAAAAAAAGTATTGAATATTTTATTGTGCAGCATTCAGTTTTTTTATTTTTTTAGTTGCATGACGAAGCCATGATTTAATTGGTTCCGAAATTTCGTGCTCGGCAGCTTGCAAGTATTTAAATTGAACTGCACCTACAAATACGTATAAACATTTATATAACATAAATATAAACATATACCTCTCAATATATTTTTAATTTTTTTAAACCAGATGTTTAATGAATTAGATGGAAAGTTAATCTAATTTTTATAATTTAATAACTAAATCTAATGTATGTATTATATGTATATGCATTATGTATAGGTTTATTAGTGTAAATATCTGTGTTTAAGTGTGTGTTTATGTGTTTGTATGTGTAGGTATATATATATATATATATATATATATATAAGTATATATTATGTATATTGTGCTCCATATTATCTATATTCATATCAAAATATCTATGTAAAAAATTAACACCATTTTGTATACTGTTTTTATAAAAAACGTATATGATATATGCCATATTTTTTATTTCTAAAGCATGGAATATAATGATATTTTTAATTTCTTGTGTCTAACATTTGTAAAAAAATCTTGATAAAAGAAACAACATTAATTTTGCGATTTGCAATAATCTGTTTCAATATATGCTTCTTTTAAATAATACTTAAAATTAGCCTTATTTTATGTGCTTAACTTGGTTTTTAAAATACATATCAGAATTGAAAATGTATTTCTATTACAGTAGAAAAGAAACATTGTCTTATAACAGAAATGGCAAAATATAATATTGCCTAAAGTACAGTCCAATAAAAACTGTTAAAATTGAACATTATATATAATAACATATATAATAACATATTTTTTTTCTACTGTAATAGAAATAAATTTTATATTTTGATGTGTATTTTAGATACCAAAGTAAACGCGTAAAATAAGGCTAATTGCCCGGTAAAAAATTTCTCATACATAATTAGACAAAAATAGTACATATCTAATTATACAAAATTATATACCGAATTTGTCCATACATAAATAGATACACCTATATATAAATGAATATGAATATATATATTTATATATGATTATATAAAGGTGTGTATGAGTAAATATACATTTTCTTGTTTTATTTTGTTGTGTTTTTATTGCGCAAACATAAAGTACATAATCATACATACATCACATCATATATATATATATATACTCATACAGTACACAAAGATTGCATACACATTGCATCAATCTTTCATCGCAATGTTGCAATATTGCAAATTCACTGCAAAATGTTGTTGCATCATTGCTGTGGGATTGCAGCAACGTTAAAATGTCCGCTTTTAGGAAGATTGTAACGAAAGATTACAGTAATATTGCAATGTAATGAATTTGCAATAATGCATTGTTATTGCAATCTTAGAATAATGTTGCATATATTTTTATTTATTCGGACATTTATCTGTCCAATTTTTGAACAATCAGTTCAATATCTGAATTCCCTGTGTTGAGGTCGTATCAGAAAAATTAAACTGATAAAAATAATTACTATGTCTTTAATCTTACTAGCCACTCTTTGCAAGTTTCATATAATCATCATGACTAAAACTTAAATACGAGATAGATTTTGCAACGCGCGTCGCATAGCGGTAAACGAACGAACTAGCAATTACCGAATATTGCTATTGCAATGTTACTGGAATGTTGCTGTCACATTCTCATGAAATATTACAATTACAGGTTGCAATAATGTCTCAACAATATTACATTGCAACTTGCAAGATTGTAACATTGCTGCAATGTAATTGCAATGTTCTGTGCTGTATGGGCAGTAAGAGTGACTTGATGAGGTCCTTTCTTAAAAATCTCTTCTTTAAATACCCCAAGCACTAATTTTCGAACTATTTGTATCATTCATAAAATGTATTTATATCTCATGTTATTTATTTTTCTCATATTATTTAGAAATACAATAAATAACATGAATGAATGAATGAATAATTTTATTGTTCCCCTTAGGGTTACAAGCTTTTCTTCTCGCCATACATTTCCTTACATCTATACTTAGTCTATACTTAGTCTATCCTTAATCCTATCTTAACCTAACCGCCTTTTGGAGCAGAAGCGTGAGCCATATGTGCCCACCCTCCTCCTCCCCTACCTATACACACACACATCTCGCCTCTGGGACTTCCGTTTCCATTGCTTTGTACATCATTCATGTCCAACTACTTCGCCCCTTCTCCCTCCCTCTCTCTCTCTCTCTTTCTCTCTCTCACTCTCTCTCTCACTCTCTCTCTCTCTCTCTCTCTCTCTCTCTCTCTCTCTCTCTCTCTCTCTCTCTCTCTCTCTCTCTCTCTCCCTTTTTCTCTCTCTCTTTCCTTTTTCCTCTCTCTCTCTTTCCTTTTTCTTTCATGCATTTCTCTCTCCTTCACACATTCTCTCTTCCTCCTCCATATTTCCTTCCCTTTCCTCCTTCCCCTTTCTTTCTCTCTCTATCTCTTTCATCCACCGTTCCCCTTCTCCCTCCTCTCCTAATACCCAGCCTACCGCCTCCTGCCAGCTTCCTCCTCCTTCCTTCCACTCTCTACACTCCTCCCATACGTGTTCCCATGTTTCCCTCTCTCCTCCACATAATCTGCATCTCCTTTTTTCCTCCTCCTCCCAGTACCTTCCCTCCCTTACTTCATTCCCCAACCTGAATCTTGCCACTCTCTTCCATCTGCTTTCACCCCATCCTTTTTTTAGATAATCCGGTATCCCTTCCCCTTTTACTTCCTTGTACCATCTACTAAACCTCGATTCACTTATCTTTTCCCTTCTTTCCTTTCTCTGTTTCTCCTTGTCCCTCCTCTCTAATTCCTCATACCTCGCCTCTCCCTTCTCTTTCTTCTTCTCCACCTCCTCAATTGATATCTCCCTTTCCTCTAAGAACTTCCTCCTTTCTTCCTCCCATTCCGATCTCACTCTTCCCTCTTTGAATCTCTCTTTCATCTCCTCCCTACATTCCCTCGCTATCTCACTTCCCCTCCCCTCATCTAATCTTTTTTCAAACCCCCACGCCCTCCTTCCCGCTCTTCCCCTTAGTTTCTCCCTTTGTAGTTCCTCTCTCACCAAGTATCCTGGCGTCCTTGCCTCTACTCCCAGTACCCATCTTAAATATCTCTCCTCTGCCCTTTCCATTTCCTCTCTCTCCTTCCACCCCCATATCTCTGCCCCATACCCCATCACCGTCCATACCAATTTATCAAATAACCATAACCTTCTCCCCCAATCCTTCCCGAATCTTCTTTTCCCTATCCCCCATACCTGCCCCATCACCGTTGTCGCTTTTCTCACCCTCTCCCTGATCTGTGCCCCCTGCCCTCCGTTTCTCTGTATTATGTATCCCAGATATCTAAACTCCTTCACCTCCTCAATTATCTTCCCTTTCCATCTCCATACCTTTTTCCTCCATCTCCCTCCCCCCTTTCTAAACCTCATGATCTTCGTCTTTTCGGTGTTCAGCTCTAAATTCTTCCTGTCCAAATATCTTTCTAACCTTTCCATCATGCCCTTCATCTCCTCCTCCTCCTCTGCTATCAAAACCATGTCGTCTGCATATGCTAAGGAGTATATCTTGCGCCCTCTTAACTTTACTCCTCCCCATTTCACTTTCCCCATTTCCTCCTCTATATCTGCTAACATTACATTAAAGATTAGTGGGCTCAATGGGCACCCCTGCCTCACTCCTCTCGCCGTCCAAAAGTTCCCCCCCTCCTCCCCTCCTACCCTTACTTTACTTTTCGTCTCCTTCAACACCTCCTCCACTCTTTCCACCAACCCTTCCCTTACCCCTCTCTCTCTCATTGCCCCCACTAATATTCCCCTATCCACCGAGTCGAATGCTGCCTTTAAATCTATAAACAGCGCCGTCATTTTTCCTTTCTTTTTTCCCAGCTGTCTGTTCACTAAATAATTTAAAACATATATATTGTCTAATGTCCCCATCCCTTCTCTGAAACCTGTCTGACTCTGTGGTACTATTCCCTTTTCTTCCACTTCCCTCCTTAGCCTCTCTGCCAACGTTATTGTATATATCTTGTAACATGAACTCATTAATGTCACCCCTCTGTAATCTTCCACTTTCTCTCCCTCTCCTTTCTTTCTGATCGG
The DNA here is from genome assembly GCF_040581485.1 of Linepithema humile. NCBI lineage: Eukaryota > Metazoa > Arthropoda > Insecta > Hymenoptera > Formicidae > Linepithema > Linepithema humile. The sequence continues at coordinate 14,389,303 of NC_090132.1, forward strand.
CACCACTACTCCCTCCTTCCATCTCTCCGGCCATCCCTCCCCCCTCCATACCCTGTTACACCAGCTCCAGACCCACTCTTCCACTTCTTCCCCTCCATATTTCCATGCTTCTCCTGGTATCCCGTCCACTCCCATTGCCTTCCCATTTCTTAGTTTTTTTATCGCCTCCTTTATTTCCTTTCTGCTGATCTCTTCTTCCTCCTCTCCCTCCCCTCCTTTCTTCCTTTCTCCCCCCTTTACTACTTTTCCTTCTGTCCCCCCCAGTAGCCTCATGAAGTACTCTTTCCACTCCTCCATTCCTATCCCATCATTTATCCTAGTTCTTCTTTTCCTTTCTCTATTTACTATTTCCCACACCTCATTCTCCCTTTTTACTTCCCTTGCTCTTTTTTCCCATCTTTCATTTTCCTCTTTCTTTTTCCTTTCACACGTTTCCTTATATTCCTTCTTCTTCTCTTTATACTCTTTCCCTTCTCCTCCTTTTCTTCTCCATCCTCTTAACTCCCTTCTTGCCTCCTTCTTCTTTTCCTCACATTCTCTGTCCCACCATCCCCTCCTCTTCCCCTCCTCTTTCCCCACGTCCCGCTCCACTTCCTTTATCGCCTCTTTCATCTTCCTCTCCATCCCTTCCCATTCTACCCTCATTTCTTCTTCCCCTCCCCCCGATTTTAACCCTTCCATCCTTTGTTTGAACTTTTTACACCCCTCCTCATTCCATACTCCTCTCCATATTTTTCCTTTTTCCCTACTCTCGTTCCTCTTCCTTTTTTGTCTTTGTCCCTCTCCCTAACCCATACCTCCACTGGCTGGTGGTCTGACTCTATGTTGTCTCCTATCCTTAGCCTTTTTATCTTCCCCCTCGTATCCTCATCTGCTATTACGTAGTCTATTACCGTATTCCCTTTTCCTCCTGTGAACGTGTACTCCCCCTCCTCCTCACCCTCTATGCATCCATTCAGTATTCCCCATCCTCTTTCCTCCAAGAACTCCACCATCACCTTCCCCTCCCTATTCATCTTCCTATCCTTCGATTTCCTTCTCCTTCCCTCCCCCTTCCCTCCTCCTTCCTCTCCCTCTTTCCCTATCTCTATACCTCCTCCCTCCTCCCCTGTTCTCGCATTAAAGTCCCCCCCAATTATTGTACTCACTTCTACCTCCTTCTCCCCTACCCACTGTTCCATGCTCTGTAACATCTCCTCCATATTCCCATTAACGTATACCCCCACCACCCTCCATTTATGTTTTCCTTTTTTTATCCTTCCCACTATTATCCCTTCTCTCTCCGTTACTATTTTCCTCCCTTTGTCCAACATCTCTTTTCTTATCCCCATTATCATCCCTCCCATCGCCCTTCCTTTTTTATTTTTTCTTTCCGCCATTTGTACTCCCCACTCGTATCCTCTTGGTAACTTTTCTTTCACCCTTTCCCACCCTTTTTTATCCATCCATGTCTCTATCAGTACTATTACATCCCATTTCTTTAGTCCCTCCCAGAATTCTTTATCCTTATTTCCCACCCCTGCCACATTCCAGAAGGCTATTCTCCACTCCCTTTCCCTCCCGTCCTCTCGCCTCACCTTTCCGTCCCCTTCCCTTCTCTCTTCTATCCCATGCTTCCCTCCCTCCCCAATCTCCCTTCCCCCTGCCCCCCTACTTTTGTGCACCCTTTCCCGTCTCTTAGCACCTCCTCCTCCTCATCCCACTTCCACCATTGCCCATTTATTCTTACTCTCCCATATCCTATCCATACACTTTTCCCTTTCCTTTCCTCTTCCCTGGCTATCTCCTCCAATTTCCATCTCATCCTCCTTTCTTTCCATGTCCAGTCCTCTACTATTCTTTCCTTTCTACCCTTAAGCATTTTCTTTCTCTCCCATATCTCCTTCCTTTTCTCATCATTCTCCAGCCTTATCCCCACTATCTCTCTTCCTTTTTCTCTATCCTCCGCTATCCTCCATATCTCTTCTATCTTTACCTTCGCTTCTATAACCTTCATTAATTCTTCTACCGCTTCTTTCCTTTTCCCTTCCCTTACCTCTATTCCTTTTATTACCAAATTCCTTCTCCTCTCTTCCCTCTCTTTCCTTTCCATCCTCCTTTCTATCTCTTTTATTCTTATTTCTATTTTTCCTCCTTCTCCCTTCCCTTCTTTCCTTCTTCCTTCCCTCTCATTCTCTCCGTCTCTCTCTATCTCTTCTATTCTCCTTTCCAATCCCTTTATATGCCTTTTCATTTCCTCCCTCTCCTCCCTCCACCTCTCCTCCTTATCTCTAATCTCTTTCATTTCCTTCCTTATGTCTATTATTCCCTCCTTCACTTCTTCCTTCATCTGTCTCATTTCTTCCTTCCACTCCTCCAACCCCATCCTCATCACCTCCTTCATTACCCCCTCCATCTCCCTTTTCCATTTCCTCATCTCCTCCTCTCCCTTCTCTATCCCCTTCTGCTCTCCTTCTTTCTTTCCCTCTTCTTTCCCCGGTGACCTCGTTATCTTCTTACTTTTACTAAATATGCCTTTCTCCTCCTCTTCCCCCTTTTCCCATGCCTCTTCCCTCTTCCTCTTCCACATCTCCTCTATACACCCATAACTTCCGCGTCTAACTCTCCCCCCTCTCGCTTCTCTTAATTTCTCTTCCATTTCCAATTCCAATTTCCTTTCCATCCCGCTATGTCGCCACCTATCACCCTCACCTATTACCTTCTATCTTCTATGTGCTCCTCGCTCTTTCTCCTAATCCCGATCGTGTCCGTCTCTATATCCTATGTTCTATGCCTATCTATACAACTTCTTTTCCCTTGTCCTTTCCCTTTCTCTCTTTCACACCCTGCGCTCCCCCCACTCACACCCACTCTCTCTCACCTCCACTCTCTCCTCCACTCGCTCTCACTCCTCCTTTCACTCTCCTCTCGCTTCCCACGTCACTCCAAAAATTTCTCTCCACGCCACGTGTCGCACTCTATCGCACCGGAAACAGAAGTCCTACAATAAATAACATATATTTCTTATAAATGTAAAATAGTGTTTTTTTATTTTATTTTGTTTATATTCCTCTCTTGCATGCACGCGCGCGATGAGAAAAAGGTATAGAAACTTTTAGAAAAGTAAAATATTTTTAAATCAAGGCATTAAGTGAAATTAAGGAAAAAGTGACACAATTAGCCAGAATTTCTCGTTTATACAAAATCATATACAATTGCGTATGACTATATCTGAAATTTGCTTCTTACTTATATATGTTTATACATGATGCAAGACTTATACATAATCATATATTAGACTAACAGAGATTCATATATAATTATATATAAAATATTGTGGACATTATATATAAGTATGTATAAAAAGTACTTACATGTAATTCTATACTGCAGTCGCTCCATTTATATATATATATATAACGTTTTATATTTCGTCATGTATAATTATACATATTTTTACACAATTATGTAAAATATTAGGCTTGTTCGTTTTAGCTGCACTGGGGCAGCTTTGGGTCTGCTCTAAACAAGATAATACAGGACAAACTATTTATCTGTCCTGTATTATCCTGTGTAGAGCAGACCCAGAGCAGCCCCAGTGTAGCTAAAACGAACAAACCCATTGTATAACTCTATTAAATGCTACATGATTATATATGAGAAATTTTTTACCGGGTGTAAGTATTTAAAAGAAGTATATATTGAAACAAATTATTACAAATCACAAAATTAATGTTGTCTCTTCTATCAAGATTTTTTTACAAATAATACATACAAAAAACTAAAAATACCTTTACCCACCCAGAGAGAAACACAAGATCGGATATATGTCTATTAGATGTCGGAGCCATCTAGTCTAAAATAATGTCTAGAAATATCTAAATTAGATGCCATGTAATTTTGTGTCATTTATTTCCTTATACAAAATTAAAACTTAATATTTACACAATAGCGATGTATTGTTTATCAAACACTGTTTAGATTACAAATTATCTTTCGACATCTAATAGATGTCTAATAGACTTCTAACAATAAGTAAATATATTAATGCAATATAGGCTTAGTTTACACCGATTGTTTAGTACACGTATCAAATACTAAATCAGCTTCTTTGATTGGTGTAGATTTTACACTAAACGATTTATACCTATCGAAGAAGCAGATTTAGTATTTGATACGCGTACTAAACAATCGGTGTAAACTAAGTCATAGCCTCATCAGGATAAAAACACAAAAATTTTGTGGTTAAAAAAATAATCTCATAAAATGTATTTTTGGTCTAATATTAATATTTACTTTGTATTTGCGCGAATCAATTTCTGTCTGTCATGATTTTGGAGATTATAAAATTAATAATGATGTCTACATATATGATCGATAGCTATACCTGCAAAAAGAAAGAGATAGCATTATGTCTGTCCTCTTTTACCCGAGGCTGTCAGCAGCATATATAATTATAATCAATTATATATATATAAATTGTTCTTTAATATTATATTATATTAATATTATATATATATATATAATATTTTTACGGAAAAATTGTTTTAGTAATTTTGATTTTTGCGGGTGCTATATTGACCAATCAATATCGATCATTTATATGATTGGTTACGTTGCCTTTCATACCGCTCAGGCTCAACAAGTATTGCCGCGCGAATGCCGTAACCTATTCACGTGTTCACGTGCTGTGCTGTCTTGTGTCTCGTGTGTGCTGCTATAAAACAGTGAAAAATGGATAATGAAAAGAAACCGGTAAGTGCACGATTTTTTTCCCAAGGAAAAATTGATTGTGCTTTATCTTGTGATTTAATATCTTTGTGTACTTTAAAGTAAAATATTACGCTTTTAGGTTAGTTCGCATTTGCAAAAGTTCGCGTTGCATTGCATTGTACACTCTTTAGTTCTTTTTTCTCTTCAACGCCTGAATATAACGTTCTTCTCATTTTAAGTGCGAATTGTATACAAGTGTACAAAATAGCAACGCAACAATAACAAACCTTTTGTTTGTTTTACTTCTAATAATGTATAAACTCAATTTTTAGATTATACTTCTTTAAAGATTTTGTCAACTTTGTTTTATTAAAATTTTAGATCTAGAAAATATTAGATTATTTTTTATCTTATTAGAGTATTAGTAAAATTGAACTTAACAAATTTTATAATAAATATAATTAAATATTGTGTATGTATTCGCAAAGAAATTTGAATAATGTAGAAATGTATCGTATAATATATTCTACTGTAGTAATATAAGTACCTATACTTTAGAAATCTTATAAATATTATTATATTATGTATATTACAATTATGTACTGTGTTAAATGTATATTATGCAGTATTGTTTTAAGGCTCAGTGAAACATATACTAAGAAAAAATACAGCATTGTAGTGTATGCGTCAAATGATATTAAAGATATAAATGCGCAAGCATCCTACAATGCTGTATTTTTTCTCAGTATATGTTTCAGTGATCCTTAAAACAATATTGCATATTATAATAAAACAATGTACTTATGTACTACATATAAATAAATCTGACATTACATTACACGAGACAATAATTTTGACAGTTCATTAATATATATTAACAATCCGTTGGGTTAAGCCCATATCAGACTACGTATTAAAGATTGAAGATTGGAATTTAATTAATCAGGACAGAAGACTAAAATTTCTTTGTTCTGTTTAGTCAAATTTCAATTTTAATTGTTAATGCATGGTTTGATACGAGCTTTATATAAGCTTTATATAAGGCGTCTAATCAACATTTATAAGACATCTACAAGACGTCTAATAGATGTGTCTAATAGAAACCATTTCGACGTCTACCGAGATGCAAAAATCAACTTATTTTAGATCTATCGAATAGACGTCAACTAGACATCTATTCGACTTTACGTTTCTCCCTGGGCATACAGCACAGAACATTGCAATTACATTGCAGCAATGTTACAATCTTGCAAGTTGCAATGTAATATTGTTGAGACATTATTGCAACCTGTAATTGTAATATTTCATGAGAATGTGACAGCAACATTCCAATAACATTGCAATAGCAATATTCAATAATCGCTAGTTCGTTTGTTTACCGCTATGCGACGCGCGTTGCAAAATCTATCTCGTATTTAAGTTTTAGTCATGATGATTATATGAAACTTGCAAAGAGTGGCTAGTAAGATTAAAGACATAGTAATTATTTTTATCAGTTTAATTTTTCTGATACGACCTTAACACAGAAAAATCAGATATTAAACTGATTGTTTAAAAATCGGACAGATAAATGTCCGAATAAATAAAAATATATGCAACATTATTCTAAGATTGTAATAACAATGCATTATTGCAAATTCATTACATTGCAATATTACTGTAATATTTCGTTACAATCTTCCTAAAAGCGGACATTTTAACGTTGCTGCAATCCCACAGCAATGATGCAACAACATTTTGCAGTGAATTTGCAACATTGCAACATTGCGATGAAAGATTGATGCAATGTGTATGCAATCTTTGTGTGCTGTATGGGTATATTTCATGTTTTATAAATAAGTTATATGACATATGTCATACAACTTATTTATACATAATATAAGTTATAAGACGTATTATAAGAAGACATTTATTATAAAAATATATACAATATACAAAATGATATTAACTTTTTACATAGATATTTTGATGTAAATATACATATATGGAGCATATAATATGCATAATATATACACATAAAGCACATGAATTAAAGTATTTTACAGAAATTAGAATATAAGTGTATGTAATTAAATAATGGAAATGTTGCAAAAATGTTGCAAAAATGTTGCAAAATTAATATATAATACATACACTTTTTTTATCCTTTGGAGTGTCTTCAACCTATCTTCAGTCAGGTTTCTTAGCACATAATACACACACATAACTACACACGCACACTAACCTAAAAGATTCTGATGTATATGACAGATAGCACTAAGAACTATATAGGGCCTCTCTGATATTATCCGGGAACTAATTTATTGCTATTTTTTCGTCTGTTATACCGATATTGGACGCACACGTATGTAAAAATAGTCGGACAAAAATATTTTTTACATTAGACTTTTCAGCCCAATTTTAATGATTCCATAACATTCTATTCTGCAGTCCGCAATTCGGGCTGCTCTTATTCAGCGTCTTAAAACTGTTAAACTTTTATAAAAAACAAAAATAGATAGCCCTATACAATATGTTATCCTAAGAGCAGAATAGAAATTAATGAATAGAAACAAATTTTGTTATTAATTCTTTTTTTCTGAATGAAGTCGAGCAGTCCGAATTCCGTCTTTCTGTACACTTTAATCCTGCAAAAGAATTTACAATTCTATGCAACCAATAAAAAGATATTCTTGTTCGAAAAAATATAATGTCCGGCCGGTAACTCCAGCATCCCCTTAAGAGGATGCTGGAGTGCCTGACGAACTCCGACGCGAAAGCGCCATCATTTCGATGGAACTAAAAATGAGAGTGATATTATCGGCATAAGTCATAATCTAAGTATGAATGTATTGTGTATGCGTATGTGTGGTGCGTGTATATATTCGCATATTATTGTATAGCGCCTCTCTGATATTATCCTGGAACTAATCTTCTGTTATTTTTTCATCTGTTATACCGATATTGGACGCACACGTATGTAAAAATAGTCGGACAAGAATATTTTTTACATTAGACTTTTCAGCCCAATTTTAATGGTTCCATAACATTCTATTCTGCAGTCCGCAATTCGCGCTGCTCTTATTCGGTGTATTAAAATTGTTAAACTTTTATAAAAAGCTAAAATTGATAGCTCTAAAAGACATGTTATCCTAAGAGTATGTCAATAAAAATTAATGTTATAAATAACTTTATTTTTCCGAATTTTTTCGACCAACGCGAATTCCTTTTTTATGTGCTCTTTAATCTTGCAAAAGGATTTTTAATTCTATGCAGGCAGAAAAAAGCTGTATTTGTTAGAAAAAAGTCAGGAAAAATACAGCATTCATGTGGTAAAACAGAACTCCAGCATCCTCTTAACTGCGAAATCATTTACATCAATAAGATTATTACAGAGACCTTCAAATGATAAAGAACTATCTAAGTTATTTTTTTCGATTACATCGATATATTTCAATGGTTCAATCTTAATTTTTTAAAGAATTATCTCGGGAATCACATTATAATGATTTTCAAATTGTTCTCGTTTGTCATTGTCTATATTTGCAGTATCTACATCTGTATTAATAATTGTTTTTATGCTATCAGGCAAATTATTTGTCTGTATTAACTGTTGATTCAATTGCAAGATGTGTATTAATTTTTTTTTTTTATTCGTCTTGTATGGCGTTTTGTAACAAAACACTTTTTTACTTTACCCATTATTATTGTTTTAATTTTATATTAGTATTGCTATTATTGAATTGATAAAAAAAGCACTGATTTGTCTACGCGAATATAATACAACTTCACCGAAATTACAATCATTTGCATGAAACGCAACACGTGGTTTTTGAGATTATGGCATTTCATACTTATGCCCGATTCCACCAACGTAGATTAACTTTAATCTCGGTTCAACTTACTCTTTATCTTTTTCTAGTTCTAAGAATTAGAAAAAGGTGAAGAGTAAGTTGAACCGAGATTAAAGTTAATCTACGTTGGTGGAATCGGGCATTAACGTAACGTACATGGTTTTTGAGGTTATGATCTGTAAAGTTATGGCATTTTATGTTGTTAAAATAATCAATATATATATAATATGTATTTACATGACACGAATCTCGAACGTCATCAACAGTCATTGCTTCCATATTTATTATAAAACCAGTGTAGCCTAACAAGCACCAAAATAATCTATAATAGCCTGCTCATATGCAGAGCGAGGAACAACCGGCAAACTATAGAGAGGCAAACGCAGAGAACATGTCTTCGAACATTACAAAAAAACATTCCAAGTGAAACGTTTATGGAATGTTTTACAATACACGTTTTATTAACGTCATTATTGTAACATTGCTGTAATGTCTCTTATCATCCCTGGTGAAAAAACATCTTATAATTTCCTAGAAAATTTTAAGAATTTTTTATAATTTTATTTTATGAAAAATTCTAAGAAAAAATTTCTTATTTATTCATATTTTTAAAACATTTTTTAGAAAATTATTTAAAAAAAAAAAAAAAAATTATTAGCCGGGATTTTTAAGATTACGGAATCTGATGTAATAATGTTCGATAGCTGTATAGCTGCAAGCGTTATAATAATAATTATTATGAAAATTATTTTTGCCAATAATATGTTATAATTACAATTTATATTTCATAAGCGGTTTTTATATTTATTATGTATGAAATGTAATAAATTCAATATTTGTAATTATTATATATTTTTTATAGAATTTTTAAATGTATATGTATGCGAGTATGTGTTGTAACAAGGTACATTTTTCTGTATTCTATTTAACGGAATATTTCTAAAAAAAATTTACGATTTATCAGCTTCCATATTTTGCCCTGCCTTTGAGTACATTTCATTTAACGGTACAAATTAACGCAAGTATATATTTCCCCAGTAAGCAAGAAACATTAAATCAACGTTCTGAAATATTAATTTTATGTAAATTTTTATAATGTTTAGATATAATGTTGTATACATATTTTAAATATATTATTTTATAATATAGTTTTCTTAAATATCAAAAAAATATTTTTAAAACATTATTTAAAACTTTGTTTTCAATGTTATTTTAACACTTCTATTTGCTGCAAGTTCAACATAGTTACAATAGTTTTAATTTGATGAAATCTTATGTTTAAAATAACGTTATAATGATAAAGATTTTGTGTTGTTATAATGTTTTTTTTATATTATTTTAATATTAAATTTATAAGAAAGAAATATTATAAAACTATTTTATAAAATTATATAAAAAGTAAAAATAATCGATATTAATATTTATGTAATTAACATTAAGTTTGCAGATAAGTAATGTCAAAATTCTTTGCGAGAGAAAGCCCTATTATTATGGCACTATAAAACGTTAGTATTCTCACGTCTGCTCACGTCTCCGCCATTTTTGTTCCATTCCCCCACTCCTTGCCTTCTCGCCTCTGTCACTGAGCTGAGAAGTTTATGATGATTAGGTTATGGCTTTTAAGCTGCTCGAACTCTGTGTTTACGTGTATTTTAATTATCCGACTGTGAACAAAAAAAAGATACAAAATGCCTTGCTGCGTTGCGGTCAATTGTACTAATAGAACAGAAAAAGGCGCTCGATTATTTTTGTTTCTTACGGATGATGTTCGTCGACAGCAATGGATACGTAATCTCCGCAGAGAGTCTTGGACACCAACCAAATCATCGTGCCTCTGTGAAATAAGTTTATTCTCTTAAATTTCCAATTTACGTAGCTTTTTCTGTTTGTTTAGAATCATGGATCGTTTTTTTAAGTGTAGTTTAGATTTGTCACCGTTTGAAATTACATAAATATGAATAACTGTAATCAATAAGGACATTTATCTTATAAGCAGTTTTTTTATTTCAGAAACATTTTGAAGAATCACAGTTTAAGACTGGTCGAGCAATAATTGGCGAAAATTAAAACCAAACGCCATACCAACACTTTTCGATATATCTAATCCACCTGCAATGAATAAAAATGAAACAGATGAACCAAATACAAATGCCACTTATGCATTGCCAATACTGAAAATCTATAAGATATGTGACATGATATGAACTATAAATTTCCAGCACTGGCAGCAGTGAATTTCGGAACGCAGCGTATGTGTAATCCTTCTCGGCAGCTTCGTGATGTGTGTGCAAGCACGTGCATTTATAATCTCATATATCTTTGATTTTTGCAAGTGATTGCATGGAGAACTTTATTGAGTGGAAAATTATAACATTGATGTTATGTTACTTTGTATTTTGTATTTACTAAGAATATGAAATAAATAATAAAATATTAATATTGTGTCAATGTTGTTATAATGATAAAATAAGGTTAAAAGTAAGTTTAAATTTAATCATTTATTTAATGTTATATGAAAAACATTATATTAAAATTATAAAAAACATTTGCACAACATTATTCGTAATATTAAGACACTCCCATTTCAACGTTATTGAAACCTTAAAATCAGTGACAAAGTTTGTTTATAATGACGCCGATTAGAACGTTAAAACCTACATATTTAACAATGTTACATATTACCAAATATCGTTAAAATAACGTTATATCAATGATTTTTTGCTTACTGGGTCTATTCTATCTTTTTCATTGGATGTCAAACACAGAATAAAACATGTATTAACATGTATGTTAACGTGACATTCTATGGCCGGTATTCATAGTCCGTTCTTATATTTAAGATTGTCTTAAGCACGGACTTATATTCGCTCTCTTCGTCACACATAGATTGTGTCTGACAAAGAGAGCGAATATAAGTTCGTGCTTAAGACGATCTTGAATATAAGAACGGACTATGAATACCGCCCTATGTTCGATATTTACTAGAAAATAAATATAGAATGACACGTTTTTACATTGCTAAATAAAATGCATTCAAAGATAAGGTAGAAAAAGAGGACTTCTGTTTCCGGTGCGATAGAGTGCGACACGTGGCGTGGAGAGAAATTTTTGGAGTGACGTGGGAAGCGAGAGGAGAGTGAAAGGAGGAGTGAGAGCGAGTGGAGGAGAGAGTGGAGGTGAGAGAGAGTGGGTGTGAGTGGGGGGAGCGCAGGGTGTGAAAGAGAGAAAGGGAAAGGGCAAGGGAAAAGAAGTTGTATAGATAGGCATAGAACATAGGATATAGAGACGGACACGATCGGGATTAGGAGAAAGAGCGAGGAGCACATAGAAGATAGAAGGTAATAGGTGAGGGTGATAGGTGGCGACATAGCGGGATGGAAAGGAAATTGGAATTGGAAATGGAAGAGAAATTAAGAGAAGCGAGAGGGGGAAGAGTTAGACGCGGAAGTTATGGGTGTATAGAGGAGATGTGGAAGAGGAAGAGGGAAGAGGCATGGGAAAAGGGGGAAGAGGAGGAGAAAGGCATATTTAGTAAAAGTAAGAAGATAACGAGGTCACCGGGGAAAGAAGAGGGAAAGAAAGAAGGAGAGCAGAAGGGGATAGAGAAAGGAGAGGAGGAGATGAGGAAATGGAAAAGGGAGATGGAGGGGGTAATGAAGGAGGTGATGAGGATGGGGTTGGAGGAGTGGAAGGAAGAAATGAGACAGATGAAGGAAGAAGTGAAGGAGGGAATAATAGACATAAGGAAGGAAATGAAAGAGATTAGAGATAAGGAGGAGGGGTGGAGGGAGGAGAGGGAGGAAATGAAAAGGCATATAAAGGGATTGGAAAGGAGAATAGAAGAGATAGAGAGAGACGGAGAGAATGAGAGGGAAGGAGGAAGGAAAGAAGGGAAGGGAGAAGGAGGAAAAATAGAAATAAGAATAAAAGAGATAGAAAGGAGGATGGAAAGGAAAGAGAGGGAAGAGAGGAGAAGGAATTTGGTAATAAAAGGAATAGAGGTAAGGGAAGGGAAAAGGAAAGAAGCGGTAGAAGAATTAATGAAGGTTATAGAAGCGAAGGTAAAGATAGAAGAGATATGGAGGATAGCGGAGGATAGAGAAAAAGGAAGAGAGATAGTGGGGATAAGGCTGGAGAATGATGAGAAAAGGAAGGAGATATGGGAGAGAAAGAAAATGCTTAAGGGTAGAAAGGAAAGAATAGTAGAGGACTGGACATGGAAAGAAAGGAGGATGAGATGGAAATTGGAGGAGATAGCCAGGGAAGAGGAAAGGAAAGGGAAAAGTGTATGGATAAGATATGGGAGAGTAAGAATAAATGGGCAATGGTGGAAGTGGGATGAGGAGGAGGAGGTGCTAAGAGACGGGAAAGGGTGCACAAAAGTAGGGGGGCAGGGGGAAGGGAGATTGGGGAGGGAGGGAAGCATGGGATAGAAGAGAGAAGGGAAAGGGACGGAAAGGTGAGGCGAGAGGACGGGAGGGAAAGGGAGTGGAGAATAGCCTTCTGGAATGTGGCAGGGGTGGGAAATAAGGATAAAGAATTCTGGGAGGGACTAAAGAAATGGGATGTAATAGTACTGATAGAAACATGGATGGATAAAAAAGGGTGGGAAAGGGTGAAAGAAAAGTTACCAAGAGGATACGAGTGGGGAGTACAAATGGCGGAAAGAAAAAATAAAAAAGGAAGGGCGATGGGAGGGATGGTAATGGGGATAAGAAAAGAGATGTTGGACAAAGGGAGGAAAATAGTAACGGAGAGAGAAGGGATAATAGTGGGAAGGATAAAAAAAGGAAAACATAAATGGAGGGTGGTGGGGGTATACGTTAATGGGAATATGGAGGAGATATTACAGAGCATGGAACAGTGGGTAGGGGAAAAGGAGGTAGAAGTGAGTACAATAATTGGGGGGGACTTTAATGCGAGAACAGGGGAGGAGGGAGGAGGTATAGAGATAGGGAAAGAGGGAGAGGAAGAAGGAGGGAAGGGGGAGGGAAGGAGAAGGAAATCGAAGGATAGGAAGATGAATAGGGAGGGGAAGGTGATGGTGGAGTTCTTGGAGGAAAGAGGATGGGGAATACTGAATGGATGCATAGAGGGTGAGGAGGAGGGGGAGTACACGTTCACAGGAGGAAAAGGGAATAGGGTAATAGACTACGTAATAGCAGATGAGGATACGAGGGGGAAGATAAAAAGGCTAAGGATAGGAGACAACATAGAGTCAGACCACCAGCCAGTGGAGGTATGGGTTAAGGGAGAGGGACAAAGACAAAAAAGGAAGAGGAACGAGAGTAGGGAAAAAGGAAAAATATGGAGAGGAGTATGGAATGAGGAGGGGTGTAAAAAGTTCAAACAAAGGATGGAAGGGTTAAAATCGGGGGAAGAAGAAATGAGGGTAGAATGGGAAGGGATGGAGAGGAAGATGAAAGAGGCGATAAAGGAAGTGGAGCGGGACGTGGAAAGAGGAGGGGAAGAGGAGGGGATGGTGGGACAGAGAATGTGAGGAAAAGAAGAAGGAGGCAAGAAGGGAGTTAAGAGGATGGAGAAGAAAAGGAGGAGAAGGGAAAGAGTATAAAGAGAAGAAGAAGGAATATAAGGAAACGTGTGAAAGGAAAAAGAAAGAGGAAAATGAAAGATGGGAAAAAAGAGCAAGGGAAGTAAAAAGGGAGAATGAGGTGTGGGAAATAGTAAATAGAGAAAGGAAAAGAAGAACTAGGATAAATGATGGGATAGGAATGGAGGAGTGGAAAGAGTACTTCATGAGGCTACTGGGGGGGACAGAAGGAAAAGTAGTAAAGGGGGGAGAAAGGAAGAAAGGAGGGGAGGGAGAGGAGGAAGAAGAGATCAGCAGAAAGGAAATAAAGGAGGCGATAAAAAAACTAAGAAATGGGAAGGCAATGGGAGTGGACGGGATACCAGGAGAAGCATGGAAATATGGAGGGGAAGAAGTGGAAGAGTGGGTCTGGAGCTGGTGTAACAGGGTATGGAGGGGGGAGGGATGGCCGGAGAGATGGAAGGAGGGAGTAGTGGTGCCGATCAGAAAGAAAGGAGAGGGAGAGAAAGTGGAAGATTACAGAGGGGTGACATTAATGAGTTCATGTTACAAGATATATACAATAACGTGGCAGAGAGGCTAAGGAGGGAAGTGGAAGAAAAGGGAATAGTACCACAGAGTCAGACAGGTTTCAGAGAAGGGATGGGGACATTAGACAATATATATGTTTTAAATTATTTAGTGAACAGACAGCTGGGAAAAAAGAAAGGAAAAATGACGGCGCTGTTTATAGATTTAAAGGCAGCATTCGACTCGGTGGATAGGGGAATATTAGTGGGGGCAATGAGAGAGAGAGGGGTAAGGGAAGGGTTGGTGGAAAGAGTGGAGGAGGTGTTGAAGGAGACGAAAAGTAAAGTAAGGGTAGGAGGGGAGGAGGGGGGGAACTTTTGGACGGCGAGAGGAGTGAGGCAGGGGTGCCCATTGAGCCCACTAATCTTTAATGTAATGTTAGCAGATATAGAGGAGGAAATGGGGAAAGTGAAATGGGGAGGAGTAAAGTTAAGAGGGCGCAAGATATACTCCTTAGCATATGCAGACGACATGGTTTTGATAGCAGAGGAGGAGGAGGAGATGAAGGGCATGATGGAAAGGTTAGAAAGATATTTGGACAGGAAGAATTTAGAGCTGAACACCGAAAAGACGAAGATCATGAGGTTTAGAAAGGGGGGAGGGAGATGGAGGAAAAAGGTATGGAGATGGAAAGGGAAGATAATTGAGGAGGTGAAGGAGTTTAGATATCTGGGATACATAATACAGAGAAACGGAGGGCAGGGGGCACAGATCAGGGAGAGGGTGAGAAAAGCGACAACGGTGATGGGGCAGGTATGGGGGATAGGGAAAAGAAGATTCGGGAAGGATTGGGGGAGAAGGTTATGGTTATTTGATAAATTGATATGGACGGTGATGGGGTATGGGGTAGAGATATGGGGGTGGAAGGAGAGAGAGGAAATGGAAAGGGCAGAGGAGAGATATTTAAGATGGGTACTGGGAGTAGAGGCAAGGACGCCAGGATACTTGGTGAGAGAGGAACTACAAAGGGAGAAACTAAGGGGAAGAGCGGGAAGGAGGGCGTGGGGGTTTGAAAAAAGATTAGATGAGGGGAGGGGAAGTGAGTTAGCGAGGGAATGTAGGGAGGAGATGAAAGAGAGATTCAAAGAGGGAAGAGTGAGATCGGAATGGGAGGAAGAAAGGAGGAAGTTCTTAGAGGAAAGGGAGATATCAATTGAGGAGGTGGAGAAGAAGAAAGAGAAGGGAGAGGCGAGGTATGAGGAATTAGAGAGGAGGGACAAGGAGAAACAGAGAAAGGAAAGAAGGGAAAAGATAAGTGAATCGAGGTTTAGTAGATGGTACAAGGAAGTAAAAGGGGAAGGGATACCGGATTATCTAAAAAAAGGATGGGGTGAAAGCAGATGGAAGAGAGTGGCAAGATTCAGGTTGGGGAATGAAGTAAGGGAGGGAAGGTACTGGGAGGAGGAGGAAAAAAGGAGATGCAGATTATGTGGAGGAGAGAGGGAAACATGGGAACACGTATGGGAGGAGTGTAGAGAGTGGAAGGAAGGAGGAGGAAGCTGGCAGGAGGCGGTAGGCTGGGTATTAGGAGAGGAGGGAGAAGGGGAACGGTGGATGAAAGAGATAGAGAGAGAAAGAAAGGGGAAGGAGGAAAGGGAAGGAAATATGGAGGAGGAAGAGAGAATGTGTGAAGGAGAGAGAGATGCATGAAAGAAAAAGGAAAGAGAGAGAGAGGAAAAAGGAAAAAGAGAGAGAAAAAGGGAGAGAGAGAGAGAGAGAGAGAGAGAGAGAGAGAGAGAGAGAGAGAGAGAGAGAGAGAAAGAGAGAGAGAGAGAGGGAGGGAGAAGGGGCGAAGTAGTTGGACATAAATGATGTACAAAGCAATGGAAACGGAAGTCCCAGAGGCGAGATGTGTGTGTGTATAGGTAGGGGAGGAGGAGGGTGGGCACATATGGCTCACGCTCCTGCTCCAAAAGGCGGTTAGGTTAAGATAGGATTAAGGATAGACTAAGTATAAACTAAGTATAGATGTAAGGAAATGTATGGCGAGAAGAAAAGCTTGTAACCCTAAGGGGAACAATAAAATTATTCATTCATAAGGTAGAAAAATAAAAGCTGATAAATCGTATATTTTTCAACTTGTAAAAATATTTGATATTTCTAAAAGCCTGTGTCCACGATGCAAGAAATTGGTCCAAGTTCTTGGTCCGAGAAATGTATAGCCAATGAAATTGAAGTTCTTATGGAAAAACAGCAAGTTGATTGGTTACACATTTCTTGAAGCAATCCAACCATTTTGGGCCAAAAACTCGAACCAATTTCTTGCATCGTGGACACGGGCTTTAATATATACAGATCTGGAAAATTGAGAAATAATGAATTTATTCATATATTTTCATATATTTTTATTTCTTTTCTGAACTTTTCTGAAAAGTGTGCCAATTCATATAACAAATCTTAAAATTTTCTAAAAAAGTTATAAAATTTTTGTAAAAAATCTGAAAATTTTTATGAAAAATTCTGAGAATATTTTTCACTAGGGATTACAACTTAAGCATCCCAAATGAAACATTTATTGGATGTTGCTAAATATTTCTTTTCTAACATCCCAAATTATCGAAATAACAGCCAAAATGTAACATTTCTGGAACGAATGCGTGAACGTTACAATTGCAATGATATTTTTAAATGTTTACAAAAAGTTTCATAAACATTTTTATTTAATGTTTCAAATTTGCAGTATTATTGCCGAAATGTAACATCGCCTGTATGTTTTATGTTTTGTGGGTATATATATATATATATATATATATATATATATATATAGCACAAAAATTAATATAAAATATATAAATAAAATTTGTAGTAGTGGTGTTCTACTAGCCAACATCTCTCAAACATAACCTTATTTATGATATATATAGAAAGATGACCTGCATATGATATAATAATTTTAGATTTTAATAATTATCTGTCAATTTAATAGTTCCTGACGCCTTATATGTTATCGCTTATGCGCCTTTTTCCGTTTTTTAAGGGAGAATCACAGCACAAAACTCACACTTCACTGCCTGTGTTAATCTCAATGTTCACCGATCTACGACACTAGAATTCGATTCGCGTTGTCGATCCGAGAAAGGTTAGGTAATCAAAAAGCGGTAATCTTATTCAGCAGCGCTCGGAATTAGTTGCACATTTCGAGCCGATTTCCAAGACGACGCCTCCTGTTCCCCCACTACCGCCCGGCCGCTGACGGCCGAGCCGCCGATAACTCTGGCTCAGGAGCGTTTTATATTAGAAATAGGCTGGATTGTTTAGGCATCTTTCAGGAAATCGTAACATTTTCTTCACTACATAAATAATGTTTATTTTTATTAATACATAATATATATATATATATATATATATATTTAATTATTAATGAAAATAAACATTATTTATGTAACAAAGAAAATATTACTATTTTCTGAAAGGTGCCTCAACAACCCAGCCTATTTCTTATATAAAACGCTCCTGCGCCAGAGCTATCGGCGGCTTGGCCGCCAGCGGCTAGGCGGTAGTGGGGGAACAGAAGGCGTCGTCTCGGAAATCGGCCCAAAATGTGCAACTAATTCCGAGCGCTGTTATACAGTGATGGGAGAAAGTTCCGTAACGGTCAAATATCTTGGAAAATAATGATTATGGAAGAAAATGTTTAATACAAAAGTTTTAGTATATTAAGTGATCTATTATATGGTTATATTGAAATGACCTTCATGTGACCTTGAAGGACACCGCAACAAGGTCAACTTTGAAATCTTAAATGGAAACTCCTATTTTCTATTACATATTCTTAAAGCTGGTGTCAAGACGTTTCCGAAACACTATAATGAAGTTATTTTTCATTAAATACTTTTCGAGTTATAAGGCTTGAAAGTTACAGCATTTTGACATAAAATACAAAATATCTTGTAAAACATTCAATTTTCGGGAATCTTACCTTAATACTTTTATGCATAAAATAATGAGACGAATCAATTGATATAAAGAAAACACATTGTTGCTTTTAAGAAAAAATATGTAATTTGCAACATGCAGCTGCATATTTTTTTTTGCACTTGATATACTAAAATTTTTGTATTGATCATTTTCTTCCATAATCATTATTTTCCAAGATATTTGACCATTACGGTCAAATATCTACAAACTTTCTTCCATCACTGTATACAGGGTGTCCCAAAAATTTTGACACAGCGGCCGTATGCCGGTAGAGCAGACCAAACTGAACCGAAAAGTCTTCTACCATTTTACAATTTTCACAAGGGTTAACGAGATATTAATTATTAAAGATTACCGAATGCAAACGCACGGCTGAGATACGACCGCCTACAGACTACGGTCGCTAGGCGCGCGGCGTGCGGTAAGCGGCGAGCGACAAGCTCCCCGCTCGCCGCTCCCCGCTCGCCGCTTGTCGCTCCCCGCTCGCCGCTTGTCGCTTGCCGCTTACCGCACGCCGCGCGCCTAGCGACCGTAGTCTGTAGGCGGTCGTATCTCAGCTATGCGTTCGCATTCGGTAATCTTTAATCACAACCAAAACAAAACAGTATTGTTTTACATTTAAAAAAAATTGCCGTATATATTGAAACCGTGTGAGCTTCGGCGGACGCGGAGTAGCTCGCCGGAATCCAGGTTCGGTCGGTTGGGGGTGTGTCAAATAAACCAAATGCTCGTTTATAATAAATGTAACAAAAATAGTGTTTATTCAGAAAGATGTAGATATGGTTTGTCTCGAATGATCTGCTTCAATGCTCGTGCATACATGCGAAGCGTGTGCAAGATGAATTTGAAATAGCATACACAATAGCCAAATATCGGTGAAATAATTAACAAGTGATAGCGAAATAGTTCTTTAAAGCGGCGTGGAATGAATACAGAGTAGCGTGAAGGTAAATGCGAAGTATCGTTACTGGTAAAATAATTATTTGAGCGGCGGTTGTGTGAAATAATTATGTAAGGCGGCGTAAAATAAATGCGAAAGTAACGTGAGAATAAACGCGAAGTATCGGCAATAGCGAAATAATTATTTGAGCAACGGTGAAATAATTATTTTAAAGCGGCGCAAAATAAAAGCGAAAGCAACGTGAAAATAATAATGAAATAATTATTTGAGCGGCGGCGAAATAATTATTTAGTGTGACGTGAGGCGTCTTGGTGCGGTCGGTGAGAGCGCAAGCGCGGGCGATCGTGTCGCAACGGTTGGTACAAGACGGAGCGCTTGTCGGTGAGTGCGTTCGTAGTATCGCGAGTCTGTTCGATCGTAGATCGATGCGGACTATTCGGCGGCGCGGATTGGTCGACGCGGTTTTGCCTGCCGGACGGATTACAATTATGAAATCCCGGCGAATAAACGCGGTATGCGGACTTAGGCTGCCGATTACGTTCGGCGGGAGTACGAGGACGCTCGTATGAAGACGGAATTTAGAACAGCGACCTGGCTAGGTATGCGGAAATGCCCGCAATACAAAGTTCGGTGGCCTAGAGGAACCAAGTACGCTTGGCGGGTATACGAATATATTCGTATCCTGGAATCAAAGAATACCGAGGACGCTCGGCGGTACACGAGGATACTCGTGTGCTGGCACAGGTGTAGAGTCCGAGTATGCTCGGTCGGGACTACGAGGACGCTCGTAGCAGGGTTGTTCGCTGTCGATCAGCGAACGGAGTCTGGTGAGAAGACGTTCAGCCGGGCCTCTTTTATACCCGGCTGGTGGCCGAATGGTTTCGAATCGGCAAGCATCGGCGGTTTCGGCGGCGAGTCCCCCACAAAACGGAATTTCGGAACGGTCGGGTGTGGGGGATTTTCGGCGGTTGACCGCCGCTGTTTTGATAGGAAATTTATCGGCGCGCGATGCGCCCTTGGTGGGCTACGGACGATGGACGGTCCGTAGCCGTAACGATGCAGCGGGCTGCATCGTTACAATATTAAACCTATCAAAAAACCAGTCGTATATATTACCCTTTCAAAAAAAGCTGTCGTACATATTAAAACCTTTCAACAAGTAATGCTGTTGTGTATATTAAAACTATAAAAAAATATGATATCAGGAAATGACGCCAAGTGGGATTAAAGAACTATGAAAAAAGTTGTACACTATTTCTATAAAACTCTTCTATAAAACTTTTGTACATAAAGCTGTCGTATATATTAAAAAAAAATCTAAAAAAATGCTGTTGTACATATATTATTATATTGCATACTATATTTCACCATATTTTACATATACTATACTATATATATTATATATATTATTACATATACTATACGATATATATATTATTTATAATATTACATATACTATATATATTATAAAAAATTAAACTCATAAATAAAAAAAATTTTTTAAATATTAAAAAAATAAAAATATTTTACCAAAAAAAATTTTTAAATATTAAAAAAATTTAATTAAAATAAAAAAATATTTATTAAAAAACGCAAAAAAACTTGGCGTTGCTACACCTCAAAATATTATAAAGCAAAAAAATTAGTAATAATATAACAATTGACGATTAATTGACATAATGTAATAAGTTGACATCATGTAAGTTAACATGTAGTTTACTGTAGCAACGCCAAGTTTTTTTGCGTTTTTTAATAAATATTTTTTTATTTTAATTAAATTTTTTAAATATTTTAACATTTTTTTTGCTAAAATATTTTTATTTTTTAAATATTTTTTTAATTTTTTTTATTTATGAGTTTAATTTTTTATAATATATATAGTATATGTAATATTATAAATAATATATATATCGTATAGTATATGTAATAATATATATAATATATATAGTATAGTATATGTAAAATATGGTGAAATATAGTATGCAATATAATAATATATGTACAACAGCATTTTTTTAGATTTTTTTTTAATATATACGACAGCTTTATGTACAAAAGTTTTATAAAAGAGTTTTATAGAAGAGTTTTATAGAAATAGTGTACAACTTTTTTCATAGTTCTTTAATCCCACTTGGCGTCATTTCCTGATATCATATTTTTTTATAGTTTTAATATACACAACAGCATTACTTGTTGAAAGGTTTTAATATGTACGACAGCTTTTTTTGAAAGGGTAATATATACGACTGGTCTTTTGATAGGTTTAATATATACGGCAATTTTTTTTAAATGTAAAACAATACTGTTTTGTTTTGGTTGTGACAAGAGCGTGTACTTGGCGCCTTTTTCTTTACCTTTTTTTTTTTGAAAAGGTTATTTTTTGAGATATTATTTCTTTTTTTTTAGTAATTTGTTTTGATTGTGACAAGAGCGTGTACTTGGCACCTTTATTTTACCTTTTTTTTAAAAAAAGGTAATCGATAGATATTTTTTTTTAATGATATATATACGACAGTGTTTTTTAAGGCTAAAATAATGAAATATCAGTTAGATTTTGCTAAAGACGGCCCATTATCACCCCAGTCGTACTTTCAGTATACAGCATACGACGGTCCTCTTTAATTAATTAAGTTACAAAAATACAAAATTCTATAAGTATTATATTGTTTCTAGGCCATTGTGTTTTTCTAATTGAAGCATTATCAGCTTCAATCCAATCATTTTCTTCTCTGTGCAGGGTGTCCCATTTAACTTGAGACAACTAAATATTTCGAAAAATAAGCATTGTACAAAAAAATGTCCCAAATAAACTTTTAATATTATCAAGGGGGACGTCTGGCTGTATAAAAATTAACCCGCCCCCACCGCCCCTTGGGAGTGGGGCGAGTGGCAACTTTGAAATTTCAAATAGGAACCTCCATTTTTTATTACAGATTCGGATTCCTTGGAAAAAATACGTAAGTTTTGTCCGAGACATTTTTTCGAATCGTGATAGATGGCGCTGTAATCAGTGAAAATTAGTTTTTGTCATTTTCTCTCACCATCGGGGTGCTTTATTTTGGTGAGTCCCCTCGCCTCTCACTATTCAATTACAATAAATGCTCGAAATGATGACTTTCCATTTTGATGCATTTATTAACTCGAGCTTGGAATGCTTGTACACATGTAGAAAGTGTATCTGGCGTTATTTGTGCGCAAGCATATCTAATACGTTCCACCATGTTTTCTCGAGTACTTGGTATTTTTGTATACTCTTTTTCTTTAAGGTAACATAAAATTATTTCAACTTTCAAAATTATTTCAACTTTCTTCTCTAAAGATAAATAATCCATTATTTATTTGCTGAAATAAAGAACGCATCCGTAAAAAAACAAGTAGCTAGCGTACCAAAACTATGAGGCATCTACATATGTAGTAAATTTCTGAAATACTGAAAATACTGAAAAGGAGAAACAAAATAAATGAAAGAAATTAAGTCAGAACAATTCTTCAATAACTGGATTCTTTAAATTTCAAGTCAAGTCAAATTTCAGTAATACGTACGCTAGCTACTTGTTTTTTTACGGACGCGTTCTTTATGTCGGCAAATAAATAATGGATTATTTATCTTTAGAGAAAAAAGTTGAAATAATTTTAAAATAATTTTGAAAGTTGAAATAATTTTATGTTACCTTAAAGAAAAAGTGTATACAAAAGTACCAAATACTCGAGAAAACATGGTGGAACGTATTAGATATGCTTACGCACAAATAACGCCAGATACACTTTCTACATGTGTACAAGCATTCCAAGCTCGAGTTAATAAATGCATCGAAATGGAAAGTCATCATTTCGAGCATTTATTGTAATTGAATAGTGAGAGGCGAGGGGACTCACCGAAATAAAGCATCGCGATGGTGAGAGAAAATGGCAAAAACTAATTTTTACTGATTACAGCGCCATCTATCACGATTCGAAAAAATGTCTCGGACTAAACTTACGTATTTTTTTCCAAGGAATTCGAATCTGCAATAAAAAATGGGGGTTCCCATTTGAAATTTCAAAGTTGCCACCCGCCCCACCTCCAAGAGGCGGTGGCGGCAAGTTAATTTTTACACAGGCAGACGTCCCCCTTGATAATATTAAAAGTTTATTTGGAACATTTTTTCGTACAATGCTTATTTTTCGAAATATTTAGTTGTCTCAAGTTAAATGGGACACCCTGTATATATTACGTTTATAATTATCTATTTCATTTAGTCTCTATTAGACCCTGACCTATTATCATCTCTTTCAGTTTAATAAATAATTTAATTATAGTTGTTATAAATAGAATTACAAACTCGTATTACATAGTTAAATTAAATTTGCAATTTATAAGTGGCATTCAAAAACGATATTCAAATACATTGAGTACATGAGTTAGATAATTAATTAAATATGTTAGTACGTATTATTCATTTGATTAGTTATTTAAAAACAAAATACTACATATATATATATATAATTATTTTTAACATGTTCACAATTTATACTGACAATAAGGACAATGAAAAATAGAAACTAGCAGATATTACATTATATTATCACGATTTGGCCGTTCTGCACGTGCGCGACGTCTGTAGCCTGCGTACGGGATATATGTATAGGTACAACGCTTGCGCACAACGCACAGAGTCTGCTCTAGAGTGAGAAACAAATATCATCCGCACCGTAATATTTTTCGAAACTCTCAAACACAATCAGCAATGTAGGAGTATTACATATATTTTACTTCACACACGTATACCGCTGTGTGGTCAGATTTGATACACAAACAGCAGCAGCCGCAGGAATGGAAGGATTACCGCATATATGCGCAAGTCACATTGTACCTACATGTGAGCTCCGCGCTTCGCATGTACATGGCTTGCGCATGCGTTGCCGGCGATACATGCCGATATGTGTACATCTGAGATACTAGCCATCTATCGGCAAGAATTTATAAAGTACATCCCAGACGACTGAAATAATTTTCATAGTTTTCATGACATTTCGACTTTAGACTTTAATATCTTTATTTATACAGCATATAGAGCAAAAACAAGCATACTTTTATTATATATTTTGGGTATGCGCTATCGATTGAGCCTATTTTTAAATCGATCGGCTCAGGCATTACTGAGATCCGATAATCTCGGCTCGTCTCAACTTTCGGTCTCGCGTAAAGAGACACGGTCGGTCTTGCGCTGCGCGTGAACTTGGCGCGAGACACTGCCGTGTCTCTTGATAATTAATATCTCTTTAACCCTTGTGAAAATTGTAAAATGGTAGAGGACTTTTCGGTTCAGTTTGGTCTGCTCTACCGGCATACGGCCGCTGTGTCAAAATTTTTGAGACACCCTGTATACTGACTTCTCGAACCAAGAACTCGATGACCAAGTTCTAGTATCGTCATATAATAGAAATAAATATTTTCTCTATATATACTTGTACTTTGATCTTAACAAATGGACGGATTAAAATTATATTTGTATGTTATATGTGTGTCTACGCATGCACACAAAATTAAATTTGTTCTCTGTTCAAACTAAGCAAAAAAATGTCTTACTAAAAAATATTTATGTAATAAATCTTTTGCTAAATTTGAAGAGACAGCAATTTTAATGTACGTATATTTTTTGTACTAGAAATATCTTCAGGAAATCCTACGAATAACTATTTATTATCGATCTGTATCGTTCGGATCATTTTGATCAAAATGGGATGTCCTGCGGAGATCGTACATAAGATATCCACAGGACATGCTACACGCGATTTCCTCAGGTAATCCTACGTTTATAACGTTTTGCTCTGGATCAAACTGGGACCATTTCGATCAAATTGGGATGTCCTGGGGAGATCTTTGCTATGTGGGATTGCATACACATTGCATCAATCTTTCATCGCAATGTTGCAATATTGCAAATTTAGTGCAAAATGTTGTTGCATCATTGCTGTGGGATTGCAGCAACGTTAAAATATCCGCCTTTAGGAAGATTGTAACAAAATATTACAGTAATATTGCAATGTAATAAATTTGCAATAATGCATTGTTATTGCAATCTTAGAATAATGTTGTATATATTTTTATTTATTCG
Organism: Linepithema humile; assembly: GCF_040581485.1. Taxonomy (NCBI): domain Eukaryota; kingdom Metazoa; phylum Arthropoda; class Insecta; order Hymenoptera; family Formicidae; genus Linepithema; species Linepithema humile. The sequence goes on from NC_090132.1 coordinate 14,414,866, forward strand.
GACATTTTATCTGTCCGATTTCTGAACAATCAGTTCAATATCTGAATTCCCTGTGTTAGGGTCGTATCAGAAAAATTTAACTGATAAAAATAGTTACTAAGGTCTTTGATCTTACTAGCCACTCTTTGGAAGTTTTATATCATCATGACTAAAACTTAAATACAAGATAGATTTTGCAACGCGCGTCGCATACCGGTAAACGAACGAACTACCCAGGAAGAAATACAGGTCAAAGAAACGTCTAATAGACATCGTCTATAGACATCTATTAGATGACTATTAGACGTTTCTTCGACTTGTATTTCTTCCTGAGTAGCGATTACCGAATATTGCTCTTGTAATGTTTTTGCAATGTTGCTATCACATTCTCATGAAATATTACAATTCAATGTTCCAATAATCTCTCAACAATATTACATTGCAACTTGCAAGATTGTAACATTGCTGCAATGTAAATGCAATGTTTTGTGCTGTATGGGTACATATATATAGAAGAAATCAAATTCCACAGTAAGACTGTAAATCTCTTGTGGAATTTGATTTTTTCTGTCCTATCTTTATTATTTTCATACCCACTTCCCTGAATTACCCGAATATATTCGAACTGTATTATTATATTTACCTTGAAATATCACAGAGAAGTGGTTAATATTATATAATGGATCAATAACTTTTTTTAAATTATTCTTTTGTGTATATTTATTTCAGTATCTTTATGGAGCTCACATCGAAAAATAGTGGAAAGATTTTTTACTCCAAACAACTTACAAGGCGAATTTAATATATTTGTAAAACAATCATTAGCACTTATGGACGAATTAGAAGAAGTTGAAGAAAATGGAAATGAAATTATTCTTCTTGACTTTCTATATACATGTAATTTGAACATTGCAAGTGGTAAGAATAAGTAACTCTACTATCTTGTAAAATGTCTACTTTTAGGTATTAAAAAACAATTTTAAGGTAAGAATTATTTGGTAAAAAATACAATTTTTGTATATTTTTGTAAACATTTTTAAAATTTTCTAAAAATAAATTAAAATAAAAATTTTGAAATTTCCCGTAATTTACAATTACGTAACTACAGACTTTAAACGTACATTATTTAGAGTGTTAATTTTAAGTTGTTTTAATTGTATATATTACAAAAACATTATAAAAAGTTATACATTTCTAAATTATATAATATATTAAAAATATATAAAATATTAAAATGTAGTTGATTAAAAATTTGAAATCTCAAGGCTCTTATAAATCACAAAAAAAAACGAAAGAGTCAATGTTGATTAGTGTACATGTATTTGATTTATACAGGGTGTCCCAAAGTTTGCAGCCCAACCGTCGTGTACAGATAGAGCGGGTCAAACTGAATAAGTAAGTCCTTTACCACTTTGCAAAATTTTCAATAATTAATTAGAAAATAATTAATAAAGATCCGCCAATCCGCGCAAGTATTCTCCGAGCGCCGAGCGCGCGGCGAGTAGGGGCGGTATTCATAGTCCGTTCTTATATTCAAGATCGTCTTAAGCACGAACTTATATTCGCTCTCTTCGTCAGACACAATCTATGTGTGACGAAGAGAGCGAATATAAGTCCGTGCTTAAGACAATTTTGAATATAAGAACGGACTATGAATACCGCCCTAGGACCCACCCAGCATAGCATAATACAAAGCGCGGCAGAGCGGCGTGAATTTCTATGTCACGCGCCGCTCGTGTGTAGTGTGCATAGCTAGCCAAGAGAGCGTCTCTCCCACCGCTCTGCCGCGCTTTGTATTATGCTATGCTGGGTGGGTCCTACTCACCGCGCGCTCGGCGCTCGGGGAATACTTGCGCGGATTGGCGGATCTTTATTAATTATTTTCTAATTAATTATTGAAAATTTCGCAAAGTGGTAAAGGACTTACTTATTCAGTTTGACCCGCTCTATCTGTACACGACGGTTGGGCCGCGAACTTTGGAACACCTTGTATATTATGATAACAAGCGTTTCTGCCTAAATAAGTCTTTCTTCAATATTACAAATCGCTAATCCATTATTAATAAAATTAAAACGTACGCATCTTTTTAAAAGTACAATATTGAAAAAAACCGCAAATGCATAAGAGTTAAGCAAAAGTGTGGTGTATTGGACTTGTTGTGAATCATGTTATAGAGGTTGCAGTGGACCGGTAGATTAGCCGTTATTTATTTAAAAGAAGTGTCCATAGTATACAAAAAGTGAACTCGGTGATGGAAGAGATAGAATTCAAAGGTCAGTTCAGTAAAATTTGATAAAATTTTGTGGTCCATGGTTAACCTGCAGATTAATTGCAAATTCTTTTTCCTTGTTTATTACTTCTGTGTTACACATTTGTATTTACTAATATTAATATTAGAAAAATTTACTATATAAAACTTAAAAAAAAATAATTTAAGAACACTTTTTCATTTCTTAAAGAAATTTTTAAAAGTTTTTGAAGAGTAAATCCTATTTTAAAATGTTCAAATTTACTCTTCAAAACTTTTAAAAAGTTTTATAGTAAATAAAAGTTTTCTTAAGTTATTTTTTTTAAGTTTTAAAAAGTAAATTTTTCTAAGGGAAGTTAAATACATGTACGATCAACCAACATTGGCTCTTTCGCCTTTTATTTTCTGTTGTGATATTTAAAATGTAGTACTAAAATAAGGATTTAAAGTATATAATTTGTAAATTTATTTTTAACAAGTTAACAGAATGAGATATATATGTATATTGATATTATATATATTGATATATATATATTTCAACTGTTTATAACCACAAATTTACAGCAAATTTTAAAACTATTATTTTACACTTTTGTATGTGTTTGAGTTATCACTTTTTGAAACATTTTAAGAGGATGCTGGAGTGCCTGACGAACTCCGACGCGAAAGCGCCATCATTTCGATGGAACTAAAAATGAGAGTGATATTATCGGCATAAGTCATAATCTAAGTATGAATGTATTGTGTATGCGTATGTGTGGTGCGTGTATATATTTGCATATTATTGTATAGCGCCTCTCTGATATTATCCTGGAACTAATCTTCTGTTATTTTTTCATCTGTTATACCGATATTGGACGCACACGTATGTAAAAATAGTCGGACAAGAATATTTTTTACATTAGACTTTTCAGCCCAATTTTAATGGTTCCATAACATTCTATTCTGCAGTCCGCAATTCGCGCTGCTCTTATTCGGTGTATTAAAATTGTTAAACTTTTATAAAAAGCTAAAATTGATAGCTCTAAAAGACATGTTATCCTAAGAGTATGTCAATAAAAATTAATGTTATAAATAACTTTATTTTTCCGAATTTTTTCGACCAACGCGAATTCCCTTTTTATGTGCTCTTTAATCTTGCAAAAGGATTTTTAATTCTATGCAGGCAGAAAAAAGCTGTATTTGTTAGAAAAAAGTCAGGAAAAATACAGCATTCATGTGGTAAAACAGAACTCCAGCATCCTCTTAATAGTAGAATTAATCCCAGACAGCGCAGCATATTCAAAAGACTCCACAGAATATCCTGAAGACGTTTTTGGGATGATAGGACGTCCTCTGGATATCCTTTGGATGGATTTTAAACATGTGTGCTGTCTGAAATACTATATTCCATAAAATATCTGTTTACGTTTTAAATGGTAAATCAACATGAAAAAAAATAAAGCAATACGGATGAAATAAAAGTAAAATAAACGCAAATTATCCATTTTATTTTCATAAATTCAGAAATATTATTTTTTTAAATTACATTACAATAAAATCGCAGGTAGCTCATGTTAGTTTTATATACGTTTCTTAAGAGGATGCTGGAGTTCTGTTTTACCACATGAATGCTGTATTTTTCCTGACTTTTTTCTAACAAATACAGCTTTTTTCTGCCTGCATAGAATTAAAAATCCTTTTGCAGGATTAAAGAGCACACAAAAAGGGAATTCGCGTTGGTCGAAAAAATTCGGAAAAATAAAGTTATTTATAACATTAATTTTTATTGACATACTCTTAGGATAACATGTCTTTTAGAGCTATCAATTTTAGCTTTTTATAAAAGTTTAACGATTTTAATACACCGAATAAGAGCAGCGCGAATTGCGGATTGCAGAATAGAATGTTATGGAACCATTAAAATTGGGCTGAAAAGTCTAATGTAAAAAATATTCTTGTCCGACTATTTTTACATACGTGTGCGTCCAATATCGGTATAACAGATGAAAAAATAACAGAAGATTAGTTCCAAGATAATATCAGAGAGGCGCTATACAATAATATGCGAATATATACACGCACCACACATACGCATACACAATACGTTCATACTTAGATTATGATTTATGCCGATAATATCGCTCTCATTTTTAGTTCCATCGAAATGATGGCGCTTTCGCGTCGGAGTTCGTCAGGCACTCCAGCATCCTCTTAAACGCATATGAATACATTGGATACGTTTAGGAAACGTATATGAAATAAACATGTGCTACCTGGAATATACATTAAGAGTTGTCAACTCCAGAAGACTAGACTAGATCATTTTACATATCCCCTTTCGTAACAAAATACAGATAGATTAAATCAAATAAAAATGTTAATTATGATTTAATGTAAATTAGTTGACGAATATTTTAAATGTACATAACGCAGACTTAAGTGCGAGAAACATATTATTTTATTCCAATGATATTTAGATTACGAAACAATATTGGTAATATTACTGAAAAATAAAGAAAATTGATCTATCTCAATTCATAAACATAAAAATTGTGCCAACAAAAGTAGAATAATTTATTGTAATTGTTTTTAAAGTTAACTTTTATGTTTCTTATAAAATCGAAAATGTGAAAATTGATTAAATTTTTTAACTAAATATTGAATAAAATTTTAAAAAAGTTTAGTTTAATTCAAAAACTGGATAATTGGCAACTCTCTATGTAAATACAGTTTATGTACTCAGATATTATAATAAGTGTTAATCTATTTTCTTTATGTGACACTATAGAAAATATGTTGGGCGTCAAATTGGAATCACAATTATTAAATCGAATCTATAAATGTGCGACGAGGTATAAATGTATTTAATTTAAATTCTTATAATTAATATCAAATTTATATCATAGAAATAAATCTTTTTAAAACAGATACATATATATACATATATATATATATATATATATATATATATATATATATATATATTTTAAAGAATTTTAAATATTTTAATGAAAATATTATAGTAATGAAAAAAAACTAAATTTATAATATAATTTATAAAATTTTATGATTGCGGTTAAATAAACTTTTCGCCATGATTTACGGAAGAAACATGTTTCAGCGTAAAGAAAATTTGGAATTATAGAATAAATAACATATTGTTGCATATAAATGTTATATTCAACCTTAGTACTACAAAATGGAGACAGCAAAAACAATTAAATTGTGTTAATTTGCTTGTGAATGAGGTATGTTGAAATTTTATTTATTACTATTCTGCCTAAATTTCCTTGTTTGTGAATTCCTTTGTTTATGTTATACATAATTTCTAATTACTCAGTTGAAGCAAAGGAGACATGCATTCGAGAAACGTGTGACAACCAAGTCCAACAGTGAGACAGTTCGTAAGTTTGTTAATGTTTTACTTAAGTATTTATGATTATTGAATGTTATAATATTAAAAAATTTTTTTAATAACGGTGAAAAATGTTTTTTTAGACAATTCTTGATAAAGTTTTATTGATAAAACGCTATTTTTAATGATTTTTTTTCTTTTATTACTATTGCAAAAATTCTAAAATTATATGTGTAGGAAACTTACTTTTATAAGAAAGTAATCAATTATTTTATATATATTTGTTCAAATAACACAGTTTTCGACATTCTATTGGAAGCATGTCATAAAGGAAGATTAACTCAACAAGAACTTTGGGATCATATGGTTACAATGTTACTCTCAGTACGTATTTATATTTCTACATCCAAACTATATGTAGACGTATAATAAAACAGGTTTTTATTTACGTAGGCCACTGACACTACTGCCGTCACAATAAATTTTGTGATTTTTATGCTCGCAAATTTCCCAGAAGTACAAGTACGTAGAGATTAAAGTTATTGAAATACAATACAACTTATTAACTTACTTAATACATATATAAGACTTACGAATAATGTTATTTCAAGTTAATAACTACCCTGATAGCCAAGCATGTTTTGCAAAATCAAGCAACTTAATGCTGAGCATGAATTTTCGACTAGTTGCTGTATATTTGTTAAAAATGTAATGCATAGTCATACGTATTCAACAACACGGGAGCAGATTTGAAACATTTCGTGTCAGCAGATTCAGAGCAACCGGAGAGCAACTGTTGCTCATTTTGTTGCCAACAAAATGACTTCTATTCATGGAAAACATTTTGCTTTGTCATTCATTTTCGACAACATAAGAGCAACATGACGGTGATAGAAAAAGATAATGATGTCTGTGCTTTTGTCGTATATTTGTTAAAAACTATTTAAATATATTAATTTGTTAAAAACTGTTTAAATATGTTAATTGTGCCTTGTAACCAATATAAAATGTCGAAAATGACCTATCTTTGTGTATGTGTGTATGTGTGTTTGCGCGAGTGCGTGCAATTTAATAAATAAATAAGTGATACATCGACGATACTTGTGGCAAATTAACACAGCTTTACCTATAAATATTTGCGGCAAGGTATATACAGGGTGTCCCATTTAACTTGAGACAACTAATAATTTCGAAAAATAATTGTACGAAAAAATGTCCCAAATAAACTTTTAATATTATCAAGGGGGACGTCTGCGTGTGTGAAAATTAACCCGCCCCCATCGCCCCTTAGGGGTAGGGCGGGTGGCAACTTTGAAATTTCAAATGAGAACCCCCATTTTTTATTGCAGATTCGGATTCCTTGGAAAAAAATACGTAAGTTTTGTCCGAGACATTTTTTCGAATCGTGATAGATGGCGCTGTAATCAGTGAAAATTAGTTTTTGCCATTTTCTCTCACAATTGGGGTGCTTTATTTCGGTGAGTTCCCTTGCCTCTCACTATTCAATTACAATAAATGCTCGAAATGATGACCTTCCATTTCGATGCATTTATTAACTCGAGCTTGGAATGCTTGTACATATGTAGAAAGTGTATCTGGCGTTATTTGTGCGCAAGCATATCTAATACGTTCCACCATGTTTTCTCGAGTATTTGGTATTTCTGTATACACTTTTTCTTTAAGGTAACATAAAATTATTTCAACTTTCAAAATTATTTCAAAATTATTTCAACTTTCTCCTCTAAAGATAAATAATCCATTATTTATTTGCTGAAATAAAGAACGCGTCCGTAAAAAAACAAGTAGCTAGCGTATGTATTACTGAAATTTACTTGATTTGAAATTTAAAGAATCCAGTTATTGAAGAATTGTTCTGACTTAATTTCTTTCATTTATTTTGTTTCTCCTTTTCAGTATTTTCAGTATTTCAGAAATTTAATACATATGTAGATGCCTCATAGTTTTGGATTATTTATCTTTAGAGGAGAAAGTTGAAATAATTTTGAAATAATTTTGAAAGTTGAAATAATTTTATGTTACCTTAAAGAAAAAGTGTATACAGAAGTACCAAATACTCGAGAAAACATGGTGGAACGTATTAGATATGCTTGCGCACAAATAACGCCAGATACACTTTCTACATATGTACAAGCATTCCAAGCTCGAGTTAATAAATGCATCGAAATGGAAGGTCATCATTTTGAGCATTTATTGTAATTGAATAGTGAGAGGCAAGGGAACTCACCGAAATAAAGCACCCCAATTGTGAGAGAAAATGGCAAAAACTAATTTTCACTGATTACAGCGCCATCTATCACGATTCGAAAAAATGTCTCGGACAAAACTTACGTATTTTTTTCCAAGGAATCCGAATCTGCAATAAAAAATGGGGTTCCCATTTGAAATTTTAAAGTTGCCACCCGCTCCACCCCCAAGGGGCGGTGGGGGCGGGTTAATTTTTACACAGGCAGACGTCCCCCTTGATAATATTAAAAGTTTATTTGGGACATTTTTTCGTACAATGCTTATTTTTCGAAATATTTAGTTGTCTCAAGTTAAATGGAACACCCTGTATATATATATATATATATATATATATATATATAATAGATATGTAAAATAATAAATAAGTAAATTCTTCTTTCTGGTGATAACAAAAAGAAGCCCATACAACACAAAACATTACATTTACATTGCAGCAATGTTACAATCTTGCAAGTTGCAATGTAATATTATTGAGAGATTATTGGAACATTGAATTGTAATATTTCATGAGAATGTGACAGCAACATTGCAAAAACATTACAAGAGCAATATTCGGTAATCGCTACTCAGGGAGAAATACAGGTCGAAGAAACGTCTAATAGACATCTAATAGATGTCTATAGACGATGTCTCTTAGACGTTTCTTCGACCTGTATTTCTCTCTGGGTAGTTCGTTCGTTTACCGTTATGCGACGCGCGTTGCAAAATCTATCTCGTATTTAAGTTTTAGTCATGATGATATAAAACTTCCAAAGAGTGGCTAGTAAAATCGAAGACCTTAGTAACTATTTTTATTAGTTAAATTTTTCTGATACGACCCTAACACAGGGAATTCAGATATTGAACTGATTGTTCAGAAATCGGACAAATAAAATGTCCAAATAAATAAAAATATATACAACATTATTCTAAGATTGCAATAACAATGCATTATTGCAAATTCATTATCTTGCAATATTACTGTAATATTTCGTTACAATCTTCCTAAAGGCGGATATTTTAACGTTGCTGCAATCCCACAGCAATGATGCAACAATATTTTGCAGTAAATTTGCAATATTGCAACATTGCGATGAAAGATTGATGCAATGTGTATGCAATCTTTGTGTGCTGTATGGGAGGATTTATTTACTTATTATTTTATATGTTTGAAAAGAGTAAGGATGCAAAAAATATATTTAACCGTTTTCGACACGCTGTTGAATTTTTGCTAAAATTTATGACTCGGCATGTGTTGTTGGCAACTTGCTGTCATTTTGCTCTTTATGTACAGCGATAAACCATTGACAGCAAACACATAGCAACTTAACAGCAACACATGCTGAATTGATGTGATATCATACCAGAGGCAAATGACTCACACACCTTGTTCTAAATTTGCTGAAAACTAATGCCCTTTGTTTTCAGCAACGTGGCAACAACAACACAGACAGGTGGCTATCAGGGTATATGTAATATATTATTTATGTTAAAAATTTAAATAGAATTATGCAAACATTTTTATTTTTTATTACTTACGCTTTAATTATTGCTAGCAATATTAATCCCATAAGCAATGCACCAAATTTTAATCACAAGTATAAAGTACAATTTATTTCATACTAGGAAAAAGCGTACAAAGAATTATCAGAAATTTACGGCATTAAATCTCCAAAATCTGTACCAATTAAATATGATGATTTGCAAAAAATGAATTATTTGAACCGAGTTATTAAGGAAACAATGAGACTCTTTCCTGCTATTCCTGTTGTTGCACGATTTCTAACAGAAGACTTAAAGATAGGTACGATTAATCATAATTGTGTATTATAATAATTTATTTAAAAATTGTGTTTTTCGTGCTACAATTAAAAGACAGAGATACATACATAATTTTTTAATAATAAGACGTATGTTTACTTAGACTATTTTTCACTATTACATTTTTATTATAATAATATTTCAATATAAACATATGTATATTTTAGGAGAAACTATTTTACCTAAAGGAGCTGATGTATTTATGTCTATATTTCATATGCACCGAAATAAGAAACATTGGTCGAATCCCTTGATGTTTGATCCAGATAGATTTCTCCCGGAAAAACAAAAACATTGTTCGAAATATTTCATTCCGTTTAGTAACGGACTCAGAAATTGTATTGGTAAGCACGAATGAATAACAAAATATTATGATAAAATTGTTTTGTATATAATTAACAAAATTGCAGGTCAGAAGTATGCGATGATTTCTATGAAAATTGTTTTAGCAACATTGATACGCACGTTTGAATTCAAAGTGAATAAAAATATCAAAATAAATGACATAAAACTTAATATGGACATATCATTGTGTACTATAGATCCTCTGAAAGTTAAAATAAAAAAAAGAGATTATTGAATTTAAAAAATATAACTATTCATGTTAAAAGAAAATGTAAATGAGAAATTTGAGAAATAAAGGGTGAAGGATATATAAGTGAATTATTATACAGACAGTACACTTTTTTGTTTAGTACATTTCATTAAGCAAATGCGAGTAGTATGTTTTACGAAATATATATGTAATCGTTCAATTTTACTTTTATCTTACTAAGCAAGTTTATACTCTATATTTCTTTTATATCTTTTATATTTTCTGCTCATTTTGTAGTTAGTTTTATTTTCTCTCTCTAACAAAGTATACAAGTTTGTAAGGGTTGAATATTAATTATTTAAGGGCAATTAAGAAATAAAAATGAATTACTTGAAAAAAATTTAATATAATGTTCGAATAAATACAATTTTATCCCGTCAGCCGAGTCAGTCAATTTTTACAGAGTTCTCTATACAAGCTATCCTTATACCCGATACTTGCTCGAATCACAATTTCCGCGCTATTCCGGCGACAGTTTCTATCTCTATCTGTCTACGCCCACGCTATTCCGTGGAAGAGATTACTAGTGTCCCTTTTTGCGCTTCTTCAAAAATTCCCCGCGAACTCTGCTCTCCGTCTCGTGCTCTCGGTATTCATAGGCCCCTCAAGCCTGATTCGCACTTTTGAGGCCCGTTCTCAATTCCGGCGGCACCCCGTGCTGACCACAGATGTGGTCTATTACTAGTACTAGATACTAGTACAGATGTGGTCTATACTAGTACTAGATCGCTAACTTTAGGCTTTGATGTATGGAAAAACTGAGGCTGGCAGGATTTCCGGTTTCGGCCATGACACCCTACAACAAAATGGCCGCTCAACAACTGCTCAACAACTGCTCGGCATCTTTCAAGAATTTTTACAATATTATCAATTTGTATCACCACGCCGGGTATCACATGTGCATACGCACGTACAGATATAAGGCCATCACACACAAAATGACATAACTGCATATGCATAGCATAAGACCGTCTCGACCAATGAACATGCTATGTAAATCAATATGGCACCTTTATGCTAGATGTTCATTGGTCGAGACGATCTTATGCTATGCATATGCAGTTATGTCATTTTGTGTGTGAGGGCCTATACACATTACACACGCATTGTCGCCATTTTGTTGTAGGGTGTCATGGCCGAAACCGGAAATCCTGCCGGCCTCAGCTTTTTTGACGAAGTTAGCGATCTAGTACTAGTATAGACATCTGTGGTGCTGACCAATCTCTTTGCCTCTCCCTCTCTGCCTCTTACAAGTTTTTGTTGAGCGTGCGGTTAAAAGAACATTGTACCAACTTTATCTATACGTTTATTAAAATATATCTCTCAGTAATAAAACCTCCTCTGGAATCGTTAATTCGATTAAACCTCCACGCTTGGTTTAAGAAGGGCAACAGGTTATGGGCCCAGGGTTTGAGGTAAAATAATAAAAGAGGAAGGACGAAAGAGAGATTATAGTGCCACGTGTCATTAATTGGAAAAATCTTGCGGTCGGCAAAAGTTGAGACAAAATGGAAGGCCTAAAACATTTTCAAATCCAGAAGTTTAATGGACAAAATTTCCAGCTATGGAAATACCAGATGGAAATAATATTTCGAGCGAAACCAGGTATGTTTGAACTCGTGAATAGAAACTCAATGTCCAGCAAATGGAGGTATGGCACGTACAACATGGAACAATCTAAACGCAAAGGCAATGCTGATAATATCATCAGGTATGGAATATGAACAATTGCAAACCGTGGTAAGTTGCCAGACAGCACCTGAAATGTTGAACCGTCTAAAAACCATACACGAGCAAAAATCAGCAGTCAATAAATTACAACTCAAGCAACAATTTTTTAATTATAAAATGACAGAGACTGATTCAGTTGCTCAACATCTAAGTAAAATAGATTCGTTAGCACAGGCACTTGCTGACGTAGACGAGCCGGTCACCGAAGTGGATAAACTAGCAAAGGCGCTTGATCTTCCTATAAAAGTCTTCCTATAAAATACAGCGGTTTCATTACAGCTTAGGATTCATACAATGAAACAAAACAAACCTACGAGAATTTGGTTGCACGACTAATGAAAGAAGAGAAACGGCTGACTGAAGCAAAGGAAGTGGCAGTAGCTTTTGCATCCCTGAATGTAAATAAAACGTCAAAAACAAATACAGATCAGAAAGGAAAATCTACAGATAAAAGAAATGTAGAGTGCTTCTTCTGCAAGGGTAAGTCAGAATGCCGTAAGAGACTGAATAAGCAACAGTTACAAAAGGAAGACAAAAATCGGAAACATCAAGCCTTATCAGTAGAGCACAAAAATATTATGGCATGTGACAACGAAGAGGGGTGGCTGGGTGATAGTGCTGCCTCAAAGCATATGTCCTATCGAAGAGAATGGTTTACCAACTTACATACTAGAAACATTAAAGATTTTGTACAAGTTGGTAATAATTCTCAAATCGAAGTAGAAGGTTACGGTGATGTAAAGCTTCTAGCACTAATCAATGGCGAGTGGGAGCCACGTACACTTGAAATCGTATTGTATGTTCCAAAACTAAGTAAGAATCTTTTTTCAGTGGGAGCAACAACAAATAAAAACCTGAAAGTAATCTTCAGCAAGGACAAAATAGAAATTTACAGCAATCGTCTAGTGGCCACGAGCAATCCAATCACTGTTATAAAATGCTATTCAAGCCGGCGACCAAAACAGTAGCAAATGTATCAGTGATAAGTTCAGCAACACTGTGGCATGACAGACTAGGCCACATCAATTTTCAAGCACTAAAGAATATGGCTGATCAAGGTCTACTACCAAATACACAAATAAAAACAACTGAAGGATTATTTTGCGAAGCTTGCCAATACGGTAAATTGCATCGGTTACCTTTTAAACAGAATATAAAAGATAAAGGTTTAAAACCAGGCGAATGTCTGCACATGGATCTGTGTGGAAAGATGTCATATCCTTTAATCAGCGGGGCATACTATTATATACTGTTCAAAGACGAAAGTACGTCCTACAGAATTATTCGTTTTATCAAGCATAAGAGTGACGCTTTTTCACAATTTCTCGAAATACAAAAATTAGTTGAAAAACAAACGGGTAATTTAGTAAAGAAAGTAAAAAGTGATAGAGGTCTAGAATTTAACAATGATCAGTTTCAGCGACATTTCCGTGAAAAAGGAATAATCCATGAGTTCAGCGCTCCATATACTGCAGTGCAAAATGGAAGAATCGAGAGAGAAAACCGAACAATTGTGGAAACAGCTCGCAGTATGTTATTCGCAGCAAAGTTGGAGCCAAATCTATGGACTGAAACAGCAAACACAAGCGTTTATCTACTCAATCGACGACCTCGAAAATCAGACAAAACAATACCATATGAACAATGGACAGGACGGAAAGTTACATTGAAACATCTCAGAAAATTTGGATCAGAGGTCTATATACACGTTCCGAAGCAATTTAGAACAAAATTCGAAAGCAAATCCAAAAAAATAATACTAGTAGGATACGACAACAACAGTCCAAACTGCAGAGTACTGGATCCGCAAACCTTGAAAATTACAGTAACCCGAGATGTTGTATTTAATAAACAAGATGTCAATAAAAGTAAAGAGGATACATATACAACTTTCTCGATTGAGAAACAGCAAGAGGAAGATGTACAGAATAAAATCGGAACAGCAGGACAAGATGATGTCGAAAATGTTTCTGACAGCTCAATAGATGCAGAACAGTCAGAAGAAGAAGAGGACAGACCTAAAGCCACAGAACAACGCATACTAAGGGATCGAAATAAAATTCAAAAACCAGCACGATACAATGAAACCTATTGTATGGCCTGTGCAGCAGTAATAATGAAAGAACCAAAATCATATGAAGAAGCAATGTCAAGTAGTGAGGCCAAAAATTGGTGTCAAGTTATGGAAGAGGAAATGGATTCATTAGCAGCCAAAGGAACATGGTCTCTAGTACCTCAACCGGAAAAACAGAAGATCATAGACTGCAAATGGGTGTATAAGCTGAAGCTTAGATCAGATGAAACGATCGATAAGTATAAAGCTCGTTTATGCGCGAAAGGTTTCCTGCAAGCAAAAGGTATAGACTATAGTGATACTTTTTCTCCTGTGATTAGATACGATTCTATTCGAATTCTCTTAGCTTTAGCTGCAATACATGATCTAGACATACAACAATTTGATGTAAAAACCGCGTTTTTACATGGAAAACTAACAGACGAAGTTTATATGAAACAGCCAAAAGGCTTTGATACAAATCCTAATTTAATTTGTAAATTACATAAGAGTATTTATGGTCTCAAGCAATCTCCACAATGTTGGAACATTAAATTTACAAATTTTTTGAAGTCTTTTAACTTTACTCAACTAGAGGCAGATAAATGTGTTTTTCGTTCAAAACTTGATAATGAAATAGTTTTTTTAGCTCTATATGTAGACGATAGGTTGATCATGTGCAAATAAACAGAAACCATAAGTAAAATACTAAAAGAACTTAACTCAGAATTTGAAATCAAAGTAATAAAAGACTTAAAATATTTTGTGGGTAGAAATAAACAGAAATAAAACTAAAAAAAAATATACATTCATCAAAAGAACTATATCAATAGAATGTTACGAAAATTTCAAATGGAAAATTGCACGCCAGTTACAACTCCTGCCGAATCCAATGCAAAATTAGATTGTAATGATTGTCCAAATACAAAATCCGAAATAGAGACAATGAATAAAATTCCTTATCGAGAACTTGTAGGAAGTTTAATGTTTGCAGCAATTGTGTTGCGTCCAGATATAGTTTTTGCGGTCAATCAAGTAAGTCGTTTCTTAAATAATCCAGTGTGACGTGACATTTTCGAGGTCCGTCACAAGGGCGAAAAAGCCCGATCGAGGAGGGAAATTTGAGGTCGGAAACCCCACCGCGGGGGGCAACGACCTCTCCCTCTTAGTTCTTTTTCTGAGCGTTGTAGCGAATTACGCGAATTACGCGAGTCGTAGTGAGTGGCCAAACTCCCATTTTGTGACTGAGGTGGAGCAGCCTTCGTGGGATCTGCGAGGGACTCAGCAGGCAGGACGACGGAGGCCCGGACAGCGAGTAGACAGATCCGGAACAAGGTCAAGTAAAAATACCCTTTCTTATACCATTAGACTCCAGACACAGTCGCTACCACCGATCAAGTTTCAGATTCGGAGCATACCGAGGCCGGTGGACGCACCGAGAGAGATGACGCCCGAGAGGGAAGCGCGCTCTCACACGCCGGAGACCCGGGGTGGAGTACCCAAAAAAGGAGCTGTCGTAACGAGCCAGGAAAGCAGAATCAGGTCGGAACCTGGCCAGTTCCCGGCCGATTCAGAGAAGGTTCGGATCCGGAAACGGAAAAGGCCGCGAAGAGCGTTAACGGCAGCTGCCCTAAGAGAGAGACCGGGGTCACCTCGGAAAAGCGTCACCGAGGGCCGATGTATCGAGGAGCGACACGAGGATCGAGAGATCAAAAATCGCTAATCGATAGCGAGGATCTATATGCGCAGGACGATGCGCGGAATGTCACCGCTGTCCGGCGAGCCTCGCTGTCGTCACTGTTCGGCGAGTCGGCAACCTGAGCGGAACCTTGAGGACCACAACGGGCGTACCGACGATTTGTAAGGTCACCACTTCGACTTCGCGGTAAGAGCGGTATCAGTAGGCGGCCTGAGCCTTGCGGAAATAAGAACCCACATATTTTACGTAAGGGGTATTGTATGTACCAAGATGTCTCGCGGTATCGAGCGAGGTTAGATTTAGGCCGGGCCCCGCTGATTACCGCTGCTTTAGATTAAGATTCCACCATGCTCTTCCCCTCGGGGCTGCCGAGCCGACGGTCGTTTTGCGTTGAATAATGTCCTTGTATGAGTAAGAATTTCGCGTCTATTCATGTATTTACGTACCGAGCGTAAGAATATTTCTGAAGTAGCATGTCGCGTATCTCTCGCCTCGGCCTTCTGTCGAGCGTTTCCAATAAGAACTGTTAAGAACCGTATAGAAAAAGAATTCGCGTTGTATGCTAACTTGATATTGAGAGGGATTAAAGTAGAGTGAATCGAACGCCCGTACCTACTGAGAATTGTGAAAATGGTACGCCAAACATCTTATACCGTGTGAGACTGAATTACGCGGGTTTCCGCGAGCCGAACATCCAAATTATAACGCCTCTCACAGAGATAATTTATGTCTCCGCTCTGCGGGATTGTTAAGACGCCTATCACCCGGTGTCAACCTCACTTAATCTACTTGTTATAATTATATGTTATTTATTACCAAACTTTAATGTGTTCTCAATAACAGCCTTATTTCAGACTCCTCTCTCCAAGTCTTTATTTTGCATTTCTCAAGAACCTCGTCCCTCTGCCATTTGGAGAGCGGGCTAGTCGCGCTTATCGCCGTTGCATTATTAAAGATATTGGTTCTAACGTATTCGTTCGTGCGGCGCGTCAATCCGCGCCTGGCGCCCAATCCTAAGCATTACCGTATAATTGAGAGAATAATAAATAGAGCAACAAGGTTTTGCACGCCTACCGGCGGATGAGCTTCTGCCCGACGGAAAAGACGTCGCACCAGGTATAAAGTATTGGAAAGCGACCAAACGTATTTTGCGTTATTTACAGGAACCAAAAAACAAGGCATAGTATACAGTTGCGATAACGAAATTCTTAAAGTATATTGTGATGCGGATTTTGCCAATGATGAAAGCATCAGAAAATCAATCTCAGGATATATTAGCATCTTAGCAAATGGTCCAATTACATGGTCCTCTCGACAATAAAAATGTGTAACTCGTTCCACCACCGAGGCGGAATACATATCAGCTTTTGAGGCTGCACAAGAAATAGTGTGGTTGCGTCGACTACTTAAAGAATTGTTAAAACAACTCATAGCACCAACAAAGCTGTTTATTGATAATCAAAGCGCTATAAAATTAGCCAAAAATGCTGAACATTACAAGTTAATAAAACATATAGATGTAAAGTACCATTACATACGCGAATGCATAGCAAACAACATACTAGAGTTAATATATTTAGCATCAAAAGAACAACTTGCTGACTTTCTTACTAAAGCTCTATCTAAAGAAAAATTCCTGAATAATCTTAAAGAGCTAGCTTGAAGGAATAAAGTCATAGACAAGTAAAGAAAATCCTTGAACGCTTAGTGGGAGTGTTACGAAATATATATGTAATCGTTCAATTTTACTTTTAACTTACTAAGCAAGTTTATACTCCATATTTCTTTTATATCTTTTATATTTTCCGCTCATTTTGTAGTTAGTTTTTTTTCTTTCTAACGAAGTCACAGATGTCTATATTAGAACTAGATCGCTAACTTTAGGCTTTGACGTATGGAAAAACTGAGGCTGGCAGGATTTCCGGTTTCGGCCATAACACCCTACAACAAAATGGCCGCTCAACAACTGCTCAACAACTGCTCGGCATTTTTCAAGAATTTTTACAATATTATCAATTTGTATCACCACGCCGGGTATCACATGTGCATACGCACGTACAGATATAAGGCCATCACACACAAAATGACATAACTGCATATGCATAGCATAAGACCGTCTCGACCAATGAACATGCTATGTAAATCAATATGGCACCTTTATGCTAGATGTTCATTGGTCGAGACGGTCTTATGCTATGCATATGCAGTTATGTCATTTTGTGTGTGATGGCCTTATATCTGTACGTGCGTATGCACATGTGATACCCGGCGTGGTGATACAAATTGATAATATTGTAAAAATTCTTGAAAAATGCCGAGCAGTTGTTGAGCAGTTGTTGAGCAGTTGTTGAGCGGCCATTTTGTTGTAGAGTGTCATGGCCGAAACCGGAAATCCTGCCAGCCTCAGTTTTTCCATACGTCAAAGCCTAAAGTTAGCGATCTAGTACTAGTATAGACATCTGTGACGCGCGTACAGATATACACATAACACCATTGAACTATATACCATACTGGAACGAGCACGCCTTTGTTCTCGACCGGTCAGATGGAGATAGCTGTTTGGACCCGGATCTCTCTATCTAACCAACAGTCTCGGTCACGTGTTCACAGCTACTATTAGTTCTACAAACATTCGCCTTCATAAAAATAAAATTTTATGCTTTAAAATGAAATTGTTGGATAATTATAAAATTTATATGTTGAAATTTATTTTTATATTATAAAATTATTTAATAAAAACAATGTATATTGTTTAATAAAAATTGTTAATATATAACATGTATGTATACATATATATTAAATAAAAAAACTTAATACATTTAAACACTTCTATATTTTATTTGTTTAAATATATTATAATTTTGTTACATTTATTAATTATAATATCACAATTAAATCACAATTGAAATTAAAGTAAAACAAAATTAATATACATTTAAAATAAAATATATAATTAAAATAAAATCAAATAACAAATCACAATTGCCTCAAATTAAAATATTGCACAATGCACATTGTGACTAAAGAAAAACGAAGCAAAATAAAGATGAACAAGAAACGATTATACGTGACTAAATAAAATAGTTTTATGCAATTTTGCGCGTTTTGTTCCACGTTCTTTTAAATGTCGTTCTGTCATTTTTTTACAAAAAGTCAAAATGCGAAGTTTTATATACTTCATTGCTATTACTTTAATTATTTGAATTTCATGCAAATCTTCACTTCCCGTATTATCAAGAAGAGGATGTTCAGGTATAAATAATTGTTTTATTTTAGGCAATAATAATTGCATGACTCTGATTACAATATTTTGTTTAAAAGAATTATTCTGTATGTGACCTGAAGCTAATTCTATTTTGAAAGCTTTTTCTGTAGTTTGAACAATTTGAAACGCAACATTTGATGGATAATAAAGTTTTCCTCGATTAACAAAAGAAGTGAATGAATTGTATTTATTGATATTAATTGCATAAGTATGAAATGTATTACATCTTTCCATATTTCTTTCTATTAAAATATTTATGCAATGATGGCAATGTATTTCAGTAAGAAGTGTACGAATAATAGAACCCGTTATATAATATAAAATATTTTGTTGAAGAAACGATAAATTTACATTATCTATTAAATTTGATAGGGCTTGCAATTCTTCTTCATTTATATTTATACAATTATCATCATGTATTGTACGTTTTGGCGTTCGAAATTTTAAAATAGAGGGTACTTCGTAATTGTCACTTAAACAATTTGCATTAAAACTAGCACGTACAGAATTACGAAACAAAAGTTGCCGTAAAGCCCATTTAAACTATAATGCATTAGGATTATCATTCCATCCACCACGTCCTCTTATGCATGAAAAAAATAATTCTAAATGATCTTGAGAACACTTATATGCTAAAAAATATCGTAAAGCGTTTACTTCTTTGTACAATAGATCGTGTGCTAAATTGTAAAAACTTTGACAATTTATAACAAATCCTAGTGCAAAAGTACTTCGAGAATGGACAAAAATATTAATGTCATTTATTTTTAAACTCGAAATGTATGTGATGCTATCATCAAAAAATTGTTTGACTAATTTTAAGTTGTTAATCGTCATAGGTGACTTAAAACCTGTATCAAAACCGTTTCTTGTATTCATCGTGTCAAATAATCTATCAATGATACGAATAAATTCTGTTGTTGCTTCACTATTTATAAAGTTTTTATCTCCACTTGTTCTAAGAAAATCTATTGCATCAGCAACACCACTACTTAATACCTGTGCTGCCAAAAGTACATTCATTTTCTTATTTGAAAAATTAACGTGATTATAACTTAATTTATTAGCAAGTTTTAAATCTGCTTCTTCTTGAATTGTATGCAGTTTTTTAATATAACTGAATGAGATTAAGCCAGCTTTAGATGAAATATTTGTTTCTGCTAAGGCATTACGTGCTAATTTAACCATGTGACATGGATCCATTATACAATAAACATTTGACTTATTTTGTGGATGTTTAAAAAAGGTTTTTATATTGTCAGTAGATAGATTACATCCAAGTAATTTAAACGTTGAAAGGTTTGTTTTTGTTCCATCACATGTTAATGAACGTACTATTACGCCTACTTCATATAATTTTTCAATTGCACATTTTATTAGTTGTGCTTGCATATTTGCATTTATTTTGTTAATAAAAAAATATGCAATTGGGCATTTAAACTTATTTGTATATGAAACTATTTGAAAAACTAATACTTCTGTAGCTAAATCTTGAGAATCAATATTTAAGATATCACCATAATCAACATAGCCTCTGTTTTTATCGGTTTTTATATCATGTATAATTTGAGTACGAATTGCCATTGAGTCAAATATTAAAGCTACATCTTTCAAAAATTGCTTTTGTGGTATTTCTGTTTCTAAATATTTAAAAATTTCCGAAAGAAAACCTACTTCACAATTATAATTTCCAAGCCATTTTCGTAACATCGACGGATGTGGTAAACACAATGTTTCTCGAAGCGTGTCATATCCTTTAGGACTATAAAAATATAGTGTTAATGCAAATTGTTTCATTTCTTGCGTGTATCGTCTTTGCGTTGAAACAACATTATTATTATGATATTCATTTAAAATAATTTGTAACTTAGAATCACTAAAATTATTCAGTAATATTTTTTCCAGATCTGAGTTTGTGTCATGATTCGTTTTAAACGTTTCAACAATGTTCCGTGTTGTTTTAATAGTTTTTTCTCGACGATGTAAACGTTTTTGTAAAATGTGTATTTTTTTCAATAATTCACCTTCTCTTCGCTCTTGTTCTGTTGCCGTCTTTATTACATTAGAATTAAGCATGCAAATATCCATTTGTTCATCCACTTGTTTATCTAATATTTTTTTAGTTGTTTTTCTCTACCAAAATCAAATAAATATTTTATACACACACGCACATATTAAAAATATTAAGATATATATTTAAAGCTATCACACACATCTGTACGTAATGTTACAAATGCCTTAAAGCGTTCTTTCACTGCTTTTCTATTTATTGAAAAGAAAGAAAAAAAACACATTTCAAAGCATTTGTAACATAAAATAAACTCCAGTCTCTTTGGATAAACTATAGTGTGTATATTCTCAATATTGTTCATTTCTCAGTGACATCAAATGTAGCAGTCTATTGTGAGATGCAATGAATGACAAATTAACTTTAATGACAAATATATTTACTTTTATGCTTCTAATTATATTACCAACTTACAATATGTACAAGTATAAAAGCGTAACTAAATATATATAATATACATAAAATTGTGTATATATCAATATTCAGATAATTGAAACAATCGCTGAATTGAGTCGTAGATACATCCCGATTAATCAGATTCAAATATATATATATACACAATCGATTTCAATTATATACACACATTGATTATACATACATATATATATATATATATATATATATATATATATATATGTGTATGTATGTGTATTTTATAATAAGAATCCAGACAGAATGCATGTCTAAAATTGGAAGAAGATCCTAGAGATCCTGAAAATGTGTCTGTTATAGACAGTATCTGGGAAAAAATTTATTTTTACAATAGTAAATTAAAATATTTTCAATAAACCATACCTCAATATTCTCTTTATCTGCATCATTGCTAGATGTTATATAAAAAATTGACGGACTTGCATCTTTGAATAATAGATTTTTTGCTGTTCGTAATACATAGGAATCATGTGAAAAATGCTTGCTACATATATATGTGTGCTGTTTTAGGGGCAAGTCCAACAAATCTTTTGGTATAGACATTATCCATTTTTTATATTTTTTATTATCTTTCATAGGAAAGCTGAAAAATATTTATTAAATACTATAAAATGTACATACACAAGCACATGCACACACGCACATAATTATACATATATATCTATATATATTTATACATTATAAAATATAAATAATATATTTATCAATTTTAATTTTAATACCTGTGAAAAGAAAATTCCATATTGCTATCGCTGCTGTTTAAACAATTTTTTAGGCCACAAATTTTTCCCATGCTTGACAGATAAATAACAAATTGTCCTATATGTATATAAATGGTATATATGTATGCGCAAGGCGAATGTTTTCAGCTAAGAGAGTAGACGAGATAGAAAGAGAAATCCGGTACCAAGTCGCCGCCTTGTCTGACCGTTTTGTCGAATGGAGGGGGTAGCCTGTGCTCCTTCCAGTATGGTATAAGCCGAGAGCACAAGCTTTTACATAAAGCATAACGCATAAGCATAAGGAAATTGATTGGTCTATATATAAGCATAAGCAAATGCATAAGGAAATGGACCAATCAATTTCCTTATGCTTATGCGTTATGCTTTATGCAAAAGTCTGTGCTCCGGCCAATATAGTTCAATGCATAACACACGCATTGTCGCCATTTTGTTGTAGGGTGTCATGGCCGAAACCGAAAATCCTGCCGGTCTCAGCTCTTTTGACGAAGTTAGCGACCTAGTACTAGTATAAACATCTGTAAACGAAGTATACAAGTTTTTGTTGAGCGTGCGGTTAAAAGAACATTGGCTTAGTTTACACCGATTGTTTAGTACGCGTATCAAGTACTAAATCAGCTTCTTTGATTGGTGTAGATTTTACACTAAACAATTTATACCTATTGGAGAAGCAGATTTAGTATTTGGTACGCGTACTAAACAATCGGTGTAAACTAGGCCATTGTACCAACTTTATCTATACGTTTATTAAAATATATCTCTCAGTAATAAAACCTCCTCTGGAATCGTTAATTCGATTAAACCTCCACGCTTGGATTAAGAAGGGCAACAGTATGTATAGCCATGTGCCAATAGATTGCATTTCGATTTTATTAAATTTTATTAAATTTTTAAACCAGTATTGAAAACAGGACTTATCACATCTTCCCTAGGTAGCACATGCTCGTTTCATATACATTTTTTATATGTATCTAATATTTTTTAACCGTCAAAAAAAACACATAGTTGCTTTCAAGAAAAAGTATGCAGTTGCACGTTGCAAACTACATATTTTTTCTTGAAAGCAACTGTGTTTTCTTTATACCAATTGATTCGTCTCATTATTTTATGCATAAAAGTATTAAGGTAAGATTCCCAAAAATTGAATGTTTTACAAGATATTTTGTATTTTATGTCAAAATACTGTAATTTACAAGCCTCATAACTCGAAAAGTACTTAATAAAAAATAACTTCATTATAGTGTTTTGAAAAGCTCTTGACACCAGCTATTAGATTTTGGAATCAAAAATAGGGGTTTCTATTTAAAAAACCTAACCTAACCTTGAAATGACCTTGAAGGTCAAGCTCAAGGTCAAATTGAAGGTCACCGTTAAATTCCTCGTTGAAAATTACTTCAGAAATGACCTTGACCTTTTTCAAAAATACCTTACATGAGAAAATATTCAGCCGTCCCGGGACTAAATTGACACCCTGTATATATAGCACAAAAATTAATATAAAATATATAAATAAAATTTGTAGTAGTGGTGTTCTACTAGCCAACATCTCTCAAACATAACCTTATTTATGATATATATAGAAAGATGACCTGCATATGATATAATAATTTTAGATTTTAATAATTATCTGTTAATTTAATAGTTCCTGACGCCTTATATGTTATCGCTTATGCGCCTTTTTCCGTTTTTTAAGGAAGAATCACAAAACTCACACTTCACTGCCTGCGTTAATCTCAATGTTCACCGATCTACGACACTAGAATTCGATTCGCGTTGTCGATCCGAGAAAGGTTAGGTAATCAAAAAGCGGTAATCTTATACAGCAGCGCTCGGAATTAGTTGCACATTTCGGGCCGATTTCCGAGACGACGCCTCCTGTTCCCCCACTACCGCTGATGGCCGAGCCGCCGATAGCTCTGGCTCAGGAGCGTTTTATATTAGAAATAGGCTGGATTGTTTAGGCATCTTTCAGGAAATCGTAACATTTTCTTCACTACATAAATAATGTTTATTTATGTAGTGAAGATAGTGTTGTTGTCTCAATTATATTGAGACAACTAAATATTTCGAAAAATAAGCATTGTACGAAAAAATGTCCCAAATAAACTTTTAATATTATCAAGGGGGACGTCTGCCTGTGTAAAAATTAACCCGCCCCCACCGCTCCTTGGGGGTGGGGCGGGTGGCAACTTTGAAATTTCAAATGGGAACCCCCATTTTTTATTGCAGATTCGGATTTCTTGGAAAAAAATACGTAAGTTTTGTCCGAGACATTTTTTTGAATCGTGATAGATGGCGCTGTAATCAGTGAAAATTAGTTTTTGCCATTTTCTCTCACCATCGAGGTGCTTTATTTCGGTGAGTCCCCTCGCCTCTCACTATTCAATTACAATAAATGCTCGAAATGATGACCTTTTATTTCGATGCATTTATTAACTCGAGCTTGGAATGCTTGTACACATGTAGAAAGTGTATCTGGCGTTATTTGTGCGCAAGCATATCTAATACGTTCCACTATGTTTTCTCGAGTATTTGGTACTTTTGTATACACTTTTTCTTTAAGGTAACCCCACAAAAAGAAATCTGATAACGTAAGGTCTGGCGATCTGGTAGGCCAATTTACCGGACCACCTCTACCGATCCAGCAATCATTGTAATTACGATTTAACACTTCTCATACTATTGCTGAATAATGTGCTGGACAACCATCATGCTAGAACCACATGTTCTGTCGCACTTTGAGAGGTACATCTTCGTAGAGCTATGAGAAAAAATTTCATTGAATACTACAATGAGGCAATGAAGAAGCAAAACGAATCGCAATGAGCAAGAAGGAAGCGGTGAGCCTGGAGAGGAGATTGCTCGTGGACGAGCTCCACGCACCAGCGAGAAGAAACTTTACGCGTAGGCCAGTCGTCGTGAAAGGATACGATGATTTGTGGCAGGCTGACATTGTCGAGATAAGGCCATACTCGTGATCCAACGGCGGCTACAACTACATTTTAACCGTTATCGATGTGTTGAGCAAGTACGCGTGGGCCATGCCCTTAAAGACCAAAGGTGGAATTGAAACGTCCAAAGCATTTTCCGCGATATTTAGGGAGAGATTTCCGAAAAATTTGCAGACCGACCATGGAAAAGAATTTTACAACAGAGATTTCCAAAATCTTGTCCAGAAACACGGCATCAATCATTATTCGATATACTCGGTCATGAAGGCTTCGGTGGTGGAACGATTCAATCGTACGTTAAAGAACGAAATGTGGAAGTTTTTTGCGCTCACGGGATCGTACAAGTGGATCGACGATTTACCGCGATTGGTCTCGGAATACAACGGTCGTAAACATCGTACGATCGGTATGCGCCCGATCGATGTCACTCCCGAGATCGTAAAGGGACTCTTGAGCACCGTGTACAGTAATATAAAAATTGCCGCGCCGGCGAAATTCAGGGTGGGTGATCCGGTGCGCGTGAGCAAATTCAAAACTGTATTCGAGAAAGGATACACGCCGAATTGGTCGACGGAGGTGTTTAAGATCGCCACGGTGCAACGTACCAATCCTGTGACGTATCTGATTAAAGATTATCGCGGAGATCCGGTCGCGGGAGGCTTTTACGAGTACGAATTGCTCAAGACCGCTCAACCCGACGTTTATCTCGTAGAGAAGGTGTTGCGCCGAAAGGACGATAAGGTGTTTGTAAAGTGGTTGGGATTCGACAATTCGCATAATTCTTGGATAAATAAAGACGATGTATTGTAATAAAATATATTTATTCTACAATAAACAATTATATACATGTACTGCAATGGTGTTATTTATTAAATAATATATAAACTATACATAAATATTAACACTAGTGTATAAACAATATAAATAATATAATGTATAAACTATATACAACATAATAATAATCTAAATACTAATACTACAATTGTATTTTATAATGTCCCCACGGTAGTGTCGGTGGAATCGGATACGACGTGCCGCTTATCATCGTACGGACTGAGCGCGAGCTTCGACTTCGACATGGTGTACACCTCGTGCATCTTTGAGCGGATACACGATTGACGCCGCGTGGGCCCCCAGGGAGAAACGTAAAGTCGAATAGATGTCTAGTTGACGTCTATTCGATAGATCTAAAATAAGTTGATTTTTGCATCTCGGTAGACGTCGACATGGTTTCTATTAGACACATCTATTAGACGTCTTGTAGATGTCTTATAAATGTTGATTAGACGCTTTATATAAAGCTTATATAAAGCTCGTATCAAACCATGCATTAACAATTAAAATTGAAATTTGACTAAACAGAACAAAGAAATTTTAGTCTTCTGTCCTGATTAATTAAATTCCAATCTTCAATCTTTAATACGTAGTCTGATATGGGCTTAACCCAACGGATTGTTAATATATATTAATGAACTGTCAAAATTATAGCCTCGTGTAATGTAATGTCAGATTTATTTATATGTAGTACATAAGTACATTGTTTTATTATAATATGCAATATTGTTTTAAGGATCACTGAAACATATACTGAGAAAAAATACAGCATTGTAGGATGCTTGCGCATTTATATCTTTAATATCATTTGACGCATACACTACAATGCTGTATTTTTTCTTAGTATATGTTTCACTGAGCCTTAAAACAATACTGCATAATATACATTTAACACAGTACATAATTGTAATATATATAATATAATAATATTTATAAGATTTCTAAAGTAGGTACTTATATTACTACAGTAGAATATATTATACGATACATTTCTACATTATTCAAATTTCTTTGCGAATACATACACAATATTTAATTATATTTATTATAAAATTTGTTAAGTTCAATTTTACTAATACTCTAAGATAAAAAATAATCTAATATTTTCTAGA
This sequence comes from Linepithema humile, assembly GCF_040581485.1. Classification (NCBI taxonomy): domain Eukaryota; kingdom Metazoa; phylum Arthropoda; class Insecta; order Hymenoptera; family Formicidae; genus Linepithema; species Linepithema humile. The sequence goes on from NC_090132.1 coordinate 14,441,976, forward strand.
TCTAAAATTTTAATAAGACAAAGTTGACAAAATCTTTAAAGAAGTATAATCTAAAAATTGAGTTTATACATTATTAGAAGTAAAACAAACAAAAGGTTTGTTATTGTTGCGTTGCTATTTTGTACACTTGTATACAATTCGCACTTAAAATGAGAAGAACGTTATATTCAGGCGTTGGAGAGAAAAAAGAACTAAAGAGTGTACAATGCGATGCAACGCGAACTTTTGCAAATGCGAACTAACCTAAAAGCATAATATTTTACTTTAAAGTACACAAATATATTAAATCACAAGATAAAGCACAATCAATTTTTCCTTGGGAAAAAAATCGTGCACTTACCGGTTTCTCTTCATTATCCATTTTTTACTATTTTATAGCAGCACACACGAGACACAAGACAGCACAGCACGTAAACACGTGAATAGGTTACAGCATTCGCGCGGCAATACTTGTTGAGCCTGAGACTGCGTTCGGGGAGAGCGCTATCAGCGCTATTGTGTCACTCTATCCTTGTTTTATGTCCAATGAACGATAAAGATAGAATAATGCGATAGCGCTGATAGCGCGCTCCCCGAACACAGCCTGAGCGGTATGAAAGGCAACGTAACCAATCATATAAATGATCGATATTGATTGGTCAATATAGCACCCGCAAAAATCAAAATTACTAAAACAATTTTTCCGTAAAAATATTATATATATATATAATATTAATATAATATAATATTAAAGAACAATTTATATATATATATAATCGATTATAATTATATATACTGCTGACAGCCTCGGGTAAAAGAGGGCAGACATAATGCTATTTCTTTCTTTTTGCAGGTATAGCTATCGATCATATATGTAGACATCATTATTAATTTTATAATCTCCAAAATCATGACAGACAGAAATTGATTCGCGCAAATACAAAGTAAATATTAATATTAGACCAAAAATACATTTTATGAGATTATTTTTTTAACCACAAAATTTTTGTGTTTTTATCCTGATGAGGCTATGACTTAGTTTACACCGATTGTTTAGTACGCGTATCAAATACTAAATCTGCTTCTTCGATAGGTATAAATCGTTTAGTGTAAAATCTACACCAATTAAAGAAGCTGATTTAGTATTTGATACGTGTACTAAACAATCGGTGTAAACTAAGCCTATATTGCATTAATATATTTACTTATTGTTAGAAGTCTATTAGACATCTATTAGATGTCGAAAGATAATTTGTAATCTAAACAGTGTTTGATAAACAATACATCGCTATTGTGTAAATATTAAGTTTTAATTTTGTATAAGGAAATAAATGACACAAAATTACATGGCATCTAATTTAGATATTTCTAGACATTATTTTAGACTAGATGGCTCCGACATCTAATAGACGTATATCCGATCTTGTGTTTCTCCCTGGGCTCGATTTCATCGTTGAGACACCGAGTGTAATCGTCGAACGTTATCGTTCTAGCGACTACATTTTTCTTTACACCTTTAACCTTTTTGGTATCTTTTTGTCCGGTGACTCTCAACGCGTACATTTTCGCCCTCAGTCCGACAAATTCCGTCATGATCGCGCCGTTGTTCTCATCCTTCATCAGACCCGGTATCTTCTTGTTCGCACGCGGTATACCGTAAACGTTGTCCTCGGAGTAATCGCTCGTATCAAATTTTGAAAGATCGCGTTTCATATCGTGATATACGTTCTTGCATTGTAGAAAGTATATCAGACTGTCGGTATTGGTATACATAATTTTACAATTGTCGTGGTATAAAGGTGCCATGTATTCGTAATGAAATTCGTACAAGCAGGTCTTGGATATGTCGAGGATACACATACCTACGTAGATCGGCTTGTCGAATTTCACTTCGAGTTTCCGCAATTCTACGGCGATTAGATTCTCCGAGAACATGCTTCGACTATGAAAGTTTGGTCTGGCGATCATAGCCTCTGCTCCGTACCGACCCTTCCATCGCATAATCAGCCGTACATCCATATGATTTCGCACATTCTCCATAGTTTTGCATTGTTCATTAATTTGTACAAATTCTTCTCGAAATCATTGATCGCGCATGTCCGAAATTTTGTATTTAGTTCGATGTATCCTCGAAGCCATGGAGATTGCGCGAATTGCAGTACGCGGTGAATCTTTGTAACCTGCAAGCCGTGTCGAATACATTGCTGTAGATTACGGTAGTGAATGACGTATCGCTGTTTATCGCACAGCGTGGCGAGTAACTTGATCTCCCGCTTGCCGGGCGGCTTATCGCGCGTCGGGCAGAACGGTAGATCGGTGTGCGCGTCGTGAAGATTCACCGGATACGCAAGATCGACTTCCAGCATATAACCGGTAGTCGAATCGAATGTTACGGACATTACATCAAAGCTCGCGACATTTTCGACCCACTGAAAATCGGCATAGGGCAACGGTTGACACATTGCCCAACCGTACAAGTTATTAACATCAAAGTACATAAGGTACGATGATGGTTTCGATGGATCGTACGACGGCATATATTTATTGTTGGCGCGAGCGTATCTGTTGGAGCATTGGCTAAGACCACCACGTATACCGCACTCAACGAACAGGACCATGTCGATGTCTGTGAGCAACTCGAACTTTACGCGCGTGTGCTTCAACATAGCATCCCACGTATATCCCGGTAAAGTGTAATACTGTGCGGGATCTAAACCGTAACTCTTTATACAGTGTTTCGGAAATTTTGAAAAATATCCGCCAACAAAAAAACATCCGTTTTTAAATATAAATCGCTGTACTGTCCAAGAGTTTCGATCGAAAAAGTTTGCCAAACGTTTGTCGCGTACGCGTAATCGCTCTCGGATACCGTTTCACCAGTCAACGAACTGTAAAATTATTCGCGCGGAGGTAGGCAAGTCTCCCAGAGCTTGTCGACGCTGTCGACGTACTCGTAGGGAAACACACTTTTCCGAGTAAACAAATTGAAATGTTCCGCGGATAAATGATTGAATTCCGATCGTGAAATTTTTAATTCATCTATTGTCAGATAAGATGCCAATTTTTCCAGACTGGTGCTGAGAAATCTAAACGAATCTATAAAACGTAATTTCACGCAAATTTTGGAATTTTCATCTTCCGTATCTTTAACGTTTTTAGTAAAAGAAATGTATTGCTCTTTTGTCAACGGTAACAATTCGATGCTGCCTTCGAAAGCATTGGCAACGTCTTTAATAATGAAATGCGCGTCGTAACCGGATAAATTGTAAAATATCACCGGGATAACGTGGGAGTCTTTGTAATTTAAATTACATGACGAGTGCGCGGCACCGCGGTAACGCCCGGAGATGGCAATAATCGCGCACCCGCGTATCCTCCGGTGCGAACGGTTTTTCGCACACGTGACAATTTACGGCGCTACGGAATTCCTCCGATTCCTTCCGCGTAAGATCCGCCATGGGGACGACGGTGGTAAGGATCGCTTTCACGTGGTGTGCCAAATCGTGGAGTTCATTGACGAACCACGCTACGCAATCCTCACCGCGATAAGACTAAAAACTAGATAATGAGTTATCGTATGTACAACTTACATAATATCCTACGCTAAACGCCTTGTGATGTTGGTAGGCGTATGTGGTATGGTTTTGTCCCTCCTCTTTCTCCAGCGTGCACTCCAGATCGGCGTACACTACAAACGGGAGCCGCTCCTTTCGGTTGTAGTTGCGGAACGTCAGCCACTTGTTGTCTTCGTTGGGAAGAATAACTGCGCAGTCGTTCATCTTCTTGCAGTCGACGCTGTGGACTGACAATTTCTCGCTCATCCAAAAGTAGTGTAAACACCTGTAATAGTTTGTATAATTAATACTGCGAATAAAGTTTCAAATTATTCTATAAATGTGTTTTTACTTACCGATCACAAATATGTTGTCTGTGTTCTCTCTTGCACAATTGTGAGCTCACCAATTGAGACAAGTTTTTAATCAGCACCAAGTGTGCCTCGTTGTTTCCAGGCACATAGAGAAGGTTGACATGCTTCTCCATCTTGTCGTTGGCGAGGCGCAAAGGGATGATTTTGGAGTCTTCGGTGGTAAAGATGTTGACGGAGATGGTGTTCAGTTTCTCGAATTTTGATATTTGCGGAAGCGTCATGGGGAACTCGATACCACACAGATTCAGCACCGTCGAGTAATGTGGGTATTCGATTGTTCTTTCCGGTTGTTTTTCCGCTGGATGTAAAGCGGCGACGACTACCCACGCAAAACACGCATTGTCCGCTGTTTGCACGTTGACCACCGCCCTTTTTAGCATAATTTTTTGCGGTAACTGAATGTGGCATCCTGCGCGTAGAGGATTGAATTTGTTGACGTTGATGGTGAGGTCCAAGATACGTGACAATGCCCATCCGCTGTCGCGTTCTTGAAACTCTTCCAAAGACGCCAGGATGACGTCAACCACATGCTTCGTGTACCATTCTTGTACATCGGTTGTTGGAAATAGCTCGCGGTTCTTGGTTGCGATGGTTTTTACGGCAGTCTTGTCGCCTGCGATGAATTCCCCGTTGAACGCGGTGTTGATCTTGACGCTGTTGTGTTCCACCATGACGCTTTGGATCCGCTCGATGATTGTATTTCTTATCTTTTCCAAAAATTCGCGTAGATTGATGTAGTCGGAATTGATAACCGCACCGGTTAGTATTCGATTTCTGAAGGCCGTCTCGATTTCTTTCCAGGTGAATCTTCTCTGGGTTCCGTATCCGCCGCCGGTGGGTAGAAAACGCTCTTGAATGATCTTCCTCACACTCTCCAAACGCACTATTTGCGCCACCAGAGAGTGAATTACTTCGGTTCGTTGCTTCTTGCGACATTTTTCTCTCAGAGAATCGAGGTACTCGTCGCACTCGTAGTCCCATGGGAGGAACTCTCCTAACGTTTTGATATTCGCTGCTCGTACGGTAAGATCGCGCTCCTTCTCCATTGCGAATGACTTTGAAGATTCATATTTTTTCTCACTTGCTTTATATACCCGCTTGTTGCACACGACACTAATTAAAAATAGCGATGATGTCACACAAAATTGAAATCTGGCAACATGGCGCTGCCTAAAATTTGTATAAACAATCCTTATCACCCCCTCCATTGTCTGTTCTAAAAATAACGATGACGGTGCCCAAATGCTGCCTAAGGGCGTGTGTTCTAAAAATAGCGCTACCTAAGGGCCTTTGTTCTGAAAATAGCGATGACGGCTGCCTGTTGCTAAGGGCCTTTGTTCTAAAAATAACGATGATGTAATTTAAACAGGCGCTCTACTTTGATGTGTAGAAAAAACCTGCACGTGCCTGCAAATTATCTTTGTATAAACAATCTTTATCTTTTCCAGGAATCCTTATCTCTCAATGACTCATGTTTATATAAACAATCCTTATCTTTTCCAGGAATCCTTATCTCTTCCGGGAATTGATGTAATCTGATACCTTCCCCTCTCTCCCGCACCTCTCTCGTCTCCCCCTCCACTCCAAAATTATCCCCTCTCCTCCAAAACGATGACGTCATTACCCCCTCTCCTCCAAAATTACCCCCTCCCCCTCAAACTCTTTCCCTCTTCACCCGCACCCCCCTCATTGGTCCTGGGTTAAAACCGGCCTAGTATAACTACTCGCGAGCACTCTTCCCCACACGGTGCAGCGCGAGAACAGTGATGCGATTCTCGTACACGCTCCACTCCATGTTGAAAGATTCGACAAGAGTTTTCTTTTTGATATTCGATATTTCGACTCGGCTGTTATTTTATAACTTGACACAATGTATTTTAACCGAATAAAGTCTTAAAAAAATATTCCGACTGTTCATGATTGGCTGCTCTGATTTTTTGAACGATTTTGACGGTTACATCCTATACGCGACCCTTGATATTTTTATTTAAAATAAACCACAACGATACTTGAGCGAAAACAGAAAAACGACAGGATGATTATCAAATTATTATCGACACTGATTTTTACTAAGTACTGAACTATGTATTTTACAATATTACTCCGCAGGGCCGGAGACTTCTTATCACTCGGGGTGTGGAATTCCAAGTACAAACGGGGGGGGGGGCAAAAAATTTTGCAGATTTGTGCGTATATATGTAGACTACATGTATTTTTTATATATTATAATTAACATTTATTAAATACTATATGTATATATGTAAATCTTATTTAAATCTGTTATTATCGCGTTTCGTGTGATGTCGCAAAAATACTTGCTCTGAGCGTATTTCTTGATATAAATTTATTCATGAGGGTTTCAAGATCTAAATTTGAGGCATCATCCTTATGAACATGCAATATTGCAACACTATTTAGTCGCCTTTGCCCCATTGAATTGCGCAAGTATGTCTTAAGACGTCGCATGGCTGAAAAAGAGCGCTCACATGTACATATTGAATTTGGAACAGTTAGCAAAAGTTTGACAAGATTGTTGTATTCTGGTAGAAAATCACGTGTGGTCTTATTATCTCTTAAAAAAGTAACTACATCCTTGAATGTATTAATTTTCACGTTTTTATCATTTAATATATCAAAAAACATTTCGCGGTGTCGGAGCAATTTTTCTTCATCGATGTCGCCATCTGATGGTGTTGTTGCATTTTTAGGCATGGACTTATTATAAAAATCAAATATTACCCCGGTGTCTTCAGATTTTGCAGTCAAAAAGTTTTCTAATGTATTTAATAACTGTTTTGTTTCAAAACTAAATCTAGTATTCAATGACATTAACACTTGATCGAAAACTTCTAAAAATATTTTTTTGTAATATTCTTTAGGTGTTTTAAAAATGTGAGCAGTACTTTCGATAGATGTCTGTTCGAAACGTTTGGAGATTTTTTTTTGACGCTTTAATTTTAGATCTTCTAAGCCTAACACTTTAATATCTGCATTCGTTTTTTCCCATAATTTTGCAAATTTCGTATCTCGGTCCTTTGACAGGATGTTTATCACAGTATTTACATTTTCGTGTCCAGCATTAACGCAAAGATTAGAATTTTGCAATGAGGCACACACACACACACACATTCAGCACTTCTATTTTATCAAACATTTCAATTACTGCGATTAAGAAAAAATAGAACTCAAAAGTTTGTATGTGATTCAAAAATCCCGACGCTCTTGCCATAGTGGAGTGATCAATTTCTGGATCATTTGCCAATTTATCAAAAAAATCCTGTATAACCTCGTAATTGTCGCGAACTGTTTTTAATGATTTAATTCGCATACACCATCTAAAACAACAATGATACAAATAAAATAATATATGTTAAATTATTACCCATATATAAAATTTATAATTCAGCTTGAACAATAAAAACTGTTGTTTGTAATGGAAATTCAAGAAATTATAATTATAAAATTATAACTCAACAAAACTTTGTTAAAATAAATTAAACCCAATTCAAATTGACTAAAGGCTGCTTTATACATATTTATACCATATTTATATCATAATTATAATTAACCTTGTTGGGCAAAACGGAGATAGTTGAGGATTGTTTTCCGATTTTGTCCACGATAGATGTCCACTCATGTTGGCTGCTCCGTCATAACACTGCCCTCGTAACTTTTTTATATCTAAATCATATCGAGTAAATATATCTTGCACAATATTTAAAAGCGTATCAGCTTTCGTGTTTTCTGTTTGATAAGATCCAAGAAAGATTTCACGTGTCTCTAAATCGTCCGAGGCAATCCTTAAAAAAATGGAGATTTGTTTGTATCTAGTTATGTCCGCTGTTTCGTCTCAAAGAATTGAATAATAACGAGCAGTTTTTATAACTGAAAGTTGCTGCCTTACTACTTCATCAGCCATCATATTCAAAAGTTTATCTACAATATGATGAGATGTAAAACTGTAGCCTTCTCTATTTAATAGCCTTTTCAACTCAGGGATGTTTTCAGCGCGCATTTTTAAAAATTGTATAAAATTTGAATTGTTATCATTTTGATCTCCTCGAAACGCTAAACCTTGTCTGGCTAATATTAAAATTGTAGTGCAGATTTTATGTAAGGCTGTTTGATTATCTGACATCTCTTTTAATTTTGCGGTTGAAAGTTACTGGACTACACTTTCCTTTTTTATCGATGCCAATAGTTTAATTGCTTCTCGATGAAGTTAACTGCTTTCATGATTTTTGAATTGGGACAAAGCATTTTTCCAACATTGAAAACCATTGTCGACAAAAGCTTAACGAGAAGCATTAGGGGCTGAGCACAATAAAAGGAATAAAGAACAGAGAATAGAGAATAAAGAACAGGGAACAGGGAATAGAGAACAGTTCAATATTAAAACATGAAATCTAATTCATCAACGCAGAATAGAGGAACAGAGGAATAGCGCTTAGGAACAGTGACGAAATTTTATTCCTGCGCCGTACATAACATGTTTCTTGGTTATGTATAACCGAGAGAAAACATCGCATGCCATGTTCATTGTACATACGTGTAATTATTTGGTTAAAAATTATTTTATAGTGAAAAATGAGTGATCACGCGTATAGCAGTCAAAATCCATATTTGAACGACGATTCAGCAGATAATGAGAGTGAAATATGTCTTGAATTAACTGAAAACAATAAAAGTAGTGACCAGTTATTAATTGATTTAGTAAGGTCATATCCATATTTGTGGAATAAACAAACAAAAGATTATAAAGATGCTGCCAAAAAAGAAACGTCTTGGGAAGAAATTTCCACAATTCTGAATCAATCTGGTAAATATCTGATTTGGAAAACAACTTTTGTGTGTCTCTGCTTAAATATAACTATAACCAATAAATAAACTTAATCTTTGCAGTGAGTACTTGTCAAAGTAGATGGCAAAGACTACGTCAATATTATGCCAAAGAACGACAAAAGCAAGAATTGGAAGGAAGAAGCGGATCAAAGGCAGTTAGCCGAACGCCTTGGTATTTATTTAGTTCGATGAATTTTTTGGAGAGTCACATGTACAAGAGAAAGTGCGTGAGGTTTTAATAAGTATTTTCATACAATCAGTATTATTTTTTTATTTTATATCATTGTATTTACTATATTTTTAATGTTTCAGGACTTATACTAATTTAAAAAAATCTACAGCAACATCTCACAATGTTAACAATAATTCGACGAATAAAGATCAATCTGCTAGTTATGATTTATGTGTAACAGACATATCAGATAATGGAAACAGTAGCAGAGAATCATTTGTGGATGTAACAAAAACTGATATATCAGATAATGGAAACAGTAGCAGAGAACCATTTTTGGATTTAACAAATACGGTATGCTTTGACTATTTGTGTACTGATTTCATAACGTTGTACTTATACAGTAATTGTTTTTATTGCAGGATTCTGAATCAGCGCCAGATTCAACATTATCATTAAACAATTTTAAATTCACTAAATCAAAAAAAAAAGTAATTTCTGATATTTTTGAGGATTCTTTTAGAGCTGTTTCCGCATCGGTAGTTCAAGTCTCAAACCACATTACAAAAAAAAAAATAAAGGGAGAGATCATGCATTGGCAAATTTAATTGTCAAAGAACTGCAAGATGCTCAGGAACCAAATAAATCTGTTCTTCGAAAGAAGATTATGCAAGTTTTAATGGATCATATGAATAACTCAGACTGATTAATTATATACTTATTGTGAATAATTAATAGATAAAAAGATATTTATTTTTTTTATTTGATTGAATTTTTGTTTTAGTTAAACTTATTTTAATATGCAATATTTGTTCAAACTAATATGATTGCAATATATGTTCAAACTATTTATAATAAGCTAATTTGGAAAAAATTATAATATTTTATCGACATGTTTTTTTTAAAAGAAATATTAATGTAAGATAAAAATAACAATAGTGTAAGGTTTAAGTTCCTTTATTATTATATAAAGAAAATATTTTATAGAACATGAAGCTTTAATTTTTTTATGAAAAGAAATATTAATGTAAAGTACAAAATAATGTAAGGTTTAAGTTCCTTTGTTACAAAAATAAATATTTTATAGAACATAAAACTTTAGTTGTGATTTATTTCTACACCGATGAAGATGACATAGTTGTGTTATGATCATCTGCATGTCGTCCTCTTAAAACATATTCCAGTTGCCAAGGTACTTGACCTTCAGGGCTCATCTATTTACATAAAACATCACGTTGATGATAGGCTTCATTAGTAGTTCGATGAGCACTAGTATTAGCGAGCGGTGTCATACGATTATTATTAGAATGTCTCCATTCACCTAGTCTCACATTTCCTCGATCATCTTCTGCGTCAATGCATTAAAGAGATGCATATTGCCGTTCAGAAATCGATTGTAATTTCTCTTCAGTTATAATAAAATTATGAAGGCATATACATGCAGCTGTCATAATTTCTATTTTTTCAAGATTCATCTTGATGGGTTTGCAAAATATGCGCCAGCGTGCAACTAAAATTCCGAATGCATTTTCGATGACACGTCTGGCCCGAGAAAGTCTGTAATTAAATTTTTTTTTTTCTACAGTCAGATTTCTACCCGGATAAGGGCGCATCATATGACGTGACATCTTAAAAGCTTCGTCACCAACAAAGAAATAAGGCGTTGCTTGATTAGAACCTGGAAGAACTGCAGAATTTGCAGGTAGTTTTAAATCATCGTTATCTATTGCTACTCCAAAAGATGATCTTGCCAAAATGCCACCATTACTTTCACTTCCATAAGCTCCGATATCAATTATAGTAAATTTATATTCATGATCGCAAGCTGCCATTAGAACTGTGCTAAATGTTTTTTTATAATTAAAACAAATTGAACCAGAATTTGGCGGAGCTTCAATTTGAATATGTTTCCCGTCCACAGCTCCTACGCAATTGGGCATATTCCATTTCTCATAAAAGCCATGACTAATTTTCAGCCATTCTACTTCATTTGGTGGCTTTAGATAGACAGGAGACAATACTTTTATTAGCACAGAGCATGTTTCACTGATTATTTGACGCACTGTCGATTCTCCTACACGATATTGCAATGCGATAGAGAGAGGTAGATCTCCTGCAGCTAAATACCTGAATAAATTGAAAAGTTATAAATAATCTTCTATAAATTGCAAGAGAATTATACATAAAAAAGTAATGTAATTTACCTCAGCGTTATTACTAAGCGTTGTTCTGGAAGCAGTGGTTTTCTGTGGCTAGTTTTTATCAGATACACTGACACTTTTTCCAACAACTTATTGAATATCTCTTTTGACATTCTCAAATATCGAAAAAATAGTTCTGGGTCATGTTTTAGCTCTTGAAATAACGTGCAAAAATCACCCAACTGATCACGTTGAAGATTAATAGGACGAACCCACCATCTACGTGTTCTCCATAATTTGTGTCTTTTTTTCTCCTTATTTCGTAAATATATTAATCCCATTTGCAAAACCGATGTACTTAATAATAATACAATCTGCTCGTCGGTCATACTTTATTTCTTGTTTCCTATTCCCTATTCCTCCGTTGTGCGTAATTTCTTGTTCCCAGTATTCCTTGTTCCCTATTCTCTGTTCCCTGTTCCTTATTCCTTTTATTGTGCTCAGCCCCTTACAGTTTGCTGTCGCTGACAAAGGTAATTGCAGCATTACTGCTTCCGTACATACTAAGCAGACTGCTTTTTTTGCCGAATTAAGTTTTAGCCAGTTATACGTACATTGCCAACGACTAAATGACGATAGCATTTTAGCATCTGGAAAGAAAGTGTAACTGACATAAATTGCTTTAGTTATTTTTCGCTTTTTTTTATGCTTGTGCATTTCAATTTTGTAAGGTAGTTCTGATGACGTTGCTGCAATTCTTGTTACTTTTATCTCTTAAAAATTTATTGTAAAATTTTCTAGTAGTTATTACACGAAGCTCATTTCTATATATAATGTAATCATTTTATCAGCTTTGAATATTTTAATGAAAGTGAATTATATCATTAGGAAATAATAAGTGATGCAAAATTTAATACAAAACGTGACAGCCGAATAAAGTAAAAACAAAAAAACAAATGACATACATTGAATATGATTATCTTAAGTAAATGTTTTAAATAAAATTTTCAGGCAGAAAAATAATTAAAATATAAATATAAAAATTATATATTGATAACGATCAGAGAAGAAAATATTTACTTATTACCGTTTTTTTTCTTCGTTTCCGTCATCAATCGAAAATCTATCGATAGCCTTTGAATTTTTATTTGAATTCTCATCTGAATTTGAAAGAGGAGTTGGGTATTCAAATTCTGTTTCGTTTGATTTTTTTTTCCTTTTTTTAATAAGAACTTTTCCATGGAGATGAAAGTATTCAAGTTAAAACTCCTTGCGTGGTTCCTGAATTTCGAGCTGAATTTCGGGCACGGTTGTAACACCGAATACACACACACACACACAGTTATGATCCTTCGCGTGAGTCTTTCATAGATAATGTGTAAGTGACAAGTGACAGTCGTCTCCACAAGAAGTGGGGAGGCGATCGTCACTTTGCTATTACACGTAGCTTCATCTCCCCGAGAAGCGCCAATGCGCGTACAACGCGCTTTTAATGCGCGTATCATCGCATTGGCTTGGAAACTGCATTAATCGTGTGTTCAAAATGCGCGTATTCTAACGTGATACTTACGCATTCAAAACTTTGAAATTTACATAAAAATTCTGAAAAATAATATAAAAAATTTTGAGACAAATTTTCACAAGGATTTGAGTTTTTCTTAGAATTTTTTATAAAATTTTTAAGAATCTTCATATAAAAAAAAGTTCAGAATTTTTATATAATTTTATAATTCTTTTCAGATAGCTTCAGATAGAGCTAGTCTATAAATATATATTTAATTAGTCTCAATAAATATTCATTTTTATGTAATTAGTTTTTAGTTATGATTGATAAATAAATGGTTCTATCTTTGTTCTTATTTCTATATTCAAAGTATTAATGTGTAGACATATCTTTTAGGATTAACTATAGAGTCCTAGATAATCAGAGAAGCGCAACTGGTGTTAAGCCCGTATCAGACGACGCATTGAAGATTGAAGATTAAAGATTAAAAATTGAAATTTGACCAATCGAAACAAAAGAAATTAAAAGTTCTTTATTCTGATAGGTCAAATTTTAATCTTTAATCTCAATCTTCAATGCGTCGTCTGATACGGGCTTTACAAGCCGTAATTGGCCAATCATATAATTAACTCAGCAACCATTAATAATATGATGAACAATATTATTGTTTATATTCTACTGACAACTATTGTCATAGACGGGTCTAAATATTTTATGTGAGAATATATTTTAAATACGCCATGTTCGGGGTGTGGAATTCCACACCTTCAAGGAATCGAGGTGTGGAGTACTCCACACCTTCCATATAGAAGTCTCCGGCCCTGTTACTCCGAACAAGGAAATTTGACTAAGTTCTTAAGTATTAATTATACGATCCGACTGTCTCTCTATTTAATTCGGCAACTGCGACTGTATTCGTTCGATCGGCGATAGAGAGTGATTTTTGCAATTACTCTCGCAATAAGGTAAGCTTTTTGGAAGGTTCTCGTATTTTCGAGAACCTTCCCGGTTTCCTCCGATTACTGCGCGTGATCGCGCTCGCGCAGTATCGATTAACGCCCAGCTGATCGTACGCTTATTTTGGGCCAAGATCTATAGAGAGAAGGTTACCTCAGTAAAACCGGTTGAGGGCGAGGGACGATGAAGTAAGGGGGGAGCTAGAAACAGTTTGATGGCGAGGAGCGATGAAAGGAGGGGGGAGCTAGAAACAGCTTGATGGCGAGGGGCGATGAAGGAAGGGGAGAGCATGATGATCTCATCGACAAACAGTAGCTGTCTGAGATAGCTTCTGTTTGCCGCAGTGATGCGATCTTTCCCACAGCGGTCCCGGCTCGGCTGTGCTCGGCTGCCTCACACAACCTTACAGAAGCGCTACGTCACGTATCCGCTGTGGGAAAGATCGCATCACTGGTTTGCCGATGAGATCATCATTGCCGCTCTTGCCGCTCGCCCCTCTCTGCATTTGCCCCTCTTGCCGCTCGTCCCTCTTTGCGCATGAGGTAACCTTCTCTCTATAAATCTTGATTTTGGGCAGCCACGAGCTGGCGCCGCCTGACGGAAGATCTCGGCGCAATCTTACAATGTTGTTATTGTACAAAAAGTAAACATACTGAACAAAGTTGGCTCTAGCAATTATTTATTACATCGTTCACACAACTCACCTGCAGTGTGGCCACATTGTGACGACCAAAATTCATGCGTTATCGAGCGCTGTAATATTACTGACAGAATTTATGGCGAGACTAGGTATAATACTATATATCTAATTGGAAAAAAATGTTATATGCTTTCCCTATTTTTATTGTAATTAATACAAAATAAATAAATTAATTAATTATTCAATACATACATATACATATTAAATATAGTTATCCTTATTTTGTATTTTATATAACTGAAATGATATATACTCTTATTATTTCAGTTATTATCATATAAAATACAGAATAAAGATAACTATTTATTCAATATATGTGTATATGTATATATAGGCGTATTGCCTAAGGATTGTGTTCGACTTGGTTGAAAGATATTGAGACCAATTTCTTAGAAAAATATATTTTATTTTTCCTCGTCAGAGAAGTAGAGTAATGTACAAGTTTTGTGTTTGATTTGATTAAGGGCGCCAGAGGCGCTTTCTCGGCAAGAGTGTAAGGCCGAGAATCAAAAGAAAAATTGACGGGCGCGGTAAGAAATTACCGGCCGCGTCTTAGTGTGTTGAACGGGTCCTAAAAAGGACGGTTCAACTGAGTTAGCTCGTTGCAGCCCCTTTCCCGGCGTCGGTGGAACTCCGTTCGGGAAGTGGTCTTCCGTCTGACAACTGCTCTCTGAGCAGGCTCTGAGCGGTGAAGTCTGTACTGCGATGGATCGAGTCTCTGGTGTGCTGGTGGTGGCAACCGTCTCGGCTCTCGGAATTACGGATTGCTCCGTGTACCGAGGAGAGAGAGGTCTCCGAATTCGGATGTCGCCTTGAGTGAGCGTGTCCCTTGGTGGTCGAGTCAACCGGACGCAGAACTCTAGTGGGATTAATTTCCACACTAGAGACTGAGGAGGTGACGGCGAAAGTGGAGTATCCGCGGGCCGCTTGGTTGAAGTGCGTGGCCGATGCTGGGACTCTGCTTTCTTTTTACACGCCTTGCGAGGCAGTGTGAGAAAAACGGCGAGACTATGTGTCTCTGTTAGATTCTGCCGAGGCAGAGTACGACTCAGTTCAAGGGCCCTGGGGAGAGCTCGCCTTGAAGCGAGTGAGTGAGGAAAGATCTGCGGAGCAGCTCTTTTATATCTCGTCGATCGAAGCTTGATCGCGAGAAGGTTCTTCACCGCCTGCGCAACCTGGCGGTGGGTCCGCAAGCTTGTAACTGGTAGAAGGCCTGCGGCGCGTAGCGGCGCCGCGATGTATTATACCGCGTCAGTGCAGCGGTGTGGCGGTGAGCCGCCACAGGACCCCCTTGGCAGTTTTTAAGCCTGGAAACGCACGGTTGGTTTTGAAGTTCTGCCGCTCCTCGTCTTGTTGGTTGCGGAGGGCTTTGGTTGGTCGGCTGGTGTTGGTTCGATTGGTTGCTCATCGTCGTCCAACGTGTAAGCCGGTTTCAATCGGTCAATCGAGACGTTGATTGGCTTGCCGTTGACCAATAGCCTGTAGACTTTGTCGTTTCTGCTTAAAACGTTAAATGGTCCGTCGTACGGTTGCTGTAACGCTCTGGTCGGGCAATCGTGTCTGACGAAAACTTTTTCCGATGTGGCCAGGTCCTTGTGTACGAAGGTGCTGCGGTGGCCATGGCGTCGTAAGTGTGGACGGAGTTTGTTCATTTTTTCTTGTAAATGACGGACAAACTCGTCCGTTGGCTGCTCGTTACTGGTTTGGTCCAAGAATTGTCCGGGAATCCGAATAGTCTCTCCGAAAACTAATTCTGCTGGTGTGGCTCCGATGTCCTCTTTTACTGCGGCGCGGATGCCTAATAAAATGACTGGAAGAATTTGCGTCCATGCTTCTGTTTCGTGGCTTTTGATAGCCGCTTTGAGTTGCCGGTGTAGTCTCTCTACCATGCCATTGGCTGCCGGATGGTACGCGGTAGTTCGGATGTGTTGCGATCCGGTCAGTCTGGCCAACTGCTTAAATAGTTCCGACTCAAACTGCCGTCCCTGGTCCGTGGTGATTCGTGCCGGCGCTCCGAAACGCGCAATCCAGTTTTCAAATAAGAGGCGAGCCATCGTTTCTGCGGTGATGTCGGACATCGGGTATGCCTCTGGCCATCGTGTGAATCTGTCAATGATTGTGAGGCAGTATTTCTTCCCTCGAGATGGAGGCAAAGGTCCGACGATGTCCATGTGTATATGCTGGAACCTGCTGGTAGGCCCCAAGTAATTTCCTGTTGGTGAAACGGTGTGTCGGTGGACCTTTGATTTCTGGCAGGGAATGCAAGCCTGCGCCCATCTGCGGCAATCCTTTTTTATTCCGGTCCACACGAAGCGCTGCGTGATCAATTTGACGGTGGTTTTTATCCCGGTGTGCGCGAGTCCGTGCAAATGCTTAAAGATTTGCTTTCGGAATTGTTGCGTGACGTATGGTCGTGGGATGCCCGTCGATGTATCACACATCAGTTTGATATCTGTGCCGGGAATTACGGTTTCTTTAAGCTGCAACTTCGTATTCCCTTTGAGTAATGCTTGTATTTCGGCGTCGTCTTTTTGAGATTTTGCGAGCTCTGCAAAGTTTACTGCTTGCTGGACAGCCTGCGTCCTCGATAGTGTGTCTGCTACGATGTTATCCTTTCCCGCCACGTGTCTGATGTCGGTTGAATATTGCCCGATCAGCTCCAAGTGCCGTGTCTGCCGCGGTGAGCTCTGCAAAGGATCTTTTCGAAATGCATACACGAGCGGTTTGTGATCCGTGTAAATGATGAACTCCCTTCCTTCTAACCAGTGCCGGAAATGTTTGATTGCTGCGTATATCGCCAAGAGCTCTCGGTCGTACGGACTGTACTTTTGTTGCGCGGTGGTCAGCTTTTTGCTGAGGAACGCCACCGGTTGCTGTCCGAGTTTTCCATGTTGGTGGATTACTGCTCCGATTGCGAAATCTGAGGCGTCGGTTGTTAAGGAGAGTTCTGCTTTCGGGTCCGGATGTGCCAAGAGCGTTGCCCGTGCAAGGCTTTCTCTGCACGTTTCAAACGCTGCCTCTCGTTCTGCGCTCCATTCGATTGGTGTTTTCCCGGGTCTGTTCCCTTTTAGCGCGTCATTCAAGATTGCTTGGTCTATGGCCGCTCCCGGAATGAATCTCCTGTAAAAATTTAAGGTTCCGAGGAACTGCCGCAGCTGCTTGACGGTGATCGGTTTTGGAAATTTCCGAATGGCCTCGACTTTTTCCGGTAGTGGTTGCGTCCCTTCTGCTGAGACTTGGTAGCCCAAAAATGCTACGGTTTCTTTTCCGAACACGCATTTTGCTGGGTTTAGTTGAATTCCGTATTTGCTGAGTCTCTGGAACAAAGCTGTTAAATGTGCTTTATGTTCGTCAACGTTGTGAGATGCTACCAGGATGTCGTCAATGTAGGCGTAGCAGAAATCGAGTCCGCGTATCACCTCATTTATGAATCTCTGGAACGTTTGCGCTGCGTTTCTCAACCCGAAAGGCATTTTGAGAAATTCGAACAGACCGAACGGTGTGGTGATTGCCGTTTTTGGCACGTCTTCAGCGTTTACCGGAATCTGGTTGTAAGCTCTAACCAGATCCAGTGTAGAGAAAATTGTTTTCCCGTGAAGAGCCTGTGTAAAATCCTCGATGTGCGGAATCGGGTATCTGTCCGGCACCGTTCGGTTGTTGAGCTTCCTGTAATCGCCGCATGGTCGCCACGTGCCACCTTTCTTCGGTGCCATATGCAACGGTGAGGCCCATGCGCTCTTGGACGGCGCGATTACTCCTTCTTGCAGTAAAAGATCGAACTGTTGTTTTGCTTCTTTTAGCTTCTCCGGCGCCAGTCTCCTCGGCCTGCATGCTTCCGGTGGTCCCGGTGTTGTTTCGATGTAATGCATCGTTGAGTGCGGCGCGGATTCCGTCTTTCCGGTTGGTCTAGTGAGCTGTGGAAATTCAGCCAATAAGGCGTGAAAAGCTGTTTCCTGTAGTAATGTCTTAATCGATGTTTGTCCGGTTCTGCTCTGCAGGCTGTTTGTGGCCAATCCCGTCGTAGCGTCCAAAAGTTTGCCTCTCCTTACATCCGGCAGGAGATGGAAATGCCCAAGGAAATCGGAGCCGATGATTGGCTGTGTGACGTCAGCTACGATGAATTTCCATTGGAAGGCGCGCCTCAATCCGATGTTGAGCTGAAGCGCGATCCACCCGTAGGTGTGAATGACAGTTCCGTTGGCTGCAAACAGGGCTTGCGTTGCTCCGGACATCCGTCCGCGTACCATCGAGCGCGGGTAGACACTTATGTCTGATCCCGTGTCGATGAGGTACCGAACTTTTGTTTGTCGCTCGGTTATTACAAGGCGGCATGGTTTCGGGTCCGGGCCGTCTGCCGCCATTGATTCCGGACCGTCTAGTTTTCCGTTTTTTCCTTCTTCTTCTCCTTGTATGTACAAGGCTCTGTACACTTTCTTGCCTTGCTGCCGAATCGCCGATGGAAAAAGCAAAACTCGCTGTCTTCTTCCGAATTTGATTTGGTCCGGCTGCGGCTGCGCGATCTGTGGCGCTGTTGTTTGTGGCGGTGCTCCTGCCGGCCCAATCGCGTGTTGAGTGCGGCGACTTGCTTGACCAATGCCTGAATCTGGTCCTCGAGCGAGCCGGTAGGTTTTGATTTCGTCTCCTTCGGCTTGTCCAAAACTGCGACTGTTCGGCATGTGACTTCGTAGACACGGTCGGCCTGTTCCGCCACGTCCTCGAGAAGATCGTCAGCTCGCGTCGCTAGTATGATCTGCATTTGGGCCGGTAAACGCCCCAGCCATAGCGTGCGCAGGAGTTGATCAGGCACGGCATTGCCCGCGAGCGTCCTTAGATGGCGCAGGAACTGCGATGGCTTTCGGTCGCCAAGTTCCTCTCGCTCTAATAATTGGCGGATGCGGTGTTCCTGTGAGTCGCTCAGCCTTTGAATGAGTGCCCTTTTTACGGCTTCGTATTTCCCGCATGTCGGAGGATTCGTTATCACGTCTTTGATTTCCTTGATGTATTTTGTTTCGATTTGCGAGATTGCGTACGCATACTTGGTTGAATCCGACGTGACGGCGCTCAGCAGGAACTGGCTCTCTAATTGGGCGAACCATAATTCTGGTTCCTCCGGCCAAAAAGGTGGTACTCGCACCGATACTCTGCCGATTTGTGCTGCGTCGGCGCCTGGCATATCGCCGGCCTTCTCTGATTGGCTCATTTGCTTTAACCAGTCGTCGGGGTCACCAGTTTATAGGCGTATTGCCTAAGGATTGTGTTCGACTTGGTTGAAAGATATTGAGACCAATTTCTTAGAAAAATATATTTTATTTTTCCTCGTCAGAGAAGTAGAGTAATGTACAAGTTTTGTGTTTGATTTGATTAAGGGCGCCAGAGGCGCTTTCTCGGCAAGAGTGTAAGGCCGAGAATCAAAAGAAAAATTGACGGGCGCGGTAAGAAATTACCGGCCGCGTCTTAGTGTGTTGAACGGGTCCTAAAAAGGACGGTTCAACTGAGTTAGCTCGTTGCAGCCCCTTTCCCGGCGTCGGTGGAACTCCGTTCGGGAAGTGGTCTTCCGTCTGACAACTGCTCTCTGAGCAGGCTCTGAGCGGTGAAGTCTGTACTGCGATGGATCGAGTCTCTGGTGTGCTGGTGGTGGCAACCGTCTCGGCTCTCGGAATTACGGATTGCTCCGTGTACCGAGGAGAGAGAGGTCTCCGAATTCGGATGTCGCCTTGAGTGAGCGTGTCCCTTGGTGGTCGAGTCAACCGGACGCAGAACTCTAGTGGGATTAATTTCCACACTAGAGACTGAGGAGGTGACGGCGAAAGTGGAGTATCCGCGGGCCGCTTGGTTGAAGTGCGTGGCCGATGCTGGGACTCTGCTTTCTTTTTACACGCCTTGCGAGGCAGTGTGAGAAAAACGGCGAGACTATGTGTCTCTGTTAGATTCTGCCGAGGCAGAGTACGACTCAGTTCAAGGGCCCTGGGGAGAGCTCGCCTTGAAGCGAGTGAGTGAGGAAAGATCTGCGGAGCAGCTCTTTTATATCTCGTCGATCGAAGCTTGATCGCGAGAAGGTTCTTCACCGCCTGCGCAACCTGGCGGTGGGTCCGCAAGCTTGTAACTGGTAGAAGGCCTGCGGCGCGTAGCGGCGCCGCGATGTATTATACCGCGTCAGTGCAGCGGTGTGGCGGTGAGCCGCCACAGTATATATTAATTAATTGATTAATTAGTTATTTTGTATTTACTACATAAAAATAAAAATAAGAAAAATATATGACATTTTTCTACAGTGATATATATAGTATTATATGTATATTTTTTATTTATTACTTTGTCATATTTAATTCATATTTATTTGACATCTTGTATACGCCTATGTCGTCTCGTACATACATTATATTGCAGCCTTGCGACGAAATTTCAGTCGAGGAACAATCGCAAGCGTAGTTTGTTTACAAACTATCCGACGCGTACACAGACCACACGTCAGTGTATTGAGTTACCACTACAAACAAATGCGTACACACGGACCTGCGCGGCGTAAGTCTGTAGCACGGTGTAAGAATATAAGGTGATTTCACGACCATTGTATTCTATCAAAAAATCTGTGATCAAGATGTCATAGTTAAGGCATGTCACACAAGATGTCACGTTGGTGCAAAATCCCAAGTAAAAAAGAATAGAAGATATGGATAGATGTGGATAGAAAAGGATAGATGATGAATCTCTAAAGCATATCTATATATAATTATAGTCCTAAATAATACAAATTTTTTAAAATAAAACTTTTAACATTGTGTATAAAAATATATATTACTGACAAAATATTTTATTTTTTTATAACAAATTATTCTAAGTTAAATTTGCAGAAAAAATAATTAATAATGTATTCCAGTTTTTATAGAAAATTAAGTTTCTTTAAGAAAATGAATATTTATAATTAAGTTCCGCAGGACAATAAAATTTTAATAAAATTTATATATATATATATATATATATATATTTAAAGTCCCTCAACACGTAGCCACCTAGCGGTTCAATGTGGAACAAAGACAGAAAAATCACAAAAATTTGTTGCCGTGAAATCACCTTATATTCTTACACCGTGGTCTGTAGGCTACGCCGATAATGTTATTCTCAATTATAGTTCTATCGAAATGACGAGAAAATTTATTTTATTGCACATGCGCATACATAAAATCATTTTAATATAATAACTCATATTGCTGTCCGTAATATATACTAAAATGAAAAAAGATCATGCGCAGCTATAATAAAACATATTAATAGATCCATAATATAGGTCTATATAGTTGGCCCCCCTCCTAACGCAAATCGTAAAAACATTTATATATTCGGATTGTACATTATTTGTACATGAATGTACTATGATTTTTATCGTTTGTACATTTTTCGTTAATTTAAAAAAAAAATACAACGTTTTCGTAACTGTGCCAAAGATAGTTAGCCCCCCTTATGTCGCAATTACGTCACGTAAACTATAATTTATGAATTTATCGTGCTTAATCGTTTGTACGTCGTTTGTACATTATTAATAATTGGTTAAATTTATAATTCCAACATTTGTTTTTGTTTAAAACGCAAGATAAATAATTTTTATTTGAATATGGCGGGTACGGAGTACGGAGCAGGTGCGCATGCGTGTGCGTGCGTATGCGCGCCTGTGCGTGCATATGCGTGTGCGTGCGTGCGTGTGTGTGCTGCATGTATCATGTAGGTGTGTATGCGAGTGAGTGGTGGGTGAGTACGTGCGTGTATATACACAACAACACAGCATATACCCACACACACAGCATACACATTAGCCGGCATTATATCACGGCTATGTCATCACAACATAGCAAAAGTTAAAAGTGAAAGACTTTTAAAATATCTCTAGACGAAAAACTATTAATTTTTAAGCTTCGTTCCCATTGAGACTTTTGATCAGCATCAATAAATGATACTGCAATTTCGGCGAATTTAACCAATGGCCACTTTTCATAATGTTTGTGCGGGGTTCTTTTATAGAAATCTTTTAATTATGATTAAAAATTATTTGAATTAATTTTGAAAAGATAGATTTCCTCACAATGTTTTTAGTTCGTGCTTTACGAAACAAATAATTATCGCTAGCCAATCAAAATCTTTGTCGTTGCGACAAATGTAGACATCTCTCGGCAATGCTGCTCTATGTTTTTTTCACAATGTTTTGTTTATCTCTACTCTTTTAAAGTTCACAGTAGTATATGTCAGCGCTCGGAATTAGTTGCACATTTCGGGCCGATTTCCAAGACGACGCCTACTGTTTCCCCACTACCGCCCGGCCGCTGGCGGCCGAGCCGCCGATAACTCTGGCTCAAGAGCGTTTTATATTAAAAATAGGCTGGATTGTTTAGGCATCTTTCAAGAAATCGTAACATTTTCTTCACTACATAAATAATGTTTATTTTTATTAATACATAATATATATATATTTAATTATTAATGAAAATAAACATTATTTATGTAACAAAGAAAATATTACTATTTTTTGAGAGGTACCTCAACAACCCAGCCTATTTTTTATATAAAACGCTCCTGCGCCAGAGCTATCGGCGGCTCGGCCGCCAGCGGCCGGGCGGTAGTGGGGGAACAGAAGGCGTCGTCTCGGAAATCGGCCCGAAATGTGCAACTAATTCCGAGCGCTGGTATATGTATTCATTTGTCATCTATGGCTTAATTTACACCGATTGTTTAGTACGCGTACCAAATACTAAATCTGCTTTTCCAATAGGTATAAATCGTTTAGTATAAAATCTACACCAATCAAAAAAGCTGATTTAGTACTTGGTACGCGTACTAAACAATCGGTAAATATTCGCACAAGATCCCCTTTTAATAAAGTTAAGAATAAATTACATTGTCTTGTTGGCATTTGATTCTATTGATGTAAAATATTGTGATTTATCCATAGCCGCTGTGGATAATATTTGTATTATAGAATTGAAAGATGGCAATGAAATCAAACGATAGACGGCGCCAGCTGACGGCAGCCAAAGTATCGAGCAGCGCCTCGCACATATCGATTCTGCGCGGGCGCGCTCCCGCCCCATATTTTAAGAATAATACTGTATCCGTTCATCTTTTCTCATTGAACTATATACCATACTGGAACGAGCACAGGCTACCCCCTCCATTCGACAAAACGGTCAGACAAGGCAGTGACTCAGTACCGGATTTCTCTTTCTATCTCGTCTACTCTCGACTAATAGTAGCTGTGAACACGTGACCAAAACTGTTGGTTAGATAGAGAGATCCGGGTCCGAACAGCTATCTCCATCTGACCGGTCGAGAACAAAGGCGTGCTCGTTCCAGTATGGTATATATTTCAATGTCTTTTCTAGAATGTTTTTAAGAGGTGACTTGTTAGAGAAATGTAAATCGAAAATCACTCTCTAACGTCGGGTCAAAGGCATAGGTCGCGAAGTGAAATATATATTAGAGAGACAGTCGGAAGTTTGTCGAGAATCAGATCTTGTAAAATTTGGGCGAAGTCAAACTTAGAAAAATTACCAATATTATTATTTAAATTAAACATTAAAGTGTTCAATCAAGTAACAGTGTCGATTCCTTTTCTTCATAAACTGCCGTTCCTGACAATACAATAACGTTTGCCGGAATAATTTCGAGTAAAATAAATAAGGTCAGAAAGGACGTAACAGTCCTATCATTCAAAAAATAGTCGTTGCCGAACATTCACCCTTTTATCATTTATTTAAAATATTACAGACTCTAGTTATTATCTTACAGAATTGAATGGACAAGTATTTCTTGCAAAATAGGGTTGTTTATTAATTAAAGTCGGTTGATTGACGTTATTACCATTTTTTAAAAGCATTAATTTTTTAATATCTTTAATACGATTGTTACGATAACGAATACTGGTTCAGATTTGTAATAATAACTACATTTTTTCTTTACATTTTCTTTCTTCTCACTTAATTTTTGATCACTGATTTGATTATTAATATTATTATCGACAATTTCTTCAATGTTAAAAGATTTTAAGAAATTTTGACAGCTTTTCTGATTTTCTATACTTGATAATATTGATGCTAATCGAAAGTCTCAATGGGAACAAAGCTTAAAAATGAATAGTTTTTTGTCTAGAGATATTTTAAAAGTCTTTAACTTTTAACTTTTGCTATGCTGTGATGACATAGCCGTGATATAATGCCGGCTAATGTGTATGCTGTGTGTGTGGGTATATGCTGTGTTGTTGTGTATATACACGCACGTACACACCCACCACTCACTCGCATACACACCTACACGATACATGCACGCACAGGCGCACATACGCACGCACACGCATGCGCACCCGCTCCGTACTCCGTACCCGCCATATTCAAATAAAAATTATTTATCTTGCGTTTTAAACAAAAACAAATGTTGGAATTATAAATTTAACCGATTATTAATAATGCACAAACGACGTACAAACGATTAAGCACGATAAATTTATAAGTTATAGTTTACGTGACGTAATTGCGACATAGAGGGGGCTAACTATCATTGGCAAAGTTACGAAAACTTTGTAATTTTTTTTTAAATTAACGAAAAATGTACAAACAATAAAAATCATAGTACATTCATGTACAAACAATGTACAATCTGAATATATAAATGTTTTTACAATTTGCGTTAGGAGGAGGGCCAACTATATAAACCTCTATAATATTTCCGTTTTTTTTATTAAAACTGCTATGGTAAAACGGCTGATTGGTGCATGTCCGTGCTAGATCCATAATTGTGGCAGTGTTGCTAGACGGGACGCTTTTTCTCGCGCATGCGCAGCGCTGCAGCTATGAATCCAGCGGTGTATACGGCTTATAGTGTTGGGTGCTGGCGCGAAAAGTTAGACGTTTGACAGGCTACAGGAGAAGGTTAGGTGAGTACATGTAAAAAATAATAATATTTATATCATATATATATTTATATGTATTTTTTGTTACGCGAAATATGGATAGTTCAAAAGGAGCCATTAAAAAGACGCATATTAAAAATTTTCAAAATTCTTGGTTAGCTGACGATTTATTTAAAGGATGGCTGGCTCCTCATCCTACGGAAAATAAGGCAATTTGTAACTTGTGCAATATTACCATTAGATGCTGTAAATCAGATTTAATACGGCATTTACAAAGGGCTAAACATATTAAAAATTGTGACAGTAATTCTCAAATAAGTCAAAGCCAAAGCCAACATTCCAAAAATTCTTATATTGAAAACGGTAAACGAGCCGAAATTAAATTAGCAGCTTTTTATTCTGAATATAATGTTGCTCTTTATACCGCAGATCACTTAGTTCCTTTGTTAAAAGACATTTGTATAGATTCTTCAATCGTGCAAGATTTTTCACTGGCTTGATCAAAGTGCACCAATATTATTAAAGAAGTTCTTGCAAAGCGGGAAATTGAGAAAATTGTTAACATTTTACAGAATCAAAAATTTTCAATTTTAATATATAAAAGCACGGATATTGGAGATACTAAAATTTTATGCGTTCTTGTTCAATTTTTTTTTCCGTTAAAAAAAAAGTTAAAGCACAACTATTAGAATTATTAGAATTAAATGCTGCAGATTGCTCTGCAAATAGTATTTTTGAATTATTTAAAAAACTTTTACAAAAATATGAAATACCTATTACAAATATAGTTGGAATGGCAAGTGATAATGCATCCATTATGATTGGATGTAATAATTCATTTTTTTCTCGTTTGCATTCCGAAATTCCGGGAATAGTTATGTTAAATTGTATTTGCCATTCTTCCGCGATTGTAGCTAGTAAAACCTGCGAAAAATTGCCACAATCTTGTAAAAATTTAATTAGAGCGGTTGCAACTTATATATCAGGCAGTGCAAAGAGATGTACGATTTTAAAAGAATTTCAAGATTTTTTTGATATTGAGAAAAATAAGATATTAAAATTAGCTAATACAAGATGGCTCGTTTAAATGTGTTGTTAGGCTTCTCAAAAATTGGGAAGCTTTAAAACATTATTTCACATTAGCTATTCATGAAGACAAATTAAGATCTGCGGAACTAATTTTATCAGATTTAAATAATAATAATATTAAATCATATTTATTATTTTTGAAATACTCATTAAATTTTTTTAACACTTTCAATGCTCTTTTTCAAGGACAACAAATTTTAATTCATATTTTATTTGAAGAGTCTCAAAAAATTATTCGGCAAATTGCTCAAAATTTCATTAAGCCTGAGGTTTTGGAAAATATTATCTCTTTAGATGTTGACAATGAGAATTACATACAAGATCTAAATGACATATATGTAGGGCCCGAATGTGAAAGCTTTTTAGCAACACAATCTTTAGAATGCGCGGAAGAAATTAGATTAAAATGTTTAGATTTTTATAAAACAGCAGTCCGCGAAATGTTGAAACGTTTACCGTATAAAGATACCTTTTTCCAACAATTAACTTTTTTACATCCTTCTATTGCGCTATTTGATTAAGGCAGAATGAAAATTAGAGATTTAACTTGTATTGCTAATCGTGTTGCAAATATTGATATAACTAACTTAGCTTTCGAGTGGAGAATTCTGCCATCAGTTATTAACGATACAGAAAAACAGAAGTTAGTTTCTTTAGAAATTGATCAAATGTGGTCAACAATTTTTGAACATACAGATTTAAATGAAGAAAAAGTTTTTCCAAATTTAGAATTATTAGTTCAAGCGGTCCTTTCTTTTCCCCATTCAAATGCCGAAGCCGAACGGATTTTTTCTATTGTTACTGATGTAAAAAATAAAAAGCGAAATCGCTTATCAGTTGATACTCTTTCCGCGATTAGCATTGTTCGATCAAGTTTTCAGGCTGAAGGCATTAATTGCATTAATTTCGAAATTGATTCGCGACATTTGGAGTTACATAACTCTCAAAATTTATATACAAAATCTGATTGCAGTTTATTTGATGGTAAATAGCTTAGTTTTTTATTATAGTCGTTATAATAGCTTTGTCATTTTTCTTTATTTTTTCAAATTTTATTTAATTTTTAATGCATAAAAACGCAATTTTTTTTTTTTTATATTTGTCATATTAGAGTTTTTTTTATATTTACAATATTGTTAGTATAGTTTCATTTTAACACATTTCTTTCAGCATATTAATACACATTTTTTTCAGCATTATTAGTACCCGCATAATGTGCAATTTTTATTTTAATTAATATTTTTATTAATATTATTTTTATTTTTATCATTTATTATTTATTATTTATTTTATAATAATTGATAAAAAAAATTATTTTTGTTTTATTGTAGAATTAGATCTTAAAATTAGTTGTACAAAATATGTTATTTTTAATTTTAAAAAATATGTGATTTTATTTGTGATAATTATTGTGATATTATCAATGTAAATACTTTTATTTTCTGATGTTATATATGTTTATACTTTTATTTTATGAATACTAGTAAGGTTTTTAGCAGTTTTTCCTTATCCTTGCAACAAATGTTGGTATTCTTCGTAATTCTGCCAAATAAAATATTTTATTGTTATTAAAATGTTATTAACAATTATTTAAACATCCTTTCCTTTTTTAGCTTACTTTTTATTAATATTATTAATTATTTTATTATTATAAAAATAAACATAATATTTACATGCGTTTAATTTATTATTATTTTATTACTTTTTATCACTTTTTAACGATAAACAAAATTTTCTAATAATTTTTTAATAGAAGGGTCTACAAGTGCCTTTTTTTTTCTTCAATTAGTACACCGTTGAGGCCGATTCTCAAGTGCAAAAAAGTCGAAAAAGTCGAAAAAGTCTTCGTGAAAAAAAACGTCCCGTCTAGCAACACTGAATTGTGGATCTAGCACAGCATGCACCAATCGGCCGTTTTAGGCCGGCGTCACATAGAACCCGTAATCCGTAATCCGCACCGGAAGTCCGCAAAAGTTACTAGGTATTTCGTCCATAACGTTACGCGTGTTTTTATCTCCTTGTGTCCCATGCAGCCGTAATTCCATGAAATTTCCGTAAAAGTTACTACAAGTTACTAGTTCTTACTAGTAATGCTTTTTCTAATTTTATTTATTTAACTAAATTTGACGATTTAATTAAAATTTTTGTTAAAATTATAATATATTCTGTAGTTTTCTTATGAATAAAATACAAATAAACAATTATAATTTGTTAAATAAAAAATAGTAATACCGTTACGTGTGTATTTACGGCTCCATGGGACACAAGGAGATAAAAACACACGTAACGTTACGGACGCAATTTCTACAAAGAGGCATGTAAGCACGCAATGCAATTGCACTCCGACTTTAAATAAAAATAAACGTGTCATAATCTTAATAATTGTTATTTTCATAAAGTGATTTGTTTGACAATTTTGAAATTAGAAGCATAATGAATCTTCGGTTCATGTTATTAGTTATGATTACAATGTTGAAAAATTCAGTGGCTTCTCCATTTCATCAAAGAAAACCAGAGAGAAGCCTGAGAGACGCCACGGCCAGGTTTTACGTGATCCACCAAAGCGATACGCCACCTGTGGACCTAAAATGTGGACATTTGAACTACGTAGCCATGTGCACAATTTTTGGTTTCGTTCCGTGCTATGTCCACGAAGGATCGATAATACAGAGTAATGTGCACATTGATGTATATTATATATGTATATTATACATATATATTATACATATATATTATACATATATATTATACATCAATGTGCTGTGATGTCCCGACAATGGTAAAATTCAATGAACAGAACATTATTAAAGAGATCTGTACAAGTCCATCTAAAATTCATCCAAAGAGCAAGATTGAAGTTATGATTAGTGTTAACTGTATTATTAGTTATAAAAATATTAATTATACTATAGCTATAAGAATACTGCATAATTGAACAATGCATTGAACAAATAAGTAAAGAGATAAGAATAAAATAAGCAAAGGTTACCAGACACCCATCTTATCCGTCGGCTATCTTCTATAAACGAAAACGAGCTGCATATCAACTTCCAGCCAAACGATATTCCAACGTATCAAGAAGCCGATGTGACGATTAAAAATCTATGCGATACTCTCGAGGGCCTACTCCCCACCACAAGAGGACCAACGTACATCATCGCTCGTGAGACAGTTCTCTTCCAGCAGACTCACTGTTAGGTCATATTAAGTTCTATATACTATTTTTCTCTGCATTGTTCAGTTGAAAACACTGAGTTATTTGGTTTATATTTAGCAGTGTAATATCTGCATTATTAAGACGTATCTATAAGGCTTTGCTCCTAATTAAAATTAGGTAAGCTAATTTAAACTATTTTTATTTGATTTTATTCATATCCTTTTCATACGATAAATTGTTACCTCCTGTATCCCTAGTAAACCCGGTGAATGCAGGGTGACTAAAAAATAAGGAGACATTTCAAATTTCGCGCTAATAGTCGATATTACAGAATTTTCTACACACGTCTAGTGACCAGACTTAACATAAAAATTGGTGGCAGCGGTGGGATTTGATAATGATCTATCGTTCAATAATTTTGTTTAATAATAATATTTCAGTGTAAGTACTATATTCCACTGTGTTGTGATTTGTGAATTTAAAATGTCGCACGGTACTCGCTCGCAGGGACCGGTGTCGACCGACGCCGAAATAGACATTAGGCAAAAACATCTCGATGAACGTGAAAAACAATTACGCGCACAGCATCAAGCTTTGCTACGCGAACGCGAGGAAATAGAAAAACGCGCTACTGAAGCTATTGACGCGAATTCACTTATGCAAGTGTTTTCTAAAATACAAAGTGAACTCTCTCAATTACAAAAATTGCCGGAACAAATAAATATGTTAGAACAACGCGTGAACGAAACTTCAAGAGCCGCATTGGCCTACGAAGAGTATCAAAGCATGCCGGTGCAGGACGAAGTGCCAGCATCATTTCCGATTTTAAAATTAAAGGATGTAGCTTCCAATATCCCTGCGTATGACGGTTATAAAATTTCGGTATTTCAATTTGCCCGTGCTTGTGAACGTGCTCGTGATCTATTATCCTCTGTACAGGAGCCTCAGCTAGTACAGTTTATTATTAATAAATTAGAGGGTGATGCGTACCAAGTTGTTGAAAGAAATATGTATACGCGTGTTGTCGACTTATTAGACAAACTAAAAGCTATTTTTGCACCGAATAAGTCAATTGCACAATATCGAGGTGAACTTGCTAATACTTACAAATTGCCGGCTGAAACAATTCTTAAATATGCGGGGAGAGTAAAAGATTTGAAGTTTGCTATATTGGATGGAAATAGACGTCAGGGAAAAAGCATAAGCCGTACTTTCATAGAAGAAATAGATGGAGAAGTATTAGAAGCTTTTATTAACGGATTGCCGTCTAATATAATAACTCGTATGGAACACCGGCAAATAACCAATTTAGATGTAGCTATTGAGTGGGCCGTCAAAATTTCAAATAATTTAGAAGTAGAAAAATTATGCGAACATCAATCTTCGCAGAAAACTGCTCCTTTACTACGCTCTGACATACAAAGTGTAGAATCACCGCACGTTGAACCACCAAAGTCAATTTTAAAAAATCCTAACACACTGATTCTGCGCCCTTGGATTAGACCACTAATTCCGGGTGTACCAGGTCCAAATTCTCCTGATGTGTGTCGATACTGTAAATTTCCGGGGCATAACATATCAAACTGCAAAAAGTATACCGAAACTCTGTACAGAATCCGGAAAACTTAGAAAACCGCCCGATAGCGAGCGCGGCCCGGGATACGGCTCATGTTACAGCGCATCCGATAAGTGTACAGGCAGAACCAATAATAAACGAAGGATGAATAATTCTGACGCAAATAATCAGGTCTCAAAATTTATTCCGGATGCAACAATAATAGTGGCAAACCCGGAGGCAGCCACTTTTTTGCCAAAAATAATACTAACTTGTAAAAATTTACAAGGATATTGCAAATTTATGATTGATTCAGGTTCTGCCATAAATATGATTAAGTCTAAAATCCTAAGAAACACTCCCATAGATTTAGATGATAGATTAATTTTAAGAGGCATTACTAAGGTTCCTGTCGAAACACAGGGAGCCGTAATTTTTGCAGTAGCCGGTTAGATAACAAAGTTTCACGTAGTGCAGGATAAAGTACCCATCCCGAGCGATGGAATTCTTGGCTCTGAATTTTTAAAAAATAATAATGCTATCCTAAATTACGATAAAAAAAGTTTGATTATTGGAAACATGTCAATTCCATTTTATAACAAAGAGAAAATAATAGTACCAGCCCGAACTGTGTTACCAGTCTCTTTTAATATTACTAATCCTGAAAGAACGGAAGGATACGTACCGCGTTGTGAACCCGTTAAAGGATTATATCTTGGTGAGGCACTTGTTACTAATTCACAAAACAAAGGGTATTTAAAAGTATATAACGTCACTGAGCGTGACTACACAATAATACTGAAGCCCATGCACTTGATAGATTACTATTCTACCAATTTAATTGACTGTGTCAATTCTACTAACTCCATTGATTTTTCTGAATCCACTGAATTAAGTGACCTCACTAAGCCTACTAATTCCACTGCGCTTTGCTATTTCAATAAATCAAACATTGAAGATACAATTCCAGCAATTGAACACCGTTATAATAAATTAAAAAATCTAACAAACTTGAGTCATTTAAATGAAGAAAAGAGGAGACATGTAGAAACAACATTAGAAAAGAATATAGACTGCTTTTTCTTACCAGAAGATAAATTAAAATTTTCTAATATCACCAGTCATTCCATTTCTACCACTAACGACATTCCTATTCATGTTAAACAATATAGATACCCGCCTTCCATAAAGAAGAAATAGATAAACAAGTGAAAAAATTACTGAAAGATAACGTTATTCAACCTTCCTCTTCCCCATATAATGCACCTCTTTGGATTGTGCCTAAGAAATCGATCGGAGAAAAAGAAAAAAAATGGAGAATGGTAATTGACTTTAGGAAGTTAAATGAAAAAACTATCGGGGATGCATACCCCCTTCCAAATATAGTAGAGATCTTGGATCAGTTAGGAAGTGCTAAATATTTTTCCATATTTGATCTAGCACAGGGCTTTCATCAAATTCCAATGAATCCAAATGACAGAGCTAAGACAGCGTTTTCCGCCCCGTATGGGCATTACGAATATTTAAGAATGCCATTCGGTCTGAAAAACGCACCAGCCACGTTCCAAAGACTTATGGACAGTGTGCTGGTGGGTTTACAAAGAAACGAAGTATTTGTCTATCTAGACGATATTGTTGTGTATGCCAGATCCTTGGAGGAACATAGAATAAAAATTGAAAAATTAATGCAAAGACTAAGAGAAGCTAACTTACAGCTTCAACCCGAGAAATGCCAATTTTTGAGACACGAAGTTGTATATTTAGGCCATGTGATCAGTTCAATGGGGGTTAAACCAGATCCAGATAAAATCATAGCAGTAAAAAACTTTCCTATACCAAAAAATTAGAAAAATATAAAACAGTTCTTGGGCCTAGCTGGGTACTACCGTAGGTTTATTAAAGATTTCTCGAAGCTTGCCAAACCTTTAACCGATTTATTGAAAAAAGATATACCTTTTACATGGACTCTCTTACAGGAAAAGGCTTTCACTATCTTACAGGACAAACTTTGTAAAGAACCTATTCTCCAATACCCAAATTTTAACAAATCTTTTATCCTCACAGTAGATGCTTGTGGATATGCTATTGGTGGTGTGTTAAGTCAAGGATCCATTGGAAAAGATCTGCCGATAACATACACTTCCAGAATCTTAAACAGCGCGGAGAGGAATTACTCGACTATAGAGAAGGAGTGCCTTGCAATTGTCTATTGTGTAACCTACTTCAGGCACTATTTATACGGACGGCATTTTACAATCCTAACGGACCACAAACCTTTGGTTTGGCTGCATTCCATAAAGGACCCAAGCTCTCGGCTATGGAAATAGAGGTTAAAACTATCCGAGTATGAGTTTGAGATAAATTATAAAAAAGGGAAAACTAATACTGTCGCTGATGCTTTATCCAGAAATCCGCCAAATGCTATGATATTTCCTTTAAATGAATCGCTTTCTTTTCATAAAACTGCTATACAATCTTCTAGGCCTCCTATAGCTTCTAAATACGATAATACTGCTCTATTACCAATTACTAACCAAACATTTTCTTTAGCTTCTTTAGCTATAGAAAATCCAATGGAAAATGCCTTACCGATATATCCAATAACCATTAACGAACTCCCGTCGCTCCCTTCTGATCTTCCACACTCAGACATTGAAATGAACTCGGATGATGAGCAATCGACAAGTACGGAACCCGACTCCGTTGATGATGATGACGATGAACAACTTTTAAGGATAAGAGAGACTCGCGACTCTTTGTTAATGCAGAAAGATAATCATATCATTTTTGTAAATTTAGACGGTACACCTTTCGATAAGGGCTCTAAGGACTATCAAAAAGCAAATAAACTTCCGCAATATAGTAATCTATCTATCGGGAGAGCCCGCGTAACCGACATAGGTAACAAAATTTTAGTAGCCCTCGCGGTCAAAGCAAATAAACACATCCAAATTGAACGTGACGAAATAATAAATTGCATGAGATCTTTAACTGACGTAATTCAAGAACTACAAATAACCTCTGTTAGTATAGCACAAACAGACTTTTATGACAACATACCATGGGTTTTTGTGTATAGAAATTTAAAAAGATTTTTACTCGATCAGCCAATAACATTAACAATCTGCAAATCCTTGATACGTTTTCCTGAGATAAACGAGAGGGAAAATTTAATATATGAGAAACATGCAACAAAAGTAGGAGGACATAAAGGCGTGAATAAAACTTATAATAGACTCCGTCAGAATTTTTATTGGCCTACAATAAAACAGGACATACAAACCTATATTCAAAATTGCCGAAATTGCCAAATCAAAAAATTAACCAGAGTTAAGACTAAACAGCCCATGTTGATAACCGACACTCCGGGAGCCGCATTCGATAAGATTTCAATGGATATTATGGGTCCTTTGCCTACTACACAAAATAATAATTTATACATACTAACCATACAGGATCTTTTAACAAAATATTCAGTAGCCTCACCCTTGATGAGGGCAGATTCCATTTCAATAGCTGAAGCATTTGTAAAAAATTTTATTTGCATCTATGGGGCCCCGCGAGCATTATTAACCGATCAGGCTCCTACCTTTTTTACTTCTTTAATGAAAGCAATCGCTTCACATTTCAAAATTAGACAGTGCCGTACCACCGCTTACCATCCTCAGTCGAATGGTTCGATCGAAAGATCACACCACGTGTTAACAGAATACTTAAAAATGTATACTAACAATAATAATGAATGGGACAAACATTTAATGACAGCTATGTTTGCTTATAACACCTCTGTGCATGAAGGAACTAACTATACACCATACGCTTTGGTCTTTGGACATATCCCTAGGGTACCTTCCTCTACCAGTAGTATATGGCAGGTATGGGGCGTCACAACAAACCCCCACCACCTACCCCATATTTGACCCACTGACCTACATTTGGTCTGGCGTCAAAACAAATGACGTCACAGGGAGGGGAGGGGGAAAAGATGGCGGCAGTGGGTCCAGCATGGTAGACGTCTACAAGATGGCGGTTGTTGACAAGATGGCGGCTGTTGACAAGATGGCGGCTGTTGACAAGTGATTTTTATTTTTCGGAATTGAGAAAAATCCAAGCTGGGTTCGAACCTGGATCGCTGGATTTCTAGTCCTGGTCCTAGTCTGCTGGGCTACCTATACATCTAATGATAGTAAAATGGTGTGTCGTATTTATGGCTATGGGACCTGGCAGGGAAGGGATGTATATATGCTGGGACCGCGTCTATATGATGTACCCCGGACTCTGTGGCAGGTATGGAACATGTAAACAAATGACGTCACACAGTCACCTCTAGTCTGCGAAGGGAAGGGATGTATATATGTTGGGGCCGCGTCTATACGAGGTACCCCGGACTCTCTGGCAGATATGGAGCATGTAAACAAACGACGTCACACAGTCGCCTCTAGTCTGCGAAGGGAAGGGATGTATATGTGCTGGGGCCGCGTCTATATGAGGTACCCCGGACTCTCTGGCAGGTATGGGACATGTAAACAAACGACGTCACACAGTCGCCTCTAGTCTGCGAAGGGAAGGGATGTATATGTGCTGGGGCCGCGTCTATATGAGGTACCCCGGACTCTCTGGCACGTATAGCGAACAAAAGAATGACGTCGCAGCGACGAATGATCATGCGACTTTTAGTTTGATATTTGATGTGATGGTTAAGGGGTCGAGCGCGCGATATTGCGTGAACGGGGTGAGCGTCAGCCACTCGTTTTCGCAGATTGAGCGTGCTGTAAAAATTGACGATGGCGAGTGGAGCGTGCAGGAACATGTGAAAAGGGGAAGGAAACGAATGCAAGAAATGAAATACAAAATCGTTTATTTGGAATTTTTTTTTAAAATACATAATTGAACATTACAGTCAAAATATAAAAATATTTTATTCGACTTACTGAATACATTCTAAAAATATTATTTCAAAGCGCGCATCGAGAAATGTTAAATATATGAAAAAAATGTTTTATTTTAAATTTTTTAAAATACATCGTTGAATATTACAACAAGTACTAGTAGGTAGTTTTGTTTGCTCATTCTTTTTGCAAAGAAAAATTTTGCGATATAAGCACATACTATCAGTCTGTCGTTTTGGTTATAATCATCGGTGAAAAGACGAAGAAATTGCTGAAGGCTGTAACCAAGAGACAAATAGTAAAGAAACACGCAGCAATATTAACCGCATGTTTGCGAAAAATATCCTTGTAGCTGCTCGGTGTTCCATCGATACGTGATGGAATTTCGTCGAAGTCGCAGATGAAATCGTTGATCCGAGTGTGGCGGGATTCCGTAACTATCGAAATATGTGCCGGTACCATGCTCGTCGATGTAAAAGGCGACCCAGTGTCTTCCGGGGCGGTCATGTTCGTCTGTATTAGCGACAATGGCTGTCGACCTCGTCCACACCCTCGGTAGTCTGTCGGCAGGATAGACTCCCGCATATCTGACATTGAGACGATGCAACGCGTGTAAGATTTCCAACGAATTCATTTGTCGCGTAACAAGACGGTGCTCGCGTGCGAGGAATTATTTGTATAGTAGAGTCGCAGGGGTTTACCTCCTTACGCAAAGAGTAGACGTTCTCGAATGATAGTGTGTTAACGGGGATGGTTTGTTGAGCGTAGCTATCGGTAGGATATTCTTCTTCTTTCTTTACGTACGGTGTATCTTTTGCAATGTAATAAAGTGATTGATTCTTCTCTTCTTCTTCTTCTTCCGTAGCGTTACGCCACGCTTTGATATTGCGAATTATATCAAGATTTTTATTCTTTTTTATAAAAACAGCACTGTCGGTTTTTTCGCTTACGCTCCAATTCTCATGAGAAAGATCATCGCAGCTCGAAACGATGCTACACTCGCTGCTAGTGTTTTGAGTGACTATCCAGCGTTTCAATTTGCAAGCGTTGCGTAACGCGCAAAGAAATTTGTCTGTAGAGCAAAATCGAAAGCCGTGGTGAGAGCACCGATGTCCGCTCTCTTTGACTTCTGGTAAATTTTTAAATGCCGGAGAAATTCCTTCTAGATTATATACGTTTCTGGAAAATAGACGCCTCAGATAGTGTGCCTTTTCCTGCCCCCTGCTATAGATGTAGCGCGCTCGACGTGTTATTTCACGTAGTTGTATTACGAAACATTTAAGATCAGTTTCACCATCAAACCACTCGATACCGTGATAATTTCGCGAAAGCCAGTTGTTTTCTCGTCTCGATTTATCGGGTAAATCGTCGAAGGGATAGGGAGGCGTCATAATCCAGTGTCCGATAATTGGTGAGTTAATCGCAACGACAGCTACTTCTTTCGGAATAAACTTCTCGGCGGCATCGCGGAAACCCTGTATATCAATGACTATATCCATAGTTATGTCCAAGTACTCACTCTTTATTTTCAAACGAAGCGACGACGTTCGTGTCTCGAACAGAACTGAATCTGTTTCCGCTGCTTCACACGCCATTTAAGAAAACAGACGTGAGGGAAAAATGTGTGTAGTAGTAGTGGTGGGAGGCGGGGGTTTGGCGTTATAAAAGTCTAACCGGCAAAATCGACGATAACTTGTCGAGAGGAGTCTATTTCTAGAATGTTATCGAACTCTGCGTAAACGATACAATTAACGGTCGCGGTAAGCGCCTTTTCAAATTTCACTTCTAATCGCAAACTACCATGTTTCACGAGATTCCAATGCCCGGCGCAATGAGCGGACAAGTCGGGGGTAAGATCAAAAGCGAAAAGAGTGTAGCCCTGGCCATAATCCTCTCTACTTATAGAATTTCCCTCGTTCAAGAAGTGAATGCCGGTTCCCGAGAAGAGCGTGTGGTAGGCTTCGACGTAAAGGCCTTCGTCTTTCGAGAAGTTCGGTTGTAACGGTCTACTGGGAATTTGCATACCATCGGCATACAGAGAAAAAAAATTTATACCGTAGTTTTTGAAATTAAACGGATTCAGTTTTCTATCACCATTAAACGCTCTGTTATCGACAAAACCGACTATTACACGTTTTGGCAGTTGTCCGAGTATTACATTATCTATCGATTCCCCTATGAGTCCAGCGTGAATCGTAAATGTTTTAACCTCGACTTTTGTGAGAGGATATTTGGCGGTGGTTTTACTCAACATTCTCGCATGCGAGAGTAACACACCAGGGCTTATCTTTGCTCTTCTAACGAGCAGACTAGCGTCTAGAAGGCGTATTTTTGACAGTGAATTAGATTCCATAAGGCAAAACGAATCTTTCGAGCGAACGAGCCTCATTCTAACTTCCACCCCGTTGATTAAGAATTTATCCTGATTGAAAACGTCGCAGTGAAGATGGCCTATGAGATCTAGCGCTTATTCGTCTCGAATGTAACGCGAGCGTCTCACGAGAGCCTGATTTGGGGTTTGCGACTCTAGGAGGGCGTCCATTAAACCTGGGGTATCCATATCCCACAGACAGCAGGTCAGATGGGAGTTTTTTGCGGGTGAAGAATAATTTAATAACGCCTCGATGTAAGCCCGATACGCGTAAGCGTTGTTTGGGGGCGACACGAGTTTTTGATTGAAATATATGTCGATTTGGTTGAACATGGAATGCAGTAAATGATTTACAGGGCCTACTTTGAATTCGGGGGTGCCAACGGCGGTACCACCTCCTGCTAGGGGGGAAGATTCTACGCGTACGCGAAGGCTCAGCATGGTGTGCGTGAGATCTAGATAATCTTCTCCATGACCGGGTATGGCGAATTCTATAGGCGCGTCGTCTGCGAGCGACGTTACGGGTTTGTAATAAATCCATTGCGAACTCTCGATGCTGGTTTGTGTGAGTGGTAAAGAAAAGAGATCGAGTTCACTTTTTAAACACTCGTTTGAATGTGTATGA
The DNA here is from genome assembly GCF_040581485.1 of Linepithema humile. Lineage (NCBI taxonomy): Eukaryota > Metazoa > Arthropoda > Insecta > Hymenoptera > Formicidae > Linepithema > Linepithema humile. The sequence goes on from NC_090132.1 coordinate 14,480,776, forward strand.
AGAAAGGACATGCTCCGTAAATTCCTAATTCACGCACTGATTAAGAGAATATGTCGGCTACACTACGTTTCTTGACTCGACGACGCCTCGTGGTGCCGGATGGCTTTTTGCTGTTGGTCTTTCTAGCCGCTGTGCGAATTTTCTTTTTTTTCGTTGTCTTTTTTTTCTTCGTGATTTTCCTTCGCACGCTGCTATTTTTCGACGATTTCTTTTTGCTCGTCTGACGATGAGGACGACGACACTTGGGAACCGCGATGCGTCTTTCGTGACTGAAGAAAGGAAACTGAAGCGCGGCTGTTTTCGCTGATACTTTATAACCTGTACCCTTCATCAAGCTAGTTATTTTTTCTTGGGCTTTTCTTTTGAGATTTCCACTCGATTCCTTGAAACGAGATTTGACCGCCTCCTTGAACGGTGTATTATTTTCAACATCCTCCATCACGCTAATGCCGGCGCGTAAAGCTTCTTTACCAACCGCTCGTACACCTTTACTCAGATAAGGAAGCGCTCTCCTGAATAATCCTCCGAGAAAACTACCGATTCCGTGTCCTCGTTGATAGGGTGCTCCGACGAAAACTCGTGTGATTCCTTCACTCCGACCTCCGTTTTGTATATCGTAATATTCATGGTCCTCCGGTCTAGTCATAGCGTGCGGCTTTTCTGACTGATTTTTTCTTACTGGAAACGTCTAAAGTGCAACGTCACCGTCAGCGTTCCCGATTGGAATGGTATTCTTTTTCCGAATTGATCTTTTATATCTATTTCAATCCTACGAAAATACGTTTGTCGTAATGGTATATAATGCGGGACGGAGAAATGTTTCACTTGATTCGCTCCGTACGTGTAATAATGACCGTAATGCTGCAGCTCGACCGGTACTATTCGAAGAAGTGGAGTTTGCACATCGCCGGTTATATAAGGTTCACAAATATCACAATAAACAAAGAGTTTATCGGGAATACCGCGCAGCAATCCGTGCGGTTCGAGAGTATAGAAATTTCCAGCGCGCCCTCTTTGTTCTCTTTTAAACCCGAGTTTGATAAAAGGTGCTGTAAAAATATCTTTGGAATTAGGATTAGTTGCAGTAAGTGTTGTATAGAATTCGATTTCACTAGTCGTTAGGGCCCCACCGCAACCAAGTATTCGTAGAAGATTATCGGAAACGTTCATATGATGAACCAGATTGCATTTATTTTCATCGCATGTAATCTCGAACAAGATTTTACCACCACTAGCGTCTTCTAGTGTCAAATTAATATGCGAATTCGCATTTTTGCACGCCGAATTAATAGCGGAGATAAGTTCCTCGATATTTTTGTAAATACCATTCGGTATTACTCCTTGCGTCGACGTTAACGTCGTCCCGCCTTTCCTCGTCTCGCGACCATTTTCAATATCGACGAATCTAATGACATTTTCACCGTGATTTATGTGTAAAAAAGTAGTGGGAAATTGGATCTCGTTAAGCGCGACTTCCCATTCGCCGTGTAAGTGTATAGGATGGGGTAATTCTGTAATGAAGGAAGTGGTTGCATTGTCCGGAAAATAGTGCATACTACTATTGCTGGGAAGAATCAAGAGAAATTGATCCGTCCTCATTTCGAACAAGCGGGGTTAAACTCGAAGCAGGGATCCAAGAATCAAACTTGCTGGGATAACCACGCCAACTAACCAGCACCTGTTTATTATTACCGCGACCCCGACTTCTTATCACACGATCGACGATAAACTCCTCCTCCTGCAAGTTTTTCTCAACCCGAGCCAATTCTTGTTCGTAAAAAATGCCGTCTATGACTTCTCCCGCTAAATCGCTCAGCTCGTACACACGTGGTTTTCGCCAATCGAGTATACGGTGAATTCGAAACATCTCCTCGCTCCACCGTGCCTCGTATCCTTTCTCGAAGACGACTTTTGCTCTACTGATACGAACGAGATCACCGACGTGGTATTTAGCCTTTCGACGTTTCTCGTTCGCTTCGTCGTCGTTGCTCCTCCATTGGCGTGTTATATTTTCACGTGCGATACGTGCATTTTCTCTCGTAACGACATACGGTTGCATTCTGGTGCTCGAATGACGGGTGTGATTATAGGCGTTTACGATATTTTGCAAAACATCGATGTAGCGTCGCGTATTTTTATGCGTAAAATAACGCCACATTCGTTCTTTCAACGTTCTGTTGAAGCGCTCGACGATGGCGGCTTTGACATCCGGATTGCGGGCTACGCGAAAACGAATGTCATTTTCTTCCAAAAGCTTTTGTAGCGGTCGCCCGACAAATTCTTTACCCTTGTCCGTTTGTAGGTATACGGGTACGCGTCCGTTACTTCTCGAGAGCACGCACTGGAAAGCTCCCATTACGGAATTACTCGTCTTATCGCGCAATGGTTCTACCCAGACGTATTTACTAAGTACATCGATAATCACGAGTAAATACGCATATCCGTCGTTGTAACTTTTGAGATTTCGGAGTTCGATCAAATCAGCCTCCCACAGATCGTCGATATTCGTTACGTTGTAATGCATTCGTGGAAATTTCCGTCGCAATGGACGATGCAGTGTGTACGCATCTTGCGCTTCGAGCCATCGCGCGACATTGTTACGGGATAAATTCGCCGCGCGAAACAGATTATCAACAGCCGAATAACCGGCATAATGCGCGGGATCATAGTACAATTTTTCAAGACCCGTCATTCCAATTTATTCCAATCGAGCAGGCGTCTCGCTACCGGAGAATCCGTGTTTCTCTTAGGAGTGGAACTCACCGTAGGACCGCTAAGTTTCGCGATATTTTGCGAAGAACCGACTGCTAATAATTTTTTATTTCTCACTAGTGTGGAGGGAATGTTCAAGTCGTGAAGTAACCGCGCGAACTGAACTCTTCCCACGGCTTTCACGGTTTTTCTATCGCGCATCGCCTCGTTTATCAGGTCTGAGATATTTGAATCTTTTACGACGTTACCGTCTATAGTCACGACTCCTAGCTCATCCCAGCTAATTCTACTCGACGATGTTTTATCGAGTAGGTGTTTCGTTAGTAAGCGAGCTTCGGCACGGTAAGATTTCGGTACGCTTTCCACTATTCTTCCGACGCTTTTCATCACCTCGAGACTTGTGTCGTGTTCTTTCGGGAAGCTTCTCGTACGACTAGAGTCCGGAACGAATGAGCCCGTGAGATCGTGCGCCGGTACTCCTTCACGTGTGTCCAACGCATTTTCGTCTTTTTCTTCCTCTTCTTCTTCCTCGGCGTTACGCGTGTCGTCCTCTTGATTTCGTCGTCCTCGTGCTACTCGTACAAAGTGAAGATATCGCCAAAGAACCTCTTTGTACATCTTCTATCTTTCGGCTTCATCCTTCGGATAGGGTGAATTAAGAATTTGACTCAACTCCGCATCGAGTCTGGATAAAGGGGTCCCGGGAGTTCGCACGGAATTATTATTATTAGCGCTTTTGTTGTTCCCCGATGTGTTTTCCACCAGAGGTACACCGTCGGTAGTCGACTGCGGATGATGTAATTGACGCTGCATTCTCTCGAGATTTTCCGTAGAAATTAAAACCATTTTTTTCGCTCTTTCCATAACGCTCAATATTATTTTCTCTCTTGTGTTTTAATCCGTCGCCCTGTCTATAATTCGCGAAAATAAGGCCTCTAATAAAGGAACGATGATATAGGATAAGAATCCACCTCGTTGTACCAATAGCTTTCTTTTATTCTTCCAATTTCCACGCTTTGACGCGATACGACGCAGCGCCGTTTTGTATTTGCTCAAACGATTTTTTTCGCGTCGTTCGAGCGCAACGTTACCATTGAGTGTGTTGAAAACGCATTCGCAAATACAGCGAATAAATTTTTCATCCGCGGTTCGCAGGAAGGAGGTGCGTTGATTTTTGTTCAGATGACACAATGCCTCTAGAAGACAAACGTTTCTCTTTCCGATCGAACGTTTAGCGGTTTTCGTTGCACTGTCTGACGCTGCTACCGCTTCTTTCATCGTGTGAAAGTCTCTCGCAACTGACGTCACGCGAACGCAAGTACATACTTTTTATACGCTTGAGAATGATCTGCGCGGTACGTAGACGTAATGCAACGCATCGTCGGGAAAGATGTTTGTCCGAAATCGATATTTGTCCGGAGTCGATTGTTTCAGATCGAGTAATAAATATCCGTGAGGGCGTGAGGTTGCGTCAAAGTATGCTTCTTCTAGAAACTTTGGGTCATGAGGGTACACTTGTCGCGCGAGATGGCGAATTTGAGCGCGATCGCGCGGATTCTTGAAGACGGTTATGTAGTTAGAATTAAGAGATATGTCGCGCTGTCCGCGTCCCTGGTGAAATAGATTTTGCGTGATGAGTATAACACTGAGATTCTTATGATGACTACCCTTTGTAAAAAGATCCACGATTACGTCGCACGAGGATGATTCTCTCATAAGATCGTCGATTATCACCAATTTTGGTGCGAGAGGATCGCAAGAATAATCGTCCGTTTGCGGTAGCCCTTCGCGAAACTCGATTATATTTCTCTTTATTTTACCCTCCCCTCTTCCATGTCCTCCCACTTTCTCTTTTGTTTTCGCAAACATGTATTGTAGTTGACGATATGCGTCTTGCCATTCGGCGTAATAAAATAAGACTCTTTCAAAAGAAACATCGGCCATTTCGGGTAAATATTTGAGAAAGGATTTTACAAAGACCGTTTTACCACAGCCGGTGGGACCGCTGACAATAGCCGTCCAGGGATGTTTCCAGCGTACGTCCATCTTGTGAAATGAACACCGCTCGTGTCTTCACTAACATAAAAAAAGCCGTGTAACGGTACGATGAAGTAAGCTTACCATCGCGGCAGAGGGCATTCCGCGGCGGAGGTGCGCGCGCGCCAGCGTACTTCGCGGCGGTCTTTTACGAGCTAATTCAGACCGGAGAAGCTGGACAAGCGTAAATGCTGAACAAGCGGAATTGCTCGCGTCAGCGCCTGCGCGCGCGGGGGAGTGAGTTCATGAGCTTATGATACTCCCCCACGATGAAAAGCTGCTTTCCACGGAAAGAATTGGGCAAAAATAGTCGTTTTACGTGAATGTATGTGGGGAGAGAGAGAGAGAGAGAAAGGGGAAAATAAACTTGGAGAAAAATCATTGGAGAATTATTTTTTCAGAATATAAATACAAAGCAAAAACGATATAAAATATAAACAATTTTATTATTTCTTAAATCTTTACATGACTTTTTTCTATAATTTTATCATTTTCTTAGCCTATTCTTATTCTATTTTTACAACACAATTTTTATTTACTTTTTACAAAAAAATTTATAAACTTTACATATATGGGGAAAACATGCGTGTAATTATTTAAATAATAAAATAGAGCGAAGGAACAGCATCGTGAAATAACAATTAGCGTTCGGATAAATATCCATAAGGGACGGAACAACGACTGTCGAGAAATCTACGTTTTAGCAACACGGGTGTGCAAGCTTTCACTTCGTCGCGTGTTATTATTTCGTGAAAGGCTGTACGTCGAATTGCTCTGAAACATAGATTTATCGAACGCGATTCTACCGTTGCCGACTCCGTCCCTTCCTCCTCCTTCTCTTGACCTTCTCGCTCTTTACGTAATAATAATTCCCTAATACTATTAAAATTAACTAAGCGTGAGTTTTCGAAATTTAGAGTTATGCCCTTTACTTTGCAAACTTCTCGCGTTTGCCCTTCCGCTGTGCGAACCACGTATGCGTAAAATTTCGGACCACCCGATACAAACGCCTCGATATAGCTACCGCGACCATAGCTCTCGAGTTCGTCCGTCATATCGCCTAGGAAATTACCTTTACGCACTTCGTATTCATCGGAGACACCGCTGCTCACGTAAATACACGAGTCGGTATCGTAATATAAAACGCGACGATTCAATTTATCTAAATATTCGTATAATACAAGACGCGCCTGTGCCGTCGTGAAAGCCGCTATAACTACGTTAGTAAGAGGCGAGGGTACGTCCAGCTCTTCTCGCAGTCGCCACGAAACATACATCACTTCCTCGTTTACGGGTAATATTTCGATTATCTCATGCTGAGGACTCGTGAGTAAACTCGCTAAACGCTGTTGAGTTTTTACGATCTCGGTATTCGGCAGGTTGGATCGTTGACCAAATTTCCCCCAAAAAGAATTTAAACATAGCTTCGCGACCGAGCGCAAACCAGGATTTTTCGCGATGTTTTGCTTATCGAGAACGACACCCTCGGTTTTCTCGTAGTCGCGAAGATATTGTTCTTTAGACACGTCATCCTCACACTCGCTCGGCCATCCGCTAGCTTCTTGTTTCAATTTTAAAAATGTGTTTATATATTCCGTAAATAATCCACCCTGCTGTGTATCGGGATCGTAGCGAGCTGTGGTGTATTGCCAAATCTCACAAACCCTCGTTACGAGATAACCTTTGTCGAATTTGCGGCTTTGCGCAATTCAAGCGATACCCACGTACCCTCGAATTCTCGCTCGGACGGCTCGTGGGTACATTCTTCGTGTGAAAATGTTTCGCAACAACTGCGACACAACGCGAATAGTAGCTTTCCACGCACGCGATAGGGTAATACGGGGTGAAAGAGATCACTCGGAGGGAGTACCCTGCAACGCACGAGACCTTCGACGGAATCAAAATTGTAACACGGTCCTATGCCAATTAGAGTCGAGCATTCCTCCGCGACGTACACCGTGGGATGTCCGATCGGGAAAACCCCGGTCTTCAGTACGTACGGGTACAGAGAACACACATCCACGTAACGTATCTTCTCCGTATCCGTAATCTCGTACCGCGTCACGATGTTCCCCGTACGTCCACCGTAGAACGCATCGCGCGGGTTGAGCGGCTCAATTTCTATCATCGGGTGATTTTGTAAAAATTCACGCATTTCCCTATTTTCCATCATTTCGCGATCAAAGACGCATTCCCACTTCTCTATCACCGAGTACCCCCGTCTTCGAAGACGATACGTTGTTGCGATGGTGCGCTCATAACGCAAATCAATCGTATCGCCGCGTTCGTTGTTTACCGTTAGTTCCCTATCGCGATTAATCTTAAAACACGACGGACATCCGTGCCAAAAACAACCGTGGAATTGCAACACGTGATAGTGTGTTATACCGTTTTCCACCGACTCGTAATAACCATCGACTAGCGTGCCGTCTTGCAGACGATATTCCCGAGTGCGTCCTGCGTGGGTGATGTTATGTCCGAGCTCGCGCTCCTTCCACACCAGCCACTGAAGCGCCTTCCGCGATTGGGTATTCGCGCGTCTGTACCCGCCCGGTGGAATTATTCCAATTTCTCTTTCACGTAAAAAGTTTTTTCTAAAAACCCTCATACACGTGGAAGCGATTGTTGTGCATTCCTCGAACGGACACACGCGACCGCACTTCAAGAAAATCTTTCTGAAAGACATACACGCGCGTCTCAGAACATTCACGTCGTTGCGACAGTAACGCAATATCTCGCATTCGAAATCAAACACATAATTCGTACGAATCATTTCCGCGTGCCACGCTAAAAACTTTTCTCGCTCGTTCGTATTCATACTATCGGGTGAATAATATCGAATATCCGGCAACGGACCGACATATGACTGATTATCGTTGGTATTAAATAAATGCGGAAAAATGCCTTTGTCCGAAGTATTCGTCAGGCCAAAAGCCTTCGGTAACTCCGATAAACGCATTGGCATATAATTAATACTATCGATAAATTTCGTATGTCCCACTGTTAGTACTACAATTTTCGTCCCGTTTAAGATTACCCGCGGTTCTAAGGCGGTTCCGCTCTCAACAATATAGCGTAGGATAAATTGCGCATCGAATGCTTTCGCGTTATGAGCTATACAAATTATGTGTTTAAAATATTTAGTCGGACGTGTCGCGAAATCTACAAACTCCTTTACAGGATCACGACGAAATATGTATTCACGAATACCGCACCACCGACAGCGCACCGAAGTATCCTCAATCTCGGCACACGTTTCGCAAATCTGCTGCGCGACGCAAAGTGTAGGTACGTGAATATTTACACTCGCGGTACCTTGAAGCGTGTCATCCTGTCGCGTCTCGAAATCGTAAAACACGAATGCGACGCGACTTTCTGTTTTAAGTACGCACTCACCCGCGTTTTGTTGTTGCTCTCCTCCCTCTCCCAAAATGTGCTCCGTGTCGTTAGTACGGAAATTAGCTTTGTGAGGGAGAGGAAGCATGTGACAAAGATGATTCAACGGCTGGGCAGAACGACACGTTGAACAGTAAGTCACACCGCATTCGTGTTGTCTATTACGCTCGATTAAACGACCGCATTCTTCGCAAAAACATACGGTGTTGCAAACGCTACGAGACGATTGCCCATCGTATGATTTTTGCGCACGATGATGCTCAAGACACGCGTGATTGAAAAATTCGCGATTACAATTTTTGCAATGAATACGTTCCGCGTCGAATCGCTCGCACGAAGGTACCGCGTAACACCGAGGGCATTTATTTGAGCATCGGTGTCCCCTTACATCGCTGCGGTAACCGACGTTACACGGTACACAATAACCTCGGCTACCCGCGGCGGCTCTTAAATTTAAAATAACGCTGTAATGTCGTAATTCAGCGTGATGTAATATGTTTAAACACGCGACCGGTTTGCGATGTAGTGAGGCTAGTATCGCATTTCCATCAAATAAGACTTTACCCCCGTGACCAAAAGTTTCCGCGCTATAAACCATTATCGCGATGTTTTCCGCGGCTAAATATTGCTGAAAATGCTCGATTTTGCGAATACCGCAACCCTCTTCTGGAATTGTAATACCGACTTTCCTCGTTAAATCACGTGCCAACTCACGTTGTAACGAGGAATGACGGTATCTCACGGCGTTCCATCTTTCTTGTAGGCTACCCGTACGTAAATTACCACGTTCATTGTAAATTTGCGCCGTTACGAGTGCGCGAGGAAAACATAAGTTATCCGAGTTGGATATCGTTAAAATCGAGCGTTTACCAGCGATATCAAGCGCATTACCCGCACGACCCGTAGGAGGAGTGACACGGTAAACGTGGATATTGAATTCTTGCGCTACGTTCAAGCCCCCGGAGCTTTGAGCTAACGAACTCACGAGGTTCCAGATATTCTCGTGAGTCAAATCACGAGATGGTCGGAACGAAATACCCGCGGGCCCGTGTGAAAGATTCGGGGAATCGAAACTAAGTCCGATGTAATCACCGGGAACACAGGAAAGTACCGCGTACGCGTGAAGCTCGCGAAACGCGTTTTCTAACCACGCGTAAACCTCCTCCCCCTCTGGTAATGATCGAAGGCGAAAACCAGCCTCTCTCCCTACTACACCGAAATTTCTAAACTCACGCACGTTTTCCCTTATTAAATCTAAATAATTAAAATTATCCCCGTTATGATTCGCGATCTGTTCCGGCGCACCAACCTGATTCTCCGGAAACAACGCTTCCTCATCCTCTTCTCTCTCCAGTCTTCCCTCCCCACGAACTCCTATCTCGTTGTCGTCGGTTTCTTCGGCTTGATTTTCCGCCGACTGCTGCTGCTGCTGCGTGTTTTCTTCCATTCCTCCCCCTCCTCCACCAAACTGAACTGGAAAAATCAAAAACAAACGAATTAGTTTATCTTTAAAATTATTGTTTTTACACTTCCATACTCGAATTTTACGCGTTGTTAAAATTAAAAATAGTAATACATTTCATATTAAATTCTCTCACCTTTATACAGGATTATTCCCTTTCTTGTTCACCGTTGATCGTGTTGATCATTGATCACTAATATTCCGGTGAGTAAGAAATTTCCGGGAAAACAATTCCTAAAAATTTCCTCCGGTTAGAATAAAGGTATTCGAATATGAAAGCGTTATCTATGCAAAAATGTATAATTGTATTTACCTCTTTCCCTCAAAAGTTCCTCTAGAGTCTGTTCTTCCGTTCCACTCAGCTCCTCCCCCATATCTTCCTCTTGTACCTCATTATCATCATCATCCTCATCCTCCTCCTCCTCCTCCGAATCTTCTATTATTATTGTATTTTCACCTTCTTGGTTAAACTCTAAAAAATTCACCATTGTTTTTTATCGGATAAAAAATTTTTATCCATTTTCTTACTGCGATAAATTTCTCATTACTCACCTGGTGAAAAAATCTCTTCCTCGTCAAATGAACTCACTTCGTGAGTTCCAACTTCTTCTTCCTCGCTCTCGCTATCCAAGTTAACGAGAGGTGGCTCAGGTGTGAGCTCGATACGTGCACGCCCTAAAAACATTTAATATTTCATTATTTTAAAAAAATTTACCAATATGAAATGCTTATTTTTCATAAAAGAATGTGTGATAAGACTCACGTGAGGGTCCGGCTTCGGGTGAAGTATCAGCCCGTCGCCTTATTCCGTGAGGAGGAGTATACTCTTCAGGACGTGCAATACGTTGCACTCCTCTCACCCCCGCGATCCTGCGAGGCGATACATTCCGATGTTCTACTCCTAAAAGATTTTACTCTTTTAATTTTTGAAAATTATATATACATATATATATAATAAAAATTGGAATATAAACTCACCGTTTTCACTTGCTTCCGAAATCGATCGATGAAAATAAAATAATAGAAAAGCTATATGCCCACCCGCATCCTCCACTTCTCCATCACCGAAAATACTTCTCATTTCGATAACTTCACCCGCGTAGATTACAAGTCTGATAGGAGGCAAAATGCCCCAAGCGAAATAGCACCGCTAGCACTGCACTAGGACACAGCCCCGCAAATTTCGCAAACACTTCAAAATTTTTTTCATCGTTGTCTGATAACAGCGATAAATATCTGCTCACATCGAGTCCGCACAAAGCGCGTGACAGTAGTAAGCATGTCTCGACGGTTTTTCTTAAATTCTCAACCATTTTCGCGTACTCAAGATAATTTCGCCCGAATTCACGATACGAAGAAACACGACGCGTGTTGTCCACTACACTGAGAATTTTGAAATGCGATTTTTCTCCGTCTCAAACTTCCTATTTATACCTTCAGTCGGATCAAAAAAATCAATCAGTTTCAAGTTGTACATCTTTCACAAAGATTTCCGCACATTGGCGGCAACTTTACAAGGTGTATATTACTTTAGTGTTCGAAGGGTTTATCAGATAAAAAATACCCTTCGGACGATGTCGATATTCTTTTCCTATAACTTTTTACAATTTAATTGAGAGTTAGTACGTGAGCAAAACTTAATTTCGAAAACTCACAGTAATAAACTTTCACGTGTAATATAAAAAGGTTTACATTTGCTTACCCTATTGTAAATTGCTTCTTTTTTTAACGGTACGGATATTTCCGATCTTTTTTTTGTCTAACCCTTTAGATTCCATATGTTTAAAATGTAATTTTTCCAGGGTCCAAGTGTAAATAAATAGTTTTATCGGATTGGAGATTTATAGTTTTAGAGCTTTTTAGGATGAAAGCTCGTAAAAATTCCGTTGACTGCAATATTTTAATTTTTTCTCATTCCTCAGTCCTCAGTTTCTCTTCCTTTTGTACCCTTTGTGATTTTTTTCCGAATAATTGTAATGCGAGACTGTGCAGGATGTAACAGCGCACGAACCGATGTCCTTACGCCTTCTTTTATCAACGGTCGTTTTTAAGAGAGTTCGAGAAAATGTAGAAGCAATAAACATCGTATCCAATCAGATGACTCAAAATTTTTATGCGCACGCATTTTCCCACTACTTTTCCGATTTTCTACTCCATGCGATTGGGAAAATTTTAATCATTCGTTTTCTGACATTCGAACGTGCGGGTTCAGCAGCAGCAGCAACAGCAGTAACAACAGCAGCAACAATAAAGAAGATACAGCATTTTTGTATTTCATTTTGTGTCTACGTGAAAACTAGTATCATGAGTAAACGCAAAGAAATTTTAAATTCTGAACATCACGAAGTGCGCGGTGACATTTCCGGAGCAAGATACTTCAATGGAGAAAAATTTGAGCAAAATTATATGATGTTAGCCAACACCACTTACGGACTCAACTCCTCATATACGAAAAAAATTCATGTTGGGTTGCAAACTTCAATCAACGATGACGAGTTTGATTTCCAACCCGCTGTTAAATTTACTTCCAAGGGAGCCGAGGGTATTTGCTTCAACATGGTGGAGTGGCAGCAATTTCAAGAAAACATGGAACTTATGACTGATTATTTAAATGGAAATAGTGTTAAGTCTAACTCTATTATTATCAAGAAGATAATTATAAATTTCACCACCACCTATGGAGCAAGAGCCCTGCTATTAAAATATCAGGAGCAAGAAGAGCCTTCTTCGGGAAGTAACTTGGCTGCAGAAGAAATCATCCATACTCCGAAGAAACCACGAACATATTCCTACGCAATAGCAATGCAAAAGACTACTTTTCTCGGACTGGAAAACTTACTCGATTGCGTAAACGCTAATTTAAATCAGTTAAATATAATCGCAAACAGTGTTAATGATTGCTCTAAATATCTTATTAATGAAATACAGATAAATTTACCCAAGAACTTCATCGAAAGTAACATTGTAAAACACACTATAAACACTAATTGTCACAATATTCAACATAATGTACGTTTGCAACTAAAAGATTTAACATTTCTCGATACATACTTTGAAATAATATTTTTAGAATTAATTGCACTTTACTTCAATCAAATTGTACGGATAATCAAGTTGCAGCGAAAATTGTAATCTATACGAACGTACATTTTTCTTGCATATATGGATTTGTTTATGACTCTCTGAAAACTCTCCAAATAAATAAAATATTTTTGTCTATAACGTTCGACCATGTACTTTTAAGAAAAAAATTGTTGCAAATAAACATATTTTTGTATTCCATTTCTTGCATTTGTTTCCTTCCCTTTTCGCATGTTCCTGCACGCTCCACTCGCCATCGTCAATTCTTACAGCACGTTCAATCTGCGAAAACGGGTGGCTGACGCTCACCCCGTTCACGCAATATCGCGCGCTCGACCCCTTAACCATCACACCAAATATCAAACTAAAAGTCGAATGATCATTCGTCGCTGCGACGTCATTCTTTTGTTCGCTATACGTGCCAGAGAGTCCGGGGTACCTCATATAGACGCGGCCCCAGCACATATACATCCCTTCCCTTCGCAGACTAGAGGCGACTGTGTGACGTCGTTTGTTTACATGCTCCATATCTGCCAGAGAGTCCGGGGTACCTCGTATAGACGCGGCCCCAACATATATACATCCCTTCCCTTCGCAGACTAGAGGCGACTGTGTGACGTCGTTTGTTTACATGCTCCATATCTGCCAGAGAGTCCGGGGTACCTCGTATAGACGCGGCCCCAACATATATACATCCCTTCCCTTCGCAGACTAGAGGCGACTGTGTGACGTCGTTTGTTTACATGTTCCATACCTGCCACAGAGTCCGGGGTACATCATATAGACGCGGTCCCAGCATATATACATCCCCTCCCTACCAGGTCCCATAGCCATAAATACGATACACCATTTTACTATCATTAGATGTATAGGTAGCCCAGCAGACTAGGACCAGGACTAGAAATCCAGCGATCCAGGTTCGAACCCAGCTTGGATTTTTCTCAATTCCGAAAAATAAAAATCACTTGTCAACAGCCGCCATCTTGTCAATAGCCGCCATCTTGTCAACAGCCGCCATCTTGTAGACGTCCATCATGTTGGACCCACTGCCGCCATCTTTTCCCTCTCCCCTCCCTGTGACGTCATTTGTTTTGACGCCAGACCAAATGTAGGTCAGTGGGTCAAATATGGGGTAGGTGGTGGGGGTTTGTTGTGACGCCCCATACCTACCATATACTACTTCTACCACTATTTTAGAAGAATATATGGAATTACCTTATCAAGATTACTTGACCAACCTTTTTAATACTTTAAAATTATCTCAAGAAATAGCCAAAGAAAATCTAATAAAATCAAAAGAAAAAAGTAAAAAATATTACGATCAAAAAGTAAATGTCCAAAAATTCAAGATTAATGATAAGGTTTATTTATTAAAAGAACCCATAAAGAGCAAATTTTCTGATCAATATTCGGGACCCTACGAGATCATTGAAATGTTACCTATGAACAATGTAAAAATTAACTTTAAAGGAAAACATCGCGTGGTACATGTTAATAAACTAAAGTTATCCAAATCTGCGCATACAATTGAACCGGGATGAAGGAAAGTGATAATTAATCATGACTTAAGTTGTAAACACAGCCCAGATTCCCGGATCTACGTATAATAAAAATATAGAAACGCGTTATAATGATATCATTAGTTAACCATTTAAAATCATTAATTATTAATTGTTATCAATTTATTGTATTAATTAAAATATTTTACTCACAGGCAAGTTTCGCCATCCTACTGACTTCAACCTTGCTCTCTGGTACGAACGCCATTATTGCATACGATTGCGGAGGAACCTACCTCAACGTAACCACAATTTCTTTGCTAAGATCAGGTGAATGCGATTTGAATATGACACACCGATAACTACGACTTCATATATACAATTACTACAATTAGCCAGCTACACACACACCGAAGTTATACAATGTAAAGTTGAGATCATACGAACCATATACCACTGCGGCATGCACTCTCATATTGCAGCTGTGCATAATGGATACGCCAGTTACTTACAAGAAACATCACGCAGTAGATGCGTTCAAATGCATAGGGAAGGGCTTCTCAGGATAGGAGAATCAGACATTATAGACGGATTAAAACCTAATAATACTTACTATCGTAGTGTCACTATAGCAGGAAAGATAAAAGTAGACGGAACTTGTAAGGGCGTTCAATATTCAGACTATTACGGTACCTGGGATGATGTAATAGTTCAAGCCACAGTAAAAATATTGTTAAAAACCGCTTATGTATCAGTAAAACTAAACGCAGGAAAAATAATACTAAAATCTGGCACAATTTGCGATTTGAGCGAAGAAACCTGTGTAGACTCGGATGATGGATATACGTTTTGGCAAAGCATGCCAATAACAGCTTGTGGGTTTGAAGCATATGATGTTTTATTTGAAGAGACTGCTACCAAGTTTCAAGGGTTGTTAGGCGCACAACACACTATTATATTCAGTTTAGAGACACAGGACACGACTTTTGCTCTTACACAAACACGTAAACATACTACTTGCGGATACACATTACTTGGAACAGAACATCCCAAACTGTTCATCTTCGAGACTGAGAAAGGAAACATCTTTAAGACAATGTCAAAGACTGCCGTAACAAATTTGGACATGTTCACCTATGTAAACTCAAAATTTGTGTATGTGGAGAGGCATATCAGAAATCAGATAACCTCTCTTTACCAGGACATAATATTGCAAAAATGTGAACTGGAGAAACAGGTAATTCAAAATACCTTGTCTTTAGCAACAATATTACCTGATGAGTTTGCATTCAGGCTTATGAAGATGCCTGGCTACATGGCAGTCACAGCTGGAGAGGCGATCCATGTAATTAAATGTATACCTATTAAAGTAACTGTCCGAAAATCAAACACTTGTCATACAAAACTACCGATCACTTTCAAAAACACCTCATTATACATGACTTCAAAATCACGAATCATTACTAAACATCATACACTTAGAGACTGCAACTCCCTTCTTCCAATACTTTACAATATTGACGAAAACTGGATACAGCTAAACCCAACACCTGCTATGACAACACCGCCACAGGAAATTAAACCATTAACAAAACTCTCTTGGAAATACTTGGCACCCAAATCTTTGGCTACTAGCGGTATTTATTCTCAACAAGACTTAGAAGAATTAAGAGATCATATTATGTTCCCCGCTGAAAAAAGCGCTGTTTTACATACCATCGCTCGAGGCTTTACAGGACAATCAATCCCTTCCGATACCGTTTCTTTACAAAATTTGTTAGATGAAAATTCCTTGAATAAAATTTACAATAATACTTTGTCAAAAATATGGAACGGATTTACTACTTTTGGCGCTGCAACGGCCGGAATATTTGGAATATTTATAATAATCAGGTTAATCAAAATAATATTCGATACTCTAATTCATGGTTATGCACTACATGCAGCATACGGATGTAGTCTGCATTTACTAGCAGCTATTTGGAACTCTTTCACACACTTGTTATTATATCTCGCTAACAAAAAACAGAACCAATCAGAACCAAAGCAAGAAACACATGTAAACAAGAGCGCTGCGAACGAAACCACACACAATACGCCAACGATAATAAATGCACAACCAACAGAAACACACGAACAACTTACACAAGCCGTACCCATAGTCCATTCGTTTCGAGATTTACAGGCTAAATTAGATGGAAGTAAACAAATCCCTTAGTAAAGTACTATCGGTATTTGTTACTTAAGGGGGGTGGTGTGATGTCCCGACAATGGTAAAATTCAATGAACAGAACATTATTAAAGAGATCTGTACAAGTCCATCTAAAATTCATCCAAAGAGCAAGATTGAAGTTATGATTAGTGTTAACTGTATTATTAGTTATAAAAATATTAATTATACTATAGCTATAAGAATACTGCATAATTGAACAATGCATTGGACAAATAAGTGAAGAGATAAGAATAAAATAAGCAAAGGTTACCAGACACCCATCTTATCCATCGGCTATCTTCTATAAACGAAAACGAGCTGCATATCAACTTCCAGCCAAACGATATTCCAACGTATCAAGAAGCCGATGTGACGATTAAAAATCTATGCGATACTCTCGAGGGCCTACTCCCCACCACAAGAGGACCAACGTACATCATCGCTCGTGAGACAGTTCTCTTCCAGCAGACTCACTGTTAGGTCATATTAAGTTCTATATACTATTTTTCTCTGCATTGTTCAGTTGAAAACACTGAGTTATTTGGTTTATATTTAGCAGTGTAATATCTGCATTATTAAGACGTATCTATAAGGCTTTGCTCCTAATTAAAATTAGGTAAGCTAATTTAAACTATTTTTATTTGATTTTATTCATATCCTTTTCATACGATAGATTGTTACCTCCTGTATCCCTAGTAAACCCGGTGAATGCAGGGTGACTAAAAAATAAGGAGACATTTCAAATTTTGCGCTAATAGTCGATATTACAGAATTCTCTACACACGTCTAGTAACCAGACGTAACAGTGCACATTACTCTGTATTATCGATCCTTCGTGGACATAGCACGGAACGAAACCAAAAATTGTGCACATGGCTACGTAGTTCCAATGTCCACATTTTAGGTCCACAGATGGCGTATCGCTTTGGCGGATCACGTAAAACCTGGCCGTAGCGTCTCTCAGGCTTCTCTCTGAGAAAACTAACGTACAATAGAGTGATTTACATGTTTACAATTTATTTAAAATTGAAGAGACTGGAAAGTGCCAAAAAAACAGAAGCGCAAGTGCTGGGTGCGACCGATATTTCAGCAGGAAAGAAGACGATTGCAAGGAGCAAGCAACAACTTGGTACTAGAAATGCAATTGAATGATTCAGACAAGTATTTCAATTACTTTAGAATGTCACCTGAAACATTTCAAAGACTATTAATATTGGTTGGACCAGGTATTACAAAACAAGAGTGTATCAGGGAACCAATACCTCTTCGTACTCGATTGGAAGTCACTTTACGCTATTTAGCATACTTCCTCATCGAGTGTTACAAAACATTTATGTTTTATTAATTCGTTTATGTCGTCCGACATTATCCACCCGCAATAGCCACATTTCATTCGCTGTAAAATAAGATACATTTATTAATAATTTATATTTATAACAGCTTGCATATATCAAATAGCATTTAATATAAAATATTATTTACTGCAGAATATACAGAAGTCATCGTGAACACTGACAACAAAACCTAAAATTTACGCGTCAAACGCCGTAAGTGAGGGAACATTTATACATGAAATATCTAAAATACAGACAGACGCAATCCCTAGTAACTTTTGCGGACTTCCGGTGCGGATTACGGATTACGGGTTCTATGTGACGCCGGCCTTACCATAGCGAAAAGTGGATCTAGCCATGTAGTTCTGCCGGCTCAAAAAATGGATCCAGTTAGCGCTACTGTACGGCCTAGAAAAAGCGTCGTACGAAAAACGACGGCATGGCCCCTCTCAGGTTTCTCTATGATATTACATTCCGAAACGACGAATAAAATACGTACAAAGTTATAAAATAACTGGTATTAAAAAAAATTAATAATTAGTTACAACAATGAGTTTTCGATACAGTTACAAAATAACAGATATAAAAATACCGTTAATCACTAATATTTTTATAGTCAAAGCAGAGAGAAGACTGAGAGTGGACATGCCCGCATTTTTCGTGTTTCTGTGGGCTAGCGCCTCTATGTGCACAAAACGTGCACATTGAACTACGTAGCCAATGTCCACGAATCCCGTAGGTAATGTCCACGATCTTTTGGGTCTCTTCCGTGCTATGTCCACGACTTTTTGGTTCCGATATGTGCTATATCTACAAAGTGTCGGTAATGCATACTTGTAAAACATGATTATGTATATCAATCAGATTTGAAATATAAATACACACGTATTGTAAATACATGTATTGTAGCATTTATTTTTGCATTTACAGTTTATTTAGCAAAAGATCAGTTATTTTCAATAACCTGTGTAATTTGAAAATGTACATTTAAATTATTTTAATAAATTACTTCTATAATTTTGTGTGTGTGTGTGTGTGTGTGTGTGTGTGTGTGTGTGTGTGTGTGTGTGTGTGCGTACGCGTGTGTAAATAAAATGTTGCATTTTTGTCAATATTTAAAAAGATTATAAACTCTTATAGATATTTCATACAGTAATGATCAATAACTTATTTTGAATAGTAAAATCCAGGGTTGGGCGTTTACACGTAAACTATAATAAATGCAAAAATACTCGCATATTAAACACGAATGCAAGCTAAACAGTAAAAACAATCTTTTCATCTATAATTTAAGAAGACTATAGTTATGAACCGTCGCAAGAAAGTGTGCAAATTGTAATCTTGAATTTTAGAGTACAATTTACGAAAAATTACGACATAATGTAAAATAAACAAAGATATACATTTTTAATTAACAATCTAACACATATAAAGGAAAGGCTCAAATGATAACAATCAATTAATATAATAGAAAGGCATAGAGAGCCGTCGCGGGATGTTAGTGCGAAATTATAATTTTTCTTAAAGAAATTAATTTGTTAGTCTACGTGAGACAGTTAAATTTGCACACCGATCTCTGGTTCAAGATACTTAAAGTGTACGAAAATTTTAGTACATTGTTCTTACATATGGAGAATCAGTATGTACTGATAGGAATTATTAGAAAGAAAGGAAGAGAGAAAAAATATCAGGGCGCGAGTGGCTAAGCCGGGAGCTTTCCCGGCTTAGCCACTCTTCCTTTCTTTCTAATAATTCCTATCAGTACATACTTAATCAATAGACCATGTTATTTCATAATCGGGATATGATGCTATTATTTTTCCATCGCAATACAAATATTTATGTTTTCTTAACAAACTTGCCAATCTTTTTACCAAATGTGGAAAATCAAATGATGCATAATATTTTTTTTTATTATGTATAAAATATGTCTTATCTGAGTGCACATCAAGTTGAGCATAAGCGCTTTGATTAGATGGACCTTGATCGCACGTTATAAGTCGTACATCAGCACCCGTTTTGCTCAATCTATCTAAGCATTCTTTCATTAAAATCACTATTTCTTCCGCTTTCATACATTTTCCTTGGAGAAAATATACTAGCGGTTGACGCCATGGATGAAGCGCATTTATACTATCCACACAAAATACAAATACGCATTTTGTCCTTTCACTTTTCCTTCCTAAAGGCCCAAAATCAACGAGTCCTTCTATTTGATCCAGACTAAATGAGTATTCTTCATATGATTTTATATACATTTCATCCCATTTTAAAGCACAAACTCTTTGTTCTACAGGCAACTTTGAAATTTTTTTCTGCAATTTGCGGAATATAACATCACAAAATCCTGGTATTATATTAAATTCTTCGTGCCATCTTCTAATAGTTCGTTCTGCAGAAAAATTGCAACCTGCCTTTCGTAAACGACGCAATGCAGATGCCGAATAATAAAAAAGCTATTTCAAAAGAGTTTTTTCTTCCTCTGTATATGCCGCATGTGGAGTATAGAGTTGTTAATTAATCATTGCTTTTGCAACGGAATGCAGATTTTGTTCATTAATTAAATTTTGTATTTTTTTTTTGTTATTTTTTTTATTTATTTTTTTCTTAGGTACTTGGCGACGTTGTAAACGCAATTTTAAACGCTTTATAGTCTGCCGCAAACGAATATTTTCACGTTTTAAACTTTTAATTATCTTTTCTGGATTATATTCTTTTTCACAATTTTGTCATTAACAGATCACACTTATCAATGTTTTCATATCTTACAGGTTCTAAATGCATCCATTCTGTAATATCTTCTTCTTCTAATGATTTGTCAAAATTTAATTTTGTTGGAAGATAAGTTTGTTTGAATCGATCTAATAATTGCTTATTTATTTTATCATTATGATCAATATTAAATGATGTTCCTGCAATTGCGTTATTATATGTATTTCCTACTTCTTCCATTTCCTACTTCCTCCATTTCTTTTATTTAGTTTTGTTCTTTTTTTGCTCTTTGCATCTCTCCTATTTCCATAGCTGCCTCAGATTTTTCTTCTTTTATCAAATCATTAAATCGAATTGGCACAGCATCGCGTTTTAATATTTTCTTGCCTTCTCCCTTAAATGAGTTAGCATTAAATGATCTGCACACAGACCAACACGACGAATTGAATTGACAGTCTATTTTTCTAATTTAATATTCCCTAAAATAAAGTAATGAAAAACGATTGACAAATAGTAAATATTTTGAAAGTACTTTCAAAACATAATTATTTTATTTTTAAATAATAAATGAGATAATAATTGAGGGCGCGGATCAAAGAACTCGCTCTGCGCTCAAATCGTGTAAAAGTATTGTCTAAACGTCTCAGAGCATGAAAATTTTGAAAGTCGCAAAATTAATTTTTTTTAAATATAGACTTGTAGAGGACGACGAGACGGAACTTTTTTCTTTTTGCAGTTTTTTTGTTTGATGCTTATTTTTAATAATAAAAATAAAAAACTGAAAAATTTTTATCCCCAAATTCAATAAGATTTTAAGATATAAATCGTCGTAATTTGAGCAAATTTTATTGAAATTGTTTGAAATTTGGTATACGCATGCAGTATAGTCTAGCGATGCCTACAAAACAATAAAGAAGCTGAAAATCGCCTATTGTTTAATAATAATTAATTGCAAATTGAGGCCAATCGGTAACCATGTTTTTTTAGTTTCGCCGACAAAAAGTATCGAGGAAACTTGAAATTTGGAACAACTTCCAGTGATACATTTGTTCCTCACCACTAAAGGAAGATTTCTGAAAATTTTCAGATCGATTCATTGAAAATTTGCGGAAATATGCATTTTATAAGAAAACATGCGACGCCAGCAATGATAGCTTCGTGAGCGCTGAGCACCATCAGGCAGCGTACTCGTCGTTCGGTTTTCCAAGACTCGATTTTATAATAATTTTTTACAACTTTAACTATTGTTATTTGTTAAATTACTATCGTCCTAAAAACCGCGTCTCTGGAGTGTGAAATATTTCGAAATAATAATAATAAAAGTATTTAATTAAGAAACCGTATAAATAATAGTTCATCATTTCGATATTTCGTGGGAAGTGAGCGATTGTTCAAATGTATAACCATTAAAAAATCATAGTGACTAGCCATGTAATAGGCGGTGGGAGGGGCAGAGCCCTTCCCCCTGCACCCCCCTCTCCGCCTGCGCCTTCTGCCCCCTCGGGGGGGGCTTCTCCCCCCCTAACCCTTCTTTTTTCGTCCCCCCGAACCCCCCCTACCTGTTTACCAAAGTTTTTAATTTTTAACGTCAATTTTCTCGAAATTTATCAGTTTTACACAAAAAATGCATAGGATAAATGATGTATTTTTACAAAAACTACACAACTTTTATTTGAAACATTTTTTTGTTACATCAATATTTCTCGAAATAATCTCAAAAAAGTGATCTTTTTTCACTTTTTCTGACCTTGTTTTGACCTTGAAAATGACCTAGTCGGCAATTTTCATTATCATATTCGTAATCAGCGCGCCAAACTACATAAAATAGTGGAGTTTCAAAAAAATCGGAAAGTTCCGCTAATCGGAACTCCACCCAAATTAAATAACAATTAAACAGAAATTTAAAAAAATATAAAAACGATATTTTATAAAACGATAATATTGCAAAATGAGAAATGTGAAACAAAGCTGCACGGTAACACACAGACTTTCCGTTGCACACTGACTATGAGCGTAGCGTATTTATCTCAATTTTTACCAAGATGCTCGCTGTTTACTTGTTTTGCTAGGACAGTGCTCGGAATTTGTTGAACATTTCAGCCGATTTCCGCGGTATACCCCTTTTTTTGTCTCCATACCGCGCTTGCTGCAGCCGCTAGGGTCAACGCCGCCGAGCGTTAGGAGCGGCACTATTTAATTATGAGTGGATTCTTCTCCCTATTTATTAAAATTTTTAAAAATTTATTAAAATTTATTAAAAATAAATTTATTATTAAATTTATTAAGTGAAAATATTTCAATAGATTTCCACGTCACCCATGAGGTACTAATGCCCAATCAGCAAACAATGTTTTTTAAAATGTTTGTAAAAATTTTTGGAAAACATTTTTTAAAACATTCTAAAAAACGTTAAAATAATGTGTTAAGTCCTCTTTTATTCATTAAAAAATGTTTATTTTAACATTTGGAAAAATGTTTCTTAATATTTAAAAAATATTTATTTTAATATTTAAACAAATGTTTTTAAATGTTTATTTATAATTGTAAAAAATATTTATTTTATATTTTAAATTGCTTTAGATAAATAATTAATAAACATATTTTAAAGATATTCTTTTAATGTGCAAATGCTATACAACTTTGTTATACATACTTTGTTATACATTTGAATTTATAACTCTGATATAATATATAAAAATATAAATGTACATATATAATGCATATATATGTATAATATATTTCTTATGTTTTATGTATCAAAAATTTAATAATTGCTTAATATTTATTCTAAAACTAAAAATATACCTTATTAATTTTAAATCCTAAACTTATAATCTATATATTTTCTTTAATTAATATAACAATCACAATAACTATATTAATCCTTTACTGCCATCTCATTAATAATATATTCAAATGCTTTTTTTAATATAATATTATTTTTGTATATTTATATTATTACACGGAAAAAAAAGATTAGTTACTATAGCAAAATATTAGCTAATATAGGGACAGCTAAGATTTTAGCTGTCCCTATATTAATTAATCTTTTTTCCGTGTAATTATTATTATTTTTTTATTCGCTATCTTCATTACTCTCTTCGTTTACAAAACTCTCATTTTCAGAACTCTCGTCGTTGTTTGAATGAATTTCATTGTCTTTCTTCATATATCTGTTAATGTTACAAATATATTAATATTAATAAACAATAACAAATATAATGGCATGCATATATGAATCAAAGATTTATAAGTACTATCACACACATACAAAAGTAATCAAATTGCAACATTTCAATATTGTGCAATCTGATCACTTCTAAGTACTTATAAATCTTTGATTGATATACAGGGTGATTCAAAATAACCTGATGTCCTTGCAATGCCATATTCTTGAGCGAATTCTGAGACGATTTTTCCTTTTACAAAATTTTGTCCGAAGCTTAGTTTTCGAGTTATAATTGAAAATAATTTGCTACTTACGAGTCCGATACAACGGACAGGCAGGGACGGTGCAATGCGTCATGAGACGACAGTAAACACTTGACAGTCTCATTATACATTGCGCGTCCCTGCCTGCCCGTTGTATTGAACTCGTAAGTTGCTACCTATTTTCAATTATAACTCGAAAACTAAGCTTCGGACAAAATTTTGTAAAAGGAAAAATCGTCTCAGAATTCGCTCAAGAATATGGCATTGCAAGGACATCAGGTTATTTTGAATCACCCTGTATATGTCATAATCAAATTCATTACAAAAATGTTATATAATGTAAAATATGTGATAATATTTACTTTTTTATACGAAAGCTGGCCTGAGCCAACCATGGTCCCGCTTTCCTACCAAACATGGTTTCATTTATTATAGGAAATTCCTTAGCCACTGCTTCTGTAAAAAGAAATATAAATAACATTAAAACACACAAATAAAACCTATAAATTACAAAAAAATCTCAACAGATTTAATTGTGAAATAATATGATCTTACCGATCATTATTTTGCTAATTCGGCGTTTTGCTAATTTCAATTTAGTTCCTCGTTGACCTTTCCAATTAAACAGACTTGCCAACGTATCATGTAGAATCATTCGAAGCACGGAGTTTACTTGTTTTTGAATCGATTCTCCCTTAATTTGTAAATGTAAAGCTTCGACCTACAAATGGTATAAAATTTTAATTGTGTATAAAATTGAAATTGTATAAAATTAAAATTGTATAAAATTGAAATAAAGTTTGAAAAAAAATCAAATATCTTACCATTTTCAAATGAAAAGTTTCGTCTTTTTTAAGTCTCCGCTCGATTTTCTTTAGATCATCTAAATTTGTTAATGGAAATTCGTCCAAATCTTGTACTGTAATAGGAGCGGGATTGTTAGTTTCAGGTTTGTTTATCGTCTGTGTTTCCAGAAAACTTTCAACATTTTTGTCCGTCTTACGTAAGATTAATTTACATGATGATATTTCAGCTGAAAATAATACAAAATAATAATTATAAGAAAAGAAGTGATATTAAATTAATATTGGATTCAAAAGTTATTGATTTTGTGACACTTCAATAATTGGTATGAAATATTGGATTGTAAGCTAATTTAATATTTGATATGAAATATTGACATATTAAAATATTTGATTTATTTTTAATAATTATTTTACTATTATATTTATTTTATTATAGTATTAATAATTTTAGAAGAAAATTATTTTTAAAATCGTATTAATAATTTTAAAATAGGATAGGATTGATATATATAAAACAATATTTTATTAACATTTACTAAATTTGAATAATCAATAACAAGCTGCCAAAAATTAAAGTTGATTTATGTAATGATTTTATTGCCTACAATTTGCACTCAATCCGTTTGCTAATTGAATTATAAAATAAACAAATTTTAGTTGTGATCTGCACTAAGAGTTGCATATTTTAATTAAAAATATATCTTGACTTACTATAGAATATATACTATGCAATAATAAAACCTTACATTGATATATAGACAAAGATAGTCAACATACCATTGAAATGACAAATTGCATCTGCAAGAGATTCTAATGTAACTGTTCCTTCTAAGGTGTAAGCACATTTATGATTTATTTTAGAACGTATCTTACATCCGCTTATTTGATCCACAAATTTGCATATTTCTTCTGAAGCAATTGTTGCAGATGTTGGTTTATGCATTTCTGTCACAAAGGATCTTTCTTTTAAGAGTTTTAATCCCTTACGTTCCATGTAACTTTTGTTCTCCGGTACTGTATGAGGAATGTTTATCTCATCTGAGACAACACTCGGCAGTTGTTCATTATTATCCAAAGATGATGAGGCTTTGTCTCTGCATAACTGTTTCACTTTTTTATTCATTTTGTCAGACAATGGTTGACTTTCTCGCGTCGGTTTCTTTAATTTTGGAAGTGGTGGTAACATCAGTTGCATATTTCGTTTCTTTTCAAAATTATTTTCTTTGTTTCTTTCCTCGTTGTTTTCTTCCAAATCATCAAAATATTTAATATTCGCTCTTTTTAATCGTTTTCCCTTTCCTTTTTCCTCCATATCTGAATATAACGTGGCATTAGGATTTTTTGCAATTTTTACGAGCATTTTCATTCCTCGATCATAATTTTCTGTAAAAGTTATAAACAAAAGTTATGACAAAAATGCGTAAAATGGTAGACAAATCATGAACGAAACAATTATCTCGTCATAAAATTTACCAATGTTTTCTTCTATCTTTTTGATGGAAAAACAATTCCACTTCAAATTAGGTTTTGCGCACTGTTTTACCAATTTATGTATTGTTGCTTGATGTTCATTCATAGGATACCAACTCAATGTCCCACTCGATGTAATCCATGAAGACGGAATAAGATCGTTGAAACTCTCAATATCTTCTTCTTCGTCACTTTCAAAATAAACAACAAACCACTGTGCTATATCATCCTCGGTATGCGTTTTTGCAATAAATACTGATTTTTTATTACTACCATTATCGTATACATCATGTAATGAACTCTCGTCCTCTTTCAGCAGAATTGTATCTGCCGAATTTATTAAATAACTCATTGCAATCGTAACTGCTCTGAAAATACAAAAGAAATATATATATATATGTATGTATAGAATAAATGTAAAATATATACATTTTTTTTTTTTATACATAATATGTATAGAATACATAAATGTATAGAATATATACATGTTCAGAACATTATGTGTCTAATAAACTTATGTAAAATATTTTACATATATATAGAATATATGTAAAATATTTTATTACATAAGCTTTTTGGATACATAATGTTCTGAATAATATTTTGTAATACTATATATAATAATATATATATATATATATATATATATATATACATATACATATATTATAGACAAATTAATACACACACATACATATATGTGTATAAATATTAATATTTTATATATATAAATGTACATATATATATGAATAATTTTTACCTGATATGTTTCTTGTTACATATGTTAACGATTATATATGCATATATATTTATACACAAAATACCAGAAAAAAGAGAAAAGAATAGAGTGAAATAGAAAAGTAAGATATAGCATTTGAAAATGTATTATATATTGCTCAATTAAGCAATTAAAGCGTGTCACAGTGTAAAATGGAAGATACGACATAGCTATTTTTGTACGGCAATTGTACATATTTTATACTAATTTCTGACAATGGCCACTTTTTGAGATTAGACAGTTTATTAACTTTAAATACTCCTACGCGGGAACTCTCGGAAGGTATAGTATAGAAATTACGTTTGTTAATAAATTCTCTACCGATAACAATTGGAATCTGCAAACGCTAAAAAAACGCTATGTTTTCAATTTGAATAATAGTTCCGGTAGCAGTACCACAGCAGTTATTTGGACTTTTATTAAATATTTTAAATTTTTCAAGAGCAACACCACGGTACTGACGTGTACAATCTGGTAATATCGGACCAACATTATGGGGATATAAAAACTTTGGAAATTTATTATCTAGATCTGTGAAATAATTAAACTCAAACGACATTATTTCCTCAATTCGTCGTCCGATTTGTTCAAGTGGCTTATTACGTCCTCTAACTTTTTTCTTAATATTTTGCTATATAATTTTCGAAGGGAAATGCAGATACCGTATGTATAAGGTAAAATCATCTAATTTGTCGACAAAATAATCTGCATCATCAGTTATGTGAATATTGTTATGAAAATTGTGGGCAATAAAGTTTTGATTATATAATATTATAGTCGACTGAACAAAGTGTTTTAAAAGTGCTTTGGCAAATTGACGAAGTTCTTGTTCTTTGCAAAGATTTGAGTTTAATAAAATTCTCATTGCAAAATTAAATTCTAAGAAATGAATATATTTCTTTTCACTCAGAACACTTTTTAGAATAATTGGTCCTATATACAGAATAAATAATCGAAATTCTGTTGCTTTCCACCGCAAAACAATGTCTAGTTCTCTAGGTTTCCTTGCAAATTCTACAGGAATGCAGTGTTGAAATCGAACAAGAAGAGTTGACATCAATTCGATTTGAGCAGCCGAAAGTCTCTCTATGAGGAATTGCTCCCTTGTACCACATATTTACTATCATCGAACGCATTACTCCAAGGCATTGCAAGTGTAAATAATCAAGAACAAAATGATGCACAAAATCTAAACCCACAATATTAGTAAGAGGAGTATTTTTACGACGAAACTTTGGATCTTTCCATTGTAAAAAATCTTCACAAGTGCGAGCAGAACTTTCTAAATCAAGAAAGATTCGCCGGTTGTCCGACGTAACACCGCGAACAGTGCATCTAGTGCAGGAATAAAAACCTGTATGCGATACTGTTCCCATGATTAAACTTTTTGCTGGAGCATCGCAAACAAAATAAATACCATTTAACTGTACAGTGCGACTCCCAAAAGAAAGGCCATTCTCATGAAGTGTATTAATTTCTGTAATAAAATCTTGTAAATAATCTTCTAAATTTAAAGGTTTATCTTTACCGTAATATATTCCTATAGAAAACACTTTGTTACGTAACTGTGGAATGGATACTACAGTGCATAATATAGGATATACTTGATCAGGTGAACTTTTGAACAGAGGTAATCCATCGATATTTATTAATAATTTAAAAGAATCTACGGTTTTTAAATACTTAGGAGCAATTTTTAATAATTGTTTTTGTAATCCAATGTGGATATAATAGCCAGGCTCAACAACTTTTTTAATTAACTTTACTTTTGTTTTTAACAATGTTCGTGCACTGACAGGTAATTGAGCTTCATCATTAGCAAAACATTCGTGATTTTCTTTCAAACCTTTAAGTAAGTCTGAAATAGCTTCGTGTGTTATATTATGTTTCAAAGCCCAACTGCGAAGAAATTTAAGCACTTTCCAGTTCCCAGAAACCGAATTTTTGCTAGATTGAGAACTGCTTGAGTTAGATGGTGAATGCGGCGAGAAATCATTAGGATCGATATTTTCATGTAAAATATTATCTCCAGAATCATTAGCCTCGTATTCAAAACTAGAGTATTCAGAATATTCAAAGTTATCAGAAAATTCATAATAATGACCAAGTTCGGAATGACGAGAAAGTTCAGAATGATGAGAAAGTTCAGAATGATGAGAAGGTTCTGATTCATTTTGAAGATGATGAAGAAAATCTGATATTTTGCAGTTATTGTTTCTAACGTAAGTATATGATTGTTGAATATCCGATTGATCGAATTCATTTGAAGAATCGGTTGAACTAAGTTTTTCTTCATGTTCAGCGTTTAATCTCCGTATTTTGGCTTTCTTGGAAAGTTCATGAAACGGTACATCTTTTGGCATATTCTTCAATGACAAATATAGGAATATATTTAAATATATATTTACATGAGATGCAAGGAATTAAAAGTATACATACCTTTCTTATTTTCAGGTACTTTTCAAAGATTTTTTACTCGACAATCACAGCAACTACACAGCGGATCGTGAATCACGTAACCTCATACAATGTTTAACAATGGCAAAACATGTGCCTGCAGCATGCTGCAGTCGGCACGATCTCGAGAAGAAAACCACGTGACCACGCTCATCCAATTAGCACAGGTTATGTCATTATTATTATTCTGAGAATATACGAAAAATAATATACTGTAAGAGATGTTATAGAAATATTCTCAGTATATTATGTACAGTACGTATATTCACAGTATGACTACAGAATATTCGAATGATATCATGTGCTGTGTGGGAAATAACATGATTGAAATAAATATCAAAATAATTGTTAGTTATTTTATTAGGTTTTTTATTTATTTTAATAGTTAGTTATTTTATTTATTTTATATAATTTAATGCATATAAAGATTAAATAAACATTAGATTGTTTCTTCAATATTCATTCATCAATTATGCAAATAAATAATTCATGTAAAAGTGAAAATATATAAATATTAAATAAATGTTAAATAAACCTTATATAAACATTTATTCTAAATTATTATTTTAAACGAATATTATTTCATTATGTAAAAATATAAGTAAATATTTAATAAATGTTAACTAAACATTACTTAAACATTTTTTTAAAACTGTTATCTTAAACAAATATTTTATGTTTAATAAATGTTACATAAACATTACATAAACATTTATTCTAAATTATTATTTTTAACGAATATTTTATGTTAAATAAATTATTAATAAAGATTAAATAAATATATTATTTTTACAATTATTTATACAATGTACAATTAATAAAAAATAAATATTAAAAATTTATTTAAAAAACATTGTCTGCTGATTGGGTGCTGACGCGTTTTTTTTAAAGTGGTTTTTCCAGTAGGTCTGCTCCACTGAAGATAAAAATGCGTCAGCATTAGTACCTCATGGGTGATGTGGAAATCTATTGAAATATTTTCACTTAATAAATTTAATAATAAATTTATTTTTAATAAATTTTAATAAATTTTTTAAAATTTTAATAAATAGGAAGAAGAATCCACTCATAATTAAATAGTGCCGCTCCTAACGCTCGGCGGCGTGGACCCTAGCGGCTGCAGCGAGCGCGGTGTGGAGAAGAAAGAAGGCGTATACCGCGGAAATCGGCAGAAATGTTCAACAAATTCCGAGAACTGTGCTAGGAGATTGTTTTATAAAACTATAATCTCTCTCAGGACTGTCGATGATATATATATACTGTGAGTCACAAAATTATTCGCTCAGTCGAGAATGCAACAAAGATGAATGAAATAATGAGACAACAAAGGACTTTTTGAAATTTTTTAATTTGGAAATACATAATTTACAGTTCAATATAACAGAAATGTAAAAAAATTTGGAACATTGTGGTTTATAATTACAGAAAAACAGGTTATAACAATTCTTTACACGTTTCCACGTCACAAAATTATTCGCTTATTTTGTAGAAATTATTATTTTAATAAAATTTATACTTACAAGGAAAAGGACCCAAGTGTCCCCCTCCAATTTTGACGAGTTTTAAATATGTTGTAAAGTAGCTCAAAATAAGAGACACGTATTTTTTTTTATGTGTTTTCTCGCACGTTTAGGGTTGAAACAACCCCTACAAGCTAAAACGGTTTTTTTGGTTTTGACTGAATATCGTCAAAACTGTAAGAGATATCAAAAAATGTTTCGAATAAAAGTTGCATGGTCTTTTATGAGCTTTATAACCGCGTAGCTCGATTTTTAAAAAATTTTATATTTTTTAATTTACCCTTACCTCTTCTTATTATTTTTACGAATTTCAAAATTTTTGTTATGACAAAAGTTGTAGCATTTTTTACGCTGAATACAACCATATATGATTTTATTATATTTCAAAATCGCATCTTTCAGAAATGAGCTGTCAATGTCGCACTATATGCGTCGCGCTGCGATATATGCATATATATGCATAACGCATCGTTTGTGCCGCTTGTGTAATCGATGTTTGTCGTGCATGTGTAATTGATAAGACAAATAAAATTAGAAATAAAGATTAGCATGTTATGAAACATTCGGAAAAATGTTCTGATCAAAGAACAAAGTTCACTAAAGTTGTTGCCAAAACATCCCCTCTATTTTACACTTTTATAGTCGCATTTCGAGTGCATTTATAGCGCAGCGCGTTGTCATATCCCGTCAGTGCATATTACGCTTTAAAGTTGTGCGCTTGTTAGTGATTACGAAAAAACAATATATAAAACAGCATCAAAAAAAGAACAGCAAATTCACTATAAAGTAAGTATTATTTTTTTGTACACAAATAAGGAGAAATATTTAATTGTTATATTTTTCAGAATGGTTCAATTAAATCCATTTAACATAATAATGTTAGTATACGTAACTTTTTCGGCCCTTAAACTATCAACAAGTCCGATAACATCTGAAGAACGAGAAATGGCACATAAAATAGAATCTATGCTGAAAGAAATGCGCGATGAGAGATACAAAATGGAAGTAGAAGAATCTTTAGATTATGAAAACGATAACGATATTCCAACAGCAGAGCAATTCGAACTAGGAGATAAAGAGGAAGAAGGTGAGCTATGGACGCAAATCCTAAAGTTATATGTACTACAGATGGACGTATTCCGTATGAATATAAAAAAGAATGCAGTCGAATTTTGGAAAAGCAGTACAACAAGGCCAAGAACATTAGAAAGAGTAAAACAAAGATTTCGGAAAGTATATTCATTACGTCAATTACGACGATGGGAAATTCAAGTGAATCAAGGTGGCAGTAGATTCGAAAAATTAAAACAAATTTCGGAATATACATTAAATAATTTTCATACAGCTCTTGAAAATAGAATTATTGTTCACGACGCTGATTTAGCTCGATGGGCTATTCGGGCACAGGAAAATTTAAATGTACCAGAATTTACAGCTTCATCGCGATGGATACGAAAATTTAAAATAATACATAATATTGCATCTCGTAAAATAACAAAATTTATAAGAAAAACATCTATATTGTCTAACGTCGATTTTGAAGAAAAATGTAACACATTTATTGAAAACGTTAAATATCAAATAATAGAATATGGAGTTGAAAATATTTACAACAGTGATCAAAGTGGATTCCAATTAGAACTTCATGCCGGTCGTACATTGGCATATAAAGGAACAAAAAAGATTGAATCTGCAGTACAATCCGTATCGGCAACTACGCATAGCTATACTATACAACCTACTGTTTCAGCCGATGATAGATTATTATCGCCTCTTTTTATTGTACTGAAAGAAGTTAGTGGAACATTTGGTCCCAGAGTGCAAGAAACAATGTTTAAGGCACCTAATATTTTTGTTACGGCTTCGAAATCCGGAAAATTAACAGCGCATCATTTTAAAATTTGGTTGCAAGACGTACTTTTTCTAAATGTAAGTCCAAAATCTGTTTTACTACTAGATTCATGGACTAAACTTTGGTCATTGTCCAAATATTATTCAAGAATCTAAACCAGAATCCACAGAAGATATTATTTTATTGATTATACCAGCTGGAACAACAGGAAAAATACAACCATTGGATGTATATGGTTTTTGTTTGTGGAAGAATTTTATTAGACACTTTTCTGATACTGTAATGCTTTTAGGTCTGGAAGTCAATCTGCATGCAAGAAACACCATTTTAAAATTACAGTCATTAACTCAATTTTCATCGCCAAGATTCAGAAATTTATTGAAATACGCATGGTATAAAAGCGGGTACTTAATAAATAAGCCCGAAGAATTCGAAACACCAGTGGAATTTTGTTTCCATAAACAGTCAAAACCAACATGCGATATTTGTGGCGCACCTGCAATAATTACTTCCCGTACGAAAAAAAACTACAGAAAACTATTTAAAAAAACTATTAAAAAACTATTGAGAAAACTATTAAAAAGTATTGAAAAACTATAGGAACACTATTAAAAAACTATAGGATCACTATTAAAAATCTGTTGGAAAACTATATGAAAACTACAGTTTTCAACTCAGCAGTATTTTCGTCTCTAATAGTGCTGAATATTATTAGCAAAACTATTAAGGATAATATTGAATAAACTTTTAGAAAATTCTAGTTTTAATACAAACAAATTGATATTGAGAATAACTGAAAAATAAATTATTGAATTATCAGTAGTTTTGCAAAAGATCCAATAATTTTTGTACATACTTCTTTTATTTAATTAACAATGAGTTTATTATAGATATTTTTAGATTTACGGATATAAGTGAATTTCATAATAAATAATTATTTCTTTGTGATAATTTATTAATTAAAAAAACAGATGCAATCGTAATTAATATAGATACAACTACATTATTATTTATGTCAAATGTGTGTGTATACATATATGTATACCTATCCATATATATTATTACAAGTATTTTATTCTTAATCCGTTTCCAAAGTATTGACCAGAGGAATAATGCATAATTTATCATCTTTGTAAGGAATATAAACGCATTTTTTACGTATAGCAGAAAGAAAATTACAAACATCATTATTTGTGTGTCGGGCAATAAATGAAAACATTTTCGAAGATATAGTTTTATATTTACAAACTTCTTCATCAATGATTTGTAACTCTTTACCAAGAACTATATACTTCTTAGTTTGCAAGTCTGACGTCTTAAGTAAAATTAAATCTGAAATAATCATCAATGACCGATTTTCTAATAATACTGTACTGTTATTTCTTTTGATGAGGCGAGAATATTTAAAACTGTGATATAAAGTATTATTATATGTAAACCTTTGAAATGACTGAACATTGTTTTCAATTGTTTCTTTTAAAAACTGTTCAATCAATAATTTTTGTTTTAAGGATAGCTGCATTTCTGTCGATTTTCCAAATATTCTTAATTCATCTCCAAATTCAATACATTTCATAATTTTAGTTTTCTTCGTTATATATCGGAATATAGCTTTTCCCTGAACACTACAGTTTGGTCTATTGAAAATTTCACATTGTTGTTTAATATATCTTAATCTGGAATATAATTTACAGATTTGCAAAGGTATACATTGAGTTCCATGAAATAAACTTGCTATAATGCCATTAAAATGTTCAAAAGGAAACGCTGACCAAGCCCAAATAGCACCGTAATTTCTTACATACTCTGGTATGTGAAGCAATAGGTGTACATTGTATTTCATATACTCCTTTCCGTACAACGACTCCACATTTAAAACGAATTCGCGAAGTGCCGTTTTTGCTTTAAATAACTCGTCTTCTTCAATTTTTGTTTTTGAAAAAATATTTATACTGTATACAAACAACAACCAATGTTTAATATATTTCTGTGGCATTAAATCTTTTAGACAAATCAGCGAATAATACAATAAAAAATATTTCCAATCATTTGCTTTAAATTTACTATCTTTCATTGATTGTGGAGTTCTCGTAATTTCACAAGGAGGTTGAATAGCAAGTAATTTTTCGTTGAATTCAGTGATTTTAGAACCTAAATACCAATCTTTATTGTTATTTTTGGAATTAAACCAAGACGTACTGAACAATTTTGTGACACCCAATAAACACGAATGCATGTATTCTGGTGGAAATGAATGAATCACATCAAAAGTAGGCAGAAGCATTGTAATAGAAGGCCCCTTAACACCTTTTACTGCTTTCCGTTTTTCAACTGCCCTTTCAACATATATGTTATGTTTTGTTATCGTACGCATTACTCCCTTACCACCTGGATATACTCGTGTGTACCCCCTTCCAATAGCAATGTGTTCTCCTTTATTAAGACAATAAGAGCATCCATATTTTCCATTAAATTGTTTAATATTTTGAATCAAAGTCCGAGCAACTGAATCAACTGGTGAGAAAAGCGTATGAACTTTAATCAATATAGGTTCTTGATGGTTGAATGTATTACATTCAATTCCATTAATATGTAACTCAAGAAGTTCGTCTATAAATGATCTAAGAAAAAGTTCCATAGGTGGTTTCTCAGAATTGAACCATAATCCACAAAGTAAAATATTATCACGTCTAATTCTATAAGGTAATTCGTTAATAGATACTTGGATAGGCCATATAGAATATTTTGACGAATTAAATATTTCTACGCCATCTGTATTCCATTGAATACTAATGTCTTGATCAGAAATAATATTTTTTTCTCTCAACTGATAATATATGTTTCCATTTATAACATCGCTTTCATATGACATTTTTCTAAAATATGTAAATAACTTTGTGTTTACTAGTTCTATTAATTGTTCCTTCAATGGAAGATGATAAAAATAATTAAATTGTCTTTGCAATCGACGACGATTGTAAATTTTTTCGCAATTTTTGCATTCCACTCTGTTGCAGTTTTCAAACTTCAATATTATTAAACATTTTGGACAAAAGTAATATATATTAGCTTGTACCTTTGGAAACGTTTTAAGAAAATGATACTTCGAATTGTATTGCGTATGTGGCAAATGGCAATCTTAAGCAAATGACAATTTTAAGTAAAGTTTCCAATCCTACGTCCGTCATTTTGTTTCGAATAGCTGTTCCCATAATTAATAATTGGCTTTCTTCTTTGGTCAAATTACATTCTTCATATATGGGAACCCGTATTACATCCTGCAAAAAAAATTTTATACATATACATTAAATATACATCCATGTTATGATGAACGTTATTCTTACTGAATGCATATTCTGGAAAAACAAAAAAATAGTTTGTAAAAGCAAAGCATTTATATTATTTTAAATAATTGTAGGTTATTTATTTTCTGAAATAGGAATTATATATACTTCTTACATTGTATGTTGCCTTGAATTTATTAATTGTGATAAATTTTTTTTATTACTATTTAGTTTTATAATTCTCTATTTCTTTAATGTTATATTCTCAATGCCAATATAACATTTATTTCAATAAAATAGTAGTTCTAAATAGTGAATTTCTTGAAATTACCTGTATTTGATTCTCATATTCTTCGTTGTCTTCATTACTTTCACTATCGCTTTTATTTTTGTGAATATCTACATTATCATTATTATAATTATCACTGTTTTCATCTTCAGAATAATTAAGATAATTTTCTTCTAAATTATTTTCATTTTTACTGGAGAAGTCAGAATCAGCTTGACTGCTGTTTGATTCTCCTAAGCTTCTTCTGCTTACAATTGTCTCATTGTCACTGTCAATTCTAATTGCATTATCTTGGAATTGATTACTATATTCTTCAATATCAATAGTAGAATCATCATTGTCTTGGATATCATGATTCCTCGTATTTTCATTGTTAGAAAGTTTATCGGAAATTGGAACCTGTAATAAATAATTGAAAAAAATAACAATAAAGCTTTATTTTATTATAAAATAATTAAATAATTAAATAGAGATTATTCATATAAATAGTCATTGAATGTATACTGCATTCAATGAAAGTTATCACTAAGTTTATGTCAAAAACATGAGAATACAAGTTTATACAAATAAATTTTCAATACAATGTTTTTTTATTTAAATAGATAATATAAATATATAATCTAACCTCAACTTCTACTATTCTTTGTTTTTCTCTTTCTGCTGAAAAGCGAGCTCGACGAGAACGAATGTTGTCACAGGTATTTCTTCTACAATGTCGACCAAATACTTTTTATATGGTCCTCTTGATGTATTAGTCATTTTTTATGTTATTTTATATCTCAAAACTTAACTAATATACATAATAAATTGAAAAAATATATCAAACAATATTATTATTTATTCACTGCACGTGGACACGAGATTTCACAATTACAACATTTGTCGCCATTGCCGGTAAACAACATGGACAAAAGAACAGATAGTAATGTGCGGTGTTGTCAGCAGGTTATGAGCGGCCAATAAGAATAAGTGTCCTCATTGAAAATTATAATTCTATTTAGGACATGTGACCATGCACAGCCAATACGCGGACGCTATGTCATCAAAGAGCGCTAGCAACCAATCAGCGCAGCGGCAAGAATCGCGAGCGCTACTGAGTAAGATTATTGGCCGGAGCACAGACTTTTGCATAAAGCATAACGCATAAGCATAAGGAAATTGATTGGTCCATTTCCTTATGCATTTGCTTATGCTTATATATAGACCAATCAATTTCCTTATGCTTATGCGTTATGCTTTATGCAAAAGTCTGTGCTCCCGCCTTATACCTTGCAATTGTTTCTGGTCACTCGTGTGTTGTGTTCTTATTCTCTAAGTCAGATTTATAATATTGCGGTGAATGTGTATAATTGTCAACAGATCTTAGCAGATTATAGTAGTTATTATAATATTATAATAGCAACTGCTTGCAAAACAATAGTAAAAATGAATGATAACGACTGTATTCTGCTTGAATTTGTTAACGAGGATAAAAAGATAGCAATTGGTTATCAAGATTGGCTTCTGCAAAAAGTCACAGAAAAAGAAGAATTTGCCAGATTAATCGAAAACAATATTGAAGTTGAAATAAAATGGCCTAATTGCGACATTGCACCGACATCAAATATGAAAAAACGATTGAAAACGTGTCAATGGCAGGTGGTTGTGGTTAAGTTACTTGCTTTTGGAGGTAAGTAATAAGTATAATAATTTAATATTATTTATTGTAGATATCTATACTTTCGATTAATAGACTGGCATATGTACATATAGATATATAAAGAGAGTTTCGATAGATAGTTGTATTTTATTATATATGATCACCATTTTTTTTTAATTAACTTTGGTTAAAGTTATAACCATAATTTTAATTGAATTGTACGCAGGGCTTAATTTCTAAAAAAATAAGAACCGGAACGCATGAAAAAGATATTTCTTCTTCTGATATTTATTAAATAAATATTAAATTTCAGATTAAAAAAAATTGAAACGCCATTCCGGTCAAAATTAAGCCCTGATTGTATGTGTATCTTTAAGATAATATTTGTTGAATAATTGTATTAAAATTTTTCTGATTCTAATTTTTAAGAATGGGTAAAAATGTGCGAGTATAGAGATAATTTAACAGAATATGGCGTATTACAACCAACCAAAGAAGATCGAAAAATAATACGAAGAAAAGAATGGAGTGATGATGATGAAAAATAGTGAAATACGTTCAAAGAAAAAAATGGTTAATTTTATAAATAACATATAACTTTAAATACTAATATAAATACGTTTATATTGTATAATAATTTTGAACTTTTTTTGAATATAGAACAAAGTTGGTGTAACAAAAAATGAAATTAATGAATCAAAATCATTACAATTACTTAAAGAATTAAAAACATTTAAAAGAGCTCCAATTGAAGTAAATATTTATTTTTATGTTTTGAAATAGGAAAAACAATAATCTAAAGTTTTCAAAAGTAATGATACGATTTCTTCCTTTTTTGTAAATAGATTGACTATGGAACATCTTCAGATGAAGAAAATTATTCCAAAATGTCAAAAAATGATTTGAGTGTGAAGAATGACTTATTGAAGTTCGAAAATGAATCGTTAAAAAAAGAAAACGCTGCACTACGGGTTACTCTACATTCCTTAGAAAGTTTGTTATTCGTTATATATTATAACT
Source organism: Linepithema humile (assembly GCF_040581485.1). Lineage (NCBI taxonomy): Eukaryota > Metazoa > Arthropoda > Insecta > Hymenoptera > Formicidae > Linepithema > Linepithema humile. The sequence goes on from NC_090132.1 coordinate 14,519,768, forward strand.
CGTACACTGTTATATTAATCCATCAGAAACTGAATTTTTTAATTTTAGAAATTTTAGTACATTTTGTATTTTGTCATTTGTACATTAAGAGAGTATTTTCCTATGTCATTAAGTATTTAAATATCGTAAATTTGTACCATTTTTTCTTTATTTATAACTTTTTTATATTTGATTTTTAGATCTGCCAAAGATGAAAGACATGACGGAAACTGTTCTGAGCAATTTGGAGAAGATTAATGAAAATGTTCATTTGGTAACACTTATAAAATTGTATATTAAAATTTTTAATAACTTTCTGTTTAATCAATTAATAATATACGTTAATACTTAAATATATACGTTAAATATATACGTTAATAATAACGTTTATTTAATTATAGTTTTTGGGTAAAAATCTTCTGGAGACTGCACCTTCAACTTCAAAACTCAATCCTACTACTAATTATAAGGTTAGTTTCCCTTCTCACAAAGTAACATATTTTTCATAAATGTTTCAAGAATATATGACATGATTTTAGTAATATTACAGAATAGTAAAAATATTGAAATAATAATTATGTATAAATAGTACTTTTAATATTTATCTGTATCGCTTTAATTTAATGTTATTCTGAATGCAAAGTATAATAATAATATATGCTTCTCTATTAATTGAAATTGTCACATTTAATAAATACCTTAAATATATTTAAACGAAACTTTAGTTTAGGAAAATGAAATACATTTGAAAGCTAATTATGAAATTATTATAGTTTACAGATAAACGAAGTTCTGAATCGCGAGTTGATGAAGAGCCTATTCCCTATTTTACTAATGAGGTTCGTTCTTAATATCAAATTTTGTTCCAAACATCATAATATATATTTCAAGCTATAATTTTTAATGTTTCTTTACGTTACTAATTGGTATAATCTAATGTTTTCTTCTAATATATTTGTAGAATACTATAGATGAATGCAGCGACAGAAGATTCAATATGCCCAGTAAAAAGTCATCTAATGATGTGAGTTATCTAATGATTATTTATTTTAATTAAAAGTATGTTTATAAAAACTATTTGTATTATTTAATTTGTATTATTTATTTGCACGAAAAACAGATTGATCTCGGCGGAAAAGGCAAATATTTTCTCAATGCCTCTTTAATAAGAAATTGCAACAAAAGTAGCGTATCACAATATACGTGCGATTTGCTATCAGTTATGTTTACTAAAGAAGAATTAGCATCTTGTAGCTTAACGGGAAAAATCCCAAATACTATGAAAGGTACAGCTACTAAAGCTAAGCCGCGTCTCGATTCAAATCGCATCGAAGCAATTGAAGGTAAAGATACAAATATAACAGTTTATTAAATAATATAAAGACTGGAACATTTTCGTACTGTCTGAATTTCATCTTATATAATCTTTTACTTTAAAAGTTTACTGCTGTCTGGTTAATTTGTGTTTTATTTCGAATACTGCATACTTTTTCTCAGCAGAAAGATTTTTATAAATGCAATTTGACATAAAATTCAATAAAAAAATTTCTTGTAAAAACCAGTCTTCACTATTTATTATTATCAAAATAAGATTTGACATGCTTCTAACATGCCTTGATTTTGTTAAAGCACATGTATTTTCAAAATTTGAGTGTACGAAGGATAGTACAAAGCTGTTCAAACTTGCAATACGGCAAAAGTGCAATAATGCTGTACCTCGGGCATCAAAAACTCATCAAAATCATTAATGTAACGTTGAACTACATTTTTATTTTAGTTTTTTGGAATTGCCAGTATAAAAGCTGGAAGTATATCAGTTCCGGATGTGTCACCTTGACATTTTTTTTATAATAAAATATATAATATTTTAACTTTTAACTATGTGCCAATTTAATTTCTGCGGATAAATTATTTTATATAAGTTTTGCCAAATATTATAATAAAATATTATTAAAAAATAAAAGTTTATAATATTTTATATTATACAAATTTTATATATAAATGTAAATTATATAAAGTTATAGAGAATAAATAATATTTCATTAATACACCTGTCTTATAATAATATTTATTAACTAACAAATATTTATAAATCATATTATGTGTGTATTACATACACATTTGACACAAATAATAATGTAGTTGTATCTATATTAATTATGAGTGATTGCATCTGTTCTTTTAGTAAATAAACTTATTACAAAAAATAATTATTTATTATAAAATTTACTTATATAGTTACCTATTATTAAATATCTATTATAAACTCATAGTTAATTAAAAGAAGTAAAAAAACTATTGAATCTTCTGCAAAACTACTGATAATTCAATAATTTATTTTTTAGTTATTCTCAATATCATTTTGTTTGTATTAAAACTAGAATTTTCTAAAAGTTTATTCAATATTATCCTTAATAGTTTTGCTAATAATATTCAGCACTATTAGAGACGAAAATACTGCTGAGTTGAAAACTGCAGTTTTCATATAGTTTTCCAATAGATTTTTAATAGTGATCCTATAGTTTTTCAATAGTGTTCCTATGGTTTTTCAATACTTTTTAATAGTTTTCTCAATAGTTTTTTAATAGTTTTTTTAAATAGTTTCCTGTAGTTTTTTTTCGTACGGGTTGCGCATGGTGCAAAAAGTCACTTTGTATAAATCACTTTTTTCACGAACATCACCTTTGTGATACGTTTGTTCCATAAATTCATCTGTTTTTAATATATGTTAATATATGTATTATATTCAATATATGTAGTATGTTATTGTTGAAGGTAAAGTTGTAATTGTTTCGACATATATTATTATAAAAGAAATAAAATAATAAACAAACAAATGTTTCTAGTATTGATTAATAGAAAAACTTGAAATTAATTGGATTTTTTTGCATTACCATTGAAAAACAATAAATTGCATTTTAATTGTAAGATTTTTATTTATTTATTTCTCTTTTGATATAATCCACTCTTAAAAAAGGCATGAAAAATCGATACTCGAATGTGTCAAAAGTATTGTTGACGCTTATCCGCGACGCTGATTGGTTATCTCGATTATTCTGACAGTTTGATAGTTTAAGAGCAAAGATTATTTTGACGGTTATTTAAAATTTTAAAAATTTTATTAAAATATTTAGATTTCATAATTATTAAATTATTATAATAAGTGCACGGGCGCAGCGCGCGCTTGTATTGTTCTAGTATAACTATAAAAGTATAATATAGAGGAGATGCCTTGGCAACAACTTTAGTGAACTTTGTTCTTTGATCAGAACATTTTTCCGAATACTTTATAACATGCTAATCTTTATTTCTAATTTTCTTTATCTTATCAATTACACTTGCGCGACAAACATTGATTACACAAACGGCACAAACGATGCGTTATGCATATATACCATATATGCATATATCGCAGCGCGACGCATATAGTGCGACATTGAAAGCTCATTTCTAAAAGATGCGATTTCGAAACATAATAAAATCATATATGGTTGTATTCAGCGTAAAACATGCTACAACTTTTGTCATAACAAAAATTTTGAAATTCGTAAAAATAATAAGAAGGGGTAAGGATAAATTAAAAAATATAAAATTTTTTAAAAATCGAGCTACGCGGTTATAAAGCTCATAAAAGACCATGCAACTTTTATTCGAAACATTTTTTGATATCTCTTACAGTTTTGACGATATTCAGTCAAAACCAAAAAAACCGTTTTAGCTTGTAGGGGTTGTTTCAACCCTAAACGTGTGAGAAAGCACATAAAAAAAAATACGTGTCTCTTATTTTGAGCTACTTTACAACATATTTAAAGCTCGTCAAAATCAGAGGGGAACACTTGGGTCCCTTTCCTTGTTAGTGGGATACCCTTTTTGTTTTATAGCTTCGGTAAGTCTTTTTGGTATCGATCCTACTATTTTTTTCAAATAATCGCTGTCTATTTTTTGCCATTTCTTTTGTAATCTATTTTGCAACTCAGTTTTGCTTGTAATAGAATGTTTGCGAATTTTTTCTGTAGTACTCTTCGAACTGTTTCGTGGGAAACTTCTTTTTCAGAGAAATTTTGAAGAAGGGAGTTTATTCGGGGAGCACTTATCTTCGGATTTTCTTTAACTTTCCTAACTACAAACGCTCTTCTGAGGAATTTAATAATTTCTTTCTACCACGGCCTGTTTTATTTTCTATTCGTCCTTCTTCTTTGTATCGTTTAATAACGTTGCGCGCCGTCAAATAACTTTTACAAACAATACTTCCAATTTCTCTTAAAGATTTACTATTTTTTCAATAAAAAATAATTAATTTCCTAACTTCAAGATTTGTTTCTTTGCTTTTTCTGCCCATGATAATGAATTATTGAAACAAAAAGTTAAAAATTGAAATCGATGCTTACTGAATGCTTTTCTATGTTATACTGACTATCTTAAGCAACAATCAGAAACAAATACTCATCGAAGTTAGTAGACTGCATTTGTTTTAGTCGGTTCATAGCGTGAGCGAATAATTTTGTGACGTGAAATCGTGTAAAGAATTGTTATGATCTGCTTTTCTGTAATTATAAACCACAATGTTTCAAATTTTTTTTACGATTCTGTTATATTGAACTGTAAACTATGAATTTTCAAATTAAAAAATTTCAAAAAGTCCTTTGTTGTCTCATTATTTCATTCATTTTTGTTGCATATTTTTATTTATCAATCTTTTATAAATAACATTTTTAAAATAATTTTTGACAATACTTGATTTATAAAGGATTGGTAAATACACAATTTTAAAAAAGAGCAATTTTTAGGGTAGTTATATTTTAAAAAATAAACAAGTATTCGATCCGACCAATATAGTTTCAAGTTTTATGACACGGTTTTTTTCAATTAATATCCCATACAGCACACAAAGATTGCATACACATTGCATCAATCTTTCATCGCAATGTTGCAATATTGCAAATTCACTGCAAAATGTTGTTGCATCATTGCTGTGGGATTGCAGCAACGTTAAAATGTCCGCTTTTAGGAAGATTGTAACGAAATATTACAGTAATATTGCAATGTAATGAATTTGCAATAATGCATTGTTATTGCAATTTTAGAATAATGTTGCATATATTTTTATTTATTCGGACATTTATCTGTCCGATTTCTAAACAATCAGTTCAATATCTGAATTCCCTGTGTTGAGATCGTATCAGAAAAATTAAACTGATAAAAATAATTACTATGTCTTTAATCTTACTAGCCACTCTTTGCAAGTTTCATAATAATCATCATGACTAAAACTTAAATACGAGATAGATTTTGCAACGCGCGTCGCATAGCGGTAAACAAACGAACTAGCGATTACCGAATATTACTATTGCAATGTTATTGGAATGTTGCTGTCACGTTCTCATGAAATATTACAATTACAGGTTGCAATAATGTCTCAACAATATTACATTGCAACTTGCAAGATTGTAACATTGCTGCAATGTAATTGCAATGTTCTGTGCTGTATGGGATACAATATTTGTTTTAGAAAAAATTAAAGTCTTCCAGAACAAGCACACAAAATTTTGTGTATGTGTAGTGTTAAGAATATAGAATTAGATTTTAAAACTTAATTGTTAAATGAAACTTTGTGCGGTGCACACTTGCTTGCGGCGGTTCATGACTATACCCAGTAAGCAAGAAACATTAACTCAACGTTCTGAAATATTAATTTTATGTAAATTTTTATAATGTTTAGATATAATGTTGTATACATATTTTAAATATATTATTTTATAATATAGTTTTTTTAAATATCAGAGAAATATTTCTAAAACATTATTTAAAACTTTGTTTTCAATGTTATTTTAACACTTCTATTTGCTGCAAGTTCAACAAAGTTACAATAGTTTTAATTTGATGAAATCTTACGTTTAAAATAACGTTATAATGATAAAGATTTTGTGTTGTTTTAATGTTTTTTTTATATTATTTTAATATTAAATTTATAAGAAAGAAATATTATAAAACTATTTTATAGAATTATATAAAGTAAAAATAATTGATAATAATATTTATGTAACTAACATTAAGTTTGCAGATAAGTAATGTCAAAATTCTTTGCGAAAGAAAGCCCTATTATATATAGCTATCTCTATTCTCAATGTAAGCGTCAACTCGTATGAACAACGTGCAACGCGCAACGTGCAGTATTGTCAATACTGAAAATCTATAAGATATGTGACATGATATAAACTATAAATTTCCAGCACTGAATTTCGGAACGTAGCGTATGTGTAATCCTTCTCGGCAGCTTCGTGATGTGTGTGCAAGCACGTGCATTTATAATCTCATATATCTTTGATTTTTGCAAGTGATTGCAGGAAGAACTTTATTGAGTGAAAAATTATAACATTGATGTTATGTTACTTTGTATTTACTAAGAATATGAAATAAATAATAAAATATTAATAATGTGTGAATGTTGACCCAGTAAGCAAGAAATCATTGATATAACGTTATTTTAACGATATTTGGTAATATGTAACATTGTTAAATATGTAGGTTTTAACGTTCTAATCGACGTCATTATAAACAAACTTTGACACTGATTTTAAGGTTTCAATAACGTTGAAATGGGAGTGTCTTAATATTACGAATAATGTTGTGCAAATGTTTTTTATAATTTTAATATAATGTTTTTCATATAACATTAAATAAATGATTAAATTTAAACTTACTTTTAACCTTATTTTATCATTATATTAACATTGACACAATATTAATATTTTATTATTTATTTCATATTCTTAGTAAATACAAAGTAACATAACATCAATGTTATAATTTTCCACTCAATAAAGTTCTTCCTGCAATCACTTGCAAAAATCAAAGATATATGAGATTATAAATGCACGTGCTTGCACACACATCACGAAGCTGCCGAGAAGGATTACACATACGCTGCGTTCCAAAATTCACTGCTGCCAGTGCTGGAAATTTATAATTCATATCATGTCACATATCTTATAGATTTTCAGTATTGGCAATGCATAAGTGGCATTTGTATTTGGTTCATCTGTTTCATTTTTATTCATTACAGGTGGATCAGATATATCGAAAAGTGTTGGTATGGCGTTTGGTTTTAATTTTCGATTATTGCTCGACCAGTCTCAAACTGTGATTCTTCAAAATGTTTCTGAAATAAAAAAACTGCTTATAAGATAAATGTCCTTATTAATTACAGTTATTCATATTTATGTAATTTCAAACAGTAACAAATCTGAACTACACTTAAGAGGATGCTGGAGTTCTGTTTTACCACATGAATGCTGTATTTTTCCTGACTTTTTTCTAACAAATACAGCTTTTTTCTGCCTGCATAGAATTAAAAATCCTTTTGCAAGATTAAAGAGCACATAAAAAGGGAATTCGCGTTGGTCGAAAAAATTCGGAAAAATAAAGTTATTTATAACATTAATTTTTATTGACATACTCTTAGGATAACATGTCTTTTAGAGCTATCAATTTTAGCTTTTTATAAAAGTTTAACAATTTTAATACACCGAATAAGAGCAGCGCGAATTGCGGACTGCAGAATAGAATGTTATGGAACCATTAAAATTGGGCTGAAAAGTCTAATGTAAAAAATATTCTTGTCCGACTATTTTTACATACGTGTGCGTCCAATATCGGTATAACAGATGAAAAAATAACAGAAGATTAGTTCCAGGATAATATCAGAGAGGCGCTATACAATAATATGCAAATATATACACGCACCACACATACGCATACACAATACATTCATACTTATAGCGTTTTCGATTATACAGGATTTGAACGACCCAGGGTTGATCAATCACTATTTTACTATAAATGCAAGTCTTTCATTGGTGGAGAGGTTGCAATGACGTCATTAACCAACCCTGGGTCGTTCAAATCCTGTATAATCGAAAACGCTATTAGATTATGACTTATGCCGATAATATCACTCTCATTTTTAGTTCCATCGAAATGATGGCGCTTTCGCGTCGGAGTTCGTCAGGCACTCCAGCATCCTCTTAAAAAAACGATCCATGATTATAAATAAACAGAAAAAGCTACGTAAATTGGTAATTTAAGAGAATAAACTTACTTCACAGAGGCACGATGATTTGGTTGGTGTCCAAGACTCTCTGCGGAGATTACGTATCCATTGCTGTCGACGAACATCATCCGTAAGAAACAAAAATAATCGAGCGCCTTTTTCTGTTCTATTGGTACAATTGACCGCAACGCAGCAAAGCATTTTGTATCTTTTTTTTGTTCACAGTCGGATAATCAAAATACACGTAAACACAAAGTTCGAGCAGCTTAGAAGCCATAACCTAATCATCATAAACTTCTCAGCTCAGTGACAGAGGCGAGAAGGCAAGGAGTGGGGGAATGGAACAAAAATGGCGGAGACGTGAGCAGACGTGAGAATACTCACAATTTATAGTGCTTTAATAATAAGGCTTTCTCTCGCAAAAAATTTTGACATTACTTATTTGCAAACTTAATGTTAGTTACATAAATATTATTATCAATTATTTTTACTTTATATAATTTTATAAAATAGTTTTATAATATTTTTTTCTTATAAATTTAATATTAAAATAATATAAAAAAAACATTATAACAACACAAAATCTTTATCATTATAACGTTATTTTAAACATAAGATTTCATCAAATTAAAACTATTGTAACTATGTTGAACTTGCAGCAAATAGAAGTGTTAAAATAACATTGAAAACAAAGTTTTAAATAATGTTTTAAAAATATTTCTCTGATATTTAAGAAAACTATATTATAAAATAATATATTTAAAATATGTATACAACATTATATCTAAACATTATGAAAATTTACATAAAATTAATATTTCAGAACATTGATTTAATGTTTCTTGTTTACTGAGAAGTTATTGGTCATTACTGTATGAAATATCTATAAGAGTTTATCATCTTTTTAAATATTGACAAAAATGCAATACTTTACTTACACACACGCACGCACACACACACACAAAATTATAGAAGTAATTTATTAAAATAATTTAAATGTACATTTTCAAATTACACAGGTTATTGAAAATAACTGATTTTTTGCTAAATAAACTGTAAATGCAAAAATAAATGCTACAATACATGTATTTACAATACGTGTGTATTTATATTTCAAATCTGATTGATATACATAATCATGTTTTACAAGTATGCATTACCGACACTTTGTAGATATAGCACATATCGGAACCAAAAAGTCGTGGACATAGCACGGAAGAGACCCAAAAGATCGTGGAAATTACCTACGGGATTCGTAGACATTGGCTACGTAGTTCAATGTGCACGTTTTGTGCACATAGAGGCGCTAGCCCACAGAAACACGAAAAATGCGGGCATGTCCACTCTCAGTCTTCTCTCTGGTCAAAGAATGTAATGGAAAGCAAAAATGGTACTAGGAGTCGACTTGTGTTACTAAGGCCGAATTCCCACTGAGCGCGTCACGTGTCGGCGTCATCTGTCGCGTCACGAATTAATCGAAACATTCCATTTTATTCGCGCGGCAAATAATGCAATAAAATGGGATGTTTTGATTGGTTAATTCGTGACGCAGCGGATAACGTGACGCGTGATGCGCTTAGTGGAAATTTGGTCTAAATGCAAAACACCCAGTGTAGTCTGATACGGGCATTAGGAGTGAAAATTTTATGTGAATTCGACGAATAGAATAGTCGAATTTAATAGCGTTTTCGATTATACAGGATTTGAACGACCCAGGGTTGGTTAATGACGTCATTGCAACCTCTCCACCAATGAAAGACTTGCATTTATAGTAAAATAGTGATTGATCAACCCTGTGCCGGGATTCTGTAACTCTTTAACGACAAAAATCGTTATCGTTAACTGACGACAATTGTCGCTTGCGCGACCGACGACCATCATTGTGGGTGATTCTGTAACATGGCCTTAACGATTGTAATCGATGCAAAAATCGTTACAAATGTATCGAAATAATTCGATAGATGTGCAACGTTGCCAGACTTTAAGCAGTTAAAATCTAGTAACTTTTGAGAGAATTTAAGAACACGTATACACAAAACTAGATCTTGTGGATAGACTTCATTAAAATTAGTCTATGATTTTCAATACATTTTGACAGTCAAACAATTAGTCACAGAATTAAACACATTAGAAATAATAATAATTATAAAATAATTGGAAAATGTCACAAGTCATATATAAGTAAGTATGTATTATAATATGAAATATATATATATATATATATATAATAGAACATAATTAATTTTTATTTTACAGCAAAAAAACAAGAACTGCAAGAGCATCACAGTTACAGTTAACAAAAATGGTTGATTATTTTTATTTAAACAAGGGTCTTGCGGAAGGAAAGTTTCACGCTCTACATGGAAAAGAAGAAGCTCAAGAAAAATGGACAGAATTAGCAAACGAATTGAATTCCTTTCAAGGAGCGACAAAAACAGTTGAACAATGGCAAGTGGTATGAAAAATTATATGCATATATATATTTAGTATAAATACAAAATCTTACAAGTTCTGTATTAATATGTTGGTTTATTTACATATATGGTTAAGGTTTGGAGAGACTTAAAAAGTCGCACTTCTCTAAAAGTAAAAGAATTGCGAAAGGCGAAGAGATTAACAGGGAATAAAGCTATCGCGCAACCTGAATTGACAGAATTTGAGCAACGTATAATTGGAATAATAGAAGCCGAATATGTTGAAGGAAGTAAATATTGTGCAGATAGTATCCCTGATGAGGAGGTAATTTTTATAAACTTTTAAAATTATGTTATGTATACAGCAATATGTTATATTTAATAAAAGTAGTAATTGTTTTTAAATATATAATACTTATTTGTCTATGTATATAGAATTTGCTGGAAGAACTTGAACATGGAAATAATTCAGTTTTGTCGGAAATTCCACAAGTGATAAGCGTTTGTACAAATATTCCACACGAAATTTCTCAAGACTCGCAATATGTAAATGGTAAGAAACCTAATTTTTGTTTTTAAAATATGTTAATATGTTCTATAAAATTTGTAAATTTTTTTCGGTTTTTTTTATAATAGCAATAAATAAATTCTAATAAAATTAACAATAATTATATAATGAGTAATTGTATAATGATACGTAATATATGTGCAGTAAAATAATAATAACTAAAGAGTATATAAAGTAATAACTAAGTGAATAAAAACATATTGTCATATTTTTTAAATATTTTATTATTATTAAATTTCAAAATTATTAAATTATTTGATTTCTAATTGCTTAAGTTGTTTTTTAAACTATATAATACATAATTACTGTTGATGCAGATTATTTTCGAACTAACATATTAAAATATGAAATATTTGGAAAATGTTCTTTCTTTTGCAGCTAATTCCTTGAAAAATAATGACAAGGACTTAATTCTCGATGATGATTATTCATTTGATAACAATTTTTTATCAGGACATAATGAAATTGAAAATTCTGATACTCACATTCAGAACCAAAACAATCAAAACCTCGCTAATTACGAATCAAGAAAGGCTTCAAAAACTGTTACATCTCTTAAGACAAATAGAAATACCCCGTATCTTCCAACATCAAAAGCAAAACAGTCAAATAGTTCTTCACAAAATATTAATTTGCCCATTTCTTCAAATAGAGGTAACATTAAAATCTATTTAGATTATAATTTTTTCAATTTTTTTATTTTTTGACATTTATTTATAATTTTAATAACAGTACATAAAATTTATAAATGTGTTTTACATCTCTTAATTTTATAGCTAATCGAGTTACACCGTCAGCATTGTATTCATCAAAGGAGCACTTCCAATCAATTGCTCAGAAGCAGGCTGATGCTAAATTTGTAAGACAAAATTTTCAATTAGCGTAAAATGTGTGATTTTTTTTAAAACAAATTATGTAAAAATTTATGAAATATATTGAAATGTTTGCAGATGCATGCTGAATCTGCCAAAGTGCAAGCAGAGGCATCTAAAATGAGTGCACTTGCAATGACTGAAATTGCACATGCTATACAAAAGTTGGCAGATACTGCTGCTGTACAAGCTGTTAATGATAGTGAACGAATACGGGTTTTCGAGAAACTTACAACAATCTTGGAAAATCTGTCGCCTACTTATCTGAACGAATAACTTTTGTGATATATGGAGCTTATATAATGATATCGTTATAAATTATGGAATAGGAGGTGTGATCTCTCTATTACAGCAAATTATTTAATATAATTAATAGTATTGCCATTTAAGTTATGTTAGTTTTCATATTATAAAATTTTAATATATAATATTTTTTTGGAGACCAGTTCCTAGAGAATTGAAGACTGTGAATACCATTCTGCCAAATGTGATTTGCTCTACCGTACATTGTATTTTTATAACTATAAGTTAATCTATAGTATCTATAATAACTGTATTTATTCAATAATTTTTTTTATTTTATTTTCAATGTAAAGTTATGCAATATTTATAACATTTGCAATGTTAAGTTTTGCAATATTAAATTTTAAGTTAAGTTTTAAGATAAGTTAAGTACCTTTTTTAAAATTCTATAAACATATACGTGAAAATAGCATACTAAAGATGTGATATTATCAAAGACATAATATTATGAATATGATATGAAAGAAATGTATATATAACATAGTAATGTATTTTTTGTAACAGATTTGTGTATTTTAATTTTTATATTCAAACCTGTGTATACATGTATGTTATTGTCGATTATATGCTAATAATATTTTTCAATTGAGTAAAATTATTTGGCAATTTGTTAATTTTATTTGCTTTTTATTACACTATAGTGGATTGAAATAAATAAACAACTCATAATCATAATAAAAAAATATTTAATTTTTTTCTTATTTTTTTTATAAATCATTCACGATTGAATACAATTTGCTATATTTTAACTAGTTATAAACATTTTTATTATAGTATGCTAACTCAAGTTTTAAAAAATTTCAGTCTTTTATTTTAAATTTACATTATACTTATATTATACATATATTATACATTATACATTGTGCAATTTTATCTAGTAAATCTTTCTGCTATTAAACGATCTTGAATGCGACGTGCAATAGCAAGAGGTCCACGAATATTATTATCCAAATTTATATCATGAGCATTATTACAATTTTCATATATATGTTCGTTATCATTATACTCATCTAATAGATCATCATTAAATATGCCGTGATAATTCCGCATATTATGGAGGACTGCGCAAACGTTGATAATTCTTCCAGCAAAGCCAGGCTCATATTGCAAAACTCTGTGGCGAGACAGACATCTCCAGGTAGACTTCAAAACACCAAAGAGACGTTCAATACAATTTCTTGCGCTACATAATGCTTCGTTATATGCAAAACGTGGAGTTCCTTCCGGCTCTCGTGGCAAAGGAGTTAATAGCCACGGTTCTAACGGATAACCTGAATCACCTGTATAAATAAAATATTCTAGATTTATTTCAGCTCCGTTAAAAATTTTTTAATACATTTTAAATTCAACACAACATAAAATTTATGCATTAGAATAAACAGTAGAGTATAAAGTATTATGTCGACAATAAATCGACAAAATAAAAACTTTGTACAACAAACATCTTTAATAAAAAGTTAAGATTATATACCAATAAGATATGTTTGTCGTTCACCACGATTGTACGCGCGTTCCATAACTCGTCGCGCAGCAGAAGCATTCCATATATATGCATCGTGTCGTGCTCCAGGGTATCTTGCATTAACGTTGAGTATTTTTAAATTAGGGTCACATATCTAATAGATTAAGTTATTGAATGTCATTAATTGGAATATATAAAACACGTTTTGTATGAATCAATGATTTAAATATTTACCATTTGCACATTCAATGAATGATATCCATGATGATTAATGTAGGCTTCTTCATGCTCTTTGGGAGCAAGGATCGCTATGTGAGTACAGTCAATCGCTCCGATAGCTCCTTTAAACGGTTGACGTGCATTTTGAAATTTCATTCTTGCTAATTGCCTGGCTCCTGGAGTCATTGGAAATTGTACCCATTGTCTAAATATTAATTCATTGATCGCATCTGTTACTTTGTGTATACATCTGCTAATCGATGTCTGGCTCATCGAAATGCCCCACTGTTCACCTACTGGACGTTGAAAGCAGCCAGTTGCATAAAATCTTACTGCCGATAATACCTATAACATATAAAATATATATGAATATCATGAACTCAAATAAAGAAAAAGATAAGTATAATAAATGTAATAAAACAAAAATATTGTATATACAGTTACAAATTGTAATTTGTATTACTTGTTTTTCTACAGCCAAACCAGTGATCCTTGTCCGCTGTAATCGAGGTTCTAATGCATCGACAAGATCAAAAATTAAGTCCGGTGTTAAGCGGTACAACTCCCTAAATTCATTATTTGTCAAATCAAATGGATTTTCTGTTGTTCGCAACAATTGTCTCTCTACTCTTCGTTCAAGGTGTTGGACATGATCTTCCATCATTATTAAATTTAAAGCAAGATAGCCGAGAGCCATCTTAAAATAAAAAATTATAAAATTGTTTTATCAGAGAAAATATTAACAGTTTAAATCGACTACAATACTATTTTTATTTTACATTGTTTATCTAAGATTGAGATTATGTTTTTTTTATTGTTTTATTCACTTTGAAAACTGAATATTGTATATGTCACTTAAATCTTTACTTTTAAACAAAAATGAAACACTCTGTATATATATGAAAGATAAAAGTTCAAGGCTTAAAGAATGGAAGTATTTACACTTACTTTCAATCCGTATTAGCTGTTTTTATCAATAACTTCTAACATTTTATTGTCACATGTATTACATATATATGTATGCATTCCACACTAACGTATCACCGACTCACATCTACTATCGTTAATGGCTTAGCGAGACCTCCGGCATCGATCGCAATCACATCGACACGGCTTCGATACTTTTCGGAATTTAACGATTCAAATATCGAGAATTGTCGATACCCACTAGTTACAGAATAACCTTTTGCGATTATCATCGATATCGATAGTTAACGATAACGATTTTTGTCGTTAAAGAGTTACAGAATCCCGGCACTGGGTCGTTCAAATCCTGTATAATCGAAAACGCTATAAGTGAAAATTTTCATTTTTCACATTTCTGTTTCTAGGGCAAAATTACATGATCGATGCCCAGTGAAATAACCTCATCACACAGTGCAGCCAATGCGTTCAATTTCACTAGTAAAAGTTGGTAAAAGTTAAACGTGCTTTGTGTGAGAATTTAATTGGGTTCAGATTAAACATTTATTAAATAAACAATGGGAAATAAGAGGAAAAGGCATGATCGCGATGATTATGAATATGATCCTGCTCCTAAACATTTACAAATAAATCACATAAAAAATCAAGAGAAACGTCTTATCATTGTATTAGAGAATGCTCAATTAGAATCTGTGAAGGTAAGGTTATATTTCTTTTTTCTACAATATTTACATTTATATAATATTATATATTTAAATTTAAAATTCTTCTGTTTACTTTTATTAGTTGTTTCTTTGTATGCTTTTTATGTTTTTAACTTTTAATTTACAAAATTAATTAGTTCGTAAAAGAAATTAATTTTATAGTTATATCTTACAGATAGGAAATAGTTTTGAACTATTGAATTGTGATGATCATATAAACATTCTGAAGAAAAACAATCGTGATCCAGGCACATGCAGACCAGACATCACTCATCAATGTCTATTAATGTTGATGGACAGTCCGTTAAATAGAGCTGGATTCTTGCAAGTTTATATCCATACAGAAAAAAATGTATTAATAGAAATTAATCCACAAACTAGGATACCGAGAACATTTAAACGTTTTGCTGGACTGATGGGTAAATATAATCTATTTTTATCATGAGTTAATATTATACACAATCAGTAAATTTATTATTAATCTATTAAATATCTTATTGCAGTACAACTATTACATAAATTTAATATCAGAGCATCTAATGGACCAATGAAGCTTCTTAAAGTAATCAGAAATCCTATATCAGATCACTTGCCAGTTGGTTGTCATAAAACATTAATGTCATTTCATGCAAAAAAAGTGTTAAATCCACGAGAGCTCGTACCTTCTGACGTTCCAATTACAATGGTAGTTGGAGCTATGGCACATGGCCAAGTAAATTGTTATTAAATAATATTGCTACTATATAGCATTAAAAGATATAATTTAGATAAGCTTCATATTTTTGCATCATTTTAGGTTAAAGCAGATTATACAGAAGATACCTTCTCAATAAGCAACTATCCTTTATCAGCTGCTGTTACATGTAGTAAATTATGTACAGCGTTTGAAGAAGTTTGGGGAATCGTCTAATAAAAATCTATACAATATAATATTCGGATATTTTATTTTATAAGAAAAATTGTGTAGTAAATAGGAATGAGAACAAACTTATATATATAATTATTTTCTATTTGATTTTTATTGATTATTTTATTCGTACATATACACAATGCAATTATTTAATTTACACAGATCTTATAGTAGTGTTTTTGATAAATAATTTTATAGTAAAGTTTGATACAATCATATCAAGTATTATATATTAAATTAGCATAGTTTGGTGATGTAAATAATATATGGTAAGGCATATCGTATAAACTGAATTAATTTTTTTAATGATTTCTTTGAAATTAATGATTAAACAAAAAAAAAAAATATTTTTTAGTCATAATTTTAATGACTTTGTTTTTGAAACTTTGTTTTCAAAATTTAAATCTATTTGGAAAATCTTAACTTCCTTTTCTTTAATGAGAATCTTTTTTAGGCACAATAATAACTTTTGCATGATAGTATTTGATAGTTATTTGGGAAATTTTTAAGTTTTTATTTTTATCTGAAGCAAGTAAGATAAAACCGACTTCAAACGATATGTCCAGTGTTTTGTACATTGTGCTAGCTATATGTAATTTTATTTTATAAAAAAAATTGTGTAGTAAATAGGAATGAGAACAAACTTATATATGTGAATATTTTCTATTTGTTTTCTTGTGTTGTCTTTTTTATTAATTATTTTATTCGTACATATACATGATTATTTTAGCAATTATTTTTAATTTACACCAATTTGATAATCATATTTTTGATAAATAATTTTATAGTAAAGTTTGATCAAGAATCATATCAAGTATTATATATTAAATTGGCATAGTTTGGTGATGTAAATAATATATGGTAAGGCATACTGTATAAACTAAATTTATTTCTTTAATGTGTATGTATGTACATACATTGTGCCAGCTATATGTAATTCTTACATGACAGCTAACATTGACTAATCGATTTTTCAACATGCCAAGGAAATAGATACCATTATTTAACGATAATGATTGGGATAGAAAAAACGGCAAAGAAAATTACTAATGTGTGCGTTGAGGCATATTATAACTATGTCATTTGAAAACAGCTTAATGAAAACACTTACCGTTATTTTTATTTACGGATAGGTATACCTGAACGCAATGACTCATCAATATTTGTCCCTTGGACGATTGGGTAGCGTCAAAAAGACGCTATAAACACGAGCCAATCGGTACTCAGAACGCGTAGTTAAATGGTAACCGGAAAATGCGCAAAGCCAGATGCTCTATCATGAACGTATTTCTTTTTTGACTTTCGTATTTCATTACGTCATCAAAGCAGAAGTGGGCTTGTCAATGTCAGGTAGTTTCATCGGAGATAGAGCATCCTGTAGTCTCGTGCGTTATGCTAAACTATCAAGTCTAAGTCGTGTGCGGTACCTTACGACGTGATCACGCAGTGAGAATTAGTCTGATATAGTAACGTGATCGGTTCGTAGTGATTCACAGGTCCTTTGTTGCGACGCCATTTTGTGCCTTTACTGTGAGATAGTGTACATCACATACATATCAACTATTCACCAGGAATCTTCACATAAACTGAAACGTTAGTTCTTTGAAATTACAATATTTCTCGTAAGCATGTTGCGATGAAATAAACGGTTATTATCATCAACACTTGATTTGACTTTCGTAGTGACGTATTACGAGTCCAATATCTGTGGTGTGTTGTAAAGGCCACGCTATATTTTTCAGATCTTAAAAGTATTGTAACGTATTCGAAACTAAATACGTTATAGTATTATACACAGTATTGATATGTATCTCATGTTCTGTACACTCATTTGGTACGTCTGAAAGCCGTAGTGGATGATGCAAAGGTCAATTATTTGCGTATCGCCATATTGAATAATTCTAACGGGATTCGATATGTCAATGACGACGCACACGTCACTGTGGAATGCTACACAAATTACATGAATCTGACCATGTTCAATTGTATTCTCACAATTGTTCTGTTATTTACGACAAGCATTAAAGCGATTATTAGAACATGGTCTGTATATTGGTGGCATAATTATGGATTTTGCATCTTATGCTTTCCCATAATGCGTCGCGTGGCAACAGTAGAATCGTGGAATTGGACCGTTACGAGAGAGAAAGAGACAGACAGACAGATATGATGATTAATAATTTGCAACGTTAAATTGTATACAACAACAGCAAGTTATAATTGCCTCGCGCATTAATTTGGTTAATAACAACGAATTAATTGTTATTGTCATTTATATTAATTTTATTTCGTGTTCGAAGAGTGCATTATGGGTGGACATGGAACGATGGAAATTGACCGTTTATTTTTTGATTGGTTAATAAAGTGTACACGTATATATTTCTCTGCAAATAAAGATGTGTGAATATTACAATATATGTTGCCATTGTACTTTGAATACCGTAATAAAATATCGTAGTGTTCAACAGATTAATACCTACTGCGCCCTCTATATCAATCGACACACTATTATCCAGCATACCTTGCAGAAGCGTATCTATGCATCCTTGTGGTAATCTATTAGGTACATTTTAGGAATTCAAAATTACGGAGAACACTTGAAAGCGACATAGCGTAACAATATTGCTATGATTTGAGTAACTGGATAGGATCGATACTGACAATAAGTATGTTTTATCGAACTAAAGAATCTAACAAAGTCTGGTAGGCGTCGCTGTGTTGTTCATAATTGGCGCGCTTGACTTCGTCCATACTCGGCTAAGTTCAGCAACGCTCGTGTAGTAGTGATAGAGGTGAGGGAGGAGGACGGACAGGTTGTGCTTGCGGAACGACGGAACAGGACCATTTTGGTACGTCGCGGAAGAATGCGTAGCCATTGTTGGTGCTGCGATCGTTAGTTTCTAGATCTGAAATCGTCATGGGCGCGGAAAGGCATTCGACTGCGCTAAGTTCCAGGAAAATATCGTGGCTCAACGCGGGCTATTGATACGGATATCGAATCGCGCAAAGAGACGGACACGTGTACGGATAAGTCTGGGACTAGTTAGTCGGACCGCGTCTCTGCGTTCTCGTCGCGTATGCGAACCGAGCGCTCGTGCTCGCACGAGTGAGAGTGAGTGAGTGATATACGGTAGGGCTACTATTCGCGCGGCGGCCATAACACCGACCCGACCAACCAAACGAGCGAGGGAGAAAGCGTAGTGCGAGTGTCCGAGGCGTAGTGGTAGTGTTTTTCGATTGAATTCCCGTGGAAAAGTGGACTTCCGTTGATCAGGTAAGTGATCGCAAGCGACGCCGGGCCCTGACGGATCCTATAATGCGATAGGTATAAGCGCGCGTGGCGCGTATAGCCGTGGTGATGCACGAGTGCGGCGCGACGTAGCGGCGGGCCCTTGGGAGCTTTCTTTCTCGAACGGCCATACCGCCATGTTGAGACCTACGCCGAATCGAGTGTCCGGTAAGGTAGCCCGGGTTTCCGCGCGCGCGGCAGAGACTCCCGTTCTGGCCTCTCGCGAACATCGTGAATCTTCACGGCGTCATTTTTCTCACCGTGGCGCTAGTCGCCTCGTTCGTTCGTTCGTTCTTTCGTTCGTTTATTCACTCGTTCGCTGGTTCAATTATCTGTGCGGCGGTTTGCTCATGTTTGTTATGTGTTCGCTAAGTGCATCGGCTGGGCGCGGATTCGCTACTCTTTGCCTTGCCATTCTCTCTTATTCATCCTCCACCACTTCCTACTCCACTGCCGCCGTAGTGTTACCGCCACCGCCACCGCCGCTGCCGCTGCCGCTGTTACCGCCGTCGTTGTCGTCGTCATCATCATTATCATCATCATCATCATCATCATCATCATCATTCTCCTCGTTGCCACGCTTATTTCTCTTTCGCGTCTCGTGGATCTCGTCTCTCCTCTTCTCCACGGTCTTTTTCGACCACGGAGCACCTGTTCGAATCGAACGCGAGATCTCTTATCTGTTTGCCCTTGATATACCTGGCTTGCCGCGACTGCAGCTTCTTCACAGCGTGGATTTTTCTGGCAAGATCTTTTTCGTCATATTCGCGAGTCTTATCTATGAATAGCCGAAATTTAACGGCCCATCATCGACGCGATGTGTATGTCTTCCCTTGTGCACTGATAATTTTGCATTTTAATAGCCACCTCACTTTCTATACCAGTGTACCACTTATTTGTGCTACTTTTATCAAACTTTCCATTTTAGCTTACTCTGGCCATTGAGAACCTATATGAGATATACCAAATCTTGTATCCAGTTCCAAATTAAAGTAGGCTTGAAAATTTTTTATCTTTAGAAATATGGAGTCTCGATTATATATATTATATTATAATCAGATGTGTGATGTTTGACGACTATATTATGCCCTCATATAAAGGCCCTGGTTACATTTTCGTACAAGTACAAAGTTATATTATTAAAGATTTCTTCTCTTAATTGTTATATTTAATTATTTTCTTTTTTTATAGAATTAAGTTAGATTGATATAAATTAATGTCTTCTAGTTTATATATATATATATATATATATATATTAAAAAATTTATTTTCTTAACAGCAATATATATATATATATATATCTTAAAATTTTTTTTATCTTAAACAATTGTTTAAGAGATATACACATATATACACACACATGTCTTAAACAAGTGTTTAAGATAAAAAAAGATTTTAAGACTAATTTATCTATTTAAAAGCATTAGATCAATAAATTGTCAAAGAGTATTTATTATGTCTATTTTGAAAGAAAAAAATCGAAGAAATTAAAACTGAAAGAAAACAAGCATATAGTCATTTTTCTATAATTTAAATTAATAATGTGGAAAGAGATTATATACATTATTCAGACAAACACAATACAACTATGTTAATATCTTCAGAATTTTTATTACATGTAACATATATATTATAAATATTAATTTCATTTTTTTAAAGATAATGCAGGATATAATATTCTACATGAAGGAAATTATATATTCATTATTTATATTTTATTTGGTAAACTCTTATTACATAGTAATACACAGCAAGAAATAGATCTTGCTTTTTTAGCATGTACTTGATTCAATTCTGCATGATATGTTAAATAATATATACATATAAATTTCTTGGAAGTACATTTCAATGTGTACAAATTGCTCTAAAGCAATGAAATAATTTTGGGGTTGTTACAATATGGGGTCCTATTGTTATGTTATCCAGATGTTGCTAATGTCGCGAGTCTTGCCTGGAGGTACGGAGTCTCACAGCAGTATACAGGGCTGACATTCAAAGTACTACCATTTGGTAGGCTTGAGTAGTGTTATGCCTCCTCGGCACCACTCTTCCTGGTTGCAGCATAATCATCTTGGCGAGCAATTAATGAGCTGCCATGCTCAATTCAGAATATATACTTGCCATCTCAATTGTTGATGAAGCCTCATAGCGTCAAGCATCAACGTAAGGCAGTTACCTGCTGCGTAGCATTTATGTATCATATATGTCGGAAAGGTAGGTGAAGCTCATTATCGTGAATTGGATGAGCTATATATTATAAAAACGATTAATCGAAAGGAGATATATAACAAACCTTGAATACATTTAGTAAATAATCAAATGCACCAAGAGTACATTTAATTATTTACTTAATTAAAGATTAAAGATATTATATAGATTGTCAAATCAAGAATATTTAGTCAAGAATATTGAAAAAGATTCGATAAATCTCAAACTCGAGAAAATTTTTAAATAGATAAAATATAAGATTATACTTGGATTATAAATGTGTGTGTGGAGTCAAAGAAAACATTAATATTCTCTTTACAAATTTTTACTGTAGTTTATGAGATAGTGTTCACTAATTTTCTCCTTTTTTTTCTTTATTTATTTATTTATTTTTTTTTTAACTTGATGTATTGTTAAGATAATGTACATTATGTTTTATAAAACGCTTTAGTATATCAATGTCATGTAATACAACTAACCATTATTTCTGTTTTATTATATTTTTCTATTATTTTATTAATAAAACTTACTATGTCTCATCTTTTTCTGTTGCAGAAACGAAGTCAAGATGCAGCAGGTGGACACCATCTCGCAGAACAATTCTGTAAGTAAATAAAGTTATATTCTTTATATTTTGCAAAATAGCGCAGAATGCAGCTTGCTTATTAACTCATTAACGCAATATTTCAAAGCTGCATTAAATTTTGTGATGATATCAATATCAATCCACATTGTTCCATTTATTCCCATGCAATTATAATGCATTTCATATTGCACAGTATCAGTATTCAATATATAATGCATTAAATTATATAAACGAATTGTTTTAGTTGACATAATTGAGAGAAACAATAAGATGTGTAAAAATTACAATTCAAATTTAAAGTAACATTTTACATATTGTTATTTTTGTGTAGTGTCATAACTGTGTAATATATTTTGTTCTGTATTGATTTCATTATCTCTCTTTCTCATGTTTGAATACACAAAATTTCTAAATATTATATCATTGTAAATCCCAGTTCTTGCATAATACTTAATATATATATTTTTACATACTAAATGAGAACGTTGTTTGACTGAATAGTATGTGTGAATTACAGTTAGATGTGGAGGAGCGAGAAAGGCTGTGTAATATACCGAAGGTGAGATACCATATTGACTATGGTTTCAATTTATATTATTGAAATATGAATTGGCAACTAATTTTCGTGCTATCATGAGTAATTTTGCACCTAATTTTGCTTTATTTTCTATAAAGAGTAGTAAATAGTACAGATATAAATTTATGAATATTGATATATATTAGTATTATGAATATTAGTAAGTACTCTCTTTAATACAGAAGTATTTTGAGATAAACATTGTAATAATTAAAATCTTTACAATTATTGTAGAAAAGCAAGTTCTTTTTGCTTGACTTGATATATTTAGCATTCATATAGCATATAGTAAAATATTTTCAATGTCAATCTTTATAGCTTATATGCCATTTTATACTGTGCATAAATGTCTTAATCTTACGTTTCAATTATTGAATAATTAGAATTATTAATTCAAATTATTTCTGTTTTAACAATATATAGATTTTTTTCTATAAATTTGCATGAGCTATATGAAAAAAAGTGCCATTATATTTCATTTCTGAATTCTCACCTGATTTTATTATGGTCTCTAGTTAAGGGTTTTTTAAGAAACAATACAAATTGCTTGCCTGTGGTTATGGAAATTAAACATTTAGCAGCCTAATTCGCTCGTTGCATGAATGGAATCATTAATTTATTGCAATGCATTTCATAAATAAAAAAAATATTTTATATATATGTACATAACATATTACTATCAAAATTTTTTATATATTTGTAATTATTATTATATATGAGATTTTTTAACAAACATTTTCTTTATTTGATTGTAGATTATATTTTTATTGCTTTATATTTTATGTATTTAGCTATTAATATTTTATACAAATGTGACATAACACATATGTCTAAACAGTGTTCTCAGATGGAAAGACAAATTTTATACAACACATAAGCATTAATAAATGCTTATCTAGCTTAAGTTTCTAGTTTAAACTCTGTTTACTTCGCACTTTTTATAATTATTTTCTAAATTTTTTTCTCTCTAAAAATTAACTGTATACTTATTTTATATTAAATGCAGGAAATGAAATGATCTTTACAGATCTTTACAGATAATTAACCGCGTGTCAAAAATTGGTATTCTTGATGCCAAAATAGTTGAGATTCTATTACAACAACAGATATTATTTTATTGCTTGCAGAACAGGATTAAAAAATGCCAAAAGATATAGTAATTAAAATTCCTAATAATTCAGGAGAAATAGGAATAATAATGTTAATTAATTTTTTTACATTTACAAACAACTTGTGTGAATACTAATATTTATTGTGAGAATACAACAAAATTATTAGAAATTTAATTTAACTTAACCTAATCAGTATCAAATACATTGTTCAACAAATATTCTTATGTAAGATTTGTTTTCTTTATGTAGATATATACATATACTATCAAAATTTATGTTTTTAGCTGTTTTATCATTATATTTTACATATTATAAATTTTCTAACAAAGATTTTCTTGTTTTAAGTCATAAACCTCATTTTTATTACTTTATATGTTATGTGTATTATGTCACATATTTAGTTATTAATATCTTGTACAAATATGATACAAAACACAAATTAGGATGGTTCGAGAAATAATTTCTAACTTTATTTTAAGTAAGTAAGAAAGTTTATGTTAACATGGATCAAATTCTCGGTTAATAGAATTAGCAAAATTTAAACCTTAAGAAAAACTTTTGAAATATAAGAGAAAAACTCGGCTAATCATTCACATATTAATAAGGTGAGTTTATTAAGATGAGACCACTCTCCTTAAAACAAACTTTTAATGTTTAAAAACTTTATTATTTGCTTTTATGTGCTTCATCGTATGTTTGTGAATTACATGCATTCATTCTTAATTTCGTCATAATTTTGATATGGTAAAGTTTTTCGTATTTTCATTTTTTCTATAACAAAATTCTTTATCTCATTCTTCAATCAAAATGTCTGAACACAACATATAAATCTATTTTACAATATTGTTTTTGAATTTTTATGTAATTTAATAAATATTTAAACTCATATTGATAAACGATGATAAATAATTCATATATAAATTTTCTTAATAATCCCAGGAATCGTGTCATTAAGGAAACAGTGTCATTAGATGGAGAAATACTTTAAATCGTCCAAGTTATCAATAAGCACTATTGAGTGTACTCAAGAACCAAGGTTGCAATCATTTTTTTGCGAGTAACAGAATGTATTAAAATTGTAAGAAAAAAAAATAGAAGGAAAGGACAATTATTAGCATGTTCCGAAATGTATAAAAAACGTATTGCAACTTTTTGTTTTAGAATGTATTTATCTTAAAGGGGGAGATTACTTTAAAATTTAAAAAAAAATTGATTTTTTTTATTCAAAAAGAAAGTTTGAAATATTTTTACAAGCTACTTGTTAAAATTCGAAAAATTTATCAAGTTATGGTGTTTTGAGTTTTAATAATATGTTTTTTGTCGTATGTATTGTCGATTTTTATTTTATAACAATTCTTGAGAAAAAAACCAAAAATTTTTTTTAAGTGTGTGCAATTTTTTTTTTTTTTTTGGAATTTTTAAAATTTTGTATGTACGATGATAATTGCAATCTTCTTTTTAAAATTTTTATTTATTTTTGTTTTAGACAATTTATCGCACATACTAATGCTATGTTTTGAGAAATATGGATTTTTGAAGCAGTCATATTAGATACAAAGGCTTACTATTTATGTAATGAAATAAATTTTATTAAATATAAATGTAATGAAAAACAATTTTTAATTATTCTCTTATTTTAAAAAAATTGCCTGATATATGTTTTATTTTCGTGCAGTTAAAGTGATTTCCCTCCTTAATTTGAACTTTGTCATATTGTGGCGCTAAAATGTCCTTATAGATATCCTGTCTAAACAGGAACCGACGCTATAAGATTTGTGCGCATGTGTAGTCTACTAGCAGAAACCTTGGTAAACGCCAGCATAGCAGTGTGTTCCGAGCACATTTGAGAAAAGTCGCGTGGTCTGTTAGGTGTTACCGGAGTTGGTGTATTATATTTGTTCGTTTAGTTTTACTCAATATAAAATGAGTATACAGTTAATCTTTAGAGAGAGAAATATTAGAGATTGAGTCAAGTAGACACATCGGTTTTGGTATAGTCGTATTTTATATAGTCGAATTTCTGGAATTTATTTCTATTTGCAAGAAGTTTACTTCTCGTTCTCGTATTTTTTTCATTAAAATTTTTATTTTAACGCGTTTTTTGCATTATTTTTTAAGGGATTTTACATTTACTTGACCATGTGATATACAATAAGATACCATTAATTGGTTTTCTTCTAATTTTTTTACTCGTTTTTATCCTAATAAGGATAGAAAATATAAAATCATTAAAATGTGTTCAAATAAGAAAGATCTAATTTTTTTTGTTCTATTACGTTTTTTTGAATAAAAAAAAGTTTTATTACTAAATTTTATTAGAAAAAAAGCAAGAAAATGGCAAAAAAAAGCCACGTGGTCAAAGCTTTATTCTAATGCAGCAATACTATCGCATTTATATTTTACTATGGTAAAAGATATATACGTTTATACTCATCATGAAAGAGGACTATGACAAAAATATGGTAATTCAAATTTCTCTCATCTAATTAAAGACAAGTAGAGGGAATATTTATTAAATTTTTAAGTCAAAAAATTACGATTTTGTGTGACTACGAACATATAATACAAGAATAAGATAATTGCAGGAAAGCTAAACTAACTTAGCCTAACCTAACCTAACCTAATTTACTTTAATCCAACTTATACAAACTATATCAACCTATAGTTAAGGATTAATGGAGTAGATATAGTAAAAGAAAATATGAAAAATTTAATTTAATTCAATAAATGCTTTGTATTTTCCAAGAGTATATCTATCTATGAACGCTGTACATAAATGTGTCACAACTGATTTAAGAAGCATACTGACATAAGATTAATTCTAAGTATAGTTGAGATATATCAGCAAAATATAGCAGTGATGTTAAGTAGAATTTTTAATTTTATATTTTATGCAAAATGTGCTTTGCTGTATAAATTTCTTATTTAACATGTAAATATTAAATGATGTAGATGTATAATTGAAAATTATTTTAAAGAGCTCTTTATATACCATAAAAAATAAACAAATACAAGAGAAAGGCTCGTATGATAATTTATCAAACTGAAAAATAAATAATACAGACGAGCACACCTGGCAAGGCTTCTACGACACCAGCGAGTCCTGCAAAGGAACCGCCTCCACGCGATGAACCACCCTTGGAACCGGTGAATGGCATAGTTCAACCACCAGTCGTTCCGCCACCGAATCGTCCAGGACGTGTCACGAATCAATTACAATTTTTGCAAAAAGGTGTCTTAAAACCAGTATGGAAGCATCAATTTGCCTGGCCCTTCCAGCAACCTGTTGATGCAAAGAAACTCAATTTACCAGTACGTTACAATTGCAACTTATAAATATTAGAAAATAATACTATGCTATACTAAGCACACATCATTTGTTGATTATGAAATACTTCACTTGGGCAAATAATTTTATATTATTGGATATTAAAAAAAACTTTTCTTCTAAAGACATTTTTGTTTAAAAGGATTATCACAAAATCATAAAAAAACCAATGGACTTGGGAACAATCAAAAAGAGGTTGGAGAATACGTATTATTGGAGTGGAAAAGAATGTATTCAGGATTTCAATACTATGTTTACCAACTGCTATGTCTACAACAAGCCAGGAGAGGATGTTGTGGTCATGGCACAAGCTCTGGAGAAATTATTTCTTACAAAGGTATAATAATATAATCTTTATTATTTATTATGTTTTCGTTTTTGTTAAGCATTCATAGAAAAAAATTGAAAGAACACATGTAATATATATATTGATAATACATTTATGTTTATTAGATAAAATAGAAGTGTGACAATTTTTTAGGTTGCACAAATGCCTAAGGAAGAGGTAGAATTAGATCCACCTGTTCCAAAAGGACCCAAAGGCAAGAAAGCTGGAAGAGTAGGTGGAGCAACGGTAGGGGCAGTAGCGGGAGGAGGTACAGGCGGAGCAGGTAGAGGGCGACCTGCTTCTGGTGCAGCCGCTGTTACTTCTAGCGTACCGAATAGTTTAACACCTTCTGCGACGTCAGCTGGAACAACCGGCGTTATACCCATGCCGCCACTTGGTACCCAAGCACCAGCTTCAGTGCCTGGAAGCACAAATACAACCACCATCACTCCACCGGCAAGCATGGGCGTCACGCCGATGGCCACTCATAATTCTTTGCCTCAGCAAGTTGTCCCTCCAACAACGGGATACCATGCGCAGCCAGCGATGGATCCACAAGCAGCTTCTGCTGTACCTCCACCTCCACAAGTCCCTGCAACACCTACTGTAATGCCTCCATCGCAACCTGCCAAACTCAAAAAGGGCGTGAAAAGAAAAGCTGATACAACAACTCCCACTGCAAATGCGTTTGATCCAATGTACGCACCTATGGATTCTAAAAATGCCAAAATACCTACAAGAAGGGAATCTGGCAGACAAATTAAGAAGGTGATTATATATTTTCTTTTTGTTACACATTTTACATATTTGAATTAAAAGCATTAAAAGTATGAAATGTACTCACAACCGTAATCTATCTACAACGTAAGAGTAGAATATCATTCATGGAATGAATAGTATTGCACCTAGAAATTACTCTATCGTAAGTTTTTTAAATATGTATAAATCTTGTTAATAATTGAAACTTTTTACAATAGCATGAAAAATAAGCTTGTAAATATGTAAAAGTCACAAAAAATATATGTATGATAAACGAAATTATTAAGGCAAATTTTTTAAATCTAATGAGAAGTTTAAATTGCCGTGTTTTACAGTATCATAACCTTATAAACCTTATAAACATCTTCAATCCTTATATGTGTAATCATATCACTTCATGAATGATATTAATCATTATACCATTCCATTAACCAATGGTTCACAACATGGCTGTTTCAGCCAACGAGGCAAGCGGAAGACGGCTTAATGACATATGCCCAGACCAATATGCCCTTGATGGGGGCAATGGCCCAACAGGTACATTTATTACTATTCCTTCATGTTCCTTCCTTCCATTTGTGTTGTCTATCATCTGCCAACCGATTTGTGTTTTGTATATCTTTATATATCGCAATCTATTGTAAAAATAAACCAAGAGGTCGATTAATTTTTTAGTTAAAGAAATTGAAGAACTTTCTTTAAAAAAATAAAGTTTAATTTAGTATGTATCATAAATTTACTTTTTACTCAGTACTTTTATAAATTTTCAGCCTCAGCATGCTGGTGTTAAGGGAAAAGAAAAATTGTCTGATGCACTAAAATCATGTAATGACATCTTAAAGGAACTCTTCGCCAAAAAACATTCGGTAAATGTCATGGGTTTTTTTTTTTTTTTACATATGCTATTACAGTAAAAATTGTGAATAATAGAGTATTTGGAAGAACATAATGATTATATTTTTTTTAATGATACATAGCCCTATGCTTGGCCCTTCTACAAACCTGTTGATGCAGAACTTCTTGGCCTTCATGACTATCATGAAATAATCAAGAAACCCATGGATCTCGGAACTGTAAAGGTTTGTTTTTCTTTTTTTTTAATTTACATATAATATGATCACGCACATATAATATAGGACACAGTAATATAGTTAAAACTTGAAAAATATTTCTACTAATACAAATTATTAATATAAAATTTTAGCACTATCTTGTTTTTTATAATAATTAGACAATTCAGATATTAGATTTAGACATAAAATTAACACGTATAACATTTCGCAGACAAAAATGGATAATCGCCAATACAAAACTGCACATGAATTTGCGAGTGATGTACGACTCATATTTACCAATTGTTATAAGTACAATCCTCCCGATCATGATGTCGTTTCTATGGCTAGAAAACTTCAAGACATATTCGAGATGAGGTTAGTCTAGAGATTTTTTAAAATCTTATGAAATTTAAGTGCATGAGTTGTACTTAAACTATATGCACGAGTTGTACTTAACTATGTGATTGAATACATGGTTAGGTATGCAAAAGTCCCGGATGAGCCAATGGGCAGTAGCATGGTGGCTATGAAAGGTAGTAGCAGTGGTAGTGCCAGCAGTTCTGGAGGAGAGAGTTCTTCTGATAGTGATGATTCAGTTGCAGAACGCACCCAAAAGTTACTCGTTTTGCAGCAAGAGGTACAGCTTACTCGAAACAAAATAAAAATTATTTTATTTTGTTATATATTCATATAATTTACCTTATTTTATTTATTTCCTTTTCTATTAGCTAAAAGCTATGCAAGAGCAAATGAGAAAATTAGTGGAGGAGAGTAGTAAGAAGAAAAATAAAAAGAAGAAACCGGATAAACCAAAATCAAAGCCAATGAGCAATAAGAATAGTAGCCTTGTTGCCAGTCATACTGGTGCCATGAAAGAACTTATGAAACCAAGTGGTATTCCCAATGTTTCCGACAGCGTTGGTGCTAGTATAGCCAGTGTTGCGATGGGTGCGGGCGATTTGAAAATGCCTAGTGGCATGGGTAGTGATCTCCATCATCAAGCTACAGCTGTAGGACCTAATAAGACCCATGCTGCAGGAAACTTAGGACATCATCTGCAAACAGCAGCAAATGCTAAACCAAAAGGAAAAGGTCGAGGACCTGGAAAAGCTGCTACTACGGCGAATACTGCAACTAAAAGGCCGAAAGCTAACAGCAGATCGGCTGGAAACAAAAAGAAAAATACCGGAAGTCAACCACCCCCAATAACGTTTGATTCGGAAGATGAAGATAACGCTAAACCCATGTCTTATGATGAGAAGAGACAGCTCAGCTTGGATATTAATAAATTACCAGGTAAGATACATTTTGGATTGAAATTATAATACTATAATTAAAATTAAAAATAAAAGACTTTAAATTTTTATTATTATTATTATTATTAAACTTCTTGGTTTCTTTTAGGTGATAAATTAGGTCGCGTTGTACACATAATACAATCTCGAGAGCCCTCATTAAGGGATTCAAACCCAGATGAAATCGAGATTGATTTTGAAACACTGAAACCCTCAACGCTTAGAGAACTGGAGAGCTATGTTGCCTCATGTCTCAGAAAAAAGCCACGTAAGTCATGTTTTTATTATAAACATTTTCTTTTAATTTAAGCTTGTGAAAATATTCAATCTTTTCCCAGCAGCTGCACACACTATACATACATACATACATATATATATATAAAATGCATATTTTAGCTAAAACATTACACTTATTGTTACATTATACTTAATTGAAATTATCTAATAATTTAATAATATGATCGTAATGCATTTTACAACAGATTTTTTGTATATTTAAATACACTTTATCATGTATTTATAGATAAAAAAGTCAGTGGTAAATCTAAGGACGAACAAATAGCAGAAAAGAAGCAAGAACTGGAGAAAAGATTACAAGATGTGACGGGGCAGTTAGGCAATGTGAAGAAGGCTGCCAAAAAAGGTTAGCATTTGATTTATTTTTGTATAGAGTTTTTTTTATTTTTTTTTTAATTTTTTTTTTTTATCCATAAATATAAATGATATGATAAAATTGGCGGATATAATATAAATATATTGTTTGTGTGTTACAGAAGATAGTAATAAGTCTGTTGATGTGGTTGGAACTGGTGGAGCTAGCGGTCCCTCGCGATTGTCAGCATCGAGCAGTAGTAGCAGCGATAGTGACTCCAGCAGTAGTTCGCTTTCTTCAAGCTCCAGTGATTCAAGCGACAGTGAAGCAGGTTAGATATAAATGTAACTGTTGCTACTATTAGACCCTTACTTGGGAACAAAGAACTACTTACAATTAAGTAGTTGTCACAAAAATATAAATTATTTCTTTGGTGAGATTTAAAATTATGAGGTTATTTGCGACTGTTATACACATACACACACACACATATATATATGTATATATATATGTATACATATATCTTTCAGAACACGAACAAAGTATTTCATACTTTTGAACTTTCTTCGCAAAATTTATTACTTTCTAACGGATTCACCATGAAGCACAGATTTCCACGATCACGTTTACGCCCAAAAATTTTGAAAGACAATACATTTGTACAAGTATACAAAATATGAATATGATTTACATTGTTAACGCGCTTTTTCTCATCGCCAAGTATGACAAAATTGTCTGTAAGGCAACAACATTTCTACATTTCTAAAATTCCTACTTTCTATACGCGTTTTTTTTTTTTTTTTTATCTTTTCTCTCCATGTTAATTCTTCGAGTAACATTATCAATTTAGAGTATTAAGAAATTCACTATTATCAACATAAATAATGGCAAAATCGTAGACGTGAAGTTCATAGCTATTTAAAAATGGCTCACTATTTCATGTGGCATTATTATATTTTAAATTTTGTGTATTATATCTGTACACGCAAAACAATGAGCTATAATTCTTATAGACATTGTAACTCTAGCTAAATAGAGTTAATGTCATAATTATTGTATGTAATTGGTATTATAATTATAATGTTTCAATATACAGTGTAAAATTTAACTTTTAATTGTTTGTTAATACTTCCTATACAAAAATCTAAATTTATCAGTAAGTTGAAAATCTATGAATTATTAATGTAACATATTAATGTAACATTGTTTACATTTCAAATTGTAATTTAAAAATTTTTTCGATATACTTAAAATCAAATTTAATATTATTAAAAATTATTCAATATTCAATTCAAAATTAATAGTTTGAATAGTTTTTGTAATCCTTGAATAATCCTTTTATAATCCTTAAGTTAAAATAGACTTAAGGATTATATTACATATTCGTTTCTATTATACTGTAGTTGGATACTCTCATTTTGAGAAATGATGCCTCATGATTTGGTGGTAGATTTAAGAACTTCGAGAATATTTATGAACTCTGTGCCTAACCAATTTTCTATTGGCAAATCAAACAATCGAAAAACATTGATGCAACACTGATTAATAGTGCAACATACCCAAGAAAGAGGTGACAAATTAGATATAAATAATTTTTTCAACTCGATGATGAATACGCATCGCAAATATCTTCTTAAGCTGCTGAATCTTGCTTATTAATTACTGTATTTATTAGGACGGCGTTATTCATGTAGCTTAAGTGCTGCGTTATAATGCAAGTACGAATGTGGTGTCAAGTTTCATAGTGAAAACGGATAATGGAACGAGATTTATGCCATATATCTACGTAATTTCGTACACTTTTTATTAATGAGTATCATAGATGTGTGTTTGTGCACAACAATTGAAACTTGACACACAGTTAAATAAAAGTTTTGTTTAATTTACGAGACAATATGCAATGGTAAGAACAAAGGTGAGCTAGTGGAGTGCAGACTGTGTTTAGAGGATACCATGCCATGCCAGCTTGTTTCACGAATTATATTATTGATTATGAACAATATAATTATTTTCTCTTGCCCTATCGATGTTGACAGTACATTCTGTTGCTCGAAAGTCAAATATAGTTTGCTATTCAAGGTTACTGAATATTTCACTGCAGTCTCGCTTTCGAATTTACGAGAAATGATTTCTAAGACAAACACTTTTGGAAAGATCTCGTCCCGGAATCTCGTCGGCAAAAATTCTGCATTTATTTGCCGTGACTGTAGTGTTAAATGTTAGTACCTTGTATAAGTTACACGTCGTAGCTTACCCCGAGATTGCCCTACGTAACCCAAACGATATCATGCAATATATTAACTCTTGCAAACTCGTTATTTATTTACATTAATCGATAAGAAGAGCATTACTTGTATCACTGTGTTTCTGAATCATTAAGTTTGATTCCTCGCATTGGTTCATTCATATCGTATCATTTGTCAGAGAATCAGTACAATAATATTACTAACAGGCGTCACTAAACTAAGAAATGTGTATACGCAATATTATCCGATTGACGTTGAAAGCTGCGTTTATGCTACTCAACTTGAATTTTTCCACACATTTTAAACTATGCGGACTATATAATATCAGTCGATACCGTAAAGTGACAGATTAGGCAATAATCATAGCGATACACACACGGGAATGCAGACAATGTGTATTGGTGGCTAGATTTGCAAATCAGTGCATTTTAAGATTAGCACAGTTCACAGTGTTATATTGCGCGTTGTATATTGTGCTAGTAAGTCACGTTGTGAGCTACGTCTCCACAAAAACAATTCTAACAATTCTTCTCAACACGAAGAAACTCAATCCTAATGTTATCTCAGGTTACTATATTTCCATTTCAAACTTAGCTTACGATTACCAAAGATGTGCTTCCTTTAATAAGTCAATTAAAATGTTTCGTTTCGCAAGTCGAATCCCATAACGTACAATGTTACGTACGTTGCTTGTGTGAGACGAGCGAAAAAACGAATACAAATCTTCCTTATTGACTTACTCTGAGTGCATAGATTCGAATAAAAGAATTATTACGAGTCCACAGTGTATAAATTAGTGCACGAGTCAACTTGTATCAATGAGTTCTGATTGACAGATCTCATGTGTTTTTGTAAAATTGATGACTTTGAGCATATATGCAAGGTACGATAATGTTTGAAGGACAGTTAGAAAACAAGGTAAGACAGAGAAAGGTGTCGAAGGATTGGTCAAGCGAAGAAAGCAAGTGAGAGGGGAAAGAAGTAAGAAAGGAAACAGGTCAAGGAAATGGTCTACATACATGTATACATACATACATGTATACACAAGGCGCCCTAGCCTCCAAACACATTGTTTGCACTCCGCTAAGCTTTGCTAATCGTCGTTTCATCCTATTTACCACTAGTTGTTCATCCGTAACCATTGTCAGTTTTCTCATCGCTCAAAGAATTGAAAGAGAAATTGAAAACATTATCTTCTTTCTACTGAAATTAATATCATTATATACCAATTATGAATTACGAAGATTGGTGTGGTGTGGTTTTACATGCCTTAATATACGAAAATAGTAGCTATTCCTGTTAAAAAGCGTACGCTTTAATTTCTCATCGCAATAGAATTTCACATATGTTGTAAATACTACGAATTTCCAAATAACGAATATATTGTCATAACTTTCAAAATAACATTACTTTTAACCCGTCCTATTAAAACATTTTTAGAAAATCTTTTATACGAGTTTAAACCAGATTAATTTTAATGATATTTTGTTTTTATATTTCTATGTGTAAATGTCTGCTTCATGATAATGTTTTTTGTTGGATATCATGTAAATTTAGTTCTTATATATAACAAGATATATACATGTAAGAATTTATTGTGAACGTAACCGATAATGACGCTCTAGGGTGCTTCAGTAAGTACCTTGTAACTGAACATGTCGCGTAACATGAGCATTAAGGGTAATCGGATTTGCACTCGAGTACAATTAAATAGTACCATGAATCATACACTCAGCATTGTACTTACTGTCCCGACAGAAGAGAGAAAGAGAGAGAGAGAGAGAGAGAGAAAGAAAGAAAGAAAGAGAGCGAGAGAGAGAGAGAGAGAGAGCGCGAGAGAGAAAAAGGGGTAGGGCAACTAATTACTATGATAACTCGATACAAACAAGCCACAATTGATCGGAAAAGTGTTCGTCGATATCTAAGCAGATTATTGATATGAAATTATTAAGCATTTAAAAGTAGATATGAGAAATGTCGGGCAGATTAATATTACTGTTTTATGTTTCCCGAGATACTGAAAGTGACTAGAGAAATCCGAATAATTAGCTAGACTATAGGAGAACAAATTTTGACAGCGTGTGCTGAATTAGATAAATACTGCGCATCTATTAAGATACAATCACCATTAGCTTGTAACGCGAGGTATAGGGCATTTTATAAATGATATTCATATTGCCTTCCAAAATTTTTGTAGCGTTTAACTCTTATACGCGGGAGCACACGTCTAAATTTTTGTCGCATCCTTATCCGGAGACCGGAACGTTCTTCCTGCTAGAATCGTTACAGGCGAGGGCGGATTCAAGGAATCGAAATATTTTATTACATTCAGAAGGGAGAGTCTTCACTTCTTTTATTTTATGTCGCTAATTATCTTTTTTTTTTTCTGAGTCGTATATGTAAACGTTCCATCTGTTTTCTGCGTATCGCGAGTTTAATAGTAACGATAAACACGAACATACGTGTTTTTGTACATAGTGAAAACTAATATATCATAAAATATTAATAAATAGTTCTAAGTTACTACTCTTACGGAGGAAATAAACGATACACACACGCGCGAGACTTTTTTAAGTGCATACACAAAGTTTAACGAGTAAAATAGACGTTAATTCTTCAAGAGCGTTTGGAGTCGCGGTTGGCTCATATGGGTGGTCCAGTTAACTATATTATATAAATTAAGATACGCGCTGACACTCCTCCTCGTTGTTTTGTTCGCTTTCATTTGTCGTTGAATGGATTTAGCAAGGTTTGTCGATCACATTCCATCAGTAAATTGCAGCACTGTGATTTCGCTTCAATTGCTGCAATCACGAATTGATTGAGAGCACATTTGAACAAATACGATATTATCTTCTGGTGTATCGCAGTTTTTCCTGTATCCACCACTGTCACTGATTTATGTAATTCACACGATGAACATCGAGCAGGAGTCTCTTGCCATCGATCTCAGTGTTTTGCGCTAACTACGACTTTAACATTAAACGATTTGTAAGAGTGTGTCACTCTTGTATCATCCATCTTTAAGTTGAATCCATATTGTACCATTTACGAGACCCTTATTTACACATTACTTCTATCATTATATTACACTAATTATATTATATTATACGAAGGTAAAAGCAAAAGGGCAGTTTGATGATTTTTGTAGTCAATGTTTTATAATCGTCATTTCCGCCACCGTCATAATTATTATTATTATTATAATATTATTATTATATTATTATTATTATATTATTATTATTATTATTATTATTATTATTATTATTATTATTATTATTGTAATAAATCATGATTATCACTGCACTAAACGGAGAGAGTAGGCGCGTGCTCTAGCATACATATATGTAGATATTATATATATATGTATGTGTGACAAACTTTGCGACACGTGTGCATGTATGTGTGGGCGCGCGTGCGGTATGTATGTATTTATGATGTGTATCATATATATATATGCACACGCAAATATTCATAAATGAATTGAATACAACTAACTTTATGTAGAATAAAAAAGAAAAATTGTTCTGCGCATTAAAATTTTTTAATATAAAAAAATCATTAAGATGAAAGTCCACAAAAAAAAAAAAACATACAATTGAGATATTTAAATTAACATTGTTGTACACAGTGATACAATTATAATATAAGCATATGAATAAAATCTATTAGAAAATATATGCTCGAAGTTTTTTTCTGATATTTACTTGGGCATTTTACTTGGCAACACTCAATGGCTGGTATCCTCCGTATACACTGCGTTTCGCTAGTTCTCCATTCTTGCTATTGGAAGAATGATGATTGATTGCATGTTATTCACCGTTAGATGCACATTATATTTCAGGAAACTCATCGAATCGTCCACATAGAAAGAAAGCAAAGAAGAATCCATCAAGTACAGGTCCTTCTGCAACGACTACTACTGTAACATCGGTAAGATAATTGATTACAAGTTCCATCAATGGAGATTTCAACGTCTATATTTCTCTTTTATACCATAAAATATAATGGTGATAAATCACACGAGATAAATTATAAGCCTTTTTATTTTTGAATAAAGCGCACTTTTTGTGTGCATTGTTGGTATTTTTATAAGTACTGATCTGAATGTATTTTTATTTAAAAGTGCAATGCACATTATATTACAAAGAAACGCAATATTGTGTTTATAATAATAGGTTTATGATAAATGTTAAATGTATTGAAATGAAGAAAAATATGCTTTCTACGACTAGGCACCTACATTAAATCATACTGGGGCTCTTTTAATGAACAATCAACCACCGGCAAATTCCGCGGGACCAATAACCAAGCCATCTGTCACTCAATCGAGCAATATTTCTTCAGAGCAAGGTAAATTACTAATTAATAATACGAAACAACTAATGATTAATCATTTTTATGTAAATTATACTTATTAGATGATGTGAAAATTATTTTGGTAAGTCGTTTTCAGGAGCTTTTTTTCTGTGTATTTGTTACTCTTGATACATCACAAGTATTTCCTGGCTAAGTTTTTTTGCTGTCCTTTAAATTGCATCTGTTATTTTTTTAAATAGATCTATTAATTTTTACATGATATATTATGTAATTGCTAATAGAAGTTTTTTTTTGTTGTTTTTTTGTTTTTTTTTTTTTTTTTTTAGCAAGATACTTATTTTGTTAAAAGATTTTAACGACGTATACGTAATGAAAAATAAAGGCACGTCGTATTAATGTAAAAAAAAAGATACATTATTATATAAGATCAATATCACAGATTATGAAACGTGACAGCAAAAATCTTTTAGGAGGCAATAATAATCAGCAACCTGTCGCGGTGGCTGCCGTCACAGCTGGACAAGGCATACCTGTTGCTACACATACGTCTATGCCAGCGCAACCATCGCGACCTACAGCTATGGCTACAGCTGCTCCTGTAAAAAAGCCAACACCACCACCACCAACAACATCTAATCCGCCGACTCCATCGGTCTCTGTACCAACCCCACCGCCCAGCGTTACTCCTACGAATACAAATTCTATGACAGTCTCGCCAGCTGTATCTCAACAACCACCAACATCCATTAGTTCCTTTCCAAATGCAAATACACCCGTACCCACCGATGGAACCAATTTAAACCAACAATCTGATCTTTTACAACCGTATAATACTCTAGGTACTATATCGGTTTAATTATCACATCCTTATTTCTAATATCTTGTGTAAAATAATTTTTTCATTAGATATAAACATATTATTTAGTATAATGAGTAATCGGTCTGTATATGTATTTCATATAGCTTCAGTGCCCACCACACAACCTTCTTTGGATCAATCACATGCGATCAAGAAAGAGCCTTCTTTTATTCAAACGCAACAACCCTCCTTGGAACAAACGCTCGCGATCAAGAAGGAATCGTCATTCATCCAAACGTCTCACACGACCAATAATACCAATAATAATACAAATTTGAATTTACTGTCGGATGTAAAACCCGTGAATATGATACCGTCGAGTATGGCTTCTAATCTAAATTTGGGCAATATCAATATGGCAAACTTGAATATGAATTTGCCGCAAGGACTGGCGGCACATATGTCTATGCATAATCAATTGGAGAGCATGATTAATACGACTGCATCGTTGACTAACATGCAAAATTCCCATAACGTTACAATGTCGCAGCAGCATTCCAACGGCTTTCCAAACACAAAACGCGGAAATTCGCCACCTAGTATGCTGAATAATAACGACATTCCGGGATTGAATATTGGAATGAATATGGGAAGTATGGGATCGATATTTGATCCTCTTCCTATTGTATCTATGCCGATGCAGATTTCCCAAATTCCCATAAAGAAGGACGAGAAACCTTTGTCAATTTCTCAATCTCAACTGACGCAGAAGCCTATGGATGGTTCGTACAATATATTTATTTTTATGCTTTCTTCTAAATTTGTATTTAGGCTGCGCATATTCTTATGTTCATTCAGCTTGCACATCATCATAAATTTTGATTTATTATTCAATTTAATTTATAATTCAAGAAATAAAAAAACAATTTAGATATTAGTACAGTTATTAATACTACAATATAGATAAAAGTATGTCGTATAAAAATAAGATAAAACACATGCGTTATTAATTTAATTTTAATAATATTGCTTATTTGCGTCTGGATGCTTATTCATTACATTTTGTGTATAATCTTTACTACGACTTACTTTGAATATTTTTTGCTATTTGTTCAGATTTATGTATTGAATTCTTTCTCGCTAATTAATGCTTTTAGTAATAATCTTGCTTTATATGTGTTTTAATTGCTATATTAACTGCTTACTAACCAGATATATAATACTATTGCTCTAGCAGGAGCTTTTTTTGCAGAAATGAACACTCTAGGAATGCCACCAATGGGTAATCATGCCAGTTCGCAATTGATCCCGGAAAAAAAAATGACTCCGCCTGACTCGAAGAATCCTGCTGCGAATTTTGCATCAGCCTTTAAAAATAAGGTACTAAATTAATTTCTTAACTATGCATTTAAGAATATCGAATTTTTAATTTGAATATACAAATATAGTGTTAAAAAAAAATGGTGTAAGGCCCAAGATATAATAGAGAAAATATTAGAATATTGGAAAAAATATGAAATATTAGGAAGAACAATTTAGAATTATTTTACTTCAAACAAAGGAGGGTTCATTCTATGTCAAGTGATTCAATGTAAATTACCTTACCATTTTCTTGCTTTATTTTCTACACACATTTAGTACTATAAGAGAGGATCTCAAGTATAAGAGCTTAAGAATTTATCTCATCTTATTGTTATATTATAAGTGAGTAAAAAATTTAGTAAGCTGCATATTTTGGTTGCAGGAAATCTATAAAAATACAATTCTCTCAGACCAAAAGTAAGATACAGTGGACGAAATTTCTATAAGAACACTATTATTTTTAATAAAAACAATTTAATGCTTTATAAATAAAATTAAGGGAGGTTAAAAAAATATAAAAAAATAATTAAAAGACAAGAAGCCAACATTAAGAACAAAAGAAATCGTTTTATTTTTTATAAAGAAAACATAGTAGTTAAATATACAAAGAAAGTGACGAAATTTGCATAGGAACAGTCTATTAAATTATTATAAAAAATATAACAATTGTAATATTAGTACTTAGTACTTCCACCATTAATCGCCTCAAATATTCTGTTCTCCATACTACAAACTAATTTTTGTAACGTTCTAGTACCGATTTTATTCCATTAATGTCTTACAGCGTTTTCCAGCTCCTTAATATTCTTGTACTGTTTATTATTTTTGTATCTCGCAGTTTTATGGTCTTGCGTAAGAGGTGGTTTCAATACTTTTTTCATCCATTTTAACCGTTTATCCTGCTGCAATATTTATTGCACACGTCGCGTAGTCACCGGCAGATCCAAAACTCTTCTTACATCACTAGCAGTTTTATTATTGGTTCGAATTTCTTTAAAAATTCGTGAGCGATCACGTCTTGTTAATTTTGTGTTGCCACATGTGTAATGGTTTTTACCATAATTTTCACGCAACCTTATAAAGTTATGTACAGAAATAGTAGATCTAGAATTTTTTTTTACGATCTCTCGAATAGAGAATCCTGCATCGCGGTACGCCTCTATTTTTGCCTGTTCTTCTCGACTTAACACTTTTCCTTGTGGCATTCTAGTAATAATGAAATTATATTAACTTATAATTCTTTTTTACTTATAATACTTACTCTCTCTGAGCTACGGAGGATGTTTCTAGTCTAAAAGATGAAAAACAACTAAGTAAATGTCAATGTTCTTATACATATTTCATACCTAGCTTGGTCAGTATTCTTGTATTGCTGTTTACAAACAGAAAACTCATGACCTTGATTACCTACATCGTTTCCAGTAACGACACTGCGGTATTCCTACAGTTACCGACTTATAATTAATAAAATTGTATGAAATAAATCACTTTTTATCCATAAATTATGGTGTTCTTATAGAAATTTCGTCCACTGTATTTTAATGAAACAAAAGGCATTATATTCAGAATTTCATAGACTATCATTTGATATGAAACAAGACTAATTGTAAGAGGTTCTTATATTTAAGATAATCTTAAGTCGTCATCGTCGTTGTCTTAAGATACTAATATGGCTTTCTGATTGGTTCATAGCATCTTAAGACCATACTTAAGACAATCTTAAATATAAGAACGGAAACCGTCCTAAGTTTATAAAGTTATTTATTTATTTTTTCAAAAAAAGGTATGTTTTAACTTAGAATTTAAATTCTACGCAAAAAAATAACACTTTATTCTTGTCATTTTTTTCAAATTTCTTAATTATAGAATTTTTTAATTATAGGTTTTCTCCAAATTTTGAGCTTCACAAAATAAGGTGTAAAAAAATTGGGGGAAAACTTTCCAAGGAAAATTTTTGGAAAATGTGCATATTTCGAAAATTTTGAATTTTTGACCTAGACATGTCCATTTCTTGAATTTTGTTATATATACGAAATTGAAGTTCGTGGAATTCTGAAAGAGTTGGGTTTTATTGCAATAAAATATCTATATTTTTGAGAAAAATAAGTTTTTGTGTAGAACTTGCTCATCAGTTATTCATATGTTTAAAAATATGAAACTATAGGAGATAAAAAATATTCCAAATTTGAGATTTGTAGTCAGCTGTTGGTGGTCTGTTAAGTATACTGAAAGAAATGAATATTCGGCAACCTTCGACTCAAAATTATTTAATAATTGAGATCATTTGACATGGAACTAGGAACGAAATGGATTAATTATTCTTAATTCTTATTTTTTATTTATGATGCGTTAACCCATTTTCGTGTTTTGAAATGAAATAATTCTATTTCCTTATTCCTAATATTTAATATTTATTCCTATTCGCAATATTTTCTCTACTGTGCATTAGGTCTAATGCTCTTATATTTAATAAATATTAGAAAGAGGAAAAGGGGTTAGAGAGCTGAAGCAAATTAATCATACTTAAAACTTGTACTAATGTAATTAAAACGTTTCAACCATGGATTTTGGTCATCTACAGTCAAAAATTTATTTGCATAATAAATATATAAAATTACCATCGCTTAAAATTTACAAATAATAGTTTGCACGCGAAAAGTAAATATAAATTATAAATGCAGTCGTACTTGATTGTTGACGTTTCTGTTCTTAAGCGTGGTTTATAGGATGCTTTTTTATTAGCTACTAGCGCGCTAGTGCGCTAGCAGCTCGTGAAAAAGCATCGTGTATTTTAAAATACGAGTAAACTAGCATGTTTCTTTCTCTAATTAGCTAGTCAAATTAAAATATTTCAACTTTATTAGCTGCTAGCGCACTAGTATGCTAACATCGTGTAAGCTACGCTTTAGTTCGAGATTAATCGTATCCTCAGATAGAAGAAAAGGTCGTCGCACCTATCATAGAAAATCTTCAAATGGTAAAATGTGAATTAATAAGGTAAAGAAATGATCGATCAAATAAAATAAAGGCGAGATTCTTAAAAACTAAAATGTCAAAGATATTTTTCAATAAATTAGTTGCAACAGTCAAAATTAAAATTAAAACTAAATCAAATTTGATTAAAAGTATGTATTACATTACTATTTATTCACTTGAGTAATTGTGAAAAACCACTTAATAACGCTCGCGCGAAAGAAGCATATCGTTGAAATTCGAAAAAGTGAAATAAGAGTAGAAATAAATAAACGAAATGGAAGTAAGAAAACCGAAATGTAAAGAATAATAATACAGGAGAAGGGAAAGGAAACAAAGAAGGTTGTGTCGCTTTGTTTATTGAGGCCAAGTGCTGCCTGTCTTTCAAATATTTCACTGTTTCTTACGTTAGTAATATGTTTTCGAAACTAAGCTAAACAACACAATTTCAAGATTTAAGACATCCTATGTGCGATGCCACGTATATAGACCAGACAAAAACTATTAGTGAGAACCAGAATCCGTAAACATCATGCAGATCAATAAAAAAGCGGACCTCCATCTATAATCTCCATCCACCAGATCCATCCAGATTAAATTCCAATCATGATTTTGATTGTAATATTATTATATAATATTTATTATAATAATATTTATTATCTTCTACGTTTCGGTTTTCATAATTGCACTCATATTTCAGTTTTTCGACGAACGTCAATAATATATTTCTTTCGTTATTAAGTGATTTTTTATAATTACTCAGGTGGATGGATAGCAGTACAATATATATTTTTAAATCAAGTTTGGCTTACTTTAATTTTGACTATCGTGAATAATTTATTGAAATTTATCTTTGACATTTCAGTTTTAAGAATCTCGCTTTTGTTTTAGTTAATCAATTATTTTTTACACTTTTACAGTATTACATTTATCATTGAAGATTTCGAATTTTGACAACCGTTCGCTCCATCTGAGAGTAAGATTAGTCTCAGACCAAGAACATACAAAAGTATTAACAATCAAGTACGATTATATTTGTACATTTTTAACGTGCGAATTATGATTTGTATATTTTAAGCGATGATAACTTTACATACATTCTACGAATGAATCTTTAACTACAGACTCAGTTCCATGGTCGAAACGTTTTAATTGCATTAATGTAAGTTTTGAACACGATTAACTTGCTTTGGCTTTCTAGCTCTTTTTCTTTCTAATATTAATCGTATATACATATCAATAATAAAGTGTACATGTGTGTAAAATTAATTACGATTCTCACTGCGCTCTTTAATCCTGATACGTTTTGCTTACATCAACCGCATTTCCATGCACGAACGATATTTATTTTATTTTATTTTTTTAAATATTATTTTTTAAGTATTTACCTACATATACATGTATATTTTTTACATATTATTACATCGGTAATAGTAAAACAATTTTTATTAGTTAGCTTTTTAACACATGCTATTGATTATACAGACTGTAGAACAAAATGTAAAAAACGCATCATCC
This sequence comes from Linepithema humile, assembly GCF_040581485.1. Lineage (NCBI taxonomy): Eukaryota > Metazoa > Arthropoda > Insecta > Hymenoptera > Formicidae > Linepithema > Linepithema humile. Next base: position 14,564,520 of record NC_090132.1, read on the forward strand.
TGGTCTTCCCTGGCACAAGCATCAAGTCCCCAATCGACAGCTGCAGGGAGTAGTATGAAAAGTGCAGCACGAGACTCTTTCCAAGCGTTTAAGAAGCAAGCTAAAGAAAAACAGGATAGGGTTTGTTGCTATATATTGTTCTTTTAATCTTTTTAATCAATTATACATTTTCTTTATATAACTATACAAAATTTAATATAATTGCTTATTATTATGTTCTTTATATTAATATTTGTAAAACAGCAAAGAGCGCTGCTGGAGCAGCAAGAAATGCGCAGACAACAGCAGAAGGAACAAGCGGAACGAGAGAGATTACGGCAGGAAAACGAAAGAAGAAGGGAACGAGAGGAAGAAGACGCTATGGACAAAGTTAGGAAAAGTGTCGCAGATCAACAAAGCAACGTTATGACTGTCACGACAAGAACGGAAGAAGTAAAAGCCATTGCTGATACTGATAGCAGTAGTCCGAGTCATTCTTCCAGTCAAGACAAGTCTGCTGCAGAAAGAGAGCGTCAAAGGCTACGGGAGCAAGAACGTCGGCGGCGAGAAGCGGTAAGTACTATCGTATTCACAATATTCTTTTATTCTTTTATCGATAGATAAACGAAAAGAATTTAACTGAATTCTACAGAGATTTAACAAAATTTTACAAAATAACATTATGATATCATAGTGAAACAAGATTAGAGATTCTTGCAATGATTAATAAAGTGTGAAACCTCATAATCATATGTTCAATTGTAGATAAAAAAAGGATTAAAATAATTTATTGCACAATTTGAATATAACTCAATAATATAACTTAATAATTAATTGTTAGTTAGTAGTTTAATATATAATTAAATTAAATGACATAGAAAACGGCACAAGAGCTTCGATTAGATATTGGCTACGTTCGGGGAGCGCGCTATCAGCGCTATTGTGGCATTCTATCCTTGTTTTATGTCTAATGAGCAATAAAGATAGAAGACACAAATAGCGCTAATAGCGCGCTTCTTGAACGCAGCCATTATATATTATTTTTCTTATATTTATATAAAAATGTCTTTGAGAATACAAATACAAACGTTTCGGTCGATTATTTGACATTCTCTGTATATATTAAATTAAAAGAATTATTAATTCTAATATTTGAAGTGCATTAAATTATAAGTTTTAAATGCAAAAGATTGTCAATTTTTAAATAACCGCTATTTGCCACTCGAGAAACTCTAGACATATAAATAGAACGAGACTTACAATTACTGCTGGAGTGATGTTGCATTATAACAAGAAATTCCAAGTTATCTTATTGATATCGGTAAAATCGCAAACAAAATAGTGTTTATTTTTAAATTGACAATTTTTTGCGTTTAAAACTTTTAATTTATTACATTTCGAACATCAGAATTAGTGATTCTTTTAATTTAATGCATACTGAAGGGTCGAATAATCGACCGAATCGTTGATATTTGTATTTTGAGACATTTTTGTAAATATAAGAACGATTGACATGTAATATCAAGGCGTAGCTTATGCCATTTTTCATGTTATTTAATTTAAAATTATGAGTTTTATATTTTGTAATATACTTTCCATTTTTTTATTTAAAATTTTAATGATTGTCATTTTGCGTGTGCGTAAAGTTTACACTTATAACATGTGTTGCGTAAAGTTTACACTTATAAGATTTATCACGCAATAAAATTTGATGTTGCAATAATATTTGAAATAAATTGAACTATTTTAAGTAGCTTTATGTAGAGAATTATGAAGAAATAGATTTCTTCCAATGCCCACAGTAAAGGCAGATTCGCAGGATGGTTATATTTATCTTTTCAGATGGCTGGCCAGATTGACATGAACATGCAAAGTGATTTGATGGCTGCGTTTGAGGAATCTTTATAATGTTACTATATGCTGTTTATAGTAAACTCATTGAAACCTGACAGGACTTGGACGTATATTTGGTTCTGAACAATACTGTTGAAATTTTTTAATATGACGCCAATTAATTAAAAAAAAACTAAGAATAACTAATTACAAAGTCAGATAAATGATATGACGATGTAGTTCGTGTGCTAGTTATAAAATGGTGCAGTTGGGACATTCCAACTAAAAATCATGAATTGGTGGTTGTCGTCCGAGAACTTGAGCAGAAACAGAGAGAGTTTATTAAAATGATGATTTGAGACAAATTGCGTTGTCAGTACGTCGACGGACACTTAAGTGTGACCATATAATTAGATAAATACTTATATGATACTTCGAAAATGTTACACTGACTATTGTGTTACATTTCTCCGGTTTTCATAAGTTTGTACTTTATGTAAATTTGAAAACAAAGTAAAATATTATGCAAATAAGTGAGAAGATTGCGTGTGATAATGGAATGTGTGGGATTAGATGTGAATGTATATGTATGGGGAGGAAAAAGTCGTGTACATTTAGTTAAGTTTTATATTTTTCCACATTGAGTCATTAATCGTTGGTAGGATTATGTAGTGCAGTGTGTTTCTGCCAATAATATCATTATCAGCTATTATTAATGATTTTTTGCAAATTTCTTTCTTGATTATTGATATACACTATTTGTAATTATGAAAATAACTAGGCTTATTAAGTGAATAACATAGAAAAATGTAACGTAATACGAACATTTAACTTGATGAATTTAATAACGATCATCATGGCTGCCTGTTTTTGGCAATTGCTAATCAATCCAGACATTACACTTAATTCATGTATAATGTCTTGATTGATTTATGAAGTCATTGTGAGCCAGCTGGTCAATTCGAAGCTATTTATTAACTCACTTTAGAACAATGTCGTCAATTATTATGAATAATGATAAGAGAGGTGAGAGTAATTTTAGAGTTTCGAAGTAGTTTCGATCCTACCAACCATTAGATCAGACTATGTACCTAATTCTTGGTATACCTTAGGCTCGTGAGAAAGAAAATCTCTCGTACTTATTCTTCTTTTTATCTCTTTTCTATCTGGAATGTTTGAGTTGCAATTCTCTTTCACGATAAACATTAAACAAAGTCGAACAAAACGTTCATATCGAAAAATCGTATTCGCTGTTTGTTCACTTGCTATATGACACTCTAACAATGAGTTGCAAATCAATTAATGCGCGTTATAAATAAGAAAGAGACAAGAGAAAGAATGAGTGTAAGAGAAAAAAGAGGAGTGCGTGTAATAGGTATTGCGATTGTATAATAATACGTAGTTTTTAATTGTACATAGAAAAAGAAATCATTGGCAGCATATTTAATGCAAAATGAAGAATATATATAGAATAATGTTAAGTAATACACAACCTCTATGTATGTGATAAGGTTTGTAATCGTTAAAGGAAGTCGATAAACAGATTGTGTAACTTACTAGATCTCAGCGTAAGTTAGGATATAACGACATATATATATACATACTTCATAAGTAACACCAAAATCACTCAACTGTATCAAAAAGTAATTTTTTATATAAGTTCCCACGGGCGCACATCATCTCCAAGGGCACACGAATTTTAGCAAATTTATTACGATTAATAATAATGAACATTTAAACTGGTTGTATATAAATAATAATGAGATGAGGAAATAAATGGCTAAAATAAAGAGATGTTTGATGTTGTTAAGTAAGGGAAAGAAAGAGCGAGCGAATGAACGAGAGAGAGAGAGAGAAAAAGTGTATGAAATAGTGATTGTTTATTGAGCGTCGCGTTTTGCGCACCTCCGTTTTCAATTTTCGTTATGCCAATGGTGCCAGCTCGTAAAATTACTTTCGTATTTATGTTAAATATAATTTTTTATAAATAAATCGAATGAAAAAACTGATTCCTAATGTGCTCCAGTGAGTTTCAATTTTTCCAATATAATCTTATATAATATAATTTTGTCAGTAAAATATTAGAAAGAATTTGAGATATATGAGGCTTTAACGACCTCAATTTTCTTTCTTTTTTTTATTAATATTTTAGAAGTTTAATAATACTGCATGGGACTTTTTTTTTTACTTAATTTTTTTTTAAACAAATGGTACATATATTATTTGCGACTCTGGCCAATTATACATAAGTATAAAGTTTTCTGCTTACTTAACAACATCAATCCACTATATATATATATATATATACACATACACATTTTATATATATATATATATGTATATATAATCTGTATTGTTATTAATCACTAGAAGTAAATAAAAAAAAGCATGTTTATTACGATATTTGAACTAATAACGAGCAAATGTGAATACAGAGCTACTGCAGGTTATTCATTGTATATGCATAAAGAATTACCTTCCTTAGTTTGTAATTTTGCATGTTATATAATATACATATATAAATAAACGGAGAGTGGAACAGAGAGAACGCGAGTAAGAAATCTGTATAGAAAATTATTCATAGTCGTGATATAGATATATATCTGAAGCACTGTCATGATTTCGTATTTGACAGTTTTTCTTTTAAGTTGCGAAGTCAAAGTAGTGCAGATACGAAAAAGATCACTGTGTATACTATTAATATATATATATATACATACATATATATATATATCCTTACAAATATAGTATACTATATATACTATTATAATCCTCACAAATATGGTAATAATCCCAAAATTTAATTATTAATAACTAAAATCAAAACAAAAATGTAGTGCTAGTATTTTATTGAACAACCTCTTCCCTTGCATGCGCAACATCTGTAGAGTAATCGGATTTCTCAGGATGAATTCTCTAAAATTAATCTGGCCATTACGTTTTCTCTTGCGACTCCAAACTCTTATTGCAATTACGTATATTAAGTATATATCTTTTAGATCATTCTGCGTGTTCTTACAAAGTATTGAATCATTTCTTTAAAATACGCTATAGATGTTTTAGGTAATAAAGTAGCATTGAGCTAAATACAGAGTGTATTCTTTATTGAAATTTATAAAATACTCGCAATAAAATCACGATTCAAAAATTATGTTGTTTGTTGAAACGGTGAAATTCTTTTAATCTTAGAGCCTGCGTACGAATAAAGCCAGTAGCGTCTGTAGGTTCGAAGTCACCTTGTACGTCCATCGAGACAAGATTCTTGTTGTACAATGAAACTTGGCTCGATCTGCCGATCGCCATAACTGTAAAGAAAAAAGAACAATTTCTTTTTGTCGGTTTATATTAGCACTAAATGTGACTACCCAGTCAACATTGCTAACATTTTACTTACTGGGTGTCTCGTGTTAAATTTTATAACTTTCGTTAATTTAGACGTATACGAACCATTTCCTCTGTACAGTTGCAACTTTACTACACCATTTACGTATTTTTGCGAATATTGAATGCTTTCTCGTACAAAGTCGCATTCGGGCGAAAACCAAAAACCTATAAGCATTTTTAATAGTTTAGTTTTACTTATTTTAGTTTATTTCAATTTTTATATTTTTTATATACACACCATTATAAACGTAATCTGACATCTTCTCTGTCAGATATGATTTAATTCTAAGAACTTCGCGGTCCAAAGTGAACACTTCCAAGTCCTGATGCGCAATGTGCAAGATTTTGGCGCCCGGTGACTCGTAAATTCCACGAGACTGAAACATTTTGATTCACTTTCATATATTCTCATATATTATATCTCATATATAAATTCATATATTTATAAGAAACATACTTTTAGCCCGATGTATCGATTTTCCACGATGTCTATCCTCCCGATACCATGCGCACCTCCGATTTGGTTCAGATACTCTAGTATTGTTAGAGGAGTGTCGAATATCTTCCCATCTTTCAGACTCTTTACATTAACTGGATATCCTTTTTTAAAACTAATTTCAATCTTCTCTGCCTCTAAGGCGGAATTTATCGGATCAGTAGTCATTTTATATAATTCTTTTGGCGCTGGAATGGCAGGATCCTCTAATATCCCTGATTCATAACTACGTAAAATCAAGAGAATATAAAATTAATCTATTAAATATTCTATTCTAATAAAAACATGTTTATACCTAATGTGTACGAGATTAGCATCAGTACTCCACGGTTCTTTTGGTGTTGCTGAGATCGGGATTCCATTTTGTCGCGCATACTTCAGTAAGTCCGATCTTCCTTGAAACCTCGTATAAAATTCATGTTCCCTCCACGGAGCTAAAATCTTTATATATCAAAATTATTTTTTTGTCACAATTAACTATATTTATGTTTTCGAAATACACAGGCGTATGAAACATTCCTATTGTATAACAGGGGTGCCCAATTAGTCGATCGCGACGTGTTTTTTGATCACATTTTGATTTTTTACTTTATTTTATTATGAAATTTATATTTGTAATTTTAATATTTATTTTGTTTATATTTTGACACTTAGTTTGTTTCTATTGATATGTTTAACAAACATTGAAATCACATTCTAATTTTATATTTTTCCCCCGCACATGGATATATCGCGAGATCGCTCTGCTAAAAAAAGTAGCTCGCATGTGTACAAGAAGGTTGGGCAGTACTGCTATATAACATAAAAATCTACACACAAAATAAATTTTTTAATTCTCATTTTTCAGAAGTCTTTTAGAAAAAAAATGAAATGTATAGTACCGTAATTGCAGGGCAAAGACTGTAACAGCTCAATTCAAAGCGAACTTGATCATTCCCTTTCCCAGTTGCTCCATGCGCGATGATATTGACGCCTTCAGTCGTTGCGGTTTTTATTAGACCTTGGCTAATACATGGACGTGCTATGGAAGTACCCAGAAGATATCTTCCCTCGTAGAGCAAGCCGCAAGCCACAGCAGGCCACACGTAAGAACTCACAAATGCTTCTTTGAGATCATCTATTACAACCTTGTAATTGAATTTGTTTCATAAAATTTTCAATCGTCTAATTGAATTGTTTATCGTTTTGTTGTAAATACGTCTAATAAGTAAAAAGTTTATAGCATTTATTTTATTCGCGGTATAATATGTTAAGAGAATAAAAAAATAGTTTACCTTAACAGCACCAATCTTAAGTGCCTTCTCTCTAACTGCATCAAAGTCTTCGTCCTGCCCGATGTTCGCCTAAATAATCAAGTTTTTATATCTATTCTTATTTTAGAAAAGAATTGTGCGTGTGTGCAATTATAAAAATTCTTACTACATATGCGATAACTTGAAATCCTTTTTCTCTCAACCAGAACAATATGCAAGAAGTGTCTAAACCGCCGCTATAAGCTAGAATCACTTTCTTCTTTGAGTCTGACATTTCTCACAGTTTAACTTTAAGTAGTAGAAATAGAAATATACAAAATGCACTGAAAGAAAAAAGTTGTTAATGGTGCAATTAACAGTGAACTACTATTCAAGTATCCGTTTCGTTCAAACGTTATAAAGTGTTAAATTTATGTTGTGACCTTAGATTACGGATAACCTTTAGAAACTCGGGATGCAATCGAGATATTAAGATACTTTTAAATAAGAAATTGCCTACGTTCAGAAAACACAAACTGCTTCTGCAGTCATCGAGTAAAGTGCTCACTGAAGAAAATTGTTTCCTGAACAATTTCGGAATGCCGGCTTATATCGGAGTGATAATTAAAAGACATGAAATTGAGCGCATAGGCCTTTATAAGCAGAACACTTTGTTCGAACTATAATCTACATACATATATATGTATATATATGTAACAGGATATACTTTATAAATATCGTTTAACTTTGTAATAATTTCTCCGCTAGTATATCGCAACATTTATTGATATTACATTAATAATTATTATCATTATTATTATTCACCGACAGGCGCAAGCTTCTGATGGAAAGTGCTTTTCTACCACAATCGAGGAGCGATTGCAGTTTGATGTTGCGGTAGATCTTACAATACACAAGTAAATATTTGTATAATATTACAACTGCATTTAACAGTATTACATTCAACAGAAGTAATTAGTCGCTAATCGAATTTGTCAGAGAGAGAGAGCGTTGAATATTATATATCGTGAATATTATATATTTATGAAGTTATAAATGTAATATTTGAACTGGTAATTGGCTAATTTTCAAATTAAAGTATATTGCACCAAACTATGAGGATACATATGAAGTTATCAAAAAAAATTAGCGATAAGTTCGTACAACTAACAGTTTTATTTTACATTTAATGCTACTAACTAGTAGTTCAACTAGCAGTTGAAAAATAATATCGAATAAATAACATTGTATCACTTGTTATCTTCTTTGAATTAGTGTCGAAGCGAATAAAGTGTGAATTGTAATACGATATTTAGATGGAACGCCTAATAGAATTAATTTCTACAGAAGTAAAAAGAGCTAAATAAAGACAATCTACATCGTCAACGTCAACTTGCATATGCGATCAATAAGCTTCAACGAGCACAAGATAACGAAATACTAATACGAGAAATGTACAGGAATAACACGATCTTCTACAACACACATAGATCTTCGCAAATTTCCTCTCTTATTACCGACAAAGAGTGATATAACGCACGTGAATATATCTCTAATTTTTTGCTAAAGGCTCGATCGTGAGCCTAATACCATTATACACCTTCGTGCGATCTACATCAGTATTGCCAACGTGTCTCATACGATCTCCGATGATAATGTATTCGCGCAGGCACTTGATTCAAGATAATTCAACCGATCAAGACTTTTCGTGCTCGACTAATACACGAATACTTTCATTGTTACTCGACTGACTATATTATTGAATACTCATTTCTGCCTCGAACAAGGCGCTCTCGCTTAAAGAATTGACTCTGTATTCATTATTTAGTTAAATACTATAATTTCGTATTCGAGATCATTGGTTTCATAGCTGGTATTACTGATGGAGTCGAAGTTAATGGCAATCAAGGGCGTGGAATGTCACTTCTTCTTTCAGCTATCTGATAATTTAAACATGTATTTTACTCAAGTCGTTCATGAATGACTTCGGTGTAATTATATGGGATGAACCTACAAAAATAAATATCTTGTTATTATAAAGAATAAATTTCTAATTGTTTTGATTGGAAATTTTTCTTCGAACAGGTTGAAACTGGATATTAAAATATTAATATCGATGAATTAATGAAATATTTCTTACCAATTATGACTTCCCAATTTTTTAATGCATTCGTGACTTCATATGCGCATCGAATTTCAGAGAAGCATACTCCACCAACAATAAAAACGATCAAGCGAGGAACGTTTTTGATGGTCTGCTGGCCTTTGTCTTTGTGCCAATGTCCATATCGCGCACTGCAAATACATATAAGTGTTTTTAGAAGTAAATTCACGTTTTCAATATATTCAGAAAGAGAAACAAGTTTATAATTTACCTGGTTGGTGCGTGATATCCCGAGCTGGCTGCACGTCCAGCAAGAAATGGGAAATGTTTAGAATCGAGTTTATCCTCAATGGAATCTTCCATAACATCCTTAATTATTGGAGTCCAACGGCTCATTTGGTATGTTTGCTCTGTGATTCTCTCCTTACGTGGTACCGTGTATAGTTTTTTACGATTGCTCTGAAAATACATACAACATTGTAAACAATAAAATCACCAATCACTATTAAATTACTAGAAAGTCTATGCTGTATAAAGCATAGCTCGCAAAATTTTTAGCTTACATCTACAACAACATTGATGCCAAGATTTGCTATATTAACGATGGTCTGTTTGTCATCGACGGACACTTGGGCATGATGAACCAAACGGTTAAGATTTTCGTCGGTGATGCCATTTTTGCTAATAACATATAAAGCTATGATGCGTAATTTGTCCAAATGATTCACCGTCTGATCAAGCAAAATCGGAGTGATGTTCCTCATATGATCTTTGATACGTTCGCCTTCCGCATCGGTACCCATAGCCAAGTCCTAGAACACGATCGCAAGGCATATAATTAAAAGAAGACCTCTTCACAAATGTGTTATAAAGTAGCGATACATACTTGCTCCACTTTACAAAGTTTATCTACGTTTCCTTGGTAACGTTTCATGCAATCTTCAGCTAATTGCAAGTGTGTAGCATATTTACTTAGTTCTTTTTGATATTGCGGCATCTTTTTGATCATCTGCGACAAGTCTCGCATGCTCTGCTTATCACCCTGTGGCATTCTTTTTGATTCTGTAAACTTTTTCAAATTTTTAGTCACGTTCCTGAAATACAAATTTAATTGTTATAATACTTTTCACAATTTTCAATCTTTCAAAAAGTGTGAGACTTATAGTTATACATACTGAGACACTACAGCAATATGTTGATGCCTGAGTTCCACCCACAAGTCATCATTCTCATCCAACAATACTTCTTTCTCCTGACCTGCTGTTGCCTCAAATCTATTTAATTAACATAAAATTATACGACATTAGAATCGTTTTAAATTTATAACACAAACTATAGAATTTTACTCACCTGTACACATCGTTATCAATGTCCAGCAAGTCGTATGCCATGGCTTGCAGTGTAAGTTCATGTAACAGAGGTGAAACACAATCAAATCCTCTGTCCAAGATTAACAATTGAGAACGTGCTTTCTCAGGCCCTTCTCCCATTGTCGGTTCATCAGCCTTGTATGCGTCTAGCTTTTGTTGTACCAATTGGGCGAGTTCAACGTTGCGGTCGAAATCACTGCAGCATATTGAAGCTCCATTATTATATATTTTTATAACGTCTATAATTATTCTTAAGATGTTATTAACGTTACAATAACATTTATTTAAATTATTTTATATGTAATATTAGATCTATTTTCCAATCGTATTTAAAAATGAAAATCACCTGCGATATCTGACTGAAGGATATTCTCCAAGAGTGGCGCAAAGTGTTGCGATTTGTTCGGCAATACGCTCCATGTTAGCCGGTCTCAAGTTGGAGAAAGAGGGATTGTAAAAGCAGGCAAAAGTTTCACGTGAATCCAAGGAGAAGACCTAAATTACAACAGATTCAGTTTTGCGATATTCTCTTCACAACGACACATCTAATTACAGAATTGTATACTTAAAGCAAAGAAAATAAGCATGCCAATTGGTAAGTTTTGAAAATAATCGGATAATCAATATGGAGAATCCGATTAGCAATTATGTTACAAGTATTTACACACAACATATCGGTACTCTTGAGTCAAAAGAAACACTGACAAGAAGACTTTCGTCGGTAAGAAGTCTATCGCCTTGTGCAATCTAAAGGCAAACCGAAGATCAAAAAAAGCAAGAAAATTTCTAAGCTCACTTAAGTGCTTAAAAATTGAAAGCAATTTCTGCTTTAAAGCTACGCGTCTACTATTATAGCGTCTACTATTTTCGTCTGCTTAATCGTCACCTGCGATTCGTACGGCAGAAATGCGATGTTGATCTCTTTGAGGGTTTTGATCTTTTTAGCGGCGAGAGACTTGCAGATTTCATTGAACAGCTCCTCCGGGCATACTGGCATCGAGTGCAAGCATGAATGCATTCTGATTATTAGTATGTGCTTGTTCGTGAATCATTTTAGAGGCTCAGGATGGATTGAATAAGAAGGCAGGAATAAGAAGATAACGTCATGTTAATATCGTTCCAATTGATATCCGATAGACCCGTGCGATCAAATTTACGTGATTAGAGGTTCAGAAGTGAACACAGATTGACATATAATGAACTGTGTATTGTGTATGTATGTGTATGCCCACACCACAAAAGACGAAACGCTTAAACATTTTCCTTCTCATGGCATTCGTTGCTTTACCTGCTCTTCGTACGGTATAAAAGCGATGTTGATCTCTTTTAGTGTCTTTATGTGCTTAGCTACCAGCGAGTGAGACAATTCTTTGAACAACTCGTCGGGGCACGCTGTAAAAAAATATACTGAGTATGTCGAATCACGCGAAATTCAAAGATTGGAACCATTAATTATTCTTCTCGAAATATTGATCTGTTTATTAAGTTGCGAATTTAGACGCGATTCATCACATTTGCATGGAGATTTGCTGTGGAAATCAATAAAGTGTACTTTACTTGTCTGGTTGCCGAAAAATAACTTTAATCAAAAATACCTAATTATATTTAAATTATATATAAATTTTGAGAAATAATACATTAATATCTACAAATATACCAAGTATACTAATTGTAAGTATAAAATATTTTATGTTACAGCACCAATTTTTTTTTTTTTTTTTAATAAATATTAAGAGATTTAATTTCAGATTGTTGAGATTATTTGCATGTTATAAATTCTAAAATTACAACAATTAATTGTATTAATCTAGGAAAAAAGCATTGATTTTGAAACACATTTACATTTTTCTAGTTTACATTTCTCAAACTTGTGCCGAATCTCTCTCGAAAAAACATTAGATCATACGGATTCGTCATTGGGAAGAAAAGGATATATATTAATTCGTAGAGCGACAATACGAGATGAACAGCGGCAAATACCTTCTGTGAAGTACACGTGAGCGACTTTATAAGTGGTCCTCGTAGGATTACTGAAGTCATCGATTAATTTTTGCACCGACGGATTACAGGGCGTGATGAGGTAAATGGCCTCCATCGTCGGCAGAGGTTCGCGCTTCTTATTAATATCTTCTACCAGAGTGATACCCTGAGCGCTGATGTCGTGCATTTTGCAACATGCAGACACCATTCTCATGGCGAGCTGATCCACCACCAAGATCCGCCATTCTACACCACCTGTTGTCTTCTTTTTTTGCTTGATTACCTCATTCATAATCTCTGCAACGTGAGAGGATTTATTAACAGAGTGCTTTAAGAAATTCTCTAGAAGAATTCTAAGCATATGTTGCTTATATTAACTTTTTAAATTACAAATAAGATAATAAATTACTTTGAACACAATAAAACAAAAATCAGATAATATAGAGAAACATATACATGTAAAAAAATCAATACTCTGTAATTAATCATAGAATATATGCATTGTGTATATTTCTATTTAAATACAAACAATTTCTAAAAAAATAAAAAAATTTTAACTTATGACAACTGCTAAATAAAATTTTGTGTTAACTAGTGTAATTAGATTATATCAAAAAGAATAAAAATAAGTGTGATTTTTTTAATTATTATCTTATTCAAAGAATAGTGATTTGGCTTTATTAAAAACAAAATAAATTTTAATGTTGATAATAATTAATTTTACATAAGCAGTGCAATTATTGACATTTAATAATGCTGATATATAGATTGAGCCGCTAATATAAGAAATCTTTTGCTTTCTAACACATATTGATCGTCTTCATGGTGAGATGACGTCACTTTGTTCAGGCGCGCATCAATTGAGCCACAGACCCTGTTCTCCGATATTTCTCTTAGCGAGAAAAAATTGACGTTTTGATAGACGTGTAAAATGTCTTTTCTCAATCTTACACTTAGAAAAACAAACTTTGTGATCTTTGATATTACTTGACAATATAGAAAAATAAAAATACTTTACTAACCAGATTACTCGATTTAGAAAACTAATAAAAAGTTTATATGGAAATCAAATTAGACTTAATATTTAAAATAATAGTAAATATTCAATAAATGGCATTTTTTACTTCAATATGTTGAACTGTTTTGTTTTTGTAATATATTAATATAAGAAATTTCAGGAATGGGAGTATGTTGGCATCATAGAATTTCTCCGAAAAAGCAACAGTTATTCCAAGGAAAATGATTCCAAGAAATAGACTGTTGCGATCGATAACACGATGCAATGTTCATTTCTCAATGAGTATTTCGCGTCGTCGTACTAATAAAACTAGTACACTGTCTTTTTTTTCTCTCGTTCCTTTACGACGTGACTCATTAACGCGCTTACAGATAACTACGAGGCGTGAAAATGTCCATGAGCTTTTCCAGGCCATAGTGTCCATATCTTTTACTGCAATATTTGTGCCTCGATATTCGTCGATCATCGTCACCGTCACAAATGTCAGGGGCTAAAACATGTAAATCAGGGATTAAAAACCGGTACAATTTCGGTAAGTTCAGATTTCGATGTCATATGAAAATGATATCTATTTATACATGATACTTGACACACAGTAATTAATATAAAGTGTATTTCTCTACAATCATACATCGAAACGTGAACTCATTGATATTGTACTAATTTAAAATCCTGATTCGAACTCTCGTGAGACACGACAGAGATCAAGTATTTTGAATGTTTTTCGGATAGTGCTTGACGTTTCTGCGTGGCCTCGCCATCCGATGAAATCATTCGAGCCGTGTATACCAATGCGAGGTGGATTTTACGTGACGGCGATCGACAGGCGCGATATCGACGCAATCGAGACGTCATGCGAGTCGGTTGACGATGTCGCGCAAGGATGTTTACAAATACACGCTAATGCTGCACGAAATTGATACTTTTTTACGTTACTCACTTTGACCGACTTGTCCCTTCAGCGCCATTTTGTAAGACTACTACTAACTACTGGCCTGCTCGCCAGATGGCGATGTACGCGGCGCGGTGATCTCTGAATTATGCCGCGGAGTGGACCAAGTACCGCTTCGATCGGCACCTGCGCGATACGACGCGCCTTCGCTGGTCTTTACTTTGTATATTATTAGTGGTTTGTTTTGATTAACTTTTTACACACACTTCCTTTTTCCTTTCTCTCTCTTCTTCTTTTTCTATCAGAAATATATATATATATATATTTTTTTTTAAGCGTATTCTATGTGAAACGATATGATTACGAAGAGGTGTAGATGGTAAGATGGTGCCAGAAAAGTTTGAATAGTTGTCAGTTGGAAAACAAGTCGTAATATGAAATTGTAAACATTATAAAATTATGATTATTAGAATTATTAGAAATATATAGAATAAAGTGGATCCAAAGTTTATGTTTAACTATTAGTTGTAATAATCAATTTTATTTTACAACATTCTGCTCCAATTTGGTTCAATTCTGTCTCCTTCACTTAATTCGAAACAGTCGTTTTATTTAAATCTCTCGATTATTTCATTTATTTTAGTAGATTTTTAAAAATATTTTCGATAATTTTTGGTTCTCTTTTTAAGATGTTTATCAAAATATTTAATATCTTCTGAAAAAGAGCATTAAGATTATATGACATAATTTTATGAGCAAATGTACAGTCGCATAAAATGTTTAAAACTGCAATATATGGTCAATTTTATATCACGGATTACTTTCGGTTAAAAAAAGTTTTAAGTTCACACGTTTAGATTGAAATAAATAATAATAAGCACACAGAAAAATTATTCTAAATAATTAAAAATATCTCGATACTGTTAATCAATTTTATCAATAACATTAATGTTTGTTAGACTGAGAAAAACGTTCTGTTTGATTCAACAAACCATCTGTTCGATTTTGGACGAAACAGACAGTTCGGTTAGCTGGTAATCAAACAGATTGTTGAATCTACCGGATTCGAAAATCGAACAGACGGTTTGTGGAATCAAACAGAATATTTTTCTCAGTATACAATACGCGAATAACATTGCACATAACCGTCACCATAAGTCTCGAATTGCGCATTTGTACATAGCAGTAATAGATACGTCACGTGGCATCGAGATGTGTAAATCAAAATGTCTGTTTTGCCTGAGTGACACCGGTCGGTGACGATTACGCGCGTCGCATGCGAGAGACAGCAGCGAGAGCGAGGTGGCCACCTGACAACGAGAGCGAAAGGAGCGAGTGGGAACGGAGCGGTAAAGAGAGCGAGAAAGATGGAAGCTTCTCGGCGAGGACGCAAGCCAGTCGCTGTGCCGGCCGCACCGTTCACTCGCGTCTCAGTTCGGATTTGTTCGCCGTCGTGTGTATTTCGTATCTGCGCGCGCGCATCGCCCAAGTGAGTGCTTTTACTGTGTATACCCTATCACGTTTGTCGGACCACCCGCGTATTTCTCGCGCAGGCATATATCTCCGTCGTTTCGGCCTCTCGCGATATCGTTGAAAACGCACGGTGCTCCGCGATATCATCGCTATTCGTATTTCCGCGTATCATCCCGCTGCGAACGTGTGACGAAGAACGAAAGGCGGAAGAAAATCGCGTGTTTATTCCGCGTCGCGTCTTCCGCACACGCGAAAGAATGTGTGTCGCCGCAGTCAACGGTATCGTTTCTCAGTGATAATCAGACGAAAGGTTTATGTGATTAGTGCGACCTGCTGTGTGAAGAGGAAACGTCATCGTGACCTGGATTTCACACAGTCTGCATACGGAGCAGAGATGAAGCTGGAATATCCCTGCCGCGTCGAGGGTTGGCTCAACGTTTGCGGTAAGTGCACGCAATGTTTACATATCATAAATGAGTGCCAGAAGACGATTATCGGAACGGCCGAGCAAAATTCTTAGTTCTGCTAGATACGGTGGAAGATCAATAATGGTTTGAGGTTCTGAAAATCGGTTTAAGATTCTCATAGAAATAGAGAATTCATAGAGCTCTTCTCACATTTAAATTCTGTTTTTAAGTACGATTTGTTTTTCGAGTAATTGAATGTCTGATTAATTGATATATATTTTCGAAAACATGCTAAGCTCCGAAAATTGTAACACATTATCGCAGTGAAATACCATTGTGTCGTACATACGTCAGATCGCAATGATAATTTTTAGATTTTAGATGCATTCTTTAAATCCAATATAATCTAAAAACAATGGAATTTTTGGGAAAGTTAAATATAAACTCACGTAGAAGTTCGATGTTTTGCATTGCGGTGCTTACATTTAATCCCTCGAATACACGTGCGCGGTGTGTGCCACGAGAATGCTGTTGCGCTGGTTTTGACCTCGTGTAAACTGTGTGCATACGCTTTCTCGTATTGTATTATATTATCACATAAAAGTGCTATAGAAATCAATATATATGCATATCAATACATATATATCTTTATATAACATTTATGCATATATATATATATATATATATATATATATATATATATACCATATATATATATATATTATATAAAGATTGTGAAGTGTTATATAAGCGTAAATTGAGGCGGCCGGTTATTTGCGATAAATCTTGAATAATAAATCCCAATAGATAAAATGACCGGATTTTCTTTTTATTTGAGACGGCGAACCGTATAATTAGGACACCCGTCGAATCCGGGAAACGCCTCATGCAAGGTTTGGCGAGTTTTTATCACCTAGAAAAATTATAATATTTAACGGTGGATATCACTAATTGCATGTTTACATGCTATGCTATTTCAATTTGCTATGTTATTTCGAATGGCTAATCGTTCTTGTGATAGTAATAGAATACAACAAACATATGTAGGAAAGTGGAAGCATTTTAACATGAAAAATGTATTATATTAAATTCATCCTTTACATTTTTTTTGTTATTTAATTTTTTTAAATAAATAAGTCGTAGCTTTGTGAACTGCTAAATTAACTCTTTAACTTTTTTTTAAATTTAAATCAAACTTTGAATAATTGAAGCAGCTATTTAATTGGACCAAAATATACGGTCCCGATGTGTCTCAATTAATCGGAATCGACATTACTGTGATGCGACGTCTTGTTTTTGTATATGCAAAAATGTTACTCATTTTATTTATTTTATTTGTCATTTTTGCTTACAAATTTCAATTTTTTTTTAATTATAAAATATATGTGCCGGTGATTATGAAAGTGGGCTTACAATTAGTCAAAATTTTTAAAAATTTATTTTATTACTTATTTTGTGTTATATCGATCTATAAAGTCGAAATAAAAAGTCATCAAAATTTTTGACTTACTGCACTTTCATAATCACCGGCACATATCTATAGAAATATTAATATTATATTAAATATATGTATATCTTGAAGATATATTTTAAAAAATATAATTGTTTATCGGAGATTAATATATTCTCTTTTTTTTCTTTCTTCATCGTACAGTGTATAACTAGTCGTTAACTTTTTCTGTACTGTGTGATTGTCGTGAATAATTTAGAGCCCGTTAGTTTCTCTCTCTCTCTCTCTCTCTCTCTCTCTCTCTCTCTCTCTCTCTCTCTCTCTCTCTCTCTCTCTCTTAAATATGTGACGCTCGTAACAGGTTACACAATTCTGTAATGAAATATAATAAATAGCGTTCAAGTGTCGAGTGTTACACGTGATAATTTTATACGCATCTTATTTCTCGCAAGATTTGATACATATATTTCTTCTTTTTTTGCATTTCTCCCACTTTTTCGTCGAGACCGTCGCGTCGACGTATACCGCGTTCGCAAAGGAGAAAGAGAAAATAAGGCGACGGTGAGATTTCTTTTTGCGGCGATTCTCATGTGGTTCAGCAGGATTTCTAACATCGTCGGGTTTAACGACCTTTGCGCTTTTTTCCGTCGACTTCGTGTCAAAGCAAGGAAGTTCGATTTTTACGAGCAGCCTGACGTGTCGTATGCGGCACCCGTCGATTCTTTACCTGACCAAAGAAAAATTCTCGGTTTGATCGCTCGCGTCTGTCTTTTTTTTTTATCGATAACGAATGCCCGATATCTATTAAACCTCACATTTTCGTAGATTGATCTCTAAAATGCGAAGTTTAAATAGTATAACGTAATGTTGTTAATAGAAAATGTTGGAGTCAGAAAAATATTCAGCAAAGCGCGTTGTATTGTAAAATATTAATTGAATTTCATTTTAGGAAATTATATGAAATATAGATGTCGGAAATAAAGTCGGGAAATTAAAATTTGGATTTTTACATTTTTTTAGTTTAGTTTAGTTTTTCAATTAATTGCATTTGAACTTTTTAACTCTGAATCTGATAATATATTTTATAAGTTGTTATTTTTCATTGCCTGTGCATAATTTAATGATTGTGTAATGTACAATATACACGTTATACATATTGAAGTAAAATTGATATTTTCTTATTAATACACGGAGAAAATTTTATATCAAAAATGTACGGCAGTAACCGCGGATCATGAAGTCGCGAAGACCGAAAATTTTTATTATATTTCACGTATGAAAAACATAGTAAAAATTTTTATAATTCCTTTATGGTCCGCGGCTACTGTTGTACATAGTAATTTTTGATATAAAATTTTTTCCGTGTAATAATGATAAAATTAATTTGATGTAATTATATTATATTATATTTATTTAGATAATATTTTATGTATTTTTATTAGTACACATTTGTTATTTATCGCTTGATATCTGTACTTCATTTTTTTCACAATTTTTTTATATTTTAATCGAATCTTCGTATTTCTTAGCGATTATTTAGATTGTCTGCACGCACTCGAGGGAATATTTTAATATTTCTCGATTCTTATTTGTTTCCAATCTGCTGCGCATCTACATCGTAATGCGTATCGTCAAAGTATCAGCAAAATTCCCACATCGATCGTTATATCTTTTTTCACTCTCAAAGCGTCGCACGCGCATTTGCATCGAAATGAAAACATTCCCATTTGATCGCCATCTCCATTGCAGAAGCCTTTTGTTTTCGCCCTTGCCAACGAATGGACGTTCCCTGTATCATGAATTTGTACACATCCGTTATTCACAATCTATTCGCGTAAATGTTCTTGCCTTCCTGAGGTAGCCTTCGACGCATTTTTCTTCTTTTACCTACTTTTATCAATTTTTCAAGATCATTGATAGTTTAGCTGTTACTTATAGTTTAACTCTTTTAGCTTTGTATTAAAAGTTTATTTGTTTTTTTTTTAAATAATTTTTAGAGCGAGATTATAATCTTTTCAAATTTCTCAAGAATTTATCTGAGAATTTCCACAGGTGCATCTGAAGATGCAAAGGTTCATTCTTCTTTTTTTTTTCGTTGGTCAGCAGGTACTCGGGCTGGTTAAGGTTCGAACAACGGGCTTTACAATAACAGTTCGATCATATTTCACTGCCTACGTGTCGTTTGCGTGTCCGTCCGGAAATAATAAAGAGAGCGTTTCCGCGGTACGTGACGAAAGGCGGCGCGTTATTCATGTAAGGTGTAGGTTACTGTCCGCGTAGACAGGTAGTCTGCCGCTCCTTTTGCGTGTGATCTGCATGAATAAATCATGCAGAATCACGAAGGAAGGGTAGCCGTAATCCGTTTTATTTGATTTAAGAAACAAGCGCATGATAAATTCGTAATATATTTCGAAAACCTTTTCACAACTATTTTGCAGATAAAACAAATTTATTTTTATTCTAATTTAGGATAGTTTTTATTTTCTAGTAACTTTTAATAATTGATGTATAAGAATATTACGTGTGAAAATCACACTTATTTTCCAATGTCTGAACATTTTTAAGCTTGCATTGACAGAATGTATTTTCCGCAATAAAATAACTTGTATTGAAAAATTTGACAGTATTAATAAAAAATAGAGTAAATCTGCTTCTTTTAAAGAAATCGCTGGTTAATTAATAATGTGAAGTTTCTTTGAAGCCAATCTTTTTTTATTGTATGTGTATTCTCGTTATAATACTTGATTTATCAAAAAAAAAAAAAAAAAAAAAAAGAGAGGAGGAGGACATTCTTGATCACCTGAATCATTGGGATTTTGTATATGTGAACAAGTTCTGTGATTAAGTAAGAAAACTAATTGCATGTAGTAAACGTCGAGATGCTTTCAGTAATCCTTGTTTGGTGAAGAAACTTGGAAAGTTTCTGGAATGTATATGCAAATGTCATATGCACACGTATTGTCGGCAAAAGTATTAATACATTTTATAAAAATTAAGACTGCTGATCTTTTAATATCCAAAACATTTATTTCTTTAAAACACATACTTTATACACATATTTATTAGAAAAGTGACAATTGACATATTTAATTCTCTTATAAGGAAACGCAAAACAGTATTTTTATATTTGTTATTAATTATTTTATTTTGTACGAAATATAATTTATTGTGAAAATCAAATAAAATCAACTAATCATAATATATTTTCAAAATATTGTTTATATTATTAAATTTTGGAAAAATACTAAAATACAGTATTGATTCAAAAATATATAATATAATATCTTCTAATTTAATTTTTTTATTTAATCTAACAATAAGTCAACGATAGATACTGCAATGATCGTTGCTATGAAAATACACGATATATTATATTTTTAGTCGCTTTTTCGCGCTTACAGTACGTACGTATCGATGTTTGTATATTTCTCCCGGCGGAGTGCGTAAATAATTGATTTATCGTATGATTTACACTGTGTTGTGTGTGATTCCGCGACTCTCATTTGACCGAAGTTCATATGTATCATATACGGGTCTCTGTTCATCATGGTGCTGTGCGATCAGGTTTATCGGCGATATTGCCATTACTACTTCATTGTGTAATTGCACTGCTGTTCCCAGTAATCGATATCGCGGCGCGCACCCAGCTGTAAGCGCGTCGCTCGTAAAGCTTGAACTCGAGTTCACAGCATTCTGACTGCTGAGAGACGTACTCTCTCTTCTCCGTGCTTTTTCCCTCTCGCTTCTTTTCTCTTTTCTCTGTTTTCAATTTTTCAGCCGACAATTTTATTCGCATATACTGGACACTTATTTTGAGAGCAAAGTTTAATATAAAATATTATTATTGAAATATTATTATTGTTCTATCGCATGATGTATAATATACTCACCGGCATAAAATACGATTCATCGACAATTTTTAACAAAATTATTTCTTAAAGAAACACATATGGTCAAATCTGTTTAGTTATCATGTGAACTACCTTTTAGTCCAAATAATCATGATTAATTTGCCAAAAAAATTACGCTAAACAAAAAATATCTCCTAATTAGATAAGATTTAGGCATATGGATCGAATTTTGTGTCGGTGCTATAATATATTTATACATATATTAATTTATACTAATATGTAGTTTATATCTAATTTTTACCTAAATATATATGTGTGTATATATATAAAATATTTTCTATGCGCATGATAATCAATCGTTAAAATGAAAGTGTTTACACTTTCGCCTTGATTTTACGGCGGAGGAATTTGCGCGATACCGGTTTTATTAAGTACTTTTACATCGATATACTTATAAAGTCATGCGTGAATTCAATCATTATGCATACATTAAAATGTGACACGTCACGTAATTATCTGCCCCTAATTATTATGCGGTCCGATATCAAATACCAACACGCGATATATGCGCACACGTATATAAAAATTGATTTTTCGATATGCGACAGTTTAATATTTATAACGATAATTTAGTGTTATGGCATTTAAATTCTTTGCACAAGTAGTAATTTACGGATTGATGTGGCACGTCAACATTTTTTTATTATGTATAATAAGTGGGCGTGTCGTCAATAATGAAATTAATGCAAAGTGTATCATCAATTCACGAAGATCGACTGATAGGAACTACTTTCTCGTTCGCGCTGTTAAACTCGTTTGATTAATTGAGTATCAGCAGCTGGATTAAATTATTTTGATAAAGACGTTATAAGCTGATAAGTATATACAAGTTAATATAGTTATACCGGTGTAATCAATTTGCTCTTATATGTATATACTCGTGTAATGTTTCATATTTAACCGGTAGCGGAAGAACATACAAGTGTTTATTTGCAGTTTGAATTTGTCGCTGACCAAATGTTTCAATCTTGATTTGTGATGACATGTTTCATTAAAATTCAATAAATAAAAGTTTTGCTAGTGACAAAATTATTATTTTAAATTGACATTAAAAACTTATCTGAAAATTATCCGGAAACTTAGTTGAAATCTATTTCACAATAATTTTATTTTGTAAATTTTCACAGCTAACTATTAATAACTAATGAATTTTTAATAAATAATATACAATTTGCATATTTTACATTAATATGTTATTATATTCTTTGTTTTTGCAAAATTGTTCTTCAGATATTACACGAATATTTTCTTAATTTTCGAAATACAAGCCATTATGAAAAAAGATCACGCCGAATTCGTACGCGTCTTGTCGTGTTCTCTCGTGCTTCAGGACGGTGCACAAATAATAAATATTGACGCAGGTTTGCCGGCGCCAAGTCTTTAAATTCTCTTCAGTCTCGCCCTTGCGACAAATGATTGATGCGGAAATTGGCACGTCGTCTTCTTAGGTGGCCATCTTCCACGCGCGATCTTCGCAGAAAAATCTACATGCTCTACTGAGAGCTCTTCAATTTTATCCCGTGACGTGCGGTCCCGCAACGTTCCGCAATATTATAGTATAATCATTCTACGTTATAAGTAAAAATATCAAACATATTGAGAAAGAGGCTAAAAAAGAGAATTCTGTGCATGATTTTTACATTATGTAATCGCTTTTTCAGCGATATTTTTAATAACGAAACTTGGTAGGTGCAAGATAGGCGGTTGCGGATTTCATATAGCTCTCATGTTTGCTGAGTTTCTCCACCTTCTCCACCCTCTGTTGGGAAACTTGGAGATCGAATAGCAAATAGGAGATATCGAATTCTCCCTTCGGTTCCGCCGCAATGAGAGCAAACATAGGACTTAATATCGAATCGTTAGCCCGTAATGAGAGATGTGACCTCCTTTGCAAGTGTGTGTCTGCCAGAGTTTAAATTGGAGCACGCTTGTCCATCTGGATTGGTTACCAATGCACTTTGCGGTAAATATTTACAGATACAATTGGCAACGCCTCCGTATTCAAAACTAAAGATAACTGCCCACTCTTCCTGTTTGGAGAGGCGACTCGCGAAATTTAGAACAGAATTATATACAATAAAAATCAAATATCAATATTATTTCTATAACTTATTTTTATCTCTTTATCAATTGATACTTAATAATGATTTTATTGATTATCTAGTAATTTTATAATGTAATTTTCACATTTAAAAAGTATGCTTTTTTTATTACTTTTAATTTTATTATTTTTTTATTATGCCAACTTTTGCCAACATTCTGGTTTACGAAATATTCAACATATATAATTTGACAATATACTTGGAATGTTTCTTAGATCAGGTTTCAAATAACGTAAATATTAAATAAGCAGACAGCGTAAGTGCTAAGAAAATTTGTGTGAAAGATTTGATGATATTGATAGACATTTGTAAAAAATTTTCCTTTTTTCCGCGAAGAATTTTAAAATCACGGTTTAATTATTAGTCTTGTAAACTTAATGACGGGAGAGATGAAATCAAGCCAGCATCAAAATATTGACGGTGATGAGTCTGCGAAAAACTAGACATGGATTTACGATTATTGTTGGAATACGTTTTTTTAATTTTTAAACAATTCTTTTCTCAGCGAGCAATATGTGCGTCTTTATACTGCAAGAGAAACTGTCATTAACATATTTTTTATTACAGTTGAATTGCTAAATGTACGCGCGCAATCTATTAAACTTTGAGTGAGTTCAAAATTGCAATTGCATAAAATATCATATATTTATTAATGAAAATAATGACAATAACAACGTGTAAATATTCATGAAAAAGTATGTAACAACAAGATGTCACGTATCGATGTGACGCGCTTCTATTACACTTTTTAATCAAAGTTATAAATATACAGTTTGCTTGATAATAATAATTGTTTTGGATTATTATCTCGACTATGTTTGACTTGCAAAGTCAAAAATATAAAATGATTAAAATATCAATGCGCGAGATTGAATTCCTGAATTTGCGTACTTATATCGCGAGCGCATGCGCGAGCCTTGAAGGAGAACGCGAGAATAAACTTGGCGAAATCCAAGTTTCTGTTTATTCAGGCTAAGAAAGACAGGCCTGGTCTTCCTTGGCGAAGAATACATAAAGTCTTCGAGAAGTTTCGGTCTCGGTTTTATTGACATTACTCCATAAATTTGCAATGGCCGCACTATGTAAAAGTTGCTTGTAATTGAATTCAAATTGATTGAAGGATATTTTGAGTCGACTGTTCACTTATTATATTAATACAATGTTTCAAAAGCCTTGGATTTATAATAGAAGCTAGGTTCAATTAAATGACGGTTGTCCAGCTATCAAGGCAAATTCGAAATAAATACTTGTCTCCCCGTGTATTGCTATTCGTTTGACAGTTTGATGCGCGGATTGAATTCTACGAGCTTAATCCTCACATTTGTTCCGCTATTCAAACATTATATATTCGTTGCTTATTTTCTGAAAGCGTTGCATTGTTTCCTCGGACAATAACGCAGCAGCGGTGCCGGTAAAACCTGTTAAATCCGATTTCATTTGAAACACAGCGTCGCGTTCAAGGTCTAGGCCGAACTTGACAGTTGAAAATATAAGTTTTTTATTTTTTTAAAATTTGCATATATCTGTGTCATAAAATATTATGCTTATTATTTTATATTTCGATATTTTAATATTTTACACAGTAAATAAGTAATCAGATAATTTGCGCGAACAAATTCGTATACATATATAAACTTAATTTTGTACTTAAACTGCCAGCAAAGCTTGGATCAAAAATGAAAATGTGTATGAAAAATATTATTCCATTAACTTAACGACAGACATATTTCTCTAATATATTTCATCTTTCGGCTCGCACGTGTTTGGCATGTCGTTTACATGAAAACGTTATGTCGAAACGTTCGATGATTTACGAGAACGCTTTATGCAAATTGCCGGGTATTGCGTCTATACACACACGATGTACGAGAACTAAATAATATTCGCCGGTCTTGTTGTACTCGTTACGCACAAATATTATCGTTTCTAGCGGAGAGATAGACGGTGCAAGACGAGGTGAATCGTGAATCACACTTGGAGCGAAAATGGAGCAAGAGAGGGAGTAGCAGCACGGTGGGAGAGTTAGCCTCGTAAAAAGAATTGCCGATATCAGCAATGGCTACACAGCAGCCATCGAGATCTCGTTAACCTCTGCCCTTCGTCGTCTTTTTCGCGCACGAGATGTATAGGCGAATTTATACATTTGATTCAATGATGATTATTATGGATCAATCATTCAAGATGATCTATTCATCGCTTAACTCGGATTATATTTAAGATCATAGTAATTTTTTTTCATTATTCTTTAGCTTGATTTCACCAAATAGACCTCATTTTTTGTCAACAAAAAACGCAATGACCATATTTTTTGATACAAATATGTAATCTATACATACGGCTCATTGTTTGTCCGATTCATTTCTTCTCAGGTGCATCGTATAAATTCATTTTAACATTCCCTTTTTTCTTATCTATCTACGGGCATAACTTACGTATCTCACGTTCATGGTTCGTTCATCAAGACGTTTTCTCGTGAGCTACAAGATGCTGCAAACGGATACGGTGGGATCAGGTGAGATCGGTTGATGAGAGCTCATGGCGAGATCGTGTTTCGCGGAAAAACGTTTGCAATCGGTCACGTTTCGCGCATTTGTTGGGATTAAAACTGAATAAGTGTACATATACATGTGCGGTAAATAAAACTATTTGTCGAGAATTGAGTTTTAAGCAATTAATTTCTTAAAAAGAAAAAGAGCAATCTTAAGTTATTATAATTTTTATCAACTTTTTTAAAGAAAAATATTTTATGAATTATATGTTAAGAAAAATAAAGTTTCTGTCCAATTTTGAGTTTTATGGCGTAAGTAGAAAAAAGACGATTTTTTGTCTTCCAGAAGCATTTTGTTGTAAGAAGTATTTAACTTATGTTATTTAACTTATGTTATTTAACTTATGTTAGCGAATTTTTCCAATCATCAAATTCTCAATTTTATCAAAAATTGAAAAGAATTGCTCTATATAATTTTTCTATACATGTATAACTACAAAAATCTCTTTGCAAAACAATGTTAACACTTTATTTACTAAACATCGCAATTCAAGTATATACACGATAAATTCTCATTTTGGAAACGCGTGATAGTGTGAGTTATCGCGATCAGAAGGTAGCATGATATATATATAGCGGAAGACGATAGATAAGAGACGAGGAAAGTGCTACAAGCCTCAGAGCGAAGGTGGCAATTCAATAATTGGTCACGTTCGGCGCATTTGCCACGCCGGGAAGAAGGTGGGTAAACATTTAAGACACACGCTGCAACGCTCGCTCGTGCGCGGCTAGACATCGGCAATCTCGCGACATCCTGGGCGTATTGAGGCGTTTTTCGAGGTTCGCGACGCGGCGTGGCGGCACAACATCGGAGAGAACTTGCGCGCGGCACGTAATGGTGATAATTATCCGAGTTTATTGCCTAATGAAGGTAGAGGATAGGCCCGGCTAATAGCTACTTTGCATCCCGAGACGGAAGATGCGACGCACGAGATACAAGAACGATGTTAAAATTAATTAACGACTTGGGATACGCGCACGGATATTGCGGGACGCGACGACAAGAAGTTAATTGAATACGCCGCGTTTGACGGGTCGTCTCGATGAAATTGATCGGCGTATCTGTCCGTTGTTGTATATTGGAAGGTTCTCTGTCTCAGTTCTCCGTCTGAGATTCCAGTCGACCGCATTGCTTTGCCATTCACAACAGACGGTGAGTGTTAGATCGCGTGTAAATGTCTGCACAGTAGTGAGCGGTTATGAATCATGTATATGTTCTATGTATATCATGTATATCTTCTATGTTATATATTCATACATATATATATATATATATATATATATATATATGAAGCCGCAAACCGAAAATCTTTACTATGTTTCACATGTGAAAAATACGATAAAAATTTTTATAATTTCTTTATAGTCCGCGGCTACTGCCGTACATAGTAATTTTTTATATAACATTTTCTCCGCGTACCATTATCGTGTGATGCGGTATACAAGTCTGCCCGAGTCGACATTTTTCTTCTATTTTCGACCTTAATGTTCAATCTAACATCTACTTTCGACCAAAATGTTCAATCTAACACCTAATTTGATACTTTAAGCAGTCACATCACTCTATCTTGAACCTATTTAACCTCTGGCTCTTTACCGAAACTCCTCTTTTAAACCTCATAATGGGAAACAGTTCGTTTACTGCCTATTTGAGGTACAAAATAGGAGCAAATACATACATATTCTTATATAAATAAAACTTATCAAAATCCTCCAGAATCCGTAAACGTGAAAAAATAGAGGTTGAAATTAGGAATAAAATTTCGACTCGGGTGTATATATATATATATATATAAGCTACATTTAATTTCATAATATAATAATATATTTGACATATCCGCCATTGCATTAATTTCTATATGCGATATGTATCTATTTGTTTACGTAATAAATTTTTTTATAGTAGTCGTATATATGTATGTATATATCTACGAAAGGTAATTAAAGATGTTGTGATATACAAAAAATGCTCACTGCGCAAAAGACATCTTTCTGAAATCTCTGAATAACGGAACATAATCTTCGCAATCTCGCGACAATAACGTAAACTGTGCTACCGCCGTCGTTGTCGCTCTTTTTAATCGCACTCTAAATCTTTCCACGCCACCGCGCACCTTATATTTTTAATGTCCCAAAGACTCTCACGCCCTCCCCTTTGTCTCTATTCCTGCCTCCGCGGCGGAATAGGACATCTTATCGTGATTTATTCGCCAGCACTTTATGATCCATCCGCCGGCGAGCGAACGCATTCGCGGAACACTCCTGGATATAAACTTACGTTATGATTGCCTATAAAATTACCGGTCGTGCTATTACCAGGCCGTCGGATCCTTTCACTTAGTTGTCTCCTTTTTTTTATACTCGTGTTTCTACCGCAACTTTTTCACGTGATAATTTTGTTCAACAAATTGCTGGATTGTTGGATTCGTTTTTCTTTTCCTATCAAAAATCTGTATGTCACAGAGACGTGTCAAGTGCGAAACCGTTTGAAACGGACAGGTGCGTTTCACTGCGAGAGAGAGAGAGAGAGAGCTCGTACGTAAAGTCACCGTCGAGTATGACTCACGTTGAAGTGAAATTGGAACTCTGGTACATCGCGCAGGCATTTCGTATGGCATTTACATATCAGTGTGCAAATGTTAGAGAATGCTTTCATATAGACGTTAATTTGCGTCTCCGCGATCTCTGTGGCGTTTTCATTACGAGAAAAATTCGTTCCATCGAGATAAGAACCATCTGTTGCTCCAGAAATTCCAATAACTTCAATTGAAATGATAATTTACATTTCCCTCGTCTGTCACCATAGTCGATCACGATAATGTCGATTCGTACGCGCTCTGATTTCAAATGTTAATCATATTTATATGCGTGATTGTCACTCGATTAGGAATGGACGGGCTTGTGTCATAGAGACTCTTTCAAAACTCTCATAATCAGACCTTTTGTTCTTCAACTATTTTTTTGAATTTTTAACTGCTTTTTGTGCGATAAATAAAATAATAACGCGAAGTAGACGTCAAATATGATTTCTTGACATTTTTTACTTAATTTCGTATTTCTTTTAATTGTTATATTATCGTCTACGCAATATTGTATTTGATATCGCGTTTTACCAGATAATAGTTAGTAATATATCGTAATTCTCTTACAAATGATAGTATTTCGTGTGCATATTGTAATCTGTGTTTACTAAATGCCTTGATTTGTTTATGTATTATTCGGAATTTCTTCCATACTCATGGACAGATAACGGAAATCGCGTACACGTACTCGTCATTTACAAACATATTCACGGATAAACTGGTTTTTCGATTTTCTCTGCGAGGAAGATTGCGCGTCCCAGATCGTCCGGCGTATAAATGTCAATTGTTGCGTATGCCCATCGGAATGCTAACACAGTCACGGAGGAGTGCGAGTAACGTGTAACGGATACCCACGCAGTGAGTTCGGCAAAAACGTGACGTGCGTCCGGTTGATTCGCGTTGTTGTGTTATGATTTTGCAATTTGTTTTGTCTCGCCGTGTGATTTAGCGCGTACGGGGGGTCTCGAGCAGGTTGCGCCGTGCAAATTATTAGCGCTATAAAGCAACACTACGCGACAGCTCGCGAACACTACGGTTCGATCGTAGCTCTGTGTATGATCAGACACGTTGCGAGGGAAATTTATTACCTATAAATTATCATAGCAGCTCGCCTTAATTGTTACATCGGCGCAGTGCGACGCCGACGATGCGACACCAACGCACTTTTCTATCGCTAATTAGCAGTCTCCTTAAGTACTATCAACTGTGATTGATGAATATGTCGTTATTCATTGGTTAATTGACTAATTGATTATTACACGACTTGCTACCAATTTTGCTTAATAACTGTTTATTGTGCCGAATGCTACTGTTTGATGGATAAATATATTTTTTACATACTCGATATTGCATTAATGTATCTCATTAAGAGATCAATGAATTAAACCGGGAATATGATTTTACTCATAATTCTGAAATTTAACACACTAAGTTATATTAATTGATTAATATTTAGATACGCTCTCTCTCAAAAATATTTATTATATTAATAAAAATATTTTTCTATTCTCTATCTGTATATTTATTTGTAATATACTTATAAAATGTAATAAAAATGAAAATCACGATTATTACATTAGTCTAAAGAGATTATTATAAATAGACTTACATTGCACTTCTAGATGTATTTTCATTCTATTTATTTTGTGTATCTGTGCATTAACGCGCAGTTGGCACGCAGATAGTTTCGGTTTGCATACAAATTGGGACATCATTATCGAGTTATAATGAATGGTCTATGTTTGCTAAACTAGAGGTTACCACGTAGTATGGAAATTAAATGTCCCACGCGCGCTTAAGCGCACATGTTTGCACCAGAATGCTCGTTCGTTGGATGCATCGAGCGTGATAGCGCTTTGAGAACTCACCATATAATGAGCCGTCTAATTCGGTTGCCTTTGATCCACAATACAGCCTCTATTCACTTATTAATCGAAAGGGCGGTCTGATCCGCTTTGGCACGATTATCGCTCTTTGAAGGATTCTTTCGAGATAATTTTATACATCCTTTATCTTATGATATCAGCCAAAAATAGATAAATATATATAGCGATTTACTTTCGCAGAGATCTTATGGAAAAAATAACATTTTATCACACTCTTTGTTATATAAAAAAATCATGGTTTTATTTATGATTGATTTTGATTAGCGATTTTGTTTGAAAAGTTAACTTTTTCTGTTTCGTTATCAACTTTAATTATTAAAATATAAATGAATGTGCGATATTTTTTATATAATAATTATTATATAAACAACTTGTAGTATATTGATTCATCGAGATTTTTATTAATTATATGGATAAGTATAGCTCTTTTCAAAATTATAATTTCTATATAAAATAGAAGTTAAAAATCCTTCAAGAATGTTAATATGAACAGAGTGTCATTTCTTTTTTATTAATTTTCTAAAATCAATAATGCAGTCTTTTTGCTGGAATGGCGAGATGCTGGATGATGATTTTGTAAAAACCTGTCAAAACAACAGGTGCGAGTGATTTAAATCGTGAAAAACGAGAGGCTGAATTGCGTGCAACAGTGGAACGGTAATCGCTAATTAGTGAGTAAACTGCAACATATTTAATACGCAAACGTCGAAACTACCACACATTCATACGCTACATACTATGGAAATCGTATACGTTTAACTACCTGTATTATGATGCAGTATATCGGGTCATCCTAGTCCCACACTCTGTGGATTGCTTCTTCATGAAAGAAACATGCATGTACCGATATAATGCGCCTCGCGTATAAGATAATGATAATAATAAGAAGAATTGCTGCTTTTCTGGAAGCATTATAACAATAATTAATTGATATTGGTAGTAATTAGCAGTAGACATATTTTTAACGCAGTGATTCGTGTTCTTTGATTATATGTATATATGTCTGACAAAAGAAAATTAGTTTTAGCTTACGATCGAGACTCTAGATTAAAGAGGAACGTAAATTGTTTCCTATGAGCAACTACGAGAACTAGAAGATCGTATAAACAGTTGAGGAGTATTTCCGTTGTTGTCGTCGTTTTTTTCGTTTCTGTCACCAAATGCGAAGTTTCCGTCATCTTAACATCCATTGTGCTCGCCTCGCCCTTTGTTTGCCAGCGCAACGTTGAAATTCACTTTTCCGGGCAATGAGTCAAATGCATTAACGGTCTATATTGTAACCCAATCGTTAATATCGAACACATTAAAAGCGTGTAATAACGAAAATCACTTTTATACTGTAATTTTGATACAGTTTTAAAGTATCGCTAGACTCTAATCATCGTAATCAATTTCTATTTTTAAAAATATGACTTTCACTTTATCAACCTTGTTATTATTTTATTTAAAAACGATAAGATATTATATCGGAAAAAATATAAAAAAGGTTAAAAAAAGTGTAAATCTATTCGTAATGTCACTAAATAAAATTATCTCATGTTACCGCATCGCGTTTATCCGAGAGGTAGCCAGACGCCGGTTTAAGTTATCCTAATTGCCGCGTCTCTTCTTACCGAGTCAATTTATCACCTTTCTTAAATGGCCTATCATGATGGACCTTGCTCTCTGTGGAAAAGGCGCGGAGAAACGCGAGGAATTTCGAGTGAGGGAGGGACGAGATTACTCGGATAATGCGATCTTTTTTTATTTTGCCTCAACCGCGCTTCATTATTCGCCGTACAATTGCCTTTCGAACACATCATCGCCTCCATCTATTTCGTAACATCTTGCGCCATTGCGAGCCTGGTTGCGCCCAGGATTACGATTTATCTTCCCTCGCGCGTACCCCGCTATGTACCCGTCATACTTACCGGAGCCTGGGAGATGTTGAAACGCGGATCTACTACGTAATTGGTACCGTTGGTGCGTAAATGGAGTTCCAACTCCGGAGGTTTATCACGATGGGTGTGTGGATTTTGTTACAGCGTGAGGGTGAAGGTGAAATATTGCCTAACGTATCACAAAGAGATTATAAGTACGCGCGCGGCGCGTTACACCCACGTGGTGTGCTTCGTTTCCATTATTTCTTCCAACATTTATGAGCCGGATACTTGTGTTTCTCGATGAGCGACGATGCATCACCCTATCCGTCTCGCATCGAGCATCGTAAAGAGATCGCGCAATTGCCTCCACCCATCGTGATGTTATCTTATCGAATTATCCATCTCCTTTCCTCGCTCTCCTCCCTGACTCGCTCGTAAATTATCTCGCGCTTTAATGTTTTAAAGAACCTGTAATAATAAAGTCCACTTTCATGCGAAAGGACAACGCGCTCCTCGAGATCTCGTCACGATTTCAGCGAGAAAATAACGAGAGCTCAATTCAAAGCAATTTTGTCGATAATGTGAATTTGGTTTAAATTGCGATTCAAAATTGCATTTATCGGATTATTGAACATAATATAATGCATTGGATTATTCTGCTTTAACATTGTTTCATGAATCGTTTCCGGAAATATTAGTTAAACCCCTATTTAAGATTTAATCTTCTATGGTTTTTTAAAATTGAAAAAGAGAAAACTGATACTTAATTCACATTATTAATTTTATACACACATAAACTGTTTCACATTTTCTGTACATTTTAAGAGTGAAAAAATAATTATTTGCCTTTGATTTTATAATTTATTTTTTTATTAATTTGCCGTATCATAATTCTTTAAACTGTCAAAAATCGTGAGAATAACAATGAGATATATCGGTTATTTAATCTTCAAATTGTTTAATTTTTAGATGCTCAAGAAATGAGATACAGTTTTGCGTCATTTACTTCGTTTTGAGATCTCACGCTTGAGATTCATATTTCGAATCATTCATTTTGATTATTTGAAATGAGAAAAGAAATTATGAAATAAATAATTCATTCACCAGTTATTACGCGTTTGCTGTTATTACATCGATGCCAATTTCTGTTTGCTCGGCAATCTCACGGAGTATATTCACTTTTGAAATGGAAAATGCGGAAAACACTAATCATGTCCCCCAACGCGAAAGCCACCAGCAATATTTTACTTTTAATATTTGCAATGCGATTATCATGACGAGTTCTTTATCGATCGATAAATAATTAATTACTATTAACGAGAGAAAATGTAGTCACATGATATTCAATGCTATTTACGTTCTGTACTTTCTGTACTGCATGACATATTGCAAGTAGCAATACAAAGAGAGACAAAGTTCATGGTAGAAGCATAGTAAAAACTTATTTCAAACATGCCTATGTCGCGTCTGATGTGTATCATATTTTATCACAGGCTCATTAGATTGTAAAACTTTATATTAACGCCGCGCATAAAGCACAACTATCGAATAGTACATAACTTTCAAATTTATTAATACTGCAACATACTTCTATATGACGGATTATGATACATAAAATTAGTATGGAAACAATATTCGGAAATAATATTGAACATAATAGAATTTGTTCAAGATAATGTGGATCAGTTGCATTATGGATTTATTTTTCTGCACTAATACTCGCCTAACTTCAAATCGGTAAATCAACTACGTCTAAACAAGGGAATTTAGGGTTAATTAATGGATGTAGTTTGAAATTGTCTTAGTAATAGCAACTAAGATCTGTTTCAGGATTGGGATTGTCTGGGACCGTTTAGTGGTGCTTCGATGTAATCACCCATAAAGCTAGTAGTTGAGCAATTCCATTGAGCTTACGATAATTGTCAGCAATAATTAATATTAATGGTGAAATATTTGTCGAACTGCAATTTTTTTATAAACAAAAATTGGTAAATATTTAAAATTACACAGTCAAGCTCGTCTTAATTTTCACATATGTTATGAAGTCTATAGTCTTGTTTAACAAAAACAAGATTATAGCCGTCGCTCATTGTTTATTAAAAATTGATAAACAAAATAAGTTTCATGAATTATATGTAATTTTCTGACACTATGTACATTTAATAGAACGTACTTTTAGCAGGTTTGTTTGTTTATTTAAACGTAGTAAACAAAATGCGTGGGCGGTAGAAAGGTGGAACCCCCTCACCCCGTAAAAAACCCTCACCTAACTCCACTTTGAGATGTGCAGAGAAACGGAGCCTCTCCCCCGTCCACATATTTAATTTACTACGCGTAAATAAATGTAAATGCATTGTAAAAATGTTCTGAAGATCGAAATGAACAATTGTGTAGGTGTGCGTAATATTTTTTGGCATCGAGGACAAACATTTTCTCATCGTCATTTGCATTTCACACAAATAATTAATAAGATCTTCATTACTACATGTCAAATGAAAAAATTCTTGTAACAACATGTCGAGGCTACGAATACGCTTGATGAATAGGTTCTCTTACTAGCGTCCGAAAATTACGAGTAATTCGTAAAACTTTTTTTATTTATAACTTTTTAATAAACAATGAGTGACGGCTAAAACTTTTAGAACATTACTCAAAACTATGGCTTTAATAACATAAGTGAAAATCAAGACAATCGAGCCTGACTGTGTAATTCTAACCATTTATTTCCATCCAATCTCACGAGGATCGTATTTTTCGAAAAAACTTCGCAGAGTACGAAAGCTAGTCGGGTAGATCTGATTATGCGTCTTACAACGCGCGCTCGCATTTTATTTCTGCCGCAATGTTAACGACATCTAGAAGCTCGTGTGACATCTCATGATTTATACTTGTCTGTTTCTCGCGGCCCGTAGATCTCTCATTACTGTGTATTTTGTGCATGTTGCGTCTGTACGATCCAGAGGGACCACGCGTATATAATATTTCGCGAACGTGTCGGTGATTTCCGAGTGTATGGCGCTTCTCATTGTGCGGGCGTCTCGCCTAACAAGTGGAATTCCGTGTCCGGTGGGAGTATCCACCTATCGAAGGTTGCTATCCGCGACGACACACACGAAGATCAACGCGCGCGCGCGACCTTGTACGAACCATCTTTGAACCTACTTATAAAACAATGATAGTTTCTCGCTAATAAACCGCTATCTCGACCGTGACGGGCGCCGCAACAACAGCGGCGTTTTAATTGTCTCGTCTCTTCGTCTGGATCAAATACGACCGTCACGATCTTATAAGTATCTCATCGCGCGTTTCATACAAAGAAATAGGGAATTACGTTATCCGCATCCGTGTAATCGCGTGTTTTATCGCATGGTTCTCACGTCGGGGCATTATTATCCCCCAGTCTCCGCGTAATATAAGCGAAAGGATTAAGAAAACAAACGGTTTTCGAACCGGTTGCGCGCGCGACCGCGCGTATAGTTTCATGCGACTAGAGACAAAGCGTTCGACAAGTGCGGAAGTCATTTCGTACGAATATATTTACACGGCAATTCGCGCGAGATGAGATTACCGATATCATTTATAAATCTCTTGCAAAAAGTCCAACTTTCGTCATTCTTTTATCCGTCATAATCACTGAACATTATCGACGATCTTGGCATTGCACAATCTTTTTATTATTTAGACAAAAAATAAATACAACAGTTTGTTCCGGAGAAATGTCATCGTTTTAACATGGCGCTTCATTATGACGCTAATTATAATTTTCGTTACACCCTTTTCATGTCTTGTAATTTATCAAACCGGCGGTACATATTCTTCTTCTAACAACGTCTCACGAGCACGTAAGAACCGAATACATCAATGTGCGTGGCCTGCTTCTCGTGGAACCGAGAGAATTTCGCGAATGCATCCGATCTCTTTGCAAATCGAGAACGCGGGCGTGAGGAATGATGTTGCATCCAACGACGACAACGACGAGAATAAATTCATGATGGGAGCGATTTAAAGCCTACGCACACTTCGCTTTCCAGCCAACTTCCTTTCGACATATTTTTGGCACCAAGCTTGCGCCACTTATTTCTCAATTTAGATTCTTGTCTTTTTTTATTTTTTCTGCTAGACTATGATTTATGCGCAAAGAGCGATTGCACAAAACGCTTTATTATTTAGACAAAAAGTAAACACAACAGTTTAAAATAAGAGTAGAAGATTAAAAACTTGCAAAAATTTATTTGAATAGTATTTTTAAACTTGAAAGAAATATGATTTATTGACGAAGACAATGACAAATTGCTTGCACAACTTTTTCTCTCTTCTCTTTTGTATACATATTTAGCATTTTCGTCAAATTTGTTCCCGCACATTTAACTCCACGCGATTACATATCTGCATAAGGTATATACATTGGCGTTGTGACTATAGACAGAACATTTTGTCACGTATTGTTATCGCACGGGTGTGTCCATGAGAAGTTGGTGTGCTATGATGGCACTTTTGGCCTCATAAATAAACGTTCCTTGTATGTTTGCTCCTATAGCTAGTTATCTTTGTTTTCTCGATCGAGTTCATTAATGCACCCCTATTACATGCTCTTGCTTGATTTATTTAGAACATGTTGCATGAATTTTGGTTAACTTTGTAAAAATCGGATTTATGATACATGCGAATTTTGACAAATATATTTGTTAACTTGTTTAGTCATTTTTCTATTAATAATACTTATAACCTTTTATATAAAGTTGGCGGATATAGAACGGTTTTTATACGTACATTTTTTACAATTAAACGTCTCATTATCGAATCTCTTCTTTCCGATTCTTCCGAACTTTTATTTTTATTAACGCATAGCTACGTCAATAAACCCATCTTTAATATCTTCCAGACTGTATCAAATCTCGTTGGAAGAGCTCGAGATATTGCATTCCGCCTTTCCAATAAAAAAAAGACTGATCTAGAACGGAATCACGTATCCGGTCTTGATCTATTTGTGTTTCAATATTGATAAATTGATTAATTTTTAAGTGTGGAATGTGTGTGGAGAACACGAAAAGGATCACCGATAATTGGCGCTGTGCATATTCTTTGATTAAAATTCCATGAAATTTTCGAAAGCCCATTAATAGGGTATTCGTCAGAACCGTTCGTGCTCCGCGACGTGATTTAAAAAAAATACTGTCCAATCCTATTAAAGCTGCTTGTATTTAATCTGGCAGTTCTGCTCGTTTTTTTGTCCAGTTCGAAATAATAACGTGAAAAGAATTATTTTTGAGAATCAAACTTGGAAAAATGAAATCTCGCGAAGAACGCGAAGAATCGAAGAAAAGAGCAAAGTCAAGAAAAATGGTCTGACAATAAGCGGAGAAGTACGATATTTGGCCGCAGTCGGCAATTTCGACGAACAAATCAATGTTTTCACGTTTGAAGGTTTTTCGATTTCCAATTACTTCCTTTTTAATAGAATTGTTTCCTCGGCAATACTGCAGCTTTTACATCTTGTCGATTGCAAGCTTGACATATTTTTTATGGAAGATGTTTAGGTATCTTTAATCGTTTAGTTAATCTTTTAAATCGCAATTGAAAGTTTAAACTATTTTTTTGTAGCACACAGCAATATTGGGAAGAGAGGAGTAAGCTTTCAGAACTCTTATCTTTTTTATAATAGAGGTTCGGAGTTTTCGTGAAAGATTCGATCGCCGGAAATGAGAAAATCGAGCTTCTGCACGAGCGTGATAAGGGTAGCATACACACTATGGTCTATTATTGCGGGTTCGTTGCCTGAGGCTATAGATTTTGTAAAGTGGATTAGATGAAAGTTTCTTGTCAAGATTCCTCTTTTTTACAACACACTTATCAAGTACCTTGGTGAGTCAATTCTTACATCTTAGGCCATTTACTAGCCACTAAAATCATAATTATTATTTAACACGTAAAACACCCGTTTGTGAAAAATATTTCATTTCAACTTTTAACATTTTACTTAATATTTTATTATTTTGATGCCTTTTTAAATTCTGACTTTTAAGTTACAAAGTTTAAACGCTAAACTATTTAATGCTAGAATATCAAATTTTAATACTTGCTTGTGAATCTCTGTCATTATGCGCAATATCGTGCGAAAGGTATTATAATTAGGAATTAATGGAACTTTGAGTAACTCAAGTGCTTCCAGCCAAAATTTCTCCTGCGATAGATTATAGCTTAATTATTTTCCGGATAAAGCGGTTTATTCTTCTTCCTATACACTTCTCCATAGGTTCCTTGTCGTAATTTTCTTTTACAAACGACATTGTGAGTTTGTAGACAGTTTTATCAGTTGCTGTAATCCTTATATTAGAAGACGCATATATAAGTCATAGTAATATTAATTATTTTTTAAGTCAGATTATAAGTTTTCGTTATAAAAAATAAAAGAGAAAAATATATGTATATAGAATTAATTTTTTCAGCTCTTTCTAAATTTTATCTTACAATGCTTTTCTTACAACTTTATAAATTGAGAAATATGTAATGTGAAGTAAAAAAATATTACTTTAGACAAGTATGATTTAAATTATTTTTAATGCCATTTTAGATTACCGCGAAAAATGTTTTAAGAAAGAAGATCACGTGATTACTGTGGATTTTCCTTATTACATTATCGAGATTCTCGCACTTTAATCTGATAAAGTGCGATGTTTGTGCCACGCAAGCAGGCAAAATCTGCTTATACGAAAATCGATATTTCGCATACTTCGTCCAAGTATAGATAACCGGAAACTCATAGAATCATAGAATATAAATGATTGTTTTGAGAACTGATTGCATCAGTTTTCATAAAAGTTTATTTGCTACCGTTGCGTTAAATGATCGATGAATTATCTGTAATACCCTTGAAAAAATGATGTAAAAATTATAAATTTAATACTGCGAATACAATGTTTTATTTAGAAATTTTATTGCATTGCGCTTGTTTAAAAAGACCAATCGTTGCTGATTTGGAATATAATACCGAAATGAGAAGGATACCTTTTATTCTCATTGTAAAACAAACTCTTTTATTATTTTGCACGAATGTAACAAGTATAAGCGAGACATTTTCCAAGTTATAGAATAATTGTGCTGTGAAATGTGCCAGATGAGTCTCTTCAATATTGAGCATTTAATTGAATTGTCGCTGGTTAACCGCGTATTAATAACATTCATTTCGGGCGTTTAATCGATTGCTGATTCGATACATGTAAAATTTGAATAAATTTCTATAACAAATTTGTATAATAATATTGGTCTATAATAATGGTTAACATTTCGCTCAAGTTATTCGATTAATCCTAGTTATTCCGGCAATTTGCTCTATTGTTAACGATAACCATACATTTTGGAATCAAATTCAGAACATGAGCAATTAGATCATTATAATTTCAGCGAGTATAAATATATTTATAGCTCCAAAAATTAGACGCACGGAAATTATTTTTTCACTTCTATATTTATATAATAGAATTATAAATATTAAACGGAGCCAATAACGCGTTCTTAAATTTTTAGCGACATTTACGTAAATAGTAATAATATTGATTGGAATTGAATCTTTAAACGAATGCAGAATTGTAGGACTTTTTTTTCTCATTTTCGCATTTCAGTCTTTACAAGACTGTAATTTTTCGAGTTTATATTGTAAATTTAAATAAAAACTTTTAAATTCCGTTACTGAATTATTCGTGCCAAGGTAACGAAACAAGAATGATCAATTTCAACTGATGAATATCATATGGTGAACCGTAACGAGTTTCATCAACATTTTGTTTATGTTCGTTAAGCGGAGCCTCGACTACGTAATCGGATTTCATATAACCAATACTTGTCTCGTGATATCAGTGAATAAATTATCGTTGCCGACTAACGGACAGTACCTACATAATCAACGAACTTAAACGAAACGTTAATTATTTTATACACAATCATATTTTTCTGCCGAAAAGTTGCAGTGTGTGTATAGAGATTTATCCGTAAATAAAATACGACACTACAAACGTGGCTGTTAACAAGCATGTTTTTATAAATTTATCATTCGTTTGATATGCGAATGATAATAAGATGAGCAATTATATTTGTATGCTGATAATAAGAATATTATAGTGCCTGGAAAACGCACGTCTCATTACGTGCGCTGCAGTCTTTAGAGTTCACTGACGGAATCGAGCGGCGCGGTCACGTTTTTCGAGACGCAAATTCGCATAAAAGTTCTCTCATCTTTTCCGTATATTTCAGACATCTCTGTCGTCTGTGGCGTATGGCAGCATGGAATTTCATTTGACGAGACTATACGAGGGGGGGCGTCGCACACGTCAAAGAGATACCATCGTTGTTTCCATCCGCGCGTTTCCGTGCAAAGTGCCGCATGCCACGTGTTTCTGCGGACGCGAAATTTTTTGCTGGAACATATTCCTCCAGGGGAGCGCGCGCTCGGTTCGACGCGACGATATTGCATATGCGAATTTTTCGATTCGATGAAAAATCCGCGTCGAAAAGTTCGCGCCGGCTCAAACCGTCAACTCGCGGAATATCTTGTAGCAGGAGGATGAGATTTATTAGTTGCGTTGCATTCTCGCTGCTATTAATGTCAAACATGACTGTATCTGGCTCTGATCACATGTCGACGTTATATTTATTTTTCTTAGTTATATTTTTCCCGTTTCTACGGAAGCAAAAAATATAAAAGAAATAATAATATCTACATTCGATCTATCTTTATTATAAAGTTATTGTTATAGTGGCATTAGAATTAATATTAATGGAATTTTGTATTATTTGACTTGCAAAATTTTTTAATATGTATATTTTGCACTTGAAATAAAAATATGCTCACATTTAAAAGGTAGAAGGAGCAAAGGGAGAGATATCTCGAATGGAAGATACACTTTAAACTCTTTACATTAAGCAAACAAAGTGCAGACTCACGCGATTGTACTTGTAACAGCATTAAGTGCGATGTTAAGTAGAAGGAACTGTT
Organism: Linepithema humile; assembly: GCF_040581485.1. Lineage (NCBI taxonomy): Eukaryota > Metazoa > Arthropoda > Insecta > Hymenoptera > Formicidae > Linepithema > Linepithema humile. Next base: position 14,606,018 of record NC_090132.1, read on the forward strand.
GCACTGCGCTTGTTTAAAAAGACCATTGTTGATTTGTAATATAATACCGAAATGAAAAGGATACCTTTTATTCTAATTGTAAAACAAACGCTTTTATCATTATTATTATATAGCTTTAATGCCGTTTGCGAACGCGGGGGCGTGACGATTCGCATTTTTATCGTCGAGTGAAATATTAATAGTGCATATGATTGTAGAGAGAAAGAGAGAGTGAGAGAAAGAAAAGTATGCATTCTGTATCGTTTACGTGTATTATGTAAGCTAGACTTTCTCGATGGCGATGCGCAGATGCAAATTTTTAATCGCCCGTACGACATGAAATTTATTATTCCGTTTTGATGTTCGTTATGCGAAGTATTTCGCTCTATTTCCAATATCGCTCGTGGCGATTTATTCAGCAATCCATTTCAACAGATTGTACGCGGCCGGCCGTCGAATAGCACAAATGTTGGCCGGAATGAGATGGCTCTGTTAAAAATATTAGCGAACAGTGCGTTTGTACCGAGCCATTTATTTATCCCCACATCGCAAGCGCGCTTTGATGAAAATTATTTAATTAGGATTAATTTAAGCGCATCGACGTTTCGTACCATTCTCGATAAGCTATTTCGGTGTACCATTACTGAATAATATTGAGCTTATACAAAGTCAGTAGAGTAAATAACATGAATGGAAGAACGTAATATAAGCAAGAAGCTTCACAGAGATTTTGATTTTAAAATTGCTCATGAATAAAATTTTAAATATTTATAAAATTGTCGTATTAAATCGATTAAACGCTCAATATTTGTCAGTTAATATGTGTTAAAAAATCTGTGCAATATTAACTATTATATTATAAAACAAATTTCACGAGTATACCAAATCATATAAACTTTATTGATTGCTATTACTATTTTTTTGTTTTTTTTTAGCATATATTTGTTTCTTTATGCAAGTATAAACTTGAAATAGATTTTGTAATACATTTCATCTGCGAAATTGCAGCGAAAAATCAAATTGTTTGCTGCGTAAGTGAGTGTAATCTGGGATGTATTGTCTGCGATGTAATTTTAAATGTGTTTTATGTGCCGAGGTACGCGGCTTCTCTTCGGCGAAAAGAACGCCGAATAATTTCCACTCACGTATGCGAGCATGTGTGGATGTGCGTACGCATAGAAGCACACAATATAAATAAAAAAAAATTAAAAAAATGTTACTACAATACTCGCCTGATATAACGAGCCCATTTCATAACTTGAAAAGCACGTCGGCCATATAAAATAATTCGACGACTCATGGCGCGTAAATTTTTGCACCACAGCGAAAATGTTCGGAATGTATGAAATGCTTTGCAATTTTCACGATCGCGAGGGTGGTCTACGTCCTCGTCCTATCTCTCTCTCGTCGAATGAAAAAAGAAGGGAGAGAACGGAGGGCGGGAATTCGTGCACTACATTGACGTCAGTGCGCTGCTCAACTGTTGGCGTGTATCGATGCATACAAAATATTCACGCCCACGCGTGCAATGCTCTAAACGATGTCTCTCCTTTTTTTCTCCGCAAAATTTCGAGCAATACTACCGGCGGGTGGCTTTTAACGGTTTGTAAACGCACACACGCGAGCACTGCGCGCGCGAACGTTCGGCAGTGCATGTCACCTATATGCGCGATGCGTGTCACGCACGTCGAGCACGCTTCCGGTACTTTGTGTCCGCAGTTGCACCTATCTATCTACCCGCGGTCGCCATCCGGTGTGCACTTACAGTTAAACCGTAAGGCGTGTACGATGTGCTTTTGTCTACCGGAAAAGTAATAAGCGTCATCCCGTCATTAATGCTAGCGAAATAGTTGCACGCGCGCATTTCATTTTCCCGTTTAATCGCAAGAATCTGCGAACGACATTCGTTACCATTATTACTGTGTCACGGAACGAGTATTCATAGATATAGTTTGATTGATAACAATGCAATCATAATCTGTGAATTCCAGACAGTTTTGAAGCAATTTCTATCGGACAGCAGATTCTCGAGAACTTGGCGAATTTATGCCGATTGATCATTTCCAAAGTCTAAAATAAAAATTAAACTTAAAATAAATATAAAATATAATAGATTTAATAAAAACATATAAATATAAATTATAAATTTAGAAAATATAGATATTAAATTTTTTATTATTTTGTATTTTTTGATGGTTATATTATGTGTATCGGATATAGAAATTAAAGAACAAATAGTTTAATTACTTTTTATGCGTACGTAAATAATTTTGTTTTGGCAGAGCGCTTTCATCTGGTAGGTAGAAATCTGTATAAAGCATTTTTGACATATGTTTTATGCGCGGTAAAATATACCTTTGGTAGTATTTTTATTCCATATTTGTTTATTAAGCAATTTTTTTAAGCTAAAAAAAGAATAAATATAAAATGTTATATAAAAATAATTTTGCGTTGTGATATTTATACTAAAAATTTTACAAGAATGTAAAATATAGTCAAAAATGTAAATCGAAGAAAAATGTCAGTTTTTAACATAGCAAATTAAGAGCTAGTTATTTTTTACGTAGTAATGTTTAAGTGTACACGCAGAAATGACGAATTATTTGAAGAAGATTTGTGCAGAAGTGACTGTTCCTTTGATATCCGGATCACGATGCTCATGCGAACGTTAAAAATTCAAATAGCAAATAGAATAGTAATTGCTGGGAAATGGCTTTGACTTTTCTTGCGCACGCCGACGACAAAGGAAATCCGTGACAAAACAGCGGTCGTTAATGCCTGTAGCTTTACCCTTATTACAGTGTCTTTTATGGAAGAACTGCCATAAAAACGGAACGATGCGTTATAAAACCATTAAAGACGTCGACATGTGGATCAACAGTAATAATCTCAGAGTTTCTAGTAAACTAGTTTTTTTTTATTCGTATGAAAATATTGGAGAATATATTTATATGCTAATATACATATGTTATATTTAGTATAGAGACGATATTTATAGCATTGTAAGCGATCGTAAGAGATTATCAAATTTTGTAGAATATTAAATAATTTTCTAGATAAAATAAAGTAAAATTCATAGATTGAGGGAATGCGCAGCTTTTATAAATTGCGCAGATGCGCAAAAGTGAGGAAAGTAAGCAACGGAAAAAACGCGTGCTTTCCGGATACCGTTTGATCCTCCCTGTTAATAAGAGATTACTGCTTCTGTAGCGGTTCAGCCCTGACCTGAACAGAGGCAGCCACTGGTGTTATTGCAGGCTCGTATCCTATTCATTATGGGCAATACAAGCACGTGATTTGGTATTTGATTCAAAAACGTGATTATTACCGTCTTTATAATATACCACAACTATGCATTGATTACGTTCCTGGCTGTCAGCCTCTCGTAAAGATCAAAAGACGTGTGGCACCGTCGCATTTACACGATAATGTTGAATTGCGGAAATGACTGAATGAATAAATATAGCATAGCGCGTAAAGACGTAAAATGCAGCGTGTATAAATTTATAAAAAGATAGTGACGTTAATCTTCTCGATTAATCAATGTTTTATCAAAGTTGTGAAAAAAAAAATAGAAAAAATTATAAAATAAATTTCAAGAGTAATTTTAATCTGAGAACAAAAGGGCTTATCTTGTTTCAAGTGCAAAAATGTAAGGATAAGTGAAAGCTGCAATTCTAAATACGCCATCTTCATAGCGCGATGTGTATACAATATTTTCCGTGAAAACGTGAAACTTTGTAATATTTACGTGCCTTATGCATAATCATGTAGTCGATGTCGAGTCGCATTCAAAACCAGCTGCAAACTAGGGATGCACGCGCAAACATCCCCTTAGGGATACGTCACACTCGGTTGCAACATAGTGCAACATTTGTCCCTCTTGCTCGTCGACTTCTCGTTTATCGCTCGTCAGGTCCCCAAAACGAGCAACATCTAGGCGCGCGCATGCAGAGATACAAATTCTGCGGGGTTGCTATCGCGTTGCGGGACACATTTTACTAGGTGGGCGTGCGGGAGGGGCTGAACGGGGATGATAGTAGCGTACGGTCGCGTGGGACCGTCACCGCCATGTTACCGCGGACGCGAATGAAAACGTGGGAGTCGCGTGGGCGAGCGCGTCACAGGGGCGGTTATTTCCACGGCGAAATCGCGCAGGAACGTGACTATTGCGGGCCGTACACTGCGATTAGGGTGTGATAGAAACATCGGGATGTGAAAGGGTTGCCCCGATACGGCATGTGTGTCCATTTGTCACGGTTAACGTCCGTTCGTCTGTCCGTCGGGGTTAGAGAGCGTCACGTAATAGCGGGTTCATTCGAGGAATTCGCCAGATAAATCACTTCTCCCATCGCGCCCAAGAGAGATAACGCTCTTGAAGCCCTTCCGAAAAATTAAATGCGTTATGAAACGCGCGATACATGCCGCGGCTTAGCAATGATTGCCAGTGATGGATCACTTGGCTCGCGTTTTTTGCCTTGCGATATCTTTTCGTTGAGCGATTAATTTTCAGTAATAAAGCGTGCACTTGTATTGCAATTTCGCACGTGTATTCGTCCGAGAGCTTCACACCGATAAACCGTGAAAGGGTCGTTTGAAAAAATATTTATATATGTTTCCGACAACGTAAATTTAAAAAAAGCAGCACGCACCAGCGGGTTTCCACGAGTTATCACTTTACCTTTATCGCATTTGTGGACAAGAAGTACGACCACGCGTGTGTCACGCCACAGTAGCTTTTTGAATGCAAATTCACGTCGACTTATTTATTGCAGTCACTTTTATCCCGTTAGAATGCCGCTTTTCGCGATCCCGTCGTAATAAAAATGATCGCGCAGGCGTATATCTTATAGAATATCTGTATCAGGATCACATCTTTTAGATGTACCGCCTTTTAAGTCACGCTGCGTAAAAAAAGGACAAGACTTAACGTCTGATATCAAACATGCCAGCCTACTTTCATTTATGAATCTCTCTTTTTTTAGAGATCAAAGTAAAAATTTTGGGGAACGTGTAATTTTATATTACTTGATATTAAAGAAAAAAATAGAAATTAAACTGCGGACTGTTAACTATTCTGGTATTACTTTATAATTTAAAGCTATCGATTTTCAATAAAATCAAAGTTCTATAATATTGATTTCTGGAGAGATTGATGATAATCTGAAAAGTTATATCTTTAAGCGCAATCACGAGCGACATTTATGTAATAATGTAAAGTTCGTTCTTTTTTCGCGGAGACAACACGCAAGAATGCACTTATCCACTCAACGCAAGCGGATGTATTCGACTTTGTCACTTGCATGCCAACACGAACAATTTTCCTCTTTCTCGATCGACAGATCTAATTGCCCGGTTTCGTGAACGATCTCTAAATGGCAGTAATCTCAATATCGGAATATCGCCGACCATGCAACAATGCCACGTGTTTTTTACATGGAAGCTCGACAAAAAGTGGAGAAATGCTTTATATTGTATAAACAGATAAAACTATTATCTACTTATACTGCTATGACAGTTGTTATATTCGTAGAATGATAAAAATGAGGTTATTTAAGAGGTCAATAAAAATACCAGTTAATAATACAACGATAATAAAATTTAAGGAAAATGTTAACATTTTTACAAAACGATGATTTTAAAGTTTACTTTATTTGTAAACGGTAAGCAATTTGTTGCACTAAAACAAGTCTGTAAATGATGTCACGGTATTCATACGTTACTGTCCCGTAATGCAATTTTGTGTCGTTGACCCATCATTACCAGGAAAGAAGCGGCTTTCTTCAAACGTTATTTAAACCTGAAGTACGCACTTTGAACGGAAATTCTTAGCAGATAATGTCTCGAATTCATTTTTTGAAGAATCATTTCGGCCAATATTCACTACTCATGTCAGACAAAGTTCGTGTTTGCTATCGAAAAGATATCGCATTGTAAATAAAGTAAGGAATCGAATTCTTTCAATACCATTGGAGTACGTCTGTATACAAGAAATATTTGAAAAACTTACTTGTAAAAACAAAAATACAACAAATTTTTTTATTATAAAATATTAGGATATATTCTATGACTCTGACATATATGTTCTCGCTCTAGAAATCACCAAAAGTTTAACATAATAAAAAAATTTTTATGCGTTGAATTTATTTATATGGGTGCTTTTTGTGGAAAAGATTTGAGAAAGAAATTTGTTCTACTTTATCGTTGATCTTGAAATCTTCTCTTAAGTTTGCAGTGAGAATGCGATACATTATTGCTTGCAAAGAGAGTAAATGCAATTACAGTTACTGCACTTGCACTTTAGAAACCCCGCTCGTCGGTGAGAACATTTGGTCGTTGGGTTAATTCCCTACCTCGAAGTGGCGAGTCCGCAAAATTTCCGACGTGTCAGTACGTTGTCCCACGCGCACCGTGCACGAGTTTCACAGACTCTCGGTGCATCGGTGAAACCAGTTTCGCGTCGCCGACAGAATCACTTATCACGCGCTTCGCTTTAATCTGCTTGCACTCTGTACTAATGCGCGATCGCGCTATTTTCAGATCGTCATTCTTCGACATGATAGTTTACGTAATGGCGTAATATCATAGAGTTTTTTAATACTGCAGTTTTTAGCACTTTTCCTCTCTGCCTGCAAGCTATATTACTACAGTGCTATAAACGCGTCATATAAACGATAAAGTGTTGAATACATTTATAAAATTTTGCGAATCTTAATTTTTCAATATTTTGAAATAAATATCGTTCATCGGTGTCCAAAATTCGGTATATAATTTTTTCTCTTTATTCTTTTGATTTGCAAGACAATTTATAAATCGTGAATCGTCCTCCCAAAATTTTGTAACATTAAGGTGACAAATAGTGTTATTCAACTTGACAAATTGGCGCATTTGTCTAATGACATTCTGCATGTTATCTCGTTAACTTAATTTCAGACACAATATTATCTCACGAATGTCTCTCTCTTTCTCTCTGTTATGTAGTGCAGCTCAGACCGTATTACATTCCATTCAGTAATTTAATAACCGGTCCGTTGTATTCGGGACGCAAACTCGTTATCCATACAAAGAGAAGCTTCCCGCCTACGCGATGACCCCTACACGACCCCTGATATGACCATACAACCCCCTGGATTTTCGAGGGATGATAGCGGATGATCGCTAGCATCGCGCCGTCCGCATTACGATACGATAGTATGCAGCCACCAGTCCCGTTGCCTATGAGAAGATCGAGATCGCGCGCGCGCGTGTGGATCATGTTCGTTATCGACCATACGAACGCCGACTAAAATAGATTATCGTAAATTGCAGGCACGAGATATTTACGTACACACATCCATTACACGTGCATAATACAATAAGGAAGTATAATCGATTCTTCCACCAACTGATCAAAATTAACGTCTACTTCTGAATTTGCGGTCTAATAATCTTTCACAAACTACAAAAATTGAATTTGCAAATTTGCGTCTTGAGAACACATCTCATTCGAAATTAATTATGAATTATTTAAATTATACAATAATTCATGATAAATTTATTTATATGTCTTTGTTTTAAAGTTACAGTTTCTTTAGAGCAATTAAAATTATTATCAATTTGGCTATTTCTAGAATCTGTTATTTAAAACACTGTCTTTTTATACCTTTCTGTGCAGTTTATTCTTATTTTAGATATATGTTCAATAAAGTAAAAATAAATAGCTAACATTGTTAACAAAGCTAGATTTTTTTCATGAGAATTTTGTTACTAAATTGGCGTAATTATTCATTAATCACTGTCCTTGATATCAAAAATAGTCCAGTGCAATAAAATTATAAATATCTGCACAAATATCGAAAGTACAAAATTTGAATCAAACGCGATACACGCGTACGCGCGCGCATTCATAGGCTGCAATCGCGCGGATTTCATGGGGGGATCACGAATTGGCGGATCCAACAATTTTTTTCGTGCGATATGATCGGGGGATTGCAATCGTAAATCCGACATCACACGGAAATATAGGATCCGCCGATTGGATCTACCGTTGTAATATCAGTCGACTGCTACGATTTGTTGTTTGATGCACCCCTTAACAGCTGTCTGGTATCGATAAATATGATATTAACGCACTGGATGCCGCCATCGGCATCGCTGTGTCTATAGACCTTCCCTCTGATCAATGTAGAAATATGAAAAGCTGAGAAAATTGGACGCGGTGAAAAAATAGAAAGGAGCGTTTGAAATGCACGATGCAGCATTCCGGCTGCTGCTGAAGTGAGAGGGAAGTCTCGATAAAGATCCGCGTCTGGCCTCTTCAAGAACGGATTTTCAAGGAGCACCGTAGCGTACATACATGCGTACATGCGCGCACGCAAGCGTGCGTAATAGCGCTTACGTTACGAAGCTTTTGCGTATGTAATACGCTCTCTGCTCGGAAAATGCCGGGTGGAGTGCCGAACGCGTTGTCGAGATAAAAGCGCGAACCGAGACGCAGACATGACGCGTATATACGCACAAATGTATGCATGTTATGTTTTATGGCTGTGTGTGATACCGATATCTTAGAGCGAGAACAACCGACGTTGTTCCGCGTCTGGAAATCTAAAGAGACGAATATTTCATATTTTTATATGTAATTGCGCCTCTTTCTACATTAATTTTTTACTTTATACTTTATTATTAATAAATATTATATTTATTAAATTTATTTCACGATACATTTGTTAATCGCAAGATTTGAAGTTTATCCAATTTAGATTTTTATTATTCAGAAAATTTATTTTTATCGAACAAAAATCATTTGTCGTGCTCGTTTCACACGAACACTTGTCAGAATAGAAATGTGTCCCACTTTACGTCTGTTTAATATTCAAAATGTGGTAATCGGCACTTTCGGGGAAATTACTGTCGACGCTCTTTCCTTGCGAAATTCTATGAAGTAAGAAACTATATTTGTGTGAGGATGTTTTATTAACACTAATGGGATACGTCTGGTCATGAATGGTGAATCATGACGAGGTATACACACGTGGAATTCGAGACACGGAATTATAGCTCGGAATTACGAAAGACTTATGTCACACGACAAAAATAGACATTGACAAAGAATAAAGGCTTCTGCAAATCGACGATATATCGATGGACTATTAAATAACTGAGTAGCCTACGAATCGCGTGTTAATGTAATGAGCGAATGACTTGTGAACTAAAGATTTCTTATCGGCAGAATGCTTATCTAAAATAGTTGTGAAATAATATACGAATAATTAAAATCTAGGTATACATATGATGAGTTTAGTAAAGCAAAATTTATTTTTGAAAAATCGTACGATGAAAATTTGTTTTGAATTTAACATTTTACTTGTAATAATGTATGCGTATACATATATTAAATAGAGAGAGAATGAGAGATAACTATAGTTTCTTTCATGTAAAAATTCAATCGAGCATCAAATTTTCAACGGAACATCTTTTTACATCAACGTTCTGTTTTATCTTAAACTTTGCATTTCGATTACGAGGTAGATCGCTTCACCTAGCCACACGAAAAAGTAGTTCGCGCAGCTCTGGGACGACCTGAGCCCCTTCAAAAATTGGTTCGCTTAATGTTGAGCATAGCTAAGCGTTACCAAAGCTCTATATTTTCCTTACTCATTAGTTTAAGGCACGAATTCGTCGAACTCTTAGCCGCTTTGTTATATCCGTGGAATGGATTTCCTCTTACGAGATAGCATTGGAACAATCTTGCCATCTGTTGAGCGTGGCAGGTATTATATGTTGCTTATATCGCCACACGCACATTCCTCGAAGTTTAACGTTATAAATCTGCATAACGTTACGCCTCGTAAAAGAAACATGTTAAAATTATTAATCAAAATTAATTTTGATATATATATGTTGTATACGATACTTTTTTGTTCTTAAGGTCCTGCGCACAATAGAGAAAATATTAGGAATAGGAATGAATATTAAATATTAGGGAGAAGAATTTGGAATTATTTTACTTCAAACAAAGGAGATGTATTAGTTATTCCTAATTCTTAATTTTTAATTCATGATACGTTAATATATTCCATTTTCTTGTTCTGAAATGAAATAATTCCAATTTTCTATTCCTAATATTTAATATTTATTCCTATTTTGTTTATTTGATCATTCGACGTGATTATTCGATTGGTGATAGCATTAAAGGCAAAAGAGAACCGTTTATTTTTTTGAGAACAAAACTGAAAGAATTCCTTATGTTGATGGCGCATCTAACTACGAAAACGTCGAAGCTGCTAAGCGCACTCTAATACTTTCATTATGTCATAATGAACGCTTCATAATGATATTAGTCTCATTATGCGCGACGCTTATTAAAATTGCGCGGCTGGCTGGGCAAGTTCCGTTTGAACATTTCAGTCAGTAACTTTGCTATGGCTTATGTCCTTATCAACTTGCTCCGGTAACGAATTGATTTAACTGTTCATTGAATAGTGCCAAGCGGAACAATGAAGTACCGTTATCGATGATAACAAAACGCTCAAAGATATCTTAAATTCCTTTCTTTTGTCACATCTACTCTATTATTACATTATATTTCACTACGATCATTTTCGTTATGTTCGAGAAATATTGCTAATTCCTTTTATGTATATTATTCTCAATTAGTACATTTTAATTTATTATATATTTTACATATTATATATTATATTACTCTTACGCGTAAAAATGAAATATATTTAATATCAAGCATTGATATTAAAAATATAAATAAGCGCACATTATTTTATAATTAAAATTATTTTATCATTATCTAACTTGAAGATTTTTTTATATTTGGATTTTTCTGATTTTCATGAATACGAATTTATCCATATTTAATGATTAAATTTTATATCCACCCGTAATGTAGGGAATAATATTTTTTCTATATATTACAATATTTTATTTAAAATGAAATATTTTCCAACTTATCTCGCTCGGTTTAACGCGTAGTATTCGTGAGATTGTTCTTCTTTTTGCATGCGGTAACTAATTACCTCCCTTTTAACAACGTTCCGAGATACACGCGTAGTCGTCGCACGGCGAATAGTTCACCCACCCCCAGCGGCTCCGCCTTCGACATTGTATGCGCCCCATGACATTGTCCCGGACACGTTTGCATTCTCTCTCGGCGGACCCGACGCCTCTTTTCTCCCTGCGCTTCGCTTCTTTTTCCCTTCGTACGTGCATCATGTGTGCGCAACAGGGACTCGAGCAACGTCTTTCTACTTCTCCGCCTTCTTTATTCCCATATGGTATCCATCTTCGATTGCGACATCATTGTGTCGCATTATGTGCACCAGTGTGCGCATTGTTTGGAATGCATTCTGTATTCGTGAGTGGTCATCGTTGCGCCTTGCCGACGCTACGCGTCTTCGGGGACAATCATGCAGCGGAATAATTGAAGATGTAGGGATACATTCCGAGCATGAGTTGTTAAATAATTCAAATACTGCAACTAATTTTTATAAGTATAATAAAATGTGATAAGTATAATAAAATACAATGTGCATTTCTCATTGTTATGTTTCGTTCTTATATTGTATTATATTTTAATTCTATGACACATCTCTCCCTCTCTCTCTCTCTCTCTCTCTTTGTAAATTTGTTTATAGATAATACCTGATTAACGTTTGCATCTCGGTCGCAGTTAACGACGGATAATCGAATTATTTCCGTCGCAAAGTTCTCTCGTATACAAACTTGGTCATAGTTAACCAAGCTAGCGCTGACGTGTTGAAGCATTAGGAAACGATGCGGTACGACGCGAGAAGTGCTTCCGTCGTCGAGCCTACGTACACGCAATCCAACTTCGTTGTCTAATACACAGATGTCGGAGAGAAACGCGCTGCCACCCTAAATAACGAGGGACGCAATTTGTCGTCGCGTGCAAAATTAAAACGTCCCCGCGTTCTCACCCTTCGCGCCCTTCTCCTCGTTGATATTGTCGCTACGTGAAGGAAGACCTAGCATACCAACGATCTCTTGTTACGAGACTCGTTTACAGAATTAACAGAAACGTTGACTACACGGAAAGAACGACTAATTTGCAGAAAAACGTTTAACGTGCTGTTTTAAATGATTTAACAACGAAATGTATTTGTATCAATTTATTTATTATTGTAATATTATAACAAATAATCCTATAATATATAAAATAATTCTATAATATATAAAAAATAATTCTACATATAGAAATTTAATTTTATGAAAACAAATATAGAATTGAAAATCTTTTTTGTACAATTTTCTTCATTTTTAATTTAATTTTTCTTTTGTTACTATACGTCACATATATGTGACATTGCATAATTTGCACTAATCATAATAACATGATGGATTAAGAGAGTAAATCAATGTTAAAATTAAACTTTGTGTTGTACGCAATGTACAATAGAAATGGAAAAGGCATAATCAGAAAATTAAAAGGATCATTTTCTATTTGTGGATTAGTCGGTTCTTTTCAATTACAGCGGTAACGAATGTGTTAAATAAAATTCAACGTCACTCGATCTCCACCACATTTGCGTTATCGCTCGTTATTGCGAGATGATGATTCGGAAACGGGGACGGCGTCACGTCGAGGGTGGTTCGTAGCCCTTGGAAAAAGAGGGTAGCCAGTGAACGTATCCTGGTAACGCGTGTACCTCGCGCGAAATGCAGGGACACGCGGACGCGCGGGGCGACGCAGTCTGAAAACGAACGAGCGCATTGTAACTCTCAAGGGGATTGATTCGGTCCACGTCACGTGGGGAGAATGGACGATATCGATTGCCAACATCCATGCGAATGTGCTTATAGGGGGACTTTCTATCGAACTTCATCATCGAGCTGGCCGCTGATTCTCTCATAGATTCTTTGTTTTTCTCGAAGCTTTCTCTTTCTCATGATATCGAAAGCGCACGTACGTACTTTCGATTACAGAAGACACCTTCATCGAGTAAGTCGGACTGAATAACCCTATTCATCTAAACTTCATCCGTTCTCACGGACTTCTCCCCAGAAATGCGCGAGCCGGTGGTGGATTCGTCATTCGCAAACTTTCAACAAGGAGTAATTCTTCTCACTTCTTGCGTCGAGGCAGTTACAGCTTTCACGGCATCTTTTGGGAAAAGTTGTTCGCCCGGAACGCGGCGTCTTACAAATTCAAATGAGTCTTAAGTACGGGCGCTATGCTGGCAACTGTTCTATGTCGTCGCCTACTAATCCGTTGATTTTCTTCGTCTTGCGACAATCACGAAGAAGCTGTCGTCGATCATCGTTAAAACATTTATCGATTGTCTTAGAATGTTAAACGTGTTAGCAAGTAGAACGTTAGAATGCTTTTCATTAACACAACTATCTCGCGTAATCCCCGATTGATCATGTGCGAGTATAATCTCGCCAGAAACTCAGCAGCGTTTTGTGTTAAATGGAAATTAGATCATTCTGCTCGGTTTTGTCGGTCGATGCTCGCTTAATTATTTAACGAACAAGTGAGCGAGCGTCCGCGCGAAAATGTTTCGTCGTCGAGTAACTGTATGCGCCGCCCGTTGTGCGATTAAATCTCATTACGCAATATATGCCGGAGAATAAATGCTCCGTCAAGTTTCGAATAATCGTCGACCGTACGCTGCCAATAATCGACTGGGAAAATACGAAGTTTAATAATAGAGCGTATATATACCTTTTTGTATCGATGAATAGAGGAAATATTCTCGCATCTTTTTACGATTAATATGATAATGAGAGAATATTTCTCTGAATATGAAATCTGTTTAATTAGTCATAATATATTTTTAACCATAATTATTAAATTATATCGCTATTATTCGTTATTCAAATAATATTGTTTAAATATATTTAAATATATTATTTAGAATTATTGCACTGAAATAATTACTTTGTAACGATTAAAAGCAAATGCAATTAATTAAGTGAAGTATAAGAAAAGTTTATTTTTAAATAAATTTTATAAAATTCTTTGTTCTCTTTTTATTATTGTTAGGTTTTTGATTCCAATTCTTTATCTTTTCGAAACTCTTGACAGCACGCTGCCTGCTTGTCAAACTTCTTAACTTACTACCATTTCCATTTCCATCGCTGCCGATCTCACCCTATAACTTGAAGGACTTCTTGGTTTGGATTAAGCAGGTACGAGAGTGGAAACTGCACCGCAGTTTGTATCGGATTTACATTCTGTTGGGATAATGGCCGCCGAAGTTTCGTCGAAGAGCGATGGGGGATTCTAAGACAATAGATAAGACTGAACTTTCCGGAATAATTATTATCCTTCTACTTGGGCGTGTCGATAGATTTTCCACGGTATCCCGGGAAAACAATTATACGGAAAGTAATTACGCGAATTTTAATAGTTCCCGATCATGGTTTTATATTTTTTACATAATTTTTATTGATTTATTATTCAATTACTTATTTATTAATTACAATAAAATATGCCAGACACAAAAATATATGCTACATTCAATCAAGATTATTTAATAGAAGTTTTAATGAATAATATTTAACAATTGTGGAGACTTTTTCTTTCTTAATACATTATTTATATTCTAATTTACGTAATATTTATCTTAAAAAAAAAAAAAAAAAGACGAAACTTTTTTTTAATTACATACCACTTTGTGATTGTAAACATTTTTGATTGCAAGCATTGTTGCCTCTAAATGTAGCGCTGCGAAAGTGCTACAACCACCGATAAGGTTTCCTCGAATGTTAATTACGTTCACGTCAAACGCATCGCGTTTATCCCGCATGGGCACATATCCTATCTCCCAGGACCTTTAGCCATCGCAATTACGTTAGAACCACTCGATATTCCAGCCCGCATAGCAACGATTCTCTATCACGACTCTCTCTCTCTCTCTATCGCCCCTTCTATTTTCCATTCTCATTTCCTCTTTCTCTCTCTCTCTCTCTCTCTCTCTCTCTCTCTCTCTCTCTCTCTCCTCTCTTTCTTCCCTTTCGCAATGTCGTTTCCGATTAACATATACGCGTTACTTCTCTTCCGATTTTCTAATTCGGCAATAAAGCGTTCGATAGAGAATCTGCTGGATCGGAGGATCGTATGAATCGATATGGTCACGATGCGGCGTCCGTTCGATAGACGAAAATCGACTTCGTATAATCAGGTACGATGCGGCGTTACGCAGTTTCACGAACAATGGAGTGGGATTATGCTTAGGATAAAGGGTTGAGTGTGTGTGGTTAGCCGTGGTAGCCTGACGATGAATATTACGCGGCTGAATGGAGGAGCGCTGGTGAGGGAAATTGCGGGTTTTACATGCTAATTTATTCCCGTCGTTTTTCACGCACAACGCGTCGCGCGCAAAAACGCGGAGCGCGGCTTGAACCAATTGTAATTGCGTTATTATCGAGTCTGATTGGAAAATTCACGGGGTATCGCTGCGCAATTTTACACGCGTGATATTTTATTTCGCTCACTTTCTGCGCTAACAATATGAGGAGAACGCAATTGCATCTTTCTTTAAAATCTTCTTCGGCGTTATTTGCATTTCAACATTCTTATTTTTCACATCTCCGATATAGTTTCGTAGCGACGACGTAGCTTCGTCGCAAAAATGCAAGTATTCAAATTTTATGGCGGCGTTTACACAGACACACCCCGTATGCATAAAATTAAGCCACAGTACACGCTCCCAGAAAGAGAAAGCGGAGGAACGACGGTCCTGGTGATATAAATTTTATTCAATGCCTTGGTGCGAAAATTCAATCTGCCAAACTATCGGCGTACAGCTCGACAACGCCGAAGAAGCTGCTGTCCGTAAGGAATTCGCAATTCTCCATGCAAATTCTACGTCGTAGAAAGCGCAACCACTTTTCGCTTCGCGTGGCCCAGTCATATCCGGCGCAACTCACTTCTTTCGTTTAAGAAGTCCTTCCCATGATCGCGTTATCGTCTGCGAAATTATAACGGAAATAAATTATTTCCGCAACTCGGCCATCTCTTGGCTTATCTTCATGTCCATCAACGACAAATAAATAGCGGATAGTAGAATTATTTTTTTGACTTTTTTATGAATTTATACGTTTTTGAAATCACTAGATGTCTGTCGCTATTAGATTCTTCAGTGAATCAGAAAACTTTGTTGAAACCATTTAAGAAAATCGATAGTAAGTGTATTAGAGATTAGATAATATATTATTTTGTTATCTTTCTTTTTCATTTTTTAGTTTGCTAGGAGATTTAGTTTTTAAATTACTTGTTCAAAAACTGCCTTGCCACTTTTATGGAGGAAACAAGTTATATTCCAAGTTATAACTAGTACATTTATTTTCTTCCTTTCCGGGCTTTGTCCTTTCTCTTTTGTTTAGCTGTCATATATTCCACAACTTTCAAGAATTTTCTGGAATATTAATTTCATTGATTATGGCGCAAAGAGGAGCAGGAGACTTTCTTCGACGAATCACTTTGACTCTCCCTGGTTATTAAATTAGCAACGTTTGGTGACGGTCTTAAAGTTCGTACGTCTTTCCAAGAAGCTTAACCTATGGCATTGTGAGAGTTTTCAATTATAATAGCCTTGAGGCCCTACAGTCGCGATTTACGATTACAGCGTCTCGAAGAACGAGCCTCGATAGGAGTGAGAGGGGGGGGGGAGAAAAAGAGGGTAACTATTACTTGCGAGAAGAAAACCTTCTGGAAAGCGCAACCTACCAGCTGTTTTCGTCTTTTTTGCACTTAAGTGCATTTGTTAAACGTTTTCCGCTCTCGCTGGATGAGTGGGTGAGATATCGCAGAATCTAGACAACGCCGAATGTGTCTACCGGCCTACGTACATTGTTGCGAGGTGACTCGCGGTCTGTTCCGTCACGTAGGACGTGTTAATGAACTTGGCGAGATCGGCGTAAGATCGAGCACTAAGTGTTATCCAAGTTGTCGAAGTATTGTCATTACTTGCGATGAGAATCGAGAATGCGGATCTTTATCTCCCATCGTATTATAAAATCTGATGGCTCTTTTGTGTGGGCGTTTATGCGACTTTTCTGCTGTGGCAGCAGGAAAAAAATGTAAATGCGAAGAAAGTATGGGACGCGTTAATAAAAACTTGGAGAAAAAAAAAGATCGCTATTAACTGACATGTATACCGTGGGATATGAATATTAATGATTCTGCCGTAATGCATGAGATGGTCTTGCATGTATTTGAAGTCGAACGGCGCTGTGAAACGACTCTCTATCTCGGCACAATGCGTCTCCTCGCGAACTTACTTCAATGAACGAAACCAAGGAGAAAAAAATATCGCGACAGTAGGAGAATGGACGGTCAAGTTAAAGAGCTTCGAGGGAAATCCGTAATTTTATATACTAAGAGCTCGCGGGGTGAAAGCATTTTTGCCCGTCTCGGCCAGGCGCAGTTATTATCATCTATTTTACCTCGAAACAAAAGCTTCGTGAACTGCGGAGATAGAAATAGCGAACATTGAACGGAGGTCAGCCGGTGACCAACGCTATTGTCGAGCAAGACGAGCGATGGTGCACAATTTCTTTGAAAAGTTTTCACGACGAAAACCGGAGGGAGAGAGGCTTTATAATGCTCGTCTTCTTTTCAATATTACTATGATATTTCTACGACGGAGATTACATTTCATTTGATTTCTGCATTGTTAATTAGACCTTTACATTATGTTTTACAAAATTATTATATTATTATCTTAGAACTTTGAATGCTTCTCTTCAAAAAATAATAGTACAAGAAGTTTTGTTAAAATGATATTTTCATAGGGGAATGTGTAAGTTTTAGTTGCATATTGATAAATGGCGGTGATAACTTTACGAGAAACTTTCAAAATGTATTTAAGTATTAGGATTTAATATTAAAATGTGATTCAAGGCAATCTACTGTCCTTGAAATGTCATATTCTTGAGCAAATTCTGAGACGTTTTTCCTTTTACAAAATTTGGTCTGAAGCTTAGAGTTTTCGAGTTATAATTGGAAATAGTTAGCTACTTCCGGTACAGCGGGCAGGCACACGTTACAAGACTAACTTAACACTTGACAGTCTCATTATGCATTAAGTAAGTAGCTAACTATTTTCAATTATAACTCGAAAACTAAGTTTCGGAGAAAATTTTGTAAAAGGAAAAATTGTCTCAGAATTTGCTTAAGAATATAACGCTTCAAGGACAGTAGGTTGTTTTGAATCATCTTGTATATAGGATAGACAATACAGATAAATGAAAAGGGTCTAATGATGTGTGTTGTCCTCCATAGAAAAAAAAAAAAAGACAGGGACGTATTTTGCGATTAAAAATTTTACTTTGCTTAATCGAGAAACATTACGCGAGAGCTGCCATAAACCACTCGACTTTCCTGGCACAGTACACCCTTCTTTACTAATTACCAATTAGGTAACTACTCTTGCGCCCGAGATTTAGGCGGCACTCGCAGGACGAAAGAGAAATTGGAGAATCTCCCGGTAATTAACTCTTACGAAAGATTAACGAACTACCGTGCGACTGCGGCTGTACGGATTTCAAAACCGTGACATAGGCGATGAATTTATGCACGCTATTAGACATTCAGATCTATTGCGTAAAACTAAACACAGATAAATGTTAAGTTTGCGAGTATTTATACGCGCTTCATTTTCTTTTTCAAATTAACTCCCGCAGAATATAAATGAGGTAATTGAGTTTATTAGTTAATCAATCCAGACGTACAAGAATTGAATCTTATTTTATTGTCAAATAAATCAAATTTTTTTTTTTTAAATATGATAATTTAGCGTGACTAATTTGAATTTGCTTTATGTAGCACTTAAATATAAGTTACGTGCTACATTAAAAAAGAATGAAATATATCAAAATATACAAGACACAACTACTAACTGATAATAGAACTAGCATAACAGAAAAATGATGAAGAATAAATGCTGATAAATTTTTTGGAACTGCATATTATCATATTTAGTAAATAAAAACGAAACAAATTATTTTGTACAAAATAACGTGACACACATCTTATTAAGTACACTAATTCTCGTGCTGAATTGTTTACTGCAATATTGAAATATCGCGTTTATACAACGATGATAAACACGCCATCAACAATATTTACAAAATATCATCGCTGGTCGTAAAGCTGTAAAGTATGCATAAAATGTGCCGGGAGTTTGTTTCGTGATGTAACATTACTGATCAAAAGAACGCTTTGAAATTTCTCTAAAAAGGTTTTTTTTTCCACGAAAATACTGCTTTCGGAGCCATTTCTTGTTTACAAGTAAATCTGTGTTCGGCTTCTCGGGATAACACAGCTTTCGGGACCAGGCTATGTTTCCGCTACCGAGCATCGGAATTCTAATCTCGCTGGTGTGAACGAACTGTATTGCACGGCGCTGGATTACGGAACATATATTGACCGACCGATGTGGAAAAATATATAGTACTTGGTTTTCGGGATATATCGGATCTAGCTAGAAATCCGGACAGCGGGCGTGAATATTTCATTCTTTAAAAATATCTGAAGCGAATATCTTGGTGTCGAAAAAACAGTATTGCTTCTATCCAAGTGTGTTTACTTTTAAAATTCTTATAAAATCTTCTGATAAAATCTGACAAATCTAACAAATTTTTTTATAAAATTATGATTTGCTCAAATAATGCGAAAGTCGAATGGTATGGAAATTGATAATGTCTTGCTAGACGAATGCGTATTATATTTTTTTCAAAGCTTTTTGAAACGTGACAAGAAAATATTCTTGTGAAATTATCACTATACACACACATTCTCAGATAATTCGCCACAAATTTTTAATATTTAGAAGAATCGAAGCGCGTTGTAACCGAAGATAAAATGCATCGATGGTTTCATGAATCGGCGGCGGTCGACGTCAGAGTCGTATAGAGAGTTGTCATCCGCTGGATTATCTTCTTTTCCATGGCAGTCCGCTATAAATCGGTCGGCTCTTTTCATCCATGCTTAATATCATTCTTAGCAGCCAGCAAGGTGGTCTTTCTCACGATGCGGTCGGCGGCTTTTATTATTATTCTCTGCGAAGACCGCGGTCTTCAGGTATCTTCAGATACTTAAAGTGTTTTTATCGTCAAAGTTTTGTCAAAAGTAAAATAATATGTACAATAGTTGCATCGATTTCTATGTTGTTTAGATGTTACATAAACTCCAAAATATCACAACAACATCGCGAAATAAATACAAGAAAACTTGTTGGAATTTGTAATATTTATGTGTAAAATTCGAATTTATGAAAAAATTATGAATTAATATTTAGCATATTTAAAATTAAAAATATTAAATAAAAAATTTTTCCGTAGTTTAATTTATTTATAGAATTGATTATTCGATTTACGTCATAATAACCGTTTTGTACAATTAGCTGGAAATTCCTAATTCTCTTCAGAGAATAATTGCATTTTCATTCTGAACGATAGCGGAAAATCGTGATAAAAACCAGTTCACACTAAATTAGATACATCTGATATAATATATAAAGTATATGACTCACACTGCGATATTGTTAGCAGTTCTGGTCGTTTACCTCTTTAGTTCTTCGAACATCTTTAACAAGAATTCATAAAAATTGCTTGATCTTTTTTTACTGCAGAACTATTTTGTAGTAAAATATATGCAGATTTTGTTTAAATTGTATAATCATTATATAATTTTGCTATATATGTATATATTGCTATTTTATTATTATTTTAAATATTTAATTTTTAATTAACAGGAAATACTTAGTTTCTCTGAATCTTAAATAAACTCGAAAGTTGATTTAAATTAATGAGAAATCCTTAAGTGGTTAAATAATTTGTCTACGTAGGCGAGCGAGGCTATATCGATTGCACCGCGGCGCGGTCGTGGCTATATTTATGTCACTTTCTAATAAATATAGTCGTAGAGAATAAATAACGGTTTCCCCTCAGTCGCTACACGTACGCTTATACACGGCGCCTAGCATCTCTTTAGCGCGCGCGCAAGCCATCGTTTTGCATACGAAGTAGTCGACGTTACTCATCCTCTTCGAATAATCGAGGCTCGTTCACATGCGCACCGGTTACGATATTTGCGGTAGGCCGATGGGAACGCACGGAATGTATGGTGGTGTGAGCATTCGGACTGTCTAGCGTGCAGCGTGCTCCCACAGGTGCGTAGGAGTCGTCACCTACCTAACACATTTAACGACGGGAGCCCTTCGGCAGACTAATTGCCGCGACCGGTTTCCAACCTTCCTTGACGTTCAGCGATAATCATTTTATCCGCAGCAAGATACGTCGTCGCCGTGTTCAACGCAATGTCCAACAAAAAGATATCACTAAATAATTTTAATTTTATTATTGACGTAATTTTATCTATGAGTGGAAAAATAAAAATAATTTTCGCACAAATTTTTTAATTTTCTAATGAATTCATATAATTGTTTTTAATATAAAACCGATGAAACCTAATTAAGTAAAATTCACAAATTCGTAAAAAGGAAAAGTAAAAATGGAAAAATTTATTGACAGTTATTATACATATAATTGCTTCTCTATATTTCAAAAAGTAGCATTTATAGATTCACATATAGTTTGCTATAAATAGAATTATGAAACAATTGCATTAAATGTGATATTTGTAAAACTAGATCACCGATTTATAAATAAGTAAACAACTTTCTAAAGATTATTGTTATGTGGGAATACGGAGGATTTAAATTATACAGTTAAGACGAGAAAAAGTTTTTAATTATAAAAGTTTTTCTTTCTTAATTTACTATTATAACGCTATTCTAATTTAATAGCATATAAATATAAAATATAAAATTGCGCATATAAATTGGCCATGACTTTGCCGTTTTGTAAACATTTATATTTTGAGCTGTGTATATAAATGCACTACTATATGTGCAAAACATCTCTGATCACAGAATGCAGGCTCAGTTCTACGCCAAAAAAGCTTGGATATGGGAAATATTGACGCATATATTTTGGCAGAGTTTCAAGTGATGCATTTCGGAAAATCAATTCTGCGGCGGTTCCCCTGTGGATTTGTTTGCTACAGATAGAGGTGGTCTGTCTGGCCAATAAAATCCTAACGAAGAGATTGAATTCCACAATTTGCAATATTACATAGCGTTGGATAAATTTGGATAATATTTCTTTGAAAATTTATATGGCGTATTTTCACACTAAATTCTTACATATCTACCGATGCTTTCTTTTTTATTAATTTTTAAATTTAAAAACCAGTTGATATAAAATAATTATGAATAAATAGTTAATGCTGTGAAATTGATTCGTGTTTGTACAATAAAATTTTCGACGTATGTTTTACATCAAGAAATAGCTATAGGTATCTGTTGTAATGTGCATTTCCGTTCTAATTATTTTCAATGATAAATACACGGCTTTTTTTATCGATTGCGTAATGTATCATGCGTCAATGTTTTCTCTTAGATCCAAGGACAACGACTTTGGAAACATGGTCGACCGACAGCTCGATCGAAGCGAGTCAATTCCGCCATTATGAGTCGAACAATTTGACGTAATAAAGAAAATGGCAGCACATGCGGCTATCAGGGTCGACAGACAGTCCTTATCCACTCACAATGATATTACGTAAAATGGCCGGACGATTAGGGAAAAATGCCGTCTGTGCCTTTGAATCGATGTGAATGCTCGCCAGATAGTGACGTTTCTGTAATAAAGAACCCACTTCTTCTCACCCGACTAGCGTTTGCATTCAATGCAACCAACTTATATTTAATGCAGTCTTATTGATTTACTTGATAAAATTTCATAAGGAAATCTTTAGATAAATTATCAAATTGGCAGAAATATTTTCTTCTATTAACAAATTATTAAAAACACGAATAATTTTTTTATTTTAGTTTCAGTGTTTATATTTTGTAAAACTATTACATATAATTATAACTATAAAATTATGTTTTTAAATAGTAAGATAATTTTTTGCTGGAAATAGAATATTACTTTTTAAAGAAATTATTATTTCGTCGATTTAGTGTTGCAAACTGGGGGTGACTAATCTTTCACAATTTACTACAGATATAATGTACATGCGTCGCGTTTTAAACTTGTCGCTTAAACGCTTTTAATGAGTTCATTGTTGTGGCGACATCGATGCAAAACGGTACAATGAGAGAAAATGTTACGCATTTAATACTGAGACCACAACGATGCTGCCTAAACGCTGCCGGTCTATTGTTACTGTAATCATGCATCCTTGTGAATTAATACAATTGTTTTAATCATTTTTAATACGAACTAACTGTCCAAAACAATCATTCTTAATGTCAAAGAAGTTACTTAGAAAAATATTTACAGAAAATATTTGACATATATAAAATACATATGATCAAATATTTAATAGTATTGTATAAGTAACAAAAAATTTCATAAGTTTTTTATTACACATACAGGGTGTATAAAAAAGATGGAAACCCCAGAATATCTCGAAAAATATAAGTTTTATAAAAAAATGTTTCAGATAAAAGTTGTAGGGTTTTAAAAGATTTATTTACTGATCTTATCAGTTTGATCTTGGGTGCAGGCGCTTCGGAGATTTGAAGGTTATCTTTATTTTTTTAAATTTAACCACTCTAATTTTTTTTATATAAATCGATTTCTCGCAATATTCGGCGTAAAAAGTTATAAGAGTAGGATGACCAAAAATTGAATAGTTTACGAGATATTTTAATTTGACATAATTTTACATAAACTATGAAATATCTCGTTAAATATACATTTTTCAATTATCTTACCTCAACAATTTTTTATGCACAAAATAATGAGAGGAATTGATTGGTGTAAAAAAAGCATATAGTTGTATTGAAGAAACAATATGTAGCTGAAATGATGTTATATCATATTTGTTCTTTTAAATTTTTTCAAAATTTCAATATGATCATTTAGAGAGAAGGAGACAAGAACTATATAATATAAGGTTAAATTTTTTATCTGTAAATTTTTTGTGCTATAACCCGAAACATTTATGTACATGATCGCGATTGTGGCAGCTATATGTGAGCATAAGTAAGTAGAAGAGAAAATGTAAGAAGTTTTCATGGCGCATAAAACGTATTGGTAATGCAGAGACACGATCCGATCCATGTAGTTCGACTTAACTAGACTGGATGTGAGTGGCTCTCGTACTTCGTACTGACTCGCCAGCTCGCGCCGTGCGTAAACTGACCAGAGCGAGGCGTGGGAACTAGAGAACTCCGTTCGAGTGCCTTTCTCTTCTCCCTGCTCGCTCGCGCTTACCGCGTATGTCCGATAAACAGCGAATAGTTTCACTATTTCGATTTCCGCGGATGTAATAGTAGATATTGCGTAAACTGCCATTCCGCCAGTTACACACGAATTAAGCACGACTCGTGCTGCGTGAATATACGGGATAATAAGCGGCGATAACGCCAGCGCGCCACAAACTTCGCTCTTACCCACCTGCACCGTACGCGGTCAGGACGCATTTTTTCTTCCCTCTAATTGGACAGCAGAAAAAGGAACCGTTACCACATTTGCGATTTATGTTCCATTTCCTACCCGGCAGGAAATTATGGTCCAATTAATGAGGGAGGTGCACCGTTGCTACGCGCTAGCGGCGTCGTTTGTTAGCCACAACTATATGCGCTTCGTTATTTAACGCGCTTAATGATTGCATCGACTTTATTAATTTATATTCGTGACACGTCCATACCACAAATTCGGAAAACTGTAAATATTACGCAATTAATCGCAAACTTCCCAATACACACAAATATATTGAATCTACCAAAATTCCTATTAATGCAACAAGATTCCGGTAGATTCAACCAGAATCTGTCTGTTTCATCGAAAAACGAACAGACGGTTTGTTAAATCAAACAGAACATTTCTCTCAGTGTAACACTTTTATTTGGGCAAAAGTACGAATCGTCGTAGTACGATTTCCAGAAAAAATTATGTTAGAACGGAGAAATTTACATATTTTTTGTAGATAAATTATTTTTTTATTTGTTTTGAGCGCCCCCTTTATAAATATTTGAAACGATTTGAAGCTGAAAATGTTTACATCCGCATACTTTCTAACGGTGCACCACTCGAAGGTGTTTCGCGCTTTCATAATCGCGGATCGTGGATGAATCACGGCGCTTCACAGTCTCGCGGTCCGTCACGATTTATGAATCATCGTCATGAGGCCCGATGATGACGGACGATGGGCAACCTGCCGGTCGCCGCTCGTGGAGTGAAGGGAGATACGGGAGAAGGAGGAGCGGAATGCAAATGCGCTCCGCTTGATCAAAGATATAAGGTGTTTTGATGACCGCGAGTCATATAGCTCGTGTCACGGCGCGCCTCGCCTCTACAAAGTGTACGAGTACACAACGAAACGCCTTTGATTTGCATCTTGATGGAATTGCTCATAGACGAGGCCCAGATACCGTAGACAACGTAGGCGTGGAGACACGATTTATTTCTCCAGGAAATCCTGCATTTTTGATTAGTCTTGTCGATCTCCTGCCGCGCGCTAAATATGTATTTAAAGAAAATCAAATGTGGGAATAATATATTTATTTATTTTTATTCGATAAGAATGATTATAAGTTTTATAGTTTCGTATTGCAAAAGATAATTTTGTTATGTAAAAAAAGTTTAATAGTTTTTTCTGAATCTTTACGTTCTACGAAAGCTGGCTGCAGACCGATTTCGCTCAGCAACCTGACCAAAGATGACCGACAAGAGAGTGGAATAAAAGCATCAGACAATTGAATAAGAACAAACAATTCCTATAATATTCTACCTTTAAATAATAAAATGACACATTCTTTTATGATGAATTTATTTATATTATGATGAATGCATCATGTATCACATAAACATTTCACGAACACATGCAATTTTAAAATTTAAACTGATATATTTCACCGACAGTTAATGTATTACATTCGTAGATTTTTACAGAAGTTATAATAAGAAATTCACATTATACAAAGTACAAAAAATAACGAAAATATATAAAAAAATATAAACATACGTAAAAATTTAGAAAAAATAATATAAAAATTAAATATTTGAAATTAAATTGTAGTATAAATTGTAGTTTAAATTGTCGGTATTTTTCTATTTACAGAGTCGATAATCATTTCATTAAATCGTTTCAGTAAATAAAATTTATAATTATAGTTAATAAACTGAAAAATGTAATTTTGTTTTGTATAAAACATAGACATATAATCATAATTTTATAAACATGAAGCAAATAATTATACGTCAGATCTATATTACGCTACTTTTCTTGAATATACGTGTATCTTTTAGTAAATTAAAATCGTCAAAATCAAGACTGCCATTATTGCTGATTGGTACTTGGACGCCGTTATCATCATACTCATTTCTATCATGTCACCTTCTGGGGGAGGATGAATCTATATAAACAATTATAACATTCACATGAGAAAAGAAATTGTCTAGTTTTGCTGTGATCATTATATTGTATATTTTTAATAAATTAAATTTAAAAAAGGTAAAAAATTAATTATAAATACTAATATTAACAATAATATCATTAAAACTTATACCATTTTTTTCAGTTTAGTTGGCTTGTCATAGACATTGTATCCATTTCAAGTGATGAAACACATTCTGACGAATCAACTGGGTCATGTATTTCTTGCGTATTTTTCAATTTGTCCGAATGTGTCTCCTTTATATGAGAATCCAGACATTCCAGAATAGAAAGAGTTAAGTTGTCGTGACAAATATTACACTCCACCACAAAATCATTTCTTTTTGACCAATATTTCTCTGTCCAACTTTGAAGTATATGATTGTTCTGTTGATCTTTAGAATGCGAATTCAAGTGATCTTCTACAAATTTAGATGTAGATAGAACTTTTGCATCACAAATAATACATTGTGAAGAAAATATGTTTGAATACTTGAAATACATCCATGGCCATTTTCTTAGTTTTCCCCCGTCTTCGTATTTCCAAATTTCTTTATGGAGTTTTGCTATATGACGTATAAAGTTTTCATTATCTGTATAATTATATTTCTTTTCACAAAATTTGCACTGTGCTTCAAAACCCATCAGATTTATATAATATTTCCATATATATTTTTCAGTTGCAATATTTAGTGACATAAAAGTTATGTTGGTTTCAAGTGATGAAACACGTTCTGACGAATCAACTGGGTCATGTATTTCTTGCATATTTTTCAATTTGTCCGAATGTTTGTTTCTTGTATGATAATCCAGACTTTTCTGAATAAAAAGAGATAACTTGACGTAACAAATATTACATTCTACCACAAAATCATTTCTTTGTGTCCAATATTTCCGTGTCCAATGTCCAAGTATATGATTCTTCCGTTGTTCTTTAGAATGCGAATTCAAGTGATCTTCTAAATCTTTAGATTTAGATGTAGACAGATTGGCATTACAGATAATACATTGTGAAAATAATTCGTTTGAATACTTGAAATACATCCATGGCAATTTTTTTCGTTTTTCCCCTTCTTCGTATTTCCAAATTTCTTCATGAAGTTTTGTTATATGACGTTTAAAGCTTTTATGATTTATATAATTATATTCATTTTCACAAAACTTGCACTGTGCTTTAAAATTCATCAGATTTATATAATATTCCCATATATGTTTTTTAGTTGCAATATTTAGTGACATAAACGTTATGTTTGTTTCTAATGATGAAACACGTTCTGACGAATCAACTGGGTCATGTGTTTCTTGCATATTTTTCATTTTGTCCAAATGTTTGTTTCTTGTATGAAAATTCAGATTTTTCTCAATAGAAAGTTTTAACTTGACGTAACAAATATTACATTCTACCACAAAATCATTTCTTTGTGTCCAATATTTCCGTGTCCAATGTCGAAGTATATGATTCTTCCGTTGTTCTTTAGAATGCGAATTCAAGTGGTCTTCTAAATCTTTAGATTTAGATGTAGACAAATTGGCATTACAGATAATACATTGTGAAAATAATTCGTTTGAATACTTGAAATACATCCATGGCAATTTTTTTCGTTTTCTCCCTTCTTCGTATTTCCAAATTTCTTCATGAAGTTTTGTTATATGACGTTTAAAGCTTTTATGATCTATATAATTATATTCATCTTCACAAAACTTGCACTGTGCTTTAAAATTCATCAGATTTATATAATATTTCCATATATGTTTTTTAGTTGCAATATTTAGTGACATAAACGTTATGTTTGTTTCTAATGATGAAACACGTTCTGACGAATCAACTGGGTCATGTGTTTCTTGCATATTTTTCAATTTGTCCAAATGTTTGTTTCTTGTATGAAAATTCAGATTTTTCTCAATAGAAAGTTTTAACTTGACGTAACAAATATTACATTCTACCACAAAATCATTTCTTTGTGTCCAATATTTCCGTGTCCAATGTCGAAGTATATGATTCTTCCGTTGTTCTTTAGAATGTGAATTCAAGTGGTCTTCTAAATCTTTAGATTTAGATGTAGACAAATTGGCATTACAGATAATACATTGTGAAAATAATTCGTTTGAATACTTGAAATACATCCATGGCAATTTTTTTCGTTTTCTCCCTTCTTCGTATTTCCAAATTTCTTCATGAAGTTTTGTTATATGACGTTTAAAGCTTTTATGATCTATATAATTATATTCATCTTCACAAAACTTGCACTGTGCTTTAAAATTCATCAGATTTATATAATATTTCCATATATGTTTTTTAGTTGCAATATTTAGTGACATAAACGTTATGTTTGTTTCTAATGATGAAACACGTTCTGACGAATCAACTGGGTCATGTGTTTCTTGCATATTTTTCAATTTGTCTAAATGTTTGTTTCTTGTATGAAAATTCAGATTTTTCTCAATAGAAAGTTTTAACTTGACGTAACAAATATTACATTCTACCACAAAATCATTTCTTTGTGTCCAATATTTCCGTGTCCAATGTCGAAGTATATGATTCTTCCGTTGTTCTTTAGAATGCGAATTCAAGTGGTCTTCTAAATTTTTAGATTTAGATGTAGACAAATTGGCATTACAGATAATACATTGTGAAAATAATTTGTTTGAATACTTGAAATACATCCATGGCAATTTTTTTCGTTTTCTCCCTTCTTCGTATTTCCAAATTTCTTCATGAAGTTTTGTTATATGACGTTTAAAGTTTTTATGTTCTATATAATTATATTCATCTTCACAAAACTTGCACTGTGCTTTAAAATCCGTCAGATTTATATAATATTCCCATATATGGTTTTTAGTTACGAGTGACATTGTGTCCGTTTGAAGTGACTGGACGCGTGTAACTGAATACGATACAAGAACCTTTCTGTTGAAAAGTATAAAAGAGGACGAAAGAAGACGCATGATTTTCCATTTGAATGTAAATATTGATACGTCAGTCAAATCTAGCTAATAACAATTATCAAAACACGCGGTAACATCTCATGCCGAGTATGTACATATAGTAATAACATCTCAGCGAAAGAGACGTTACAGGATATACATGAATATACGATTTTGTGAGAAATAATGCACAAATAATATATTATTTATGTATATCAAATAAAACTACTTTCAAATTGTTATATCAAGAAGAACTCATATATTTTTTCGAATTATTTAACTTACTTAAATGCAATTAATATGCTGATTGCAGAAATAAATAGATGTGATTGACTCAATAGATATGAGTGCATAAACAAATTATTATGTGTATGCATTTATTTTGATTTATTTTCGGATATGGCGTTATCATCGCCGATTTTTTTTTACAAAGTACCCCGAATTATTGGTTTACATTTTCATCATTCTATTTTTATTTCAATAATAATAATTTTTAATCAATAATAATATAATAATATAATAGTTTTTAATGTTTTAAACTTAATTTTAAATACTCGTATTTATAAATGGAGAATATTGAATTATTTCAATATTTTCAATATTTAAATATTTTAAATATTTTTAATAATGTAGGATATATTGAGTGAAGATAAGGGTTTTGATAAATTTCAATAGATTTTGATAGAGAAATGGACTTCTCTTCTCTTGTAAAATAATTTGATTAAACTAGAGACACAAGCGCGCACTGTGCACGCTATTTAGCTTTTTAGTTACACCAGAACAATAAAGGCGCACGCTACGCGCGCGCACTTATTGTAATGATTTAATAATTATAAAATCTAAATATTTTAATTAAATTTTTTTAAATTTTGAATAACCATCGAAATAACCTTCGCTGTCGAACTATCAAACTGTCAGAATAATCGAGATAACCAATCAGATGCATTGAATAATCGATGCATTGAAAACAAAAACTGGATCAATTTATAAAGTTTTCAAAACGACACGTCGTTTAATCTATCTCTGAATTTGTTTCTTTATAATCAAGAGCAAAGAATATTTGTTTTATTTGTATAAATACACACAATTTGGCGACTCGAGAGTTGATTTTTATCCGAAGCTTACTCGCTTAGTTCTCGCCATGGTTGTATCATTTCTCGCTGTGATAATAATCGTATTTCCGCGGAAGTCATTATTCGCGTCAAATTAGTCCTTATTTCCTCATATCGTAGGTAACTTACTAACCAGGGGGTGGATCGCGATCCATAATTATCGCTGAGTAACAATAGAGGTCTTGGGCAACGCGAGATACGAATCAGAAGTGGAAGAGTAATGCGATTAATCTTGATGTAACGCGGCATAAATGGCATATGGAGGCGCGAGCTATTTCGACGATTGTCAAGACAGAGAAAAAGAGAGAAAGACCGCTCACATTACTTGGTGGGAATGCGCGTTTCAGTTAGCAACGTTCTGCCGGCAGATAATAAACGTAATGATGGCAGAAATGATGAAGGATGCTCTCGCATCGTGCAATTTTAGAATCGTTTACGTCGTAACAATGGAATGTTCACAACATCGCGATGCACCGCGCGGTATATCAGATCTCTCGTGAATCAAAATGAAATTAGTATTTCGTCTGGAAAACTTTAAAATCGCTCCGAGAAGAATCTCGCTGACGGAGCGCATTTTTCCGCCCGGCCGGATCAGTCGGTAATTACCGGGTGATCTCGGCGAGCCCCTTCCGCCCCTTTAATTAGAAAAATTAAACCAACTTTTTACACGCTCTCTTACCGAACGCTCGGTAGTTTAACCGCTTTTCCGCTCTCTCGGACGTCCTGCACACGCGCCTCGATGGATTATGACACCTTAGACGATCGTTCACCTCTCCTGCAATGTTCGTTGTAGCGTGTTAATAGACGCGAGGTGATTTATGGATGAAACGTGGTTTGGCGCGGAAACCAGGCGCGGTTAATCACGCGTGTTACGTCAACCGCCGTTCTATTATTAATACGAATGAAAAACCCGCGGAATTGTTTTTTGCCGGAAAACAATATATCCCTCTGCTATCGTAGCGAAATTTATGTGAACTGTCTTGATGCGCACAGCAGTGAAAAAAAGAAGGAAGATAAGTACGGAAACGGGTTCCTCGCGTGCATCGTATACGTGTGTCGGCCCGACCGGGCTCGCTTCTGTTTCCGAGCTACATAGTGGCTGATGCACTGCGGTCGCTACTATTTGATGTATATCGCAGCAAGTTGCGATCTCGACGGTTAGCAACTGGCTAATGTTGAACAACACGAAAGTACCATAAAAATAATCGTGCCAGCTGTAATGTGCAATCGTACAATTTAATCGAAAGCCTGTTGGTTTTTCTTTGACACAAGAATTCTCTCTATATAAAGTCTTTTTTTATAGTGTTAATTATACTTAATTTGGCAGAGTTTAAAAAATGTAATAAAAATGATTATATATTTATTTATTTCTTTCTTTTAAGTCTGGTGAAGACTTTATTCCTTTTACAATGAAAAGGAAATAGGGCTCTGGTAATTATTTGATAGATTTAGAGTTTGCCAAGCTTCGGTACTGCCCGAAAAATAAATTGCCTTCTGTTTGCCAGGAAATAAATATCAACATATTTCTCTTACACAAGTAAAAAGATTCTTACTGAAAATTTGATTCTGTGTATTATTATAAATGTTTCGTTTGGAATTTACAGCAATCAAACGACGGTTTCTCTTTCTATTTTTTGGTGTTGATGTTCCTTTGTCTGGTATCTTCTGGAATTTCAATTACTAGGCTACTCTCCAAGATGCTTGAAACTACAGCATGCTACCAGTTTAATTTCATGATATGCTTTAATGTGCGTAAATGTAAATTGAAACAAATATTATTTGGTTTATCACACAAAGCACTTAGTAAAATTTTCCTTTTTTATTCCATTTTGCTTATGCAACTAAAACCTCTTATTTTTTTTATACGATAAGTTGTAATAATTAAACATCATACTTTAATGTTATTAATTGTGATGAACTATATTTCATATATTTAATTGAATTATTTAAAATGCATATAAAACTTAATATTAATGTCAATTGTGGACATTCTATAATTTTTGTTGACAAAAATAACAGTCTTGTTTTGCGAAAAAGAGATTTCTCGACTGGCAAACCGCATCGGTATACATTCGTTTCTTGTTCGTTTGTACCTCGTAGATTTTTATTTATTTTTTGCTAGCTGTCTCGCGGCATGTACGATGTGCATTCACGATTGAGCCTCGGAGGAAGCGAAGACGAAGTACGTGCATCCTTGTAAACGGCGCTGTCGAGACAAATAGAAAATCAATTCTACGGACGCTTACGTTCCGCGAATGAACGAGCTTATTTACGTTCTTCGCTTTTTAGATAATCCGTTGCAACTGGTTTAAAGGAGTGAAATTACCGATGCGCCGATCGCAAAAGTCGGATTTTCCGTTAGTGATTTACGCGGGGAAACGAGCGCGAATAAGATTCAGTTGCTACCGTTTAACAGGTGACAGTAAAAGATTGCATCAGGAGTGCGGTCTAAATATCGAACGATTTAGTTACCGTCGTTAAACCAATGCGAGCTTTAAATCAGTCTGTGTTTTGAATCACAAGTGCTCTTTTGCAAAAAAGAAACTTGATATTATTGTATTTTTCAGACAAAAAATTGTTTGATAAAGTTATGAACATTGATAGTCGAATAGATATTTTACTGATAATAATTTGTTACGATTTGATAATTATTTAGTTTTAGTAAGAAATTTTTTTTTAAGAGATTGAAGAACAAAATTTCAATCTTGAATAGAAATTTCAGTGATTCTTCATTGGTTTTCTAACAAATCCTTATCCTAATTACAAAACTTCTAAAATGATATCAAGGTAAGCGATAGCTCGAAGCTATTGTGTAAATAAAAGAGTAGCAGCCGTGGCAGGAGCAACTTTGTGGGAACTCGTGAAATTTTCGGAATTGTTATATTACGAGTGGTAGGTCAGCAGGCGAGAACTTGATGCTAAAATCGATTCGGAAACTGGGGCAGATTAAATATTTACCAAGTCGAACGAACAGTACGTAGTCGCGAATAGACGGGCGAAAATATAACGATCCGCGCGCGCTCTTATCGTCATTAATAATTGATCTAATTCTGTTAGAATGAAAAGGTCGTGAGCCACGAATAACGAATTTATACGCTCGATTGCTCAAATCGCCTGTTGTAATAGATAATTATTTGTAGTGAAATTATTGATTGCAGGATCCTCTGTTATGGGCGGATTTTTACTCTACAAAGTTCAAAAGTTCAAAAGAGATAAAATTTTTATGTTCAAGTTTTTATAATTTTTTAAGGATTTTATACATATTTTTCTTCTCTTGTCATATTAGATAAATATTGTTTATTCTATGCGAGAATTTATGTAAGTTTTTTAAGAATCCCAAATATATTTTTAAGAGAGTTTCGATATTTGACTTTATTCCACTAATCATGTGGTGCGATTCTTCTAGTCGAACAAACGACTCAACGTAAACTCAATGTGATCTCATTGATCCAATTAACTCGACATTACGTACCTCACGAAACGTAATTGCATTCTAATTACTAGCATTCTAATTCCCTGTGCGTTTTTACTACTTGTAATTCGCGTTGCGGGCGCACATTCGAACCGTCTCCATGTCATGGAAGTAATATTGTCGCCATTACGCTAATGGGCTATGTTGCTCTGTGACTACATTGTTGTCTAATAAGAATTATTTCGCGCGCAACCAATTATAACGACGCAAAGCTGTGCGAAAAACAAACCGTATGAACGCCTCGTTAATTATCGCACTGCGTCTCTTTAAGCTGTTTCGTAGCTTACAATATCCAACGTTACCGATAGTCGTAGTATTCTTTTTACTTGAAAAACCAGATATATAAAAGTATGTTCTAGAAACAGTGCATTTATGATAAAAATAAGGTTTTAGTAGGCAAAAGCATTGCAAAAGCATTGCAGGGGAAATAAAGAGAGCAACTGAACGATAACGTTATTTAATGAGAAATATTTTCTTTGTTATCCCGGTATCATGTTTTAATTATCGTTACATGCGTATATACGCATGTAACAATGTGCTAATCAAGTTGTTCTTCTTTTTATGTTTTAGGTAAGTCTGGTTGTGAAGCGTGAATGAATCGATCGCAATTATCGTTATCCTGATTAGCGGCTGATCGTCACCGTAACGATAATTAATTACCTGATGGTACCGACGTGTTTTGGGATGCAATTTCCCAATGGACGCGGCCATATTAACACGTATGTACGAAACCGCAGAGATCCATGTACGCGCGTGTACGTATACGTGTACACGCGTATACATATGTTTTACCCTAGCACGTGTGTGTATGTACGCTCTTGTACATATATACGCCCTGTTGCACAGGGTGTGCACCTACAGATGCACTGAGAGAATACCGCAGGTATTCGGATTCCGGTGCGCCGCTCTCGTCTCGCGAGCTCGCAGATGCTCGGTTCGGCGTTCGTTATCGTCGATCGTGTTAAACGTTTAATTTACTAATGAACGTTAAATTTCCCCGCGGAATCGCGAACCCTGCTGTGCCATTACTTTCACGGCGAGTTACGAGACCAAAGCTAAAAGCTATTCTCATGTAACATTTATTCCGCGTTGCAGTCACACCCAAATGACTACCACGGCTTGCATTTAATATTAATTTAGATCTCTTATATATCGTTATAATTGCATTTAATATATTATAAATTGGAATTTTTTTATATACACATCATTATATATTATGATCGCATGTAATCATTATTCGACTGTCGCCATTATTTTATTGAAACGTATTGATGACTGACGATACGAGATAAATATTCGAAATACAGTTATATTATTACTACATTATTCATATAAATATAACAAGATCTGTTAGTTTTGAGAACGAGCAGGTTTTTGTAAAAACAGGAATATTTCATTCGTACACATTTCTTTATGCAATAACTCTTTTCGTATTTTGCAACAGATTGTATACACATTATCTTGCTTGTACTAAAACTTGGGCGATCTGTTTTAATTATTTACAAAGTGTGATTTAATAAGTTGGCAGGAAAGCATAACACGCGCATTATGTTCGTCGACTCGACTATGACGTATCTAATACGTTTATCTTCTCATTATCCGTCATAATCTGTTATAATTAAATTTCATGTTGCTTAATTCTTGTTCAGGAGTACACGTTTAAGCATATAATCTTCGTAACTTACGTCGTCCTATTAATTAAGCTGCGCAAAGTGATAACGATACATTTTCCAATAATTCAGTTTACACTCGTCTAAACATAAAAAACAATTCTATGCAAAAGTAAAAATCGATTCTTCCCACGATTGGAATGAACTTGTTACGCTAGCTCGAATAGGAAAAAGGAAGATTTATTCTCTCTCTCTTTCTCGGCGTGTTCGTTTCTGCTATAGTATACTAATATAGCAATACATCCTTGCCAATAGGAAGCATTCCCGTAACTTTCTACTGGCGCGCGAACGACGCAGGTCGCCATCGATTGACAATCGAATAGACTGATTGTCGTAGAATTAAATGCCGTGATTCCATTCTATGGTGGAAACCATTACAGCGCTCGTAAATAAACGATTCATTGTTAGCAGTCGGATACGGATACAACTCAAATAAAAATGACGAGCTGTGTGATTTATCAGCGCGATACGGACAGCTATTATACTTCACGTGAACTGCATTGACTATGCGCAATTGTATTTTTCTTCTTCAACTTCTCTGAACGACTGTAAGCCAAAAATGGATCCATGAGAGAAAATGAATACACGAGCTAAATATTTATCGACGAGTGGCAGCAATAATTAAAAGAGGATAGACAATCGTATACTTTATTCGATATTAATAATAATCATATGGCAGCATGTTTTGAAAATCGTGGTTATTATACTTTAGGAATGCGAGAAACAGCGAATTTTTTTTATATTATAGTAAAGCAAAAGTGTAGAGAATTTTTTTCAATATTTTAGTTTTAAAATATACAATAGAGACCAGAATTTAATTATTTGCGCATATTGGATTAATTGCTTTGAATTAATAAATACAGTATATGTTTTTATACTGCATATACGCAGTAATTTATAATTAAAACAAAATCGATCTTTCGTTTTCTTGCTGTTTCTTGCATTTAGGACCGCATAAGTGATTTTATTTCTTTTTCGATCGCCGTATAAGTAATTACTGGCACATCGGCAATTTGTATTATTTAATTCGCGACTTTCACGTTGCTGCGAATTGTTGCGTAGGTGCAAGAATGCGTACGTGTCCCGCACATCTATGCATCTAAATCGGATGCCATACTTAATCGACACCTACGATCCGTTTTGCCGATCTTGTTTCACGGTTTCTGATATGGCACCTCATGGGAACACGCCAGGCATTTATCCGCTTACACTCGCGTCGTAGATCTCGCAAGGATAAGACCAGTATCGCGCGCGGGCGCTGTAGAAGCGAACCGGTTGACCGTTCGATTGTTTACGGAAATCGTTGCCGTGAGAATCACCGGGGTGGAAACATCATGGAAACATATCTAATACCGC
Organism: Linepithema humile; assembly: GCF_040581485.1. Taxonomy (NCBI): domain Eukaryota; kingdom Metazoa; phylum Arthropoda; class Insecta; order Hymenoptera; family Formicidae; genus Linepithema; species Linepithema humile. The sequence continues at coordinate 14,642,945 of NC_090132.1, forward strand.
GCGTTGTATGCAAATGCGATCACGACAGGTGAGATTTATTGGGGATATTGATTACAGCCACTTTTGTGTGATCGATATTATTGACTACTTTGATCATTTTGATTATTTTAAATGTTGACTTTATTGCTCGCCTTGTGAATTGATATATTAATATATTAACGATCATAAACCAGTCATTTTTTAAAATGAATTAATGCTAGTATTTATTGTCCAGGAGACTAAAAAAATTTATGAATGGTATGTTAACAATAATTATACTTATTTAAAAAAATTTTTAGTATTTTTTTATTAACACTTATCACGAAAGCGATGAATATTAACCAGTTGAGTGGTAGACTTTTCCAAAAGATTTGTACCAAAAGTGGTAAGAGCCAAAAGTTAAAATATTGAAAAACGGTGAAATATGGGTTTAAAGTTTTCGAAAAAGCAACTTTTCGGAATGGATGTGGATCCCCCCTCTACGCCCTGGGGGGCGGGGAGGGGGGCAAAATAGGGGTGGAAAATGTTAAATGGCACTATGGATCGAGTGGGGATCACTTGAAAGGGCGTTTCAAGACAAGAACAATGATTTTTGAAAATGTTTATTACAATTTTCAAGTCAAAAGTGGAGGTGGATCAAAAAAAAGGGGGGTGAACTTCCGAAAAGCTATCACCTCCGATTTGGCTTATATTCAGCCTAAATACTTATTTTATCTAGTAAATAATATTGCCAAATGGATTTTTGCCCCCTCCGCCCCCCAGCCCCCCTCAAAGGTTCAAAAATAAAACTGTTTTTGTTAATTATTTCAGAAAGTATTCATTGTACGGAAAAAGTTGTCAAATAAAAAATGAAGCTCATAAAAAGCTCTACAAATAAGGTCTTATACATATTTTACCTAACTCTAATATTTTAGTCATTTTAACAATTAACAGTCGTCATATTGGATCCGCCATTTTGAATTTTGCAATTTTGACAACAGATTCGAATTCAGCAGCCCAAAAAACTTTAGGATATCAAGTTTTATGCAAATCTGTTGAGAAATCTGTTGAGAAATTTGTTGAAAATTAGTGGAGTTATTTAAAAATGTACATATATGATACATTACCACGTTTGGCACTTTTTTTTGTACATATATGATACATTACCACTCAACTGGTTAATAAATAGTGCGAAATTTCCTCAATAGTATTCTACACAAAAACATTTTAATTGTCCGGTATTTGTAGATCGTAAAAAAGTAAAAAGTAATGTACAGACAGAATGCTTGACGTATTATTATGACTGATCAAATATTTATTTTCTAAGGATATACTATCAACTCCAGATACATTTATAAGAGTAATAATTATGCTTATTTGCTGTGGTAGATTTTATATTTCAAGACGAGATGAACTTTGATGATAGGCGAAATGAGTGTTAACGAAAATGTTACAGGCAATTTCCCGTATAAATTCAAGCGCGAGTTGCTGAAATAAAAAACTGTCTCGTCACTGTATTCGCGATTTGGTTTTTGCAATCCAATTGGTTTCGCTTGGTTGTTATACTGTTCACCATGTTGCGAATAAATGAACGAAATCAGTTTGCCGTTGCGTGAGCGAGTAAAAAATTTGATTTTTTAGTCCGCCACGCTCGGTAACGTTACATTTGTAATCGAATAAAGTTCTCGCGTGAACTGTAGGGAAGCACTTTATTATCAGCATTGAAATACTAATATGAATTAATAATTTGAAAAAAAAAAAACAAAATTATTATTTATTTTTCCGCCGCTTTGTTTCAAATACTGTTGTGTATCATATTTTTCGCTGGCTACTGCAATAATTGCGGAAAAATTAATGGAAACAAATGTTTCCGCGCACCTTCAGATAGTATATTAAGAACTAAAAAATTAGAAAGTAAATTATGCAGTCAAAGAAAATTCTGTAGAGATTTCTCTTCTCTCGTTATATACTTTAATTTTTATTTTTGTAATATATGTGTTATTTATACATATATTGTTTGTTATGTTTATATAATTTTTACATATTTTTTTTATATATGTATTTCTAAAAATTCTAAATTATTTTATATTTCTAAATTCTTTTTTTAACAACTCTTTTGGATCTACTCGATTTATAAGTCTAATTATTGACTTGATGGTTTGCGAGATATTAATTTAAAATAACAAAAGATTATATTCCGCACAGCGGATTTTCGTTCGAAGCAGATTAATGAATACGCACCCGCATCATTTCATTGTATTGCCGCTCGCGATTGTTCGCATGCTTTCGCTCGATTATTCTATAAAAGAGAAAGAGAAAGAAGAAAAGCGTAGGTGTAATAGTGTGATGCTATCTTTTTTTAAATTCGAATAAGTGGCTTTTCGACTCACGTGCCTCATTTTTGTTTGCGTCTTTCAATATCTTTCAATATTTCAATTGCTATGTTAGCTGCCGTTGCCAGATTTTTAATTTATTGGATAATTTTTGAAATCTCTGTTTTTCGCAGTTATTGTTATTGCCATTATATATCGCATTGCTATTATCATTTTTTAAATATTCTTTTTTAGATAAAGACAGATTATTGCTGGACATTATTTGGATAGATAGTCATGCAATGCAGCTATAATAGAATTTAGTCACAATAATGTGCAATTTATAGGATGTGTATTCTCTCTTTGACGAATTGTTCAGATAAATTGTACGAGCTTTACAACACATTGCGTATCATTAAGCAGTTGTTATTTCATGAATAATTTCATAACATTTCTCATTTAAATATAAATGTACTCATGCCGCATGAGATATATTTGGAAATGTCATAATACACAACTATGTAGTTAAAACAACTCCATTTGATAAAATAATGAACATATGACACACACTGTTTACGAAGAGTCAAGTTATAAATAACGTTAATATTGAGGTAGCGGGAGAGCGCATCGATCTTTGCAACAAAAATAGAAAAAGTCGCGAAACTCGTAATGCGAATAATCCGACGGTGCAGAGTATTTGACCGTGTGCGATTTTCGATAACGAGGGTTTAACGCCCTCCGCGACCCGAGTCACGAAGTCGAGTGTACGCGAGCGTTCACAAACATGAATAAAAATGAAACTGCGAAAAACGAAAGCAACCCTTTAATCACCTCTCCTGCGGGAGTCCCGATGAAAAACCTGCGTTCTTAATTCCACGGTTTTATTCGCAGCGACGGCAAGGAGGGTGTGATGAGGGAGACAGCGTCGATCTCGACCCGACCTTGTGAAAGGGTAGAAAAGCGTAGCGTCGAGCTCACGGCGTTGGAGGAGGGGGCAAAGTGTATAATTAAATAAAATCTAACCGAGCGTCACTGAGACCGAGGAAAAATTAATTGTACGACAGCGCTGAAAGACCATGAGATTTCCAGCTTTAATTGCGATCTCGATGACTCGAACAAATGACAAGAGATTCTTGCAGCATTTTGTTAGCTTCTCGGTTTCTCCTTCCCTATTATATCTTTTACCTCTGATATGCGGATTACAATTGCGCTGACGTGAACGTACGAATCTAGTATTAGTGTAGCTTGCTGTTAAATAATCCGCAGTTTTGAGCATAAGAGCGCGCCATAATTAGATTTATCAGTTTCCATAATCAAGTGCACGTTCGGAAATGAGTATTTATCCTGATTTGTATTCGAATTATCGGTGCGCAATTGGCCGCTTTGCCGCGCATTGTTTTACGTTTAAATATTACGATAACATAGCGGATCGTTAAGCGGAAGGCTTTAGAACTGTAATCCGACGATATTCTCTACAATACCCTATGAATTTATCGTCATTAGCTAATTAGATCATTCACGGTAGCTGCGTTTAATTTCGTTAAAATTCACGCTTGCCTTGAATTTCAATACGATACGAGAAATAAAAATCAGAATGGATTTGTTTATTGGTTCGCAATTCGTAAATCCAGCAAAATTATAATAATATAATATATATTTGGATTTTTTAATTTACATACATACATATTATTATGAATTTAATTTTGTAAAGATCTATTTTCTTCTATTAAGAATCCAGTCATTTTAAAAATTCTTTCCACATATTATTTTTACATTAATCCATTGCTAGTTCAATTTAATGATATTTAATTTTCTCAGTAGACAATTTGACGGAAAAACTATTTTCGAACGTAAAAGAGTCTATACACCGGTTATTTACAAGGGCGAAGTCACTCTTTCTCGGGAGTTCACGCCCGGAATGACCTGTCGATGCGAACATTGTATTTTACGAGTGGATGGTAGAGAGCTGTTGCATACCGCGTGTCTCTTTCGAAGCACATGCTCCGGTATTCGCTCATGCGTGCACTCGTACATCGGCAATACGGCGCGAATGCGTCGGCAAATCCGCGCCTACGCGAGCGTGTTTGCAAGTTTATGTTTCCCACGGTATCCATTACGGTTTTATTTGCTTTTTCGAGTAACGTGCATGATCTCTCTGCTCAGTGACGTATGAATACTTGATGTCTATCCTCGCGAAGAGAATGCGTCGAAGATTTAGCGGAAGTAAACTTCGATTATGTCAATGACAGCTTCACATTCTATTACGACGATGGTTGACGATAGTTTTTTAAAGTCAAGGATCGCGTTGCTTTTACGCACTAAGACTTTGAAGTTTATGTGAGATGCATATGCTTGAGGAGTTGAAAGATCGAGAGAACTTGGAACTTACTTCATGCCACTCCTTACGCAAATCCTATGATAATAGTGACACAAGAGTTTCCTGACAGACGTACAGATGCTTAGTGTATATTGTGTTTTACAATTGTCGATTTTTCAATACAAATATACAATATAGATTGTACTTATTGAAAAAACTCACATTCACATTTATTAATAATCTTTAACAAATATCTTTAATTGTAATTTTTATTTTACTATGCATTGTGAAATATTTTTAAATTAGATTTATCAAACACTGACGATATATGAACATTCACATTTAGCAAATAGATGCCTAAAATATTTGGATGAAGATATTACACACAGTCACAGGATTATTACGCGATGTATTGTCTATGATAAATTTAAGGCTATCGTGCATTTCGCATCGTATTCTCAATCCGGCTTATTAGATTTGCCGTAATAATAGGTATTAAAGTCGGTACGAATGGAATTTAATGATGAAAGCCGGGTAAAGACGAATGATGTGCGCGTCATATGATGCTTCCGCTCAGTCCTATTAATTGGAACGCAGTTAATTAATTTAATAACTCGTCGCGCAATTTGCACAATCTATCTGTGAACAATGCTCGGCGAATCCGTCGCTATGCAGCCACGCATAGTTTGCGACCACATTCAAGAATTTTCTGCGGTTCTAGCGACTTTCAACGGAAGTCGTGGAAAAAATCCGTAAAACAAACCTATTATTTTCATCAACTTCCTTACAAAGGTTTGTCAATCTTTCACTCGATCTTATAACGCATATATGAGAGTAATAAAAAAAAAAAAAAATCTTTATAGGATGTCTTTGATTATGTTACCGGAACGTAAAGATCGTATTTCGATATCTGTTGACTCTTTTGATACGCGATATACGAATGCGCAACGATACCTTGTTACGGTCGACCTGTATCTCGGTATATAACACATATATTATAACACACACGCACGCAGGGTATATCAGGTTAATTAAATGAATTTCAACGAAGCCGAAGGTTAGGTCAGTTGATAGGATAGCCGGCGCTGACTGATCGATAAGTCACACATGGAGCTGTCGACCGGTGAATGGTAATCGTTGTTGCCGCGCCTCTGTATCCTATCTCTCGCAAACGCGCGACGTGAATGATCGTCATTAAGGATGATCCACGATGTCGTGTACGGTGGTCACGAATCACGTTATCGAGTGCACGAAGATGAACTTGGTCGCCTTGTTACGTGTCACTTAACGATCAAGCTCGTGTCACAAATTAAATGCGACTCGATCGGCAGGTCGATAACCGCATCGATAAATGGATTCCATCATGCTTCGTCACTACATTCCAGCCATAAAAATATTTTAATATTTACTACGTGCACTTTTAAATGGAATATGCACTTTCTAAAGATATTTTTGGAAAGATTGCATTATAGATATTTATGCTGAAGTATGATAATTTATGCTAAAGAAATAGAGCGAGAAGAAACACAACTAGTGTAGGTAATTTAACGTATAAAAAGTCTCTAAACTACATTGAATTTTTTGATGAAACGATTACGAAGTATGCTTTAAATTATCTTTGGTTATTTTTGATTTGATAAAACATGACAGCTATCAAAGTCGTTTGATTCGCCGTTAAGCCATTATTAGCCGTTTATTTTTTTACATTTTTCTCGTTACATATAATCATGATATATTTATCAGCATGTAAACATGATGCGTTGCTTCAAGAAGTATTTATCTAGTGACAAGGTGTTTATAAGTATAATTCCGTTTTTTTTTTTTTTTGTTATTACGTTGTATATTAGGTATATCGCGAAGGAGCTAAGAAATCTGTTTGAAGGAAAATACGATCACACGATAATGTGTTGGTCGGTTAAACGTTACACTTTCCTACATAAGAAATGAAGGCGACCAAAATCTAACGTTATCTCACGTTTCAGTGTTTCGAATTTACTTGATTGCTAAATTATGGACGCCCCCCGGCGTTCGAGAATTTAATCCCGGCGATGTTTCGAAGTAGGGTGTTTTATGGCCCGTCGGGAATGGATTAATATAACTGGGAATTGAAAGTGGTTTTCCTCATTTATTCCAAGCATATATGAAGGTTGCAAATGGCTAAAAAATGAGGCTACTTTCTGTTTTTTGAATAAAAGTATTTTTTTAATTGTTATTAAATAGCAAATCAATTAAATGGTTTGAGAATATAGCAAATTTTGAGACAAAGTTTATTTTTTTAATTAAAGTCTTTGATTTGTACATTTAAGAATAATTTAATAAAAAGAAATATATTTTCAGCATCGGTTAGCATTGGCAACTGTACGATTATTCATCCGTTTAGTCATGAATTTACGCGTTTGATTTACTCAGCTGCACAAGAAACCAAGAAAGTACAGAAGAAATCGTACTCGATCAATTTCACTTCGTGCCGATTCGAGACCGATCGTGTGATATGGTTGCATAAGATCGAGATAGACCAAAATATTCTTTAGCCCTACTCTATGTCGAGTTCGACGAATGCACAGGTGTATTGCGAGTGTCAAACTCACTTTCGACTGCAGTTGCAGTTATCGTTGCCTTTGATCGCATAAAAATCACGTCTAAAGCACGCTCAGCGAACGTGAAAGTCACGCGGTTGTCGAATTCAATTGACATATAATTCGTGTGATTACGCAAAGACGATATTAAAACACGTTGACTCGGCACTTTCAATAATGATTATTATTTTTCATCATTACTGATCACGGTATTTTTTTATTTTGATGTTAAATAAAAATTATTTTTTATATTATCAACATTGTTTGCGGTACAAACATTTTTAATTTATTGTAAAAATTGCATACGTGTTATATATATATATATACAGCATGTCACAGACCAACTGTATCAACCGTTAATAGCAGGTCATTTGGAGGTTATTCTTGAGGTCATTTGCAGACGAAAATCTTTAAAAATGTCGAGGTTATATGAATTTTTAAATGTGTTTAAAGTTGACCAATCAGATTGTCAAAAATTTACGCACTCAGGCACGTCGCATATTGATTTTACCATATAAATACCTTACAAATCTGCTATTAACAAGTGACACGGTTTTCGTAATTAAAGATTTTCGTCTCCGAATGATCGTAAGAATCATCTATTAACAGATGATACGATTGATCTGTGACTAGATCTTGGCTTCCATGATAAAAATATTATTTTGCACTATTTTAAATTTAACAAATAATAGAATTAATGCACAAAAAAATGTATTTATTTATTGCTTTTAGTTGTTTTTCTTGTGTTTATATTTTACGCTCTTTATTTTTATTTCACTAATTTTGTCATGTTAAAGAACTGGACTATATTGCTGAATTAAAAAATTACATATATTTAAAGTCGCATTCAATAATGTGCGGATACGCAGTGTTAAAAAATCTGGTACGTCAAATTTGAAATTTTCTAAGGTGTACGTAAGAGAAAAAGAAAAAAGAGTCGTACATTATGAGTAAAAAATCTATACCTGTTATCGAGACACACCATGTCGACGAATTCGCGTTTCCGTGGTTTATCGCAAAGGGAAACACGAAAAAAAGTTGGCGCAATCTTCCGGAGTGCGATTATTGATATTAAATGGTCCGCGGGATAATTTATTGGACTGATCCGGGCAGCTGTATGCGCATTCGAAACGAATAAATCTTCATTTTATGGCGAGCAGGATGTTCCAGCAGAACATTTACATCTGCATCATCGGTCGTTTACCAAATAACTGGTGGGAATCATCGCCCATCGATCGCACCTACATCCCTTATGCGTCTGCATCCGCAACAAAAATATCATCCGATAAACATCCAGAAAATTTATCTCTTATGGAAAAAGCACCGCATATCAAGCGCTTTTCCGCGCGTTATTTTTGGCGAGAGAATGTGAGTTTTTTAAAAATATTTTTGATATTTTTTTATGGTGTATTTTATCATATTTTTTTCATACTTTTTAATCTTAAGTTATAACAGCTATCCACCACAATAGTATTTATTCCGAATCGGACAAATCGATAGTAACATGAAGCATTAGAAAGAACTCTGGAAATTCGAGATAAAGCTAGATAGAGCAATAATAAAGGGAAACGGTAATAATACAGGCATGTATTATGGGGTGAGCTTATGCAATTCGATACAAAGCCATATTTTGCCATATTTTTTATACAGCGCTTTTTCCAGAGATTGTGATTGTGGACATCGAAATTTGCTTCTTTGCCTTTTACTTCGCGTAACAATATATAGTTGTCCACGATTATCCTCGCTCCCGAATCGATCTCCGAACTCTCCGCGACTTTCTTTTTCCCGCCTGCGTATGCGCTTTCCTTTACCCTTCCATGCGAAAAGAGATCGACCGCTGAAAGTCCGTGAGAAAAGATTTAATTTCTGCGGTCGCTCTTGAAACGTGTAATTTCGCGCCTCGAGATTCCTCGCAGAATCGAACTTCTGCTCTCTCGATTCAGTGAACGTAATTTGTTGGAAAAATTTCTCTGGGATTAATGTCTACGCGGATGGGGCTGACGTGACGAACGAATTATTAATGCTATCTTCAACCAACGTTGTTTTGATCCCCTGCTTCATTTTTTTTGCCTGTCAGGGTATTTTCACGCGCAGAGGCGTATTACGAAGTAACGTGCGATGTATCATTTGCCATTCAGGATGTTTCGCCCCAATGAGATTTTCGAGCTAGCACCCTTGCGTTTCGGCGATATTTCGAGTTGCAGCAGACAGATTGTATAATAGGTGATTTTTATTTAGGGCTTTTTTCAAGAGAAGTGAAAAATATTTGTAATATAAATTTATTATCTCTGTGTGCTACATTTTATGATTATTTTTACTTTTTATTATCTTAATCTTTCAAAGGAATAAGATTGTGTTGTGGAACATCAAACTTTTTGTTCATTATTGCAAACTGCTGTTCTTCTTGGGTGTAATTTTTATATGACTGAAATGTATTTAAGATATTCATTTGCAAATGGAACATTCAGAAGAAAGAGAAGTTTTCAGTGAGCCTGATATAGGATGCATCATATGCTAATTGGAATGTGTTTTGTGACCCTGCTGTCGGCTTTCTCTCATCGCTATTGCGAGAGTTTTGGCATACCCGCTCCGGAAACCTCTGCCTGCAGTTTGTTACGAAATTGTTTCGCCATTGTTCACGACACGGCCCCTTCGAATTTACGGTCACCCCGATCGCTAATGCGCCCACTAACGATCGTTCTATTAGAGAGCACGTGGAGGATCTAAATAATGCGATTATCACTTACCGAAACTTGTTCTGCTCGCAGTGTTCTCGATCGTGAAACTTACACCTCAAGTAAATTTAATAAGCATCAAAGTATTGTTTTGAAATATTAAAGTCATCAAAAAAGTAGAAATGTGGTCAAAACAGTTGTTTGTACGAAATGAATATGAAATGAAAATGTCTACTTGAAATATTTCACTATTTAAATCCAAACATCGTGAGTCAAAATTTATTTTTATGTTGTTATGCGCAAGAAATCGAAAACCAAAGTTAAACAGAAACACGCTTGGTTGCGCAAAATCAATTGCCCTTCTAATGAAGGTTATTAACCTTTTATTATCTGTGCACCCCGGTTCGCAGCGTGCGATTTAATTTTTCTTTTTTTACTGAGTTTACGCGAGAAAAAAAGAGCCGCGTGCGGTTCAGCTTCTTCGCGCGCCCTGGACGTCGACGGCCTTGTGAACATTCTCGTGTTTCTCTCATTTTCCTCTCTTTTTTTTTCCTCTCCCTCGCGGTCCAACGAGAGCGGAACGATGGGCCGGCTCGATCGATGGATGGGGGATGATTCTGTGCAACGAGGGGTGCGGAATTTTCATGCCCGAGCGAGCAGGCGCGCGGGGAAGGCAGCCCCCGCGGCGCATACAGGCGAGACACACGAGTCGGGGTCGTTGCTTGTCGCTACCACCGGGGGTGTATAGTTTATGTATAGCCGGCGGCTAAGACTAAAAGGGATGCTGGGACGCTGGGAGACGCGGGGGCGGCGGAGGGTGGGTACGACGTGAACGCCGCGGCGGCAATGAGGCCGCCGCAGCGCAGCAACGGCGTTTGTTCATCGTCCCGTCACATCCGGGAAAGCTGGCACCGATTAAGACGGATCACCGAATCTGGGCCTTTTCAGCGCCGTCAACGGAAGCGCGTCAGGTGCGCTGCTCTCTCCGTATTGACGCCTGGCGTGGAAAATATCGGTACCAACTGGGGCGAAGTGAAAACCGACTCATGCTAGAGGTACATATATCCTCCGAGTCGTCGACCGCTAAAATCACTTTTGCATACAAATTTTGAGTAAAAGTGGTTTTTGACGCGCCAAGTCAGACATATTTGAAAATGCAAATATTTAACACACACGGAATAATACTTGCGATATTATTTATACGCATTTATATATTACACTATATATTATGTTTTTTAATATAAATTGTCCTTTTTATATTCTTTTTTTATTTATAATTATTTATGTTTATATTTTTTTATATTTTTATAGAAGTCCAGTTAAAAGACAGCAGTATGCAGCATTAGTACATATGCTACGAAATACTTTGTAAATTGTTTTTATCTCGTTAGATGTATTTATATTAAGCTAGGCAGCAACATCGATCTTGTTACTACTGTCGTGTCTAAAGTAAGGGCGCCCATTCGTCATACCTAAAAACATCGACCCGAAGACTGACATAGACGAATTCTAGAATTTTGTTAATTTTGCGCAAGTTCGAAACATCTGTTAAAAAATATACCTATCCATTTAAAATATCAATATGAAATACATTATTTGTTTGTGTTTATCTTAACTTCAAAATTTACTCTAAAAAGTATAGAGAAAATAATGTTGAAAAAACATTTAAAAAAATGATATTAAAAGATCTTAGAAGATCATTTGTTTATAAATAAATATTTTTGTCAATCTTGAATTACCTTCGGAATTAAATTGCGGCTGAAAGTGTGATACCCGCGTGTTTAGTTTAATTAATACGGCATTTAATATTCAAAATCGCCGCTGCTATCTATTCCGGCTTAACATTCGAGAGTAATTAGAATGACATTATTCATGATGTTATTTCAAAGTCCATTGCGTATTATTTTAGGACAATCATTAATTTATCGGGGCTCAGAAAGATAATATGAACCGAACCGTGTCGAATTAATTGTTCGCTATAATTTTACACTAAACTTTCACGTACCATTTAAGCTACCTTTCATAAACTTCATTTTCGTTCTTCAAACGTAATCTCGTTAAGTATACATAATTTCCTCGTTAGTAAGTAAACATCAATTAATGATAGCTGATACCATGGCAGGCGGATCTGCAAAATTTCCGTAAAGCTCTTCGTCGGAACAAGACGAAGACGTGCTTGCGGGTCGAAGAAGTTTGTAAGCAAATGTCGCTTCAATATTGTGAAAGTTATGCGAATAGGTTGGAACATTTCTCGTTTAAAACTAAAATTTTGTTGTAAAATTAAAAATTTATTTCAGATTTTGGAACGGTTGTAAATAATAAATTTTTCTCTTAGTAGCATTTTTTCCAGTTTTTTACTGTTATTTTAACATAGCATTAACGCGATAAAAAGTAAAGTTAATATTGGAATAAATAGTGTATCCTATAAATTGTTGGATGCATCGGTCGACCTATAAAATATAATTACACAACATCTTTAAAAGAATAAAACACACGTAAGTATCTCACAATCAGCGTAAATTTCTTACTTTAATATATAAAATATAGTAACAATGAAAAGTTAATATAAGCAATTTTACGTTATAAAAGAATTCTTTATCTATATTTGTTTGAATATTTTGCATGTCGAAAAAATAATTAATTCTTCAATGTATTGTATAGTGATATTGATGAATGGATTGAATATATTCGCTATTATCCGACAAAGATAACGCAACGAAATCATTTAATAAAGTTTTCACCACCGAAAAGCACATGTCGCTTCTCCATATATTTGGCAAAGCTCGCTACATGGCTCGCACAGCCATATAGATTTCTCGCGCGTTGAAACTTCACAGTGAAATATCCTCTTTCCGCGCGCGTATATACCTACCGAAAAACAATGTCGACGCGACGCGAGAGTGGAGAGATCCGGCAAGGGAGAGATCGGTGAGCAGCAAGGGTGCTTGCATTATCATACGCGATGAACATCCGATAGGTTAGACCGGCAAAAGTGCGAGCTGACATTTTAATACTCCGGTCGATTCTCCGCTCACATTTTCCGTCACAATCGTCACCTTGTTCGCGACCCTCTATCGCAATCATCTTTGCAACCATCCGAGCACAAGTCCCCTTCGAAGCGACCTGGATTTTTCATCGCCATCCCGTTGTCCCTCGTGATTAAATGGGGACCACACACCTCGCACGTCAGTTCTTTTGCTGCGCTTTCACTGTATTGTCGCGGCGATGGTCCTTCCATTAACTCCGATTTTCATCCAAGCGAGTATTAAACGCAGAGAAAGGGAGCCGATAAAATGCACGATTCCATAAAACGTTCCACGATGCTTTCTTTTCCGAACTTTTCCTCCAATCCTCTTTTGAGCAGTCCTTCCTAGTAGTTGGACACATCCATTAACTACTACACACAGAAAAATACATACTGTATTTAAGTAAATATTACTTGTTTTAAGTATTTTATAAGTTCATATATACGCAAATCTATCGTAAGTTCATCATAAGCATCAAATTTATTCAAAATATATTTTGATCCCAGTAAGTTTAATACTTTAATCAAGAATATTAAATTAGAAAAAGAATTCTATTTGCTTATTAAATTAACCAAATCTGACTTTTCTTCGATACAATTTTATAATATTCTTCACCAAAAAATAACTACTTTTTTTGAGTATATGATAATGAGTTTATCAAAAATTTGTGATGAATATATTTTAAGACTATTATCAAGAAAATATTCTTTATTAAAGATAATTGTTACTTAAAAAAAGAAAAGTAAGCCGAGTAATTACTTTTCTTAGCAATAGAATGATATTTTTCTGTGTGTAGGTGAAGGATTAAATTTAATAAAATTAACGTAATAAATAAATGACGGTTATCAATTTTACTCTGATGTCGCACATATGTAATAAGATTGAAAAATTTACTAAAATTGATGTATATTAATAGAGAGAGAATTTTTTTCTCCACTTACATACACACCCCCTTCCCTCACACACACACTTTATAAAAATATTTTTGAATTCTTAAAACATATGCATATTAAAATTTCCAATAATTTGAATTCAATGCCATTATTTTTAATTAATATTTGTCTTCAAATTTAATTATTACGTTTATATTTTTGTGACCAGATTAACTGCTCGGATAAAAATATAATTTACTGTGTTTTATGAATCTTTTTATTACAATGTATTATATATATATATATACATTAAAGTGGAACAAAAAAAATAAATTTTGAGATTTTGTTTTGAAACTTGGGGAAAAGTTGCCTCTCACATGCAGTAAATTACGTGCAAAATTTGAACAAAATCTTCTCTCTCCCTGGTAATATATATAATAAGCGCACGCACGTGCGTGTATATACATATATTTTTTATTGAAATTCTTATATAATATTATGATGATTTATAATGATTAAATAGTAGTGAATACTGGAATCAAAATTTTCATTATTTTAAACCCATAGATGTATAATTGTAACTCGAAAAATAATTTCTTGCATTTATCGTGTAAAGAAAGTGATTTTCTTTTTGTAATTGTCTTTTTAGTGATAGTGAACGTGTTAAGTGGTCAAAATTGTTTATTAAATCCAGAAGCGATAGAAGGCGTATCAAGATCTGTATCTAATGTACACTTCAGACAATTCGTGGAGTTTATCTCGTCTCGATACGTGCGTGCGCTCGAGTCTCGGATGGAACCTTTGTGATTGAGCAAAGGAGGGCTCGATATGTGGCACACAGAATACCCTTTGATCAACGATGTACCTTATGTACATTTGCGAAGAGACTGTCTCTGGCGATTCCCCTTTCGCGCTCAAAGCTTCCTTTTACAAACGAAAAAAATTATTTGTATCACACGCAAGAACCCGTGTGAAATAATCATGTACAAGACTAGTACACCACATATAGGTATAGCATTTAAAAATAAATATTGCGAAAACAAGAAAACGGTTTCGCAAAACTAATTTTCAAAAATTATTTTTAATAATGAAATTGGCAAAGGAGATGAACAGGGTGATTTAAAACAACCTACTGTCTTTGAAATGTCATATTCTTGAGCAAATTCTGAGACGATTTTTCCGTTTAGAAAATTTTGTTCGAAGCTTAGAGGTTTCGAGTTATAATTGAAAATAATTAGCTGCTTACTTAATGCATAATGAGACTGTCAAGTGTTTGGACAAAATTTTGAAAGTAGCGAATATATCTTTATCATGCGCGGAGACTTCTGTATGGAACATATGAAAATTCCACAGGCCAAATATCTGGCATGTGGAATTCCACATGCCAGATTTGAAAAACAAGAATTGAAATTTGTGCGAATTTTAACAAATGTGATACAATTGTCTTAACGATACCAAACTCGACCGACACCTGCGAGCGGTCTTTCAGCGAACTGATTGTGAGACGTCTGAAAACGTATTTAAGAAGTACAACCGGCTAGAAAAGACTGAATAACGTGGCAATAACGCACGTTAACAAAGAGCTTGCACAACTATTAAATGTAGATATTTTAATGGACGAATTTATTTGTAAAAAACAGCGCTCGAGGCTGCTTCGCAGTTTCAACTCAATAATAAAATGCATTTATATTTATTAATTGTACGAGCGTAACACATATACATATGTATATTTGTATATATACGAAAAAAAAATTAATCCAACATTTACTACCCTCCCTTCCTCTCTCCTCCCCCCTCCCACGGTGTTGGTACTCCACATGCCAAAAAATTACAAATCTCCGCCCATGATCTTTATACATAAATGCACGTTACTGGTCACTGGACACATGTATATCAGATTTCTGCAGTTATCCCGAGAAATTGCGGGCGTGTACACACTCGAATTCACTCGCGTGCCCGAAATGTATCGCATTATCCTTGCCCGTCGAATATCTCGGAAGTTGTGTTACAAGATATGTAAATTCTTGCGATATTAGTTTGGAGATAAGGCGAACGTGGTAACTAGAAATGTCAGGACTGTAATCACAGCGAGGAAAGTTTTGACTATCCGCCAAGTTCAACGATCGATAAGACACGAGCGCCCTTAAACAAACTGCCTTGGCACATGGCTTGTCTTTCCTTCCCCTCCGCCTTTTTCGCACGATCCTTTTCATCCCTCGTATTTGCCGTCAGTCAAGGATGCCTCTGCCGACACTCAATCTCGCTACTCTGCTCCGCGGGAATCGGACGGCTGGCATAAAGGTATTTCGAGAGAGAGCGGGTTTAAATATTTTCTCCCGTTTCTTCAGCAACGAGATGAAATCATTTCTCATCTTTGAGTGAAAATTGACATATGCGGTTTAGCTCCAACGTATAAGGCAACTCGTGATCGCACTTATCGTAGATTTTGTGAAATAAATCGTACAGAAAAATTTGTTAAAACAATATTCAACTATATTGTTGAAATAGCTTTTGTTTAATTAGTATTACATTGATTGATATTTGTGGATGTGTTATATTAAATCAGTGAAGTATACAAATAATCGCACATGAATCATTATAAGAAAAATATATAGGCTATAGAGATATGCTTCTCGAATCTAAAAGATTATAAAATAATTATATAATAAAAAGTGGTTTTTAATTTATATGGGATACGTAAAGCGTTATAAAAACTTTGATCAAGGAAAAATTAGAATAATTGTCCTTTATTAGGTAGTCATACGATAACTACTATCGCTTTTTATATCGATGGATGATTCAAAATGAATATAATGGTCGCTCAGCGGAGCTTTATTGTTTCTCTCCACTTCTTCCACTACAGTTCCTCTCGCTATGTTCCGTCTCTCGACTTCTCTTGCTAACGCGGCTTGGGATTTTTTTATTTACCGATCGATTGATTTTGAAACGCGATGTTCACTTTGGCTGCCGTAAAATCCCATTGAAACCTATCGGAAATACGGATTGGACGATCAGTCGGTGGTCGACCGTGGAAAATAACGAAAAAAATATCTGTATCACGTCGCATCATGCACAAATTGTTTGTGCGATCCGATAGGCGCATTTAATAGTGTCGAAAAATATTTTCGTGCGCGTAATAATTGTAAAACTCGACTATTTGATCGGAGAAAAATGACGAACTGCGCTTTTACATATAACAATTCAGTTTTATCGATTAGATTTTATTGAAGTTAAATTTTGTTTGTTTTAAATTTTATTTCTAGAAAAAGATACAAAGAAATAAATTAGTAAATACAGGAAAAGCTGAATAAAGCCCGAGCTGTGTTTGGATCGCTCATGTATTTCTCTATAATATTATATTAAATCATGTACAAACGTTTCGGCTTATTTGTTTTAGTCATCCTTAGTATATTTAAAAACATTAAACTAACATATCATTACAAAAATAATAAAACACACGCAATTATTATTATTTTTATAGAGAAATACATGAGCGATTCAAAGCCAGCTCGGGCTTTACTCAGCTTTTTCTGTATTTACTAATTTATTTGTTTAATTAAAAAAGCCCGTTATTATTCTTTTATAATTAGTTGAATACAAAGAAATAAAATCGTAAATGAGCTGTACGCTTGACAAAGAAAATACTTTTAAATGAGAGAATAGGAGTAATATAAATAAGATGTAATTTAATTAATTATGCAGGATTTATATATTAAAGATTGTGTAATTTCTTTCGGTAACAATATTGCAGGATATTTTAAGACAAACTAAAATTACAAGCTTGATGTATTATTAAACAATTTCCAAATATTTGTTAGATTTTAATGTTTTTTGTCTTTTTGTATTTTGATCTCCGATCAAATAGTCGAGTTTTTGTATCTTTTATATGTTAAAAATCTGATCAAACCGACGCGGGTCTAATAACTTTATCTCGATAATATGCGACACCTAGATCACATGAACAATCTTGATCGAGCTTTCAGGTTTCCAGGAAAGCTATCGCCGATGAAGTAGAAAATGTTTCTTACCGGCAACTATATCTATCATCGTTGATAAAGCAGATTACTTTTAATTAGAGACTTTGAATTGAACTAATAAAAATGGCATTTATATTTTTTAACATTATAAGAATTTTATAGAAATATGATCTTTACAATGTATAAATGTTGTAAAATTATACTCGCAAGCCACAAAGTAGTACAAAATACACGCAAGACGTACAAAAATTATTTACCTAATTATTACTATCGCATTCTTTTAATGAATAATATACATTAATGTTACCTTTTTACAAATTGCAAAATTAATTGCTTATTCCACTGTAAACAAATTTTGATTTGGGATGTAATTTTTGCACATCTAACCCTTCACTACAATAAGTGATATAAAAAATAATTCGCAAATTAACGATAAGAGATACGAACGCATGCCACTGCTAGAGTTGCGAGAAGTGTACTTGCAGTATCAGCTGCATCTGAAAGAACAATAATAGAACGTTGGCACATGCGATGTTCATGTAGGTTCTCGCGAGTACGGAGATCGGACTCGATACGCGAGGATGACCGGTGGGAATTTCATTGCTTTTTTCTTTTTCTCGTATTATCTTTTGCACGATGGTATCGCGCATTGGGTCTTACGAATGCGTGCGCGCACGTGGCTCACCACCCACGTGAAGGGCCGTAATGCCAATTAAATCGGTCGGCGGAAGCACTTACACGCATCAAGTTAACTTGATCTGCGACACTCCGTTGGCTTCCGAGTGTTTTCAACATTTTTTCTTATATTGGGGATGTTTTAAAAATTAAGATACGACACTTAAATTTTTTCGGAAGCTTAGTAATAATATATTGATAATTGTAATAAAATTGTGCACAAATGTAGACATTAACTTATACATAATTAGTTTTTAATATTGATGTTGACAAATAAATATTGCACGATAAACAAAAGCGACAAAAATTTGTTTCATTGCGGATCGTGCATCCGCAACTTGTATCTTTCGCTTTTGCGATTTCACGATTGGCGCTTGCGGAAAGTTCACAGCTTGCAGTAGCGAAAACACAGAGAAACAGACCGGCAAACACGAGACTGCCATATGCTCGAGGCACGAACCTACTGACACTCGGAAGCGCGGACCTCTTTTTATTCGTCTACCAAGTAATGGGTGACGGGAATAATAACGGCATACGCGGAGGAGGAGAGGTTTTCGAGGCCGACCGGATTAGAGCCGGCTCCGTTCGTTCGCATCCCGCCGTTATACTTGTCGCACTTGTGCCGAGAATCCGTAATGCCGAGACAAGTATCCGCAGCTCGCCACACACCTGTGCGTTCCGCGTTTCCAAGATTATACGTTGCGGCGATCGTATGCCGGGCTTGCTGGTGTATCCTAGATAACACACATTCCTTTCAGATGTCTGGTGAATATCTTTCGAGAAAATCCATCATATATGATTGCTCATAAGTCAGTTATTTGTTGCAGAGAAATATCGAACTTTTGCAACCGTAAACTGCAATGTCTTTAGCCGGTGAATATTTTTCTATTATCCATATAAATTATATTTTTTTCTAACATTTAATTTCTTTTCTTCTTATTCATTCGATGATAATTGTTCAATGATAATTTTTTTCCCATATAAATTGTAATTTATAAATATCTAGATGTTGCCTTTTTTCTGGAAACTGGCAATCTAGTAATGCGGAGACATTTCTAACGATAAGTGTTCTGCCAGCAGCAACAAAAAGAAATAGAAGCGTGATACATACCCCTCGGTTTGCAATCAGACTGCGCAGCTAATAAGAAACTATGAGGGCGCGCCGGCGCTTGCGAGATACCGCAAGAAAAGCAGCGCTAAGCAAAAAGAATAGATTCGTATGTGGCGTACCTGGATACCGAGAAGCGTTATTTAACTCAACAAAGTACATCACGGTTGAAATTAATAATTACGTGGTAATGTATACGCGCTCCTGTCGTGACTAAATCTACTCTCGATTATAGGTCTGCGGAAATGAAAAGGAATTTGCGCACCGTAATCTAAATTTTCATCGCGTGCGGCTGATATCATTCTTGCGAAATTTCCTAATAGAATGCAGGTATGATTTTATCCCAGAATCACATCTTGTATAATAACACTAATTTTGTTTACTTCACTCGTTCGTAATTTGCTATAACTGTAAAAGAAGAAACATTAAAAATGTGTACGTATATATTTTGTATGTGTGTACATATACATTTTTAATGAAATTTTTCATGGAATTAATTATATATTACAAATAATTATATTTTAAATAATTAAACAATGTTTTTTATTAATAATTAGACGCGTTATTTTCTTTTTCACATAATGAATATAATTATTTGATTGTAATTAATGAATATATATTTATTTTGTAATAATAAAAATTGAGAAGATGTATGAAATGTAAGTATTTGTCGAAAATTATATTTGGTAAAAAAGTTAATTTAACGTATCCGTTAGCAATATACCGATGCGACGGTTTTATCGCTTTTTAACCGAAGAATGCTGATCAGCGGCTACGGGAATATTTGTCCAGGGAAATCAGGCACCACTGTACAGGATATCTGTTTTTTTTATACAACTGTTTTTTTATTCCCGCGGGGCTCGTATGTTTAACCGACGAAAAAGACTCGAGGCACGAAACGAGAAGGCGGAAGGAACGCAGCGTCGGTGCTTACTCGCTCCGTTGCACGTGTAAATGCGGTTAATGGTAAAACCGTAATTCAGTTTACACGCATCGTCCATAACAAGTATACGCAAATACTCACATTTGACATTATTCATTTTTTCTATTTTTTTTCCGAGACCGGATGCATTTTAGACAGTAAAAACAGTATATTGCATTTTTGCGTCACTACTCGATCTCACCTCGGCTGTTTCATATCGAGAAACTTGAAACTTTACGAGGCTTTTTGTTTTCCTGAACTTTGTATCAGATTGCAGTCGTATCGGAGAAATGTATTGCGATACATATGGTTAGGATAGGTCGTTTAAGCGAGAAAACACCTTTGTCGATTAATTTTGCTCGGGTAATCGTGAAATTGAACAAGCGATACCAGACAGTAAATGAGATTACTATTTAGACATTCATTTGAGGGAGAAGATTTGCATATATTAAGTGAACTTGCCTTGATACTCTACTGCATGCTAAAGTAGGTTTTCTTATCTTCTTACATTAATTTGTAATTTTATTCTCCGAATCAGAATTGTACGCGTCAGATTACAAAATAGTTAATATGTAAACGTAGCTCATGTGTGTATACAAAAAATGTTTGTAACAGTAAAATTTTCTCTATATACGATACATTTGGATAATAATTAATCTATTGTTGATAATTTGTTTTATAATTTATATAATAACTATTATAAATATAAAAAATTAATTTATATACAGTTAGTAAAATATAGAGAAAACTTGATACATTAAGAATATTTAGTGTTCATAGAAAACTGTGAGAATTTTTCCATCGTTTTTATATAGCCATTTTGTTGTATAAAGTGTCTGATTCCCGTAAGACTTCTCTCGGAAATTTAACGTCCACAATAGATCGCACACTGTGTGTGCAAGCGTAAGATCGATGTCGAAACGCGCGTTGCGATTTTCCCCCTGCCGCGAACAGAAAGGAGTACGTTTACAAGCGATCTATGCGGAAGGTCGCGATAAATTCTGATTCTCTCTCGCTCCACCGCGCCGCAGCCGATACCTTCTCGAGAAAGGCATGAAGCAGAAGCCACGATTCCGAATGCCACGGCCAGTGGGAGGATCGGCATTGTCCTCCTTTTCTCCCGTTTCTTCCTGTTGCCCGCCTTCCATCTTCCTTCGATCTCTTCTCGCGCGTGTCTCTCTTTTCTCTCGCCGACTCTCTCGACGCACGGATGTGCACCGTTAGATTTATTCAAACACGCGAATCTGTCGAGTGATTTGAAATGCCAGCCGTGCCGTTGCGTTTTCTCTCATCTTTTCTCCATTTCTTCTTCTCATTTAATCCTATGAATTTTGTATTATTGCCATTGATGTCGCAAATAAAAAATGCGCTCAATGAACAAGATAAATTTAACACTGAAGAAAAATTATCTCTTCAACATACGCAATTTTTGTACTCGAATATAAAAAAATTAATTTACGTACGAATCATTAATATTTCTTTATGAAAAATTGGGAATTTATATAAAAATTCTTTCGTATCAAAAACCGTGATTGTTTTCTTAAACCTAAAAAATTTCTATATTTGATATGATTTGATATGATCATAAACTTACTTATTTCTATTTTAAATTTCTTTTTCTTATTCTATTCTATTATGTCTCTCCTTAATTATTTATCTTCTTTTATTTTCTACGCGTGACTATTCTTAAAGAACTCGCGCTCGGAATGATAAATGGCTTTTTTCTCCTCTATTTCCTTTTGTCTTGTTTCTTACACGCACCGGGGATGAAATACGATGTCATACATGGCGAGTGAAACTCGCGCAAGCGATCGGAAGGATGAATTGTAACCCTCGTGGAAAGAGCAGAACCGCAGTCCAATTCCCTCTTCACTAGTGTTCTCGATAAATATAAGGCAGCATAGGAAAGCGCTCCGTCAAAGTTTCCGCATTGTTCTGTCGACTGACATTCTTTTCCTCCGATGGAGCAGATATCGTCGATCAATTGTGCCGATCGAGGAACTTGCATAAACTGAACGTTACGTAGGGTACGTGCTCGGAATAATCTAGATTGGCTAACATTTCGACAAGCTCACTCGGTGACTTTTGAATAGATCCTATACAAGTGCACCCAATCTCATGTGTTAACATTATTAATGTTATCATGGCAGTATTACCTGTAAAAGTTCACAGTAACTTTATCTCACAATTTTACCGAAAATTAAAGAATTTAGCACTGCTATTTTATTTTTTATACAGTTTTATATAGATTTTGATTTGACGGAAGTTTTATCTTTGGATAATACATTTTCTTAATGCAGTTTATTTTAACACCAATTACACATACTTTTCTTAAACTTTAAAAGCTCGTTAATTTTTTATTACATTGTTACTAATGTCACATTGTCATGCTTGAAACAGAGCTATATCAAATTGCACATCTACCTTTACACTTATTGTTAGTCAGATCAAGAAAAGATAGAATTCAGACGAGATCAAATAAGAGTGACATTCATAGGAAAGATTAATCACGTCGTTCGTGTCGGACGAGTTTGGGGAGCGTGAAATCCCTTAGGTCAGTAGTGGCCAACCTTTCCTTAATGCCTGCCTATCACACTTCGAATTGGCGTGTGTGTCACGTAACGTCTTTTATGTAATATTATTACATTACCCGGAGTGAGAAGGTATTCATTCGCACCTGTAATTTAGTAATTGAATGCCATTAAAAGAACGTTTCCGTTGTCATTAAAGGCACGTGTCGCCGGTTGGCCACCTTTAGAATGCTTCAGAATTCAGACTGACAGATATCCTGCTTAGCTCAGCTCGTCTCGAATTCCTATACGCGATTTTGTCAGCGATTTCGATGTGGAACGCATTAGCAGATCTAGCCAAGGTCGTCGCACGATCGATCGAAAGTTTTCGTCGCGGTTATTTGTGACCAATACAAAAATCATTGTCGTAATAACAGGCCGGATCGTAATTATTTTTCGCAATCCTCATTGCCGGTTATTCGATGCGTCGCGAGAGCAAACAAACTCCAATGGCGGCAATGCGTAACAGTCCTAATAGGTATTATTACGTGGAAAATCTGTTCCGGGCCGTTGTGCACGTCAGGCAATCGCAGTCATCTATTTCATTAAGCTCCTTTGACTCCCTGATATAAATTTTACGAGATTATACGTTGCATCAGGCCGCGCCTGACGCGGCACATTATTGCGAACTACGTACATACATGTTTATGCCGTCTTGATGCGAATAGTTACTTTTCCCTTTATTCTCTAGCTTAGTCATCTACTTAGATTGCGACAAATCTTGAGTGAAGATGAGTTTTGTTTTACAGAATGCCGTTTACACGATTTAGTGTAAACAAATCAATAGAGTGGTCACAAATTAATAGAGTATGAAGCGAATTTGTCGATTAATCGCTAAACGATTATAAGATTAATTAAATCCAACACTTGTATGTATCAAGATATATCAAGTTATACGATTGTTTCAATTTTTCTTTTAATTTGAATTGCATTATTTGCAGCAGAGAAATACTGTGATCTAAAAGAAATTATTTCCGATTTATCTGCAACTTTCCATCCGCGCGTCACATTCGCCAGACGGTTCTTTGATCACGCGATACTTCTCGTTCCGTTTATCGTAGGATCTCCTATAAATAAAAGTTGGAACGACCACGCGCGGAAGTTACAGATGCTGATATTGCCTGTGCGAGTTTCACACTGGAATAATTCCGTGCATCTTATCGGATCATTACGAAGCCAGGGATACAACCTCGGGCGTATTCCGAGACTGATTCTTCCCCCTCATCTCGACAATGAATCCCGACTCTCTCGTCTCTTCGAGCTCTCTTAATAGCGCCTCGCGTCATATCGTGTACCAAGTTCAATGATCTGACACCGTTACTTTTCTAGCAAGGGAGCGAAAAGCACTCTCTCTCTGTGTGTTGGGGCCTGAGATGTGGCGAGAATTTTTGGCTATTTTTGACTTCAAAATCTCCTCCTCTCACGACCTTATGGTCGTTCCGGTTCGTCTGGTTAGCTTCAAATGCTTTATTTTCGCGCGAGAGTCACGAAATCGCAGCAACTGAAACTAGTGTAATTTTAGTCACTTCAATTTTCGATGCTATCTTACGGCACGCTTATCGGTGCAATAGATCGATTCTGAATTTTATTTGTTTAATATACTAGTTGCCGAGAGAAGGACATCATGCGATTGCGTTTAGTATGAAATGCGCGGTGACGATACCAATGCCCATCGTCGTCTTTTTATTGCCACTGATCGACATAAAGACCTTCTTGTGCTCGTGGAATTGAGATATGAAGTCAGCGACATTCTGACTGATTTCGATCTATAGACTCTCTATGTCATCGGTCGCGCCAAATGTAAGCAGATCTTGAGAGTGTCCGATTGCTTGAGAGAACAGAAACGACTCTATCATCTCTATCAGTGCTGAAAGCACGTACACGGCACTGGAAAGCTTCATGATGGAAAACGGAAATCGCGGGCTCGTCGTACTAGAATCGTTTTCTCTGTCTTTCCCTTCCAACATTTTCATTACCTGTCTTTCTCAAAGGAGGAAAGTTTGTCATTAACCCCAGGCGTACCCCTTGTCATTTGTCATGGTGACATCTGCTGAGGAGAAAAAGATAGAAGTAAATTTTAAGTAGAAAAAGAAGAGAGAGAGAGAGAGAGAGAGAGAGAGAGAGAGAGAGAGAGCGAGAGAGAGAGACGGAGAATGGGAGAAGAAGTGATGCGAATTTAATGATAAATTGGATAAATCGAGAAAAACTTGAAGAATTTGTTGAGACGACAAATATGCCAAGACAAATTTTCTTCCTTTTTGTAAATAATAAATTATAAGATAATATTAAAAAGTAGTAAAACATATAGTAAAGTACAATAATTAAAAATTTTAACTCTAATTTTGAAAACATTTGTTGCCTATTTACGAATCTAGTATTGAAATTTCCGAGATTAAATTTTATTTCATTTTAATTTGTTAAATTGTCTCCAGGATGTCCGATTAGAAGAATAATTCTTATACATGAAAGTTTCGAATCTATTTGTGTCTATAAAAATTCTCATTTCACTGGCCGTAACGTCGCAGCGAGTTTAGCTGCTTAACATCACTTTCGCGCGACGCCTGAATTTGTCCCGTTCCGCCGTCGACTGTGATAAAGCGCGATGTCTATTTAATAAATTGCGTCTTTGATACGATATGCGGCGAACACAGTTTATAGAGAGTGCAGTGTAACATTCACAGCCAGACGCGGGGCCGGAACGCGATGCACACGAGCGCTTCATTAATGCCGATCGAAAGTAAAGAAGATCGGTTAATAATGGTGCACTGATTACTGGAAGCTTTGCCGTCGCCTTTCCCGCTCGAGCGACAAACCACATCTATGTATTTCCTTCAATTACATAATTTCGTCGTTTGTTTTCCTCACTGTGCCGCCGTTGTAGACAGTGAGAACGAGTATTATCGGTGAAAGTGGAAAGTGTTTAACGTTACGGGTTTAACATTACATTTACTACGATAAGAATAGTAATAAAAGCAAAGCTTTGAGTACGCTCATTATTAATAATAATATTACACAATAGCTTCGAATGCACGCGCTTAAACTGTGCAGACAAAAGATGTTTAGGATGCTAGAACAACTGGAAAGATGAACATTAACTAATTATTTTAATCTTTGAGATGTAAAAGTACGTTATAATTTTGTATTGATAACTATATCGCCACTAGAATTAATTCGATATCTCGCGTATAATGAAGTATCTTTGAGGCATTGAGAAATACGTGAAGGAATTAAATTTATAGCAAGCTGGCTACAGCGGCTTGGGGAGTCCCGAGCTCGATCGTGATACAGCGAAAACGCGATCTTATCTGATCGTCAACGCTTAGAATTAAAAAGACGTAGCGACACGATGGCGATTTCGTTTCGCAGACACATTGTACGGGAAAGCCGTAAGTCGTCGACCGGCGGAATTGGCAGAAACTATCGAAGGAACATCAATAGCCCAGACTTGGTGGCCGTCAATCGGTCGTCGCACGTAATACACTCGTGCGCGGCACACGGTCGGTCCTCGGCCGTTTCCGACCAGGCTCGGTCTGCATCGGTCTCCAACATTGTCCCGCGTTGTCAGTCTGCGACGAACCATCGTATCAGATGTTTGTCGCACGCGCGCGTATTCGTATGCTTAGCGGGAAAATGTGACAGTTTCGAATGATTGGGTGATCTGCGACTGAAAAGCGCAAAATGTGTGCATCATTACTCTGCTTTTGTGTTGAAAGAAAATAGAAAAAAAACAGGAAGTGTCTTTCTTGAGTGAGTGTCGTGAAGACGTTATCGTGTGATAGGGTTTGAATTCGATGTCTGTGTTCGATTCAAGTATTGCGACACGTACTTCCTGGCATGAACGGCTTATATTGTGTGATTAATTTTGAGATTGCAAAAAGTGGAGGTAAGCATTATTGAAAGATTGGAGTAACAAGAAAAATTGTTTTCCGATATAATTTGCCGTGATTGATTTTGATAATTTAAAGATTCACCGCGTTCATCCTTGATGAACGAACTACAGTTATATAAATATACAATTCGGAATCATTTTTTTAAAGGTTAAAGTTAAGGTATTTTTTAAGATGTCGCTGAATTTATATGCCGGCCACTTCGTTAAAATATCAGGCAAAGAATAAATCTATGTTACGGAAATGTAACATAAATCTATTCCGTTAAAGCTTAACATAACATAAATCTGCCGCGTTAAAACGTACCATAAAACATAACCTAGGAAACTGGTGCTCTAACAGCAGACGCGAGCAGACGCGACGACATCATTTGTATCGAAAATTTGGCGAATATATTTTAGCTTTAGAATTTTTATTCAATATGCTCAAAATTAATGAAATTGATTGGTTGGCATTTGACGTGTAGGATGTGAAAGATATAAAATTAAATATTCGCTATTGGTAGCACGTAATATTCGTATTATTTATTACAGCGTTCATATTTACGTGTTATGTATATATATTCCATCTTTAATAACACTAACGAAAAAGGATTTGAAAAATAAAAAATAATTAAAAGATATATCTATTCAAATATTATAAAAAATAGCTATATTAAGATGATTGAAGATTAAGGAAATAAATTTAAATATTCTACGATTGATAGAAAATAATTTTAAATTTTAACTTTAATTATAACTTATTATTATAAAAATATAAATAGCATAATGAATTAAAGAACTAATTATATTGTAATTAGTAACGGTATTATTGTGGCATTACGAGTCTATTAATATTTATCAGAGTATTTTTTTATAAGACGAGTGTCTATTCTGAAAGAAGAGTCTTCAACGACGATTCTGACGAGCGTTTCGATGCGAGATTTGATTCGCAGACTGCGAAACGTGACGGCATGCCTCTGCATACACGGACTCGGGAGTTAAGAGCCCTCGAGCAGCCCAAGTTTCTTTTGGGCACGTTTATCTTGATCGCGCGACAGTACTATGGAAAAAGAGAAGAAAGCAAGGGAGAGCCGGTACGACGAAAGCGTCGGCGGGGATATTTGGAGGTCGTCATTGAAGGGTATGCCCCCGGTTATGTAAACGCACGATCGAAGGTAAACGGTCCGTGGAAATGTGACACGTTTCGTTTTTATGTGTGCGATGAATCGTTTCACCAAGTATTGTATCGAGTTTCGTCTTGGATCGAGGTCGCCGGCGACTGGTTCGTCGCGATCGAGGCTTCTAGGACTCGAATGCGAAGACTAGGACAAGATTTCATCATGATCGTCGATTTAATTACTACTGAAATAATTGATATCGAATTAAATCGAATGAATAACTCGACTAATTCAATCTCACTGTTTTATATTTATCCGGAACCGGAATTCAAACATTTTAATGATAATACTAAATCACCAGTTTATCATAAGTATGAAAGAGACTCAGAAATAAAAAGTCTGTAATTTATAAGGTTGAGATAATTTCGTACTTAATTATGAATATTATAAATTCTGAATTTTGTTTATTTTTTTTTGTCTTATACAGTTTATATAGGGTGTCCCGCGCAAGGTGAATCCTCTCTCGGGTGCAGGTAGAGCGAGTTAAACCGAGTAGAAAAGTCCTCTACCGTTTTGCGACTTTCGCAATAATTAATGAGAAATTAATTAAAGAAGATCGACCAATTTGTGCGAGTCTAAGCGCGCGATGAGAAGAGACAGCCCACTGTTACGAGGTCGCTAGGACGCAAGGATTTAGCGTTACGCATCACTCGTATGTTGACGTTGTCATTTGTAGAGCGCTCCTCCCAACGCTTCGTCGCGCACCTAGTAATCAAATAATAACATGAGCTGTACCGCCACGGGTCTCTTCTTGCCGCGCTCTTAAACTCGCGCAAATTGGTCGATATTTTTAAATTAATTCCTCATTAATTATTGCGAAAATCGCAAAACGGTAGAGAACTTTTCTACTCGGTTTAATCCGCTCTACCTGCACACGAAGGTGATTCACCTTGTACCGGACACCCTGTATATGTGTCTGCATTGATACGAGTAACTGTACATTGAACACAAGTATGATGGAGAGTGTCATTATCACTCCTTGACTTATTATATTCATTCAACTCTTTGATATCGGTTAGAAATCTGAAGATATCGGATAAATAACAGTTGGCAGAAACGCGAGGTCGAATTACACATATAAGGCGGTTAATAGTCGGGAAATGGTGTGCTGTCTGGTCGTTTGCTCTTAACTAAATTTTCTTTCTCTCTCTCTTCTTACGATAGATACAAAGATAATGTGGAAGAGGACAACAAGCTGTGTTATCTTGGAATTAACTGTTAGTAGCGAACGCTGCAACTCTGTCTTTACGCGTTTCCGGAGCCAGTAATGAATTCTAAACTCTTGGTCCATGTGGCAGTAGCAGTTTAAGCCAACTAATCTCGACTTGGCGATTCGCAGCTTCTTATTTAATTATAGTTCTGTTTATGTAGAGAAAGCGGATTAAATTAATCAAATTGCCACTAATTGTTATTTATTTCAAAGATCTATTTTTTCCCGCTCTTTTACTCAATTCTTAAATTTTGTTATTTTAATTTAATTAAATTAGATTTTGCAATTATTTCAGAATTTGCAAACGATATTTAATAATATTTTAACGTTAAACAGTTTGACGGCATTTATATAATTATATCTGTATTGATCTCAATTAGCAGGATTTGCTAATTGCTATAATAATTATAACTCTATGATTTTACATTATACAAACGGAATGCAATAACACACGCAATTAGAGCGTTGATATCTCGCTGTACCATAATTGCTACAATCGCGCGTTTCACGAAAATAGTAGTTTTGTTTCATTACCCTTTCTAACAGAGCTTGCACGGCTTGAATAAAGGTATTTTCTTTTTATCGCAAAAGAACGACACTATATGCCAATTTGGACACAATTTTGTTTGCAGACTACAAAACGTGCCTCTGCGTACACAAACTCGGACAAAAATGAACGGATCACAGAACAAAATCCATTTGCGCGGTAAACATCTTTTGCATAAAGATTTTGTATAATTAGATAGTTGACTGACCAGCAGACTTGGATCTTTGCCGCTTTGTCTCATATGTATGCGTGTTTGCCGACCGTTTCTAGATTTGAAATTTTCGCTATGGTGGCGAACATTTTACCCAAGTCCGACGCTAATATCTTCGGAAAAGGAAATTGCGAGCGCTAAAACTTTTGCTGCACGAATGTGATTTTTGCGAGTACTCGCCAACTCCACGCAGTTAATTGTGTTACTCTGCCGCGCGGTACCTCGCGGTATTATGTTGCTAAATCGCCTTTCATTATTCCACAGGCAACCCTTCTAGACGGCTCGCAATTTTTAATCTTTTACGTTGACGACCACTTTTTTCGTCGCGTATGTTTTGTGCAGTAATGCTATCAAGTGCTATTTGCGATGAAAATTAAGTTTCTTTCTTTGACTAAAGCCATTTTATGATAAAGATATATACATATTCATCATTGAATTGTCCTGAATAAATCATATGCCAAATTTTAATTTACAAATAACTGAAATTAGAAATTCAGGTTATTTTGCATCATTCTCCTAAGCGACATCATTAGGCTTAAATGAGAATTATACGGCTGTTTGGTTTAGATACGCTTTTCAAGGCGTTTTGCGGCGACAAATGGGTAAACTCTCTCTGTCCTTGTAAGTCCAGTGAGTTTTATCGTCGTCTAGCAGGACTTTTACTGTTACACAGACATTGACTTAATTGGGGTTTCACAGCTTCGTCAAAACTACATCACGCGATATCGTGTGCCCGTTTTCATACGAACAAGCTGTTATTAAGTTTCAGAATTTGTGCATTAGATGTCCAGTTTTGTTATTTATTCCGCATAAATTAACATATTTTATTCCACAACATGGAACGCTGAATTTACAGTAATTTTAATAAAATTGTAGAGCTACATTCA
The DNA here is from genome assembly GCF_040581485.1 of Linepithema humile. NCBI lineage: Eukaryota > Metazoa > Arthropoda > Insecta > Hymenoptera > Formicidae > Linepithema > Linepithema humile. The sequence continues at coordinate 14,673,834 of NC_090132.1, forward strand.
ATCTTTTCTAAATTTATTATTCGCCACATTTTTTTCGAAAGCATTTTAAACATATTGTCTTTTTAATTTTTCATATTTATATAGTACTTTTTTTTAATAATAAAATAAATTGGAATTTCTTGTTATCGATTCTTTTCCAATATCGCATCGCGGAGACAGCGAAATTCGACCGCGGAAAGAAAAAGTAATTCTACGTTATTGCGTTCGGAATATCCGGGAAGATCGTCATCGCGAAGAAACGAAACAGTGACTTTACGGCCGTGAAAAAAAGTTCAATTGCCCGCCGTGGGTTCTCAAGGTAAGACAGATCGTAATAAGCCCTTGAACCTCTAAGGTACCAGTCGGATTTTAAGATCGATGTTGCAAGAAAACTTGCAGCTCCGTGCCTCAGCGATTGTTAAGGTTTTATTCGATATACTTTGGTATTGCATCAGTCATTGGAAACAATTTCGTGACTATTTTGTACAAAGTGTACACAATCTACGTAAAAAAAAAGATAAAGAGAGAATAAAGCAATTTAACACTCTTGTCTGCAAACAGGACAAAATATATGAAAGTACATTAATTCAGTACTCCTCGCTTATCGTTCTTTTAACTCTTTCGAGAGACGGTGTTCAGTTGTGTTATATTACTTTTTTACTGTTATTTTTTCTGTAGGTTTCTTTTTTATTTAAAATTCTACGTGAAACTGTACCTATTCCAGGATAGAGACACAAAATATCCTGAGTTTATTACGCACGCGTAAACGTACGTAGCAAAAGACATCGCGCATTAAAAAATATATTCTACAAAATTCTGAACTACGTTTGAAATGTGTCGCGAATTCCGAGAGAGCGGTTCGACTCCGTTTCTTACCCTTCGCTCGATCGAGCGCGAGAATCAACGAACGGAATGGCTCGTGCTCCGCAAGGAGAACGCCGGGGTCTCTGCAAACTTCCACCTCCGACTGTATAATGTTACCTCTGCGCTTCCGTTTGATCTTTAGTCGGAACTACTGAATTCCCGTTCAAGTCCACCGTGATCGCGTGAATGGTGGCCAGGTCGTCGTCGTTCGCCTTGCAGAAGTTGGGAGATAAGTTTGCGCCGTGTCGCGTAGCGCGAATCACCAGCGTGCTTGGCGACCGTCAGAGGACAAATTACTCGGTTGGTGGCTCGGCGCTGCTGCTGCTACTAGTCGTCGCTTTTGATCAATCCGATGTTCCCGTTTCGATAAACCCGTATCTCGAGATCGGATGTTTCTCTGACGAACATGTTCATCTTAAAATTCCCGTGACAAGATTCGAATTTTGTTTCTGATTACTCTCTTTGCGCTTCGAAACAGCTTCCTCGTTCGTCGCTGAAGATCGAGAATCGATTGCCCGACATTCGAAGTGCGTAAGCCGCAAGCAGCAAGTCGGTACTTGCTAATCAGCCGCGCAGCATCTAACTGTTCTTTGCCGCGTACTCGTTTAAATACCAGTTTGAATATTATTGCGCGACGTTATATTTTCTGTCATTTGCTTAAAGATTTTTGTTATCCTTAGAATATTTTAGCAATGGCTACGATCGATTGGAGTTATTTTATTTACAATTCACATACTTATATTTTTACTATATACAATAAATCGTTTATCTTTAATTACTTTGAGGAAATGAACAATCTTGTGTCGACCACGAGTCTTATCGATTTTCATCAATTTTTCTATTTCGAGCAGTCATTAGAACGATGTCCGAGCAACAAACTGCGCCGCTTCTCTGGCAAATCTTCCTCGTATCCTTGATTTAAGAAAGCACTTTGTTGAGCTCTCTAGAAGGCAGCTTTTCTCTCAGCTGATTCGATCTTCCTTGCTCGTTTCCCTCTCCTTTCTTCTTGCGCCTTGGCTTCTGTCTCTTCTCGTTATGTACAACGTAGCATCAGCGCTGTTACTTGCATTCTCCCCGGAGCACAGACCGCATAACCGACTTACATTCAAACGTAACGCATTTTGTAGTAACCGCTCTTGCGAATTTAAATTAGCATTATCTATGCTACGGCATGCATGAGTAATTCTCTTTCGCCGTCGCGAACTAAACATATTATGTGCCTAAGACACTTCACTTTTCCTAGTCGTGGATGTTTAACTAACGAAATTTCACACAATGCAAATTCGTGATTCCATATGTAACGCGTTGCAAGACGTTGTAGGGTTGATTAATTAGGAATCAGAGACTAAAGTAAATTATAGAAATATATTGTAATAGAGAATTAATAGTAAAAATAGTAAGAATCATATTAATCTACATAATTAGAAAAATAATCATAATTTTGCATGCTGATTTATTCATGCATGCATCTATTCTGCTGCATAACTGTGTGATTTAATCATCTTAAACATTTCGATTTTCTTCCAAACAACGTAAAACATTCATTTTGAAGATTACGCAATCTGAAGATAATCGTGGCTCATCAATCGACGTTCCCCTATCACTCTTCAAGGATTGAATTTTATCCGCAATCGTCGACGATTGCCGCGAGCGTCATTAGCGAGCACGGTAACGCCACGGTCGCGCGCGTCCGTAATTAATAACGCGTGTCCGTTCGCTCAATTATCCATAAAGTTTAAAGCAATTACGCCGGACTTGATCCGCGGCGGCGAGGAAAAATGGCGAGAATACTCGAGATCCTCTTTGGTCTGTGATGGCGTTACGCGCTGCCTCCCGCAGCCGGTCGTTATCGGTACCGCTGCACCTGGTATCCTTGTTCTCGCCGCCACGCGGATTCCCAGGAGCCGTCCCGCCATCCGATGTTTACGAGGGGATCGCGGTTGTCGTAAGTAGGCACTTCGCTTCTACTCTTCTGGCCGCCTATCTCCTTCTCTTCCATCTCGACTCTCTCCTCTTTGGCTTTCGCCATGAGTAGGCACGGCTATAAGGTTCTCATGGTAACCGGAACTTCCACGCGGATCTCCTCCAGAGACGCTCTCGCTCGACGGCTTTAAGGTCGTGCCTCGTGCCTCGGCGGACCCTTGTGGCCGCCTTCTCCTTTTCGTGGCCTCTGCGAAATGTCAGAGTTCACCTGCCTTTCGCATCCCAAGTCCGGAGGACGCATCAATGGCGGCGGATATGTCCTAGCGACATCCTTGCTCTATCGTTCCTTTACGAGCAGGCCTTTCTTTTTTACGACGTTTTCGGTTCTACCCACGTCGATTCGGCCGCAATGCAGCGCCGATGCACCTGTGACCGGTGGTGCCCTTGTGTAAGATATCGAATATTTATGTGTCTGTTGGTCTTTTTTAAGTTAGGAAGGTTTCTAGAAAGTTGTGAAAAAGGTAAAACCGGAAGAAAAAGTAGCGGAAAAAGTTAGAAAAGTGTGAAAAATGTTTGAATAACTGCAATGGAAATATTATAATTATGTTCGAAAAGAGATGCAAAAATTAAATAATTAAAATATTTTTTATTTAAGTGTATAAATTAATAGAAATTTGCAGCAAATTATCACTTTATTCGCTGTATCATCAATCGATTTCGCCATTTTCTAAGCAACATCCTCTGTAACACGATACTTTGAAGATATATTACAGTTAAAATTATAGGGAGCTATATTTGATCTCGGGTCGGTCATTCGCACGTTACATAACGATCAAAGCGATACGATAATGATCTCTGTTCGACGTTTTAAAGAGATATTTAATGCGAATGTCGAACGATGATTGCCGCACACAGACGAACCTCGAACATTTAGACAGGCTTTCATCGTGACTTCGCAATTGTCAATTGCCGGGATGGTAGACTTGTGTGAGACTACCGTGCAAGATCGCTCGGTCAGGGTGGATTAATCGGAGTAATTACGACGGTGGTGAAAACCTTAGACGTTATTTTCCGTAATTGCTGACCGTGGTGTATATCGGTCGCGACAATTTGCCGGAGAATCGCTCGTAATTGAAGCCTTGAAAGCCGAAGACAATTCTGATGAGGCTCGAAGACGTTTAGCGTTCTCATGTACGGGACACTTTTTTCACGCTGTAACGTCCACTTTGTTGTCTGCATGTGCGTATAGTCGACGATGAAACGTGAATATTTTAATATGAGCAAAAATTTACGGCTTTATTTCTTCGTATTTAATTGCGTTAAATTAAGGATCTCTCCACCGTGGAGAATCGTTATTCATAATTTCCATTTTTTTGTCGACTATGCCCTCGCGAGAAAAATCCCGTGCAATCCAGTAATTTTTCTTCCTGCCGTACGCTTTACCGTTTTCTTCGCCCGCGCGCGCGCGCGCTACAGGATGAGAAGGAGGGAAGGACAGAGGGCAACGAATTCTACGCCGTAGTCACGAAACGCGATTACACGTTCGCCCGCCAACTTCGAACTCTGGATGCGAACGACCTCTCGGCCGGTCGCTTTCCTTTTCCTCTTCTTTTCCTTTCTCTCTCGCTCGCTCGCCTTTCCTCCGTCTTTCTCTCTCCTTCCTACTATCTTTCTACTTTGTGCGTGCGCGCGCTCACTCGGTATATTCTCGCGCGCGAAACCAGTTCACGCGCCGTGATCTTCGATGAGATCGCCGCAGAACGAAGCGTGATCTTGATCTTCGCCACACGCACGCACACACGCGATTAATTTGGGCGCGATCGGCGCACGCACGTCTGTGGAAACGCGTCGGTTGTTCCCACAAATTATGGGGGGCCGATAGTCGACCGCGATCGAAAAGTGCTCGAGGCTGATTCGCGAATTCCATTGTCCAAATTCGATTGAGAAATAGCGAACAACAAGACGTCTCTGTCTTTTGTACTCACTCTCTATCTTCATGATCTTTATAACTGTCGCGAGACAAATAACTTAATTGCTAACCGATGAACATGCTTGAGTTTAATTGCAGGATACGGTACTCGAATTTATATGTGGAACCCGTTACATCCGTTACAAATATCGTCAGTCTTCGGATTGGAAATCTCTTCGACGATCTATTTTGTGATTCTCTTTTCATTTAATGACGATTTCTAAATATAAACTAGTTTTAATCTAACAAAGATAGCTTTCTTTTTATTGACCGATTTAGAATAGAAATACTGTTGCAAATTTCTCGAGAATAATAAATTGATATTTTCTAACGATGCAGGAAGATATTGCGAATGCCGAAAGTATAACATAATATTTTGTGTCGCTGAGAAATTTAAAATTTTCCACACTAGAACCAATCTCTAAATAAATAAAAAAAAAACGATATTTCTGGGAGAAAAATCATTTAGATGAGTGCCGTGCTCAAAGTGTTTCAAAAGCTATAATTTTCTCTTCACTCTCTGAAGTTCCACATTACATCATAATTTAATGACTCACGAAATATTCTGCTATGCTATGCTTCTGGTGTCGTGAGCACTCCTTGAAAACAGGTCATCGACATGGCGGGAGAACGATTTACGGACTGAGCATCCTTCCTTCTTGACTGACAATTGTGTATTAGATGTTGCTCGAATATATGTGCGTACGTTGGTATTCGACCGCTTGATATGTGGGTTTTTTTATACTATTGTCATGTGTTAACATTATCTGCGAATTCCTTGAGAAGTCTTGTCATAAATATGTATAAATAATTTATTAACAGAGCGGCGTAATTTGTGTGCATTTGGCTCGTGCGAGAGATAATTAATGTCTCATTTCCGTTGAATCCTTTCACTCGCAACCTGTTTCTACTGTTTCCGTTTCAAAAATAACTCAAATCAATCTTTACATGTTTGCAATTAGTGTATTGCTAAAAAGGAAGGTTACACGTATGAAAAGAATTACATACATTGTATCAATTTGGAAAAAAAAAGAAAATATATTTAATACCTTTAAGTATAAATATATATAATTTTTAAATAAAATAAGAGAGAAAAAGAAAATGAAATAAAGCAAAAGATTAAGCGCGCGAATAGCGGTATTCCGATCACTTGTTTCACATATCAGTGGCCGACAATAAGAAAGTGAGTTCCTTCATCCTGATCTTGAACTTGAGAAAATCGTAACAACAGGTTGGGCTGGCCGTTTGCCCATGAGAAAGCAAACAGCGCCGAGAGAATGCGTGACAATCTCCGCTTTCCTTCTCGCGCGTGTCACCTCATGCGCATTTGACACGGTAGGCTCCTTACGAACGACTTTGTCATGCTCAATGAATTCATACAAGTAGATCGAAGATTACAAGCTCGAAGTTGTCGCACCTGTCTGTCATCTTTAATTAATTCATACGCGCGCGTCTTAATTCTACGCTGCGTATACTGGCACAGTTATCATATAATAGAGCATCTTTCTTTCACTTATATAGTTTCCGTTACTTGATATTAAACAGATTATCAGTATCGTTCTCATTTTTAAGATTGAAGTAACATTTGATACTTTTTGTCAAGTAAAGATTTTTTCACATCTGATTATTGTGACAGATTCTATCGCAAATTTTTTGGCGAAAAATTCTAGATAGACTTTTTGATATTGATTTTATATTGTGGTGATAGGATTATTTATCAATTAATGTAAGTGAACTGTTATTTTTAGCAGTTTTTCTATAGATATGTTCACGGTTAACTCGCAATCCTTTCCTGACGTGTCGTAGAAAGGGTGGACAGACAACATGTAATTAATTACGCGCTCGCTTAATTAAATAGCAGTCCTGGGGCGGAATATATAATCACACATAATTTATTAGAAATGTCTTGTACTTAGGACTGTGAAATTATTAATTTCATTATAGAATATACAATTCTTTTTTTATTTTGTTAATATGCATTTTTGAGAAATCATATATTTGTGATCGCTTCTGGATGTAATCTTTTATTTTAATTTACTCTATATTTTACTCTAGGAAATATAAAAGATAATGATATGCTGTATATAGATTGATCATCAAGTTCGCATTTGTTCAATCATTATGACGAGCATCGCGCTAAATGATGTGCCATGTCGACAATTTAGAAACACACTTCCGAATCGATCAATCTAACTTGATTTCTGTTCCATCTTCTTGCTTCCAGTCGGCAAGTAATTAGAAGCCGGAGCCTAATTAGAATGGTAGTACGCGTGACTTATGGCAAAAATCGGCAGTGCGCGTCGGTGGGAGTTATTATGACGGTTATTAGCCTGGTGTAGGGCTAATTTATGAAAGCCATTAGAAGCGAACGTCTGATTAAAACCCGCGCTGATACTTACACTCTGTCGAGAAAAAAATTGCCGCGTACATAATCTCACATTGCGCAAATGTGTAAAATATCCCTTCGTACTTTGAAAGAAGTTTAGTTAATTCTTGTTAAGAAACGTGGACGTACCACAATGAAAGGATGAACGCGGTGTCAAGAGCTTTAATTTTTTTATTAAAGCTTCAAGCATTTTTATTCTGAAAAAATTTCTTATGTACAGAATGTCCCACGTTGACTGTGTTCAAATTTTTAAGACAAATTCTTAGCAAACTTAAAGTTAAATTTGAAATTTATACGAGAAACCTTTAGCTTCCAATTATTTTTGGAATAATCTTTTTTTTACAAATTTTTATAAAAGAGGAAAATTGAATTTAACCTTGATGAAGGAATCATTATTATTTTTTGCAAGGAACGCGGGACATTTTATATCTTACGTCGCATAACAGCGAAGAAATATCATTTGCAACACGCAAAAGATCCAAACGATTCTCCCCAGACGAGCGAGCGCGAGTTACCGTGAAATGAAAAGATGAGACTCGCAGCGCGAGGAGATATGTGAAGACACGAGTTTCACGACGGAGAAGCGAAGAATCTGTGGAAGAATTGATGCCGCACGAGAGAGATATATTTCTGTGAGAAAAGTTCGACACTTCACCGAGTGCATGCATCGCGGGGCTTATTAAGCGAACGTCACACGCGGAGAGGCGGACTTTTCGCGCGAGAGAGCCATTCGACCGAAAATGGCATTGACGTCCCGATGCCGTGGAGGTGGCGGCGAGAATTTATCCGAGGAACTGACGAATGAGAACGAGGGGGCTAACGGGAGCAATTTCGAGCCCCTGAGCGATTCCTGCGGCGAGAGCGACATGGAAGGCCTCGACCTCTCTCTCTTCGAGCCGCAGGTTGACGCCGCTTCCTGGTGCGACAGCCGCATCCACGCTGGAACTCTTCACATCTTGGTCCATTACTGTGGTAAGCTGTGTCTGCACGATATGCATCCTTTTTTCGCTTTCCTACAGAAATCTTCCGACAGACAAGTCTCTGGAGCGATTACGGGCTTCTCATGCGTAAAATGCTTTCAGAGAAATATTTTTTTAGCAAAGAGGCGATTCTCTGTTTGCTCGTAATTAAAAATTACCACAGTTTATTCTTTATTATATCATTATTAATACGTTGTATTTTTTAAGTGTTATATATATTTTACTAAAAAAATAGCTTTTATGATAAAAACATTTTTACACGTGCATTATATCTTTAGATCTTGTCCGTGAACGTTCTTTCGACGAATGTCGAGTCTTTTTTCGGATTCAGATCGGTAACTTGTGGCGCGATTCAGAAATCCGGGCTAAAAATGAAGGAGATAGAAACGATGCGCATCATTATATTCGTCTTGAAGTAACAAATGCGCGTGATCTTTTAGGATTTACGTCGTTGCCACGGCGTCTCGCCGTGGGCTCGAATATCGTGTGCGGAACAACGAGGCAGCCATTTATTTAAACGTATACTTAACACGTGTCCGCTCTCCCTTTTTCTCTGTCGGGACCTGAATAAGGTATTAAAGCGATATCCTGGCGCCACTGTGAGTGGGACGACTTGCCTTGCTAGCAAAGGAAGAGCGTTGCACTTGTGCCATTATTCCTGGCCTATTGCCAATTGCTATCCTTCGAATAATTGCTATTAACATACAATGCGGTTTGCACGGCGCACGCGTCGAAAGGGATAGCCTCCTCCGTGATTTACCGTCACGAGTTACCTTCGCAGTCAAATATTAAAACGAACTTATACCGTTTACTTTCCGCGATCTGATATGTGAGAAAGAATAAATGGTACAAATTTATGTTTGAAAATTTTTAGGATTTTGTTTTCTAGTTTGAGATACTTTATTTTATTTTTGTTTACAAAATATTATGTGTTAGAAATATTTTTCGTCTATCTATCTAATATTTCTTTTACTAATAGTTTATAGACAAATTAAATAATAAAAATCGACACATTTTCTATATTATTGTTGAAAATAAAAATTAAATAAATATTTAAAAATTAATTGATGAAATAAATATTTCATATATTTTCGCGTATGTGTAAAGTAATTACTTAAGGTATTAATTTTTTTGTAAAATTATAAAAATCTATGACACACACTACTCAGGGTTTCGTTGGGCAATCCACTTCTGATTTCTGACGATGGCGTTTAAGTAAGAACTCGTTTATCCGATGCGCATTATCCAGGGAGTGAACCGTATAAATTCGCCTTAATCACGCAATTGCACACGCGTGGGTGCGAAATGAAACAGCCGTTCAGCTTTTCTACGGATTCTCTCAGTAGGCGACTTTGCCTTGACGTCGGGTATGCATTTTACCACGTTGAGAGAGTAATTGGGTAATTTAATCGAGGTAGAGAGGCCGATGAGTCGCGCATGTATTATACAGGATTATTAAGCCAATGTTATTAATTCGTTCACGCGGAAAGACAGTTGTACCTCGTCACGCTTTTATGATGGTCGACTAAACGCGAGATAGGCAAAAATTGTGACTATAAAATATCATTATTACAAAACAATTATAAAATACAACTTCTGCAAAGTAATGGCAGATTGCAATATTAAAAACCACATTTTTATTTAAGGTGAAATGAATTTTATCTCACTCCTACTCGCTATTGTCTGCATTTTAGCGTGAACGCGCACGTAACTGTCTTCACTAAATTCGCGTGGGTGAAAACGGCAGAATAAAATGCCCATCAAGATTTTCTCCGGATCTTCTCGGTAAGGAATTTACCTTGACGCGCGCCGGATACACATCCCGATATCACGTCGTAGAAATAATTGGGTAATTTAATCGGGTAAGATAATCGCACGTCGTGGGTGCACAGCATTATTAAGATAATATTATTAACTCATCTGTGCGGCAAGACAGGCGTGCTGTCACGATGCTCTAGTGCGTCTTGTCAGTCGACATCTCTTACCTGCAATGGCTCGTAATATTTCTATTTGTATACGCATTTATAGCAAAATTATTCTAAACATTTTAAAATTTTTGAATATTGAATTGCATTTGAAATAATCATTTTTTTAAACTGCTGTTACAAAATTTGTTATTCATTTAAATGTGATTTTTGGAACAATTATTGTTAATAATAGCTGATAATAGTTAATTAATTCATGACACATAATTTCATTATCTATTAGACTCTCTTTATTCGTACACGTTTGCCGCGAGATTGAATTTGATAACGGTGATATAATAACGTTGACATATTTATAATTCTTCAGCTGCAGCGTGTGCGTTATTTCGATTTTCTCGTGTGGGATATTTACGTGTACGTTCAGTCAGATGTATAACGCATTTCATTCGCCGCGAATGCTTTTCACTCGAATTAGACGGCTGCCGACCGCCGGATGAAACCGCCCGTCAAGATTTTCTGGGGATTTTGCCCGGTTGGGAATTTTACCGTGGCATCCGGATGACACGCACCTTGACGTCATGTCATAAAGATAATTGGGTGCATAGCATTATTAACTGGTACGTCGGGCGAACGCGCCTGTCGCGTGTCAACGTAAATGGGTGCTAAATGTTAACCCGTATAGTTCGTGAAACTCATAGTTCGAAGTTTGAGATGAAAATGAGCACGCGCATGTGTGTAGTTTACGCGCCGAATAGATATCTCTTTGTACTTCGATTTATATATTTTCGAGATTTTCCTGTCCCGAAGTGTTATCAGTGTTCAATTTTGGACCACTAAAATATTGTTCGTTTAAAAAAAAAAAAAAAAAAAAGAAACAGTTGCTGAAAATTTGCTATTCAGAAAACACAAAGAGGAATTTCATCTTTATTCATGACGTAGCAGTACGTAGCATATTTTCTCGCGCTATCCAATCCATCACACTTTACAGATGATCCACAACTTACGAACGACGCCGCCATTCTTTCCGGCGTGCGCAAATTGCTGATTATTAATCTAACGATGCGCTATCTTTTCCCGAGAGCGAAGTCTGACGTGCGTGTTCGTTGCACTAAACAGAAAGTCGTCGCTCTGGGCGGCGTGGCGTGGTATAGTCGGCAATGCAGACGGAGAAGAGGGCGAACGAGCCCTTCTTCTCAGCCGTGGGCGAGCGAGCGGCGGGCGGGTGGGCGAGCAAGCGAGCGGCAGGGCAAGGAAACTGTTACGAGATCGATTCGCGGCGGAGACCAATTAAATCGTGATCCACCGCGCGCGGATATAATGTCGGTAGAGAGATCCCGCTCGCAGATATAATCTTCCTCCTCGTCGCAATAAATCGATGTAGGTAAATGAGTCGCAGCACGGCGCGGTGGTTTCCACCGCGGGCTGTCTTCCGTCCTGCTTTCTTCTCGTTCCATTACCCACTTACACTCGCCGGCTGCGAGAGAGCCCGCCACACCGACGCTCGTCGGCGTAAACACACGTTGCATCGGGAGCCTCTTCTCCTCTTCGCAACATCGCCGACGCGCCGTGCGGCAAGGATGGCGAGGATGCGAGGACCGTTCGCAAGCTGACTCGAGGCTGATTCTCACGTGGGAAGAGCTCTCGCGATCTCGCTCTGTCACGTATTGATGCCAGGCAATCGCTATCGGTCACTTCCATGATTTGTTTCTCGATTCCGTCTGGTTTATATTCTCGAGACAGCAGCTGGATTTATGGAGCTTTTGTTAGGGACAAGGGACGATCAATGATTGTTTCATGGAATGACACGAATAAAAGATGAACATTTTTTATTTACAGAGATCCATTACGGGTGTATTTATATCAGGAAAACTGAAAATCGCAAATGTGAAAGAACGAATGATTATCTAGACGAGTAATTTGAAGATTTAACATTTCGCGAAATTAGATTAATGATTTCAATATATTTATATAATGAGTATTAAGATAAATCTTTCGATAAAAAAATTAATTCTTTTGAGAAGCAATATATCTACGGTCAGAATTTCTCGAATTTTAAAAGCTATCTAATTTTTGGTGTCTTTCTTTGACGCATTCTTTTATTTTATGTAATCTTTTGTGTGGAATTATGCTCCATCGTATCATAATTCAATTATACAGCGCTCGAAAAATGAGAGAAAAGTTGAGGAAAAAGGTCGTTTTGCGTGGCCGCTCGGATAAATGAGAAAATGTCGCAGCGTCCGATTGACTGCACCAATTCCATTAATCGAGCTTGGAGTAGGCTGTTTCCGCGAGGTTCGCATGTATTGAGTTATTGTGAGAGTCGATATTTGTGTGTACATCCGCGCCGGAGAGCGTGTCTTGTTATAAGTCAGATCGTTATCCGATGAGGAGATCATCAGTGGAATTACTCATGCGGACAATTAAAAATATCGATGCTTATCGCGATGCAATCAATCGATGTATCTTGATCGATGAAGCGTGCAAAAGATATAAACTCGCTTTTACCGTATTGCCAACAGTAATAAAATTTCACATATTGCAAGAAACTTTTGTATGTTGGAAATGTAAAGTTAATATTTAAAGAATATTTTTAAAAAACGTTTCCGGTACATCATTTAGGGAAAGTAAATGGTATATCACTTGTTACGAGATTACGATATTTAATGATAACCTCGACTTTCCTCCACAGAATCGACCTCATTTACGGTCTACTAAAGATCATAAATAAAGTCGCTTCTTGCTATTGTAACGATTTCAAATGGAAATTAAGTTACGTAAAAATAGACATTAATTGGAGAGTTTATGGATCAATACGGTTTTACTCTTTGGAAATATGCTTTCTGGGATATCGAATACTGGGTTATAGCTAGGATCTAACAATATATCATTGAATTAATCCGGTGACCTAAATATTTCAGATTCCTGCATATTACTTTTGTGATATAGAACTTTTGTCATATCTATTAAATATCAAATATTAACTCGTGACATATATAAATATAATTTAGTTAAATTACTAGTTTTGAAGACGATGTTAAACATATACTTGAATATTCTATTGCAAAAAAATTAATTTTTTTAAAGAATTCTTAATCAAGCTAAATTACATTTGTACGCAATTTCTAGAAAAACAATATTACAATTAAATGTGAAAGAAATCCAACATAAAAGTTGAATTACTCTTGTCTAAAAGACTCTAACTTATAAATAAAACTTGGTCACACAAGTTCAATAAATCAGATGGCAGTGAGTCGCATCCTATTACGTGATTGACCTAACGTTTCATTGGTCTCGCAGTGTAGCAAGGCCCGTTTCATCGTTTGCGTAAGCTCTCTTAAGCCAGCAGGTTCAAATCAGAATACGACCTAGTGATTTAGTACTTATTTTGTACTATTTTGATTTATCAAAAATAATTTTGTATCATTTAAAGATAATGCAAATTAATACAAATTCAGTACTAATTGAATCCACTTTTATTTTCTATTTCATAATTGTTTTTGTTCTGTTAGCTTTATATTAAGTTAGCAAGACCACGATTTTTTTTAAATAACAAAATTATTTCTGGTGGCACAAAGTAGGCACAAGATGAGTAATAAATAATGCAATAAATTTTATTCGATTCTATAATTTTATTCGTAAGCGATTGGATAAGAAAGGCTTTGTTCTTGAGGTTGATTAAAATGGGTTGTTTTGGGTTACAAATTAGCACAAAATTCAGCACTAATTGTATCTACTTTGTTTTATTTTTTTTTTGGTTCTGCTAGCTTCATATTAAGTTAGCAACGCCACAATTTTTTCTTAAATGACACGGGGAAGTACAAAATTATTTGTGGTGGTACAAAATAGTACAAAATAAGTACTAGTCCACTAGATCGCATTCGATTTTGCTGATTTGGTCCTGCCAACTTAAGAGAGCTGTTCGTGTGTTCCGTCGTTGCAGATGCAACGAGTTCTCTTCCTTTTAATGGAAGTGTCAGCCGCAGTCGTACGGATCGCGGTCTTTTTATTTATTTATTTAAATGTACTGTCGAGTTGAACAAACACTCTCTCATAGCGCAGCGAGAAAATTTTTAAAGAGCGGCTTAATGATATAAAATCGTCGATTGTCACGCAATTTTTATGAATAATTAATTGCAAAACAATATCTTGTATACTTAATAAAGATGTAGTTTCAAAGAATATTAATTTGTGGCTTCTATTCAGCTAAGAGAAGTAATGTTAAAAACTTGAAATTTACAAAAGCAAGCACATGCTTAATAAAATTTGTTTTCAAAACAGTTCGTGAAATGAAATTGAATTAAATTAACTTGAGATAGTCGCTCGTCGAGATTCTTATTTGATTCTCTAAATGTAGGTACGGAAACATATTTCAGGTAAAATAGGATGGTTGAGGAGACGCTTGTGATGCAAAGTCACGCCAGAAATTAATTATACGAAATGAACGCGTCGCACTTGCCAATGACGGTTTCATTAAAACCAGGAAATTGTTCGGATTCGACGTTCCGATTACACCAAATGTTTTGACTGGCTGCTAGCAACATGATAGCAAATCCCGTCCGACGCCCTTTCTCGTTTCTAATCGATACGTTAATTGCTGGAAATAATTGTCATGGTATATTCGTATAAATATTGGACCATGTTTTAATCTTCGTCAATGCGCACTAATTTACTCTTCCCGTTAAATATTATGTTACTTTTTCAAATTTTCAATCTATATAATTGCAGATGGACATTTGAACAATTTTGTATCTCCGTATAAAAATACAAATATGTTTCCGTGCGTATATGAATCTGAACATACGTCAATATGCGAGAAAATAATGCAAAGAAATGTTAGGCTTTTTTTATAAACAAATTATATTAACAATTTTATGTTTCGAAAGCTCTTTTCAAAAAACAATTTCCTCGCTCACTTGTCATCACTTTATTCTTCCGCGATAGAAACTGCGGTTGAGATTAAATTATCTGATTGCCAGATGTTATACGATAATGGCACCATTTCTCATTGACACCGTGCGCGCACGATCAATTTGTGGATCGTGATATACGCGCCTTGCTTGCCACAGTCAACGCGGTTTGTCACGGTGCAATCGAAACGTCGTTCGTCACGATCACTTATCGCTCACAAATTGGCTCGCTCACGATTATCGATGCAGATACACCATGCAAAACGGTTCGCTCCACATTTAATTTTTTTTCACAAGAGTTAATAAATGACTTTCCGATCCAATTGGATTTTATCAATTCAATTTGTCAACAAGCCACACGCAGCGGCGATAGAAAAAGAATTTCCGCATACTCGCAACAATTGAAATTGACAATTAAAGGAATTGTGTCGGTTTGTCGGCTCGAAATGCGAAACGGTCGCAGCAAGAGAGAGAGGCGAAGTCATCCGAAGTTTACTAACGGAGTTAGTACTTCGGTCTAGCATGCCGCGAATTCCGAGCCGCGGCGCAGTCGTGAAATTAAGTTTCTTGATAAGGGATCGGAGATGGTAAGGGAGTACTATATGTCGAGTCAATTCCGGCTGTACTTTCATTTTTACGCGAAGTAAGGAAGTTATGGAAGTTAACGAAAGCTCGGAGAATTCAGAGAAGTTGAGCTAATATTGTGAAAGATAATTAAGAAAGATAATTAAAAGGTAAAGGCAGAGTTCAAACGTTCTTTCAACGGAAAGTTCTGTTGATACGTAAAAAGATTATTAATACCGTACTGTTTAGTAAACGGATTATTTATATATCGACTGTATGCGCGAAACATTATCAACTACTACTGCAGCTTTATGTGTGATATAATTTTATGTTTTATGTCGGAAAGCTTTTTCACAATCTTGATCCGAACAAGTATAAATTAAAACAAACTCTCTTCAACATTCTCACTTTAATATGATAAATTGAATATGATGACTTGAATAGTTTGTTATATTTATTAATGATATAACTGTAAAAAAATTTTCCAGCTTTGTTTTTTCATTATAATGCGATATGTTGATTGATAAACGGGAATTTCCTATCCCTTCATTCTTCGATTATCTCGTTCTTTTGACTACAATTGTAGGGATGAGTGATTTGATATCGAATCGGCTGGAGAAACGATTCGAAGAAAGGAACGCGAATGATTGGAGAAATGGTAGCCTTTTGAGAGCGATAGACACCTTTGTGAACGGCACAGAAGACTTCTATTGGAAGCGACTTCTGTGGCGACGAGGCGACAGATGAAATCTGTCTGCTTGGCTCGCTTCTGGCATGGACATAGTTTACAGGCTGATGAATCGATAATTCATTTGAAAGGTCTGAAGGAAATAAAGTCAGAAGTCAATTCATTCATAAAAGTCATGTCGTACTTTTCATTGAAAAGTAACGTTGCCCCGTTTTATTGAACCATTATTCCTTTGGAAAAATCTTTTAATTATCGATTTATCGATTCACCGTATTTTTCACATAAGAATGCAGTAATAAGGTATTACTTTTTCTTCAATTTGCTAAATTATAGAAATTGAATTTAATTCAAACTTTGAGCAAAATACAATAAAAATGATATTTATTTAAAGATTTCTAATGCCTTTTGTCTTTTCCAAAATGAGAAATTTGTAAAAATTTTGATTTTTTTCTAAATAAATTTTTTTAAATAAATGAAAATAGTATTGTAATTAATGAAATCTTAAATAAATTTTATACCACTGACAATGAGGTAATCTTGGGAATTGTAATAAATTTGTAACGTAACATTATATAAAATCTTTGGAAAGCGCAATATGTATTAATCTTGTGACGATATATGATTTGCAATGAGACGGAAAGATTGAAAGATTAGTATGCCAATTGCATAGCGATTTACGACCAACTTTCACAGACCTTATACATTACAGTCGATTGTGTTATATGCAAATTGGACTGGACCAACTTCTAAAACGACAAGCACGTAGTAACCTCATTCGAGAGCAACGTGTAACAATTTACGCGTTGTGTGCGCTCAAGTATACTTGGTGTCTGCTCAATTACGTAATGTCTATAATACAGTTTTGCACCAGGTCTTGCAATGCACCGCGCCATTGCTATCTGCCGTTATTACCGATATATTCATTTCAATTTGAACACGTTTGCGTGTATCGTGATTCTTAATTAAAATCGAGCAGAATATAGCGTGCGTATTTACGCATGCGTATCTTCTTGTGAGAGAAGCGCGGAAAATCGCGATACGAGCAAATCACGTAAAACAGTGGCCGCGAAGAGAGTGAGAGAGAGAGAGAGAAGGAAAAGCTCTCTTGCGAAAGAACAGGTCAGTGATAAGATCGCCAGTAATGAACTATCCGGCCCCGACGTGTGCCTAATGAGGACCGCAGAAATTATCTCGACTCGAGATAGAGACACAGGCGACTCTGCGCGATACGTGCTCTCCTCCGTCTTCGTTGTTTCCTCGCGACGGAGAGAAGACACGTCTCTGCTTTCGGTGGCTGGAGAAGCTGGAGGACTTCTCACCTGTCACCTCTTTGTCTTCCCTTAACTCCCTCATGTCGCAAGGGTTATGATCGTCGGCATTGTTACAATGTAGACGACGGCTGCGATGTTACTGTGAGGTAGTTTTGTCATTAAAGCACACATGAGAAGAAAATCTAATTTTTTTTTTAACAGACTTTCAGGCTCAATCTCTGTAAATTGCATAAATTTCAAAAGTTGTCACAACGCATGCAATTTACGTTTTAATCTCGTACTCATACGCACACGTGCAACTATTTATGCTAGTCGCGACACTCGCTCGGCGTTTCTCGTTTTTCTCGCCAGGTCTTTTTGCGCACAGTCTCGCAACATGTTTTCGAGAGGTCGAACATTCTCTCACTCTTTCTCTCTTTTTTCTTTTCGACGACATTCGACTTTTCTTTTCCTGCATTCTCGCGCACTCGTCGCCGAGTCCATAAATACGAATCTTTAGGCGGCATATCGCCTCGTCGAAAAACGAATTTGATTCCTGTAATTAAATTCAAAGTCACTAAATAGGCACTAAAGACGTCCGCGATTACCTCCACGTTCTTTTAATTTACTATGCGGATTCAATTACATAATTTGCGGCACAAGTGGCGTCTACTTTCTAGTCGCAACACGCGCGACTCCCTAGATACTCCGCGCCTCTTCCGTAACTCTGCACGTAAGGACATGGCTTTATCTCAGAAGTGACGAACTCGCAGGAGGATATCTTCTCCTCCTAGCATCATCCCTCATCTGTCTTCGCGTCCCCGTGCAAATATGACTACGAGCGTAGAGATGT
The DNA here is from genome assembly GCF_040581485.1 of Linepithema humile. Classification (NCBI taxonomy): domain Eukaryota; kingdom Metazoa; phylum Arthropoda; class Insecta; order Hymenoptera; family Formicidae; genus Linepithema; species Linepithema humile. The sequence goes on from NC_090132.1 coordinate 14,692,122, forward strand.
GCGCACACTTGAGATACGCGCAGCGGACTTTTAGCCGGATATGGAATATTAAGTGAACAAGCAAGAGGGTCAAGTGCAAAATTAAACGGTTTACACTTTTCGCGTTGGGTGGATAGGTATGTAGAGGAAGATATTTGCTCTGCTCTTGGAATTAAAACGCTCTCAAGGATAATGAGAAATACAAATAAATGAAAAAAATGCAAACTAAAAATAAGATAAATATCAATGCGATACAATAACTGAAACTGAGAATTTTACACGACTTTTCAATTGTTATCGTAGAACTTTGAAAGTTTCAACATTTTATGATGACATTTTTGCGTATTTAGAAGCTCAAAAATTTAATGCTATTTTTACAAGACGTATGCAATAGTTGACGGAAAATACGTCATGATTGCTAGACAACATTATTTTTTGCATATTTGCAATATGCATTTCACGCATGCTCCTTTCATAGATTCTTTGATACGCACTACAATGGCGTAATCTCTTGCCCGAAAAGAACGGAGAACCGGGAATGTCAAAAGACGGCCGCATTCAAAATGGATGGATCGGAATAAAATACGCAGAAATTGGGATTTATTACTGAGAGCCCGAGAAAGTCTCGCGGGAATGCCGCCGCATGTTCACATATATGGCGCTCTCACATGCGGAAAAAATGCGAAGAAACGCACGGATTCCGCATGAGAAAAAAGAAAGAATCTGATTTGAAGATAGACGATGGCGGAATATTTCCAATTTTATCACGACACGTTCCTTTTCTTACTTTCAAGGAAGGAAAAATAGCTGACTCCCGCATCGCGGCATGCGCATATCTATTTGCTCCCAATTTCTCTCGGGAGCCGGCATTCGACTGTTGAACGTGGCTAGCTGTTTATGCAGATGCGAACACCTCGCGAGATTGACGCGGAAATACCGATGGCGATGGAACAACGCCGTGACAAAGCGACAAAATGCATGAAGATCAGGTGTTTGTGCGGAGGGTAACGGTAAAGCTCTGAGATTCGCTTGTAAAATGATCTGTGACATTGATGGATGAGATTTGTGCGTGTGACGTAGAGAATCGAGTATATTTGTATAGAAACAGGTTTGAGTTGGCCGTTCTTTTGTAGGAAAAAGATGTAGCGGAATTAATTTGCAAAATAAATCGCTATTTTAACACTCAGACAATGTTAGAAAAAGCGTTAATAATATATTTAATGAGTTGTAAATTGTTGAAGATATATAATCTATATACTACGTAATATTCACTATATCGAAATGTCGAAATTTTATCAAAAAGTATAACGTTCACGATACGACATCGTTAAAATTTTAGGCTATAAAATTCGCAAAAAAAACTGACCGATATCGATAACGCGTTATCGTAACATTTTTCCACGTAGAACCAAACAAAACTCATGTCTTCCGGTTACATTGAGGCGTAAAAGCTAGAAGCGACGATGTCGTATTGATTTTACGAGGCCAGTTTCCCGAACAAAAAAAAAAGGTAAAGCAGCTACGTAATGTCGTATCGATCTTACGATGGTGCCATTATCATTTATCGATAGAAAAATGAATAAAAGATTCCAAGCACGGTCGTATACCCGAGTTTGGTGCCTCTCTCCATGTGTATCGGCATATAAATATTATTTTGCAGTGTTCGCATTTATGGTTGCCATAAATATATTTGAATACATTACAGTGAGGCATTATAACGTTACTCTGCAAAGATTTCGACCGAAAATCTCACAGAAAACTTCTTGGCACATGTCGAACTGAGAAAATCATACTTTGTTTGGCTAGTCAAGGCGCATTGCTTTAACTTGATACACATGATTTTGTTTAACGCTATAAGAGAATAAATAATTAAAAAGAATAGCAATATTTTTAAAACGATTATTCTTTCAAAGATAATATTAGAGAGTTTTGATTAGAACTGCACTTTCTGTCCCAAAAATTAAGATATATTTTTTAAAGTAATTAATACAGAATAAGAGAATTATATTATAAGAGAAGTTCTTTGATGTATCACAGAAAATTCTTTGTCGTTCGTTAAACAGGGAGATGGCAAAGACGCTATCCAATCGTCTCTTCTGTTTATTTTTTATTCTATTTCTAGATGTGTACTTATGTCCTTGGTTTTTCTTTTGTTTTCTTTTGTTGCTCGGTTACCTGGTGTCTCGTGAATTTGTTATCTCGTCTACTTCTTACTTTGATATACAGTTTGCTTCGCTAGAACTATGAACTTCAAAGTTCGCCCAACTTTCAAGTGTCTGCAACCGTTGCCATCATTGTCGTCGTCATCGTGAGAAACTTGGTATAATGTGATTCCATGTAGCTGAGAAATCGAACTCTCATGTAGAATGATCGCCATAAATTTGCGACGCAAGTTGTCGATAATTTTTCTCACATCTGTTCGTTATAGTTGCAATCATGCAATTTGCGTCTTTAATCGATTGATATTAAAAGTTATTACACGATTCGAGTATGTAAAACGCATAGTTTTATAAAATATTGATAAAATATGGAAGAAATGAGTCAATATTTTAGAGAGTTAATTCAAAACCCATTTGACTTTCCAATCCGCGCGAATAAAAAGTTTTCCCAATGCATTCCATTGAACAATGTTCGATTGCCTTGTCGATCGGCGTTGAACACGCATTGGTTGTTCAAGATTCAAGGACGCGTACGGGCAAGTGCGGGATCGATCAACCGCCAAAGAGCGGCCAAGCTTGCCGCTGAACTTTAAATCCTAATCGTCATCGTAATCGTCGGGGCGATTGCTTGAATCGTCTCGCGCGATATCGGACGCAGCATTGTCCATTGTGCGCCATATACGTGCCGGAGACTTCGCGGCGGGACTTAACATGCATGCATTCATAAGAATGTCGAGGACACACGCTAAAAAAATATTTGAATGCACACACTTTATATGTAAAGCTCATATAGAAATCAAGAATTTCACTTTGTAATTTCACAAAATTTAGGTTTTGATGCTACAAATTCGATAAAGTGTATCTTACATGATTTTTATAAATATATAATTATCCGAAATGAAAAGTTTTCCTACGGAATCTTTTTGACGTGAATGGATTAACGAGTAAAAGTGCTATTACATTCTTTGTCGTTTTTCTTTACAATTAGAAGTGCAATCCGCGAATTTGAAAATATCCGATAAGAAATATCGAAGAATTGATATTTGAAATTTTAATGTTCCACCGCTTTCTTTTTCCAAAAGCTAGCAGAAATATTGAACGAAATGACAATATTTTCTGCCAACTCTCTAAATAAGTAAAGAGATGAAATGCATTCTAGCAGATTGTTATGAAAAACTTAGAGTACTCAATACTGAATAACTTATGAAGGTAAATAAAAGAGAAAAATGTGCACAGAAACATATGAAATGTTTAACACAAAATTTTATTTTGATAAAATGTAATATACATAGTCATTATTTAAGAAGAAATAATTAATAAAATTATATTTGCGCACACTTATGAGTGTGGCAGAGAGAACATTTCGGAGCAGCCTAACAACTGTTGGCAATTTAAGCATAAATACAGATGTTATTTCAGGAGGTTGATTACAGCGTTTCGTTGAAACGCTGTACTTTCTGGGATTCGTCGTAATGGAAAACTAACTGCAAAGCCTCGCCGTGGCCGGCGAGCAGCAATACGAGAGAGAAAAAAAAGAAAGGATAATACGTACGAAAGTTTCGCGAGAACTGTAAAGTGCCGCGAGTGCTCGGAGGCAGGGCGAACAATTTCGTCGGTTATAAAAGTAATGCGATATCTCGTGCGTGCGGCGGAATATAGAGCGGCTGCGTCCATTATGGAAAAAGCGCGACGGCAGGAAGTAACGAAAAATTTAGTGCCAAGCGAGACTAATCATTTAGGAACTTTTTGCGATGGTACCCGGGAGAATAGGTTTCTGCCGCGATATATTTTTCAATATTCGCGGAATCAGACGCGGAGCAGTAAAGTAAGATGCCGTTGTAGAAAGTATACAGTATTTGCGTCACTGCGCGATGTGCTTGATTTATGTATCAATAATTCTTTGAAGCTTTACATTCAAATAAAACGTAAATAAAAAATTTCACAGTGTTTAAATCCTCATTTTGTGTCGGTGTTATCACAAAAGTATGAGGCTTTGAAAGAAGGAAGAACAATTCTGATAAAATGTTTAGATTTTAGCAAATTTGTAATAAGAAAGCGTATTGTACAATTTAGTAAAAATTAATTGCTCAAAAGACTAAAACTATATTGCTCTGATTTCTGATGTCGATAAAAGTTATTAACTGTCGTTACACGATTTTTTTAACACACTTATTTTGGGATGTATTCTGATATGTCACGTAATGTTTTGATTTTTATGGTTTATTCTTGTTGAATGTGTTTTGTGATAAAGCGGAGTAATGTGAATAAATTGAATACAAGAAAGAGCGCTTGATCAATGAAAAATACTCAGTCAACGCGTCGAATTTCACAGACTGATGTGTATTTTACATCTCACTCACCGGGAAACGGCGAGTTAATATTTTTACTTCTGTGAGATCCTCGAGCATATCTTTTATTTATCGAACCACAGAATAACAATTTTCTAGTATTATCAAATTGCATCTTGCATGCCTGGCTGTACGCTGCTTGCAATTAACGCCTACGTTTAAACGGGTGTACCGCAGAATCCAACGGTATCAACAGCGGCACAGCTCGTCAGCCGCATGGGCTTCTCTCAGCCACAGACATCTATATCTATACTTACGCCAGACCGCTAATACCCGTTGGTTGGCGTAGCACAAATTGAAGTATACAACATGGTATTTGAATAGAGGAAACGACGGCCATCGAACGGAGTATTCATATGTCGGTATGACTTGTACGTATGCTATTAAAAATTGTCATGAATAAAACGCTCTGAAATGCGTGCCGGTGAAATAGTCGTGAAATTGTCAATGTCTACTATTTGATATGTGAGCATCGCGTAAGACACGATTGCTTCACACATCACCGCGCCAGATTCCCATCCTTCATCTCTGTTCTGTTGTGTTTGCTACTATTTGCGGTTTGGTCTAACGTAAACCAGCGTTCTTCGCGTTGTGCGTTCCGCGAATCGTTCGTTTGCGTGTAGTTGTTGAACTGCCGTGATTATAATTTGCAATCTGCACGGTTTACGTCAGCGCATTGTCGAGAGAAACGATTTCACTTCATTTCACTCGACCGCGGATTGATATTTTTTTAAATTTAGTCGGCAATATAATATCGATTGCTGAATTTGATAATCGTGAAGCATTTTTTTTAGAATTTTTCCGTTACGTTTAATTGAAATATTGATACGCAGTATCTTGCTATTTTTTATATTATTAAAAATAAAACTATCCAACAAAATATAAAACATATGTTGAGATGGATAATTGTTACGATAGACAATCTAGTAAATTTTCTTAATTTTATTATAATAAACATATTATACCAGTTATATATAGATACCAGTTATATATAGATTGTAATAAACATTTTTAATACTTTTGTAGAAAATTGAAACTAATTATTTTTTATTTACGAAAGAACTTTTCAGACTTTTTTCTCACATCTTAATGATCAGTTTGAGCACAAGTGCTCGATAATGGATGGCTCAATCAACTATGCCAAATTACATTTCCCAGCGCATTAGAAATACGAAGTGGAATGCAGGCGCCATAAAGTACCTTGTAATTTTATGATCATGTTCACTCCGTTTTTTCGTAATATGGTACAGAGAGATGACTTAGCACTATATCTTGAAAGATGTTTTCAAGTTACTGTTTTACGAGCTATCAAAAACCTGTTTTGCGGATTATTCATTATTCATGTCACATAAATAATATTATGATATTAATTTTTTTCACATTCCGTTATTCTGATATTAAATTATTCTTATTGCATACTTGCAATTTACACTTGTTTTCGATACCATCGAATGAAAAAAACTTACAAATCCGTTGCTTTGTAGGCTCCCTCCGCGCTTTTTTGCCTTTCTTCCGCTTCCGCATTCTCGCAAAAACAACGCGCTGCCAATCGTTAGACGATATCGACCAAAAATCGATACATGTCGATTTACGCTCTGCGCTTCGATTACAATTATATTGAAGTAAATATTTTTTAAAAGATTGTATAAAAAAATGTGATTATTGTTTCTTATAAAATTATTTTAGAATGTATGAAAATTTGCACGCACATGCGATATTCTGCAAATAAGATGTAAGTACATTGCGGCTGTATGTACGCGCGTATAGCTTGTTCCGAATGTTTACCACCGGTAGTTAGACTTCTTAAATAATGTCCATGCATGAATATCAAGCGCGTACTGGTGTATTGCGCGTAGCAAACGATGGCGACAATTTTCTAATAACGGAATTCATCTCCTTGGGCTACCAGAGAGATGTGTTCTGCGTATTACATCGATGCGCCATTCTATCAACTATAATGCATTCTTGCTTCCGTCATACAGGAATATGTTCTGGATAATGTTGTTACGCGTCTATGCATAAATCTCAGACGGTTATGTGCGTTCCTCATAAATCATAGCAGAATACAGGATGTAGCGAAACTGTCACTCAAATATAGATACCGTGAAGATAAACTTTGCGGAATGGCGGTTGTTTCAACCTTTTGAAACATCAATCATGTCTGACTAGTGTACAATTGAAAATTGAAGGGTGACTTAACTTTAGTTTCGGTGAATATAAAAAAATTGAATTTTATCTCTCGGCTAATTTTCGTGAAACTTTGTTAAAAATTGCAAGATTTTTATTAAAAATTTTAAATTTATTATTAAATTGGAAAATATTTAGTATCGAAAATTAAAAGTTGTAGAATGATGTTTTTTTTTTCTATTAATTGCTAACATCAGAATAGTTTTAATAATTAAGGTTATAATTTTTTATTGTTTGATTTTTTTTCTTTTCTTATATAAAAATAACGCAACATCTCTGAAGACTATTATAGGTCATTCCGCAGTTAACTTTTTTCGAATCAAATTCGAATATTATATATTCACATATTACATCTTTTCTGATACGTGTCAACCGTCAAGTCGCGATGCAGTTGTGGAAAAGCAATCGACATTTCCGCTCGCGGGAATATAACGTCCGATCGGTCGGTGTCAATGATGTCTCTTTGCTGCATTCCCCTTTTCTGTCTTTCTCACAAGGATAATTGACGCCTAGTGTCTATTATCCTTGCGAGTCACTCTCTCGACCGGTGATTTTACTCTCTTGTAGAACAATGACACGCACAATGGGCGTCGTCGATGCCGTCGTCTATTTGTCAGGGTTATTTATGAAGGACAATCTTTCTCTTTTGCAGAGGCCGAATGCTGCGTTGGCGAGACCGCCAGTGAAGCATGCTGGGAACCTTGTTACTGCGTCCTCCTGCAGGACGAGCAGACCCTCACGGCTTACAGGAGCGAGGACATGGCGGTGAGTACATTTTTCTCTAAAAGCCTTTCCGATTTGCCTGGATTTATCCGTCCCGCGGCTGCTTCCCTTTCTCCCTTTTTACATACGCGCGATGCTGTCAAAAGACGCGGATTTACGCCGCTGTTTTTTGCAATATCCATTTTGTTTGCGTAATACGATTCTTCCAAACAAGATGTGTCAGTGCAAAATATTAGGATACATTTAATTTTTATTAAAATTTAATTATAAATCACAGTTTATTCCGTACGTCTTAAATATTCGTGATATTGAAGCTTTCGCGAATGTAATCTTCAACAGTCAAAGGAAGTCAAACGGAATTGAGAATTAAGAAATGATTGAACTTTCGCACTATTTTGCGCATTTTAGAGTGAAGTTACTTGCGAAATGTTTGCTGCAATTTTAATTTCGCAAGTTTAACAGAATTTCCTTGAGAACCGTTGCTCGCTTGTTGTTTACGTGCACACAATACCTTGAAATTGGCACATCGACGAACCTGTTTGATCGTCGAATAGATTGCCGTGGCAAAAGGGGGCGCCGACCTCTAATTCGATTAGAAAGTTTATACTTGGTTGACTGACATGAACGAACAAGTGAACGCTTTGAAGACTTCGGACTTCTGCCTGCAATCGCGAATCATTGCGCATAACGTTGGAGATTATCCGGGATTGTCTGAATGTGCGTGCTGTTGAACCCTTCGGCGATTTTCGAGTCTGTTTAGGTATACCGCTTAGGTATACCGATTTCTGCCAGCATGTTGCAGTACTGCGATTCGTGCTGCTTCGCGGCGCTCGATGTTCCGTTCGGTTTATTTATAGGTACATAATAATATGTACAACGTTGCGCGCACGTACTTTTTGTCAAGAGCGACATGAGTTGCACGAATTCGGTCCCGTAATCCCTCGCGGACGTCCCGACGTCCATTTTTAGATTATTTTCACTCGACGTTTCCGCGGCTGTTAAACTCCGTCTGCACGCGACGTCCGTTACTGTCTTCTTAAATGCAAGATCTGTTTTAAATTATTTGTTAATATTTTGAAATGTCGCAAATGTTATCACATATTTATATATATATGATAAATATAAAAAATGTTCATTCTGTTTGTGGCCTTTACTTAAGCAAATACACCGAGACGCATAAATAGCTTCTGGCTCCTAGCAACGTAAACACACAAAATCACTAGAGTTGTCACGAAAGCGTTAAACTTGCAAATTACATGAGTTACAAACGACTGTGTGTGAGCTTTCCCTCAACAGTAGCAAATAGAAATCAGATTCAAATGGAATTTTTTGATATTAGCATGTAACGAGCATATTGCTTATTACTAGAAATTTATGTAACTGATACACATTTAATGATACGCGTTTCAGACATGTTAATCGCATGCTCATTTGATTAACAATTTCCAAATTGGCCAATTTTATTCTTCATTGCCAATTCGTATTTGGCGAAGTATTGAAGCAACATTTTACGGATAAAAAAAAATAGAGACGTCAAAAGGACAGAAATTTCGGGCTTTGGGATTGTTTCTCTCCCCTATGTCTCTCCGTCGTCGTATCTCAAGTTTTCAATTTCTTTTTTCTGCCTTCCAACCCCCTTGGAGTGCGAACTCCAACCATTACTTGAAGGAGCGTATTATCTTCGGTACACAGTATGAGATCTACTTCTCTCCGATCCGAGACTTTCCCACATCGGCACGGTTTAAAGGGTCTTTATACAATCGATATTGCCATCAGTATTTCTAATATATTAACTGTCATTTCTCAAATATTAACTTTTCATGATAATGACAATACAATATCTGTGTACACTACTTATAGTATTGGTATTAATAATAATATAAATTGCAGCTCGTATAAAATGATATTTAAAAAAAATAATAATATTGCTTTCAATTGACTTATTTTTTCAATTGAGAGAATAGATTAAAAATTAAAAATATGTAAAATATATAATATTATATCTCTTATAATCTCTTATAAATTTATTTTCTGAAAACCTATGTGTTAAAAAGCAAAATTTTTTTGGCAAAACTTTATTCCTTCAAGTTGCTCTAATATTTAAACCGAAAAAAAGGTTTTTTTGCATTAAATATTTTTTAATTTTTTGATTAAATATTTTTTTTAAATTACACTTTATTAGAGATAGTACTTATAATAATTAAGTAATATAGAAAATATAATAATAATAATAAAAAATTTTAATTTTATAGTTTGTACATTACTATACAACATAAATGAAACGAATTATCTAATATTATTTTCAGAAATTTGTACTAGTGAAAGTTTAACGTGTCTACACTACAGTCGCTCGTGCTGTTTCATCGTTTCGATTTCGCGGCAGCGTGCTTTAGCTGACATAAGTGGTAGCCATTATGTATTTAGGGCCGTCTGAGGCTCCCGCGGAATTTACTGAGGCTCGCACAGCGCCTCCTTTCCTACTCGTATTTCGCGTAAGAGAGCTTCACGAATTTACTCGTGTATACTTTGTATGCTTGTATTCATCAATCGTTCTAGAGTGCCTCAAGTAGTTTTCTTCGCGAAAAGAGATTTTTCTCAGTAATGACGCCGACGATGGTTTCTTGCGAGCATTGTCTGTCCTTCTGTCCTTTTGAGTTTACATTCCTACGACAAATTAAATATACCGCGTTGTGTGCATATAAATATTATTTTTTAAACTGTATACTGTGCACATTTTAAACTACTTTCCTTCATCATTTCTTTTTAATGTATTACGCATGTACTATCTTCTAAGAGTCAAAAATTGATTCATAGATTGTTTTATAATTTATATTGTAAATCAAATATACTTTGATTATTGAATATTTCAATATTTTATAGAATCGTAGAAACGTGTATTATATTTAATTCTCAAAACGGACTGTTGTTTTCCGTCAACGTAAACCAGATTCATGAGTCTATTTTTTCCGCACCTTATTATGTAACGTTAATGTGCTCAAAAGTTCTCAAAAGATTCACGTAAATTTATTAAAGTGTTAATTAAATATCCAAATTATATAACAGTTTATTTTGAATATTTGATTTTTATTGTTTTTTGAAGAACAAAATCTTAGGTGGTTAAAATTGCTTGGACATTTTTGACTCATGAGTCCATTTTGAGGGTTAAAACTTTACACAATCGACTTTTATGAAGCATTCTTTTTCTTATCTGTATTAATCTTTAAAAATATTCGTGGTTTTTGCAATTGTAATCAAATTATGCTATTAAATTTTTCGTTTGCAATTAATAAGCGCAGTTGCAATAAGCAGTCGGAATAAATTGAAAGTTAATATTGCAGAGAGATACTTGCAACTGCTTACATCAACTGCACTCATTTGAAAAACGATAGCTGATATATAATTCCGTTTTGACAGTCAAAAGTCGAACCGAATGCACAATTGCGACGCGCTGACATACTCGAAAACTGCATGCTACATTGCTGTGTAATAAGGAACTGAAACTCGCCGACTAAATCCATTCAGTGGGTTGTTCTCTGAAGCGCTGCTTTCTCGTGCAACCAGAAGCTCTTGCAAATCCTCAGAGTTAACCTTTAACCCTTGAGAAATTCCCACGATATGCAATGTCAGATTAGTTAATGCTAACTTGGCAGCGCATATCGTATTGAGCCAACTTATATTTTCGCAATTGTCGCAGTTTTAGTCCGCAGATCAAGCCATTACGTTTTTCAATCTCTCATTATCGACATTCTTCACATCTTTGTCTATCGTTATTTTTCTTGCGATGTGTTTTTCATAAATAGAAGAATATAATTTCTATATTTTTTTAAACCGCGCTATCACAAATTTGTGTTCAAGATAAATATTCAAAATAAATGTCATCTTAAAAATTTTAATATTTGATTTTTTGCACCGCAAATTTTTTTAATATATTACAATACATAAATTTTTTTAAATCAAGTGTTTGATGTGAATGTGAAGTAAAGTTAAGTGAAAAATTTTTGACATTCTTGCATAATGAAAAATTAATGTGTGCACATTTTATATTACATGTACACTTTAAGCGAATCCAGATGAAGATAAAATTTTCATTACGATACGAGAAATGAGAGAATAGATTAATTAAATTAAATGCGCGCTTCTCGCTTGAATTAGCATTTGGGTGTGCGACTTGACTCATGAAGATTTCGGTAGATCTCCGTCGCAGGAGCAGTTCTCCCGACGTTTCCCCCGCGTATTGCGAAACAGACGCAAGACTCTGATTAGTACCTTCATCGTGTACTCCTTACTTTGAGAACTTGCTTTCTCATCTCGTGCCGCGTCTGCTTTCCGTCCGGTGGCTGTCGCCGTCTTCGTCGGCGGGCTTCATTTAGTCACTCGCACATCTCCGACTATCGTGCCTTGTTATTACTAAATCAAGACAAGCGCCCCAACCCCTTTCTTCATTTCTGCCAGCGTCCCTTCCTCTCACGTGTAATCACATTCAAGGGATCCAGGAACACGACTCTGCTTCGTTATTTGCCTCGAAGGTCAGCTCCGGGAACAGAGTTAACGGCCATGGAAGAATTTTTTTAATCCCATCCACGTTCTTTCCTCTTCCGGGTTGATGAAGTTCAAGAGTAGATGTTTCGTTGACAAAACCGCTAAAATATGATAACTGGTATTTTTTCACCACAAGTCATTGAGATGACACGTGATTCCTTTTACCAAGAAATTTCACGATAAAAAGTTAAACGTGTGTGACAAATACGTTACGCTGTTATATGTCAGCTGGATTTTGCAGCACTTAGAGTCTTGTCGCGATTTCTTGCTCTCTTGTTATGGCGTTTTATTACGGTGTAACGGTCCCCTCTATCTATCCGGAAACGCGGCGAGTCGTAGAGAGCATAGGATTTTGTTGCTTTGGTTCATTAGCGCCGACTTTACGGTCATAAGTTGAGTGCGAAGCGCGCGCGGAATATCTTGTACCATCTTGTGCTCATTGTGTAACACGAAACAACGAAGATATAAGTAACGCCGGGTTAGGGATGGGAATAAGGATAAGGATGCGAAAGGGAGCATTAACCATGGTAATGTGAGTGGGAAGTATCGCGCGTGCTTAGTTTGCCGAATGATCCAAGTCGAAGCATATTACAAGCAACTTTGTTGATTAACGTTCCCTTCGTCTAACTTAGTATAGTTAACATGGTGTAATTAATTTTTAATTAGGTCAATTTAATTTGACCGGGAGTTTTAATTCAATCTGTTTCAATTTTATTAAGCTTCGAAGATCAACTACGCAAGACCGGTAAGATCTTTCTCGGCCATTTTAATTCCGCCATCTTTTCAGAGCGATACTTGCATACTCTTCCGGTAATGGAAGATGCACTCGCATCCTTTTTTCTGATTCGCAGATTCGACGACGACATATTATTATCGTTCACTCGCTCCGATTTATGCATCGCGGTTAGACTGCTCGATACGCACGACCAAACCTGATTCATTCCGGCGATAAATTATGCACAGGGTGTCTCGCGAAAGATAGTGCGCACCCTCCCTGTGCTTTCATCCCTCGATAATGGCTCCCTTGATGCACCCAAGGACGTCTTCCTTGCCTCCCATCAATGCCGACCAATCGCATCTCTCTCCGAACCCCTAAAGTGCCAGTTTCCAGTTACGCCGGTTGGTTATATATATGCAAAATCGGTAGGCATTTTATTTTCGAAATATACCATTTTTGAAACAATTTTCTTTTCGTGAAAATAAGAAAGTTCAAGTTTTCGTACAGGCTGAAATATTTATACTTTGCCATGACATTGATTTCTGAAATATTATTATTTAGAATTGATTTTTCGTTAATTTCATATAGTAATCATACAATTTTACATACAAGATTATATATTGTTGTTTAATAGGTAAAAGAAACGAATTAAGCATCTATTCCCAGAGAAGAAAATGTAATTAATTTCTGCAAATTCTGCAAGTGATAGATTGTTCTATTTCATTTTTCATCAAATATTTTACAATGCAATTTTTGTTCTCTGGCTCGTCTCTTCAAGTATAAAAGATATTTTATAAATACATTCCTTTGCGGAACAAGCGTGCCATGTTCTCGTAATCATTACATCACTTTAATTAATTGACGATGCGATTCAGATCTGTAGCAGTATAATGGCACTTGCGTGGAAATATGTTTCGATTCACCTAGCTCGCGCCGCGCTTCCGTTTCGATGAATTGCACGAGTTCTGCAGATTTCGCGTGGCGTGCGCGTTCATACTCGTCACGTACGGCACGCGAGAAAGAAAACGCAACCCCATCTATAGAATCGTTCCCCGAGGGTCAACGGGGCGCTTTTGTGTATTAAGTCGCCGCCTCTCTCCCTCTTTCGCCCTTTTACTTTCCGTCTTTCCACTTCTCGCTTTCCTTTCCGTCTCGTTTATAAGCTCTCGTCTAAACGTGAGAGGAATGAAGTATTCCCGATTAAATGTGTCTCTTTGAAGAAGTTTGAACCTATTTTTTTCCTTTTCTATCGTTTGCAACTTCTTTGCTTTTTTTTTTTTAATCGCATATGTCGCGTTTAGTTTTCGTCTGAGTGCACGTCGTGTTTTTGTCTTATTTGTTAAAATAATTTTTGATCAACAAACGATTAATAGTTTTCTCTTAAATTGTTCGCCTTGTATTTATGTTCTTCGTTTGCCGTGTCACTGAATCCTTCCCAGGGAATATTTGAAAGCAGCCTAGGAAGCGCCTAAACCGAACGCGATGCATCGCCCGACATCGAGTGACACTTTGATCTTTGTTTCCTCAAGGCATCTTATTTTCTGCTACACGCGCGAACTGATCAACGAGGTATCACCGAGGGATCAGACTCGTTTCATCCGCTCGTCTATCTCTCTCCCGTCGGCTTGCCAAGTCGGCGGAGTCGGAAGCGTTTGTTCGTCTCGTTCCTCGTCGACCGACGCGCGCGCACGTTTACACTCGCGTTCGACCCCTTTTTCAGGAACGAAGCTTACAGGAGCGGAGGTATGGGACGCATTTTCAGAAGGGGTTTTTCTCGGGTTTCCTCGCGTAGATTACCCAAGACCTGCCCGTACCTCGTGAAAGGGATCCTAGGAGGATTCAGAGTTAAGGACCTCCTCGACTCTTCGCTAGATAAATCGACTTCGCCCCTTTCGTATCGTTTCCGAGCTCCTCTTACCTTCGGAATCACCCTTGAGAGTGGGCGGAGTCCGACGAGCCCAGAAATTCATCGGATCCCGATAGTGTGAGAGAGATAGAGAGAGATAGAGAGAGAGAGAGAGAGAGAGAGAGAGGGGGGAGAAAGAGAGGGAGAGAGGAAGAGAGAGCTGTCAGTGGAAAGGCTTGTAAATCTGGAAAGCTTGTTTAACTTGGGTCGCCTAGTAATTCTTGGATGAGGATGTCGCCTGTAATTAACAGGGGCGAAAACTCATTATAAATTGTAATTGAGGTATTACGCGATAGTGCCTGAAATATTGACCATCCCTGTCGGCTGTTGTATTCCGTCTTGTGTCACGCGAATAATGGCGTCTACACTGCTCTATTTTGGTACAATAGCGAAAGGCATTTGTTGCGATGGCTTATTGTTAAAACCTACTTTAGACGATCTACAGTCTAAAAATTCCACTTATAATTTCGTGCGCCAAATAGTGTGTGTATTTTTAGTGCCTATAATTCTTCAAATGTTTGCTGTTACATAAAATTATTAAGAAACTTTTATCTCGCATTCTGTCGCGTGTATATTGTATTATTGCTTAAAGCAGCTTTGTTAAATAAAATAAGCTTTATTTCTTTAATATTCCAGTTTAATCTTGCATGAGATTAACTCGCAATTATTTTGTAACGTAGAACAGATGCGAAGTGATTTTATAATTCGCTGCAATCGCTAAAGAATTCATCCGAATGACGTGAGGAGAAAAATATCTTTGTACAATAATATGCAAAGGTGATATAGTGTTAGATATGTTATACTCTTTATATAAAACTTTTTTATAATAACTTCTACAAGCTTTGACATTTTATGTCACGGGTGGAATTTATGCGTTGAGAAAGATAATCTGGAGATTTTGTAGCACACGCTGGAAAAGGGAAAGATTCATTAAAGTATTAGCTTGGAATTTCCTAAGGAGATTTGGATTTACAGTGAAAAGAGAGAATTTCCTTCCGAGAGCGCGTACACACGCACAAAAGCTCCGACTAAATTAAACTACAAAATCCCCACGTTCCATAAGTATCTACGTATTCCGCGCGTACCCGGGTACTTAAAAATCAACCGCGTCCCGGTGAGGACCTGTGTAATCTGCGAAAATCACAGATGTGCAATTTGCATGTCGTACGGGATAATTTTAGAACACACGGTGCACGGAAACGTAACACGCTGCATACATTATTCATGGGCGGACGGATGGGCTCGGCTTTTAACTAGCTAATTTTTAACATAATCTGTCGCGCAATGAAAATTATTAAACACGTAATCAATGTCTGATTAATTCACGTATCAAAAACATCGATTAATATCGCACGTCTATCAAATTTATATACAGCGCGATTATTTGTCGAATTACACGAGGCGAAATTGCAACGGAATTGTGTTGCATTAAAATCGTCCGTTTCACATCACGTTTTATCGCTCATAATAATTCTTCACGTTTGTGCGCGATCCACTGCTGATTAAACGACTCTCGTTCGGTAATCTCATTGCTACATTATTCACCGCGGAATGTATTATTAAGAACGTTAAATCCGCCGATCCCTGAAAGAGCGCCCCGAACGGGATAGAACGCAATAATCTCTTCGGCTTAATGCCAGTGGTGTGTGGCCAAAGAGAATACACAGCCGGGACGGAGCTTAACTACCAGACGCGCGCGCGAGGCCGCGGAAGATCAGAAGGTCATGGTATTTCGTGGCTCGAGAATCGAGGGGGGATGCTTACAGAGGAACGGTAGCAATGGGGTTGCATTTATATAGGCCTGTCTCGAGCATCGCGCCGACGAATGAGAGAGGGGTAAAAATAAGCCGGATGGGATATTATCGAGCTAATGGGAAGGTCGGTATTCTATTTACGGTAAAAAAGTCTCTTTTCTCTTTGCTTATAATGCTATCGCGAGGCTGTTCTGCAAGCAGCGTTTTATACATGAGCACTTCGGAGGTAAACTGTGTTAAGTCATTTTTGCGAAAATTCAGTTATTCTTATCACGAGACTCTATACAATTTTTACCCAATGGCAAATGTTTTCAATGAATATTTTCATTTCAATAGAGACGTTGACTGTATAAAGTTAAGTCACATTCAGGTAAACATTATTAAATCGCATCAAAATCGTATTCCGTAATCGCACAATTTCTTTTTTTGAAACATATCGAAGTTTCATATTATATCTGTGAATACAAATCTCTTTAGATGTTTCTCTTGAAAAATTATGTTCATATGACACAGTTCACCTCTGAGATGCTCATACATATATTTTTTTTTTTTTTGTGAAAATGTATCGACGCAAAAATACGAATTGTATTAAATGCGTTGAGTAGATAAAATAATTTTTATTGTGATATTTATCAATGTGTTGTTATTGTTAAAATTAAAAAAAAGTCAGGCTACTTAAACTGTAATAGTTTCAATGCTCAGTAATAAAGTTATTTTCTAGTTTTGTAAAACTTTCTGTCGAGGATTGAGAGGTTTGAAAATGCGAACGTGCTAGGGCAAAGTTGAAAAAGCGGCGATGCCAGCAGCGTTTCTCAACTTGCTCCATTTTTTTTTGCTCGAAGTAGCTCTTCAGAAATTCGAAGTAGCTCGCAGTACTTTTTAATGAGACTTGCGCGAGACTCAGCAGCGCGGATTTTGGTAAATGACCCGCAGCAAGCAAGAAGTCTCTTCAGCTCGGCTGCTATCGCGAGCGAACGTTATGACGAGAATATATTACATCGAGCTGCAAAAAAACACTGTTAATTTTTTATTCTGTAAAGTACTTCAAGAATCTATTTATACATGTATAATTTTAGAAAAGCTGTTCATGTTTATTACGGAGAGATTGACGGTTTACGCAAATGTACTGTGGTGGCATTTTCACAATATCAAACTATCTTTTCCATAAAGTGATTGTGATAAAATACAAAAGTCAGATTTAAATTTAGATACTTCAAATGATCGGCAAAATAGCGAAGAAAATCAGTAATATATCTTTGGATTTCTTACTTAACGAGTACACTCGTGAAGAGAGGATGTTATTTGTCTGTAAAGAGACGCGCTTCTGTTATCGATCGATACTACTCGCTATTTATTGGCTTTATTTAGAAAGTCACACGAGCAAGAAATTCACCAGTTGCTCCACTTCTCCGAGTGGGCTGGTGAAGTGGCTCCTCGTTAGAAATTCACGCGGTCCAGCATCCGTCTCTTTCCTTCTTTCTCTCTGTCGCGTTTTGTCTATTCCTCTCAAAAGCTCTCTTTTCAGCGAGCTTGTCGCTCAAGATACACGAAGCTTTCAGTAAATACATAAGCATTCTACAGCAAACTTTTCACTTCGCCTCGAGGGTCGTTACTCTCTTTGTTTCTCTCTCTCTCTCTCTCTCTCTCTCTCTCTCTTTCACAAAAGAAAATGAATTGCGATGACCCGAGATGTAGTAGCGGAAGAGGAAAAAAAACATTTCGATGATAAAAGCTACGCTGGACAAATATGCCGTCAGAAGCACACGACGATCCCGTGGTTTACGAGTGCGCTGGACGATTTTACAACGTGTCGTGAACATGAAGTTCGGTCACGAGCATTGTGAGGTTTCATTAAATGGCATTTTAGCGTTTATACGCTACGAAAAGTAGTCGCGACTTGCCTGTCTGCGCAGATATGCAGAACATACGGTCGCGACTTTTCTGAATTGCAAATGTTACAAACCAAGAAAAATGCACATATAATTCGCGAAACATATATCTCAGATTTAACTATTTTACGTGTGTTTCTTTGTTTCCAAACTACGTGGACTATATACGTGTACGATGTGAACTTTTTGTTTCAACCGTTCGGTGAACATTACTCTGCCAAGCGGCTTGCAGCAAGATTCGGAAATCTTGAGAAACATTTTTCATTCGGTCCTCCTTTTGTCATCGCAAAGGTTCCGTTATTCGAGGAAACTTTTTCAATTAGTCGATGTCAGAACCGACAGCGGGAGAATAGGCAGTGGGCGGGGCAAGAAAGTCCAGGACGAAAAATGGATACGTGCGTGTCCCATTATTATTGAGACTGAGAGACACTTCCGGGACGCGAATTGATTTTAACATTACCGCTTAGATCGATAACCGGAGAAAAGGGAGCGTACGTGCTGTGCGCGTAATCGGATCGGCCGAATCGAGGCTGGTCAATCATATGGATTGATCGCGAAGCGCTCTCGACAGTCAGTCTAAACACGTTCGCGAAGGTTAACCTGAATCAAAGAATTATATTCTGCGAGATCTTTCCCCTTTCCGAAGGCCGATCACGTTTCGCAATCTATTGCAGTAAGAATATTGTTTTTTGCGTGTGAACAATTGCGCAATGATATATAAGCAATATTCTTTACTAATTGAATTTATTGAGAAGCGTTCACTGATAGCACTTACACAATATAAAACGTTTATTGTTACTAACATTATTATCAACTGATAATTAAACTTGTATTATTATTTATTTTTATGAAAAATGATTAGTGATGTATTTATTACAAAGAATGCTACAAATTTTTGTGATAATAAAAAGTTGACGACTGAAAAGAACAAAGATTTGTGAAGATTTTTCTTCTAAAGCTTTTAAAGGAACGCAGGAGCAATGACGTTGCAAACTATAAATTACGCTTGGTGGTTAATTATAATGATCTTAAAGCTTTCATTGCTAAGAGCAACGCTGTACACTGTATTAACGCCGACAGTACGCACTTAAGACGTAATACTTTTCCGCCTTTAGCGCTGCCGACGGCGCATTAAATCGTTTTACTGTATTTTATTGCGTCGAATTAAAGATTAGCGATTAATGTCAGACCACGTATACTGCGTACACATAGTGCGTAGAGTATATGCGCATTTATAGCATATGCCAAATGAATTTCGCTGAGCGTACATTACGTATGTCTGTACGCAAGAACAAAAGGGTTTAATGAAGGCCTGAAAGAGAAATTTTGCGAGGCGGCTATAATTTATTTTCGGAGGGAAGAGTCTAATTTCTTTTTTATTTTTGACCCTTCTCATTTGTAACAGTCCCACAATTATCGTGGCGCGAAGATTCTTTGTTGCCGCTACATTCTTTTTTTTACAAAGCTTTCATGATCCAATATTCAATGCGTTTTAGTCGTTTCTCAAGTAATGCTTCTCCGTCCTGAAAATCCGCACAATATAATTTTAATTACAATATTAATTCGAAATTATATAAAATTGATAAGTTTAAATTACACGATATGTTTAGACAATATTTATATTGATGAGAGATGATATTAATATATCTCTAAATCGTAAAAATTGAATTTAATAGGCTAAGTTTATGCGTACATATATAATTATATGAAATTTGTTATTCAGTTATCATTTAATATGCAAACTAATCAACCGTATCATCCGTTAATAGCAGATTTCTGAAATTTCTTATATAATAAGGATATAAAAATCACTTTGCATTAAAAATTACTGTTGTTGTAACATTTTAATATACAGATTTTTATTTGTAAATTACTTCAGGAATCTGTTATTGACGAGTGATATGGTGATCTGAAACACCCTGTATATTAGCATTTTCATAATAATAAAACAATAATATATTCATATCTCAAATAGAGAGAAAAATCGATAATAGGGATGCACAATTAACTTTGCTTACAAATGATTAGATAGGCTAATTACATATTAAATATGTAACATAGCTTACGATACATGAAATCATAATTACAAACAATTATAATTTGCAACTATAACAATTATGCATTCTAAACTATATAATGTACCGAATAATATTGCTTTTTAATAACTTTATCGATCACAGCGAGTAACGAATATATGTTTCTTGAGAAAAAGTACAATCCAGAAAGATCCATTGATAATTGATTTCTCTGGATTCCCCGGAACAAAAAAGTGGATGCAATTAGTAATCGATTTGTGTCTTTCCTTTGGACGCAGCTATTCGCCGGGACCGCCTGTATGTTCAAGTCGCACAACAAGGTTTGTTTCTTTTTCTCTCTATCTTCTGCTAATGCATTGTTGTCACCCTCTAATACATCGATGTTCCGTTGGTGTGTCATTGCTGCTTATACACTGTCCTTTTTTACTCGCGTCCTTTAAATCCTTCTATATCTCAAAAAGGTTTTGATTAAACGTCCACGATGTTTGCGCACAAAAGAAACGCGCACACGCTGGATTTGCATCGCAAAGTGTAATACGAAGATTAATTCGAACCTTCTTGCCTTGATGTCTCCTCTGTTTCGCAAGCTACAGGATGAAATTAATTGTTTCGTTGCTTTCAAAGTCACGATAAGACGATGCGAAAAGGACACGGCAAAGGACGAGAGCGCGGGGAGGGGTGAAAAAGGGGTTTTGAATTAGATTGGATTAAATCAGCACAAAGGTCAGCTTGTAACGTGAATATAAACGACAATGATTTTACGCCGTCTTATCCCATAAAGCTCAACAGCTAAAATTTTGCGTCTGTATTTATTGATTTTATATAATAAGCTACATCAAGATGTGTTGTAATATTTGTTATTATCATTTACACGTGTTTGCATGAATAATTTTGGACGTGTCGATGTGTTTTGATGCTTTTAAAATTGGTTCAGCTGGCAAATCACGAAAATTTCATTTCTATTCCTAGTTAATTTTCTTTTCTTTTGCACTCTGTTATCGTTGCGTGTCTTCACTCGGCTGTTCGCCGTCGTTTCCGTGAGGGAACTCGCGTGCCTTAAATAATGCAATCGCGATTCTTCCGAGATGACCGGTTCGTTTCCCATCTTACCTTCACGTCATCCGTATAGCCACGTATCCAGTTTCGTAGACTCAATCGTAATTTTCTTTCCGCGCACGTACAACCTTTCTTCTTTGTCCGATCTGTACGCGTGCTTCGTAAAACGGAGCAACAATTCGATCGTGAAAGGTTTGATGACCAACCATGTTTATCTACGAAAAATTGCATTGCTATTGTTGTCGTCGATAAATGCGACGCAGACGAACAGTAAACTACAAACACGATATTCGCTGGATAATAATATAAGTCAATAATAAAATTTGATAACGAGTTTCCGTTTATAATTATATATCTGAAATAATACACAATGTTAAATTTTACATTTATAATCAAAATAATTTACAATATATATTCAAAAATTTTAGGTTTAGAAACTTTTTTGCTTTTCAAAATTTTAAGTTACATTTATATCGTTGGTCTCGTTTATCTTTTTCGGAAATTTTACATCAATTTTGCTATAAATCTGACAAACAATTCTCTTGAAGTAATTTCAGTGAAGTAACTTACTGTGAATGTCGTTGATTTGAATATAGTGAGAGATCCGCTAATGAGGATCTTCCAGAAAATTCAGGCGAGGAAAGACATTCACATGAGTCTCGATCATTTACGTTCGTGATATACGAGCAATTATGTTACCTGAATATTCGAGCAGGAAAGGAGGTCACATGCGAATTGTGCGAAAAGAATGCGATTACTAATTGCCGCCGTGGGTTGTTGGTTGGTTGACGACGCTCTTCGAAACTGGCTGTTCACACCGCTTCTCGCGTAATTGGACACATTCGTTCGCGCCGGCCTGGTAATTGCAGCTAACGCGTTAACTGAAAGTACAGTCGCGCGCGTCTCGTTCGACCGTAGCTCGATCGCGAGCGCTTCTCCCCTCTTCTCTTTTAATTGGTCAAGTCGAAAATGAAGTTTCATCACCGAATTTGTTCATGCCGTCCGACACGAGTCCCCTTGTTCATCGGCAAAGTGAGCAATCGGTTGACGATGTTAAATGTGTAAATTTTAATAAATTCTGATTGATATAAATGGCTGTTTGTGGTTTCGATTTAAATCTATAATTTAACATTAATGATATAATGGCTATAATGATAGGAGATTAGTCTATCAAGATTTATAGGAATGTAGCATCGATGCGGGAATTGAGAAAGATAAATGTGTCTTATATTATCGAATGCTATGCAGAAATATATGTATGTTATTTTTCCTAGAGAAGACAAGATATAATTTATATATAAATGATACTAAAAATATTTTGGTGCTTCTATAATTTTATTTCTTAAAACATTTATAAGATTTGATCTCTTAAGAACACAGACTTACAGGACATACAGAATATAAAAATCTGTCATTATTTCTCGATACTCAATTGTCTACTTTGAAATAATAAAATACAAAAAAAACCTGATAACTTGACTGTACACTGTTTTAAATATACTCAACAAAAAGTTATTAAAGAGTAGAGAAAGGAAAGAACAAGTAATATAAAGAATGCGAAGAAAAAATCTTGTAGTCATCGAATACAAATTAATTAATTGATCGAAATATGCATAATCATACTTTAATCAAAAATATCTATCTAAAATCATACATAACTTTTTACATCGAGCGAGTTGCACAGTTCAACTTGTAGGTTTTGCAGAAATAATTCAATAGTTTGATAATTAGCAAGCGCAGATGTCGGATATTTTTACCAAACAAATTTCAATTGATAACAATACACGCGTGGAAAAATGGAGGAAAGGGAAATTATTGGCCAAAAACAGAAGAGGAATGAGCTGTCAGCTTTCGGATTTTACGCGACCCTGCGGTATGCTCGTCTGCCCAATGAGCTTTAATTAGTGACGTCAGCCTGTCGTCAGGTCAATCTTAAGATATTCCGAGATAAACCGCCAGACACGCTTCAGTCGCCATCCGGCTCCGTTCCAAATAACTTTGATCTCTGTTACGACTTTCGCCTTTTTCTGAAGTCACATTTCGAGTAGCGATCCTAGTGCGGGCTGATAAACATCATCCGGGAATAGCGCATCTTGAATAATAATTCGGATATATTCTACAGTCGATCGTGGATGATGTTTATAAGTGTGCACTAGGTTATCGTTTGATGACATAGTGCGCGACACGTTTAATTGGACGATACGAATTCGTTAACCCGCACTGCAACGATGGATGTCATCCGCGGTTATGTGAGTGTCTAGTTTTAGGTTCAAGTGAGTGTGTATACAAATTGAAGATTTTTGTTTTTTGCTTATTTTTTACTCTCAAAGAAATTTAAATTGGAGTGCAAAATTGAAGATTCAAAATTAGAAAATTAAGAAACTCAATTTAAGAATCTTAATATTTCGAATTATATAGTATCTGACAGTTTTATGGATTAAAAGATTTAAAATTTGACGATTTATGATAAATTAAAAATTTTACAGACGGAGTGTTATGTAAAGAAAAAAAATTAAAAAGCTGCAAAGATTTGAATCTCAGAAGAGGTAAATTTTATAAAAACAGATATTTAAATTTAAATTTTTTTAATGTTTATTGTGTGATATTTTAAAATCTTTCTATCATGAAATTTTTCGCAACATTCAGTCTGCCAACAGATTGGATTAAAATTAATTAATATGAAACAGCCATATTTTACGCAAACGCACTAGAAGGAGCAAAACTTTTTTTCCGTATATGCAATACGATAAGGTATGCTTGTTCGAAACTCATTGCTCATTTTGATGAGATGACAAACGAGTACAAGTGCGTCCAATTAAAAAGACGATGTTTTAATGAACTTCCAACCGTTTTCATTGCTCCTTAAAGGACTGGCTTGCAGCCAGCTCCAGATATTTATGCGATACAGCCTCATGATATCACTGGTATAGCAATTTCTGTCGCTAATTCCTTATCATACTCGTTTTGTACGTGCATTGTAATGAATGTTTTGCGAGCATCTAAGGATAAGCTAAAATCGGAGTAGGATCAGGAATCGGCATCATCGATATTTTCAGTAATAATTACAGCCGATTAACAATTATTTAGATAATCAATAATTAAACTCGAAAATTATTTGATTACTTGATTAACCAATAATCAAACTCGAAAATTATTTGATTACTTTATCAAGCAGTAATAAAAAAATAAAATTTTTGATTACTCGATTAATCGGTAATCAAACTCGAAAATTATTTGATTACTTTATCAATCAGTAATCAGAAAATAAAATTTTTGATTACTCGATTAATCGGTAATCAAACTCGAAAATTATTTGATTACTTTATCAATCAGTAATCAGAAAATAAAATTTTTGATTACTTGATTAATCGGTAATCAGAAAGAAATAATTTTAATTACTTGATTACTCAATAATCGAGGTCTGATGTTGAGTAATTTTTATTTTTTACGTTCTCCCAAAGATACAATTTGCTTTTGACAGTACTCTTTTTTCAAAATTGTCATCTGTCAGCCGATTAAATTTTGCAGCATCAAACATGGTGGCAAAACTGAACATTCTTTCGACTGGAGCCTTTTGCTTATTAATTAACTAAAATAATCAAGAAACATCAGACCTTGATTATTGAGTAATCAAGTAATTGAAATTATTTCTTTCTGATTACCGATTAATCAAGTAATCAAAAATTTTATTTTCTGATTACTGATTGATAAAGTAATCAAATAATTTTCGAGTTTGATTACCGATTAATCGAGTAATCAAAAATTTTATTTTTTGATTACTGATTGATAAAGTAATCAAATAATTTTCGAGTTTGATTATTGGTTAATCGAGTAATCAAAAAATATTTTTCTGTGATAAATAATTAATTAAATAATTAAATAATATTAATTTATTATTAATTTTTTGCCGATCTCTGAGTAGGATACGTAGTTGTAATTCAAAGTTGCATAATTTTATATCAGTTAACTATGCAATTTAATTTCCATTATACGTTTTTATATCGTAATAGAAAAAAATAATGTTTTACTATATTTTGCTCATAAAATTTAAAGTTAAATACAGTTCTAACTCTTGACATGAGGTTCATATTTAATAGTTAAGTGTAGTAATTTCATACATGCACATTTTTACTAGAATCTGTTCTCATTAATCAAATGTGGAACAACGTATTTTTAAATCAAGTTTGTTGGCACGTAGTGGCTCTGGCACGATTGTTATTCATTGAAGCCTTTTCTTCCCGACAACGACTCCAATTTAACGCCCGCGGGCGACCTTTTGCTTTCAGTTGGGCGACGCGATGTTCGTCGAACTGCCACGCGTTCGCCTGGACGGCGGCGCACGTGCTTTCCGGCAACATTGGGGCTACGAGTCGCGACCGTTGGCACCACCGCCGCCGCTAATCGAAGAGGACGAGGCAGCTGTCGAGCCGGAAACTGTCAGCCTTCGAGAGGCTAACACCGCTTCTCCGATAGGTGAGTATCAGACACTGATTTTGCGATGACCAAAATATCTCGCAATGGTCTCATTTCCACAAATATCGCTGATATATTTTTCACTGGCGATTGCTACTTGCGATTAAGATCAAATTTTATCGTATCAATTTTCGCGATGTACATACGATAATAAAGAATTTGATATCAACTTTCTCCGATAAGCTTCTAGAATTAAGCGTATAATCTGAATTGTTTTGTTAATACAGTGCTTTGAAACATTTTATTAAGTGTGGTACTTAACTCAAGCATCTTAAATATCTTTTAGGATATTTTTTTAACTATTTATATATTTATTATATTTTAAAAAAATTTTTAAACTTTTTTGACCTTATTTTTAATAATTTAATAGTTTTTGATAAATAAGAATAAAGAGTTTTGATCATCAATAAAAGATAATGATTTAGAACAAACTGAGATATTACATTTACGCTGTATTTGTTCTATCCCGAATATTGAACATAAAGCCAGAACTCTGAACGGTTCAAATGATATTTTAGCTTTATACTTATACACTTGATATAATATACATATATATAAACAGTATAAGAATACAGAATATGATAAATATATAAATATTACGTAACATTTATTGAAAATCTACAACAAATTAAAATTGTAGATATTATACCAACTCTTTAAACAAGTTTCTGCATTTAAAAATCTTTTTATTTCAAAAACTTTAAATGTAATAACACATATCAAGTTTTAGTGAAACATTAGAGTTACATTATAAATACATTGTTGCTATTACGTAAACAAATAATCGTGTAAAACAGGAGACAATTTCGTTAATTTTAATTACAATACAATTGTGAGTTTTTAAATTCGTCTGTAACGAATCGCATAACGAATCATGTAACGAATACGCGTGATGCCACCGTGACATTGCGATTGTAACAGTCGCTTTATGCGATTGACATAGAAATAGAATTGCATTAGACACAGGATTTAACAGTGGTTGACACTTTTCTTCGGTATAGTAGCGAGAGAATTGGGGTTGGTCGACATTAATTTTGCTTTGTTTGAATTGTTGCTGTCGTCACTGCGACTGACAGACAAACACGTAGCAACACTTCCTTAACGAGCCGATATTGTTCAAAAGGAGTCAAGTGCTCTTTTCTTTGCTCCTGGTAGTCGATTTATTTATTTTTAATAACGTGAAAGGGTAGTAGAAAAAGTGCGATTATGCGCGAAAATAAAACAGAACGTTACGTACAAAGCGAATAATACAATTGCAACTTTAAATGTAACAGAAAATAAACTATGTCTTTTTGAATTTTCATCAATGTGTATTTTGAAATTAAAATTATTTACATTATTAAAAGAAATAAGATATACGTTTCAATGTAATTTTGAAATTTAAAATTAGATAATTTTCTGCATTTTTACTATTATAGCGATAAATTGCAAGAATTCTAATTGCATTTTTAATAAACAGGACACAAAAAAGATATTGATTTTTATTACTTTTCAAACATTCAAGCCATAGTTACTTTCAAGACGTAGTTTTTTTATGTTAGTTGATAAGGCAGTTTTCTACAACAGTTTGCTAATACGGTATAGGATAAAATATAATTTTGTGAATATATTTTATATCTGCATTACTTTATTATTGTTTGCATTTTACTAAATTGATGTTAATTTTTTTTCTTTTATTTAACTGCTTGGTTGTATTTTCTGCTTTACCGATACATTTGCTACGTTATCTGCGAGTACTTTTTTATAGTAGTTCTGTGACCAGCTACCGGTACGTTATTTTCTCTCATGGTTGATAGATGGCGAAAAGAGAAAGAAATTTGTTCCTTGATTATTTTCTTAATTTTACTTTAGTAATATAAGTGTAATTATTATAAGATTATCATATCATATTTCAAAAATGATTCAGGACAAGAATTTATTTCAAATTTTTTTATCGATATTTTTTCTATAACTAAATTTAAAAAATTTTAAATATTGTAATGTGTATATTTGACTTAAAATACGCGTAAAATACTATTAGTACGTATTTTATGTAAAAAATATCTATATAAAAATATTTAAATTTTTATTATTAGTTTTATCTTGGAAAATTGAAAAATCTTTATTTATATTAAAAATAGAAAAACAAGAAATATTATTGATTTTAAAGATGCAATATATTTTTGCGAGTTACGAAATGTTCCATATTTAGCTCTGCAATGCAGTTCTTTGTTGAAAGAAGAAAAAAGAAAAGTGTTTGTCGAGATAGATATTTTTCGCGATAGATATAGCGATGACCTAATTTCGGCTAGTTTCGCGAAAATTTTATTTCTTTTTTGTGATATTCCGTTGATAATTCTCTATTATTATACGTGGAAGTTGGATAATTCAAAAAATGATTAGGATGATAATCACAATAAAACGATATTTTTTTAGCAGAAATAATTACAAAAATGTTACTTTTAATTAATTAAATTTATTACAACTATTTATTATTATTGTTGAAAAAAAGGATCTTGGATAAGTTTTCTTGTATCTGTTGTATTAAGTTTTGGTTAATTTATTTGATCCTTTTTGATTGACTTTTTTCATAATCTCGTATTTTTCGTCTGCAGTATATTGCATATTTCCATGCAAATCAGCAGGCTTTTTTTATAAATAATTATTTCAAAAATAATTGTTGATAATCTCTGTACACAAAATCGTTATATTTTATTTCACGTTCTTGAAATTTATTATTTATATTAAAATATGAAATGTCAAAGTGTTAAATATATTAGTTAAATATCGGTTTTGATACTTTAAATGGGAGAAACTTTTTTTTATTAGCATATTAGTATATTTTCTTTCGTTATATTTTATATAAAATTGACATCTGCTGTTAAAAAATAAATTAAATAGTTTCATAACGATAGAGTTTACTCTTTGCAAACACACTGATCGGAAGTATAGAAATCGCAGAGTAGAATAGAAGCTCATGGTCTTTAGCTTAGTTGCTTATTGAGAGTCGCTCGTTGAAAGCCTTCTCCCATCGCAATCATCATCGCTGTGGTATTGTCTGAAGCACCGGAAATGCCCTCGCCGGAAGAACCATCCTAGTAGTCCCAGTATGAGCCACGCGCGATGTCGCACGGTCCCCTCCTGTCACCACGTGGGTCTTGGGCGCGTCCACGGTTCGTTCGTCCACACACGCATGAATGCTTGCGCGTTTCCACCCACGCAAATAAGCATTCACGATACTCAGTGCGATCCCAGTATTACCGTTGCTGTCACGTTCGGCACACCCGATGCAATATGTAGGATTAAATAGCAAACGAACTCGTAAGATAGAAATGCTAATTACAAAGGATCAGTCGACGTCAGAATGGCTAGAATATTTTTCCTTGGTAGATAAGGTTTTTAATTGTATGTCGACTCTTTATGATTAGTTTTTAAATATTCTTTTAAAAATGGGTTAAACATTAAACATTAAATATCAAACTGTTTTTTTTAAATTAAAATTATAATTAAAATTATATCAATTGCAATATAAATATATGTATCTCGATTCTTAATCGTGGAATCGAACACTCGACGCGACGTGGTTTATCTTGCGTTTCTCATCGCGAAAGCGGTTGAAGATAGACAATCGTTTCCACGCGATTCACGATATCCTCGAGAAAAATCGCGCTCGTATCTGACAAGCGCAGACCGTTAGTCGTCGGGAAGGGGAGCTGCCATAAAATGTCTTGTCGTGAGTTAAGTTCGCGATTCGTATGCACGAAGTGTGCCGAACGTGACACATCCGATCGCGATTCTAACCGACGGAGTCTAACCGACCAAGTGAGACAACAGGGAAGCCTCTTCTCTTAAGCGTAAAAGCGATTAAAATCATTCAACATCGCATATCGCGATGACCAATATCATTAAAAACAATCTTCTCGAAAAGTTATTGTTGAAAAGAACTTTTTTCAAAACTCTGACTTCTATATTTTTACATCAAATTCCTATGTTTTTAATTAAAAACTAATTGTATGCCAATTTCAAATTATTCTTTGATATGAGTGAATCCATCTATCTTACAATACAGATATACAGGGTGCTTCCGCAACATACAGATCAGTAAGTCGGGTTGCCTATTTGCTTATCGGCAGGGGCATGCTTTACCGGCCGTGCAGAATAAGGTTAGATCGCAAGTCCGGCGGAAAATAAGGCAAAAGAAATTTGAGTTTTACCATTCTGGTATAGTGTAAGATGCAATAATATATATATAATAAAATATATATACAATTATATATAATAATTTATTAATTATATATAATATAATAAAATATATATATATAATAGGAGTTGTTCAATAATAGAAATATTAATAACAACATAATAATAAAATTAGTAAACATTAAACAATTATTAAACAAATAACACAATTTACAAAATAAATATAAATAATATTTTTTTAATAAATAAATAAATAATAAAGGTTATTAATAATAAGGTTATTAATAATTAACAATTAAAGATTAATAAATTAAATAATTTTTTTATTTAAATAATAATAAATGTTATATAATAATAAATGTTTATAATAAATGTTCAATTAAACTACCATCTTCTTCTAAACATAACAGTATTCTGCGCATAAAATTTTCTCGCACTCTATTTAATATGGCAGGAGTGATTTCTGCGCATGCGTTTTGTATTTTATTTTTCAAATCTTCTTGATTTGCTGGCAAAGTTTCGTAAACTTTATTTTTTAAATATCCCCACACAAAAAAGTCCATGGGCGTAAGATCTGGAGACCGTGGTGGCCACTCCTGAGGACCATGAAGCCCGATCCATCTCCGCGGAAATTTTCTATTAAGAATTGTTCTCGCTATAAGAGATGTGTGAGCGGGATGTCCATCTTGTTGGAAAATCATTTCTAGCCTATTGGCTAGTGGCACATTTTCCAAAAGCTCGTCGAGTCGGTGGAGAAGAAATTGCGAATAATAATGTGCATTTACATTTCCTTCTACAAATTCAGGGCCGATGACGTGATCTCCTACGATTCCGAGCCACACATTTACTGTCCACCTGCCCTGAAAATTGTGTTCCTTTACACAATGTGGATTCTGCTCTGCATAATGATGCTCATTATGGCGATTTATCTGCCCATGACTTCCGAAAATTGCTTCATCGGTCCACAAAATGTTTTTTAAAAAAATGTCATTTTTGGCATCATTAAAATCCACCTGCAGAAATTGAATAATTTAGTACAAAGTTGACGATGTAAGTTGATAAATGGTAACAATATGTCTGGTATATTATAAAATAATAAAAGAATAAAAAATTTAACTTACGTGATCAATAATCCATTCACAGAAATTTAAACGTCGTGGCATATCAGTAGGTACAAGTTTCTGTGTCGTATGCTTTTTGAATGGATGCAAACCCAGCGAATGTTTTATTATTTTATGAACCGTAATGTGGTTCATGTTTAGATCCGCAGCAATAGCTCTTGTGCTTGTGTGAGGATTTCTGACAACAGCTTGTTGAATTGCATCAATTGTCTCCTGATTTCGTTGTGGAACATGGAGCGGCTTGCGAGATTTACGAAATTGTCCATTTGTTCTTAACCTTTCTTCAAGGCAATGAAAAAAACCATGGTTTGGGTGGCGTCTGTCCGGAAACTTTCGAGCGTAAAGTGCAGCTGCTTGTCTTTGATTCTTTTGACACTCGCCGTAAATAAGAATCATGTCTGTTAATTCGTCAAACGAATAGTGATTTTGTTCCGGTTCCATTATGTAACTCAATTTTTAACGCGTTTTAACTTGTACATATAATTCACGTCAAATTCTGTCAAACGGAATGCGATCAGGACATAAGGAATACAGAAAGAGAAACAATCGAACAAACAATTGTAACAGTTCGTTTGTTTGTTTGAAGAATTAACACATGATTTTTATTTACGGCGAGTGCCAAAAGAATAAAAGACAATCAGCTGCACTTTATGTTCGAAAGTTTCTGAACAGACGCCACCCAAACCACGGTTTTTTTCACCGCCTTTACGAAAGACTAAAAACAAATGGACAATTTTGTTAATTTCGCAGGTTGATCCATGTTCCGCAGGGAAATCAGGAGACAATTGATGCAGTTCAACAAACTCTTATCAGAAATATTCATACAACCACGAGAGCAATTGCCGCAGATCTAGACATAATCCACATTACGGTTCACAAAATAATTAAACATTTGCTGATTTGGCATCTATTCAAAAAAACATACTACACACAAACTTCTACCTGCTAATATGCCACAATGTTTAAATTTTCGTGAATGGGTTATTGATCACGTAAATTTGTTTAAATTTTTTATTCTTTTATTATTTTATAATATACCTGACACATTACCATTTATTAATTTGCATCGTCAATTTTATACTAAATTATTCTGCAAGTAGATTTTAATGATGCCAAAAATGACATCTTTATAAAAAATATTTTATGGACTGATAAAGCAATTTTTGGAAGTCATGGACACATAAACCGTCATAATGAGCATCACTATGCAGAGCACAATCCACATTGTGTAAAAGAACACAATTTTCAAAGTAGGTGGACTGTAAATGTGTGGCTCGGAATCGTAGGAGATCACGTCATCGGCCCTGAATTTATCGAAGGAAATGTGGATGCACAATATTATTCACAATTTCTTCTCTATTGACTCGACGAGCTTTTGGAAGATGTGCCACTAGCTAATAAACTAGAAATGGTTTTCCAACAGGATGGACATCCCGCTCACACGTCTCTTGTAGCGAGAATAATTTTAAATAAAAAATTTCCGGGAAGATGGATCGGACTTCATAGTCCTCAGTGTGGCCACCACGGTCTCCGGATCTTACGCCCATGGATTTTTTCGTGTGGAGCTTTTTAAAAAATAAAATATATGAAACTACTAGCAAATTAAGAAGATTTGCAAAATAGAATACGAAACGCATGTGCAGAAAACAACTCTTGCCACATTAAATAGAGTGAGAAGAAGAGAGAGAGAGAAAATTTCATACGCAGAATCACGTTATGCTTAGAAGAAGCTGGTAATTTAATAGAACATTTGTTATAAGCATGTTTTAAATAAAAAAATATTATTTATCTTTATTTTGTAAATTGTGTTATTTGTTTAATAATTGTTTAATGTTTACTAATTTTATTATTATGTTGTTATTAATATTTCTATTATTAAACAACTCCTATTATATATATATTATTGAATCTTACACTATACCAGAATGGTAAAACTCAAATATCTTTTGCCTTATTTTCCGCCGGACTTGCGATCTAACCTTATTCTGCACGGCCGGTAAAGCATGCCCCTGCCGATAAGCAAATAGGCAACCCGACTTACTGATCTGTATGTTGCGGAAGCACCCTGTACATATAATTTATTTCTATTTATGGAGTATAAATTTGAAATTTAAATATCTTTCGAAATATCACGAATTATTTATAATTTGTTTCCAGAATTCTTAATTATTATACTCTGAATCTGAGTTTTATATCTTGTTGACGAAGAAAGCAGTGACTTTTGTCACATTACAATGCATCTTTCGATGCGCCGCCATAAATAATTCATATAATTAGAACCGCGTTGACAAATCTGGAAATGCATGCTTGTTAGCACATGGAAAATGCTTTCTACTTTGTTTCTTATAGGTAGCAGGGTGGAATTAAGATCGCGTCGTACATCACCTAGTTTGCGCCTGCGACCCTAATCTCGCCATTGTTTCGCGAGAATTATTTCGCGCTCGCAGCGGAGATGGATAATTGCATCTCGCTGTCGACGTGCGTGGGAAAGCGTTAATGATTTCCACGGGTGACTTCACGAATAACATTGCTTCGTTCGTGATCGCCTCGTTTCGAAAAGAAAAAAGTAAAAAATTTATTTTCCGTCAACGTTTTATGTTTATTCTAGAATTATATGAGATGTAAATATAATTAGTCCAGCAAAGGAGAAAATCGAGCGCTGTGAAAATTTGACACAAACTATTTAGCAACGTGTTTAATTTGCTCGTTGGTTTTGGAAAGACACTTTCGTTGTGATTTAATACTTACTATTGTAATTATCAAGAGATTCTTAAGGAACAAATAGATAATCTTGGACGATTTGCTTTTTCACGCTGTCGACTATTGCACGCGCTCGACTTACAATTAATTGTTGAGGCAAATTGAACCGCAGGAAGTCGTCTTTGTATTGTTTTATCTTACATCGTGCATAACGTCACGGAAGTTTTTACCGGTCAATTTGTATCATTTAATTACTCATTGTGATATTTAATTGCTTTCTTATAACATCATTTTTTTTTATTTGGACAGTTATATAGATGATATTAATTTCTGCGACTATATTCTACGAAATTAATATTTTTGTTGTTGTCAATTTTTGTCTTTTTTTGTTGGTCGCAGAATCGCGCCATATGGCGCGCTTTCAATTTTGAAGATAGAGATGGAATTTCACATTTCTATGCAATTTTTCAGTTATGCAAATCCAAAGCAGAAGTTTTCTAAATCCCACTGCTTCTAACTGAAATTGCGTTACATGTAGAAATAATATGTAGATATTGCGGAAACGCTGTAGATATTTCGATTTCCAGGCTGAATATTGAATAGAAATTTATGTTTGCTCTCAGAAATGCAGCGTACATAATACATTCACAATGTCGCACAATACCTTGCGCGCAGACAGTTTCCAGAACTACCGTATATTTCCTCGCGAATAAAATTCTCTTTTTGAAACATAATTCTTCGCAATTATATTAAATAATTGCTTCAATATCTGTCACAGATACAAAATACTTATCGATAAGAGCACTTTTATTCAAATCATCGGCAAGCGTCTTTCAAGCCTTACTTTCGTCTAACGGAGCAGCATAAAATCGACTCGATTCGGAGCGCCGCGCGCGATTATACGCGATTTGAAAAATAGAATCGTCTTCGTAATCTCCTGACTCTCGAGTCTTCTTCCCGTCATCATCGCCCCTCCTCAAACCATACAATGATTTCGCACGAGCCGATTGGCGCAGCGAACTAATGCGGCGGAATCCTCCTCATCGAAAGAGTCCTCCTCGGCGCCGGATGCGATAAAACGGCTCGTCGTCGTCGTCATACTCGTCGTCGTCCTCCGGCGCGGCACCGATATAAGTGCGTTCACGCCGTTCGTCGGACGGACGTTTGCGAGAGCGGCGCGGATAAAAGTTGGCGAAGTGTGCTAGGTCATTGCTTTTCAGCGACCGAGTCGAGTGATTCGTCACAGTCGTCGTGATACACGCACCTTAAGCGGTCGACTTCTTTTCGCATCGTTCGTCGAGATCTCATCGCGACTCGTCATCGGGACGATTTATTCGGCGAATCGTCTACGCGAGAGAACTAATTCGCTTTTCGAGAAAAGAAACATTACGTTCGGAATTATAAAATGTTGTGGTGCGGGACGTAAGTCTGTTTTCTATCTCGTTTTATATCACGATTCTGTGTGGACCGAAAGGGTTGAAAGGATTTCATTAGAGATGAAGACGTGTGAAGACGCTGAGACACTGACGTACATGTTTACGAATCGATTGGATAGAAAATAGTTATATCGGCGCGAATTTATAGCAATTGACTGATGGTTTGGCACATCCCGAGGGAGTGGTCGTGTTGTTTGACGTTGACGCGTCGATAAGGCGTGTTTAATTGAGGGGAAAGAGGTGTCCCACTTGTGCTGGACCGTTACTATTCTGTACAACACGGGAGTGTATCGTTGCAACTGTAAACGTGACGAAAGAGTTCCGCATTGGGGGCGATTATCACTCGATCGCGTGATTGTCAGCGCGGCGCTAGGATGAGTCGTAAGAAAGTGTGGAATTCTATTGTACGACGGAAGAAGAAAAATCATTTGGATTTGAACTTCAGAGATGAGTCTCCTCCTTTGGGCAATGTTTGTAAGTCGGAAATCGCATTGTTTCTTTAGGGAAGAACCTTGGTTATTGACTCTTTGCTCTGATGAGTGCAATTTGGATCAATAATTACCAGATCTCAGATCTCAGAACTAAAGATTTATCGAATTATTTAGTTTTTGACAGATTTTTTTTAATGCTAAACTTTTAATACTTTAAATGCTAAAGATTAAGTTTGTATTTTTTTATGATGCCACAGAGACATTGAGACATTGTAATTTCCGCACTGTTACGATTGCAGAAAAATTATTACTTAAAGGATATGACATACATATATTTAAAAGTTTATAATAATATTGTTATATTTTTTATCGCAAATTTACATGCGGACAAATTAAAGTGCACAAACGTTTAAAATATAAAACTTGAAAATATTATTTATTTTAAAATACAAAGGTTCTTCTTTAAAAAATATACGCTACACAGCTGTCTTTACTTTGTTTTAATTTATATGAAGTCTTTGTTAACTTCAACTGCTACCACAAATACTTTGTTCCTATTATTTTTAATTAACTCGCTTCGCGCTTTGTTTCTATAATAGCGCAGCTTAGCTACGCAAAACGTTGGTAGGAATTCAGGGTCTTTTTGCGGAAATGAAAACCACAACTTGTTTGTCTCACGTCATTAAATACGTCGAATGCGCGCGATGGATGTGCGCGCTGTGACTTCACGTGGCATTTTATCATTTGTAAAATGTCGGATTCTTCAGATTTACCACGCAACCGCGCAACATATTATTCATTAACCGCATAAACTATGATAAAACTGTTCAAAATCTTTTGTATCTAGAATTTTCTTTCTTGTTATCTTTTCTATTCCGCACTTTTTTCTGTTCCGATCAAATACTGTATTCAAATCGTGTTATTTTGTATTGTCCAATGCCGGTTTATCTCACATAACTTCACTCTTTGCTTTATCGAAATGTAATTTAAACAAAAGAACTATCGCCGCAATTTTTAATACGGATTTTTAATTAGGAAACCGATCAGAGAGAGAGAGATATAACACATTATACCTCTTTTTATTTTCTATAAAATATTTTTTTACGCATTTCTTGACGTTACGTGTGACGTCTTTTGCAACCAAAACTCCACGATCAAGAGAAAAGTCAGGACTGGCGGCATCTGCTGAAACATCGCGCGAGAACGACACCATATAAAGCAGAAGAAAAATATGACTGGTCGAGAAGCGATAGTTTGCAAGAACGAAGAGAGAAATAGAAAAAGGAAAACAAGTGTTAAACCATAATATAAGATAAGATTTATTCTCTTCAGCAGCTCGGTAATCTAGTGAAACTGGTATAAAATTGTAGTCGGAGCGAGTTAGGAAGAGCGTTATTGCGTTTCACAGGCGATGAGTGTCTCGGAAAAGAGTGAGCAGAAAAAAAGAGGAGGAAATAGGACGGAAAAATCAGGAATAGCGCGGTACTGCAGAGAAATATCCAGTAACGGGAAGGAAAATACAGATAATGCTGCGGAGAAGCCAGTATTGCACATACGCAAGCGCTTAATTGTATTTCATCGATTGCATTGACGTTTCTTATCTCTTTTTTTTTATGCGGAATCACTGCTAATACTGTCAAATCTCCCTCGAATTCTTCCTCGATTTGGAAGTAAAGGATGAATTATTTACCACGCTCTCGAAGCGAATTTACAATTTGAATCGTTTTGTTTCCATCATCCCCATGAATAGGGACAGGACGGACGAATAAAAAAAAAGAAAATGGCGCGACTACGTTGCTTCACCAGCGGACGATTTTAATTGAAACGTCCACACATTTAATTAAAAATCTGCCTGCTATGATTCCGACATGGAGTCGACTGTCCAGCGGGACTCGAATTCCTCACGCATAGTCAAATTGTATTTTGTGACTCTGTGATGAACACAATAAAAAAAAAAAAAACGTAATGAAGTGATGAGGATAATATTGTAAATTTCGAAATTAAATTCGCCTGTTGCGCAATATGTGATGCATAAAATGCGAAGTTAAAGTACGTGTGAAATTCGATTTTGAATTATGGGAAGCTATTATGATAAAAGGATCGGAGAATATTCGTACATATTTTCTGAATTTTTCCAAATCATCAGCAGACAGCAAACTCTATTGTCTATTAAATAAACCTATTTGAGAGTTTTGAATAATTTTGATGCACGGACATTCCGAAGGCACGGTAGTTAATAACACAGCGCGAAGGAAACGGTTACACGGATTAATTGGCGGAACGAATCCCGGCGAGGAGATATGGGCGCGGTATTACACGGATTGTTCCAAATACGGAACCGCGCGCATCGAACGATCATTTCAGCCTCTTTTTTCGCACGAAACTGAGATGCGCCTCGAAAGCGCGGAGTGTAATATCCGAAATGGCGGTCGAGTAATTCGCGGGAGTGAACGGCTGGCGGAGGATGAGACGACGCGGCGTCTCTTTCATGAGTAGACAAGAAGCCGCCGCCGGTTCTTGGTTTTTCCTAGTAAGTAGTTAATCGCCGCTGTCGCGGATCAGGTTGCCAATTGTTCCGGACAAGGTCGATGTTGGTAACATGTAAAGAAGAAGAGGCAACCCGAGGAGTGGCGGCTTACGCGTATGCTCTTTGTGTGCGATCTGGTAACGCGAATAATGATGTAAGGCGACTCCGCTCTCCCTCGGTTTTACGCGGTATAGTTACCTCGCATAATTGCGACTACCATTTTGCGTCTTGTTATTTAAGGGGGAATTGTCTCGGCCGATCTAATGCGCGATTCCATCTTCTGCGAGGGAAGTAGGTGAATTTCAGATTTGTTATATTTGCTTTACGATCCACACGCGATTTGAAAAGACGATTTAGGCATTTTATGCGCAATAAATTTCTCGTGGAATCATAATTTATGGCGCATCGCTCGCTGTACAATAATAAGACAATTAATAATTTATAATGCAATATCAATCGGATTTTCTGATTAAGGCTTTCATTAAACGAAAATTTCATACATATTTCATGTAGATTATTCCGTTTAAAGATACAGTGAAAACTTTGTGAGGTTCTCAATCGATTCGACGCAAAAAGTTAACGCATCGGTAATGAGTTTCTGATAAATTTTAAAATAATAAATAAGTATAACGGAATGTATAGAAATTCACAACAATAATTCGACTGCGTTCCGGTTATTTTTTTTTGCGATGCGGAATCATATTCTACAACATTAATAATTAGAAGCTACGACGCGCGCTGTCAGCTGGAGAACGAAAGCAATACCGGCTTTTGTCTCAGGAGTTCTTTCTTCTTCTGCCACCTTCTGCCCTTTGCGTTCTCCACTTTCGCGTAAACGCAATTCTTATATCTCCTTATCCACTCCTTCCTTCGCTTCTCTGCAATACTACGTATATGCAAATTTCTCCTCTGTAAGGTGAAATCTTGAGATGAGATGGATGCGCCAAAGCCAAAAGGCGAGAAAATGAGCGAAGGACGAAAAGATCTCCTTACATGTTTCTTCGAATTTCTCAAATATGACACCAGCACGACTCGTCAGTATTCTTGGTATCAGATGAAAGAAGATTATGTCTTCAAGAGTATCTATAATTGTAAAACACTCGTTGTTTAATGTATTACAAGCATTAATTATAAACCATAATCTTGTTCGCTTACTTTCTATAAAACATTTGAACCAAATTATTAATAAAAAGGTAAACAATTTAAATAATATAACTTGAAAGATATATTTGATAATTTTATATGTTGGGAAATAGATAACAATTGAAAAAACAGTTGTGATTTTCGGTATTTTCTTCAACCAACATAATAATGATTGGAATTTATCCATCAATCCATTATAATCCGCTGAATCAATTTTGTTTTTGCTGGAGGAGCCAAATCGAGCACGGATTTGCCATAATGTTTTATGGCTCGTAGAACACTTTCTTTTTTTTTCGAACACATGAATGTCGCTTACCTCTTAAAAACCGAGACTGTTCAGTGGATCTCCGTACAATGATGTGCTTGCTCTGCGTGCGGTGGCTCGTAAGAACGGCACTCTAATTATACAACAGAAATGCTTACGTCTGATTCGTCAGATATGCTTGATCTGGCAAATTTTCGATCATCAAACACAATAGGTTAATAAAATAAATTTTGATGACGAGTCGTGCGCAATTCTTCGACGATCACGCGATACAACATCAGCAAATTTGTCCTTTTCGCAAAGTTTCTTTCATTAAACGATCAGCAATAAAATTGAAACACGTGTTTATTAAAATTCTTATTTTTATCTTAATACAGATAATCCCCCCTCTCTAAAAAACACACACAAATATGTATTATTTTAGAACCACGGGATAATTTAATAGAGGAACATGATTACTTAAAATTGTTTTGATGCATTGTTAAAATCACGTAATATTGTTAATAAGATAATCGAAAGAATTAATTGGAAATCCAATTTCCAATCGCGGAATTATCATGTCGACTAATGGTCCAGAGCTAAGTCCATCTAACTCCTCCTACGTTGTTGTATGAGTCAATCTCCTTGTACAGCAAGGAGGAACGCATCCGCCTATTCTATGCCGGAAATGCAGCGCGGTTAGCGAGTCAATAATCTTTCCTCATTACGAGCCGCGCCTTGCCGCCCCTTTCTTTTTTTTAAGATCCAAACGACTCGAGCTCGCTTTCTGTATTACTCTTCAACGAGTTTTAGAAACATTTATTTATGTTTATAAATATTTTGATTTATTATTTTATAATGTGAAATATAGAAATTTAAAGTTTTCAGTTAATTTAATTATTTTATTTAATTAATTTTATTCGAAAGCTAAAACTGACTATTAAATCTTATATTACTGGCTATAAAATTTATCGATGTTTTTAGCGTTCTACAATTTTGAATTGTAAAAAAATTCGAAATATTGACAAAATTAATTCCATTTAAGTTGAACATGCATACGCTACGTAATAGATTGATATTTTTTTAAAGCCTACTGAATGAGTCTGTATGACAATGCATTATGAAATCGTGAATGCAATGGAAAGCAAAAAGACAATAAAACTATATTTATAGATTTTGAAAGAAATTTATGGCGCGTTTACTAACGTAAATGTGTGTAATTGTGATTTGGAAATTGGCCGCACTTTCTCTTGTCCTTTTTCTAATAAAACAGCGCTCTGGCGCTCTGGCGCTCTGCCGATGACAGCCAGCATGTCGCGCAATCCAATCGATAACAATGCAACTAGATTTAACAGTGTGTCGCGATGTATCAATGCAGTCTAACTGTACATAATAGAAGTATAATATAGATTGATCGGTTTTGTTTATAGTTTGTTTAGATGTATTTATTTAAACACTATTTAGAAATTGTTGGAGTACGTAAAATTTACGACACAATAGTATCTTTTATTCCATTTATATTATCATTACATGTTT
Source organism: Linepithema humile (assembly GCF_040581485.1). Classification (NCBI taxonomy): domain Eukaryota; kingdom Metazoa; phylum Arthropoda; class Insecta; order Hymenoptera; family Formicidae; genus Linepithema; species Linepithema humile. The sequence continues at coordinate 14,733,206 of NC_090132.1, forward strand.
CAGATATTCATCATTAATATAGTATAAAATAATAATTTTGCTTTACTCGGAGTATTGTACAATTCAAAGAAAATTATGCTATGTATAATTTTACATTAAATAGATACAGGACACAAGTTTATCTTGAAAAATATGTAGGACAATCGGCGAAACTACTGCAGCGGTGCGCCAAAATTTACTTTCAACTCTCGAAGAACTAGGTTAAGTCTATTCATGATCTAGTAAATACGAATAAGCGTGTAATTTGGCGCGAGGCACGTGAATGTGTATATGTGTGCATATTTCAGCAGATTACGAGTAGTCACTATTCGATAGAGATGAATGGACCAGCATGTCTGTACCGAATACTCGTCTCCCATACAATGTACGTTGTTGCACACACGCGTTCGTAGTACAGATTCGTGTGTGAAGCGATAGAGTTACGGAAGTGTTTCCGTATTTTGTCGTCAGTCTTTATCTAGCCTTTTGATTGCAACAGTGGTTCTCAATTAATTAATCGCTGCTAATAATGTTCCACGCATGCTTAAATGTGTCTTTTTGCCTTATCAATGTCTTATGATTTTATCAATGCTTATTAAACACACGGCTACTTACTGAAATATTGAAAAATTATTGAAACCTGTTTAACGTAAATGTTTATGTTATTTTTTATTAACAAGTTTGACAATTTAAAAAATATATTATATGATATTTTTTTCTTTTAAAATACCTAAGTACTTACAAAAAAATTTTATTTAAGATGACGTTGTATTTATCATTAATTATCACAATTTTTTTATGCTTATTTATGCTTAACATTTTGTAGCTTTTTTTCAATGCAACAGCCAGATCTTTGCTTTTATGCATTTTATTGTTTTTATAATTTCGTAAGTTGGGATTTGTTATCGCAAATGTAATGTTTATATAGCGCCGTTATTGCGACGAGTTACCACACTGTCGAGAAAAGGGGATCAACACAGACATACTTTGGATTCGGAATTGTCGTCATTGCACGAGCATGATAAGAATCATCTTTTTGTGGAGTGTAAGTGTCGTCACGTAAATGGCCTTTTATAAAGCATTATTTTACAAAATGTTTATAATTTTAGAACAATTATATTAAATAAGAAAATTATCAGCATTTGTTACTTTTTGAATGCTTCCTCACGCGACTAGTCTTGAAATTGGTTATCCTATGTTTTTCTCTTTGATTATCACATCGACTGAATTATTGCTTTTCTGTTGGTTAAATTTATATGTTTAGATAGAACTTTCTTTTCTCTCTTTTCTCGATCATACCGAAAGATGGTAGAATGATTTTTCTGTTGTTTACGCGAGGAGATCGGTCGCCTGGAATCGGGCCAGCGTGGTATTTTTACGCTTTTCGTTGGTCGAATGAGACGGAAACTGTGCTGCAACGAAAGCCGCAATGTAGGACGATCTATGGTCGCCGTCGCGCGAGTCAACTGGAATTTCAGATCGGGAGCAAAGGGAGTTTTTCGATGCAGCTATGCGCGGTATATTGCGGCACTCGCACGCGCAAACTATGACCCATATTCGTAGACTATCCGTGAAATTGAAACGAGAAATGGGATGAGCATGGCCATACTCGCTTATTTATTCTGTGCGCAACGCAATATTTAAAATTACACCGGATTGAAAGGTGGATTATTGATTTCTCGATGTAAAGTTTTATTTGACAACGGCGTGACTCGATGTTGCATGAAACGAATTTCGCAGGCAATCTGGGTTTTCTTTATTTTTTGTAGTAGCCGCACAGTTAAATCATTCAATAGTTTTCTTTATTTACATACCATTCAGATGTTTTTTGTAACAGTGAATATATTTGCATCGTGTTGCTAAATATGTATAAAGCACAATTGAACATGTGAAACGCAATGTGCGGAGCACTGTTGCGACCAGCGTGTTTCTTTCATCACTCGTAGATTCTTGAGCTTGCTAAGCATGCGAGATCTCTTGAAGATCTTGTGCAGATTGGCACGGCGGAAGTAGACTGAGCGCGTGGAAATTGGCAGAGGTGCGCACTGAATGCGGCTTTCACCGGATTACGCAAAACGACGGTCGAGACTGTTCGAAATGCAGTCGAGAACGCGAAACAATGATCAAGAAACGCGAACAAGCTTAATTCACGGAGCAGGAGGAAAAATGTGCCCTAGTTTCCCAACCAGAAAAAGGCAAGCGGTGTGCAATTACAGAGGATATCCTTTGTACTTTCCGACTCGTTTCTCTTGTTCGCCAATTCTGTTGTTACTCGTACGAATATAAGGAGTAATGAATACAGAGCGAATATATATTTATTAATCTATTGTACATATGTTGTGATCGCGAACGAACCAGATTTTATTGCGTATTCGCTGTGAATAAATTATAAATAAAGATCAAAGCAATTGATTTGATTATAATTAACTTTAATTAATATTGCTAAATTAGCGAGTTGTTAATTCACTGAATATAATTTGCAGATTAGTTTGCAAATGAAAATCCAAGATTAATAATGAATAATTGATAATGATTAATTTTAATTAAGCATGTTACATATAGTAATTTTATTTCAAACAATATAGAATTAATATTTATGTAAAATTCTATTTTAAAAAGACGCTAAATTTGATTATATGTCATATAAAATTAATATTGCGCTATTTTGAGGAGCAAAAGAAATCATCTCGTGACACGTGTTGACCTGGTTTTGCTCTATGGCATTTAATTTCATTCGTGTCAACGACAAAAATGATTTCGTAGAAAAGCGATGACGAAATCACAAACGAAGAACGAACGGTGGGTCTTCCTGCTTTTGGAAGACATGAGAATTAATGTGAACAGAGTGACGCAATGAATATAAAGAGAGGCAATAGATTTCGCAAGAAACCGACGATCTCGTGATATTTCTTATTCAATCTCTTTTATTTTGAGTCTTCAACCGTTTTTCTCACCGTATTCTGATCGTTGCGCAACGTGAGAAGTGTTACCGACTTTAAAAGATTCTAGATAGTATAAAAACGACACGCAGAAACTGGAATTAACTGTAACGATTGTACAATAGTTATTCATCATAAAAAATACAGTGACACGCCTTCTGATGCGCAAAATTTACTTTTGCAAAAATTACACGATTCGCAGAGGTAATAAAAATGATTTTTTATATTCTTAGAAAACTCGCATTTTTATTATTATTATTTGACAAAACTAAAAATTTTAAGTTTGCAGTTTAGCATTACGTATCACATAACATCACATATGATTCAAGAAAATTTATTGTATAGTATGTTAATAATAATATGGTGTATCACGTGACATCTGAAGTAGATTATACAACAAAGTTTAAAATTTACAGTCAGAAATAAATTTTTAATAAAGTGGTTTTTTGTAGTCATTTTTTTTATTTTTATATTTTTGATTAAAACGTTTGCTCTCGTCATGCGGTTGGAGAATCTCTCTCTCTCTCTCTCTCGTCACAGCCCACGCTATGTTTTTAAGTTTGACAATACACTGCATATTTTCACTAAATAGACAGACTGAGCATGTTACACAATGTGTCATACATGTGTAACACTAGCAAAATATTTTTTCAAAGCAGGTTTTATTTATTTATTTGATTATATAACGAAAAATGCTGTCACACATATGTGGCGCCAGATTCTCAACAGAATCGGTGCGTCACATATAGATATGTGATAGCGGACGTGTTAAATTATGAATTGATGTGCAATGAAAAATTACGCTAATGTTCTTTTTTTCGATTGTAACGAACATTTATTTTTATCTTCAAAAAAGTATAAATATGATAGAAAATGATTTGCAATTATTTCATTAATTGCGAACTTGCTGTTCGGTGAACTGTTCATTAGAGCTTTAATGAAAAGCAACTTCACGCGAGAGATGAATCGCCGGTTTACGCACGCAATGAGCAAAAGTCAAAGGTGATTTAATTAGTAGCGACCTTATTTATCGTTGCTAACACTGGAAAATAGGCGTTGAATTTTGTGTGGGAGATATTATTGTTCTTAACAAGAGAACAACTGTCTATTGATCATTTAAAATGTGTGCATCGCGTTTTCCGAAATTAATAACTTTAATGAATTGTCAACTACATGCAGAAATTAATTTCACTGCTAAATGCGAAAACGGCATGAATGAAACACGGAATAAATGTAATTACAGAGAGAATAATGCAAAATAAGCAGTAACCGCGTGACAGACTTTATTCATGCGTCACTGTACTAAAATAATTTGTGATGTTATTTGACCTCATGTTTCTTTATATTGTTAATTTAATTTACATCATTGTTATAAATATATAATTATCGTATTTACTCAATGAAAAATATATCAACATATTTAACGTTTAATATCAATAAAAATACATTGGTCAAACTATCGACAGAAAAAACTGTATCTCGTAATCCTTTAATTTAGTGCCAATCTGCTGCGAAATGTCACAAACGAGCGCGGAATTGACCTGACAGATCAATGGATAGAAAGTAGATCTTAATTGGTAATTCCACATGTATATATTGGGTGAGTGCAAAAGTTTTGATGGGTTTTGTGATAGATGTCATATTTGATGCAGCTTTATGCAACACTGATAAATATGCTGATATGTTCAGGTTGGAAAAATTACGCTCTCAACTCTCAAGTTAAACAAGAATTGATTTGATTCCAGTTAGTTTCGTTGTTTTCAGTTAAAATTGAAAATGAGCATCGATAAAGTTCATTTACGTGTAATCATGATGTAGGAATTTTCAAGAGAAACAGGCATTTTAAATGCCGTAAAAAACATTTGCGACGTATTTGGAGAAAGATGGTTCGCAAAATTTAAACGAGGAGATTTTAATTTTGAAGATTACTTCAGTCGATGACGACATTATACGCAATTTAATGGATATTAATCCTCGAGTTTCGACACAAATAGTTGCTGAAAGGTTAAAAATTGGTAGATCGACCGCACTAAAATTATTTAGTCCATTTTTCTACAACGAAACCCATCAAAACTTTTGCACTCACCCAGTACATCCATGCAAACGCTCGCACGAGTGCATCGTTGCGCACGCTTGTACGCGATGCTGCCTCGCAGCCCGAACGAACGTGAACAAATACGTGTCCTGCCTTGTGAAAAGACGCGCGAAAAAGTCGCCGACAGTTTCTGGCAGATCGTAGGGTCAACGAAATTGATTTAATTGATGGGATTAGGCTCAGCCACTGAGCATCCGATCGTTCGTTATCGCGCATTCAATGATACCGCTTTCATTAACTTTTGTGTGAGATGCCTGCGGAGGGTGCGCGAACTCTCGAGGGAAGTTTAATCCCTACCAGTTTTCCTACGCGATTGGAACTAATCCGAGAAGTGCGTAAATATAGATGCTCTGATTAGATTCAGCTGGCAAATACCGAGGGTAGAATTTGCTTTCTTTCATTCAGCGATTCAACAAAATAGTTGTTCCGGCTGAAGAGAATAAATCTGATGAACGTTACAGTGATAACAAATATTTTCTTAGATTCAGCAATGCTGTCTTATTGGAAGTTATTCTGCGAGTTTAATTTATCGTGTCAACGTTTTAGCCGAATTTATGCGAGTTATTTCGAAGAAAGTCTTATATTTTTGAAAAAGGAAATGCGATCGCGAAGCACAGTTGCGTAATCGTTATTTTGATCGCGTTTTACTTGAGTTAGATTTAGAGATGAATAATCATTAATCATTATAAAACTAACATTTCTGATAAGATCTTTCTTTTTTTGTTGCAGGTGAGTTAAAGTCACAGTCCTTGCCAAGAGGATTTCCACCGCAAATAATAGTACAGGAGATTGATGATGAAGGTAAAGCCTAGTTAATCAGTCTACGAAGTTAATTAGTCGCTAATATCAATTTTACAATCAAGCGTGTTGCCAGGCCGCTTCCTGGAAATGTTAATTACAAGTGCGATTGTTCGAGAAACATAACCCCACCACGACCGTCGACGATCGTGGTAAGATCCGAAGGATTCAATTTGCCGGCGCGATTCAATGCGTATTTACGATTTTTCGTTGCATTGAAAGATAAAACTTTGCAATTTTTTCGCTTTGATTAAAAGCGGAGGAATTAAACGCAAATTTGATTCTGCGACTTTTTTAGAATTGACACAAAAAGACATATTTGTCAATTTATTATATTCCCTACATATGCAACAGCAAAAAATGCTGTTCCCCGATGAAATAATTTTACAATTGTTTCCAACGTTATTCCCAGGGTTGAAATAATTTTGCAGAAAAGTTTATTTTACGAATTATTTTTACGTATTGTTCATAAACGTAGCAGCATTTGGTATAACAAGCCTAGTTAAATCCACTGTTCCCTATTTTGCATATTGCACAAACCGCGCTGTCAATTGCAGTCCGCAAAAAAAAAACGAGCGCTAATTTCTCTCTTTGTCATGAGTTGCGAGGTCGACTCGGTCCATAGCGCAATTGTTAAAAAAGACCGGGGCATTTTTATTTTTCCGAGCCGCGGCAATTTAGCTGCAACCTTTGTTTTTATCAACGTTATAACCGAGTGATCCTTATTTCTCGGTTCGCCGGGTCGACAGATGCATTCGTCTCGCAGAAATATATCACCCGCGCGCTGGACACCCTGCGGCTGTTAATTATTCAAATTGCTGCATATGCGACCACCGCTCACGGACGCAGCTTGCTTGCAGCTTTGACTGACGACCGTGCACGTTTCCGGTCGCTCGACGCGTTACGTACGCGCTGACACGCATGAGTCTCGGACATGCAACGAATGTAGCATGTGCTTCTCCATCTTTGTTTCCACCTTCCTTTCAAATATCGGAGGTGCATCTTGTCCTTCGGCATTCGTACGTACGTCACGCGTCCTTCCATTCCAAGCTAATGTTCCTCTTATGTATAAGGTTATTCCTCCACTTTCCGTGATTACCTCATGATTTTCTACCGATCCACAATTAGATGCTTTTAAAAATCTACAATTAACACGTTCAAGGATCTTTAATATCTTTGGACTAGTTTTGTAAAACACTGAGAAATTGTTGGCACAAATAGAGAGAGAGAGAAAGAGAAAGATGATAATTTTTATCTAAGTAGATGAGTCTTAGTAAACATAGGTTACAAAAAATAATTAATTTTAACTCAAGGAAAGATATTAATTTTGAAAGAAATTGTATTATTTTAATAATGATAGTAAAAATCAACGTTACTGTCAATGTTATCGAAAAAGGATGCGTGTTATTTCCGGTAATATGTGGAAACGTGTAACGTTGTAATTTCAATCAAACACGTACAAAAACCGGAAGGATAGCGTTGTTAAAAGACACCGAGTGAACTTAGCAGGTGGTCTTCCTTTGCTTCCTTTGAAAGCTACGCCGCTTTCTCGCTGTTGTTTTCATTGAACTGTGTCCTTTCTTTCATCAGCTCACAAAAGAGGGTTTAGCTTCCTGTCTCCTTTCTTCTGCAATTACACTTTACAGGGTATATCGGATTTTTTCTTTTTATTAAGTGACGTTTTAATATTATGTATTATATTTTATGTAGCAAATTTTCTTTGCTTATTATCAATCTAATGGGAAATCAGAAATACTTTAATGTCACTTCTTTAACGATTTTGCTGCGTCATTATTTTATACATTAAATATTTCACGAAGCAGGTCGCGTGGCCAATTTCCTCAACGCGTTATGTTTCATGTATAACTTTTGCTTGCGCGAGGATTAGTTCCTGGCAAGCGGCCCGAGGAAATGCGGGCACGATTTCATTGATATAAGTTTCAAAACTGAGCTTTAACTTTACTGCCGTTCCTCGACGTTAAACAGGAAACGCTCTGTCTGCCAGCATTGTGTACTAATGTATACTAATATATATTTTAGAGATCGTTGCTTATTAAAATTATATATTCATATATATATTAAGTAAATGTAATAAATGTTAATTTACAAGTTAGTGTGAAACTTTTTAGTGTCAAATATTTCAAGTATTGTAAAGCTTTTCAAGTTTTTGAAGAAATTAATTTTAAAGGTATAACTATCAGATTTTCAAGATGAAATAATTTTGGACACTCACTGGCCGAGAGCAGATGTTATATTTTTCAAATAAAATACAAACGATTGCCCCATTTGTCCTCTCAGCTGGAACTTATTAAAAGCATCGAGCAGTCGGAGCGTTAGCACTTTGAATGGAGCGGGGAACTAGATTTGTATCAAGGTAAACAGATCAAGCAATGGGAACAAACAACGTGCAAGTTGTTCCGGCGAAATTGGAGAATTATCGACTGGCATGAATGTTCCATCTTCCACGTCATTACAAAGCGAAGACCTAGCGAACATTGTTAGCGCGTATTTATGATGCAGCATGGCTGAGAGCCAGGTTAATGCGTCAATATAATATGCCGTTTTCCGCGTTGCACGTTCGTCGGGACGCTTCGAAATGTATTGTGTATGCGCGGTGTAATGTGTACGTGTATATGTAGGTCGCCGTGCGCGAATGGGGATTTTGGAAATGGCTATGCTTTGCGGGTGCCGTTCATATTTCATAGCGCAGCCATTAGAGGTGGCGCATGTGCTTTCGCGGAAATTCCGTCTGGGTCCCGAAAGTCCGCGTATTCTCCGAGGAATTTATCTTCCCGGCGGTGTTTGTGCCGACAGTTCTTGCGCCCAATAACTAATAATCGCCCGTTATATTAATACGTTCTGGAAATATTGATCTCACGCTTACCTCACGCAACTTTTACTCCATTAACGATGTATGTGTGTACAGCATGCATGGCGTGTGTTCCGCTAAAACATCATAAAAGATCGATGTCGAGATAAATAATACACGAGGCGACATATTTATTAACAATAAAACTTAGCAACAGTAACAAAAGTGACAGAACCAAATGAAACTTTCTATTGAAGTAATTACGTATTTATTCACACTTCTAACGTGTTTTGTAGCAGAGGTGTTTTATTTGTAGGAAGTTGTAGGAAGCCATTGAAAAACTTAGCATTGTCTTGAACAATGTTTTTCCCATTATTAAAATATCGAACGAGGAAAGAGAGGTAACTTTGCCAGCGGGCTGACTACAAAAGTCGTGTTGAAAGAGCGTTTTACTTGGAAAAGAAGTTTACTCGGGTCAAAAGTAATAAGGCATCTCATTATGACAACGACGGATCGTAAAATTTCTAGAAAATATTATTCTGCAGCAAGAGAGCATTGCTTGAATGATTTCAATCTCGCGTTTTCTAAAGCATCTTATTTTTTGGTTGCCTCCAACACAAACAGGAATATTTGCAATATCTTTTGCACACAGCGATGCAAACGCAGTTGGTATCCAATCTTATTATGTAAAATTTTAAATAATCATGTTAAAGATTTCTCGTATTCGAAATATTTTGTTACTATTTTCTAATAATTGAATTCATATTTTATTTTCCATGTTAAATTTGGATTTGAATACTTCCACTACTCGGTAAAAGAAATGAAAACTACGTGTAGAATGCATGTAAAGAAGTATCTGATTCTTTCGAAATTCTATCAGATATCTCTTGTGTCCCGTGTTGAGCGCATATGTAGCCGACGTTCCGCAGAAAAGTCTTTCCAAGTGAAAAGTTCAGCATGCACTTTCCGTGGGAAAGTGCAGGCGGTAGTGTCGCAATGCAAACATATTTTCGTGTTGGGATCCCATTACAGTTGACGCTTGCTGCATTACAACGATAAGAAGATCGGAAAAGTAATCTTCGGAAATTGGTAAAGTTACTTGAATGGGGATTCTTTCACTCTCGACCTCATTTATCAGGGAGTATCGCAACGGTTCGAGAAACGAACTCTGCTCCATTTACCGGTTGATTTTTCTCTCTCAAATTAATCGAAAGTTCGTGGACAGTTAGATAACTAATGTATACGATATCGCGTTTGGATCGATCATTTTTTTTCCATCTAATTTCCCGTGGAACTAATCGTTTTATGTACGGCAATATCCTTCGAGCAATTTTATATTTTGTGATACTTTATTATCAAAAAAATATTTTTTGTACGAATTGAAGATTTTCGAATTATGGACATTATTTTATGTGAAAAAAGTGTGTTATCTATACAATAATGGATGATAGTGAGGAATTTTTGCTTGAACAAATTTTCAAGCTTTTCATATATTCACGGAACAACGGGAGTCTTTGCGACACTCTCGACGGCGCAGCATCCGCAGCGCTAAAAATAATTCGTTCTGTAACCGTAGCACCGGTTCACTCACGTGTTTGCTGGCGTGTCTGCTTACATCGTGCGCGAAGAGGCGCGCGAAAGACGAGAAAAAGAAGCAGCGTAAGTAATAAGGGGGATGTGAAGTCGGTTGGTAGGTAAAGTGCATGACAGCGTCGATCCATGCGGGTTCGGTGATAAACGACGGCTCGTCTGCTCGACCTATGAGCATGTCACAAAATACACGTTGCTCTAAAGTAGTGAATGAGTATTTCTTGTTTTCTACATGTGATTTTTAGATACTTGCAAAAATTGATAAAATCGAATTTAATGAAACATTTAATACAAAACATTTCTGTAAAGTTGATTGCAGAATATGTTATTAAGTTCAAAGAGTTTGTGCATTTAATAACGCAGCGTTTTAATGCAATTATGCATTATAATTTGCATTATGCAAATTTCTACGTATTTATTATTGCTTGTCTTTCAGTTTTGAATTGAATTTAATAACGATATTCATTTTTAATAAATTGGAGAATTTAAATTTTGAGACTTTTATATATGTAGCTCTCTCATTAGCTGCCGAATAAATTGTCTAATTATAGTATTGCTACATAATTTTAATAGAATAAATAATGTATCTAAAAACAAATTATTTGTCATCTTAATTAACTAAATACACAGAAATATTCTTTTGACGAAATTATCGATGTATGCAGGTGCGCTCGCGGTTAAGCAAAACGGTGAGCAATCGAGTCAAATAATCATAATTATATCTTGCACGCAGCTGCTGCGTGTACATTCACGGGAAATTGGCTGCGTCGAGAGTGGAGAAATTGTCGCGATCGCTATCAGCCGATTCTAGAGATCAAACTAAAGTGGCTCGGCTAAAGGTCAACCTAGCGGCACGGTCAAAACTGGCTGAAAAAGCCAAGAGAAATTGTGTCAACCAAAATAAATCAGATTTTCTCCTTCGATGAAAATTATGCGCTGTTCCTGATGCATTTTAATTAACGTGTCACTGCTGTACACAAAAGTGAATTGAGTGCTCGTTCATAAATGCTGATCAAGAGTGAAAAGTTTGAAAATAACGATGTAAATCCGTATGTTGCGAAGTATTTTGACTTGATAAAATATTATCACACTTTGTTTGTCGAATAAAATGTGCAAATGTTCTTTGAATGTGTAATTATTGCTCTCTCAAATTTTTATATTATTAGTGGAAAAGCAATTATATTGATATACATATAACAAAATAACATTATGATTGTAATTTTGTTTCTATTTGTTCTCATTTTTGCCATTTTATTAATAGCTGCAAATGGCTCTTTGGCAATTTCCGAAATCGTGTATATCAACCGTGCATTTTTGTTTATCGTTTATCATTGATTCGCTTTCGCTGTTAGCGCATCTCGAAATTCGTTTCGGTACAAACCGGTTGTGCTTCATCGTCGATCAGCTTGCACTTTCGCACGATGCCACCTTCTCGTACTGTGAGTGAAATTACACCAATCTGACCTACACACACTGTTATACAAGTATTATATAGCTGCTGTAGCTTTTGTACGTACGTTCCTTACTGTGCATAAATCACATGCGAGATACGATAAGAAATATCAATTTTGAAGAACGCATATAAACAAATTCAATAAGATACGTAAATTTATATAAGCGAATAGTGCTATATATATGTTTATATAGACATATAAAAAGCTGTGATATAAATTCTGAGATAATTATAAATATTTAGCTATCTTACAATATATTTTTAATAAACTTGCACAATCGTCTAAACTGGCTGATATAAATATTAGTTATCATTGCTCGGAGGAAAATTGTACTATGCATTTATCGTACGTAATATATCTCTTCGCGAACACTCTATGAGGTTCCAGAGCTCCAACTGTGCGAGAGGAAGGATCAACAAAACTTTACTATTTGTTTTTTCGTTCTTCTTCATTGTCACGTTTGTCATTTTTCAGTCTGTCCTTTTTCTTCAATCTATGTTTTGTGTTTATCCCTTTCTCCCCCTTTCTGTCTTTTTGTTCATGTTATCCTCATATTTCTCATTTCTGGCCAGACAACTTGGCACGTGCTTATTTTGTGTGTATTCCACGAACTTTTCTTGTGTGAAAGCCAGTTTAGATCGTACAGTTCCTATCTTTTCATTCACGAAATTGTACCATTTGGCCAGACCTGATATTTATACATATATTTCTACTTTCATTACAATATGTGAGTATAGTCAGTTAAAAAATTTTCTATTATTTAATAAATAATATCGTAATTTATGAAATTCTGTATAACATGCGCTTTTTATCTTTTTAAGAAAAAGAAGATTTCAGAAATTTTACTTTTTATTAAAATAACATTGAAGCATTTATGATACTTTTATCGATGTCAAAATTGCAATATTTTTTGTCATGAACTCTATAGATTTATTTCTATATGACACAAAAATAATGAAAATAATTTATAAAAAAATATTAAATATATATGTTAATGTACTCGAAAAACAAAATTATTACTCCTACATTTCAGTAAATACATATTACCATATTTCTCATATAAAATTAAGTCCGTGGAAGTTTATTACGAAACAAAAAATGCTTTAATTATTCTGACGCCAACTGTTGGAGCAGACATTAGGAATCAGCTGATCCGTTTTGGCAACGCGTTTGCTCTAACACGCGACGGCAGCGCTATAAAGTGCGGCTACGAGTGGAAATACACGCGCGCACCCTCCTACACTCGCTCGACGCTGGACGTGCGGAACCTGCCGACAGTGGTGGCGGCAGTTCAGTTTCGATGTTCCCGCGCAACGGTACGCAGTGATTGTGAGCGCGGTCGTGTTTTCGTTAATGCTCATCGCTGCTTGTCGTCTAGTCGCATTTAATCAAATTACGGCCTCAACGCGAGAGTCACGATCGGTGTTCACGCGAATGGCTGAGCGATCGGCGCACGTATTAATAACCCTATCGGCATCCGTGATTTGATTCAAAACAACGGCGGCTTTGCTACTGCAATTCGAATTCGGGTATACAGAGTATGCCGAGAATCTGCGTGTGTGATGGACTTGAATGTGTTTTTGTGTGTAATTAAACGAATACACGCGACTCGATATCGATATTTTATACTGCGGCGTTTGACCGGAATTCGACGAAACAAGTGGACAGGTGTACGTTACGTAGGTACCAAGATTTCGATAGAGAAAGAGAGAGAGAGAGGGGAGGGGGGAGGGAGGAAGGGAGACAGAGAGAGAGAAAGAAATATGTGTTGTGGTTGGTATGGAAAATTGATAACGCATTTTGTTCGCCATCTTATCTATTCGAACGTATTATCGCATTTCATTTGAATGAAGTTGTATGCAGCCCGAAGTGACATACAAGTCGAAACGCAATGTGTACAGAAAAAATGACAGATAAAAGAAGCTGTTTATTAACCTATTAGGTAGAACTTTTTATAAATCATATTAGAAACACATATTTACATTATGCATTTTATATTTAATTTCTTTCTTTCAGTTCTTTTGATTGATAATCCTTTTTGTTATTATTTTATTGTTGTTATTGTGTTTATTATTATTAATAATTCTATTGAAATTTTTTCTCTGTATCGTTGGTGCAATTTGGAGCTCGTTTAATAACTTTGCACAATATTTATGTATATTTTTATTATATTTTTTATTCATTACACTTTAATTTTTTAAATTTTTTAAATAATTTACATTGCTCAAATTTTCTTTCGTTAAATCTCGTTGATACTTAATATTTTGTGACTGCTATTTTATTTTGTGTTTGCAATATTATATTCTTTTTTTTATCGTGATATTGTATCGGAGTGTTTTTTTTTGCTTTTTGTGTACTGCTGATGCAGTTCGGAGCATGCCGGCGAGATGACGTTTGTCTCTCTTTCTACGTAAGTGTATGTGTGTGTGAGAGATATAGAGAGACAGAGAGGGAGGGGGGAGAGGAAAGGAGGAAGGAAGAAAGAATTCACAGATAGTCGTGCGGTTAGATTAGACCGATTAGGTTTCGTTGTGTCTGCCGGCTGTCAGCTTGCTTGCGCGCATTCGGCAGAGAATCGCTCCTTCAGGCTTGTTTACGCGCGCTCGCCGTAGCTATCAGTGAAAGAATAAAGATGCATTCGACTCTCCGCCGGGTTGCACGGAAGAGTGATGTAGGTGCTTTATTCTAAACTTTTGTGACAGATTGGCGAGCTTGTCTCTATACAGGATGATCGAAATACATACATCGAGTCTTAAAGTTTTAAATTTTTATTTCACACGGATGTTGAATTTTCGATTATTCGATCGCGATTATTTTTGCAAGCATTTTCCATACATGCGCGATCGCATTTCAATGCAATAAATGTAATATTTTCACATTCGTGACTCATCTTCATGAAAACTGCTTTCTAACATTTTCCTATAATTGTCACGTGCCATCACTGCCGATCGCGAAAGAGGCAGACGCGAGATTGACACTATGCTCGATAGACATTGTCGATAACTAGATCGCAATTTAACTTGTGATATCTCGCGGCGGGTGCAGTACGCGAACAATTCCGCGCACCGCAAACGAGCGGCTCGGCTTTTTTTGCTCCGGGCCCGATCCTTCTGTCAGCCGTTCGATCGGAAACGGCCATCTTTTGTGTCCCAGCCCCGTCTTGTGTCGGTGTATGAAAACCTGTTACTCCCTATTGCACGACTCCTACTTCGCGTCCCTTCCCGTATTTGGCCATCCGACGAGAGTGTTAACCCCTCGCTACTCGCATGTCGTCTACGTCCGCGATATAGTGCCACAGAAAAAAAGAGGGAGAGCTATCGAATCTTCCCAATTACATAACATCCGTATTATGGTTCATTCGGCTAACAAACTTTGCTTCGTTAGGGTTTTGACTTCAACTTTTATTATAAAGAGGTTTGTTGTTTTAGCGAATATTTTTTTTTTCAGGATGTGTCGTTAAAAAATCACGTATGGTAATTCTAAAACAATCTGTATACAAATCGATTGCTGCAAGGTATTCGCGTTATGTTGCACGTAGGTCTCAATTGTCATGAACGTTCGTTGATAATCAACCATTAATTAGCAGTTAATGTATTTAAATTAGCTTCGTTACATATAACATTACACAAATCATTGGTCAGTTGCGGCGCTGTAAATTTACACATGTGATATTTACATTATGAGATTCGTCGTACCAATTCCACATTTCGATCTTGTATACTGTTACATTTAATAATTAGCAATTGTTGCTTTGGGTTTGCACCCACGATGTTAGGGAAAATGGAGAAATGAGAGAAGTGAAATGTAAGAGCAAAAATAACTCGGCATGGCATTACTATTACGTACGGGTGTGCAGCGTGGCATGAATTACAGATATTAAAGTACTTGTTTTACAGCCGTTGCACACGCGTATTACCATGAAAGACATAACAATGACTGACCACACCTAAACGACCCTGACAATGCACCACTCGACAATGCTCTGTCTAGACATTTCTGTCTACGTAAAGTGCGCTCCCACTCCTTTCTCCATTATCTAACGCCAAGACTTTCTTTGCTCCTCGGAAATTCTTCTAAGGAAATTTCTTTTTATTTCGCGTCATCTCATGAAATATGCTCCATCCGTGTTAAAGATATATTACAGGGGATTTAATTAGAAAGGACATTTCAGAACCAAATGTATGAATGTATTTCAATGTTTCATCTTAATTGGATTACGGCTTGTATTAGTGGATTTTAGCAAAGTCTGTTTAACAGATATTTTTTGCGTTACATTAATTTATTAAAACTAACACAGGTTGTTTCAATACTCGTATTAAATTTTAATGACAGATTTTTTATCGAATTTAAGAAAGAATAATCTCAGAAAAATTATTGAATAACAAGAGCTGATAAAATAAATAAGAAAGAATAATCTCAGAAGAATTATTGAATAACAAGAGCTGATAAAATAAACAATCTTCCCACGATCATTCTCGTTATCAGTTAGCATTGCGACTGCAGAAAGACAACACTGCTACTCACAGAAACTTAAAATTTGACGCACCGCAAAAAGTTCTCATAAAAGTGCACTTAACCGAAGAGGAATGAGTTTATAGCTTTTTTATTGGATAAAAAGATCTATCTCTCTATTACAAACTCGCATCTGTTTACATCGCGTACACAAAGCTACTCATCAGTTTATCATGCAGAACTTTGCGCTTTGAGACGCGTTATGTTGTTACACGTGCGTCTGAAGAATTGTCGTTCTTTCGATGATCTACTTCCGAGCCTAATGGTAGACGCGATTAATCATCGTGTCGTGTTATTCCACACAGTAGTAGTTTTTTTATCTCTTCACGTTGATACGATCAACATTCGTGCGCCGCGACGCAAATGAGAAGTTTGACGTTCAAAAAATGTAGTGTCATTTGGAAAAAAGTCGATAAATTTCGAGACACATGGTGTTATTAAAAAATAAACAACAATGTTAACGCAGGTCAATCAACTCTAGGGAGAAAGTGCGACATAAAGACGATAAGTTATGTTAAAAAATATCTGTATCAGATTGGCACAATTGTAAAAAACTAATTTGTCAATAGAATGATATCTACGTGCTTGAAACTGATAATTTGCTCTCACGCTTTTGCTTTCATGATAATTTTTATCAGTCATTTTATCTGTCACGTAATGTTTCTGTATTTACATCGCATAATTTGATAAATTGTTCTTGAAGAGTGACAAAATTATCTTCAAATAGTTAAATAATTAGGTATGATATTAATCCATCAAGCATGAAAATATCATTATTCGAAGATGAGTCATGATTACGAATGTAGCGTCAATTTCGTTGTCTCAGGAGATTGATTACAGTATGCAGTTCACGGAATTGTTTTATACCTCGTCAACCGTACGTGGAGACTTTAGTAAATGCGACACACTCTTGCTGGTAGTTAAAATACGCTTACAAGAGACACGAGATTGCTCGCGATATTACTTATCAAACACAATTTATAGATCTTGACGAGTCTTTAGAAAATTTGATACTCAGTCACTGATCATTTTTAATTTTATTTATCAAGATATTAATTTAATTTATTAAACACCAAACTTTTGTAGCGTGTTAAATATTACATTATTCTTTTAAAAAATAATAGGCAATAGTAATTTAGCTTTATGGTTTATTCACTCACATTTTGTAATACGAGTGTTTACATTTTCGTGCACTTTCATTAGAAACTTTGTTTTATTGTTTATCATGCAGCATTGTTACTTGTTTAATAATCGTGCTGCGCGTTTATTCAATTCGTTGCGATACGCGATGAAAGCAATTAAATGATTGTGCCAACCGCACATCACTGCGGGACATATAATCCGCGTCGCTGGCAAGTTTATTTCGTCGGCAGCATATCGCTGATAACAGCGTGCGCGATTTTTTATTTCACGCGAAACGCCGCGCCGTCGTCGTCGTTTATAACTCGGGTCAATTGCTACCCCCCGTACTTGATAATTAAACAAACGTTCCAAAACGATACGCTTCCACCGGAAATGAAAGGGCACATGTGTCGCGACACGCTCCAGAGGATCCTTGCCCGTTAACGAAAGTTATTACTTCGGGACATTGAATTCTCGTTACAGCCCAACGTCGAATTATCCTATCAAGCTTCTCGGCTCTCCCCGCATTCTCGACCGCTCTTTTTTTTTTTTTTTTTTTTTGTTATGACCGCTCGATTGAGCGAAATTATCGCGGCGTCTCGTCATATGCGTCATCGAAACCGATTCAGCAAAACGTCATCTCCATTCGGCATCAACTCTCGCGCTCCTATCGCGTCAGAATGAATTTATTTGACGCTCCCTTTATCGACAGCCCCGGAACGATCGACATTACAAAACGTAACGTGAACCTTAGCAGAGACCAGTCGGTCTGTTCCCTGCCTACACCTGGCACACACCTTTCTCTGCCGTTCGTTTTACCTTCTGTCTCTTTTTCTTTCCCTGAAAAAAAAAGGTGAATAGTTAACGAGTTCGCAATTTGAAATACTTCTTTTACCAATAGAAAATGACAATAAGAAAATTATTTTCACATCTTGTGTTTCTCTCTCTCTCTCTCTCTTTCCTGCTCTCTTTTTCTTTTAAATAAGGATTTAATTTTTAACAATTTTTATTCTTCCGCTGTGTTCTTTATTTTTTCGAGTTCTTTAGTGATAAATATTCGTCGGTCCTTTTCTCTTAGCTTTGTATTACATTTATCTTTTGCGATTTAGTCGCCGTCGGTTGTTTGTGCAGAGCAGCACAGGCGGCAGGTGCAAATCTCTTGGCGACAGAATTCGAGTCACGCCTCGGCAGGTGCGGGAGGATTTTTAATCGTTCGTTTATATTTCGCTCACCAATGCATTGCGCAGTGGACTTTATCAATGGTCTGAAATTGTTCTCGGTAAAGATTATACTACTCGATAGCAAAACGTTTAGTTCGAAGTTTGGTAACGTCGAGAAGCGGACGAGATAAATCGCGCGTTGGAGAGTTGTTTCCTCTTTTCGTGGCACATTCACGTGACACCAGATAACGACGAGCGTAGCCGGATGTCGCGCGCTCACTGCTTATGTCGCTTTGTCTTAATTGCCGGGAGCATCACTGTTAGTCAGCGAAATCCGTCAGTTCCGGCAGCCGCGTGAGAAAATTACGCTCAGCGAATGGTAGAAACCGAGATTAGGAAGGGAAATTTATAAAGTAAGAGTTTTGCTGTCTCGCATTTCGATCGCGATTACGATTCCTTTTGTCGCTACTTCTCCGAGTTCCGGTAGCGATGATTTCGTAAAACGGATGATGAAACTCGGGCATTTCTGATACTCGAGCATAATCATTTTGGAAGATTAGAACTTTTACCTCGGCAGGCAGGCGATATCACGAATCTCTTTTTATTTTTCCTGGAAGACGTGCCTAGAATATAGTATTGCTGCTTTTAAGTCTGTCGGCTGCACCGGCATTTATCTCATTGTCAGTTCGGTGACCGTAAGAGCGAGCTCTTTTATTAGCGAGGCCAGGGGGGCGTCCTTCGGACTGCACGCAACGCATTAAATTTAACTCCGCGTACATGATCCCTTATGGCGTACCCCATTCAGAGCGGTGTAGCAGCGTCTTGTGCAAGCGAGGAAGATCTCTCGGCGCGAGTGTCACCACGTGTGACGGCAAACTGAAAAGCATCACTGATGAATTAATGAGTTCCTTGGACACCGATTTCCACGAGTCAAGCTCATGCTAGGAGAGGAGGTGAGTTTGAGAAAATTAACGGCAAACGTTCTCCAAATAACATGATGCGTTCTCTCTTCGTAAAACATGCGTTACGGCGAGAATAGAAAAATGCAAAGCGTCATTTAGCATAAATGATCAATTAAGAAAGAAATAATTAGATAATATATACTTTATTGAATTTTTTAATTGTGGGAATACCATATTAATTTTTACGATATGGCAATTTGCTCTAAAATGTTAAAAAATTTGTTCCATTTAAATTGTTACAAGTTATATAAAGATATATTTTACTGTTTCTAGCACAACTGATAATTTGTATATAAATAGAATTGAGATTAATGATGAGTGTAATTAAATTAATTATGTATAAAACAAATTGCAGCATAAGATATTATGGCAAGCTTTTATAACTTTATTCGGCACATAATTATTCTCGTATTATGGATTTATCGATACTGATAATTTTAGCATTTATCAATGACATGACATGCAATTTTGCCACAATTAGAATTTTGAATAATGTTTAAACCTAATACCGTATAGTAGAAAGAGTGCTGGACGAAGAGAGATGACGCGCGCGTTAACGACAGCGATACTGGTGACACAGTTAATTGTTAATGATTCTATCCACGAGACCCATGATCCACTTACCCCGTTAAAACTTGCTTTCGCATTATCGTCCTGACGAGCCCGGCCAATTACGAACGAGTCGTTAACCGCGTCAGGCTGCGTGCGCTATCGCGTTAGCATATGTAATCGCGAGAGTCCGGAAATTGCATCCCGCAGGTACTACACGCCAATGACGGCGATGACAACGATGACGATGACGACGACGATGATGACGATGATAAATGGAATCGAAAAAGCCTCTGTCTAACAATTACACGCGAGTCCGCGAAATATTACCGCGTCAATCATTCGTTGCCTCCGCCATTACGGACGCCGCCCGTGTTTTCGCTCGGGGTTTATGATTGATTATGTTCTCAATTAATGCAGATAACGAGTTACGAGCTACACCGTTGCACGTACGCGCTTCGAAGCTTGTGGAATTGTGCTCAATTCCCGCCGTTCGCCGCCGGCAATAAACTACGTTTGTTTTCGTCTAACTCTTTTGTAGTTGTTTCGGGTGGATTTTTAAATGAGAATACTTTACTTCGCACAAAGTTAGGTATTTTATACAACTTATGAAATGATTTTTTCCGCACTTCACGTTCATCGATATGACAATTAATTCATCATTCGCGCGTGACCATTACAATAATATCACGTCAAAAATTATTATTGCAGTGTAATACAATAATGCATTTGTTCGTGATTTTTCATTCAATTTCTTTTAATAGAAAAAATGGGGACAACGAACGCAACGTGCACATTTGATGGATAGCATTTTACTGTTGTGTTTTTTATTAAATGCAGATTTTATATATGATTACTTTCTGCGAATGTCGATAAAGCGGTAATGATAAAACTCAACATATTTGTGCGATGAAACCCGCGCGCGATTGCTGACGATAGTATCACAATTTTATTTTGTTGTTTTTTACTTGACAAATGATTTTTATTGATCTTCTATATTTAGATATTATAAAATTCAAACTCCAATATTGTCAAAAATTATTTTTAAATAGAAAACATAAAGCTCTAAAATTAATATTATTTGTATTGAAAAAGATAATATATATAAAATTTTATTTTTTTAAGTACAATTTAAATTTTAATAAACTATAATTACTTCACAGAAAAATGAAACAGTTTAATTAACTACTAGAACGTTCATTTTTTTACGTCGTCACATTACTGTTTTATTTTTCTGTGAAGTAATTATAGTTTATTAATATTATTTGTATTGAAAAAGATAATATATATAAAATTTCATTTTTTTAAATACAATTTAAATTTTAATAAACTATAATTACTTCACAGAAAAATGAAACAGTTTAATTAATTACTAGAACGTTCATTTTTTTACGTCGTCACATTACTGTTTTATTTTTCTGTGAAGTAATTATAGTTTATTAATATTATTTGTATTGAAAAAGATAATATATATAAAATTTCATTTTTTTAAATACAATTTAAATTTTAATAAACTATAATTACTTCACAGAAAAATGAAACAGTTTAATTAACTACTAGAACGTTCATTTTTTTACGTCGTCACATTACCCACTTGGCAGTCTCATTTTCGCGGGACTTTAAACTACACGGATTTTAGTTGCTATGAATTTGCAATGCCGCTGCGTAAAGTACTTCCGTGCGAAAACACGAAGAAAGAACACAAGGGTGGCTTTAAAGGCTCTTCTGTTTCGCGAAAGCACTCGGTTTAAGCAGCTTACGAATGCCGCATTCTCCTCGTGATAACTGGATTGTAAATTTCGCAACTTCATAATATATGTATAGAATCCTCGGTAATTTTACGTTACAACCTCGAAAGCTCATTTACCTTTAGATGTTCAGAATAAGTGTTGCAGAAAAATGATATTTTGATGATATTATGATGTTCAATCGTATATTTTTTAATTATTTTATATTTTTACTATACAAATACCAGTTTTAACAGAATCACTATTGTCTTTTATTTTTTGTTTTTATTTTATATTGCTTTCTATCTTTGCTTTGAAACATTTCTTTCTATACATGCGGCACCCGCCTTCGAAACTTTGCGCGGCTGCAGGAACTCCATTGTCAACTAATCGAGTCACCGACAATTAGTAGTTTCATTGAAATCGGGTTGGAATTGAATTTAGTAGTACAATTGAACAAATGGCCCAATAAGCGAATGTGAATTACCTCAAGGCTGACTATAACTTTGTGACAATGTGCTTTTGTCCGAGGACAGATTCGTTAATTTATACATTATACAGTAATCTGTCGTCGTACAGAATAGTGCGTCCCTAGACATTATGTCAAAAAGTCAAAATTTTTTTAATTATTACAAAAAAATAATTTCTTGGTATTGAAGTCTATTAATATGGAATTAAATGCAACAATTAGATCCAAGCCTAAATTATATTCAGACTTGGATTCTAAAGCGTCAGAGATAAACTTAAATAATATTTAAGCGATTGAAATAACGAGACAAAACTTAAATTCTTGAGATTATTTGGAACTGTTTACGATTTTTCAGATGCTTTTCTCGTATTCGCGCAAAACACTTTTATTTTAGTCTCGCATATTACAGTCGCATGTTTGCTGCACGCTCTCCATGCTTGCGCCCACTTTTTCCTGCCATGTTTTTCTTTCGCTGTAGGAGTGTCGACAGTTATAAACTCTCTTAGCTTGATACTCGCTAGAAGAAACATCGTAGGTCTTCTTTGTCGTGGTGTGTTCGGGCGTTTCTTTACGGGTGTGCGCGCGTACGTACGCGTTTAGAAAGTGGACCTTGCTTAAGGATCGTCCTAGCGAGTACATAGCGAATGTGGATTTTTTTTTAATTTTTCCACAGAAAAGGCGACCGCCGAGGCGGAACACGAACGATCGATCGATTGCGGTTCCGCACTATTTTCGTCCGTCGACCATAGTACTTTTACTATAAAAGATAGAGCGCGAATAGTTACATGTAACGTCCGACAAAGGGTCATTGTGTGGGTCCTTTGACGTCTGAATTTTTTTCGCGTCTTTTTTTTACGTGCATAGAATAGCTGCACGAATCATCTTACAGAGAGATTTTCAAAAGAATGAACGCTTTTGTCCAAACTATACATCAAATAGGTATGTTAATATAGCAAAATTTATTTTTGCGATGTCTTTTTACACATTTACGTAATAGAAAAAGTGAATAATATGGCGGAATTTAATAAGCATGTAAAAAGCATATCTAATTGTTTAAAAGAGAGATAACGAGAGAAAACGATTCTAAATATCCGATAATGCGCATAAAATATATAAATGTATTATGACAGAATTTTTTTTGTCCATGCGTTGGATTAAAAATTCTATATGAAATAAAGTAAGAAAAATGAAAGAATGCAATAAGGGACGACGAAATAGCGGAACATCATGCGACGCAGGAAGCAATGTGCGGGCAGGTAGCCGCATCGTAACTTCCGGTGTGCATATCGCTTAACAAAAGGGGGATCTTTCCGGTTCTGTCGACGAAATAGATACCGTTTTCACGGTACATTGCAAAGCAGATTTTTTAAATACACAAGCCTTCTTTTATCGGATAATTTTTTTCTTCATTTTATTTACTTTTTTTTTTTTTCTTAGGAAATTGTGAAATTTCAATGTCCAGAGTTTCAATGAGCAAAACGAGTTAATCGGAAATCTATAATCCTCGTTATGCTTTCTCTGAGAAAGTTGTGTTTCCCTTCATTGTCAGTTATCGGATATGTCGTATTATCAACCCTCGCGCTGCCAATTGGAGTAGAAATGTGTCGCCAACGGATTATTTTTGCAGGTTTTCACCTTGCGGTTTTATTTAACGCAGTACAATTTTATAAATAGGACATGCAAATATATAGTCTTGAAAAGACTCGTAACAAGGTTGGTTTAACCTAATTAAATCCATTCATTTAAACGTCAAATCAGCTTATTAAATGTTATGAAATGTTCACATTTCTCTCTTATTACTATCTTGGAATTAATCATTCTGATAACTGAAATCACACGATCAAGCGCAAACGAATAAAACATTCGTTCCCATCTATCATATATCAATGATAATGTCGAACTAATTAAAAGCTAATATTGAGTTGAAAAAACACACCTTGGCTGCTCCATTGGCAATATACATAATGTAGAAATAAAAATAATTCGTGGCCAGTTTCTACCGTCAGTTAGCGTGCTTTTTTAAACGACTTCTTGCGCATATTTATTATATCAACCGCTGCGTCTTTCGCAGCCAATCCTCTTTTCATGCTCGTGAAATTTTCATATAAAAATCCTTTGCTCAGCGACGAAGATGACCCAATTCGATCGTTAATTCTCTCGCCACGCCATTGTTCCTCGACTTTCCGCTCTTCTCGCCTTGGCGAATAGCGACGACAAATGAAAATGAATGGAAATAAATGCGAGAAAGACGGGGGGGGAGGGGGGACGGTGTCGTACACGTCGCACGTAAATGCGGAGGTGGTGCAGCGAAGTTCTTGGGCGAACTTCAAGTTCTTCGGGCGTTACGGCCATAAGTCTCTCTCCATCTCGCGCCTCCGATGTCGCTTTTGCATTCGATGACGTAAAAGCATTGCCGCAGAAACTTCTTGGTGGCTTGACACCATTTTTCCTCTCGTGAAACGCGCATATAGCACGCCTACCGTGTATCGCGGCACATGTCACGGAAACGGGTCGACCTAACGGATTTGTCGTGTGTCGCAGTTTTTACAACGAACTTACCGAGAAGCATCGAATTACTGGTATCGTGTTCATTTCAAACTTTCTCATAAAAGTTGAAGCGCGATATATAGCATCAGCACGCTAACTGCACATCTATCTTACTACGAATTAAATCAGCAATTAATTAGAAACATACTGCGATGCGATTTACGGTAAAGCAAATAAGAGTGCGTTGAGGTCAATAGCTTTCTTTTCATTATAAGTTTATATCTGTATGTGCATTAATTTATTATTAA
This sequence comes from Linepithema humile, assembly GCF_040581485.1. Lineage (NCBI taxonomy): Eukaryota > Metazoa > Arthropoda > Insecta > Hymenoptera > Formicidae > Linepithema > Linepithema humile. Next base: position 14,758,166 of record NC_090132.1, read on the forward strand.
ATAATTGCTTTAATAACGATAATAATAATTAAATAATAAAAGTGCACAGGTTTGACGGTTTGGCAAAAGAGCGGGTGACGTCAGCAGCGTTTCAAATTGCTGCGACGTGATGAGATACTTAGAAGATTAGATTACCGACTCGCGCTTATATCCATGAATTTTCATGAGTTTTCCTTGGCCAGTTTACGCTTTAACATAATAAACCTTGTTCAGAGACCATGACTGATGCGACCTACATTTCGTAGCATCTTCGATCTCCTCGTTTCTTCAAGATCACAGGTCTTTGACTCATGACATGTGAAATTATCGAGACATCGTGTACGATAGATGCATTGAGAGACGATAAACGTCATTGTTTTTCTCGCCTTTTACAATCGATGTACCCGATCTTCAAAATTGTGACACTAATATTACTTATTGTTAGTCAGACATTATTTTTCACATAATATAAAATAATAAAGCCGACCCTATTCATAATAAGTCTCTTTTTAAAGAATTTTAATTACTTAAGACATGATATATTATATTCTCAAGTTTGGGAAAGAGATTATGATTTCAATTCTTAGAAATGATTGATTAAATTATTACCAAATTGTGTTTAGAAGTACAAAGTCTCGCATTATATGTTGGTATCAAATTTGGCTTGTTTAACTATCAAGAAATCATAAATCATAAGTCAAATGATAAATAGTTATAGGTGTTTAACCAAGTTCGCGGAAAATGTGGCGATGTCTCCAAAAGGGAAATCAACAAATACAGTCGGACAGGCGACGGAAGTTGTTACGAACTTACTTACAGATGTGCAACGTTGTTTATCATCTACTACGGAGATTAATTTTCTCAATAACAGCGAAAAGTTTTCAGGAAGTTTGAGTGTTTTAGTCTCGGAATGGGCGCCCACACAATGTTCTTTCGCGTTTAATCGCGAACTCTAAACGCGCAGCACGCAAACATGTGAAAATGATTACTATTTACAATCGAGTAATTGCTTTTTAAATGCGAAATTCATTATTAAAAGCGTATTAACATGATTTTGTATTTAAATATTATCTTCGACAAAATCAATTAATTACGTTCTTTTTAACTATTAAAATAACTTATTTTTTATCTTAATCCATCATTTAATAGCAGACTTATATTTTATGATGCAAAAATAGAATCGCTTCTTATTTTCTTCCTTTTGTTCGACTACTATGTAATGCGCTACATGCTACATGATCGAGTCTACATGACCGAGATTTTATGTATGACAATGAGCTGAGCCGGGTCGTTGAACTTTTGCTACTAAATACTATCTTTTCAATTCACGGCCCGCGTAATCTCTAAAGTATAAATCTTATCTTAAATATTTTATGTTCTGTGCGATAAGTGGTAAATTTTGCAATAAAGCATAATAGAACACGCTTCACTGTACATTTAAAAACCACCGCCGATTATTATTTAATAAATATACTCAACTTGCGCGAACAGACTTGAAAGAAATATATATATATATCAATAATAAAATAAAAAATTAAATGCATTATTTTGACACGATATATTTACAAATTTTCTTGAAAAATATTTAAGTGACAGGAGAAATGTTTTAATACTTTCGCAAAGATTACAAGGCTTTTGTTAAATGAGATTAAATTGAATTTTGAATAAACTTTCTTATTACATTAAGAGAAAATGCCTTCTAATTTAATAGAGGAGTGGTGAGTGTGCATAATAAATTCAATTGCGCGAACTTAAAAGGTAACGCGCAGGCAGTTCATTAATCGAATACAGCGAACAGGTTGCACGAGCGTAAACTCGATGTCATCGAACCTTATTACATATCTTGCTTAATTGCTAAGCGAGCATACGACTTTGTCGACACTTCACTTTCGATTGTATCGGCTGATGGCTCTCGCATTACGAAATTATAGTACGCGGTTCTTATGTAACTGAACCTGTCATGGTTTTTATATAGTATTTAATAAGAAAAAAATTTATGCCGGAAATATTATAGCGTTTTATCTAGTAAGAAATGATGTTAATTATCACGAGTATAAATGTTTTTAAAGATGGCTAAGTGTTTATAGCTGAAAAACTAAAAACTTTATAGCTAAAACTATTAGCCTTTTATTACATTTGTAAAATGTTAGAATTTGCTTAAGAGATTAAGTTGGAGGTTCAATCGAAATTATACCACCACGTTTTTATTGATCACGCGCATAAGTTAGAAATATTTTTCTATTTCCACAGTACGATAATTTTGAGTGTTTCTGCAAAATTCGCGAAACAAGATTTTTGAAAGCATTTTCCTGCAATTTTGCACAGAAATTTACGACGCAAACTTCTTTCTTCGCCGAAGAAAATATTTTTGTGTTGTGTTGGTTCTTTCGCACATCGCCGCTTACATATGCTCATAAATTTGCGGAACTATATCTGTAGAGGACATAAATCGCGATCGTAATTTTTAAAAGCAAGAAAACTCTCTCAGCCCTTACCCGGTCAACGATAAGTTTGGCGGTGAGTTGCGATAAATCACGTACACGGCGCGCACGGCCGAGTTTTTACCGGAAGTGTGTCGTATATCTAAGCATTGGGGCGCGATTACTTAAAAGAATTCGTTTCGCAAAGTGCTCACGTTAAGATGATCTGACTGTCGTTAGATATATCACAGTGAGAAGAAACGTATCGGAGAAACGTTTCGCGAGCGCACGTGCGAGCGCGAAAGCGGGAATAAATTTCTTCCAGATGCGGCGAGCAGTCGCGCGGTGCGTATTTCTTTATCGTTGTAAATTTCAGATTCCTCAGTAATGCGGAATAGAGCGTGTCTAGTGGTAGGATACGATGGCGTTTACATTGATCCCCCGCGGAAACGACTTATGGTTCGAGTTTTATTACTTCGTCTGCAACCTGCAGACTGTACGTCTGCGATCCGCGACAATTCTCACATGCCGAAGTTTTACTCACACACAATGTGAGTTGAATCCGCGCGGGTACAATAGCGGAATGCATTCCGAGAAACCGTTCCGGTCGTAAATGTTATTGCTTTAGAGAATAGAGTTTCATATGACGTGGTCGCTGTCGGAAGAGCACTAGGAAAATCGCCGACATTCTTCTGTATTTGTACGATCGAACAAAAGGACATTGATAATATGTTGTTCCGTTGAAAAAAATATACATCTCTAACATTGCATAAAGCGTTGACTCGCGTGACTTCTCGGTAAATTAGCTATTCCACCATTATGATAATAATTTATTCAATTAAATTCATCGGAGTCAATTTAGGCAAACTAACAATGCTTCTCCAGCTGCCGCTTCAACGGCGTTTCTCAAGTACTTTCTAACGGAGCTCTCAAATTTAGCAAATATTTCTCCTACGATATTCTTTGTTGTCGCAGTCCGCAAGTTGAAGGTCTTTGCACGGATGCACTTTGTAAAAAGTTAAAAATATATCACCACGCAACATGAAACACCGGTTGGCCAGGGCGTGTTGATCGCTTGCCAATTATTATCGCTTGAATAATTTATTGCAGAGGGGCTTCAAAGTGCACCGTTTTTCTTATTAGAATGGTTTAAAATTATACATCAATTTACCGACGCAAAATATTTTATTAGGCTAATGTGAAATTACATTAATTAATTTTGGTTTAATTAAAAGCTAAATGAAATTAAAGAAATATACTTTATAATTTAATCAATTACAAATATAACGATGAGGATGTGTCACAGTAGTCCGCTGTTTGCCAAATGGTTAACTTCTCATACCAACATCTAACACAATGGACCTACAATCTCATAGTTTCGACCTTAATCATAATTAGTATTTGGACAAGTTTTTTTATTTTTGACTGAACACACTAAAGATGATCAAATCTTGAACGAAAGTTTGATTTACATATCAAATAAAGAAGATTGTTAAAGCACATATATCTGGCGTTGGCTCGATATCCTCATCGTTATATTTGTAATTGATTTGTTAATACGAGCCTATATATATTTTTATTTTATAATTTAATTCTTTTTTCTAAAAAAATATAATGTTTTATTATTAACGAAGTATTTCAAAACTGTGAATTTATGAAATTGACATTAGTGGACATAGTATGGGAAATCGGAGTATTAAATAATTTGTATTTTTTCTAGAATCGGTACAATGCTACAATTATTCCATAAATATCACGCAGATGGATTTGAAAGTCATGATGTGTACAACTTGTTCACAATTATACGTGACTATCGGTCAGACATCTCGCTTCGAAGCTCGAAAGTTTGCCAAGAAATTCTTGGAATAGCAAACTTTGATCGACGAAGGCAAGACGAGAAGATGCGCGTAGATGAAAGATTTTCATCTAACTCCTCATAAACTTCACGCACAGCTTTCTCATGCTTATATGCGTATCGTCTTTCTTTGCGCGTTATACAGCTTTCACGGATCGTTATCGTTTTCGTGAGTTCGCGGACGTATAAAACATCGTCGCACTCTTTTGATGGCAGCTCCATCCGCCGCTTTATTATCGAGATCTCGTAGCAGCTTGTCAGATCGTTTTTGCATCGGCGAGCAAGAGAAAAATGGTTCCTAGAAAGTTGATCAATGGCATCGACGTAATCCGATTAAACAGGCTCGGATACGATAAAGCCCGGCGAAACTTTGCGCTGTAAGAGCGGATTTGAGGTTGCTTAGAGAACTCTTAAAAGTTCCTGCGCGACGCCGGCATACTTATGCCAACGTTTCGTTCGAGATACGGCAAAGCTTAAAATAGAGGAGATCTAAGACGCGCTGACCAACGAGAGGCTTTTGACGAGCAACCAAAAAGATGAGCTCGAAAAGATATCGCGAACGTTCACCCTCTGTGCAAAGCGCAGAAAGCGCATAGGCTTTCACGAATCATATTATTAAGTCTTGCATCTAGATGAGAATATGATTATATCCTCTTTTTTTTCTTGTAAAACTTGAAAAACAAATGCCTGTTTGCACGTGCTGAAATTTAGAAATTTTTCTAAGCATACAGCCAATATATTTTTTAGTATTTTTTTTAGCATTTTTTAGTATTTTTTAAGTATTTTTTAGTAGTTTTTAGTATTTTTTGATATTTTTTGTTATAAACATATACTGCGTGCGGGGATAACGAAGCAGCAAAATATTTCAATAGATCGCGAACAGTGACAAGATCGATAATAAAACATCGAATCGTTACATCATGGAAAAAGTGAGGTTATGTTGTCGCGTCTCATGTTTCTCTAATTAACACGACGGTACATTGTTGCTTTATGAAATCACAGATATATTGCAACATCTTTACGATAATACGCTGCTACCGGAAAACCAGACAAGCCTATGCGAGAGCTGCATCGCGATAAAACTGTTGATTACTGTGGAACGAACTGTAAAATCATGGCTCATATCGAGGGACATCATTCATTGGTCGAAAGTCATTCCGCGAGAGAAAAGTCTATCTCCCGCACGATCGTAAAATATAATGATCACAGTTAAGCGCAATCCTTAACAGCTTATATATAGATACGCACTCTTGTCATTTTATCTATATTTCTTCACGTAATTCGAAAACCTGTTTTGTTTGCGGTGTGTCATAACTTATTCGTAAGTGGAAGAAAGAAATACAATTTAACAGTTTCGTTCTTAATATGAAAAGTAATTAAAACAAAATGGAGTTTTTATCAGATAATATTGAGTTTTTTTTTTGTGAACACACAAAGCTTTTGTTTCGAGGCTATAACTACATTTACGTCACGCCATAAATCGTCGTAAATGTACGCAATTAGTACAATTAGCTCTCGTGTCGATCCGCTCTGAATTACCGAGGGTAACGAACGCAGACAGGCTGGCGTTAATTAGTTCCACGAAATTTATCCTGCACTCCGCGGCATTTTAACAATGAAACTATCGACGAAAATGAAAGCTCGCGACGAATACTCGCACGAAACTTTAATGCTATTCAGAGACAGAATTGCGCGGTTTATTTATCATTGACGTTCCTTGTCCGAAGTTCGTAAATCTTCTCGGCTAAATAGCGATCGCAGTTCTAATGAGCCACGCTAATGATCATTATGTGGTTGCGCTCAACAAAGAGAGTTATTAATGAGCTTTTTACAAATTGCACGCGCACGTGTTTTGCGGTTATTAATAAACATTCCGACACAGCTTCTTATTATTAATCATGGATTTTCTTAGCTCTTCGACTATTGATTTAAATGTATTATTTAGTGGATAATACTTTTTACGTTAATTTTATATTTTCTGCTACTGGAATAACATGTAATATATTTTTCTCTGTAAAACAAATTTGGCGCTATCGCTCATAGATAATCTAAAGGAAAACATGAGAGAGAAAATATTTTCAACAGTCTCTTTACGGTCCGATATTCTTTCTGCATTAATACGTCGTAAATTACGCATGTTTTCCTGATTATGATTTTCCAGGGCATGCGATTATTCTCATGATACCGTTCATTATTACGACGGTTCTCGAGCCATCGCGTCTGATTAATATTTAATTCACCGTGGACCATTCGGATCATTAATTAGCCGCGCGAAATGAAGGACCGCCGATCCGTAGAAACGGATCCGTGTCTTTAGACATCCGCTTCCTGCGGTGCTGTACGATCGTGCCACGAAAATTATAGTTTACGAGCAACAGGTGGTTATAACGAATATCATATTCGCGGCGTTATATCGAGCTCTCATAATCACAGGATCCTTCACGCTTCACAGTTAAATTTATTCAAGTGCGAACAACTCGCGCGATAGATTCGCAGATTCACGGATGAATTCTTAGAATTCGCGCAATCGAGGAGAGAAAAAAAAACAGGTAGAATATCTGTGTCAAGATTAAATAAGTGCACTGAATATTCTGTTTATTTCGGATGAAGAGAATTTAAAGAGAACGAGGGGTTCTATTTTTAATCGCAATCGCTGCAATTACGCTTGAGTTCTGCTTCGTAACTCATAGCACTCTCGATACATTGAGATATATGAAGAAAAATCGAACACGCGCGTATAATCAGACGTGTTAATTAAATAGAGATAAATTACACGTGTGCCCATCTAAAGAAGCAATTTTAGCAATATCTGTGTGACGACGATCAAATTCTTACAGCAATAAAGTACAGATGTGAATGTTCTCGCGATAACTAGATCCTCGTCGATCTTCTCAATCAATGCATCTCGTCAATTATGCTTGCCGACAAATTAAAAGTCAATCGATCGCTCGCAGGCTGCGTAATTAATCGCGTTTGGGCGGGATATCGTTCGAGGCTGCGATTCGCATTTATAGCGATCGGCGCTCGATCGAAATTGAAACGTTGCCCTCCCTTTCGACACACATGCGCATACACACATATTTTTAATTACACGTCTGCAACGTTCTACTTAAAAATCAAACTACACCCACGCGCGCTTACACGCATGGAGATGCGCCCACGCGCCCGGTATGAATTATGCATCGGCCAATCGCGTTAACACTTGCAAAATAGCCGGGCGAGCAAACCTGGGCGTACGGAGGATGTGCTCCTAAATACAGTTACTCGGTTCCTTTACTGGAGGCTGTACATACTTTATGAATCTATTGATCCAGGCAATAAAAATCTGATAATATTCCAGAGTTGAATGAAAGTAATCAGATATACGATCCAAATTAACAAATATTATATATGTGTGTGTGTGAAATAAGAGATATAAGTATAATTGGCTATATAAATGATTTTATATAGCTAATGAAATAGAGAGAGAGAGAGAGTCTTGCATTAAAATTCAATATTTGGTCAGTTATTTCGCTTGAGGATGATTAATATTGTCGAGTAAAAGCTCGATTACGTAACGCAGCTTTTAGAGTTAAATGTGAAATTATTGCACGTCCGTCGTGAGTAATGTGAGCAACCAAATCCATAAATGGTCGTGATATAACGCGCGTCCGCTAAATACGCGGCTACAACGTATGCGACATTATCTATGTTTCGTGCGAAGTGTGAGTTTCGCAAATTAGGACCATTAACTATGCATCGACGCGAAAGCGCTTTCATCAATCGAGAGTTTTGCATCATTATGCAATAATGCGATGCCAGACAGGCTGTAAATTGTGCACGACCAGATGGTGATTTATGAGTCGTCGTCAGGACGGCCGGAGATATTTTTCTGAAACGCGCGAAATAGGAAAAGTCTCGTTTAGACTTTCGCGTCATCGTACTCGGCGGAGCTATCAACTCGCGCACGACGCGGCTAATGAAAATGTTGGGTCGCCGTTGCTGCAGACTAGGCAACGTGATATTTTTCAAGTTGATTAATACCACTTTGGTGGTGTAGAGAGAGATTAAATCCGGTGAACAATAGCTTGTTCGTTGCAAGGTTCCCGAGGACGAACGGGAACAAAACGAGCAGTCCGCGACGTCGGCAAAATCGACGGTAAATTTTGCAGCGCTAGAAAATCGCCGCTGATTATATAACGGTAAAAAGTTATTTATATTCAATTTATATCTATCGCTTCATTCTAACACGAATTTAACTCGCAATAAAAAATTTTTGCCGTCACTATTGGGTACAATATTGATATTTCATATGAAAAATATCGTCCACGGACTATGCTATACATACGATAAAAACATGGTCCGCGCAACCGAAATTCATTTTAATATTTTCGATCATTATATTGGGATATATTAATAACAAGCATATAAGTAATATTATTAAATCACATATATCGCTTGCATCGTATCGCATTGCTAATGCTGCAATTGCCATTTCGTCAATTTTACTTCAATTCAACTTCCCGTAAACTTGGATCATGGGTTATTTTGGAGAACGTTTGCTGCATTTGCGTGTGTCGATCTGCGTGGTATCGACGAACCACTTGATTCTCCTTCCAGGTGAACTAGAGCGAGGAGGAAACGCATAGCGAACAGGTTGCCTGCGACCTACACCTACACGTAAACGCGCGATACGCGTGATGTGTGCGCGCATTAGCGGTTAATTAGTGCTTAATTATTCGGCTCCCGTTCGCGTCGAGAATAAGGCGACATGACGGCGCGTTTCCGCTCGTCTCACCTCGGCCCTACTTGAGCGAGAAGAGGGAAAAATCTCAACGACACCGGCCAACTTACGCAACTATCAAGGATGCAGGGCGTCTCGACGGAGGGCACCTCACCCGGCGGTCGTCGGCTCTCCCGCAGTTTTCACTCCTGCCTTCGCGGAGCCGATAACGACGATCTTGAATCAGGTACCTAGAATACAACGTTGCATGTTACACATTCGCGAGTGGATCGGCAATACTGTAATCGCAATATCGTTAACGTTTATTAGCGCGAGCGGAAGATGTCTTAGCAGATATAACGATGGATGTTTATCAAGGTTTTTAGATAACGCCACGTACATTTATTTATTTTCAGATTACGCTAATTATTGTATACAATAATATTGAGATGTAATGGAAGGTTTTCTTGCTTCCAACAATTCTTTTTATGGTGCAGAACAGATGCAGGGCGCGTAGGATAATAACGTGCGTAATTAATAAAGTACGTAGGTGAGCCCTGCGCAATATCGCGTGCCTACGCTCGTTAAAGTCATACTTGCCTTTTCCGATAGTCGACGCCTCGCGATATGAAAGAGAATTCGAATTACGGAACGATTACCGAACAGTTTTAATTGCTCGCATTGTCTTGCGTTTCTTTCCACATTGTCGAATTATTCGATTGTTCTATTTTTCATACTTGAATTGTGAGATTTATAAAAGTAAAATTATTGTAATTATTTATCTGAAACTTTTAAGTATTTTGGTTAGCAGATTTTATACAATCCTAGTATGAAAAAATTAACAAAGAATTTTTATTATCCTATTTTCTCTTTTTTTAAAGATACTGTGACTTATTTTATATCTTTAATGCATATCCAGATGTAAAATATATTCTTTCCTCAAACGAAATGCAGATGAATATGATTTGGAAACGTTACTAAATTCACAAAACTCGATTTCTGCGGAACGAAATGTTGGAGAAAGAAACTTCAGATGAACTATTTTCGACGAGACAGCGGGACGTTGGCGGTTAACGCAGTCCTCGTCGTAAAAGTCGCGCGTACAGAAATATCGTAGTTGATACTGAACAGATGACACGCATTCTCTCGCACACGCGCGCGTGGAAAGTGTGTGGCGCACCCACGTGACTTACTATTTACGAGAGAGGCATGCTCGTATTGATACTCACAATCACGATCACACACCACAGCGGCTGGCGCGCGTAAGCGAGGAAGACCGCGTTAATATTTACTTTCATACACTGCCTCCGTTCGCGGCAGTCCATTCCCGACAGTATCGTGTTCACTGTCTCTAACCGACTGTGAGGACTCTCCGTGAATCGATCCGGTGTCTCGACCCGTCGATCCTCCACGCGATACCACAGCCGATAATTACTGTCGAAGATATTCGCCGTGGACGAATAAATTATTTGTGAAGACAGACATGTGTGAATAGTGAATGAAGCAAACTAATTTTTCGCATTATTCATTTCCATCGCGTGTACAGACGTTTCTCGATGTTCCGAAGTGATTGATCGCGGAATCGTTACGCACGTTCAGAATATTCGTCAATATTTATGATTGTGTGTCCGAGCTGAATGGATCGACTGTCCCTAGCTGTCGATTCTTGGGAACAATAGTTGTCAAACAGATGGCACTTTAGTGTTGTATTTTCTCTATGGATCTATTGGTGATTTATCGATTACTGGATGTTCTAAATTCTAAATGTGCCATTGTTAAATTCGCACTTTTGACAATAAGTTTTATAATTTATGAGTATTAATAATTTCTTACCAGAGATATTATCGCACAAAGGACATTGTTTTTAAGAACAAAGAGTCATTTTGATCTGCCAAAAATGATATAGCTATTTTCTTCATCTGCAATCCATAATTAATTATATATGTCTGATATAATAAACGCAAGAGGACAGCGTGCTGAGCGACTGTGTGGTTATCAATTTGAATAAACGTACTATCTATAATAGATGAAGTGATTCGTGTCGGCAGCATACGCGATAATATTCTCGCGATTTGCCAATGTTTACGACGCATGTTCACGCAATGTCTACAAGTTGTAAAAGATGTTTCACCTGCCGTTGTTTCGCCGTCGGCTTATTGCAGAGTACATAATAGACGCCACTTCGTGTAGCAAGTCAGTCGAAGAATTGCAAAATAACCGAACACTTTACCACGTTGTTCATCGGGTGCTATCGATCTCGAGTGAACAGGAAGACTTTCTATGGAATCCGTTATCATCCGTGAGAATCGAAGCCGGCGTTTACGCGATCGTTAATGCCAAGAAAGATATTCCTCCGTCAGCGAGTCGATGGAAAATCAAGGGTTCGCGAGGCGAAAGTTCTTCGGCCGTCGAGTAATTTACATCCTACACGCTGCCGGAAATTGTGAAAATTCTGCGAAGAAACTCTAAGATATTGTTAATATCCTTCTTATCGATTTTCCGTTACCGATGTCCCTCCTCGACGTGACTAATGCTTCATGAAGCAACAACAATGGAAATATGTTAGAATGAGAGAGCAATACATGACTTAAGTGAAGGATGACACAAAAACGAATATAGACACTCTTTAGTCGCATGATTCCTAGATGGATGATCTAATAACCGCTTGCAGACTACTCGACGTGTTATGAGATAATTCAAGTTGTCAATATGAGGATCCGTTACGTGCCACAAGATACTGGAAACTCCCACAGACGTATGTCTCATTCCTATTTTTAATTGTGTAACGATTAAAATAATTTAGTATAGTTTCCAATTTAGATAATATCGAATTTAATACACCTAATATTTTTCAATATTTCTCATTACGTTTTTAATCACGTTTACGTTAAAAATTTCCGCACAAGCATGTTGTGAAAGAATCAATTCGACAATGTTCGTTTATTTTTTTATTTTTTTTTTTTATTGTTTGCATTCAATTTCTATTTTTTTATTGTTTATTACTTACGTATAATCAAAATTTCTATTTTTGTGTGTTTAAAATTTCCTATTGTTTCTCTCTTATGACAAATATTTTTATTGCGTATGCAAAAAACAGGTAAAAAATAATTTTTTATATTTTTCAGTTATGTATTTTTACATTTTTACCGACTTCTTTGCAAATATTTTTCTGTTTCTTCCTTTGATATTTGGATTCGTCAGCTTGGGGAAGCAGTTCGATACTGTTACCAAGTTGAGTGTCGTGTCGCGGTGGAAAAAGGCGATCCGTTACACGCGCGATATGTGTGTTTTGCGCGGTGCCTCTTCTGGAGTATCGAACTCAATCTGGTGCGTCGTCTTTCTCAGAATGATCCCACGAAAGTCCCTGAAACATACGTTGATGTCGTTTGATGTCGACGAATCCCATATCGATAAGTTACTTCCGCCGATTTACAATGAGAGAAGCCTGATTTTCGGCGATTTTCTCGTAACGAAATGCGATTTAATTGATTTTGATTTAAACAGAGAAGCAGCATGTGTACACACATATATGTTAAAATAAAAATATTGCTCTCCCGTTATTCCGCGTCGCAACATATTGAGGTGCAAAATCGCGTTAATTTTCTGTCAGGTAATTTATATCGCGGATTGTTTCCTTCCTCGCTAAATGTTAATATTATAATATCTTGCTTTGTTTGCATGCTGCGTCGACTGATGATTTTACGCACAATACAGCAAAAAGTCGGATAATGCATTGTGATGTGTGTACTCTATTACAATTTGCGATAGCACTTTTTCGCGGTGTATTTATTTTAAATATTATGTTATTAACAGATATAATTGCCAGTATGAATGAAAGGCAAAATACAAAAACACATGTATTTAAATTAATCGTAATTCCGCCTCTGCGAAATTGCTGCATTAAAATTCAAACGACTGAACCGAGGGAGTGTTCCGAGCGTATTCAACGTTATTATATGATTTCCGAGATGTTGCGTTTTAGCAACGTCAAGCACCATTAAAATATAATTTTCACAAAAATGTTACCTCGTGAAACAAGTATTATACAGTGAAAAATAATAGTGGCTTTATACAGGCATCGTTTGCAGTATTTTCCGCAATCCCTGCTTTACTCGTTACAATTTTATAGCTAGATATACTGCTGCGTGAAAAAATGTCAATAAATTCGAGCAGAAAAACTTTATATTAGCATTTTAATAGAATTTTTTGCGAAAAATAAATTTTTAATATAGAAATATTTGTTTACTAATAATATTGATATAAGAAAATCTTTGTGTAGCAAATCAATTTTTTTTAATTTAACTTAGTTCTTCTAACAACTTTTAAATTTTTTAAAAATATGAAAGTTATAGGCATAAAAGTTTATAGAAATTGTGCTAAAAATCAGAATAAAATACAATGTACTATTTTTAAAAATTATAAGAAAGTTGTATAAGGTAGCAATATTGATCGAATCCTGATGTTAATTATTCGAGCAAGTTGTGTGTGTGTGTGTGTGTGTGTGTGTGTATGTGTGTGTTTGTGTTTGTGTGCGTGTGTCGCTAATATCCGATAATTACTTGTCAGAGGAAAATATGTTCTATGATCCTGCAAGCGCGCTTCTCTTGGCGTGAACAACAATTACGCGAGTAACCACCGTAAAAGACGTTACACAAGCGCCTTCGCGTTTCGCTTTTACGCGCGCGCAAACGCCTCATGACGTTTGTCATGATGATCGTAAAGTGGTGTTTGAATTCGCGTTGAAGAGAAATCGAAATTGCAGATATCAATGCCAGGCCGGCCGGGTCTTCACCGATCGTATTTCGTGGCTTGCATGACATGTGTAATTTTATAATCTATACGTTTCCCCTCTTCTGAAGTTACGACATTCAATCCCGATCGAAAAAGAATTGAGCATTTTAGAAGTGAACCGGCATCAGCATTTCACTTTTAATTTGGCTTTAAAAAATATTGTGACCATCGCGCGCAGGAGACGATTATTGCTGACTCAGATATATCATTACCATCATAATTAGAAACGTGATGACTAATTCTCGTAATCATTTACGTAATGCAAATTCTGACGATATTTCGAACGATTCGTTACGCCCTTGGAACGTGACAAAAACGTAAACATTTATTTCTTTGTAACTACTTGATTGTATATTATCGTGCAATATTTTTTATTTATTAGTAGATTATTTATGAGGTATAAAAAACAAGCCGCTGAATCGATTAAGATTAAGCTTGCATGAGTTAACTTCATTTCTGGCACATAAATTACTGGCACGTTATATTTTGTTGAGATTTTTATATTATACTTATGTATAATATTTTACAAAATAATTATCACGAAATGATTAGTGTTACTGATTTTATCATTTAATATTGCTCTGAATATATCTTTTTCTTATCTCTTTTGATTTCCATAGAAAGTTGGCACTTTCATGTGCTATCTTGGAGTTTTTCGTAACAAATCCAGAATGTAATTGGATATTAATCATAATTAACACTGGAATAAGGAGCAGATTAATACAAAACATTCCTAAATGGATTAGCTTGTCTGTACTTTCGCCGCAAGAGAAACTTGTTACGCGGGATTGGGATGGTTAAAAAGTCGCGCGAAAAGTCTCAAGAGTAAATTCATTTACGTTTGCGCAAATAAATTTACGACTTACTTCAACCTCCGCGCACTTAGCGGCCATTAGTAGTCGCAGACGTTCCAGACAGAATAAAATCTCTCTCGCTCACATGTTAAATAACGTTGTAAATCTAGTTTCGATGACGGTTACATGTCTATCGATGTCGGGCGATCAATCATCCGGTTCGATTCATGAGAAAGCAAAAAGAACATCAGTCCGTCGTTTCTTCAAATGCCAGCGCGTTTCCTTTTACAATCAATGAAACTGATCCTGTTACTTTCGAAAGTGTTAACAAAAACAGGATGTAACCGCGATAAAGTTTTAATAAAGTGATTTTCTCGAATCGTTTGATTTGCATAAATTGATACTACATTGAATTTCTCTTCTTCAGACGCGAGATAATAAATTACCATTTATTATATGCATATCATTTACTTTATAATTATTGTCGCGTACATGGTAAGATTAGCAAATGCAAAACATTATTTACACTAATTGTAGAGTGCACTCTACAATTAGTCTCTCCTGTCTGACGCTCTTGGAAATACAGCGCATATTTTTACGTTCTTGTTGTACTAAAACAATTTTCCTTGTTTTTTTCACGGTTTTCCGCACCGTTGAATTGCAGCGGTCGATTTCACATTTTCAAGTATCTTATTGGAATTGAATTGAACTAGTCGCGCTGAGATGAATACGCATTTGTCTCAGAAGTTGAGGATGTAACTCGATCGACCGTTCGCGGTTTCATTAGACAGTCTCCTAGGCCGCTAATATTTGTGCGTGTTCCGCATATTTCCACGTCACATAAGACCTACCGCAGTCTCTCTGGGAGAGAGAAACCTGCAATTAGTCGAGAGATCTCCTTCAGCGGAGACTGGTACAGCACGGTTAGACAAAACCCGTTGGCTGTCTCTTCATGGTCGAAGTCGCTGTCTTACGGTGCTCGGTGCCCGTAGTAGCGTTCCCATGCATACACGGTGTGTGATAATTATTTCGCAATATATATTCATTTAGTAGAAAGTCTTTTCGAAAACTCTCTTTGCGTCTCTCAATGGATCGGCGTGAATCGGCGACATTAATTGCGATGAATTGGCACGTAAATGTTAGAAAAATTGGGAAGCATATTGAAAAAAAGGGAGAGATATTAATTGCACGGTTCTGCTTTTATTTCACATAAAAGGATTTTCCTTTAACTGCATGTCGATCGAAATAAATGTCAAGCCTTTAAATAAGACTCAATGAAATCCGGTCGAGTGGCTTCTTTTAGCATTCGATATTGCAGAAGGAAGAAAAAGGGTTGCAGTTTGTAATTAGTATGACTGCTTGGCGCGCGCAATTAGACGAAAGTGTCCACACGCGGATGTAACATCTTACCTGTCTGCCACTCGTTGTCGCACTTGACGTAGCGGGGCAGCCGGTACTCGCGCGAATTGGAGCGTGTTCTCTCGGATACGGTTAGGGCGTCCATTACAGACGTGCGACGCGCCATGAAAAAGCTGTCCCCGCGAAAAAGTCGCGAAACGAAGCCGCATAACAGAACCGACGCGGCAGAACGCGGCAGATTTCTGGTTCCGTGATCGCGGATGCGTGCAATTGACGCCTTTGGCTCTTCTCGAAAATAGGGTCGCTATATTGAAATGAAATCGTTAGATCGAAAGGAAAAAGCTACATTTTTAACATCATTCAGGGCTTTTGATATTTTGTAGCATTGATTAATATCATTATTAACAGAATTTATTATAGAAAGATGAAATGTATATAAATATTTGGAAAAAATATAAAATTTCTCTCAGAATTAAAAATATGTAAGCGGATTATGGTGAAGGTTTTAACGATAAAGTTATTGTTAATAGCCGGCGAATTTGCAATATTGTAAAATTCGATTTTCTGAACATTTTGGCGCAACGGTCTATATAATATGAATGTAATTATTTTTTATTACAGGTGAGTCTAAGAGCAGATCCTTACCTAGAACCGCTCGATTAGAACGGGACCGCCATGTTCGAGGTGAGTGACGAGCGAAAACACATCCTTTTTTTTGGCAGATCTCGTTTTCTTTCGCGATTATCTTTTTCCTGTCTTGCGTACAAAATATTAGTGTGTGCAGCTGATTAGAAAATATGTTAAAATTAGAAAGAGTTAAAATATTGCGTTATGCAAGAGTAAGACGGACGTTGCGCTTTTTTTTTAATGCCTTGGTCGCGATTAATATAGCAAATCAATCAACACTACTCCAATCTTTTTATTTGTCGCGTAAAATCGACATTAACATACAGCCTACACTTATTGCCTCTATAATTTTTACAACGAACAATACCGTTCATTGAATAAGGTGACAACAGTCTACCATTTACAATAGTAGGTAGTTTAAATATGCAATGCTGGGTTAAGAAAAATTCTTTCATCGACTTTGCCTTGACATCTTGTAAGAAGGACTATGTTCTAAATATAAACGCCTGAATGGACGAACGCGCGATAATATGTTAATTTAAGTAAATGTCATGATAATGTGTCCGCAGAAGCGTCACTTTCCGAGGTCTGTGGCCAGTACAAACTTTTGTAGATAGTAATAACGGAATTTAAAATGATAACGGAAATACGTTATCTTTGCAAAATTGCGAAAAAGTGGCATATTAATTAACAAGTTTAGTTTAATTTTAAAAGAAAATAATTCTTATTTAATCATACATTGTGAATGATATTATGTTCGAAACACATTATGCAATTTAATGAGGAATGACGTCAATCACAACGGTAGATGAAACACGTCAAACAATCGAGTGAAAGTGTAATGGTAATTAGCATTGTCTACTTTTGATTCGCTGCTGTATCTTTAATTTGCATTGTTAATCACACACTGTCATACTAATGATAAATCGATTACAAGGCCAAAATTCTGTAGGCGCGAAGATAAATGACAGAATCAGTTTATCATATGATCAAACGCGCGCAATCGCCTTAGCATTCTTATGAATAATAATTATTTTGCTAATTTGCTAATAAACGAATAATGATACTATTTTATATAAGTATAAAATGATATTTATTTATCTATTTTCAGTATGCAATTTTCGTTTATCTTTAGAGAAAGAAAAAATACACTTGACATTGTGACATTGTAAAACGTAAAAAGAAACATTAACTTCGACTTATGCTATATCCATCAAATTGATTTTTGTGAAGTCCTCGTACATTTCATTTTCCGCGCTCGCAATTTTATTACCCGAATCAACGACACGAGAATGGAATTTACGACGGGTAGGAACGTACTGATGCGTTTTTACTTCCCTGGCCCTTTCTCGTTCGCACCGTAAAAGTTTAATTGTTCACGGGACGAAATTAGATTTTTTTCCGCTGACCACACTTGGCTGTGGAATTTCTCAGCCGAAAAAAACTGACAATTTTCTGGCGACGGAATATTCATAATTTTCGCATGTAGTTTATCGCAAAATTAATAAAAACATTTTGAACAAGATCGGCGAATCAATAGTATTGCTGAATAAGAGCATTTTATGAAAATTGCATATAACGGTGATGAATATTTTTCAATGTATTTTAAATCACGTAAAATAAAAAGAATACATTTTATTAACAATTAAATATTGTATATTTATCATAATATTTTCTAATTTGTTATCAGCATATATTGACAGGAAAGTAATATATTTTAGGAAAATAGAATATTTATATTATCAAGTGCTGGATAAATCAGAGGCGTAATACAGAACACAACTTTATCGGCGCAATCGGTATAAGCAGCGTGCATCTAGCATACACCGAACTAGCATGTGGCGTTGGGTACGGCTCGTTCTGGAAACATAACTCTGCGAGAGCTGCTGATAAAACAGAAATCTTCCGCAATTAGTACAATTGCAATATCAGTAGTAAAACCAAAAAAAATAACAAATTGCAAAAAACGTAAGCTTTCTAATTAATAAAAATAAAAAAATTTATTACTCTAAAGAATATGAAATTAAAAAAAATTAAAATTTATAATTTTTGCAAATCTAATTAATTTTACAAACTGTTAAATTCGACACTACGTGTCAAATATAGAAACTTATTTTTATTTTAACGTTAAAAATTATTTTCATTTCAAGATTCATAAGAAAGATTATTTCTCTCGATGTTTCGAAATGATGAGCGAGACTAAGCTCATGATCGAAGCACGAGATGTCTGCTCGTTAATTACTATCAATAATTATCAACTACAAAGCTATCGTCACGCATGTTCAGACTGTTACGTCGAGTTCTCGACGTCAGACTCTTTCAATTCGTATGCCGTAGTATAGCGTATGAACATTAACGGTCCCGCACCCCCTACAAGGCGAGCAACGGAGATGACGGTCAGATCGTCGTATATGGCCGTCCATTCGTCGGATCATTGACCGAGTGTATGGTGTTACCGTATTCTTCACATCGCCGCACGGCTCGCGCGCGCAGGCAAATCAATTTCCACTTAAAGTCCGCTTAAAGCTGCTTCCTTTCACGTTCCGCTCGTAAACGCGCGTTACATCTTTCTATCTGTACTTATCCGCGATCTCTATCCTTGCCCGCACGACGAACGCTCGGCGGAATCGCGTGACTTTCGTGGAAATTGCTTCCCCGCATTGGCTAACGATCTTGACAGATTCCCGCTATTCATTAAGCGCACCCCCCGCGGAAATTAAGCGCTCGCTTTTTGCGACGATCTACCCGAACGTCAACGTCGGTGGTCCGTATCATTGATAACCGCAATTTACCTTGGTTTCATCGTTCATCTAATTGAGGAAATCTACGAGAGATCGATAGCGATTGTTATAGCATTCTTCACGTTGATAGCCGTATTTTATTTTAAATCAGCAAACTCGCTGTAATTACCTTTTAATTACCTTTATGATCTGAATTGTTTTTAGTTCATTAACTTTGCTACACACATTTTTTTAAATTCCAAATAAAATTTTTTATTAACAAAAATTTTTTTCCAAAAAAAATTTAGAAAAATTACGAATTCCAAGATTCATATTTTTATTATTATTTCATTATCTATAGTCTTTTTTATGGCTTTTTTGCTTTTATCTTATGTGAAAGTGATTAACTTGATATTTAATATAAATTAAATATTTAAATGATACTTTCCATAAATAAATTGACAAGTTAATAGCAAATTATGGCTTTCTTGATAAGCAAATTGTAGAGAGAACGTTAACAACTAATCGTTGATTGCTAACTTGTCGTTGCTCTCAGGACTGTTTTGTTGCGTTAACACATCGTTCCGCGGATACCTTCTACTCTTTAATCTCACTCCTTTCCCACGTCTCGTCCAACCTCCATCTATCTTTCAGCAAAGCGACGCACTTATTCAACGCCGCAACATTATCTCTCCTAAATGCCCTTAAAAGTTCTTCCGCTTTGCGTCAAGTGGCCTTTACAACGTAGTTAATTCTACAAAAATTTATCCACTTGCGGTTAACTTATGAGTGCACAGCAGTGGACGTACTTCCGTTTACATAAATAGCCCGACGTTTACTTAAGCGTATAATAAACAAAAATACTGCGCCCTCTTGGAGAATAATATTACTGTGTTATGAAAAACATGTGGCTACATTCGATGTTCATGCAATGCATTTTAATGAAAGCTTATCATTCATTAGCGCGTCTACATTATATAATTAAAAGCAATACCGCAAGAAATGTCTTTTTTTTTTTATTCGATAATAATCTGCTATTTTTATTTATTTTATTTCAATTGATTGACAATAGAAAATTCATCACGAAATATAGGAGAGGCCATATATCAAAGCATGTGCGAGATTCTGCAGTCTCATGATGCAAAATGTACACTGAGAAAGAGAGAGAAAGTGCTGCAGCTTAATGTAACAGGAATTATGCAATAATTGAATGACTATTGCTAACACAATTTCACACTTACAAATTAATCTTCTCCCTTCAATTTGCAATAATTGCCAACTCTTACGATAGCGAGTTTCTCGCTATCAGTTTGCGTTTTCTTTGTAGCGGCGATATACAGCGACGACAGTTTGCATCGTGTTGCATCTCGAGTCGCTAAAACTGAGTGTCTTCTGCAATTGCATAGTCACGTATTTTCCGTCTCTCGCTCTATCTCGTAGCCATAATCTTCTTTCACTCTCTCTCTCTCTCACGCTTCTCTCCGCGTACCATTTCTCTGTATCACTGTTCCAGGGGTGTAGCGAAATATCTCGGTTCCCTTTTGCAGAAAATTTTAGAAAGAGAAACAGGAATGTAGAATTGCTTCATTAAAGATTGTTTGAAAAATTGCGACACATGTGTATAGGCGTTTTCATAAAAATTTTTATATATACGTTGCTTGTATACTTTAATAATTTTTTTTCATTTTTCGTTAGGGCTTCGTGCATATTAAATGTGGTGCTCACATTCGGCTGTGTCCCTATTTTTGCCATGGGTTTCTTGTTACTGGGAATATTCCCGTGCTCTCCACTCACACGTGGTATTCTGTCTTCCCCCCCCCCCTCCCCTTCATGTCTCGCCTTCTCTGCTGCTCTCCGCATACTCGTTCTACTCTTCCTTCTTTTAACTTGTTTCGTCTTACGGTCTTTTCTCTCTCCAGTAGATTTTACTCTGATACCGTTGATGTTCCAAGATTCATTCTTTTCCTTGTATCTTCTCGATCGAGAACGTAGAGTGTCATAGAAATGTGTCTTGTGATCAAAATAGAATCCATAATTGAGAGATTTTTTTTTAAACTAAATTTATTGATATTGTTTATGTAAAATTATAATCTTAATTTCATAAATATTTAAAGAAAAAAAAATTTGTTTTGAAATACAAAGATAAAGATAAGTATAAAAGAATTAAAAACTAATATTACGATATAAAGCGGGTAATAGCGATGCAAATTGAAGAACAGCGCATTGTGCTGCCATTTGCTTGGGTAAAACCCAACTATCTTTCATTATCGCACAGATAAAAACTTCTACCATGTTTTTCACATAATGGCCATAGTATTTGAACTTATAATTTCTCTTATGGTCCGCAGCTACTGTCATAGTAATTTTTAATATAAAATTTTCTCCGCATTTATACGATTTTATACGATTGCCCTGTGCATCAATATGAGTTTAAAACTGCACGGTGTAGTGAATTAATACCTGTCGGCCATGTCGGAGATACAAGCATTTCTAAGACCCACTCTGCAACTCCGGAACGCGATATCCTGGAAGAATGACCAAAAAAGTTTCATCTAGCAGCTGAGCTGACCAAAGCTTATATTCCGAATGAGATACGCAACTATACTATTAACTATTGGCACTGTTCTTCCACTAACTGT
Organism: Linepithema humile; assembly: GCF_040581485.1. Lineage (NCBI taxonomy): Eukaryota > Metazoa > Arthropoda > Insecta > Hymenoptera > Formicidae > Linepithema > Linepithema humile. The sequence continues at coordinate 14,780,052 of NC_090132.1, forward strand.
CTCGAGTGAAATCGCTCTCATCCTGTGAATGCGGATACTGAAGTGAAAAGAAGGAATTAAAAAAATTATGTTCAAGGTTCTCGCCATAAGTCAAAATTTTACGAATGCTATTGCTAATCCGTTTGATCATTAGCTTGAATTAACGGTTTTTTCTAACAATAAGCGAAAAATATTTGTAAACGCTTTAAATAACTGAAGATATAAGAGATTCTTGGAAGATAACGAGGTTAATTCTTTTCAAGATTCAATGCATTTTGATATTACGCTTCTTCTCGGCGTTGCACCGATGCGCAGGGTCGAGAGGGATTGTTAAACGCTTAAGCAGTGCCTATAAATTCATTCCTAGGCGTTGGTGAGAGCATTCCGGCGTGGAGAGCACGGAATTTCTATCTCGCGAGCGAGCTCGCGCGTAAGGTACGACAGATAAAGGGAGGAGTCGGGGATGCCGCCGAGAAACGCCGGCATAGTTGCTTTAGACGGCGTTACTTCTCCTTTTTTTCATTCTAAGCCCGTCGTCGCAATGCAAATATGTTCGATGTAAATGCTCGCGGAGCGGCGGTAACGGAAGTCGCGCGCTCATACTGCCGTGGATCGTGCGCTCCGTTATATTTCCTGCCCGACGCGAGGCGTTCCGGCGCCTCCGCACGTGCATCCGTATTAATTCACGCAAACGTTCTCCATGTAAATCCCATCGCCATCCGGACCGTCGCGCCGCTTTTGAGCCCGGAATATAGCGCGCTTCTAGGAACACGCAAGCTTTCCTCCGCCGAAGCTTCTTCCGGAGCAAAAACCAGCTCGTCGTCGATATAAAAATTAACTATCCAATGGCATTGAATAAATTTAATATGAAAGATATTAAGTCGATTATTTAAACTTTCGACATTTTTTTATACGAATTCATTAATATTAAATCTGTAATTTTTTACGATTTTTCTAAAAATTAAGCAAAATTTATATTACATAAAACAATTGAATTTGGAAGATGGGAAAACTATTTGACAACATATTTATTTTTTAATTCGTGTTTTTTACAGAAATACCATTTTACATACATTTTGAATATAACGAAAGAGTTAATACAAGTTTACGAAATTATTTCGTAGCGACACATGTGGATGTATGCTAAAAAGAAATATTGCAATCTGCTGAGGAAATGCAAAGCAGCAGTGATTTCACTCTAATTTTAAGTTCAGTTACCGAGCAGACGTGCCTCAGCGTATTTCGGTGTATTATGTTCGACGTTCCGGAAATAAAATCTCCTTCTAACGTCGCGCGCGCAAGCACCTATATGCAATGATTTCCGGCTGGCTCCCCAACGTTTTGTTTGTTTCTCTGTTAGCGTCGTGACTTGCTCGCCGCTATATGCGAAGAATCACAAAGTAGAAGTGTTCAGCCACACGCCTCGACGTACAGAAATTGATGTGCAGGGAATATAAATCTGTTACGTGATATTGGCATATTATATTTCAAATGAAGCGATACCTTCACGTATGATCATTTTCCAATCATAATTATTTTCTAACTTTTAATTTCTCAACTATACCGTTATTCTGGATACGAAAAACTTTCTGATTGTGATTTATAGATTTATCGAGCCAATCAATCTTTATTTATATTCGATCAGTCATCCCAAATACATTGTTGCTCCGCTTTGTTCAATTCGCCGTACATACTCGTTTTGAAGACCGTTTCTTTTCGACCGACAAACCTCGTATCTTTTTTCCGGTTGATAGGCGGCAATATGTTTCTTGTAGCAAGCTGGCGGCTCCTGCGAGCCAAGCAATTGTATCGCGTCTCCGAAAATTCTCTCAGGGATTAAGTCGACATGTGTAACCGCTGCTGTCTGATGTACGAATGCTTTGGCTGACTTTGCGGATTCTATTCGCGCGGCCTCAGTTTGCAATATCTGCTCCGAAACTGGACGCTGAAGGTGTCGCTGATCGTCGAGACGATCTTGCGACGTGCGCACTTTTATCGGAGAAGATGTTACGCATAATACAGCAGCTTTCCTTCGAGATTGCGAAGAATCCTCGCAGACCTCTTTGGTTGTTGATCGTTGGACTGGCTGGCAGCAGCTAGCTGGACAGATTATTTTTTTACTCAATTCTTTCTTCGAGAAACTTCGTATCTCGGAAGAATCGAGACCATTCCTACGTGGCACGTGAGAAAGTAGATCTTTCGTCCGTGAACAGGGCGAAATATCAATTTTCAGATCTGCTCCGTCTCGACATGTGAGTTTATCCGGAGGGAAACGGCACGTCACTTCCGGCTTTGTTCTTTGACACGGAATACCTTGTCCTGAAAGATCCTGTCCACAAAAATGTTTCGTCCTTTCATCAGAAATGGTATCGGTAGCATCGATTACTTGCCGAATGACTTTGCCAGGACTATCATCCTTTAATTTCGATTCCAGACAAATGTAGTAGGGAATTTTATCATCTGTGCTTGCTAAACACTGAGTGGCCAAAGGATTTTCGGATGTCGGAGCGTGCTCGATCAAGATCATTGGCTGATTACGCGTCTTATCGTCACTGTAGAATGTTTCAAAAAATTTGTTCGATAATGGACAATACAATATTTTTGAAATTGGACTATCGAGCTGCTCTTCACTCCTGTTCACTTCTAGAATTGTTTTCGATACTTTGCCAGCTAAAACTACTGATTTATCGGTACAATCTTGAGATTTTAGAAAGTAAGATGCTGGAAGCAAGATGAATTTATTAGCTATTTGATCCTGAGAACAGATCTTAATCGAGCTTGCTTGTTGCTTTGTGTCTTTTCGTCGCGATATCTTTCTGAAAACAAAAACAATTGTTTAAAGAGAAATCATCTATCGATTTGTATTTATTTCCGTCTGCTCAGAGCGAAAAGTTCAATATAATTAATAAATTTTAAGCTTGCTATTTCGAATACTCCGCTTTGATCATTCACTCGTAATATTTTAACATCTTTGCGGCTACATTTCCATAATTTTCGTATAAGTCGACGATATACATTTTTTGTTATATTATTAGATATTTTAAATACAATTAATTGCAATCATTGTTCTCTTAAGCGTGTCGCCAAGTTAATTTTTCATTCGACAAAGTTACGTACGTCGGTTGATTTCGTACCTCGAAAACGGCAATCTCGTCACGAGCGAGCACGAATTCTGAGCTGCGGTGTCGGCGGGCACCTGGACGATCCGGACCACCGGTCGATCAGCCTCCAACCGATACTCTAGCACGGTGCATCCCGGCGGATACCGCGAGCAATGGTGGCAGGTGGGCAACGTGGTCGGCGGACGTTCAAGGCCGCGGGTCTATCGGGATCGAATTACATACAGCTCGTATTGCACATGCGAGCTTATGCGCCTTTATCCTGCGGTACAGCCCGGATGCTCTTTAAGATCTTTGCTTGAAACTCTTTGAGCGCACCTTCTTCGCGTATAATAAATTCCACATTAAATGTCTCCGATCGCGGCGAAAAGAAATCGCATGGGACCTTTATCGAGTAGAGTGGAACGTTTTTTTTTTTTAAAGCCACGATGTTTACTCGAGCTCGAGTTACACGCGTCCTGTGTCGCTCGGCGACTTGGGCCACTGATTGCACTGCCTGTTGTCAGCTTGTTAACCGATAGAGAAATGTTTCTATTTTTCTTACTTTTTATGTTAACTATGTTGCGCAAAACCTACTTTGTGACGCTTCGACATACATTAGTTACGCTTTCAGTTTGCGTTGGCAGCTGAATGGCTGAGTAATAGCGATTATTTTATTACGGAGAATATTCGACAAAAAAATTTTTGGAGGAGTTACCGTTCATGTAAATTCCTCCATTTTCTATCCAATTTACTATCAAAGCTTTGCTAAAAGTAGGAAATAGTATTGTCGATATCACAGTTTCGAAAAAAGAATTAGATTATTTATAGATATAAATACTGACAGTGCAAGTCTAATTGCGACTTAATTACGACCGTGCGACAAATTGATATTTTAATTGCCAGCTGGAAAATATCGCATGACGAAGTGGCAGCTTCACGGCATTTACTCGTGGCGCGCGTTAAAGGATGGAGAAGACTCGGCAGATAAGAAAGCGAGGAGAAAGAATGAGGAGATAAAAAAGGAAGGACAATTGCGCGCGAGACGTGCGCAGCTGTCCGGAAGAAGAAAATGCGCGAAGTGCTTGCGAAAAACGCGAAAGAGGAAAGTGTAGAAGGTAAAGAGAAAAATACGATGAGAGGAATCTTCCTCTCGTGATGACTCATTTACGGCTGCATACGTCATTCCGCGAATTAACAGAGACAGTCTGCGAGTCTTTTCTTTTTCCACATTTAGCCCGCGAGCGAAACACGAAGGCGTCGTCCATCGTCTGGGCCTTTTTGTCACATCAGAGAGAATGAATGAAACGAATCTTGCGCGTAATTCATGAAATTTTATTCTCGAACAAGATGCGCCGTTCATTCGTGACTTAATTTAGAATTTTCTTAATTTTAAGAGTACAATGAAGCGAATCTTTGTTTAATATTAATACTTATTTTAGTCAACGATACAGATTTTACTTTTTTACAAACCATTAAATTACTTAAAAGAATTCTGAAAACTTGTAGTTAAAATTAACTAATGTGATGTAATCATTATTGATTTTCTTACTTGCAATCGCGGTGTTTTCAATTGTTTGTCAGTTTTGTCGCAAAAACCGGGCATAACTTCAGTTTCCCAATCTTGCCTAAAAACGTATAAACAAATCATATATGAAAACTTAAGTCCAGAGCAAGGGAATATCATTCGGACCGCGCGTTCCTCTGGAAGTGTTAAAAATTCTAGTCGCACTAATGACTGAAAGTGGCGTGTACAATGATTGACAATAATGGGCACGTGAAGGTATAAGGCCGGAATAATGCGTGACAATGCCGGTCGCAAAAGTTGCTTCGCGGTACGTGATCACGAATGCGATTCTCATTGTCGAATGCCCGCGAATTTTGCACTGGTCACTAAACTGGGGGTCCGCCTGTCAGTCTGTCTCAGCGTCCGTTCATCGATTCAAATCCTAAATAAGCATGCTACCCAATGTCCAGCAAACATATGCAAATCGCCCTACTACTCCCCTACGGAAAAAGGAAGGTACCGACATTATGTTACAGCTGCCCTCATTTGGCTCCGTATAAATTCTTCCGCTCGATTTCATATAACTGCGCGCCCCTAATGCATTCCACTTTGGAGTAATGAATAAAAATTTGTACCGGATCATTTCTGTACAGCGCCATTATAAGTGCCGAACGCTTAATGGATCATTTATGAAGTACGCGCTGCGCAAAAAGAATTATTCATTCATTATCGAAGAAAAGCGTACATCATTTTTTAACAATTCATAACTTTGACACGTGTCCTGTCATCTTGTGAAATTTTCATACCAATTTGCATAGAAATTAAATTCTCGGAAAATTTATCGCATCTGGTGAAGATTAATTTTATTCCCTGAATTTATTTCTCGACTTGAAGAGAGATTTTAAGACAAAAGTTATTGCAATTACTAAACGTACAGGTTAATGTCGGCAACTTTGCCAGTCTTTCCGAGAACTTTCATCACTTCGTGTAAATCTACAGTTTCCGCTTCTCTGCGTTCTTTGTTAACTCTTGGAGATCCCCTTAAACCGTTGATTTATCTTCTTTTAACTGCCTAAAACTTTGAACATTGCAACTGAAATTTTGACACTTTGTGATCGTCTGAAGTTAATCGAAATGAACAGAGTGATATTTTTTTTAGAACGTATGGAATCGATACAGAAAATAAGTCAGCGAAGGAGTCTTTCATTTCAAATTCGAGTTATCCGTCAATTTTATTTATTTGATATACTGTATTATATTAAAATATGTATATTAACTTTTATTTCAGTGTGATTAACGTATGTTTGTCAAGCGTTTTTATTTCAATCTATGAATGATCAGAAAAATCTTCGATAAGCAAAGATAAGTTCGAGCTGATTAGGTAAAGTATACGTTTAAATATCACTAGATAGCATTGGCGTGTAGCATGCGCTTGTTCAAACAGCGCGGCAGACAGCACCTATGCGGTTTCGTTCCGCTTGAACGATAGGACAAGCATAAAAGCGACTTGGCGCACATGCGACGAGAGAAGTCGCGGGACCTTTCGCTCTGCAGAAAACGGGAGCAACGGTTGCTCGAGTTTCTTATTTTTTTTCCGTTTTTCTTTGAACGAAGATTCTTTGTGCAAGAATCGTCAATTTTTAATCTTGAGTAAATTATAAGATTAACAAATTTGGTGTATTAATAATGTAGTAAATTAGCAAATTAATCAACAGTTGTGAATGTTTAGTCATCTTTAACGACAAGCTACTCAAAGTGCGTACATAAAAAATACTAATTACATCGAAATTTTCATTGAGATTTTAATGAAAACTTGACGAAGAATTTATAAATTGTTGAATACATCTCAACGTAGGAAACGTAATGCAAAGTTAAATTCAAGTCCCGAATAAATCGATTCTATCGCACCTCTTTTTGCTGCTATTATCACTACAGCCCGTCATCGAGCCCCGTCTTCATCGTCATCGTTCTTTCGGGACGTTCGTTCCCGCCGAGATATGCAGAAACGACAGTAAAAAAAAAAAGCGAAAGACGAAAAAAGCAAAAGCATGAAGACGCACGTCAAGTCCTCGCCTACACGCACTCCGCTAACGCAGTCGTTCGTCTTCCCACATGTAATTCTTGTTCCTTCAATGTTGATCCCCCGCATCCCTCGATCTCTCTTTCTCTCTTCTCCTCGCTCGTTTAATCTCGCCATAAATCTGACATTTATTCCCCGCGTATGGCGTAGGAACCGGAATTAAGATAACGCCACGTTAATTGCCGCCGTTAATAGGATACGTAATGGAATGAACGGTCAGTCAGTCGGGCCGCATCTTTGTACGCCGCAGCTAATAATTACGTTACCTTAATCGTGTACGAGTGTGTATTTTTTCATCAATCGATGACGCAAAAAATACAAAAACTATTTTTTATTGTTTAAAATATTTCTATTAATTATTTTTATAACTGCTTCGAAAAAGCACAATTGAATGAGAGATTTGATTTTACCTTAAACAAACTTTTGATTCTAATACTTTTTATTTTATTTACATTATCACAAAGTATTATTTATCGCACATGTCGCAGTAAGTAAAAATCTACATTTTGCTGTAACAAATTATATTATAAAAACATTTTATATTGAATCGCGTTCTTTCATTTGTTCTAAGCGTTTTTATATTAAATTCATGGCGAAAAGTTTTTAATTTGAACGCCGCACTATAATCGACGCTTCTAGCCCGTTCAAGTACAAGTCGTTAAGATTCTCCGCACGGCGGATGTGTGAACGTCAGCTTCAAAGGCACGTGCTCAGACGCTTGCGTTCGGTGCGAGAGAGATAAGTAATGGCGTTGAAAACGTGTCTGTGGGTATTTTTTTCCAAGCAATACCGTCGTAAAATGCTAATTGCATTCTGCATCTATGAAGGCTTGCGACAAGAAGAATGTTCGACACTTTCCTCGCGCTCTTTTCCACGTTTTCTTCACTTTGGAATGGAAACTTAACAAAGTTGTTCCAGTTCGTGGAAAATGATATATTCTTCTCGCATTGGAGTTTCTGTCACACGTACGAAGGTCCGATATCGCCGGCGCGTTGCAGAAACTCGACGCATTCTCCCGATAGCGAAACCGATCTGCTCGATAATGGAATTTCCTGGACAAACGCTATCATATTCACTACGATAAATCCGAGAGTGCGAATCCGATCGACCGCGCCAAATGAAATTTCCCGTGTGTGGGCGGCGCAAAAGGGATTCGCAGCTCTCGAGATTGCTCGTTTTGCCGCTGCAATTGTATCCGCACTCCCGGCTGCGAGTCATTATTCATTTTAGGCGGCGACGTCGCGCGCCAATCTCCGCGAAGAAGAAGGCGCATTCGGCGCCAGCGAACGGACCTTGCGCATTATCGCAATTAGCGATGTCGTAAATACGAACGACTTGTAGAATTGTATATTTATTTTCTCAAATGAGAAGAAGTTGAACCATTTGTGTTATAATATTTTAGAATATTCGGAATTAAAGAATGATAAAATAGTTGAGAATTGCGTTTCATAAAATACGCAATCGTTAAATGTCAGAGGAATATATAACTTAAATATAACTTCCTTGCAATTCATTTAACTGATTGTGAACGGTAATATGTTATTGATTATGCATGCGAACATATTCTAATCAACAGAATTACATGCGACATCGATAAATCTAATCTGCTACAAAAATCAAACTGGCTCTAGTTAGAAAAGTGAAAGGAATTGCTCTAGAGCGTTGCTTTAAAATACGTTACGAAAGTCAACAAATATTCTAGTTTATGTGTGAAATTTTATTTTTACGTTGATTTTGTACAAAATAATTTATTGTCCGTTGTTCGCGGTTATCCATATTTATGACCGATTGCACATATTAACTTTCGGATTTTATTTTGCAAGGGTTAAGATATAGTCAAACGTTTGAACTTTCAGCAGACATTATGGAGCTTTCAAATTCTTAAAAACGTCGTTGTAATTAATAATAAAAAAAAACAATCTTGCGCATAAAATAGTTAACATTATTCTCTTACTTTTTTTATTAAGTTTTTTTTAAATATGTGGTAAGATAGATACGTGATATCAAGGGCTTAATAGAATATAAAAACATCTGCTTAGAGTTAAACTGATTCTATACATGTAATTTTATAATTTTATATGCATTATTCAGACAATTAAATCTCTACTCACGTGTGATTCCTATCTTAGAAATCGTAGAACAATTTTCCTGATCGCTTGATAGAATAAACGACGAAGAGACTCAGAAAATTGAGCACAAGCTGTGAATCTGCGAGTAAAAGTGAAATTTTCACACGGGTTTGCTTTCGATGCACTTTTCGGAGAATACTGTTGCGTGCGCGTACGTTTTCCCCGATTACAATTGAAATAAATTAATTGTGGAGATATATAGAGATAAATTTATGAAACGAAATATATACGTATATATTATTACTGAAACGCTATATGAACACGATTGAAAAAGTTCGTTATTTTTCAAACGGTAGTTTTGAACAAGGATATAAGAATCGTAGAAACTTTATAGAATAATTTTATAAAAACACCTGCATTAAAATTCGAACAAATAATGATAATTTTCTTTCAATATTTATAAAAGATTGATTTTACTTCGAGCGCACGTCTAATTTTAGTAACACTTTCAATTCAGCCGGTGAGAATATCCGAAATTTGAAAAAGCTTTTTGTCGATGAGCCGCTCTCGGGGTCGTATAAATCGTCTTAAGCCGTCTTACGGACTGGCTTTCAAGAAACGAAAGCGTCAGTTTGAAATCCAGACGGTTCGCGTTGAGCCGACGTTATTTATCAACCCACATCCTTTCTGGTTCTTTTTTATCTGCTGGATTTGTGCAATAATCTTACGTCTGCACAAGAATTTGATGATAAGAATTTTTACACTGATGTGAAAAGTTGTACTTTATCGTACTTTTTAACTTTGAGGTATGCAATATCTTTATCTATTGCAATAATTATTGTTAAGATCAAAATAGGTAAAAATATAATATATGTTTTACTTACAATTTACGTTACGTCGACAAAACTGACAACATTAAAATTAGCATTAACATTAACATTAACTTAAAATTAGCAATTACCTAAATTTCTAATCTTTAAATCGGTCATTGACATCTTTTGTCTTCCGCTTTCATTCGTAGCATTGTTGCGGTTTTCAAGGAATGAAAATTATGATCGTAAACTGTCGGTTTTATGCTAGTTTCGAAATAGGAGCGGCGTGGAAACGGGCGATAACTTGGTAAAGAAACAGTTATGAATACGATCCGGTTGAGTCATAGAGATTTTCTTAGGTATGCTTAATTTGCCGAAGAAAATCGTTATAGTTTTTTTTTTTACTGCTACAGGATTCACGCCGTATAGATAGCAAAACGATAGTCGCAAAGTCAATCAATTTAAAAAATATTATAGAACACGTTTAAAATCAAGTGTAATACCGAACAAAATGTATAATAAAAACACTTGTTGCGTAATCATAAAATTTTATTTATACTCATTTTCTATTTTATATTACTTTAAAAATATTTTGTATTATTTACGTAATCGAATGTTATCTATGTGTAACATTCCACGTGCAATAACGCGGAAGTTTAACATTTTCTCAGTGCATGCAATGTTAATCTCTTGAGGTTGCAATCGAAATTTCTACTTTGAATGGTGGAAACGCTTTACATTGCACACTCATAATAATTTGTTGTGTAAGATCTCTCGCAGTTGAAGTTACCTCTCTAGTTATCATTACTGCCGCAATTATTGCAGACGGGGTACTCGTGATCCGCCCACTTCAGAATACTTTTATGCTACTGCAATGTTGTTAACATATAGAAAAAATAATTTGGTAATAAATGTTGTAAAATGCACCAAAATTACCACACAAAATCGAATTGATAAAAAACGGATTGATAAGATACGAAGCGAGTAATATTATTTTTTTGATAACGAACTCATCAATTGCAGTGGCATTAACGTCCGATTTAATCCGCTTTAAAATTTGAAACGTTAACTGCGCTCGTTAGACGTCGCCAGAGCCGAAACTTTGACACTTGCCAGAAGCGATTCTTTCGTTTTCTTTTTTCGCACGACGTCTAAGAGTTATTTCGACTTGAGTTTTTAAAGCTAATTTACTTAAAAGTTATATTACGTGAATCTATACGAAGAAAATTTATACACAAAAGTACGAAAAAAGTAGGACAGAAAAAATATAGTTTTTATAAAAATACAAGGTAAAATTATAATTCTTTTAATTACGAAAATGTTCTTCGCTTGTGTACACATTCATTCCCGTTTTCGGAGTCGGAGAGGAACAAACTTTCAAGATTACTGGTAATTTACTATTGCTAAACCGTCTCTTGATGCATCCTCCTTTTATTTATCTGAGTATATCTGGAACTCTGGTCGAGTGCAGCGTATAGTTAACGCGTGTGCATCGTCGATCCTCCAGTTGACTGTTCTCTCTCTCTTTTCATTGCCTCTCTCTTTTACGTGCGCCAAGAAGACCGCCGCCGATAGGGGCGCTCGCAGCGTGCTTGGATTAAGTCCGGCTCGTCGAGTCAGATAGCCGTGAGTCCGTCCACGGTGCGGACCGATCGCGCGTAAAACGTTGTCGCTCACGTCGCGTTCGTTTCTCGCGGACGCACGAAGAAACGTTTCTGAAAAGTAGAGGTGCGGCGAGGAGGAAGGACGCGCGCTTCCTCTCGCGCGGGTGGACCGCGACGCGGTCGGAGAAAGAGAAACGATCGTTGCGCACGAGTCCGCGACGATCGTGAGAGGAGCGATCGTGAGAGCCGGATCGTTCAGAGAACACCTCTTACTTTTCTCGGCGTGGCGACCGCGCGACTATCGGGGACTCGCTCGCGTCGGAACTCTGTGCGCGGTAAATCGTGAGTCGTCCGTATCTTCCGCTCCGAGAATCCGAGTTTGAATTAAATTCAAGGTGCCGCGAGAAGTGTAGAAACATGTTTCTGGTGAGAAAGTTCTCTGTGGTGTGACGCTGTGTGTATTTTGGTGCGAACAGGAGCGAGCAGATCGCTCTTCTTCTTGCTCGATCGTGAAACTACGTGTCGGAATTCGCGAGCTCAAACATATCGCCGAGAGTGCGATTCCTCGGGCTATCAATCGGAGCGGCATAACTCTGTAAACAAGTGCGAACAAACCAGACGAAAGCTGCGGGACGGTGAATAATCGACGACAGGTGTTGCTCTTGCGCGATTCTGCGCTTTCGAGAGTGCGTCTGCAATCGTAATTCGCGTTAGATTACGGCACGCGTTCTCCTTTTTTATCGTCAATTATAATCCCGCTACCATAAATTGTTGTTCAAGCCTCTTCAACCGACTCGGAGTACTCGCGATCGTAAATCTCGACCGGCTTTGCCAACAACTTCAACGGCGCACATTCAACAGCGATTCTCCGCGACCGTCGCAGATTCTTCGACCAGTTCCACCTGCAATCTCTCCAGCTGCATCTCTTCTTCCGTCGATTTCTTCTGCAGCGAATCTTTTCCACGTTCTCTCTCGGATTCTTCCGATCGCGCTGAGTTTCCACATTTCTTTTGCCGCGAGTTACACCGCGGTTTTTTCGGAGCAAAGAGATTTGTTTTGTCCTGAGAAGGAGTGAGAGATATTTATTGGAGCATCTTGTTGATACAACTTTACGAGACACATTTCAAAATAAAAAGCAAGGGAGAAAGAATTACAAGATACTACACGCTTTAAGATCATTCTTTTTCAGCGATTTCATACACAGATGTGGCTCAAAAAGAAATTTTGGAGCTACGTAAGAAATCACGTCTTGAAATCGAATAAGTATTGAACACGCAATCACATCGGAAAAAATATAATAAAAGAGAAAGTATTTCCAAGTTCAGAGGCACGCGCGAAGCAATGATTTTCTCAAACACTGCGCAATAAGATACGATAACTCCACCATTCAAGTTCAAAGCATTTCAAGAGACAAGCCAAGAGAAAAGGAGAAAGAACCATTTATTACATTTACGCTTACACGTAAATGTAAAGAAAATTTAATAAGGTGATAATTGAGTACACGCACGTGCGAAAAAAAATTAATTCTATGTATATATTATAAATAAAACGAATGTAAAATACATATAAAAATTAACAATGTACATAAAATAGAAGAGAATTTCTCGCGAAAGAAGTGTGGCAGTATGAAGACGCGCACACATGCACGTGGAAAAACCGCAAGACGAACTTACATAAAACGTAAATAAATGTGAATTCTTCGCGGAAGAAACATCTTCGCCGCCACGAAGAGGATACGACGCGCGAAGAGTCACACGTTCACGGTTCAACGCCTCGCGTAATCCACGGTGTATCGGCGCGTAGGGATAACACAGCCAGCTGATATTCGTCTTGTACATTGTGACGACACGCGAGTTTTCTCTCTCGCTCTCTCCTGGCTGGAGCTCAATAGTTCGTCTATATTTAGCGCGGGTTGAGAGGCAGAGAGGGGACAGAGGGGAGATATATTCCGAAGAGACGAGTCGGCGCGGCGATCTCTCGAAAGGCCCGTCACTGAAAACCGATCCGATCGAGAGAAAGAGAGAGAGAGAGAGAGAGAGGGATGTAATCATTGTTATTACCGCGACCCTGAAGATCGCACGCATCCGATTCTCTGCTCCGAGGGTGGGAGCGTGTCCTGAGGCGCATCTCTCCGTGGTGTTGCACAGGACCTTGGCGGCGCACCTCTGACATCGCTGCAGTCGGCGATACCAGGGACACCCGATACGCAAAAATACGGTGGCATAGAGAGTCGGAAAGTGAATTGGAGTCGATCGAGAGGGAATCGCCCGCGCGGAGCGAACGTATCATGTTAATCCGATACGTACAATATTATGAACAATACGTTACATGCGAATAACACACGAGTGTCAACGCGACAGATAAAAGTGCTCGTGCCAAATCTCGATGTCCTTCTAACGCGCATAAAAAGAAGACAGGGCGTTCACTCACGCTGATAACAGAAGCGTGCTCGAGTAGCATGTCGGTTCACGCCGGACTCTCGACGCGATATTTGGCTTCGGTGATATAAACTGACGTCGTGAACTCTTCATCACCGTTGAATTCTTCGTTCCGAAGAAATTCGAGGAAATGTGAAGATATGATAACCGCGGAGAATCCCGAGGAGTCGCCGAAGAGGCGGTCCACGTTCTACGTGTCGTTAGACGGCGGCGAGCAGACGCGACAGCCGATCGGCAAGCTGACGAAGGGTCACTCGACCGACGGCGAAAAGTTCGCCTGCAACACGTTTCCCATCGGAAGTACGTCGAAGATATCGACGACGCCCGGGTCGTTGACGCGCACGTTGAGCAACAACGACGACCTCTCGTCGAGCGCGAGGAGGAACGCGGACGAGACGTTACCGGAGGTGAGGGGCAAGGTGCAGTCGTTAACGAAAATCTTCGAGGCGTCCAAGGGCGAGCGGACGCCCGCGACGCCCGGCGGTCAGGCGGAGCAGAGAAAGAAAGTGGAGAGGACGAGATCCTTCAAGACCATCGAGCGATTTCAGCGACTCGCCGGCAGAAAGGAGTCGAGCGGCAGGAAAGACAGTCGCTTGAACAACACCATCGCCTGCTTCGAAGCGGAGGATGACGCCGGGTGCAGGAAAAAGTCGGCGAACGTTGACGAGAAACCTGTCGCGACGAGGATCGTCATCGAGTCGGCTCCGAAATCGGCCGGCTCGTCTCGCGAGCACAGGATCAGTCATCAAGAATCCAAGACCAAACAGAACACGACGACTCTCACGAATCTGTTGATTCGCAGAACTCACAGCACGAAGCTAGCGAGGAGCAACAGCACTCTGGTGCGAATCGGAAGACACGCGTCCGTCGATAGTCCTTGCGCGGTTGAGAAGACGAGCGTTCGCGTGAGCAACGATCGAAACAAAAACGAGGAAGCCGCGGAGGATCCTGCTGATGACGAGTGCGTCTTCGAAGATGCCGATATCGACGGCGGGATACATTCAGGTAAACTAACGAGTATTTCTGCTTGATTAAAACACTACGTAGGTCTTCGTCCGTGGATGAATCGTCCGACAAATTAAGCTTGCAAATATGCGCGCTATTTAGCATAATCGTAGAACATTGTATAAATTGTTGCGCTAATGTGACTTGTATAAATGACTTATATGATTAAAGTGATTCATTGAATCACCGTAATTTTCTAGACTATAATATGTCTATCAAGCACTTTACTAACGATAGTGAACAGCAGTACAATTTCTGATTGTTTAAAATTAGACGCGCATTTATGTTTTTTTGTCTAAAAGTTAGCTAAAAATTATCTTGAAAGATCTATACGTGAATTTGATGATTATTTTAATTCATACATTCTATATGTATTATTAAATGTGAATGGAATTACAGAGAGGATATATATATATATATATTTACAAAAAATATTAGTGAAAAATGAGAATCATTCGATATGCGAGGATATGTAGAGGATATGCGCGTTATCAAATTCGTTAGCAGTCTTTTTCTCACACGTTAATGTTTGCGCATTTCGCGATTATTCAAGTCACAGTCTTGCATTCAAGTGCACTCTTTATGATGCACTTTATTGGAAGTTCGAACTCGCCTCGAATACTATCTTGCGATTACTTGTGACTCGTAAAACTTGTGATATATCTCGTAATACTGTGCTCGTTTTCGCGTATCTACGTCGGTTCGTTGCGGACTTTTTTTTTTAAGACAAAGCACTGTCTCGCAATGTCCTTGCCACACACGTCACACATAAACAAACATATTGATGGCACCGTGTCGATCGATCGGGATCGTTTTAGTTTTAGAATATTTCCTACATACATAACCTTATTTTCTTTCTTCTTTAATGATTTCTTATTCAATAAGAAAAGTTTATATAGCTATTTTTACGATAATTTAATTAATAAGAAAGTTTAAATATAAGAATTTTTATGAATTTATTTGTATAAACTTTTTTATCGTGAAAATTATTTTAAGGGCGTTGTAAGGATCGTGAAGAAGTATACACAGATCCAATATGAATCACCTTGTATATTGCAATACATCGCAACATCAACGCAAAGTATGAAAAAAATGTGAAATACGCGCATGATAAACGAATAGAATATTAGATAGTCAGCCAGTAAGCGAAATTAATCGTCAAAGTATATAAAATATCAAAGTCGTCAGAATGATTTTCAAATAATCAACCGGATGCGCCAATTTATCCGAACAAGTGTGTTAATTATCCACTTCCGTAGGATCCTCTCACACTATCCGCTCTAAACGATTTTTGTTTTGATCTTGATAATTACGCACTAATTACACATTACGCTGTTCCACAAAGCTGCGTTCAGGTGTACGTCGTGATTTATGAAGCAATCGAGATCTTTTATCGATAAAATGCTAAAAATTCACTTAATAAGATCTTGGGTAAATACATACCGTTCCTACCTGTTTCTGAAAATGTTTTATGACTGTCTGTGAAGTCTTTTATCACGTGTAATTATTTTTAAAGAAATCCATACAATAAAATTAAAAATTCTTAAAATATGAAATAATTATGAATGATATAAAAACAATATCATGTACTAGATTTAAAATGATTTATTTATAACATATATATTTTTTTTATAAATTTAATTGCCGATGTTAAGAAAATAATTACATGCATTGGCAAATTTATTATCTTTTTATAAATTTTATCATAAAATATAGAACGATTTTTTCATCTGATGTGAATAACTGATGTAAAGTTTGGAGATCGTTTTTCCGGATAATATAGCATTCGCACAATATTGTGCTCCAGGAGGATGCATTTGACGGAGAGTGCAGACGTGACGGTTAAAAGCACGAAACTGTTGCGAGCATTATAATCGTAATTACAAAGCGCAAAATTACAGAGTGCACTCATGGCCAAAAGGGTCTGACTTTTAAGGGGCATACGCGCATAATGATTATGTACGCCAGTTGAAACGACGCACTATCGTATCTTCTTCGATAATGTATCAGTGTGAAGACTTTTTGCGGATGATATCAAGGAAAACACGCAAAAACATTAGTAATCTCACGTGCTGTGAGATTTTTGAATATATTCCTTACTTTATCTGTTATTATTTCATTAAATTACTTTTATTATTATTATTATAAACTTTTTTCTTTAGTATTTTTGCAGCAATTTTTGTATTTTTAAAAAAATTCTATAAAGCTTTATATAATTTCTCAATATTATAGAACAAGTTTTACATGAAAGATAAAATAGGAATTTTCTGTCGGCTAGCTTATAGTCTGAAAATCGAAAAATTTTATGTAGAGGACAGGACTTTATCTAATTCACGACGAATGAGGCGTTCAACATTCTCTCTCTCTCTCTCTCTCTCTCTCTCTCTCTCTCTCTCTCTCTCTCTCTCTCTCTCTCTCTCAAGCTAATTGTGAAGAATGCAAAACACATATAGTTGAATACGGTTATCGGAACAAGTACATTCGGTCGTGTGTAATTCTCTCTCGGTACGCTCTCGCATCGCAGATAATCGTGCCTCATGTTTTTATCTCTGCTCTTCCTCCTTCCTATAAAATTATCTTGATTTATCGACAGAACGCGCAGATCTAAGATGCTTGCGAGAATTTTATCATGATATAAAGTAAAGAAAATGCAGAAAAAATGTATACAAAATTTTAGATCTGATAAATCGTTTTTTCCTGTCTTAAAAATTTAATTGCCATGAAAGATTTTGTTGCCTCTTTTCCGCAATGCTGATTCGTTATTTTGATGCGTTATTTCGCGCTTTCGGGCGGTTGTCATTGCGAAAATTGCATACTTTGACAGTTCACATCTTGAGAAATAATTAGTAGTTGGCAGTATATTACAGTTATATATATATATATATATATATATATATATATATATAAAAGAAAAACTATAGGTTTTTTTACTTAAACATTAAGTTTTACATATGATTTATACGGCTTGCGGTTAGGGCAGGTATTTTTTTTATATTTTACGGAAAATATTCAGTGTTTTTTTTTAATCTTGTACATTTTCATACATTTTCGAATTCTTTGTTTAAATTCTTTCTGGACCCCGTCAAAAGACGCAGCTCTATTGGTTTAATACAAATGCTCGCTCGAAATGTGGTCTGATTATTTATCTTCGAATTATTCTGCACTATATATTAATGTAATAATAACCTAATCACAAGTTTAACTAATTTTTGCACGTGAATAACAAAATTTGTGTTAAATAACGCTGTATTTGTATGTAGATTGCGACAATAATGGTGGCATAATAATAATATATAAGAAATGGTGATATTTTAATATTATTTTTATTAAAGATA
Organism: Linepithema humile; assembly: GCF_040581485.1. Classification (NCBI taxonomy): domain Eukaryota; kingdom Metazoa; phylum Arthropoda; class Insecta; order Hymenoptera; family Formicidae; genus Linepithema; species Linepithema humile. The sequence continues at coordinate 14,797,979 of NC_090132.1, forward strand.
TAGTTATAATACATATTTCTTTGTGATTGACATAATAAATAGCGCAAATAGCGCGCGCTGGTGTGTCTAGTATCTATAAAATTTAGGATCAATATTATTTATTTCGCAAAATTGACTTCAGAGTAAACAAAGAATCTGTATTTAAAAGATGGCTGGATAGATCTAACAGTAAAACATGCTGTATGGCCTGCTTATTTTTATCTTGGAAACAGTACGTGTGCATCACTCCGACTTTCATGTATTCCACAATCAAACGATGTCATCAGAAAAAATATTCACAGTTGTATTCATGATTGAAAATTTTCAAAAGAGAGAGAGAGAATCTCGCTTTGCATGACAAGTTGTACGAATACTAGCTTTGTTATTTTCAATTGTACTTTCTTTAGGTCTAATGTACATGTTATTGTATTCATATTGCATATGCACATCGATATTTACTATTGATATCTTTGATTAAAATTTTAGATTTGAGTATTTATCATTTTCGGCTCTGTTTTGCAACACATCTAAGATAGATTATTTGTAAATATATTTCGCATAATGAAATAATAAGTTACTTTGTAACCAAGAAAAAAGTATAGTAAAAGTTGCCTACGATTTATATAAAAAGTGATTGAAATTGCATCTAAGCTGCGTTGACGATGCGTTGAACAACACAAAGTTTCGTACTATATTTTAATGTTTTATAAAATATTTTTTAACAAATCAAAATTTTATATTACTGTCGCGTATTACGAGTTTTCGAGCAAAAGCAGAAGTCATCTCTTGGGATATTCAAGAATTACCATGATAGAGCAAAGAGAACCACACGAAGAAAATATCTTCGTTATCCATTTACTTTGAATCGTTTTAAAGAGCATAAATAAAGTGTAATACGTTTTACACATGAATGCTTCGTAAAGATCTTCGATGAGAAAACATAAGTGTTTTAAATTTGCGATCTACTTCGCAGAGGCTTATCTCGTGCCGTTTCTGTATCAATTTATTCATATCAACATATCGACAAAACCGAGCGAATTCAACTTTCTAGAAAGTTTTCGAAATCGCTTGATCGGTGATATTATTCGATCTCCGCGGCTGTGCGTTTATTTTTTTCCGTATGCTAATTTTGCCAGAGAGAGAAAAGTGGAAAATTATATTTATCTTATTACGCGAACAGAATAAATGAACGTGACAAAGGTTTTATCGCAAAGTTTAGGATGATTTACAGTACCAGCTGTTTTTGTAAAATGGATTTCTCAGCTAACGAAATAGTAAAAACGCTGAACAAACGCTCAAGAGTCTTTTCATTTTCTTTGTCAGTCGTAAAATAAAGAGCACATTAAACCGTCATCAATTTTCAACATCCGTTAAACTTTCATCCTTTGATGGAAGAAATCAAGTTTCCATTATTTGCGCTTTGTTAGAATACGAAATTGGAGTTTTGCTTTACGATCATAAAGTTTTTCTTCTCAATTCATAGAACACGTGATTTACTGGGCTTAAACAGAATGAGAAGTGTTAGTCAATGATAGACAAATCCTTCTGTCCTATCTTAGCCATACTGTTGAAAATCGAGCGGTAAATTGGACAGGCTGAGTGACAGAAATGAACGGAAGAGATTTCGCGATGGCCTCGTAAATCAAGCCGATACAAGAAGGTAGAAGCGAGAGATCGAATTTCGCCATTCCGCCGATGAATTCGCCGATACCGTTAAAGCGGCAGAAGTTGCGGCGCGAACGAACGCCTGCCGTCGCGCGCCTTTTATTCCTCTCGCCGGGGACCATCTTAATTAAAGAACCGAAGGATTGACTCCGTTGACTCGTAAGTTCGTCAAACGAATCATTATTCTCCGCTCAGGTTTCGCCGAAGCTGCGGTCTATGCACTTTAGTGTCATAATCAAGACATTGCTCTGTAATAAGAACAGATATGAGAAGTTTACGGAAATATGTTAATTATGTGACTTCATTCTTTGTTTTAATTTTTAAATGAGAGATATACAAATTTAGTTACTGAATTAATCTAAAATTTATTTGTAATTAGAATTTTGTTTTAAATAGAGAGTTCTCAGGAAATTATAATTGTACATTTTTATAATTTATTGTTGTCAATGATTAAAACGCCAAAAATAGATTACTTTTTTAAATTAAAAAGCACATATAATCTTTCTTAGTTATTCTTTTATGTTCTGCAATTAATTTTGCATTTTGTCATAATATCGCTGTTAAGGTAATATAAGATACAAGTTATTTTCGACAGAGATTGATGAGATTAATAAGCTCGACAGAGGAATGTGGCCCCTGAGACTTTTGTGACTACTTAGTTTGTATCAAAGCATAAACCCCGATGAATCCCTATCGTTCACGAATCACGTTGACCGCGGCCAGGGACCTGCATCGACATTTTAGGAATCTATTTATGCAGGACCCGCTCGTTCAACCACCTGCCCTTCCCGAGTCCAAATCAGAAAAAAAGTCGCTGTGATTATAGTTCCCTCGACCAGACTTCCAACGTTTTCTCCGAACGCTTTTATAATAGTATTTTCTTTCGTAATTTTCATATTCAATATAAAATACATTTATTACTAATTAAAAGTTTTAAACGGTTTTATGCAACAAATATCTAAATAATTTTTTTTTAATTTGGGAAAGTTAACTTAAAGTAAAACATTAAATTAAGTATAAAATTAGAATTTGAATTAATTTTTTTATATTTGTAAAATGTAATTTAAAAACCAGCATTATTTTTAATCTCTCAAACACTTATCATTACACTTGCACTTTATTCGTTTATTTGTTATGAATTTATTATTCTAAATACATCGCTTATAAGGTTAAATTATATGTACTAGTAAGAAAAGTCAATATTTACTCATGGAGAATAAATGTTTCATAAGTTTATTTTTATATTATCCATAATGTACACGATAAGCATATTGAAAGAGCACCATACGGTCGGTATCGCGCGATATTGCTGTTTCAACCATATTGCGGCAGTTTATAGAAAAAAGGAGATATTGCTACGTCATCGTTTGACGTTGTTTCCGATCCACCGAGCTCTCAGGATTTCGTTACATTTCACACAATAACAAATCCGATTTTTCACGCTTCCCTGACACCCCGAATTTCTGCATGAGGAAAAGACTCACCCTATCAATCGATCTCACAAATGAGTATTTAAGAAATCTGATCGGGTCTTTTTTCTTTTTCTTCAATTTGCGTCCCATTTTCGCCCGTTTTGTCACCGTGAAAAATCGCGATGACACCGCAGATTGACAGTTTTATTTCGATGGTCGCCGCGGAATAAAAGAGCACTTTGTTCTGATTTCTCTTTTTCTATTTTTTTGTGCAAACGGGGAAATCCTCACTCGCTCGGAAGAAACAGAGATTAAACGGGAGTAACATATGGCAGTGAACGGATTTCTTCCCTACGAAAACTGACACTGGAATACCAGATGCATTGATTCGATGATGCTTACTCGTGCAAAATAATTACGCCTTTTCAACTTAAAGAATTGGCCCAACTGAATACAATTTTTTTAAATAGTTTTTTAATGTTATCAGAAATTTTAAAATATCTTAGATTTATAATTCGATATATTTTATTTTATTTTTCAAAGCATTTTCATTTTAGATCAGTGATTTCGATGGGGCTTTTCACGTTCCACCTTGAAATCATTATTCTGCATTATATAGTTTAGCGAGTTGCGATAATGTGATAGCGAAGTACACATATCAATAATGTTAATATAAAATGAGATAATGATATGTAGTCCATTGTGCGGCCAGTCGTGAAACGCTACCGTACTGACCTAATCGTAAAGACTAAAACGGTGTCTCGTTGACGAAGAGCTTTGCGCGCAAGAATGAATCAGATTTCAAGGCACGTTGCTCAATGTAGGTCTCGTTATGAAATGATTTCGACACGATGTTACTTAATTGTAGCCGATCGTGCCGTTACTGTTCCACCATTTAACTCGTGGTCTTTTATCTCGTACCGTGCTGTAGTATATCTACACATCAGCAATCTTTTCATCGTCGATTATTGTTTGTTCGGAAATTTTCCATTACATTTTTTATACATGATTATTATATTAGTGTGATATATAATTAAAGCATAATTATACTAAAGTATATATTACAGATGATAGAATTGTATGAAAAGTACTATATCCATTATAAAATATTATTTATTATTGGAAAATCACATTTTTAATTTTAATTAATTAATATTTATACTTTATCGTGAAATTTTATATAGAAAATACATCGAGTTTTTTAAATGAAATAAATTTGAACAGTTTTGTGTGTATTGTAACGCAAAATTATAACAAGTGAGGATTTACTTGCAAATTCCACGTGTCTATCCGCTTTTCAACTTAACGCTATAATCACTAACAGATTAGATCAGCATCATTGGCGTTTTATTCGCTTAAGAGGATAAAACTGATACTTTAGAAAATCCATGTTAGTCTCGAGCATTAGCGAGGATCAAATGAATCGGATTCACGAGTGGAAAATCGCGTCTTTCGCGAATGGCCGAACGTGAGAATACTCCGGAAGTCTATTCCCATCGGATTTTCCCAGTAAGGCAAAAGATTCTTTAATTCTGTTTCCAGAAGAGAGCTTGCGTTTCTTCAGAACTCATTTTCTTTTTCCCACGATTTCAATTTCGCAGTCAACTTGTTCTGATTTTATTTATGGCGTCACCACAGTCCGAAAAGTTTAAATTCATTAATTTTTCCTTTCGTTCACAAATCTTTTAACTTTCGCCGAGAACGAGAACGAAATTAATTTGTAGTGGAAGTTTTTCAGCAATTCGATAAGGTTGAGATAAATGACAATGCTATGCAATAATAATTATTGGAAAATTTTTTTAAATTTATATTCTGCGACTAACTTTTTACCTAGCATATGCAATTAAGTAGTTTTCAAATTGTCCAAGAATAAAAGGGAAGCACACACATCCGGATTTTTTTATATTGTTTACAACTGATCTGCAATGCAATGTTAGAACGAAGTTCTGTTAGTCAAGGCAAGCAAACAGACAGACCGCAATTACTCGAAGTGAGCGGATTTCTTTCCTTTCGCCCCGCGGCGGCGGTTAGTGCTGCGTGAGAACAGCGAGCGATCGCAGAATGCCGCCGTGCATGTCAAAAGTCGGTAACGAAACCTGTTATTTTTTATTAGCCGATCATTTGCCAACTTTTATCGCAGTAGAACTGCCCAAGAAAGCTGAACAAACTTTCTTTCAGTATTATCAGACGATAATCAAAATTAACATTTTTTTTTATCAGAAATATAAGTTTGTCTTTAGTGGACACACACATTTATCAATCTTAATCTCTCTCATGATTGAGTATTAATATTTTTTTATCGAATTTATGAACATTTTATTTTGACAGTATATCTTAATCTATTTAGTTTTATTTATTGAGCAAGCGTAAAAATCAAGAGATATACAAAAAAATTTCGCTATTATCGGGTAATAGGCGTGACGGAAAAGCGGCTATCGAAAGGTCACAGAGCTAAACAGCTCGTTTCATCTCAGGTGAGAAAACGATGCTCGTAAATTATCGACATAAGCGCAAGGATACATACTTTTGTGTTCTATACTTTAGCGCAAATCAATTCTTATAATGGATTGAATTCCACGTAGGAAACATCACTTGAGTTAATCGAGATGATCAGCCATTGATCCCATTTTTGTCCCGGCAAACTGAAGATCTTATCTTCTATATTAGAAAATTAACTTAATTATTAATATCAAAGATTAATCCGGCGTTATATGAGTGGAAATTAAATTTAAATAGCAAGAACCGTTATCCAATATAATTTGTTTCTTATATTTCTTACATTTGTGTATTTTATGTTATACAACACCGCAGATGTTTCATATTTATTTTCAATATTTTTTAAATAAATAAATATAAATTAAAAAATTTTGTAATTAATTTATTTTTATATTTTAGCATGCCGTAATTTTTTCGAACTTTGTAAACGCAGAAATTAGCAAGGTCGGCATTCACACACGCCACTCAAATTGTTAATCCTGCTAGACACGTGTTTGGCGCGATTCCTCGTGCCTTTGTGCCAATCTACTGAACTCTGACCCGCTTTGTGACGCACCGTTACATCCTGCATCGCGAATCGGCGTGCTATGTGCGCATCTTGTGCACTGATCATAGGCGCGATTATTAAAGACCAAAGTCAGCCAACTAATATTTATGCAGGCTGTCAACAAAGCACGCTACTCGGTAGAGGCGGGTCTGGACGTTTTGTGTATTTAGGACGTTCCACACGGAGAACCCAACGGGATGGTTGATTGACGAAGGCGGAGACGATACGCTGACGAAGCTGACGTATGCAAATACGACTCTATTTTTTTCCCTCGAAGATAGAAATCGTGACGCATTGTGAAATCCCCTGACGAACCGTACAACTCAACAATAAGTATGCTAATTTTTCGATCGTCACACTCTAGTTTTCCAACGCCGATAGACACATTGTTGACGTTGCGACGCAAATAATGCATATAATTTGCTCCAAAAGTCGACTAATCGAAAAAATTGTTTGTTTAGCAAACTTCTCTTTAACTAAATTCTTTTCAAGTATTTTTAATAATTATAATATTGATACAATTTTAGTGTAATACATTGCTGTGAAATTCATATGTTAACTATTTTATAAAATTCTATAGAATTTACAGTTTGTTATTTTTGCAATATTATCATGAATAAATTTGCACAATTTCGGAAAAATTCTTACACGTAGCATCAATGTCAACGAACTTGCATTGTTCGTGCAAAAAGAAAAGTATCATACCAGAATTTGCCGACGATATGATGCGATTGTATATCGCGACACATTTTTCTATCTCTCTTCTTGATGATCTACTTTCATATTTCGCACAGCAGTAGCAGCAATTGACTTTATCAAGTTCACAGCTGCTCGCCGGATGTAACGTAACGGTAGAAATAAGGATACATTGCGATTAATTCACTACAACATAAATTAACGCTTGTTGCTCAATAAACAACACAACTAATAAAAGATCAATCCTTACGATATTTTTTATGAAAAATTTGCCACGCATATCTCAGAAACTAATTTTTTACATAAGAAATAATTCTGATTTTGAACCAGCAGTTTTATTTTCTTCCTCCAAAATACTGAAAAGTCGCCGATTACAGTAATCGACGTAATTTGCGTAATTGACATGCGAAACTTCCTCAATTCCTCGTGTTTGAATGGAACTACCGGAAGTGACATCAGGCGGGCGTATGACGAACGAATGCCTGGTCGCAATGAGTTCTGCGGAAAAAGTATCTGATACTCGTGTCCTACAATGCAGTCTGATGTCATTAAATAACGGTTGGCACAGATGCATTGTCGAGGACGCGATCAATTGAGATAGCAATTTGCTGCAAGGTTAACAGTAGAATTGTGCGTTAAATTGCGCGGGGGTGAAACCGGTGAAATTTACATGTTGCCTTAATTGAAAAGGAAGCACGGTTCGTTAGAAAAGAAGAATCCGCATGCGTTACGAAATCTAACATTAGTCAATTGATTTATCAAGTTTGTCGACTATAGCTTACATCATCATTTGACCGATTTGATATTGTAAAGCAATAACAATTATAATCGTGTTTTTTAAAATAGTATTTTATTTTTATTTCGAAAATTTATATATAAAGAAACATATATTTCGAAACATTATATCTCATAATTGTGATATAAATAATAAATGCAACTTTTATAATGCATGCAGTAACTTTAACACATACAATATCTTTTCTGAAAATATGTCGCGTACAGTCCTTTATTATTATTATTACAGTTATTATTGTATTACGAAAGAATGCATAATTTTAGTAACATCATGTATAAAAGTAATAAAAGGTTTGTTAACATGCTGCGAATCCGCTTGCGAGGAGCAACGAACTCTGCGATTAATTGCAACAACTGATTAGCGGCGCGCGCGAGAGCGATAACGTAATAATGCAATTAATCTCGCGATTGTGATTAATCGACGCGTCATACTTTCTACTTTCGCGATCATCACATTACACAATACGACATCGACAATTTTTTTCGCATGAGTCATCGTGTGACCTCCGGATCCACACGCGTAATACCACAAAAATCGCAATTATGCGCGACTCTTGAATTTTTTTCTTTTAAGATAATTAAGCAAAGCATATCGCTAATTATTTTGCCATCGGAATGATAATATTTCCTTTTTTTTTTTTTTTTTTGTTAACGATTCTGTTTTTGCAAACAGAAAGTCACTTTTATATCTTTACATAGATATTACTAATTTAGATCAACTATACAAAAAGAATACTTTTGAAAGAAAAAATTATGCCAGGTCTGAAAATAAATTTTGTTGAACAATCAAAATTTATCAATAGAGCATTCGAAACTTTTTGCTGCGATATGAAAGAAATTTTGAAATCTGTCAGCAAAAATATTCTTTCCGTGTAATTAAATAAATTGTACTTATTTATAAACGTTAATTTTATACATATGTTACCAGCTCTAAAATTTTCTTCTAAAATTATTCAAAAAATCATAGTTTTTTTTATAATTTCTTAACAAAAAACACATTTCGTACGACCTTACACAGCTTCGGTAATCAGAATCCAACATTTTTGCTCAACGATACACAGTTATCGATAGCCAATTAAGCTTGCGGAATAATTTGTCAATACTGTTCGCGGTTTGTTTTTCTGCAGTTCGAAAACGTTGCGTTGCGCCTCGTCCCGTCGTGAAAATTGCAAACCGCAAAAGCTAATTGTGATGGCACGAGCGTTTCCGCCTTAGCAAAACCATGGAATTTCTCTTCCTACCAAATGCGGCACGCTTAATGTCGTTGTTTGTCGACTGCGTTTGCAAGTTAATTACATCTTTAATTACATCGCTCTAATTGGACACCGCCTTTCTCATCACTGAGGATGAGCCCGAACACGAAGGATTAATTATTGCGTTAAAACAATTTTTTTTTGGAAATAGAAAGGCTTTTCTTGAAAGAATGCATAAATTTGCTTCACAGCATAATTAGAGAGATAGGTGTCGAAAGAAAGTTGAAATCAATATTAAAAAATAATAATGTCAAGTTTTTGATTAATTTCTTATTCGAATAGAATGCTGTTAATCCTTTCATTCTCAAATTATTTAATAGCTAAAAAAATATTTGTTTGTATTTTTGTGCACATTACATAACAAGTAAATCATTCATAAAAAAATTTTGACGTTTTTAAAACATTTAAGGACTTTTTTTATTTACTATTTTTAGCAACAAATTTTATTATTATTGCAATGTAAACAATAATTTGCATTGTAAAGTTATTATACGTAAAAAAACCTTTTTTCTTATCTTTGGTGTTAGTAAATCTGTTTAAAATACTTCAAGGAAATTATTATTTTTAAACATTAATTGCATTTAAAATAACTCTCGTCATCGAATTGTGACGGCGATAAATGAAAGATGATAACATTCTAATATATACATGTAGAGTATACTAAAAAGAATTAATACTTATTCACATATACATATAGAAATATAAATGGTTATAATGGATTTTATTTAATAAAATTTTATTTTATGAAATAAAATTTTATGAGCCCCATTTTATTTCATAAAATTTTAAATAGCCATATGGCTACAGTGAGAACGAAAAGGTTAATTATTCTTGATTCTTTTTTAATTTATCTTTTGATTAGTTTAACGAAACATTTTAAACTATTTTTAATTAAACAAAACTAAACATTCTTGACGAGCTGTTCGTCCGGCATCTCATCAGATACGTTGGAGGTTAAACGGATGGATACGGAGTTAAACATTTACCAAAGTATGCAACTCTATCAACAATTATCAATTTTATTTCACTAATTATGATCTATAATTTCCGAAACGTTATTTATCATAATACGAGACATAGAAATTTGTTACATAATCTGACCTATTTTAAAATTTACGCGTTGCATAAGCTTTCGCATTAGTTTGCATAATTACAGCACTTGATCATCCTGCCTTCGTCACTTATGTGCATATATAGAGATCGGTCTGATTTGCGAACAATAAAACGCACAATAAGCGTCCTTAATCTGCAAAAATGTACTCCTTTGTGACAGGCACCACCGTGCACTGCCGTTCCACCCTCCTTTTTAATCCCTTTAAAAACTAGTTTATGACACGGATCACAGCTAGATGTGCTGACGTCCCTCGAAAAATCCTGCGGTCTGTGGCCTGCCGTCGCCATTAAAGTTACTTCTTTCAAGCTCTTGTTATAATATGCTTGCGGACGTGCGAGCGTTATCGACGCTGCATCCGTTTCCCCTTCTGCTAATTCACTGAATCGATCCTACAAATCCCCCTCTGATAATTTATTTAGAAAGACGACACCATTGAAATCTAAAGATAGCACGGCTAATTTGATTTATATTGCATTATTACCGTGACAAAAATTACTATTTTTTCCTCAGAGAATAAATGTTGAAAGTTTATTTAATGAATACGCAGAAGTGGTTATTAAATCATATTTTTATGTCTGAATAATTAGTTTTATCGCAAATTTTCGCCGAGACAAACAAATTCGTTGGAAAATTTATAAAATGCGTCACAGAAAATCGAGAATGTTCTATACATATTTTTCGTTTGCTGTAATACTCGCGCAATACACTACGCGAAACGATCGAACTCTCGATTTTCTATGAGCATGTTTTTGCTACAGTCCGAGAACATGAATCAACTTTGCGTTCAGACGGACGGCGCTCGAGCCCAGCGTCGCATAGAGATCCTCGCTTTCTTCCACGCTCCACGTTCTTCTTAGTTCTCTTATGAGGGCTTGCGGATGAGTCACGCTCGCTACGACAGAGCTCCGTGAGTTCCTGCCTCGTCATCCGCCGAGAGATTAACGACCCTGACTGCTCCTTTTTCTCCATCGCAAACCGGAAAATGATCCTTCGATGTCACCTGAATGGAAAAGGAACTTTGCTAGATGGAAACTTACTGGGTCAAACGCGAATCTCTGCAAATGCTGATTTGTAAAATTTCATTTCGCAGATGTCACATTGATTTTGCAGAAATAAAAGCAGCGAGACGCCAATTTGACGCGAATGTAACAAGATTTCAAATATGCATACGACAACCGCAGATTTAATGCGGTTGAAACATGTGCGTGTTATTTGAATCTCTTTGATATTTCAATCAGTATGGCGCAAAATGTCGATCCTTTGGTCGGTTGATTAATTTCGCTAATTGCCTTGTCAACTAATTGCTGCTGTCGGCAACATTAATCTATTCCGTACGTCACAGCGCCAATAGATCGATCGCAATTTCCTTTATTAATGAAAATAGACATCACGTTTGGGAATAATCGAGCAAGATGTATAAGAAAACAGTTATTTGTAATTGTAATAATAATTGTCTTTTTCTCGCTTTGAACGTCACATTCTCTATTATTATCGTGTATTATTAAGATATTCTTATTATCGTGTATTCTTTCTTTTTCAAAGATAAATATTCCCTAGCTATTCTTTTCCACCGTCTGCGAAGGTTATTTAAAGTTTCTTCTTCAGCACAATTTTCACGGTTTCCATCCCAAGGCGCATATTTTTTCTCCGAACATTCGCAAAGGTATTTCCTCGGGGAAAATTCACCATTGATAGGCATCTCTCGGAGAAATATTCACCTCTGTTTTTGTCTTCAGCAATAAATTTAAAAAAAAGTCCATATATAAACTGTCCCTTTTTTGCGTAATTTGAATTATTTATGATGAAAAAAAATAATGTTGATAATATTTTAGCTTTGATACGAATAATGGGAGAAAAATAATGAGAGGTGGATAGAAAGTTTACCTTAGAAATATCACGTTTGTCTTCCTATCCTCAAACCGCAGAATGACGTTTATTCGCGTTCCGAGTTATCGATGGAATCTCGATGTTTTCGATTTGTGAAAAAATTACAAGCGCGATAAAAATGATGCATGACTGGCAAGAATGACACGTGTGTCCGTGAATGGATTCGCGACGAATGCACCGTGTAAAAGCAGTGTACGCAGAACTGGGACATCCGGCGTGGTAAAAGCGACGCGTGGACGCTGTGAAGTCCGCGATGAATAATACACGCATATACGAGATTAGCGCTACTAGATTATGCCCAGTTTTCCCTGGCGAAAACGCTCGGTGAAGCGCTCAGCCGGGAAAGTAGATCGACGCACGCGTTCGGGAAATCTCGCGCTTATTAATTTCCACAGTCCCGCCGTTTGTTTATTCGTCGGTGTAACGAGCGCATGCTTCTTTTAATTACAAAGCTAATTAACTAGTCGTTAACTTCTCAGATTCTTCACGGTCGCCTAACGACGGGACTGCCAGCGATATCTCTCGACGTATTAAGTGGCTAGAAATCCTGTAAATTTGCAATAAGCGTCTGAAAAAAGCGACATTTAAATTGACATTAATTTTCTTATTCTTGCGATTTTTAAGATTACTTTTTGTCAATTTTAATCTTTGCGATGAAACATTCTAACGTATTGTTTACAAATACTTCTTAGTAACAATATTTCTTCGCGTACCATTAAAAAATGAATTTTATCTCATTGATCTATTGTGTGGCGAGCTCAATTATGATTTTACGTTAAATAAAATGCGCGTACACGCGTGTATATGTAAAAGAACATCCGTCATGTGTTGCCAACAAGGTCAGCAATAAAAGTAACGGTGGCAGCAATATAGCGACTTCTACCGATACTATCTGCTACGGCCGGAGCTTACGGTCAAACGCCTTTCTCCTCACTTATATCCGCTCTGCCTCTCCGGAGGGAGGCGTAGCCCTTACATGCGTGCGTCATATGATAGAAAACGAGATGATAAGAAATAGAGCGTGCACATGCACGTATTAGCCGGCCCGGCGAATGAACAGCGGCGTACATAACGGTAGACAAAATGAACGATGAATCACGCATGGCGCGCGGCTGTAACTCTCGAAATGCTGTCCCGCGCGGCTCTGCGGCAAAATACATAATTAAAACGGCTCGGGCCAAAAGCAGTTTCTCTCTCTGAATCAACCTCGTGAATATAAGGTGCTCTGCCTTGTCGGAGTCTGCTTTTAGGTGCATGTATTCCGAGATTAAGTAAAGTATTCCGAGTTTAACGCATCAGATTGAAATAGAAAATAACAGAAATAGATGCTGGACTTTTAATTCGACTAAATTTTTTATGTAACTCTGAAATATATTATATATTGTACAAAATCGAAATACACGCCGAATTATGCATTCGCATATCTGCCAAACAGTAGTAAGTGCTCATTTTACTTTGTAATTTCATGCATGCATATATTTTGTATTTTCCGAGTGCACGTAACGCGAAAAATATTGATCGAGACTATTCGCGAACTGGAAATCACATTTTTACGCATATGCGATATGAGTCAAACTACTTTCGCTCACAGAACTCGATCTGAGTTTTCGGATCTGATTACTAAATCCGGCATACTCCATGAGACGTTTCCCCCTCCACACGCTTTAACGAGCGCGATATCTGCGTTTCGTGCGTCAATATTCGATAAACAGCGAAGAACGAGCGACTGAAAGTTCTGGACGCGGAAGTAAAAAGAGCAGCCTTACTGCTTCTCTGAGTGTATTAAACACAGACCAAACACTCGGATTCCTGCTACTTATAGTTCTTTCGAGCCACTTGCGCTTTCTCGGGGAATCACTGCCACTTTTTCGACACGCCGTGTGTTTCTTGCCAGCCTGCTATTTATCACTGTCTCTCGGTCTGACACTTGGCGTGTCTCGAACGCGATCATGGCTGAATGGCCCCTTTTTTTCGCTCGAGAAGCAGAATCGTTACCACGATCCACTTCGAATGGGCTAATAGGATGATAAGGATAAAGAACGGCGCGAGCGGGATATTACGTCGGCGCTTAATTAGCAATTGATACGCTCTCGGTTGAGACTCGTGTAAATCGGCGAAACGTTACTGATGCGATTTTCTAAGGAAGGATTGCACTCAAATAAGTTACTGCAAAGAGAGCACATGATACATAAAAATAAGTATAATTTTAAATATACGTCGATGAATCACAGAATCATTTACGAATAATCAATCGTGCGAATATGTTGCCATTTATTTCTCGTAATGAAAAAATTTCGATTTTTTTATAGCCAAATAACAATTTATTTGTAAGAAAGGCGAAATTTTGCAATGAGAAGTAACAATTAGCGCACCTCCGAAGATTACTGGCCACATTTGTGGAAATTCCTTAAATTACAGTTTAATTTTACATTTGAATGTAATAATGAATCTTTTCTTTCTTTTCTGTTTCAGGTGAGTACAAAGAGAAGACTTCTATAAAATAAGCGACGACGCACACTCGCTGTAGGAAAGTATACGTCTCCGTTTTTTCATTTTGCTTGAAACAGACGAACAATGGGCTATGGAAATGCGCTACTAACACAATTGTCTATGTTGCGCTTTGTGTTGCCATGGAAGGGACTACTTTTGACGCGTATTCCTTTGTAAAATCGAATATACATTACTGCGCGCGGTAATACCGACAGAAAATCGATTAAATCCAGTCTATTTTCGCACTTCTCATTGTACGTCGGAACAGAGCACCAGGAATAACTAAATAACGATCCATATATTCTATTTCGAAGAGGGTAACGTACTCCTACAGCCAGTTTGATAACCCCTGTGAAATTACCGTTAAAATTAACGCCAGTGCGAAGTCACTTGAGATTCTCGAAAAATTAAGTTCGATTATTTTCATATTTATACCATCGAACCTAGTATATTAATAATAATGAGCAATAAGTACACTTGATTTTGTGAAATATAATCGTCTTTAAATTTTAGTGATTTAACAATTTACATTCACGAGAGCTTTGATCGCAACAAACTAATTGTGCGAAATTGGCGCGTGTTTAGGATAGCTTTCCGTTTTACAGCTGCATTTCTACCGTTTGTCTGGCAGCGCGTCTCTAAATACGCATCGGCACGGTTTCATTGGGGGCCCCGGTATTTTTGTATCTCGCAAACGGCACACATGCACGCACGAGCAAGTGTATCACATCTGATCCACGCCTCTTCTCGCGCTATCGCGAGGAAACAGATGCACGAATAATTAATCGAGCCTGCCACAATAACGGCCTGCGATAATCTGATTTACTATGCAAAACGTTTGTTTATGTCGAGCTTTTCTAATTGTAAAATATCCAGTAATATGAAAACAATTAAATTTACAATTATCATCGCGTTATATAATTATTTTAAAAAATTTAACATAATACTTGTTATTAAATTTAAAATTTACATAGACAATTTTCAAAATTCAAACGCGAAGGACAATAAAAATCTGATATAATTTTACGCCTTGACTGGTGGTCGAAGTGTATTTTTGTTCTCAGAAGTGAATAGGAATCGATTTCACACGGAACGTTCTTCCAGGAACGATACTCTTAACTTCCATACATTTTCTACTCGTTTTTACTTGCAACCGCGTTGCACTTTGCGTAACCGTGATTTACAGTGTCTTCGACTTATTCGTAACACGAATGCGTACTCTTTGTACAATGCATTCTTTGTAGCGTTTGAGTAACACCGACGAGAATGACACGTTACACGTTGCTGCGTTTTTCTCGAAACCAAGACGGGAAACATGATATAGGTTTTACGACGTGCGGCGAAAATTGCGCGAGAGGTATACGAAGAAGCAGCGACATCGAAAAAGAAGAGAAGAAATGGCGAGATAAGGCGAGCGAGATAAGACATCGACGGGGGAAAGCATTATAACCATAAGTGTCGATGATCTCAGCTTCGCATAAGCGGAGCTGCAATCGAGCTCTGTGACTTATTGCTTAGGCATTTAGAGGGGAAGCTAATGTGTAGGAGAGATAAAGGAGTGAGAATTTTGCTTGGGCGGAGAGAGAGAGAGAGAGAGAGAGAGATAGAAGGGAAAATGCGCGCGCGCTAAGTGTGTGGTCGTCATTGCTTAATTACGCTCGGCTCTCGAGCACTCGAAGGTGAACGCGTCTTGCAGTCGCAGAAATTGAACCTAATTACTGCTATCGTGCAGCACGCCGTGCATCTCTCGAGTTGTCTCTCGAGAGCGCACTTCTCTCGCTCATAGTGAAAATCGACGGATATCAACTCGTTATATTTTCAGACAATCGAGATTTAAATTGGCTTGGAAAAATTATTTGATAATTAATCTCTTTCTGGGAAGCGCGAGAGAAACGAATGTTTATCGAAGTTTTGGGAAAGATTTATGCATGAGAGGAAAATGTATTCCCTTTGCGGTACATCGTGTAACATAAAATTGATTCTGTTATCGGTGATTAAAATTGACTAGAATCTCTTTATTCATTGGAATTTAATCGAATGTATTTCCGGCAGTGGAATGTGGAAGTTTCGTAATTTATTTTTATATTACGCACTTGGCATGCAATCTCTTATTTTTCGTACTATGTAAAAGTAGTATTGCTATTTTTATTTAAATGAAACGAAAAAAATGAAACATAAAATAGCAAGCGAATGCGTTATAGGCATTGCTTTAAATTGCTTTTGGACCAATTGCTATTGCGTATCGAGGTTGGCGGTACTTTTCGCATTCGTATGCACATCGCAGCAATTGAATTGTGAACAGAATCGCGAGCGGACACGTGCATCTTCTCGAGTACGTGCAGGCACTTCATCCGTATCATTTTTCAATCTTTCAATTTTTATCGCATCTGTGATAAAAATGTGAACTCAAACTTGCAATCAAAATTTCAATGATTATGACATTCGATCGATCGCCGCATTAAATCATTCGCATGATGGCCGCCTTTGTAAGCCGCTAATGATCGCTCTTCATCGAATCTAAGCGCGTCGACGATCGTTTCGGATAATCAGGCTCGATTTATCCGCGCCGTATCGTACTTCCAGAATGTATCTCGCTAAATGTCCGAGTCGAATCCAAGTTCAGCTCCGAATCGTCGTTTTCTTCCTTCTTGTAGGCAATAGTCGTTTCTTTTTTGCTGGCGATCAGCCTGCGTTCGCGCAGAGGTGCACCTGCGACGTGCACCTCCTGCCATTCGGAGGAGAATGCAAAGACGACGACAAGGACGTTTATGATCGTTTTCGCATCGCGACTCTGTTGAGAAAGACACATCTGCTTAGAAAGAAGGGTCGCGTGCCCGGCTGCGTTCCAATTATGCTTAATTATTATCGCGATAATCACCATTACCGGAGCGGAATGTCACGATCGGTGGCGCTGATAACGAGAGCGAGTTGAACGGCGGTGGCTCGCGCTCGAAGCGTGTTGCTCGTCCCGTTTCCCCTATTTTTTTTATCCATCTTTAGAATTGAAGCGCAGCCGCGCAGATCCGTAATGCGAGATAATCCGCGAAATGGCGTATAAAGTAGAAAAATACGCAAATGCCTAGCAGCAGCGCACATTATTTAGCTCGCAAGGATGGTATTTAATTCTCATTTGCGTCACACCTGGATCGTATTTATTGAACATGAAATTACTTAGAACAGTTTGGAATAACTGGCATGTTTCCGTAGATAAAATCGAGAATAAAATAAAATACCGATAACACTACTTAAGAAACTTAACGGAACTTGGTTCTATTTAAGAAAGTTAGCACATATTAGAAAGTAATAAAGAAATTATAATACCTATAATTGAATTAAAAATTGAGAAAATTAAGTTTAGAGTAATTTTCTCAAATTTTTGTATTATCGTTCGATTATAATTACGATAGTAATTAAAAGTTCGAAAAAGTTAATTTAAATTTGAGAAACTACTGTTGCACTCAATTCCGCAATTGGTGTCGGTCGGGATAAATCTTTCGGCCCTCGATTTTTCGTGAGCTCAAGCCCGTTGACACGGAAATAAAACGCATGCGACCATTGAGAACCCTCGTAACGTTAACGACGGCGATTTATCGCGAACTGTGAACGATCGTTAGGACTCAGTGTGCACCGACCGAACAACGAGTATGGTTGTACATATGAGAGGGTCGGAGCATGGAGGTTCATGATTAAAGGTGACCTCACACTATGACGACGACCACTGCTTCGTAGAACGTGGTTTAAATGTCAGGCTTAAGTGGAGATGACATCGTTCCAAGAGTTATGATGCGACTCGCGCTCAAATTAAGGTATTGAAAGAATATTATCGATATTTCATTTTTTACTCATTATTCATGAAAGAAAAGTGTTGATCTATATTGAAACAAGGATATGGAAAATTAATAATATACTTATCTTTATTATAAAATAATCTAACATTTAATTCAGATTTTGAGAAAACAAAGCCATTTTGTAAACACTTTAATTTCAATAAATAATAGATGCATTTTTTTTACTAATTATTTATTTGAACATTAAACATTTCAAAAGGTAAATTTTTATTAACTAGAGATTCCATTCTTAAGAAAAAAAGTAAAATCAATAATGTTTTACTCATTTTGTCGCTCATAAGTTCAGTCATTTCAAATTAGACGCCAAAATATTCTTCCTGTCTAGTCAATTATCTTTATTATTAATAGAAGAATTACTGGCTAAGGCCAGTATTTATTTAATTGCCGCATGGAGAATTACTACGTTTTTGGCGAACGATGGGGAATTTATTAATCCATTAACACACGCCCTCGAGCAAACATCGTTATAGAAGCACCGGCTGGCACGCTCGTTCTGTTTGCAGCCAGAAAGGGCTTACGCAAGCCCTAATTTGTCTGCGTATCTCGATTTGAGCTTAATGGTTCGAATAGCGGGCAAATGCGGTTCCCGAAATGCACAGCGGCACTCGCACGCTTTCTTTCGAGCGGCCACAAAAGACCTCTTGAATGACCTCTGAGCGGCGAAGGGAGAAAGAACGAGAGTGCCCTCGAATCGACCGTACTGATCGGAAATACTACAAAGTGCATACTTCTAATTTTGCCAGTCGAGTGCGCGAGCCGCGCAAATTGCTTTTTGCAGTGCGAAATCACGTGCCTCTCTGATTCACAAAGTAAATGCTCGTCGGCACCGCGAGAGCTGCGATAAGATCTGTATTCGCAGTTTCTTTGCCAAATTATATAACGATTACATTTAAATATCTCTTTTACGTGTCCTAATTACAAAAAGATAAGAGAAAAAAAAATACTATTTGACAGTTTTTGGAAATATGTACTTTTTGCTATTATATTATGTATTTAATGCCATTAAGTAAACCGCTTTGTGCATGAGTGTTTAGAAATAATCTTGTTATAAAGAGCTGTTTACAGATATAGAGATTCATATTTTTCTGCAAACTATTTAAATTTTAATATTTCTCATTGCTTTAAATAAACGATAGAGTCTGGAAAAGCAGAACTTTTTTTATCGGATCTCGCGCGCCGATTGGATCGGAAAATGTAGTCACCGTGTACGTAATAAGATACGCCGAATGCATAGCTGCAAGTCGGAGATGCGCCCGGAGCTGCGCTCACTCGCGAGACCCACATAGCGAGATAAAGCCCGTTTACCTGGAAGGGATTAATTATTCGGCGCAAACCAGTTCCGCGGACACGATGCGCCCGTACAAAGGAGGCCCTCGCTTCGAAAATATCGTCGGATCGTGTTCGAGCCATGGACACAGCGTTCCTGTCGGATGGAGGGTCGATTCCGTTTTAATTAAACGTCGGCTTGCTCCGCGCGCCGTAAATCGCTGACGCTGCACTCTTCTCGTCGCGCGCTCGAATTAATCTCGATTTTCGCCTGGGGCGCGCACCGCGTTTCGCGCGTCACGCGCGTGTCCCGCGCGCGAGAAATGAGCCTCCTTGTTCGCGACGACGGAAACGATAAATTTCTCGGCAGTTGTAATAATTTGTGCGTATTTCCCCCCGTTCCGTTTCTCCGAAACATCGAAACCTGAAGATACACTCAAACGATTGCGAGTATTTTTACGCTTGTGCATCGAGTCTTAAGAATTGTTATTGTTAAATTGATTCCTTTTTTTTAAATCTTATTTCTCACGTTAAAACTAATGACTCACAAATATAAAATTAAAATGCAACATGATGCATTTATTGAAAAACTATTAGTATCTGTTTTTATAAATTACATCTACGTAACATGAAATGTGAAGAATCCGAAGACATGCGTGTAAAATCTGTTATGTGCGCGCATTATTTGTTTTGTTCCTTTTTTTTTTTTTTTATTTAATGAAATTCTTTGTCCGTCTAATCAAGTCGTCGAGAAACGCGTGGCACGAGTTCGCGGGTTAATAACTGGTTACGATGTCTGTCCGCGAACTACTGTTCCCGCAACAGTTGGCTATTACGTAATTAAGGCACGTGAGGAGAGGCGATGCCGACTTTTAATTTACGTTTAAAATAGGCACATCAAGTCGCATATCCGTACGACGCGTAACTTCCGCTGAGCATAATCGTTTAGAGTTCCTCATGAATATAATCGCTGCTTTACAAATCGACTCTTCCGCAGTTAAGATCTAACGATGAATGTACAATCATGAAATAGCACACATATGTAGCACGAAATAAGTTGTTCTGTACAAGCATTACATTTTTATAGCATTATTATTCTTATCTAAATTATTCTTCCAACACAGTTTTGTAATGTGACCGCAATAATAAATATAATTAAAATAGAAACAAAAAAATAAGTAGATTAGATATTAAATTATTTAAAAAAATATGTTTTATATGCTAATAGTATATAATTATATATCGTATATAAACTTCGAAGCTGAGTTTGAATAAACTTATTGGCAATTTCTATCGACCGCAATATCGAAAGTGATTAAACGATGTAACATTAGCATGTACAGAGAAAGTTTCTTATCCGGTATTTTAATTCAAGCTTTGTTTTATTAAATTTCTCTGCTGGTCGACATTGCTTTTGCCATGAGAGTGAACTTTCACTAAAATTCCACTTCTCAGACGAGTTTTATAAACAAATTTCTACGGCACAAAGTGCGTTCGTGATAAAATTTTACAATTTATTATTATAAAAGTAAATATTTCACTTGTAATTTACAAAAACTATTTTATACTACATCAACACATTGTGCACATTTTAAAGGATTGGAGGTATAATTATAACGCAATATTATACGTACAATCATAGAATGAACATTGCTTTCGAGTGTAGCAATGTGACACTCACAAAGGTGAATCCTGTTACCAGATTTCCAAACAGATTAGATAAGTTTCCCAGCCAGTCCCTGCGTAACCGGTGAAATCTCGTAACATTTCTCACATACGCGAGAGTATCGCGTGCAGTCAAACATTATTGTCAGCGCTTTAGAATGCGCGGAGTTTCCTGGGCGTTGCGTACGTTTCCGCAATCGTGGTACTGCATCTCAGATCGAGCCTTTTGTCCGCGAGTTCTTCGATGACAGCATCGTACCATTGATCGTTGGCTTTTTCTCGAAATTTTTATATTACAAATAATCACTTAAAAAATAATCTTTAATATAACTTGTCAAAGTGAGGTCCAATTTAGATTAAATAAAAGCTTTACTCTCCGTTTCTCTTCATTTTTGTTTGC
Organism: Linepithema humile; assembly: GCF_040581485.1. Lineage (NCBI taxonomy): Eukaryota > Metazoa > Arthropoda > Insecta > Hymenoptera > Formicidae > Linepithema > Linepithema humile. Next base: position 14,819,492 of record NC_090132.1, read on the forward strand.
AAGTAAAAAAACTCGGTTTCTTGATATTTCTGTTTTAAAAAATTTAGCTGATCTCAAGAGAATTTGCAAACAGAAAAATGATGAAAAAGTAAGTTAAGGTACGGTATGTAGTTAAAAAAAAATACTTTGAATTGTGTCTTACGCATCGCGTTACGTTTCAAGCACGTGGCGTGCTGCGCATAACGCGCTCCCGTAACGGCGATCGCCACCGATCCCACGCTCTTTGCATAACGTGACTGACCCACCGTTCCGTCGGTAGTGCAACACGTAGGATCTAATATCTGGCCGGAGCTGGTACACATGGAGCTGAGCCGAGAGAAAATTCGCACTGACGCGCGCGAATGCGAAAAAGAAGCCGTTGGTGTACAAACGCTTGACCCGCCGCCAAGCCCCGACACCGTAATTTCCATCGTGAATACAGTTAACACGTATTCTAACGGCGCTTCCTCACAGAAAGTATCGAATTATTTGGTGTCCATTTAACCTTTAAACTTTGCACCTTTGTACTTAAAATATTGAAAGAATTAATGAAATCAAATTACATACCATTGACGCATTGAATCATAGAAAGAAAGTCAGAAATTTTATAGTGAAGTTTTGCAAAAAAAAAAAAAAAAAAAACTTGTTTCTTACTTTCCAACAATTATGGTACTTGCTCCTTTTTTGGAATCCGACAAACAGCAGTTAGTAGAAAATTCTTCGATGTACTTACGATCGGATGTATAGGATGAAAGAAGCAAAAAGAAGCGCCGAAGGAGTCGTCGAACAGGAAGCCGCTTCGCCATGGAAGGACATGAACATCATTAGGAGAAAGAAACCGTGCGTAATTTCTCATTTCTTCTTTTTTCCCGCGTGCTGAGGAAAACTCGTTGCGCGCGGTTTAAAAGCTTTCTTCGGAATCGTATAAGCTTCTAGCGCAATGCGAAAAGGGATTTGCCGAGATTTAGCCGAGCAGCAATCAATTTTACAACTGGCCGGGCTAACGGCCAATTAATTTTACGGCAACAATACGAACAGATGCCAATCCAAAAGTAGTGTCCGCAAACATTGTCTAATTTCGCGATAGTTCTCGGGAAAAAAAACAGAGATCGAAAGCTGTATCAGTTCGAATAAAAGCTTGAAAACTTACAACAGTCTAATCCGTTTAATTAGGAATGTTTAGAATATAATATAATATTCTTTCTTAATACTTTTTTTTGTTTGTTTATTTAATTCGGAAATGGAATCGTTAACACGCTGAATTTTCCACCGATTTGCAAAATTGTAATTGTAACAAAAGAAACAAGCAAAGCGACTGCTGTTAGAAAATAAGTAGAGAGACGAATGTCTCGAGTATTAATTTTCTCAGCTTGAAAATTGTGTTCTGAGCAAGTGAGAAGTGGAAAGTTTTGAGAGAAGAATGTGAATGATCGCTATTGCACTGATTACCTTCGTGTGCTCGTAAAGGTCGAAGCTCGTTGAAATTGTATTGGTTTCAATCTCGGCAGGAAATGTCGTAGTTCACATCCGGAGCACGGATCTCAATCCGGAAATCGAGGTACATTGACCAACAGGAAGGATGAAATGGAAATGTCGGAACTTACGTAACCATGTCGTGATTTCCTGTAAACGCTGCAATTAATTACTTATGCATGCTTGTCTGAGGCACTCGCTCTACCGAAGATTGTTGCATCCTTAAAATCGCTGGCCACGGCATTCGTTGAGGCTCCAAGTCTCTTGACGTAAATTTTTATGATATAGCATTTAAAATGCCAGAATTTTGTTGTGCCTTGATTAACATAACGTAATTGCTACGTTACTCTCTGCAATTACACTGACTTCTCTCTCCCTCTCTCTCTCTCTCTTTCTCTCGCCCGCGCGCGCGCGATGCAAAATAGCAAAACCGCATATAAACGCTGTAAATTGGCGCTTAGATGCAATAAATGTGTTTCGAGCGAACCGAAAGCCCGTCCGGTATTTATACACGCTAATCCGGGATTCCCTCGATGCCGACGCTCATCATTAATATCTTTACTATTTGATGAGCAGACTGAGTTATCAGCGTTCTATACGAAATTGGCTCCACTTCCGTAAGTCCTCGATTATTCATAGAAAATTGCGCTCGACGATGCTTTTACGATGAATAAATCACAGAAAATCCGACCTCGCCGCGGATGTCTAGCAACCTCATCGATCATTCATCTTCCTTGCTTTGCGAACTTTGTTGCCACCCGAGTCGTCTGCAATTACACTCGCGATTACGTGGGAAACCAAATTACATTAAAAAATTACGTCTCTTGTTTTCTTCGCAAATACTTACATTCGCAATAATTCGATATACCTTTTAATGCGTTTAATCACGACTATACGTATTATAAATGTTGCTTGTTGTCGAGACGAGCGGCAAAAATTCAATTAAGGCGAAGCACATCGGATAACGAGCTTTTCAGCTTTTATATCGCACGTTTTATTTCACGCGCGGCGCTATGAAAATTACTGTCGGTCGCTGTTGCGCCAGCAGAAAAACCGGCTTTATTAAAATAGAAATGACTTTGGAAGGAAATTACACAGCAGTCGAAGTATCCGAGATGGAAGAGATTCATGCGTACATCTGCATGTATTCCGTGCTACTCGTGCGCCAATGCTTTGACAGTCCGCCTTTCAGTCTTTTGTATCCGCAATGCGTATGCGCTTCGCATAATGCATCGAATTGTGCCTGTCGGTGCATCGACGGTGGTCCGATTCGGGAAAAAATCTTGCCTCGCATAACAATTCTCGCAGCTTCGAGATATAAAAAGTATGTATATACAATATACACATACATGTAAAACTTGTTTTACACACGACCAGTTTAAAAAACTATAATTATTTATCGGGCTATTTAATGAGCTGCGAGAATCATAACGCGATGAATGAATCCTTTAGATCTTTCTATTGCATTGCGGCGAACTGCAGGTGCAGAGATCGTAAGCAGTGCCGGCAATTAAAGTTATACGAGTCACTCGACAGCGAAGTTGTATTGCAAAGTTTCTATAGAATATCCAACGAGCGTAACACTTCCTCTAAGGAACTCGCGATTGATCGGTAAACTAGGACGATGAAACATTTATGCATCGGCATAGTTAGACGAAAACACTTGTATATCTCAGCGATTATGACCGAACTTTCTCAGACGTTTTTCTAACACAGACTATCAAAGAACGCCGCTACCAGCAGAATCGATCCGGTGCGGTTCTATTTATGGCGGCTGAATAATTCAACGCAAGTCGGCTCGTTAAGTGGTTCTATGTTCTTAATAATATAAGTATTTTCATCATTTTCAAATCATACAAACATCTACAATTATCTCTCGATACGCGCAAAATAATTTGTATCACGCGAATATTTGTGATGTAAATTAATTTTTATTAATATATAATAATAATACATAATAATAATAATATATAATAATAATACATAATTTGTTATTCTTGATAATTGATGATTTCATAAATTTCTACATTGCTATCGATATTTTATCGCATCCTGTATAAACAATAAATCTTTTAGTTTATTAGAAAAGGTCTCTTTAATTTATGATTCCAAGAGTAACACAACCGTGTCACGTCGAAAATGTATTCTACGCGTGGGCGTAGGAATGCACTCTCGAGCCGTTTTGGGTGAAATGTTATCTGTGGAATTATCGTCGGAAAAGTAGAAATGTAGGGGAGAAAATGTTTCGACTTTCACGTGACAAATGACTTTCGAATGTATGCGCTGTCATGTGCAGCACTACGTAACTAGGTACACTAGATACACCGTGACGTTCCAAATGCGCAACTCTCTGGAGAGCTTAGTGCTTAGTTGCGAAAACACGCGTGAATTTATGGTCACGCGGACAATAGCGGTCGTATCCAGGCGGTTTGCCTCACGCCCTGAATGTCGATATTTAGAAATCCATTTGTTCGGATTGCAATGTGCTCTTGGAGAGCCTCCCCGCGCGTGTAGGCGAGCTATGACACATCGAACGCGAGCGTTGAATTGAACATGTTCTTGTTTGAGTTGCAGGCGTACAACGCTTGTTATACGAAGGTTTATCTTAACCTAATGTCCAATTTACGCAATTTGTTTACGTTATAGCTATAAACTTAATCGAATTGGTGATAAACCAATTTCGTAATAATATGCCAAATCGATACGTATGAATAAATTCATGTCATTTTTAAATGTGAAGTGTGTGGGATTAATTCTATGTAAGAAAGTTATATTTTTCAGATAATTTAACTTTAATCAAGAATTTAATTATTAAGAATTATGTGGAAAATTAGAATCTTGCAAATAATCTCATGAAATTTCGGCTAAGCGGAAGTTGATTCCGTCGTTGCAAAGATATTTAGTGATACTGAGACAAAATTATTATTACACTTCAAACAAAACAGTTTGAGAGGATTACATTCAAAATTCATCGCGATTTACCTTTCACGCCTCAGGAATGGAAATCAGAGACCGGGATTATTCGTGTAACAATATTGTTACAAGTGGCGCGAGAGGCGCGTATATACGCGTCGCCATGGAGAAGCGCAACGAGACACAGAACTGTATATACATAGAGATACACACGAACGGAATATGCGAGAACCGACGTTTACGGCAGCGCGTACAATGGACCACACCGACGATCATTTTGCGACACGTAAATTATGTTTGGTCATCCTCCACCTATAAATAATTTCACGGTGCACAATAGAACGGACAGGTGAAAACGCCCTTGAAGCCAAACCACCCCGACACCCGTGCCATTTCGCACTAGACGATCGAGTATGCGATGGCTTTTCGATGAAACGATGCCGAGAAAGAGCCTCGTGCCGAGCGTGGAAACGCCGGTCCTCGACCTGCATCACGTCGAGGGTGTACGTCGAGACACGCTGTATTCGAAACAATAGATGACGTCACCCTTGTAAAATAAATAAAGTACAATACATATTTTACTTATTTTATTGTAATACATGTAATTGCAGGGAAAAGAAAAAAAGTATGAAAATGATAGATGCAATTTGTTCACAAAGAGATTGATTAATGAATATCATAAAATACGCTTGGAAAAGACTAAGCTTTTTTATTTATCGATTTACATACGCAAATTATTTGCGTAACTCGATAGATGAAATAGCGCGGTACATGCAAACGGCGGAAATACTGGAACGAGTTTCTAATTTGAAACATCGAGCTGCAGAGAACACGATATAAAGTTTTCTCAAATCTTTTATATTTATTTGCAATCACGGAAGGCTTTAATTATACTCGCGTCGCGACGCGCTTCCATCTCGCGAGTGACGAGATCGGTATATTAGAATCGCGGGAATCTTTACGAGCTGGACCCTGCATCGGCGCGCTAAGTCGCGCACAATGGCGTTACATTGTATTTATGGCCGCTAATGACCGGGGCATTGTGAAGCCCCCGCGAGGGTAGCATATAATAAAACGATAAATTAAAAGTGCCAACCCCACATTCGTGAACTTTATTTCGTTCGAGTAGGTAGCAATCCTAGAGTTAATGGTGTGTGAATCTCCCATGAATCGTGCTGGTTGCGTGACGGCGGACTGCCGCGAAAACTGACCGGTCGATTTCGCTAACCCTTTCGATACGACTGGCTTAAGCCCAAACTACATCTCGATTTCCGAGCGTTTGGAGGAACTTTATCTTCAATCGTAGATTTGTCAGCCGCGTTTCAATCTCGCTAAAGTTAACGATCTTTCGTTCCACTGTTCACGATTATTTTTCTATACGTAGACGCGAGTTGAAACGTGAGAGTTGAAGATGGAATTTACTGTTACATCGGTCATCTGGTTTGGATTATCGGGATGGGCCTAATCGGAATATAGTACTGCGCCGTGTCGTCGCAGAGTCCTGTGGTCATTCAGCCTCCGACAGGGAGCCGCTATGCCCGCGGGGTCTTTACGCACGACATACGCACATCCTGCTTCGAAACGGCCAGTGCCCCTCTGTCACCCGTTCTTATCTTTTTTTTTTTTTCCCCCTCTCTGTCCCTCCATCTCTCTCTCTCTCTCCCGTCGCGCATTTCGTCACGGAGCCTCGCTTCGTCTCGCTCTCGCCCCGCGGCGGTCCACGGTGTCTGATGCTCTGGATACGTCTGGCCGGTAAGCCTGGCCTTTCCCTTCCCCCCCTCGAGCCTCGAGCAACCGAGCCGAGCGCATCTCGTGTGAAAGTTCCGCTCGTGTGAGCGAGAATGGAGAAACGTGGTACGCACGTGCTGTCAGTCACATCGGTAAATGTTTATGCCGACGATTGACACGCTGTCTTTTTGTGACCAGCTGACGCTGTAAGATCCTTGTTCTTTCGTGCACTATTTCTGAGGATTACTCCTTAAACTTGTTTTCACCGAAGTTCTGGATTCATATTTTCACAATTTCATCTGTTTAATTATATTAGCGTTTCTATCGGCGCTGACGCTGATTTCCAAACTTTTTGATAATTCGTTAAAAGACATTCAGCGAATGATTGGATAGTTGCCGAACGATCCTTAGTGCGGAGTGCACTGTCCTCCAAATAGTTCCTTCATCTATTAAGGAGAAATTCTTGACCGAATGCCAAACGTCGAGTGGAACGTAGAGCCTCCACGGGCAGTGCGAGACATTTCGCTGGAGAATGTCGGGACTTTTTACTTGGATTTTGAACAAGTCGAGTGTGCGAGGATTATTTTTATCAACGTTGTCACATCTGCGAGCATCGTTTTGCGACTAAAATTCACAATAAATTTATCTATTTATTTATTCAAAACACGTACATAATATGATTCGTAACCATTTTTTTGCGAAAGCGTCTAATAATAATTTATAATTGTAAAATATTTTCCCGAAAGGTTTATTTTCTGCGAGAGAAACTGCAATGGCACTGATTCAATTAACTGTAGGAGTAATGAATTAACACAGCGGACTTTCTATAGTACGCTTCTCAATTAGAACAGATTAGCGCGGAGATTATTCCCGCAGTAAGTAACTCTCAATGGCTCAGCTTGAAGGTGCGCCATTCGTTATCTAACTGGCCGAGTAATCAGCCACCGTTGCGCCAGTGTGCGCGTTCTGCGAGCGCATTGTGTGTCGTGTGAGTGTTTGCACATTGTGCCGCACTTATCTCGCGCCTATAATAAACTCGAACGCGCAGAGATGACGATGAAGCATCGACGCCGCTCGTTAATCCGACATGCAATCTTGCGATCAACCGGAAAATCTCGATCATCGATCCCGCTTTGTCGCGCGACAAAGAGTGAACATTACGTGATGCAGGAATGTGTGCGTGGCGCGTCAAAAGGATGCATGTAACGTCTCTCGACGAGACGGGTGCAAGAGACGCGACACGCGAAAGGCCTCTCGAGAAATGTGGATAGTCGTAATAAGCGTCAATGACGAGGCGGAACGCTCTCGTCTCGTTATTCGTGCATGCATGCACGGGGCACGTTTCGAAGGCTTAAAATGAACGGCGAAACACGTGCCTCTTTGACACACATATTAATCGCAAGATTAAAAATAAAATTACAAAAATATACGTTTTAAATATTTTACAATATATACATTATTTCTTGCAGTTTACAAGACTTATATTGATCTCTGCAGATACAAAATATAAAAGAATAACAATTTTGTCGACAACTGTTTCGCACAAAAGTAGCACACAGCATTAGATTGCAACGTCTAACGCTGATTCTTTACCGCTATTCCTTCACATTTCTTCGGAATTTTTCGAAACAGCCCTTTGGCAGGTTTGAGAACGGTGGCATGGAAGGAGCAACATGCTTGTAAATTCGCGGTTGCTTCTTCACAGCAGCCAGCTTAGCATTGCGATCTTATCTATGGGCGTACACGCAATGGCTGGTGGACGCTGGTGTACAAACGCGATACGCACACACGTGCGACCATTTATGAAACCCGCTTTATCGGCCAACAATGCTGCCGTAAACAGCACGATGCAACGCAATACATCCGCATCGACGCGGATATGTCGCCTTGGAGTTGCAATGTAAACGTATTGCTAAAATTAATTCTCTAAACTCGATGCGTAATAAATGTGTGCCACAAAAATTAAACATTTTAATTATATAAGATATTGAAATATTAAAAATAATAAAGCACAATTGGAAAAATTATCTAAATCTTTATTACTCTTTGCTACTTTATTTCGCAGATTTTATCTTGGTGAATTTATACGTTCGCAAAACATTTAATAATTCTGACTTTACATGTTCTTAAAAGGATCATTTGAATAAAACCGGATGAGCTCGTCCCGAATCACGTCCGCTGTATGCACATAAATTGCGTTTACGCAGTAAATGTCGATTCGAAACACCTAGCTGTCGCAGCGTGCAGCAAGTACGAGCGAGTCATCCGATTGCCGAGAATCAACTCGGTGAAATCTTTCGACCGAAAAACCAATCAGCAACAATAGTTTATAACTCGTGATTGCGTTACGGTACGAAATTCAAGTGATTAATTTTGCGAGCACTACTTTATAATAGCGCTTTACCGACTTCCAAGCGATCGATACGGTTTCCTCTGCAAGTGCTCGCTTCTGAAAATTGGAAACCAAATTAATATCTTACGTAAAACCAAAGGAAAACTAACAAGTAATGCAAATAAATGAAAACTCTGACGATTGCAAACTTTCAAATTAATCGACTCGCAGGCAGTTCGTTTCTTGTTCGCCGATTTTGCAGCTTCTCATTTGTCGCGGAAAGCCAGACGGTGCGCGTTTTGCTCGTAACAATTATGCCGACCCCATTTACGCGATTTATCTGACCCTCGCGATAAACGCCATGTCGTATCAATTCATAAATATCTGCAGACCGGCTGTCCATTGTTACGCGCTCCGGCCCGTTCCGTTAATAAGTCCCGTTAATGAAGCAACCGTGCGATGAAAAATCGCAGTCGCGCCCTTTTAGCCGTCGATAGCGGACTAATGAGCCTCCCCGTGCGTAAAGTATAATGCCTGAAATAGAAATGTATGAACGGGGACGCAGAACTTCTCCTGGGCGTGTCTACGCCAGATGCACGTGATCAATGAATTTCCGCCATTTTTCAATCGTGTATTGCAAATTTTTACTTACATACAACTCTGATTCGCTGCAATTCCACATTATTTAATTGTATTGCACATTCGGTAAGAATATATAATTGCGATAATATAAGGAATAATAATCATGTCACGCTTCTAATTATAGGCGGCTAATAAAGCAGCGGTTATTAATTCATCGAATTGCCATCGATATAAGCATCTTAATAGCAGTGATTAAGTCTTCACCGTTACAATGGAAGCGAGGGTGTACCTGTACAACCCGGAGAACACCGCCCGACAAAAAGATATTGATGAATGTACTGAGCGTAGACGCCTCTTTCGCTACAAGCTATATTATAAAGTCGCCATTGTGACAGCGCGTACGCCCCGCCGATAGAACAACCTTCGCCGATGAAAAATAATCGCAGTCGTGCCCTTCCGGACCTTCGTTTTGATAATGAGCTCGACTTGGCAAGGTCCCGAAGAGCACAATGCTCGCGAAAAAACGTCCGAGATTGATCTCCTTCGGGGTGTGTCTTCGGGACTGATCGCGATCGAGAGAACTCGCTTTCACTCGCACTCGCCGACTCCGCTCGTTTTTCGATCATTAATAATTGCTGACTTGTGTCGCGATTGTTAGCGTCGAATCACGGCGGAAAGGGGTTGGCGGGGAGGGTGGAGCGGATGAATTTATACCCGGCATAACGCTCGATTTCATTCCGTCGTCACGTTACGATTTCGATTCGAGTTCTCTTTGTGTCGCCTTCTCCTCGGGCCACTCGACCGCGCACAAAGGATGCGTTTCTTTCCAGGCTGCACCAGGTCGATGCGACCGGTGCAGCTGCAAGGCCATAAGAGAAGGGTGAAATCGTATGAGAAGGAGAGAGAGAGAGGGGGAGAGTCATTTCATCGCGACCCTAATTAACCATTCCCTGGCAGAAGCAGAATAATTTCTCGCTGCAGCATGCTTTTAATCGTAATTCGATTTTAACGAGATTTTAACAAAATTATGCATTATCGCTTATGCAGCCGTTCTATTCTTTTTTTCTCCATTATTTCCACCATGCTTTCATTCACTTTTATTCCAGCTTTTTACCGTTTAAAATCCTACAGAGACAATCCATAACGCACTATATATTGTTCTTTGAAAACATTCACCGCCAAAAGTTTCTATGTAATTTCAGGCAATTTGCCACTTTATTATCTTTACGACCGATTATCTACAAGTATGTGGGGGAGCCGAGAGTTGATTTGCAGAAGGCCCCGAAATACTTCAGACCAACCGCGATCGTGGATTTCCTCAACATTTCTGTGTGCTGATGAGCCATAAACCGAGAATTAATTAGCAGGTAGCACGCCGGCAGGAAACCTTTTTCATGAGACTCGTAAAGTTTATTCGGGAATCGCCTCGCATAACATAGCAATGATATTCTCGACGATTATCGCGTCGCAACAATATTTCGCAGCCACGAGATCAATTCGTCCCCATTGCATAAAAATAAAGATAAAAGTGCTCCGAGACAAAGTTTTATATCTCGCGTGATAAATATTATTGCATGACAATAATATAATTATGAAATTTACACGATATAAAAATGTAATAAATACTTTTCCCATACGAAAAAAATCTTCCATTATTAATCTCATTATTGGAAAATGTAACATCGTTTACATTCAGCTCATCGTTATATTGTCAGTTAATTATTTCACGTGTGACGTAAAGTAACAATTTTCTTCGCAAGAATAACTCGTCTGAGAAAGATATACGACACTTCTCTCTGAATAATTTTCATGTTCAGCAGGTTTGCAAGTGTGCAAAACGTTCACACGTATATCTATCCCGCTTTTACGTCTTTACGTCCCAGCCGGAATTGCTCCAATTGGCCGGGCATTTATTTTTGAACATCTTTATTTTCTGCGCACGGGGTATCGTAAAAAGGGCGAGACGCTCGCATTAAGGTTTTATAGCTGAGTAACCCAATGTGTAACCGCGAGATGGGAGAAATCGCGTGCGCACAAAATTATCATCATCATATCTCCGGATAAATACGCGATATTACGACTGCACGATATTATATTCAATCTTGGTTTATTTATCGCCGAAAAACGAACTTTGTGTCGGGCGCGGATGAAAAGTTTTAAGGCTGCTGCATTAATCGGGTGTCTAAAAAGATACCACTTCTCACTTTATTGATATTTTTTTCTTTTCTTGAAGGCTAACGAAATGTGTGCGCTTGTATTATTTAAACAAACAATACAATTTCTGGAAAATATTGACGCGTGACTTTCATTCCGCAAAACGGTATTCATCAGGCACCTGATAAAAAATGATGATATTTTTTGTGACCACACAACGCGTACAATACTACAAGGTGTTGTGATCTGCGCATTTTCCTATTGCATAAGTATTACGTTACATATTTTGACAATGGAAACTTGTAACCGGATCTGGTTTCGTTTCACACGATCCTCCTATAAGAGATCCTGTTTCTGCGTCGGTGAAATGTACACATCGTACAAGCCACATTGTCACATATATTCGCGAGCGGAAAACTACTTCGTAGCTTTAAAACGTGTCAGTCTGATTTCTTATTATGTTGACTGCATCATTTTACCTTGAATGTAAATCTTTACGAAGAACTTGGTCGTAACTCAAAATTATGTAACTGTGTAAGCACGCATTTTATTCGGGAGTACGTTGTGCTTTTGTACGTGCGTGCATAATCTCTGGCATCTCCCGCTTATCGCCAATATAACGGCGTAAACGGAGAAGTATGCATATACCGGGTGTCTCAGAACGCTGACTTTAAATTTGTAAACAAATTTCCTTTCCGCGGGTGATTAAATATTCCGTCAAATCAAACTTTAAATCAAAATTTGAAATTTGTTTTTCAAGTTAAGTGAACGATAAACTTTCGTCGTTTGATTGCATTCTAGATATTCGATAAAAAAATCTTTGACCTTTAATCGCTTGTAAACTCGAAAATTATCAACATTTTGAGATTTTGTTTTTAAAAAATTCGCTGTAAGAAAGCTGTTAAGATTAAAGAGTCACTCTGTACAGGGTGTTGCATATACATATTGGGCAGTACGACGGGTTGCGTGGCATACTTTGCAGGGATAGGCGCAGTTCAATGGGTAATGACAGCATATATACGTATCATCATAACTTATTGATCCAATTGATCGCGCGCATTTTTACTAATTTTGAGTTTACAGCGTTTCAATAATAACGGACTTGAATAATCGTTGTGATTATTACTAGAGAAGCTAAAACACATTAAAGATAGAAAATTAAATTTTAGAAAGTTAACACGTTAAAAAAAACAAATATGATACAACAAAATTTCTTTCTTTACCGCTCTATCAAAATTTACAACGCTAACACGCGCGAAAAGTAAAGCGGTAAAGAAAAAAAATTTTGTTGTATCATATTTGTTTCTTTTAACGTGTTAACTTTCTAAAATTTAATTTTTTATCTTTAATGTGTTTTAGCTTCTTTAGTAATAATTGCAACAATTATTCAAGTCCGTTATAATTGAAACGCTGTAAACTCAAAATTAGTAAAAATGCGCGCGATCAATTCGATCAATAAATTATGATGCTACATATATATGCTGTCATTACCCACTGAACCGCGCCTATCCCTGCAAAGTATGTCGCGCAACCCGTCGTACTGCCCAATATGTATATGCAACACCCTATATATATTATACCTAAGAGCTTTTACATAGCAGCGCAAGTAACCAGAGCCTCTTGTGCGAGGCAACCATTTAAACCGCTGAACGCAAATAGAGAACCTCGGAAGAAAGGCTTAGCAGGCACCCTGAATTTTTGTAAAAACGTTAATTACAGGGCTGCTTTCCTCTCCTTCGGTCGATTGTTGTTGCCAGAAACGAAGCAAGGAGTAAATGCAAACGTCGAATGCGCTACCATTCACTTGATACATTTCTTTAAAGTGATGCTAATGCGAGTAAAAAACACGACTTACGTTCTTCAGTTGAAAATAATTGTCATTAATTTGTCTAATTTGCGAATATTTTCAAATACATCAAGCTGTAATTTAAATTCTACTTTAGGCGCACCGCCACTTAAGTTAATTTTTAATTGTTCGAAGCTGTATTCATCTTTGTAAAATGAACTGCAGCTTCGTACAGCCAGACGTGCCTCGCATGCTTCGGCTAGTCGAAAGAGCGTATATCGCGTTACTCGCTCAATGACAGAGTCAGTAAGACCAACTACTGGCTCGAACTATGTAATCATCGCCGCAACGTGGTTTCAGTTTACTTCAGCCGAATTGCCAGGCGTACTTGAAACACGACACGCCAATTACCATTACTGAGTCTAAGCACACACTCATGCGAATTATTCGGTTCTGTTTCAGACACATCGTACGAGAAAGCTTGTCGAAGGGGTAGCGCACCCGCCACGCCTGTGCTCGGTGCGCGACCCTTGGATGTCACTCCGAACAGGATCGTCGTAAGTAAATTTGATCACTCGTGTAGAACAATATGTTAACACGTAACCGACTGCCTCGCTCCTGTCGCGACAATAATTTACCATTTTATTTCACCGACGCGATCAAAGTTATTTCAAATATTTTCCACGAGAACCAAAGTCACCTCGAAAAGTTGAAAGAAAAGGAAATGTAGCGCGGCAAGATGTGTCCGTCGATAAAAACATTAATTCGATTATAACTTTTGGTCTTGTTCTTTCTTTTTCTTTCTTACATGCTCTAATATCTGGTAACGTGAGATGAAGCACACGGTGTATATTACGGATTGCTTCATGAATGAGAATCGATTTTCCGGGATGAAAGATATCTCTCGGGTAACTGAGACCGTGCATAGTTTATACGTCGGCTCGTCGACTAACTTAATGCCCAGCGCGTTGAATATTCACGAGATTCCGCCGAAATACCCGCGTCCGTGGATTCGCACAGGCGCACGGCGCGCACATACGATACGTGTAATTAGTTCGTTATACCGTCGTCTCGGCACCCCGTACGTAAGCCGCCCCGCCGAGACGACGACGACGACGACGACGACAAGGATGGGTTCAGCGATCTCATTTTCTATGGCGCCTGGCGTTAACCGATCCCAGCTATATTTAACGCCCCCCTCCGAGCGGCAGGCGGACGCTTTCGTCTGACAATTTCACGTTAATTTAATTTAATTGAGCGGAGGATGGGGCCATTTACCGTCACGGGATCTATCTACCTGCCTCTCACTCGATATTATCGGCCTGACAATCGATGTAATGACGGAGACGCACGCGCGCGTCAAATTTTCTTCAGTGAGAAACATCCGCGTAATCTCGTGAGGTTCGCGATTAGCAACAGCGTTGTCTATTTTGATCATTCATTACGAGCAAAAGTGATTGCACGCAAAAGATCTCAATGATATACTAATTTCTGCACTCACGGTACATTTAGCGTTAAATGTGGCGTTGTAATTCTTATTTGATTAACGTGAAAGTGGCACTTTACGTTAAAGTGTAATAAAGAAAAACCATCAAATTGAATGTTTTAACTTTTATTTGAAAGTAACGATTACTGTTAAAGCTGAATCATTATTTAAAAAATTTAGTTAATATTGACGGTTTTATACACAACTTTATTTTGTTACGCATATTTTTTAACGTTTTAAACACTTTTTTAAAAGAACAACGGTCAAAGAATGAAATCAACGTTAGCAAGAGAAGATTGAATGTAAAATATCGATCAGAAAGATATGACTTTTATTACAGCGAGTTCGCATTTAACAGAATAATTATCAATTGCTTATAAATTTTTATAGTGCCAAATTTGCTATTGAATCGAATGGACTGCTTTGCAGAATCACAGATCGTTATCGCACGAAGATACTTTTCGGTTGATCCATCAACAGCCTCTTACAATTAGCGAGTGTATTAGCCTCGCAGATTAGATCTCTCGTAAGGATGCGAGATAATCACGCGCGGATTCTCTCGTGAAGATTTATCAGTGTTTCGATGTTTCTCGTAACGAACTGAAAGATTTATTCAGTAACCACTTCGAGAGATATATTATCGAGAGATAGAATAACGTCACACTTCGAAAAAATATCCCCGATCGACGATCTCCTGAGAACGGAAGACACATTGTCCCAACATTTTTCATGGTATACGCGTGATTCATACACAAACTTCGCTGTTTCTGCTTTCGGGACGCCAAAAATCCCTATTGCTCCTTCGGCCATGCTTCGTTCGCTGATCACGAAATTGGACTTTCAATCTTCCGATCACGTATCTCTGATCTCATGAATTTTTCGGCGCCTCGGATCGCTAACTAGCCAATATCTTTTTTTTTCGAGGAGCAAATAACCCGTCAACTTCGTATTTTGAAACCGTTGCATCGTTTTTCTCAATCACGAGACAATTTCTCGAAAATTACTTTAGGATTTGAGATTCTTTAGTAGGTTTTTTGGAGTAGTATTTTGGAATTATTTTCTAAACATTTGTATATTTGTTTTTGAATAGTGAGACATACGAACGCGATGTTTACTCTAAATATTTTCGAGAATTATTATTTCATAAAATTATCTTTGTAAACGTCAATCTATCTCGAAATGTCATGCAACGAAATTGTAAAGATATATCAACTGTCGCTTGCACTATTGGGAACAATCACTTCATCACAATCATTTGAGTGTGAAAACCGACGCAATATGGAAAATATCGATCCAAGCTTTGCGCATCAACAGGCGTTCTCAATTCCTACCGTAGATTAAGTAATCGAGTAAACGTTTTTTCGTTCATTTTTCTACGAACAAAATTTACTTTTAACCCCCAAAAGATACGTGAATTTTTCTTTTTTATAATTAAGCAAAATAGTTTTTATATATTATGAAACTAAAAATCCTACTAAAAATTATAAATGAGCTATAGATTTTATTCTAAAAAGAAACTCTATGAAAAATTAGAAATAAACTATCAATACAAAGGTGAAGTGATTCATTTGTTAGTTTGAAACAAATTTTTTAAGATAACGATACATTCTGCCACTTTGCGTCAGAAATTACTAATCTTAGCTAATTTATAAAGATTTCTCGTATATTTATTTATCACATATAATAAAACGCATAGCGCATTAATTCATGTCACTATAAAATTTTTGTAAGCCACGATGTACTGAACATATATTGTTGGACAAATAAATGTACTTAGATTATTTGCGATTAATTTTTAAAAATTTGCGGAAAAATTTTTACATGTGTGTATGAAAATAAGGTTAAGTTTACACAAAGAATATTTTTTTGAGAACGCGGTGTTTTTACAATGTGTGCGCAACGACGCAACCAAGCTCCAATCGGAAGGGATCGTAGCTCGTTGGCAAAGGGTTTTAAAGGAACAAAAGGACGAACGGACTGGTTTTCGGAGGCAAGTCGTGACAAGTACGCTGTCGTTTCCGGTTGAGAAACGTCGGTGCAAACTACTACTTATGAAACGAATTATTTACCGGTCGTCTCCTAAGCATGGCTTAATAATCCAAACTTATTTTGAACATCTCAACAAAACGAAAAAGAATCGAGGAATATCAATGACGAATATTTTTTTTCGAATTTAAAAGTCTCTTTCTTTCAGCATTAATAATTGACATAGAAAAGTAAAGAATTGTTTTACGGGAAATTAATCTTTAAATAAGCCACAAAATTATCTTTCTCAATGTGTTTTAAATGGAGACTTTAACTTTGCTTGCCAACATACTTAAAAATCGGCGTAATGTATATAACGAAACAATGGATAAATTACGCGCATTACAAGTGGAACAAAGAAAACAGTTGAGACGTTTCGAATGGCCGCTTATTTCGTACGCGGCGCACGTTCTACGAGAGCGCGGAGCCAATTGTAGATGCAATCGGCGCTGCATGTCGCAGCCTGAGAGATTTGAGAACCCCTCGAAGACGTTTTTGTCCTTACCGGTGCGGGGAATAGAGGAGCGCGTAGAAGAGGGACCATGTGGGGAACCGAGGGGGTGACCCGTTTTGCCTTACCTGAATGCAGGGGCAGAGAGTTTTCGGTCGCGACACAAAGGTGTGCGCCCCAAGGATCCCTTGACTTCGGCTACCCGGATGAGCCAACAGCTGCGTCAGTCGTCGACGGGATTCCGTCGCGAAATCGCGCGCGATCTCTGCGAAATCACAGAGCCAAGGCGACATATGCGTTCGAAGAAAAATAATATCCTGCCGGGATGCGTGCACGGTGTTCGTGACGGACGGAAATGCTACTGTCGCCTTGTCGATTAATATCGACAATCGAATCTAACTATACTTTTTTTATTTTGAACTGCGAGTCTGTAATAATATGTACGCACGCATTGAATTCACTTTGCGCGACATGTTTCGCGAAGAAATCATTTGTTGAACGTATGACAAAGTAATATGTGAGTGCGCAAGTAGTGTTATGAAGATTCTTGGGAGACAAAATTACAGTATGTCTTCGAATTGAAGATTAATCAGATTGGAATTTATTATTGTCGTGATTTTTCTTTTTAAGTGACGTTAAAAGAAAAATTGAAAGAGGCCCGCCACGTTTGAAACAAGTATTTTTACAATATTCATGTTAATTATTGCGATGAAAATGTTCCGTCGTCTTTTTATTGAGCACATAAAACCGTAATGTTCCAATAAAAGCCCAACTTTCGAGATCTGAGATAAACGATATCTGTGTCATTTTTTGTTAAGCCTTTCCGCGAAACTGGTTTCGTCTTTCTAGAGATTTTAACAGATACTTTAAAGTTCATAAAAACTATTAGAAAACAGTAATAATAGTACTGAAGATAAACTAAAGAATCGTACGATTATTTTAGTATCATCAGAATTTCAAATTGCAACTTAAAAAAGCAATAGTACTAATAATGGAAATTTAATGCTAAAATGTATAATTAAAATCGTGATAATTATTAATCACGACATTATTTGAAGAACAATTTTCTTATTATAAAAGTATCTGCATATCGTGATAAAAAAATGCAAAAATGCAGGATGAATCTATTATCACAGTCTATGAATAGATAATGTTTTAATTGATACAACGCGACGTGTGTGAAACGAGCGGTGTATTTTCGAATCAGAAGTAGAAACGTTATTTTTAATTAAAAATCCGGTGCTCTTTGCACGCGACAGCAAAAATATATTTATAACCGGCTCAAGCACATTTCTCGACTTTGTCATCGCATTACGATGCAGAAACCAAAAAAACAGACTGTATTTACGTGTCCAATCGGTCATTATCCTCCATGCATGACGATACATGTCGGAGTTAT
The DNA here is from genome assembly GCF_040581485.1 of Linepithema humile. Taxonomy (NCBI): domain Eukaryota; kingdom Metazoa; phylum Arthropoda; class Insecta; order Hymenoptera; family Formicidae; genus Linepithema; species Linepithema humile. The sequence continues at coordinate 14,837,800 of NC_090132.1, forward strand.
GTTATGAAACTCAATACGATGCGTCGCGAGTAAAAAATGTTTGGTCGACCGTGATAAGTTCCGGAAGTAATCGGACGATTGGTGCACGCGGAAGAACAAATCGTAACCATTTAAAGGGCCTCTCAATTTAAATCGCCGGCCAGGCGATTGGCCTGCAAGACGCCGGCATGGCCGCGAAGGACGCATCCTCAGACACATTCGAGATGTTGCTTTTAAAGCCATAGAGATACCTGAGCACGCTTCCGAGGAATTCTTGGCTCGTGACAGTTATTTTGGCGGCAACAGCTGCCTGAAGAATCTCTTGAAAGCGCTCGCCAGAGCGCTATTATGCGAAATAGGAAACTAGTATTGACTGAAATTTAAATCTCTTGCATCTTGTTTCGCGTCCGTTTGAATAACGTCCGCGCAGGCGATACGTTTGAATCATTGAAGACACACGGGAAAAGGAATTTCGAGGCTTCGCAAATTCGAAATAATTCGCAAACACTGTTGAACTTTGAGGTAAATAAAAGTGCTAATTTTCGCAGATTAATGCAACGTCGAAAAATTTTTGTGAACAGACGGCTCATTGTGAAGACCTGTGAAGGATGCTTGGACAGTTTGATGAATAATTAAATAAACAACATTGAATTGAAGAATAAACTGTAGAATATAGAAATTTACGCGAACTATTCGTCGCAAACTAATAACATCAGTAACGATTTGAAATGAAGAGCAATTAATAATCGCTGAGTGGGCAATTTGTAATTTCTCAAAGTATCTTAGGAATGCAGTCTGTACTTTGTAGCTATGAAATTCATGACGTATGTGTATAATCGCGCGCGATTAGACTGCATCCTGACATTGGGCCAGCCTTATCTCACATGTACGTACATGATAACGCGACGCTTTATTACGGTGATAATGTACTTTGTAACAATGGCCACTTTCGACCTAGCAATGGATGATAATGCCAGAACGCACGCTAGCGGTAATTTTTACACGAAGCACACATAACTTGGTATACGTTACAATCTATTTGAAGTGATGATTAGTGAAAGCCTTAACTATTTATCTCCATCGCACCGCACAAAGGTTTTTCTATTTCGTCTTAAATCATAAACGATTACTAAGCAAATATTAGTGGGAGAAAACCAGCCAATAATAAGTTTAATGAATCATTCAAAAGTAAATTTTACAATGTTTACACATTGGACATGAATAACATAAGCAGTGTCATGTTTTATTTATGATTATTTTATCGGTAATAAAACTGTGTTTCTATCGTGAAGAACCATTAACGGCAAACAAGAATTAATTTGTACTTGCTAAAGGCGATAATAAAGTCGAGGAAATACAAATATTTGAAAAAGAATTTTTCGTGGCGTTGCCACGATAGCAATATGTAATACAAACTAATAAATAATTAAAAATTATTAATTTAGTAAACAATCTTCAGATATTAATACTAGCAGCCAAATGAAAAATCATGTAAAAGTATCGCGAGAGACAAAGTGCTCCAACATTATGATGAACACACTGTAAGCGTATAGAGCTGTAAAACTTGTTTAGATATTTGGTGGGCGGTCGAAATAATCGAGAGAATAGTGGAGCAGTCGTAGAGCAAATGCTAGATTGTGAAACGAAGGATCCCGAGTTCAAAATCCGCTCGGCTCCTTAATCTTTCCGACGCTTACAGATTTCAGAAGTGGGATAGAATCCGCTGGCCCTCGGGGGGTCAGTTTTAGACTATGTGGATGCACGAGATGGTGCATTCGTCTATGTTTAATGAGGAAACCTTGACTGGTGGGGAGCCCGAAGTGTGGAGATGGACAATTGAGAGAGCTCACATCGCTCACATTCGAGGACGAATGTATTGTCAGGCTGGCCGAGCTGTAAGCGTATAAAGTGAGGCTTGTTTAGATATTTGGTGGACGGTTGGTATAATTGAGAGAGTAGTGGAGCAGTCGTCGAGCAAGGTTGTGGAACGAAGGATCCCGAGTTCGAAACCCGGTCGGCTCCTTAATTTTTCCGACGCTTACAACACCGTCTTATTTCGCGAAGTGAAAAGCAAGATAGATAGTGCGTGATTCGATACGCACGTATTCTTGCGTTAAGGATTCCGCGAATCGAAAACACTTGCCGGCCAAGATTGTTCGGGATCGCGTGAGAGAAAAATGTGCGTTAAGCCAATGGAGGAGAACGAAGACGACAAAGTTGTCAGCATGATCATCAACTACTTTAGCACGAGGGTAAATATCGCAAACAGTTGCGGAAAGTCAATTGTGGCTTCACATATATTTTTATCGCGTATGAAAGCATATTACAAAAACAATTCTTTTTCTGTTTTGAAATTAAACGTCCTGAATTAATCTCGCACAAATCTTTTGTTTCTAATAAATGATGTACGAAGTTAAATGAGGTGTAATAAAATTTAATGTAAAATTTTCAATGTATCGCTTATTTAATTTAACACTGTTAAACATTGACGAATGTGTTTTTTGATATTTGTTCTGATATTTGTCACACAGAGAATATGTCTATAACAAATGCAAAGTTTTCTCTTGTTTCTGTTTTCGCTTTCGCGGACGCTTTTTATGTTTCTTGATATGTTATGCACTTGGAAGCGTATCAAGCTTTTTCAACAAGTGGCAACTAGCCAAATCCGTTCTCTCTCTCGGTAGCCTGAAAGAAATGCAGCGAACTCACAAGACCGGAAAGTGGAGCGAGGCATTCTATTTCGTGATAAACAATTGTATGAAAAGCGAAAGACAGCAAAATATCGAATATCACACATATACTTATGAGTGTAAAGTAATATTGAAAGGAAAGCTGGAAACCATCGTGAGTTGCGTTTTTAACTAAACTATTTTTGATCCATCACCTTCTTTGGTTTACAGAACTTCTTCTCGAAACGATCGTTCCGATCAAACCCTCTGAAGAGGACAAAAAGCGTAACGAAGCTCGAGCGACAGAAGCAACGGGGCGCCGGTCTTCGGGGTTGTCGTTCGCACGAATCTCTGCTGTGCGGGCAGGCGGTGACCTCGATGGACCTCGCGGCGGTGACGCCGTTGCATCCCAGTCTCCTCGGCAGGCCTCATTGCTTCCAGGTCACGCCGAGCACCGGCGGACCCAAGTATTTCAGCTGCAGAACCGCTCACGAACGGGACCAGTGGTTGCACAGGTCTGTGGACGTTGCTTTTATTTATCGCCCTGTCGTTTCATCCGTCGATTCGTTTTCGTCATACGAGAACGACACGCCGGTTATCTCGAGACGCCTGCGGTACCGTAGGGTGTCCCAAATTTATGGTGCGGCATCATGCAGTCATGAAGTCGGACAGATATGACAATGATTGTGCAAAGCATTAAATAGCATGGCATAAATATATGCTGCAAATAAATGTAGAGCCGGAAAAATTATAAACGCAAACCAGATTACTGCTGGATAAATATATATGCTTATAATAATTGAAGACTTCAAGTAAGCAAGGCTCTAAATGTCAAAAAATAGATTTTGAAGTAAAGAGATACAAATGAATTATTATACTTGTAAAAAGTGATACGAATGAATGTTTATACTTGTAAAAAGTGCTTTTCACGATCAAACAAAACAACAGTTAAAAAATGTTAGAAGTTAAAAATTTATGAAACGCTCTAAGTGCTAAACGCCCTAAAAAAGATAAGGTAAAAAAGGCTCCAAATACCATAGATAGTATATCTGCTGTCAAAAAATCATGATTAGAATCAAGAACTGCTGTAAGTGCTATTGCTAACAACGTATATCAAGCTCTAAGTGCCTTTCGTACAATAAATTATTTATTTAAGTCACTTATTATACTTATTAATTGCACTTAGCCTAACGCTTTAGCGTTGTTAGCCATGGCACGTAGAGTTTGTCATTTTAATCGCAAATTTTTAAAAAAGGCTCCAAGTGCCAATCAGCTATTGCAGATGTTTGCAAGTAAATTTTTATTTTTAAAAAATTGGCAAACTTATTTACTTAAAGTCTTCCATTATAACAATATAATAATATCTAATTTTTGCCTTGACATACAATTTTCAAACTTAAAATTGTTATTCGATTTTTATACGATCAAGTTAATCACTAACCATTCCTAATTCGCGATCGATATTGTGTGCAAAGAAGTGGACAAACATTTTTTCGTTGTTTACGCAGCTTAAGGAAATCCGTTCAGCCAGACGCAGAACAAACACGCCGAACAGACAACTCCCTGCAGATTTGGTTGCTGGAGGCGAAGGGAGTGCCCGCGAAGAAGCGATATTTTTGCGAGGTCTGTCTCGACAGCACTCTGTACGCGCGAACGACCGCCAAATTGAAAGCTGATTTGTGCTTCTGGGGCGAGCACTTTGACTTCCACCATTTGCCCTCCGTCAACACTATCCAGGTCAACTTGTACAGGGAAGCGGATAGGAAAAAGAAGAGGGACAAAAACGTTTTAATCGGTAAGCACATCTTGATATATGTTTTAATTAAACCTTATTACATTGTAGGCGTATCACGTCCGTCACACGGAAAGATTTCAGATTGCATACAAATGCGCATTATATTTTATAATACGCGAGTGTACAACGGTACGACGCGACTTACTGCAGTCAATTATAATATAACGCAGCGTTACACATATGCTATATGTCTCACGCGATTATCTTTCTAGGTTCTGTCAGTATACCAGTACACAATGTGACGTCGCGTTATCTGACAGAGAAATGGTATCCCGTAGTAGGTGACAAGGGACCCCTCAAGGAGCCTCCTGCTTTAAGAGTAAAGTGTCGTTTCCAGTCAGTCGACATACTGCCGGTTCAAGTGTACCAAGAGTTTCTGGAGTATCTGAAGACCGATTATGCATCGCTATGCGAGAAACTAGAACCCGTTATTGGCGTCAAGGCGAAGGAAGACATTGCGACTGCCTTGGTGGCAGTGATGCAACGAGAGAAAAAGGCGCCGCAATTCCTCGCCGATCTCGTCATGATGGACATTCATCGAATAGGTAAGTTTTTATTGTTTTCATGCATAAAGTTGTTAAATGTGACGATGCTATTGTTCGAAATGTTTTTTTCCTAAGCACATTTATCGTTTGCATAAATCTAATTTAATTTAATTATTTTCAATTTTTTAATTTATAATTCACAGTTCAGTTTGTATTTATTCGGTATATATTTTAGATGACGAGAGACTCACTTTTCGAGGAAATTCATTAGCTACAAAGGCAATGGAAGCCTACTTGAAATTGACCGGAGACAGATATCTACAAGAAACTTTGGGAGCCGTTGTGAGAGGCGCGGTCGAAGGCGGCGATTGCGAAGTGGATCCACTCAAGGTCGCTTCCGTCGCCGCGTTACACAAACAGCAACAGAACCTTCGCAACGCAGTAGAACTGGCATGGAGCAGAATTCTGTCGAGCCACACTCATTTTCCGCTGGAGTTGCGCGAGTGTTTCCGTATCTTCCGCGAGCGTCTGGCCGATTTAGGCCGTGAGGATATCGCGGACAATCTCATTTCCGCGTCGATCTTTCTGAGATTCCTCTGCCCCGCCATTCTCAGTCCGTCTCTCTTCAACATTACGCACGGTAAGTTAAATAGTGCAACTGCGTTATTAATTGTTAACGCGTATGTCTTTATAGATTTACAATATATTTATTACCTTACATATTATATTACTACGAATTATTATTAAAAAAAATAATCGCTCCACTTTAGAATATCCGAACGAGAAAGCGGCGAGGAATCTCACTTTGGTCGCAAAGACGCTCCAGACGCTTGCGAACTTCACGAGATTCCAGGGCAAGGAGAACTTCATGGAATTCATGAACGATCTACTCGAACGTGAAGCTCAATCTATGAAGAAATTCTTACAACTAATTAGCGTAAGCATTATTCACGACTTGTTTTCTCTTAATTGAATTTATATCAGCCCACATCTGCAGAATTACTTTCACATTTTTTGTATAACTTTTTTATACAATTAAAACTATATAACCATGTCTAACGAATATTTATGCAATCATACGATCAGTCGGAATAAAACGTATCTTTCTGTTCAACAGAGCCCACTGCCAAAGGACGCGCCAGCCAATAACTCCCTCGAGTTTGACGGTTACATAGATTTGGGCAAGCAGTTGTCTTTATTGCACGCTCTCTTGCAAGAAAGTATGACAGCGATAGCGCCGACTTCGCCGTCGATACCACCGTCGCGATTACCCGAGATCCTCGACAGGATCTCGGTGGCTTTGAATCAGCCAGGACCAAGTCCCGTGCCCACCGCGCATCGCTACCCGAATCTACAGAACAATATCTTCCGTTACAACGATCCGACGATCGCCAATAGCAATACGAATCTCTCCATCTCGGCTACGTCGACGCTGAGCAACCACAGTACGATAAATGGCACAATCAGAGACAGCAACGAGGTGCTGCAAACCAACACGTTGGGCCACAACAGCTCGCGCAGTCCAAATGTCGCCAGAGCAGCGACTCTACCGCGAAACGCTTATATGCCAACGAATGGCAAACTGCAGTTGCAAATCAGCTCGGACGATTATCCCCTGGAGCCGGCAGCATTCGTATCGCGCTCGCCGACACCGATCACGCGACAGCACAGACCGCTCGGGTCCAATCGTTCCGGACCGGGCTACAGACTGACGGCCAGTGCGAGCCTGGCGAACGTCAATCACTGCCAGACTCATCCGACGAGTCCCACGCGATCCGAAAGTCACAATAATCTGAAAGACTCGAACTACAACATCACCACGTCTCCGCAAAATAACCAGTCGAACAACGGTGGCATTATCTTGCAGCAGCAACAGCAGCAGCAACAGCAGCAGCAGCAACAACAACAACAACAACAACAACATCGACACAACATCGCGCGCCTACAGAGTCTCGACATCCACGATCGGGAGGATAATTACAATCACAACAATTACAACGTCTCGAGGTCAGCCAGTCGAAACCACTGCCACAAAGAGGAGAACGCCAATCAGACGCAGCAGCGTAACTACAACAACGTCTCGAAGACCACGGTGAACGCCAACGTGGTCGTTAATCCGCCCACGAATCTCACACTGTCCATCAATCATCAACCCAACAACAACTATAACACTTCCAAGGCTAACAATGCGTCTGCCAATGGCAATCTCGATGAGCTGTCCGATTTGTTAAGATACGCGGACGACGAGGTGTCGGAGTCCAAGTCGCAGAAGGGCTCGCAAATCTCCATCTCGCAACTGAGCAACGTGGCTTCCTCCGGCTATCAAAGCTTCGCCGCTTACAGTCAAAGTTCCAGCCCGGTGGATCTCAGCAGCAACAACGCCAACGCGCATATTCTCAATGCGGCACCGCTAGCATTCGCCAATCCTGTTTATCACATGGAGTCCAATCATGCGAGGACGGGCAGACGGGACAGCAGTAGCTCCGAAGAAAGAGAGGGCAGTGGTGGCGGCGGCGTCGACAGCGTGAGAGGCGTTGACCTCAGCCCCTCACCACCGCCCAAAAACAATGTGCGAAATCATCAGAGAAACGGCCAGAATCAATGGCGACAGAATAACCAAGCCCACAGAAACAACTCGGAGCACGCGCAGGACGTCTGTTGCACGAAGCTTCGAAGGAGACTCTCTCTGGACTCCACAAGGGACCTGTCGGACACTAGCGAGGAAGAAAATTGCACCACCAGAAGGAGCAAGTCTCGCAGTCATCGAAGCATTGATCAGGTGAGCCAACAAAAGACAACTTGTTCCACCATTGTCAGTTATTAACGAGGCGACACCTCAACTTAATCGAATTAACAGTTGTTTCTTAAACACAAAAAAAATTTACAATTCTTCGGAACCTGTGCAGATTAAATTGTGAATAACCAGATTCTTTACTATGGATTCGCCGACTACGAACAATTGTAATTTTTTTTTTTTTTTTTTTTGTAATCTATTGTCTAACGAACGGCATACCGCAGACGTCCCTCTCTTACCTGTCTTGTAACTAACACACCACGTCTCTTCGTTTCCAGTACGAAGTGGAAATGTATGAAGTGGAGAGGCTGCAGAATAGCGTAGATCGGCTGCGAATGCGCACGCGATTAGGCGCCACCGAAGATGCCGATTTAGACCTCGCACCCGACAACAACATGAAGAGCATCATTTCCAGGTACTTCATCTTCATTTCCACACTAGTAATCGCTAATCCACTACCGGATCTTTGCCTGAGTGTGAACCCTGATACCACAGTGATCATTATTATCACGTTCTATGCGTTCTTCACTTCGACATATTCTCGCCATGTTCAGCCACTTGATCTTCCACGTCCTCATTTCTCAACTCGTCGCGAAATTCATTCAAAGCCTTCGTAAAGAAAGTCCATCGTGTCACGAGATGACATTTCAATTGGCAACTTTCAGATTCATCATCACGCTTCGGAAGAAGTGCGCTTTTGCAGAATTTGCGATTCGTATAAAATTCTTACTTCTACTAGCTGCTCAGATCAGATTGTCGGATCTAATTCTAATTTCATGAATGTAACAAGCAATGCGATTTTTACAACTATTGTCTATTCTAGTTTATGTACTGTTAAAGATGGATTTCGCCTAATCGCGTGTACCACTTTTTCTATGTCTAACGGAACTAATGGGGAAACACTCACCCGTATATGAACGGCTACTTTATCGAAATGATGTATGTTTAACTGATTGTGTGTTCCTGTGCATTCTATCCGCTGCATTTGGTATACTCTGGCTTGATCTGGATCTTTGGTGTAAGAGTCAATCATATTTCTAAGCTTTTCTTACATTTTTTACATTTACATATTAGCTTCTCATCGTGTTCTCTCTTGATTTTATGAAAACACTACCACGCGATCGCGTTTCGCTGTGTGTATTCGCCACTTGAAATTGAACTTGAATAAAAAAACCCTTCACCGATTCTCGACATTGCCGATCACGAAACGTCAACTTTATCAACTTTTCACCGATCGTCGTTCATCAAACACATTAATACACCTCGACACACATTTCAACACATTCATTCTGCTCATGCGCACGGATATTTTGCGACTCTCACCAATCGCTCGTGTGCTACCAAGGAAGAAATGTCCGTGTCGTGTCGCGAGCTGATGTTCACCGCTTTATCGAACCTTACAATATGTGGACATTTCTTTTTTTTCTCTCTTTCTCATACATGCTCGCTGTGTTACAGAGCAAATACATGGTTTCTCTGAGAAAGGCCTCTTACCTTATATTCCAATTATTCCTTTTCCAAAAATATATCGAATTCTACATCAGACACTATCGCTGCTTCTTACAGTTTGATTTTTATCTATCAATGTTATTTCATTAAATATGCATCGTGCTTGATTCTTTTCTCACTTCGCCATAACGTCTCTCAGTTTTTAAATAAAAGAAGAAGTTTTGTCGTCATTATACTTTTTCAATATCTGTCCAAAGTAAAATTATATAAATCGAATAAAGAGAGAGAGAGAGAGAGAGAGTTCACAGGCGAAGTTTAATTCTACATGTGCTTAATTCTTCGACGTTCTTTATTCTTCGCGTATAATGCTACCATTTATAAGTTGTTCAAAGAATAAAGATCGTTTTGAAGAGTATTTTCGATACAAGATACGCCGTAGTTTTCTGTCAATCATCTTTCTTCTTTGCACGATTGCGCTTAACTCAGGTATAATGTTCTCGTTTTTGCCCACAGGTTAATCTCCGTGGAGGAGGAGCTACGTCGCGAGCAGCAGAAGATGTCGGCGGCGTTGTCGTACAAGCAGCGCGTGATTGACGCGCAGGAACAGCAAATAGCCGCTCTGGGCGCCGCGAATTCGCGTCTCATGTCGACGAACGCGAGCCTGCTGTCGGCGCTGAGTAAGCAACGCTACAATGCCAAGACTCAAGCGAGCGGTGAGGCCGCACCCCTGTTGCAGAATATCGCTGATATCGGTGAACTCAAGAGCTCGTCGTGCTAAGCATTGGGAATCGTCGTGAACGAAAGAGAATCTTTGGATTGGTTTAAGATGCGTTTTTTCTTTTTTTTTTTTCTAAGGCCTCGTGCTGCAATACGCGTATCGTAAATGCGTATCGATTAATAATGACATTTATCTCTTCGGAATAATGATCTTGTAGCATTTGTACCATGATCTAGCGCATGGTAAATTGATTTATCATGAGATATAAAAATGCCGAAAGCAACTGATTACGCGCTCGAAAATTTGAAACGTACAAGCACGAGTGGATGATTGTCCCGGTGTCGACTTAGACTCGCAAAATCCGAAGATATAAAGCATCATACTGAAAAGAAAATACAAGAGATTACGATATAGGAGAAAATGGCGTGCGCAAAAACAGAGGCTACTTAGTGAATAGACAGATCGAGTGAATAGATAATTTTCGTCGAATTTATATGATGTGACATAGCGTTAGGCTAGGTTTATTTGTACGCGAATAAAAGAAAATCCGCGACTCGTCCGAGGTCCGACGATGGAAATTGTCCTGATTGTTTAAATAACGATCGGAGTCGCGTCAGCGTTGACTAGTCGACAAAATATCGCAACTGTGCGTCTCCCGACGGCGACTTTGCTTCGTTCGACACGAACGAAACAAAAGTGGCAAACGAGACGAAATTCAATTTTATCGAAACTGAAAATCTTTAATCACCGGTGAGAAGCGAGTTGCAAATCTTTATTGATCGAATAAAGAATTATTTCAATACAGTTATTTTTGAACTAATAAGCGCATGAATGGAAGTCAATAGAAATGAACTTTATTGATCAGAATATTTGATATGGAGCATGAAGTATATGCACAAAACTCAATAAAACTTCTATTTTGTCATTTATCAGCGATATGTAGATAATTGCAAGTTTTATTAATTTTTTTATTTGCTGTGCAGTTAGAAATCAGATGACACAAAACGGTATATATTAGTTGCGCGACAAAAGATCGACGTCCAATTAATTAATAATTGGACCATCCGGTTAAGGATTATCACAAGTAGCAGGCACTTGGACGGCACACGAACAAACTCTGATCGACAAATCATATATTTGTTTTCTCCCTTGTTTCTAGTACCGTATCTATCTACGCACAGCCACATGCACCATATAATAGTTACAGTATGATATCCAAGGATTATAATATCGAACATTCGCGCTACACCACGAAATATAGAAACAGCATCCTCGAGCACCGGATCGTACTGCAGGATCTCTATAGACATATATATATTTTTCTAGTTTCTTCCCCGAATATACATGGTCTCGACGCAATTTTCATTTTTACGCGTTACTTCGGATCACGAGAAGCCCGCGCGTTGCAGCTGAGGACGAATGAATCTAGCCGAATAGCTCGCGTCATTTTTCTTTTTTCCACCATTTATAATATCGAACGAAAAACTGAACAAGCTTCCACGACCAAAAGACGATAGTCCGTCGAGCGACAGCGCCGAAAATGGACTTCCAAAGTAATGTTTCGCGCGCGTCTTCGAATTTTTTATCTCGACAAACGCGAGCAGACTCTTATACGATTACCTTTGGTTTAGAATGACCGACTTTAATCTAAGCGACGATATTTATTTAGTAGTGTTTACCAAAGAAGAATTTCGCACTGTAAAGAGAGTATCGAGATTTATGTAAGATATTTGGTTCTTTTTTTTTTTTTTTTTTTACTTTGGCCGTTTCCGGTAAAGACGATAACAGTTATCGTCATGCACGGAAGCGACGCAGCCGGGAACGATATTCGAGCGAAGAGCGGCATGCAAGCGTGACGAAATTCGGAAATCATTCTGCCCGCTTTGCTATCGTGCTGTCCGCAGACAAAATTTTCATACACCGAGAGATTCCCGAGCCGCGCGCAGTAGTTCTGCACACAAGCAGCGTATAATGCATGACAATTAATTAATTAGATTTCTCGAAGGTCTCGCTCGTTCACAAAGCGTTAATGTGTTACGTTTTACATCACAATAACAATTATTATTGTAGCCATTGTCGTACAATGCGTGTGTGAAAGACTGAGTGAGAAAACGAGCGAGAGAGAACGAAAGAGACGGAGAAAAAGGATGCGTGAAAGAAAAAGAGAGAAAGAGAGAGTATGAGAAAGTGTGAAAGTGAGTCCGTGAAAAGGAGTGAGAAAAATTTATAATCAGTCTAATCTCGTTAAGAAAAAAGTATTATCTTGTCGACTTTGTACCATAGCGTTATTATCTTGTGTCTAAGCGTTTGAGTTTCTTGCCTCACGCCAATTATTTTTGTATAGAGATTGTCCTTCTCCCTCTCCCTTCTTTTCCTCCTCTATTATTTTTTTTATATTTTCCCATCTTCCTGTCCCTAACCATATTGCGTTCGCGGGAAACCGCCCCCTTAAGAGCCGCTTCCTTCGACTTGTCGAGTGTTTACATCATAAAATTAATATATTAACGCTATCCCCTTCTTGTTGGACGATGTAATCAATGAATATCTATTTAAAAAAAACCACTTAAATAGCATGTACATTATTAAGTTTTGGTATATTCGTTTCTGCAATAGACCACCTGTATTTAAGCGTATAGCGACTATTACACTACATGAACAAATAAATACGATTAGACATATTATAAATGAGCCTGTTATCCTCATTTCTTTAACTCCAGTTTTAATCAGTCGTTTCAAAACGTTGAACCGACTAATTTTTATTAAAATCGATATAAAAAAGTAAAAGGATATTGACACATAAAACAAAGTAAGAGAAAAAATGAGAAAATATGGAAGATTAATTATAATTTAATATAAAATAAAATTTAATTATATAATCTTTCATCATGAATTTACTTGCCTTTCTATGGTAAGTATATTTCTGAACGAAGACAAACTCGTGTTTACTCGCACGATAAATTATGTGCGTTAGAAAGTAAATTCTCTCTTGATACGATGATTCTATTGTATTTAAGACATTCAGACTTTTGTATAATTTCAGAATTGAATGAACATATATACGAGATAATAAAATACATTATTTTAAAATTCTGTTAATTTTCCGACAGGCTTTTCTTTAACGGATACAACAGATGGAGCCGCAAGTCCATTACAAATCACAAAATGTTAAAATTGACAGAGCAATTTAATAAATTCAATTATAGAAAAATTTAATTACACTTGTGATTCATTCAACAAAGTGACTTATAGATCAATCATTTTTCAACCAACAATTATCTTGTCAAAATCGAGCTCTGAATTTAATATTACACGTGCAAGTAGCAACAATATTAAATATATATCATATTTATCAGATTTCAAATATATTAAATATTCATTTAAATAAATAAATTGCTCAAACAATCGCAAAAAAAATTCAAGAAGCCCTATTGCCTTAATTTTCAGCACACAGAGAAGAATCACTCAATCACGAATAAACTAATCGCCATTAGCCGTAATCTTTGGATACTTACCGCTGTGGTGATCGCATTATTGCCGTGTAAACAGACAGTCGGCGAATGATCATTGTCGACCAATCAATCTAATCGAGATGAGCCTCGATGACGGCGCGGCAACCCTCGAAAAATCAATAATACGCACCCTCCAGCGTGCGAACGCGTGCCAACGCAAACGATACACGCACGGCATTTCTAAGACAGTGTTATTGCCGTGTAAACGAACGAGAAATTATTTTCAAAGCATTTATATTTTTCTCGATTTTACATTTAGCATTAAATATGACTAATGTCAAATTTGCGGTTAACTTTGTGCGCATGTTTAATACTGACGAGAAGTGAAAATAAATCTATTTCTCTGCAAGATTTTCGTCGAGCTTACATCGAATAATATTTTCGTATTCAAAGTATTTTAATAAATTACATTACTGTAATATTAAACAATCGCTAAATGCGTTAAGCGCGAATATTCGCTGCAATCAAATTTGTGTTGATATTTTACACGTCATATATCAAGCAACCGTTATCTGAATCTCAAAATAATAGTTTAAAATCGTCGCTTAAAATTAAAGATACGATCGTCATGTGAGATAATCTGATTAAAAAATTAACGAGCACATAATTGCATACTTTTTAATAACAAACTGCATTACAAAGATTTTTATCCGGTCATTCAAACTTCGTAAAAACACACTTTATTGTTACTTTACTGTGTATTTATCTTGTCGAACACCATAAACATGTTATCTCCACTCGTTAGCTTATTACGTAAGTCATATAATTGGATTTATGGGACGTAAACCATATGAAAGCCAGGAAGCCGGTCTACCTATCTGTGCACACCACAGATCAACTTTGATGAGTTTAAGAGAGTTTTAAACGGTAATATCACTGATAGCATTTGAAGAGAACGGAGTTGCAAAATCGATGATGTAGAAATGCTAATAGCTATTAATGCATGCAACATTGTAAAGTCATAACGCCCTGTTATAAAGCGAGATTACCTTAGTTACTGACTATATCAAAAGCTCCTGATAACTTAAGTCGCAATAATACATATTAATGCCTGCGCATATAATTTCAGAAATGTGAAACTGAGCGACAATTACCATAATAACTGTAGCAACTTCAACTTTATCATAGAAATGGTTATAAAGGCAAAATTAAAAAATTTCTCCGCTTTTTTAACTCTTGCCGTTAGAATGTACATGGTTCTCTTTTCATTCAGATTTTAACGTAAAATTCCAATTATATTGATAGATAACGATATAAAATAAAAAATACATTGTTTGAAGTTATTTTAATTTTTTATCAGTTTTTACGTTTTTTTTTTATCTTGTGTGTTTGATAATTAATTCCAATTACGAATACAATTCGTGTCGATTTGTTCGTTCCGACTTTGCGGCGTTCATCGAAAGAGATTTACAAGAATGCCACCGACTTGCTACCGATTTTATCGCTCTCCGGCGGGAACTCGCGTATGAGGAATAATTTCTGCTCCATTTATGAAACATAAGCGCGGGGACTCGAGAGCGATTTCTACTATGGGGATACTGCTACGTGCCTCGTAAACCTGTTGAATAAGCACGGCCGTTGTAACAGAAACGCATGTGCGCGCGTGCGTATAGCAAATACGTGTAAAAATAAATGTCTGAAAATAAAAAAAAGTAGGCTTGCAACGCGCGAGATAATAGAGACGCATTGTAAATAAAGAGCATAGTCTAGACATAATTTGCCATAATAAATTTTGCGTATGAAGAGATAGTAAATGTTCGATAATACTAATTTACTTATTCCGCACACATAGTCTTTAAAATTTGAAAATTAATAAAGGTTTTAAAAA
The DNA here is from genome assembly GCF_040581485.1 of Linepithema humile. Lineage (NCBI taxonomy): Eukaryota > Metazoa > Arthropoda > Insecta > Hymenoptera > Formicidae > Linepithema > Linepithema humile. The sequence goes on from NC_090132.1 coordinate 14,853,026, forward strand.
TGTATATGAAATGTTAGATATAACGCGATAATTAAATATATATAATATTCTCCACAAAATAAAAATAGTATCAAATATATATCGATCCAATATGAAATTTAGAATAATTTTAGAAATTATAGAATACCTAAAAGACATTAGTAAATTTTTTAAACTCATCAATTGTATAAAATTGTATAAAATATATAGAAATATAACTCCTCCAAGCAATTTTCGACAAATTCAAAAACATATGCAGGAAAATTTAGCGATCGATTCGATCATCCGACGGTCCGTGAGAAAAGCACGCACCCTCGTTCACGGTTGCATATAGCGTGCCGAATGTAAACAGAAGTGAACTTGGCAGTGTTGATAATGTAATTCCAACTGGGGATCGTTGCAGTTCAAGGGTTGAAGAAAAAAAAGTATGCCGCGCGAGGGGAGACAAGGAGAGAGAGAAATCGAGTCTGAACAGAAAAATGGCAGTTTCGCTTGCGACATTATCGCAAGCGTTAATTATAAATAGCGTTGATTTATAATTACATAGCGGAATTTTTTTTTCGGAAAAAAAAATTCAGCTGAAAGAACTCAGTTTGTTGAACCTCGTGAATTTTGAACGCGATTTTGCATACAAAGGGACGGTAAATTTTCGATAATACTAAATAAGCGGTCTCTGCCCGTCTCTCTGATCGTTGCCCTTTGCCTGTCACATGCGTCATCGTTGCCTGCACGCGCGAGTCACAATAAATTAATCTTCACACTCCGGGGCGAATCTTTTTATTTCTTCTCTCTTTCATCTCTCTGCCATACTCCGGCATACGTTGCTCCATACGAACGCGCGCGCTCGTTAGTACGCGCAGGCGGATTTGCATATTTCCCATAGTTGAAACCGATATTTCGGATAGCGGTCCTTCGCGCACGGTAAACGCTGATGTGATAGGAAAATACGGTATCAATGAATATTCGGTATAACGTCGCTAAAATCCATAGATTTCGGAGATACACGGATAACTCACGTTTGTCCCGGGCCACTCGTAGTTTTCGGATCACACCAGACCGGGAGTGCGTGGGTATGATAGCTTTTAGAAATGCATATATGCATGGAATTTATCGAGTCGTATATTATATATATATATTTATATTATACATACACACACAACAGCTCTGGTGTATTAGAAATCTGTAAATCCTCCAGAGAGTATATAGACGCAGATATGCGAGTTCCAGTCTCACGGATATTCAGAGCCTACAAATCCTTTCTTCTTGATAATTCCGAGATGACTCCTCCTCCTGGAAATAATCGGATACGGAATACGTCAGAATGCGTCGAAAAGCATCAAAACATGCAATAGCTTCAATCATGATATTTGATGTTTTATTTAAAATCTATTGTGATACTAATATCTCTGTTTTTTCTCAATTAAAAATTAGACGTACGAAGCTACCATTTGACACTCTAATGAAATAAAAATAGTTTTCTATAACTTAGATAAATATTCGACAAAACAGTACGCAAAACTGTTTAAAAATTCAAGAAATTTATAATGTGAAAAATTAATTCGTCTTATGCAATACTCTTTCAGTTGTAAGTCGAACTGCGTCACAACTGCCGCGCAATTATTATTACTCTCGGTTCTCGTAGATAAATACTACTATTCGCACTTACAATTATGCAAATTATTACTTCACATCGCGGTCAGTCGTATATATAATACATTCTCGTTTGTTTTTACGAATCTCATAACGATGGAATATCCACGATATTCTAGCTTATCGTTAGTGTTCGCCACTGCTATTATGTACTAAAAATGTTTATCGTAGTCTAATAATAGCACATCGCATATCGCGTTATATTATTTTGATTTATCTTACTCAAAACAATTTTACAGATCGAAAATAGTTGTTAGTCGACGCACGTTTGAAAAATTGGTGATAAGAATCTTTGGCAATAATTAATAATAAAATTAATTTTTTAATTTATTTATTGTTGCAGCACATTCGTTACATTGAATGTAACTATAGTATTATTTAACATTAAACCGATGTTAAACAGGTATTAATTCAAGTGCGTATTTCTTTCTGCATTTGTGTGAGCATGCCATTCTCCACAAATTAGTATCAAGGCTTTGCATGACATCTTTATTGCAACTTCGGCTTGCGAAAGCAAACGTAAAAAACTCTAACAAAACGATAATTTCCGATATTAATTTGCTAAAAATTTCACAAGGCTGCATATCAAATCGTTGCGAGCTTCTAAGCAGTAAATATAAAATTTCATCATCTTATCATCTTAACGTCAAAGAAGTTCATTTTTCCAAACTTTCAATTGAAAAAAAAAATGGCAACAAATTATTAATCATCCTCGCAATTATTGTTGCAGATAAATTTCTTCCAAAGTGATCGATTTATGAACAAGATTAATACGTGAAAAACGTTTACGTTCAGGCAAGAAAAGTCGAAAGGCAGAGATCTCTTGCCGAAGCGTCTACTAAAGACCACTAATTAAATTCGACTCGCCGTGAATAGATAGAGAGAATTGGGCGTGCACACATTCGAACTATATACGCGAGCGAGGCAACGATTTCAAACTGTAGAAATAGAACGAGAACGAGTGAGCGAGCGGTGACTTAAGGAGGCACAGCACGGGGAGATAAGGTACAGTGAAACAAGTGCGATAAGCCGAAATGAGATAGCGTCGTCGTGGCCAGTCGTCGTCGACGATATCTCAAAGTCAATGTCCTATGAAGGACTGGTGCGAGTACTCGAGCATTCACATACGCGTTTCTGATTGCGCGAACGTCGCTCTCCCTCTCTTGAAAATGAGTAAGGACAGTGGATCGCCCTCTCTCTCTCTCTCTCTCTCTCTTCCTTTCCCGTCACGCTCTCGATCCCATTCTCGCATTTTGCATCCTTCTCGATACGTGAATAGACACGAGTATGGCTACGCGATACGATCCATGTAATCGTTAAGGAATGGCCGTCGATAAGAGCACTCAACCGGGAGAGAGGCCGAATATACTGACCTTAAACTTCAGTCACACACGTGGTGTGGAGTCCCCTAAATGGGGAGCGGAGCGCGGCACACAGATTATATCAGTCCAAAGCTTACGCGGGAACAATCGTGCGATAAGTAGCGTCTATTGCCCGCGGAACTCCGATTCTATACGCAAGCTCCACCTCTGATTTTATAGAATATTTAAATTAACGTAACGTAAAAAATATGGATGAATAAACGTGAACGGAGACGATTTATATAGAGTTTGAAAGTAAACATTGTGTTTAAAATTAGTTTATTCGAATCTCTAGAAGTATATTTTCAATCCTTTTCTTTCAAATGTAAGAGATGCATTGTTAATAACAATAAATGCTATATCGTGTACAAAAAATATAAGAAAAATAAGCTACATTTGCAATAAAGATTACTATATTAATGATGTAAATGATATTATTTCGCGTAATAATTCGTGAGTAATACTGATTATTACGCATAATATAAATTTAATATTATTTATAACGTCAAATTTAAATGAAAATACAGGTTATTAAAAACTTATTTATCAATTTTATCACTCAAGTGACTTGTACGCAATATTGCTTATCAATTTTACGTTTTAACATTTATTTCCGATACTCCGTCACGTAAAAATGTACATTGTGCAACACAATACGAAAAAGAGAATATTATAATTGCGTAACAACGACGAACATCAATTTGATAAAATAATTTCACGCATACGCATTCGGCAATATTCGACATTTACATGTGAAATGTACCAATATTCAGCCCGCATTGTATTGACAGAGGGTTGAAGTACAAGTGCAAAGGGTTAATATTTGGAACTCCTGAGTGGAAATGCGATATCGGATTTCCACGTTTCTCGCGATTGAACTTTATACATGTAGACTGTGCTACATTCATCGGAAAATATTTACATATGCTGAAATAAAGAGTTAGATCGTCTACGGGAAATATTTCAGTCAGAGATATTGTTCACACAGAACAAAAATAAGTCTTAATTCACGCATACGTTTTTCTAATCTTTTAGCACTGTAAAAATGATAAAAACAGCGATAAAAATTGTCTGAGATAGCGTGTAAAAGAATCTATTCTAAAATCAAACACAACGTGCATTGCATCTCACGAATCAAAATAATTTATCAAAAAAACAATAAACAATTATATCACATTTTTTCCCCACGAATAATTGTTCCTTTAGAATATTGACGGAACTTTCTTGAAGTCAGTAGAATTCAATTGAATAAGCTGTAAATTAATAATAAAAAGTACAAAAACTGTACAGCACCGAGAGAATTATTCGATTTCTCAACAGGATGTTTAGTTTATCAAATCTTTTGAAACTAAAAATTAGATTTGTGTAAATATTTATTCTTGTGATAATTGACAAAAAATAAATTGTGTATTTGTGTGCGTTGTAACAAATTGTAATTAATGGTGAAAAGTTGCTCGATCTCTTTTTTTTCGCTTCTGAATTTGCCACTGAAAACGCTTACCTCGCGCTCGAATAAAAATGATCTTTATCTATTTCGACGTTAGAATTGAAGAAAGAAATACGTATCAGTATTTTATATAAACAAAATGAATATAACAATAAGACTATTCAATTTTTTATTATCAGCTCCCTAAATTAGCATACAATATGAACACAAATCATGTTCCAGTGAAGGAAAGAAAATCACTCGCGCAAAACATTACGCAAAATGATATTCAATTACTCGAAAAAAATCATCCGCGCAACACGTGTATAAAAACATAGGTCGTAAAATCGCGAGTTGATTTGCCGCGGTTATATAATGAGCGATCGATAAGTCGTTAAATGTGGATCGATGCAGAGAAAAACGAAGGCGTTCGACTGATATCGACCTTGAGCGACTCGATCAAGAGAGAAAGCTCTCCTGAAAGGAAATACTTAAGTAACCCTCGTCAAAGCTTGAACAGTGATTAATTACTTTCCCCAATTCCTTCCGCCACGTATTCGCTCGTTTGTTATGATTTGAATAAATATCACGAAGCATCAAGTACACTGTCAAATTCTTCTTTAAAACGTTCAATCACTTTAATGACAGATCTTTTCATCAATAGCGAGTCAATAATTTTCTAAATAAAAAATATAAAAATTGTCATCAAGTTTAAGGATTTTTACGTTTTACTTTATGTATTTGAAATGTAACTAACAATAAGTATTTAATCTTCAAAATCTAATATCTGAATCGCAAGTACAGACAGACGCGATAAAAATACGCTGCTCGTTTAGATAATAATAGCTCCGTATTTGCTATGTATGTGCTAAAAGACTGAACAATTCAACGAGTCCGTTTGAAACGATAACGATATTATCGCGTTAATCTATCAAAAACACAGGAGAATAAAAAATTTACCATGACGCAAGAATATTTTGGAAGAACGCCGCGACAAACATGACATACTAACTGAATAGCCTATTCATCATCCTATTTTTTGTTCTGTTCGCTATAAAAGTATCCGTTAAAATAAGAAAAAGTGTGTCTCAGGTGTGCTTTGCACATTCCCAATAAAGTAGATAACATGCAAATATTTTGAAAGTCGAGAAAATTTAGAAAAGACATTGAAAGTTCTGTTAATTATTTTCAGTTTGATGCAACCTTACGTTAAATTTAATTCCGATTTTAAAATTTGACATTGAACAATTTAGAAAGTAAAAAATTTTGCTCGCAGATGCGAAAAAATATTCTCCATCCTCTTAATAATATCGAGTTGATAAAATTTCTAAACAGTTGTCATTTTTTGCCTCCAAGCGTGCGAACAATCAAGAAATCTCGACCATACTAATAAAATAAAAACTCGAATGCGGAATCGATGAGAAGAAGTGCATCTGTTGGTGAGCCCGCTTGTGATTCCAAGATCACCGGCCGCCGCGCGTCCTCGTTCCAAGATCAAATTCCGACGTAAGACCGGGCTTCGATCGAGGGCTACCCCTGGTCATCGGGGGAAGAAGAGAGGGCATCGAATTTGACCCTGGATCGTACCCCCGTTCTCGTCGGAATTGGTCATCACTGACCCTCCGCTTGCCTCGCTCCCCTCCGCCCCTTCTTCCCGCCGCGCGCTGGGGAAGCCTCGCTACGAAGCGGAATCAGGAAGAGAGGAGAGAGCGTTGCACCGCTCGGAGGGTACACTGTTCCAGTGAACCCGGCGGCGTGCGCGCCTCCAGAGTGTTTTCCCCACCCCTGGTTGCCTGGTCGCGATCGAGAGGTGCGAGCGAGAGAGAGAGAGAGCGAAGCGTGGCGGGGAAGCAGAAGCGACGGCGACGACAGCGGTGGCCTTCCAGCACCCCTTCTTTCATCCCTCTCTCACTCTCTCTCTCCCTCTCTCGCGCGCGCGCACACACCCCTCCGAAGAGTGTGCAGGGTGTGTAGGGGCCGTACGGGGTGCGCGCACCCCACCACGGTGCTCTTCCCCTTCTCCAGCCAGTGCAAATTTACCCCCTCATCGCAACAACGTTCGCGCGCGACGTCGACGCGACGACTCGACGCGAAGCGCCGACGGCTGAGAGCGTCACGACGCCGCTGGGTGCGCGTCCTCGCCGGGTGGGGAGAGCGCGAGCGGCCGGTGGTAGGAGCGCGACATTGGTGGGAGCGAGGGCGAGAGGGGAACGGCGGCGAGGTGGAGGTGAGCTCGACGACGGCGAGAAGAGGTCATTGACCTGAGCGGCAGGCTGCCGGCTGCTAGAGTGCTACGTCGCTCGCGCCGCGCGCGCGCTACCGCCCGGCCTCTCCTCGTCTGTTCCGCGTTGTCCGTAATCTCGTGTGTACTCTTTGCGCGCGTGACGACGGCCGCCGCTCTCTCGCGCTCCTCATACGACACTTATCTGTCTATACAATTATATATATATATAATTACACGTCAAGTCAAATAATTATTTATATATATGTATATATACACACGTGTATAGATAGGTACACATGTGCGTACGTTTATCCGTCCGTCCGTCTCTCTTTCGAACTGTCCCTACGCTGCCTTTTTCGCCTCTCCTCGCACGCCGGCGAATTCGCTGGGGCGCGCAGCGCGAGAAACGGAGGAAGAGAGAGTGAGAGAGAAAAACAGTGGGAGGGAGGGAGAGTGACACAGAGAGAGAGAGAGAGGAGAGAGAGAGAGAGAGAGAGAGAGAGAGAGGAGAGAGAGAAAGGGGAAAGGGGAGGAAGAGGAAGGAAGATAGAAAAGGAGAGAGAAAGAAGCGAAAGGAGAGAGAAAGAGCGCGTAGCGTGTTTCCCTACGACGTGCGTTACACCGAGAGATCGCGCGGACCGCGGAGCGCGTGTTTCGCGTACACTTGGTTCTGCCGGTTACTTCACTTCTTCTCGTTCGTACGTACGTCGCATCGTTTCACGTCGTCCCTCTCTTCGTCTCTCTCTTGCTCTCTCCGTCACTCTCTCACTTTCTCCCGAGTCACGTTCTCCGGCAGTCTCGTGTCTTGTCTTCTTCGTCGTCGTCGTCGTCGTCGTCGTCGTCGTCGTCGTCATCGTCGTCGTACAAATCCTGACGCGCCGCAAAGTGTCGCCGATATCATCATCGACGCATCGTCATCGTGCCGGCAACGTGCCACAGATTATTAGTGGCGACGATTAGAGAGACTTTCTCCTCTCCTACCTGCCTGCCCCCGTCCGGTCCGAAATGCTCGTCACCGAGGAGGAGAAGAGCATCGCACAACGCAGGCCGGTACGCGGAGAGTTGTGTTCCGCGCGCTAAAATCTCGGGTGTGCGAAGGGTTTCGCTTATCGGCGCGTCGAACGGAGCTCCTCTCGTCTTCCTACGTCGACTCGTCGACCGTGCCAGCCAACGGGAGAGGCAGAGAGCGGCGATCGCAACTCAGCGCCGACGACGACGGGCATCGTATCGCGCGTCGTCAGTGTCCCGCAGTCGTCGCCCTCGACGACGTCGGCGTCATCGTCGTCCTCGTCATCGTCGTCGTCGCTCACGTTCCACGTGAGCTCCACCGGGCGCCGCGCGCTCTTGAACGTAGCGCGCGCGCTAGTTTCCCGTGGTCCGACAGGAGGGATTATTCAGTGACGAGGAGAGGCGGAGGAGGAAGAGAAGCCGAGGAGGAGAGCCGCGAGAGTGCGACGACCGAACTCAACCGACCGACCGACCGACCAACAGTAGTGTACGGCGTTTGTTGTTACGAATCGCGTCGGCCGGCTTCGCACGGTGGCCGGTCCTGTTGCCGATTCCGCGGTGAAAGAGAGCGGCGCAAAATAGTACGCGAGTGCGCCGCAGACACGTGCGTCAGTGTGTGACCAAGTTTTCCCTCTCGTTTGTATATCGACAACTTCCTTACATTGCCGCCGCCACCCCTCCCCCCCCGCCCCCTCGGCCGAGGGGCCCTCGTGTTCGAGTCAGCCCCCGGTGTCTCGGAGCATTCTCGAAAAATGAAAAGGGGAGACAGTGGGCACATCTGTGGTGGATCGAATTGGTTTCGCGATTCGACGTGGGCGAATTAGAGATCGTACAAGGGGGAGAGACGAAAGGCGAAGGAGAAGACGAGGAGAGAAGACTCGCCAATCGCGCGCGCGACTCACCGGCGTGGTCTCTCGAGCGAGAGAGACTCCCAAGATATATTCATCGTGCACGCATCTCTCGCCGCACACACACACACACACACACACAGATATATACGTATAAATATAGACACGACGCGATATATTCGCGCGAGCGCGAGCGATCGTCCACGCGCGCAACGGGCCCCTCTCGTCGTTATCGTCCGGTCCCCGCGATTGCTGGATGCCCCGGCTCGCACACACACTTCACCCTCGCGATTTCGCGCCACCGTGCGCTCTCCTCTTCCTGCCTACGATTCTCGTGCATTCTTCTTTACTTCATCGCATTCCGCCGAGCGCGCGACTCTTTCGCGACCTTCGCGCCTTTTCTCACGAGTCCTTAACCCGCGCACCGCCAAGTGTCCCTCTCTTTCTTTCTCTCTCTCTATCTCTATCTCTAGTCTCTCTCTCTCTCTCTCTCTCTCTCTCTCTCTCTCTCTCTCACGCCCGTTCACCACGTTTCTCTCACCACCGCGCGATTGCTCTCCGGTCTTTACGTTTCTTCCTCGGCACGCTTCACGCTCGCGGTCACTCTCTCTTTCGTTCGCGTTCCGCGCGCATCACTCGCTCTCACCAGTCGCGGGCAAAACACACGTTTCTAAACTCGTTCGCCTCGTTTCCGCTATCTGTACTCACGGTTGCAACTTTCTCCGTCTCCATCCCGCTCGCTCTTCCGCGTATGCACGTCGGTACACTTGATAGTCACACTCGTTCTGTGTCGCACCTTTTCCATTCGCCGCGCTGATTTCTTTGCGATTTTTTTTTTTTTTTTTTCTATCTCTTGTCGTATTCTCGATCAGTCACGTTGACGGCGCTTAAACTCGCCGATCGTTGATCGACGAACGTCATCGACTTGTACGTCGCTGTCATCGCCTTCGCCTTCGTCGTCGTCGTCGTCGTCGTCGTCGTCGTCGTCGACTCGTCATCGTCGTCATCGTCGTCGCCATGACGCAGCCCGTCACCAGCACGCAGTGTGATACTTAAATAAGCGAAATTTAAGTATACAAAGTTTTATCTTGTGTGTCAAATGCATCGCGAGATGCACCGGTGACGTGATCGACGCGCGTGTCGCGACGCTCAATTCCCTATCGTTTTCGTCACCCCTTCGCTTCGTCCTCTTGCATTCCGAACGTGTGTGTTTACGCATACCGGCTCGAAACGCGTGTACGCGTTGTAAGGATTTTCATTTTGCTCCGCGATTTCGGATTTCAGAGCGGACGAAACTGTCGAGCGAGGATCGCCGGAGATTCGAAATTGAAGATCGATAATTCTGTCTTCAAATCGATCAACATGTTTGATCGACATGTTCGTATCGCGCGTTTGTGAAAATCGAAATATTTGACTCGCTTGTTTGATGGATTTCTATGCGCGCAGTGAGAGCAAAAAATTGTGATTAAAGAAAATTGTGTGATAAATCATTGAACATACTTACTAGTGACCGAGAGTATTTCATTCAGTGAACCTTGTATGATCGCGCTCGCTCGTGTCGATGGGTGACGTCATTCATAAGTTGGATACTGGAGAGTCCTTTTCGTAACTCATCGTTAGAAAATTAATGACGCTAGGTATGTTATTAATGCAGTTATTAATGGCAGTCGCGATAGGGTTCTGTCAGTTCGGTCAGTCGTGTCAAGTCAGTCAAGTGAGTGACTCTTCCGCATTGATCACGTGATGTGCTTTCGACGAAGAAATATATTGCATTGCTAACGCCGAGAACTTCGTAAAAAACCTATCTACTTGCTTAATTTTTTTATTCGTTTCTAAAATTTTCTGCAAAATTTTCGATAACTTTAAAAGAAAATTGCTACATCTGAAAAAATATCGTACGCTGTGCGGATAAGAGACAGACTACCTAGAATTACGTAAAATGCGTATATTCCTAGAAAAAATGAGAAACTAGATTATATTATTAGCTAATTACAGTGCTACGCTTCCTGATTTCACACATATCGTTTGTTGCGTCTACTCGCTCCGCGTAATTCCGATCGATAAAACGTTAGGTCTGCGTGGTTTCTTTTAATGATCTCATGAATTTTGTTGTATCAAATGAGAAATAAAATTAACGTACGTTATAACGTAAACAAATCGCACAGTATCGTACAAAGTTTCGCACGTGTTACTTATATATCTCAATTAAAACGGATTAACAAATAACACGTCCAAATTGGGGTTCACCAAACAATTTTTTCTGCATTAAAATATAACAAAACAGTGTCGCTGCTTCGTTCTTAGATTTTAATAGAGTCGTCAAATTTAATCAGTCCCGATAAAATAAATAATTATTATTTTGCCAGTGTTTGCGGTTTAACGGCCTCGCGATCGTGAGACACTTTTTCAATGAGCCGCCACGATATGCACGCGAGAGAGGACACATAGCACGCGTGCGTAATATTCGACACGCGCATCACGGCGCAGAGGCCACGGCATCGCACGCGGACGCCGCCACGGTTATAAATAAAGCGCACGTCGCGGACACGCGTGCCGCGTTACGCTTACGTTTCTTCGTCGCTTCGTGTAACAACGTGTCAATGAAAATAGACGACACAGTCCGAGTCTGCCGGTCACCCAAGATTACGTAGAATTCGAACATTTCCAGACGCTTGCCGCTTCGTCCGTCCTTTCCAACCGACTACGCAATACTTATTCTTGTAAAGGCAGAGGAAAATTATCTTTCGTTACCTCATTTTTTTATCCATGCAACATTTACTGGTAATTCGCATAATGCATCGGTAAATGTTGTTAAATACATGTATTATTTCATTTTTGCGGAGAGAGATTTTGAAAGCTGCGCATTTCTCCCAACGTATTGCGATACTTTCCGATCGTTCGTGACTTCTTGAATTTTTTTCGGTCATGCATGACGTTAATCGCGTTGCCAATGTTTCGCCATGAGTCCCGCGTTCATGGCGGCAATCGCGCAGAACGTAAATATACATCCAGGTGTCGCGCGTACAGCATAGCGCACGGCTATGCGCCGCGCTAGGCGCGGACTATTTTCGCGCCGTTGAAAATAGGCGAGACTGTCCGTCTGCCGCGCTGGATCGCGATTTTGCATGCAACCATCCGACGATGCGGCACGACCGCGATCTCCGATATTGGATTAGCCGGGATTCGTCTCATGGAAGCTTCATACGCTCCGAAGAGACGTGGAGATGTGTCTTTTCTCATACGTGTTATTTGTCGAAATTGTCGCAGCACGATACAATCTAGCCGCCGTGCATTTTGCTCAATCATTATTTTTTCAGTATGTCTATTAATGTTTGCTTGAATAGCCGATGAAAACTGTCTCGACGAACAATCCGTAAATAACGTATATTCAAATATTGGCGAATATATTGATGCAACGCTTGTCCGATGAGCGTGCACCTTTCTACGCGCTCAACACTTTGCGACGAAATTCTACTTCGGAATTGCAAATAGGATTAATTAGCTGCATCAAGTGTCTCGCGAGTTTAATCAGTTGAGTCTGCCTTTTCACTTTGAGGATCGGAGACTTTAATCCAACCGATCTCATTATCCGACAATATCTGCAGATCACAAATCATCGAATCGTTATTCGCGGAAGCGAACTGAATAAAATTATCAACTACAATAACTGTTTTTCTAGCTACAATTTACATTTCGAATCCATATTTTCTATCCGTTAGTCCAATTAACTTTACGTTGATTGCATATTCGATCAATTAAATCCGTATTTATTTCTTCGTATAAAATTAAATGACTGAAAATGAATAATTATTAATTATCGCTATATCTTGAACCATCACATTTGCATTAGATCTTATTGACGTGACGTCACTTATCGACAGTAATTGTGTTTAAAATGGAAAAATTCGTATTCCGGCGCGCATGGAAATCGCTCTCGATCAAGTTTCACGCCTTAGATAGTTAATTAATTGGCTAAGACAACCGTGTTCGATCTTCTTCGTTGGGATCTCACATATCCTCACAGTTTCCTCGGTAACGTCTTGCGGAGGCGCGTGTGAGCCAAGTCGCTTGCTCGCGCAGCCTAAGAGACGCCAGCGATTCGGATTGAAACGGTTTCGCGTGGCTCGCGATCACTCCCGGTAACAAGGATCACGTGCCACGAATTGTTTCCCTTACGTTTAGCGGATTCAGCGAGGAGAAATAGCTGCCGAGTTTGCGGGGAACGTTGTCCAAGTTGTCGACTCGCGCGTGTCTGTGACAGTGTCGATATTGTATGCCACTATCAAGGACCGCGAGATGAACAGTGACAAACGCGACGGGCGGGATTTCGGATTTACTCGAAATTGCGGACGGGCACCGCTGAGTTCTCGCGACGAGTTCTCGTACCGTCGTCGCAACGGGCAACTGCGAGAGCGCCCTTGCTGAAAACTATTCGGACTCGCGTGCTCGTGAGTGAGTGTTTAACCGCACTGCCGAGGAATATGAGACACAAAGGCAGGAAGGGCAGTTAGTTCTGTGTGAAAGCGCCCGGCGAATCATGTCCGCCGTCGATTCGCAGCGCAGAATTTCCCGTGTTCCGTGAAAGAGCCTGGTTTTCGGCGCGACCGCAAAACTGCTTCGCACCCAGCAAGAAATCCGACCCGGAGCGATCGCCGAGACCTTGGCCGAGACCGTTCCGCTCGCGGGCCGCGGAAAAATCGCCGCCTAATTCGCGAATTCAGTTCGCCACGGTCTCTCTCGACGCTCACCGATCCAACACACACTGCCAGGATTCCACACACCGTCGAGTTGCGAGAACGAGGATCGATATCGGATTCCATAGGAAACCTGAAAGAAGTCTAAAGCCGAGCGTTTGTGCCGGCAGAGTCCCGTTGCCGTCGACAAAGCGCAGCGGAGCGGCGCGGGACGCTACACACCGGTGACGTTAACGTTCGCTACGTCACGGTAACGGTAACCCGCGTATACGAGCGACCTAGTCGGCGCAGCGGTGCGAAGCGGAGAGCGGTGCCAGCCTTCTCATCGCCGGGGCACAAGCGCCTCGTGGAATTTAAAAGTGAAACTGTGACACAATCTCCGGCGCCGTGTCCTGGCGCCTTTTTCTCGCCTTCCTCTCCCCCCGGTTTCCCTCCCCCTCCCCCTCCCCCCTCCTCCCACCGCCCGCGCCTTTGCCATCCGCCGCGTCTTCTTCTCTTGAGTTCGTCCGCGCCACGCCACTCACGCGAATCCTCTCTCCTCTTTCCCCCCTGTATTCCTCCTCGCCTGCATGACCGCGGCGATCCTAGTTTCCCTCTCTTTCTTCTTCCTCCCGCGATCCCGAAGTGAAGCCGCGCGCGAAAGGGGAGAGAAAAGCGCGAGTGAAAGTGAATCCCGTTACGATTTTCTCGCGAGAGTGATCGATCGTTTTGTATTGTGATTATACGTTGGTGAATCGTGCGGATTGGATCGATAACGATGATACGCGTGAAAGGGTCCGGTACGACCGGCGGCAGCAGCTGAAGCCACCGATAAGCCTCGACCGGGCGGGACTTCCGCGATCGGGAGATTTAGAGGGGAGACAAGAGGAAGAGCTACCAGCTGGCGCTCACGTTGATGGCCGATCATCGACGAACCAAAAATGTAAGTTGATTGATTATGCATTATTCATACGCCGTATCGCTCATTTGCCGCCACAATGACATAAAATTTGCCGTTTTTCAATTTCAAAGGTTTTTTTTTTTTTATTGCTATGGAAAGAACGATTCTCGCTTGCACTGTTTACCGCTAGAACGACATAACTGAGCTTCTAAGACGCGCCTTCCAAAACTAGTGTCACTGTTGCATCAGCACATTTTAATAACGATTTAAAACATTAAAATTTATTTTCTGAAAAATTGTGATTTTGGAATTGTGTCACTGTTGCAGCAAACGAGCGATATGTTTTCCATCTTGACTCGTTCGTTCACGGCGGATGAATGACTTTTGCAGCGTCGTGATTTGCAATCACATGAGATGTGTCGTCTTTCTGAAGTCTTCGTCTTTTTCTTGCGATAAATTAATTTTTGCTATAAACGTATACCGAATAAACAACATAACTCGACCGTTTTTGACTATTTAAAAATTCAATGACTACATCTAATCTTTTTTTCATTTGTTTTGAATAACATTGAAAAAATCGCATAAAAAGACTTGAAATAATTATAGTATATTTTGTATTAATCGTATATTTTATTGTTTCTAATTTTTCAAACAAAAATAATCGACGTGATCTCCAGTTATGTAATTCATTCTGTATACAAAAATATGTGAATGAAAATGTCTGTTTCATATTCACATATTCGCGTAGATATAACTTGGTGTAATATTTTTTCCGCTCTCGTCTTCACAGACTTATATAAATAATTACCGATCGTTCGTAGACGAGAACAGTTGTTTCGCGATGCGAGCCATGCCAGCTAGTTCTACTTGAGTCAATTGTTTTTAATTACGGCTGCAGTTCGTAACGCAATTCGTAACGATAGATACATCTCTCAAGTCTATCTCCCGCTGATGTTCCATCATCGGAACTACGTTATATCGCAACGCTAATACGACTACGCTAATTTACATATAAATTAGTTCCCGTGGATTCGCGACAGATTGCAAATTGCGCGTAGAGCACGCACATGAGTTTTGATTCGTACTCGCGATTCGCGGTTGGTCACACACTCCGACCACTCGTTCGACATCCATAAACCATCGTAATTATCGAGGCGAGATCCGGCTAACGATACTATAACCTCCTATATAACGATCCTAGATCACAATCGATGGGATCGTGCACTCTTGTCGGCGCACAGTTCAGACGATCGTCAATCCTCGTAAAGATTCTCATGGACGATTTACGTACCGAGAAACAGTCCTCGTTTCGCAACATTCGTATTATACATCGAAGTGTAATCTCGTTCCACGAACGCACGATCAGCTCGCGAGAGGCATGAAACGCGAGAAAGAGGAGGAGATGCACGATCGGCCCGGCGCGGTGGCAGAGAAAGGGAAGAAAGCGGATAGAAACGGACTCTCGATGACTAGGCGGCGGCCCTTGTCGTCGCTCGGATCAAGTTTCACTTCTTTCCCGACGTTCGCCGTCCTCATGTCTCTCGCGACTGCTTGTTTTCAGGCGGACGGCACGGAAGCGTTTCCCCCGCCGTGAAAACGAGAATTTGCCGCCTCGTCACCGTGGGATTGTTCGGGACCCACCGAAGGGCGTCGCAACGCGGAAATCGTTTTCCCGGCGTTTGACGCGCTCTCGTCTCCGTATCGCCGGACCCGATCTCGCTCTTGCCGCTCGTAATAATAGATCACGAATTACTTCAATGAGCTAGGAAAATAGGATAGAATCTTTAAGTTTCACCGACTACAATGATAACGTGATTCGTGTAATTGTAATATTCTAATTTCAGAAACATGGATTTTTTTTCATTAAAACCAAATTTAGCAAAGTTTAATTACAACCATAAATTAAATTAGTGTTTTTCTAGTTCGCAGAATTTATTGTAACATGAGCAATTAAGGATACTTGGAAGAAGAAGAAAAAAAAAACGTGCAAGAGAATATAGTCGGATTTAGCAGAAATTAAAAAACAATATGAAAGAGTGTGCAAAGCTCATCTTGTTCAGAAACTCCAAGAATATTCATGATATCGTAAATTATACACATATATTCCACCATGCAGGTACAGATATCGCAAGTTTTTCACGAAAGGCTATGAGATTATTTATAATGCGCCCCGTATGTAATACAGTCGAGCAATGAACTGTAGTCAAGCGCGGCGAGGAGGGGTGTGCAGGTGAGATGCGATAATCAGGAGGAGAAAGGGTGAGAAAGAGGGAGTAAAGAAGAAAGGATACGGCAGGGATCGGTCAAGCGGGAAAGGGGGGTGGAAAGGGGGGGCCGCAGGTTAATTATGTAGCGATGATCGTCTCGATGTATGCGATTCTGCACGAATGCCGACGTGAATATAGGTTAATCTATGCTCGAAGCGAATCGATCCGCGCGCGGGGAATCGTGCACAGGTCAGGCTAACGAATGGGGTAGGTTAGGGCTGAGCTGATCCTGCTGCATGCAGCCGCGGCTCTCATCGCGCAATTATTCTCTTTGATATTCCGCGAGCAGAATTTAATTAACGCGTAGTTTAGATTTTTTTCGGCGGTTAATTGTCAATTTGGATAATATTTAATTGTTTAGTTGCATTTTGCTTCGCGAATCTCTGATAATCGCATCCGAAAATGAGAACGACCAATACCTTGCTTGCTCCGATGCAAGATCCGCGACAAACATGCTGCGAGAAGCGTACACTTCGAAAAAAATTAAGCTATCGGTTGTAGTTATGTCACGGAATTATCTTGAAACTACGACCATAATGCGATAAAGCAGTCGTTGAAAATATGATTAGATATGAAAAACAATTCGATAATTAAATATGTGGAAATTAACGATTGAGATGGATAAGTTATTTTTACGACTGAAAACACACAATATCGTTTCAATAAATCAAATTTCGTATAATTTCAAAATGTTTCTGAAGAACGCTTTATTGCATTTCTGATGTGCAACGATGCTCATTTATCTCGTTTCCGGTCTCGGAACATCGACCATGCAAAAAAAATGCACGCCGCAGACGTATTCCATGCATCTTGCCGTAATTTTCCAGTCGCTTCTGTATCGAAAAACCAAGTTGTTTCTACATTATTGATAATATATAAATAAACATAGATGCATTGCTTTTTCAAAATTATGTCTCACAATATTGTCAACATCCTTTTGACCTAGTATAAAAAATATAGGACGCCTTATAGATTGCCAACTGGTTTGTTGGCATGAAACTAAATTTACGGCAAAGGATAATTTTGCATAAATCTTAAAAGCATTATCTATGCATCGAGGTTACACGTCTTCGCCATTATTGATGTACGAAGCGTGGCCAAAAAAAATTTATCAGAAATGTCGAATTATTCAAGTGAATTTAAGTGATTGACGGAAATTGTAGACTGTATTGGAAACTGTTGCAAATATGACGTATAACATTTTATAAAATAAAAATAATGTGAACAATTAAACGAAGGATATGTCCGTAAGCATGCAAGAGTAGTTACTTAATTATAATCAGTGTGATCAAGTCACAACTGTCGAGGTAACATGAAATACGATGCGTAACATTTTGAACATTAATTATATTAAAAATTGATAGGACTCATTAATTATATCAGAAACATTAATTATATCTTTACGCATAAGCTCCACATTGGATTTATATTTATATATAATTATTTTTAAGATTTATTTATCTTATAATTATGACACATTCGCAATCTGTCAGATTTTTAAATAGAATATTCTGTGGCGTAATATTTTTCGCGCTCGTTTTAGAGCAAAATTATAACTGCTCGTTCAGGTGCAAGCAGCCGTCTGACATTTGACAATATTCCGAATCGGTGAGGGAATCTCGTCGACGATTTGATTAACCCACTTTCTGATACTTAAAAAATAGCGCGTGTCTGGCGCGGCACGCAGATAAACTTATCAATAATTTAATCGATAAGTACTCATCGGTATTTTCTCCTACTAGCAGTCACAATATCGATTTTTTATCAGTCTCTATTTAGATATCATTTTTCATCACATATAAAAATACACATCTAAGTCTAATTTATACAAATAAAGAGACATTTGGTGACTTTCTTGCATATCACCATTTTTTTCCAAAATTAATAAACATGATATGAATAATCCATTTATATTTTTTTTTTTAATACAAATGTGAGATATGCTTCTGCGAAAATTCCAAATATTTAAAATCTACTCTGACATTAAATGCTTTATCAGAAGAAACTAACTTCACACAGCTGTATTATTTATACAACCATAAAAATCACATAGTAAGATGAAAGAACTTGTTGAGTTGCATTCGGAGCAACAACACCGCCGACGAGAATAGAAGAATCTCTTTCTCGGATTGTCGGCTTTCTGATTGACGCGTTAATTAAAGACTCGGTCGATTAAACCGCCATGATTACACACCCGCGCGCGCATACGGAAAAAAAGCAATTCTCCCGCAATTAACGTATTCACCAAGGACGTAAACGTCGATTAAAGCACGCGGGTGTACCTGTTCGCTACTTAACCCAGAATCAAATGTAAGGCATGCGGGAACGATGAAAAATGAGTTCGCCATCGCGCATTCGCTTAGACAGGTCAAAGGCAAGGAAAAGGGTCGCTCTCGGCGAAGACGAAGAAGAATCGAGCAACCGGCACGGTAACGATCCCACTTTCGTGCAGAAGAAAGCGATCGTTCTTCCGACCTCACGCGAGGGCTTTCAGCGAACGAATAGGAAAAGTGCGCACGGAGAGTGAGAGGTGTGCTCCTTTCCCTCTCCCCGGTCGAGCTCTCCTTGCTTTCCTTTGTTTTTCTCTTTCTCTCTCTCTTTCACGATCGACATTTCCTCGCCATCGCAGAAGCTTCGCGGATTTCCGTGATTTTCAGAGCTAAAAGGTCAATCAAGGTTGCTTTCGGTCAAGAAAGAGGACACGCATATTGCCGAGAGGACGCGCCCGAGAAACATGGAAATGTTACGTACGAGAGACAGCAGAAGCAGAGTGAAAAGAGGTATAACGAAGCGAGAGAGAGAGAGAGAGAGAGAGAGAGAGAGAGAGAGAGAGAGAGAGAAGGAGAAAGAGAAAGAGGAAGACAAAACGAGAAATGGATGCGCGGAAGAAAAGAGAGAGAAATGGAAAAAAGAGAGAATGAAAGAGAAAGAGAAGGAGCATAGAGACGAAGAACGACACCGCGCGATGTATACGACAGTGGAGCGCTGCTACTCCGTTCGATGTGTCAGTGTGTGTCGCGCTGGAGGCCGGCCGAGGTCGATGACCTCGTGTTCGGATGCCGCCGACGGCGCTCGTTCGCGTTCGGCACTAGGTCAGTGATGGAGTCACTGGCCGCCCCGAGCGTCGAGGCAATGACACCAACCACGCCGTTGCTGCCACCGAACGCCCGGCGTTCCTCTCTGTCCCCCGCGCGCCCCTACCGCGAACGCTCACAAACCCCACCACGGCGTAGCGGCAGCGCCGCTGCCATCCCTCCGGCTGGTCCCTACCTACTCGCCCGTGCTTCCCCTCAACCTCGTCGTCACCCCCGCACTCGAGAGAGATAGGAGGAGAGATGGAGAACCTCGGCAATGCTGCCGGCACCGACACCGCGCGCCGCCGATGGTTGTTCTGCGCGCCACGCTCGGAGCATGTATACATCCACCGCAATGTACCGGCTTTACCTCGCGTGTAAAGCCGGAGTTGCTTTTCCAATTTTCTCAAGATCGCTCAAGTCAACTATGTATTGCGATTGTATTATTCGTACTATAATTACGACATAACGTGTTGTAGAATTTTTTTTCAATTATGATACGCTTGGAGTCTCGATATCTCTCCGTTTTCGTATAAGTACCGCTATTTTTTTATCAAATAACAGATAAATTTGTCATCTCTGTGCATCGATTGTTCATCATTAGTTGACAGTTTTTTTATAATCAATTATGTTTTATCTTTTAATAGTATACATAATTATACTGATTATGTGATTACAACATAAATATTTATTATAAATTATAAAGGCTCAAATGATTAAAAATCAAATTGAAACGTGAAGGAGCGAAAAGAGTCAATGTCGATTGTTCATGCAAAAAGGACATGTATTAAAATTACAAACAAACCTTTCAGCCTGTCATCAGGTCTTCCTCAGTGTCAATAATAATAACAAATAAAACGCACGCAATCTTTTAGATTACAATATCATAATTTAGACAATAAATTGGTTGTACGAAGACGGTGACAAATAAATTAAATTATCACGCAGTAAACAGTGAATGATAAATTTTATGTACAAAGTCGAATCTTGCACTGAAATAAAATAAAAAGTTGAAGTTGCAACAGTAATGCTTAAAAATGAAATCGAATAAACAAAGTAAGGCTAATACATACGTGATAAATTTTATTTAGAAGTCTCCGCCAATTCAAAAAGAAAAGAAAATGGAAGAATCGAATACAGAGAGGAGAAGAAGTTATTAATCATAGAAAAGGAAAGGAAATAAGTTTAAGACAGAAAGATAGGCCTCTGGTAAAAAATTTATATAAAAATGTATATTAATGAATATATTTATACTAATGACTACATATATTTCCGCACTATTATTTTTTAGAATACAATTTTCAACTTGTAGTGCGTGTCAGTCTCTATTACATATTGTTTACGCTTAGAATATATATTTAATGATTTTATAATGTAATTTTTTTTAGTTATTCTTCAAATTCCTCCGTTTATATAAACCAAGAGAAATTTTACAATTTTCTGTAATGATAGCATCATTGAAAACTTTTCATGCTTAGGTAACGAATTGATCAAGTTATTCGTAAAACTATTCATCGCATCATTCTCTTTGCTTTATATTAAATCTTTATGTACATAATATTTTTATCGGTGTTTGCAATATTTTTCGTGTCAAACCTCAATGAATCATTATATTGTCGTATATCATTATTGAAGCCATTATCACTAATCTTAATGCACGAATCCATCGTGCAGAACGAAGAATCACTACCATTTCATGTCGAGAAAAATAACTTCAAAATATCTTTCAATTTTTCTGATTTTTTCTGATATGCTCGTCAACTGCTTTCCCTGATCTCTTATGATTCCGATTTGACACATAATAACTGCCTCGGAAAACCAAGATAAATGCGTGCGGGAAATCTGAGCTATTCGCTTATCTGATAACGTTTCTTCACCTTTCTTATTCCGCTAATCGCGTGTGCACAAAATTGTTTTTTTTTCCGTTGGAATTTGTTCATTATTTAATATTATAAACTCTTTGTGCTATTATTTTGAATCTATATCTATCGAAGAAAAGTGTACGGAGCAAGCGCCGACTGCTGCGAAACCATTCGCGCTGGACGCCAGCGAGGGGAAATGACTCGTGTGACGAGCTAAAATACCATTCTGTAACGCATGCGGGAATGTCGCAACGTTGCTGTGGATGGTGTTTGAATTATTTGCCGGGAATGTAGCAATCGAATGTACTTGTCGCGCACGTATCTTATCGGCTTCGTAGGTGGTGGCAAGAGGCAGTAAGGTCACAGCGCGTGCCAATTAACAGCCACTTTGTGGATACAAATGTTACAAGCGGAAAACGTAGATCTGGCACGGCTCGCGGATCTTTTATTCATATCGGTTATTCGTATGCAGTTCGCATCAAAGTTAAACACACAATTATTATTACAGTATTATTATGTTTTTAGTTTATTTCATAATCTCTGCATTCAAAAAAAAAAAAAACAAAATGAAACAAAATAGCATGAAAAAGATTATGTTTTTATATGCTAGTTATTGATAGAGCTTTCAATGATCGCCGTGTGGGTGTACGCGTGGGCGTGAAGGAAATATAAATAGCGAAATCTGTGCGGCGCTTATGTCTTTAGCGCAGCGAAAGTTTAATATGTGTAATATCACACTTCAAAAAGCGAAATTTATTCTACAGAGCTAAAATCACGTTTCACGATATTGTAGAAAATTCCTTCCGCTTACATGGCAAGAAATATTCGAGGGTCCACTGCTTTCACAATAAGCTGCATCAGCTAAAATATAGATGAAGATTGCGACATTATGTTGAGTTCAAAACAATGAAGATTCCGTTGTAAGAGTGGCGCAACGACAATGAGTGCACTAATACTAAATCCGGTGAGTCCTGCGGAAGAGCTTTTACGTTAAAAGCTATTGCATATTTAGAGATCTATCTTTTATATAAAAAGTGTAGCATTTAAAAATACAAATAATATTAAGTTATTGCTCTTCCTTAATTAAATTAAAAATCGTTTTAATATAAAGCCAACAGAGCAAGAACTGGATCGATTTGCTCAAAAATTCTTTTTTAAAAAGTGTAGCATTTAAAGTTTACTGTAAAATAAAATAAAAGAAACAAAGGATATAAACTAACAATGATGTCAATAATGTTAAAAATCACTAAGTTTCTAGATTAAATGATTAAATAACCACTAACATTAATAAAAGTGAATATTTTATAAATTCTATAAATTATTATGTTATATAATTATATAAATTGTACAAATATATAAATTTTATAAATATTATATAACATTATATAAATAATAACAATAATAAGCACAAATTTCATGATAATCATCGATTTGCGCTCATTAAATGTGCAAATTTGAAATTACGATAAAATCTTAATCTTCTATTGGGTTTAATTTAGAAACCTTATGCTGCCAAATGAAATCACGTATCGTGTAATTAGAATCAGTTTCCCAGAGGGATACTTAGAGCTGCTGTGGCGCCCTACTCTAAATTCGTCCGACTGCATTTCTCCCGTGGTTAAACTCCTCGCTCTATCAATTCCCGTAAAGAGAAGCACTTGAGCGATTCGTCACGGGACGCACGAACGTGTCTTCCGATTAACGTTGATTCGCGATACGAAGAGACGTCCCGAGGTACATGTTGGCTTTATTGTCTACCGTTATCGCGACCGCGGCACCGGAATCATAATAGACGATTTGGGGCTCTCGTTATCGACGACTACCAATCGTGAGAAAGCCGTTTTACGTCGAACGCATTCGGAGTAATTATTACGCCGGTTGCAATTACAGCATCTGTCCGATGCGCGTCGCGGCGATGTTGATCGTTAAGTAGAATCAGAATTAAATAAGACTCGAAACGCGGCCGACTATCGACCGACGATACAATCGGATGTCATTGAAATCGAGAATGATAGATTCTCATAGAATGTACACATTTGCGCTGTTTTTATTGTGTATTTATTGAAAATTCAAATATGCTTGATTAATTTATAAAAATGTTACGCATCTCGTCAGTGATTCCATTAGAAATTCATCAAATCATAGGTTTATAGAATAATGATCTCAACTAGCTACTTCAATTATTTAACCGCGGTATTCATAGAGAATCCAATTTCCTGCTTCGACAATTCTCGTTTCTCTAGCACACGTCGCGTTGCATCGTAAATCGCTAATCTCGCCTTTATTTTCAAACCACCCGAGAGCTATTGCGCGCGCACTTGGAGTGCGTCAGAAAGTCTTAAGCGGCGTATTACAAGAGTGAGGTCGTGTAAAGGCACCCTCGAAAATGGATAGGAACGACGGTTTTATCATACATTCCTGCGGGCAATCCGATGGGAATGCGAAGACACAAGGGAGAGAGAGAGAGAGAGAGAGAAAGAGACTGACGAGTGAACATTGCGAGGTAGAATGCCGGAAAGTGTTTTTACACGCGGGAGGTCCTGAAAGCTTAAAAAGAAAAAACGGTCGATCTTAATAGAAACAAAGAGAAACAAAGAGAAAAACATGCGCTTCGATTTTTGCAACAGCATATCATAAGCGCCAGGAGGAAGCAATAATTTTCTTGTTGCTATTAAAATGTCAGATTAAAGGTGCTATTAAAATAAAATCCACAGAGATTTTGTGCATGTCTTGCTTAATTTACGAAAATTATAATTTGCTAATTATTGAAGATTTTGTCTTTCCATATGAGATCATCTGAACGATTAAGAAATTGTAATTGCACAACTGTGCCGGCGAGAGTTCGTAAATCGCTCTGAGATAATGCGAGTTCGCACCAAAGACACGCCAGACATTGGTCTTGTTTATTTCTAGGCTTATTGTCGCCGCAAGTTCGGGGACCAAGTTCGTGCCCATGTTCAATCGATTTGCATTAATTTGGCCAAAGGTATTTCAGAATATAGATAATGATAAGATTAAAACATCAATATCAAAATTAAACAACCAATTTCGTAGTCGAATAATGCAGTAAATATATTACAAACAATGTTATAAATGTGAAGCGCGATATGATTGTAGTAATTAAATTAATCGCATATGTTATTTAATATTTAATAATTATTCTGATGCTTTAATATCTTTTATCTGAAAAAAATGGCAAAAAAATTAATTTTTTAATTAAAATTAATTAAATATAATAAAACGTAAACTTGTAATTATTATTTGAGAAACATATATCGGCAAAAGTTACTATCTTCATCATTATTGTATTGTGTCAAGAGTGTTATATAATTTCATCACTTTATTTATCTTGTAGCTTCAACTGTGACAATCCTTTTTCCACACAAAATATATAAACTTTTGTTAGATCTACTCGAAAAAAACACTATTCAATTTCCCAGTTTCAATGGTGTGTCAATGCTTCTGTTTTTTCACTTTTGTGGACTCACACAGAGAAAAACTAGCGGGAAAAATAAACGGATGTAATATAATAAAAAAAAATTACATTTAGTATTAAATCATCTTGCATCGTGATTTTTCATATTAATCGAAAAGGCAATTTCTCGCCTGATTATTCGTCAATTTTACAATTAAATGATTTGAGATAAATTCTCTGCTACTATAATTTGAAGAAATAGTTTCGTATTAAATTATATATATACATTTCTATAATATAAATAATGAAAATATTAATTAAATATCGTGCAATTGTTTAAACGATATCGTTGAAACAATCCTAAGGCATTTTTCACCTATGTGAACTTGGCACCCGACTTTTAATAAATAAAGAATCACGTGGAAAAAGCGGATTTGAAAAATCTTAAAGTCGGGTGACAGTCATTTTTTAAACATTTCTTTTTTTGCTAATGGGTTGAACTGCAAACGAAAATATTTTTACTACAAACAACTACAAACGAAGTACTATCATTTTACGTATTGAAAACTTTATTTATTAAAAGTCGGGTGCCAAGTTCACATAGGTGCATTTTTCCAGCTTCCATTGACCTTCTTTAAAAAAAAAAGGATCGAATTAAATACGGCTGCTTCTTCTCGCGTCTCATGCTTTCCTTCGTGAGTCATGAAACGGAAAGGGAAATCCCGGAAGCGCACACCATGGCGGTCTAGACGCACTCACCATGCCGACTATCGGCTGGGAATAACCGCTAGAACTAGCGGTATCGTGAGTACGAGTTAGCGGGTCTCGGCTTATCTAGGTTACGCCACTCGTCGGGCCGATACGCCGTCGCGCGGGACCGGACCCCAGGTCATCCCGTGTCAGGCCCGCTACGCTGGATGGACTCGATGGTTCTGAGATGGTAATGGTAGTAGTGGTATCTGCGGTTATGGCATCTGCCGGACTTTCACCTCTTTTAAGCGAGTCCCGGCTTGCCGAGGGCAATCGCTCTCACTAGCGTTCGACGCGCACTCACGCGCGGTCGGATTGCAACGTCTTGCATCGCGATAAATGATTCAGCCGAGATGTAAATATAAATAGCTCTCAATAAACCTTTGCAGATTAATTGTAGATCGAGTTATCTTTCTTGACTAAGTAAGATAATATTTTTGTTGCAATTTTATTTCATTGTAAATATAAAATAATTTTGAATATTGGATTTTATACATCAGAAGTGAAATAATTTGTAATTAAAATTATCATAGAATTGTATTACGCATACATTATTTAGGAAAGATAAATTTTATCAATTTCGTAAATATTAACACCACGTACGAAGATCGGTGAGAAAGTAACACCAATTTTGTTTTCCCTGAATTCCTTTAATTACCTTTCTTTAAATTCCTTAGATATAAGTTGAAACTTATCTTTATTTAAATATTGATATAACTTAAAAGTACAAAAGTGATTTGAAATACAAAAGAGTAAATAGAAAAGATCAACGACCTTCGATAATGTTCTCATGTTAGAAACACACGCTTCAATAAAAGTGCACACAGGCTTCAATAAAAGTGAAAACATCCTCCTACACCATTATGCGCTTGTTCGTGACCAATAAGTCAGCATCCTCGAGCTATTCTTACTTTCTAAACGCCAATTCGGCCTATCACGGCAGCGTATCTTCGTAAGATCCGAAAGCGCATTGTAAATCACTAGAGTTGGCGAAGTGTACATCGGAGAAGATTTTTCTCTCTTCCGCGTCGCCTTTATTAATCGCCGTTCATTAAAGGGATTTCTCACGTCTATTTATTCGAACAATTTTATCATCATCGGCGACTATTCACTTCACTGATATTTCGAAGAATAATTCCCGAGCAATATATCTCGCGTCATTTGAGAGAGTAGTGACTTGCGTACTCAGAATGAACTGGATTTTTTCGTATCTTGGCATCGTGCTTACCTAACATTTCCGTGATATAATGTGTATACGATTTGACGAGCGATCTTCGATTTTGTCGGTGAAGCCGAGGGTGAATAATGACTACGTTAATTTGCTATTGCTTATGATAAAGTGCATCGAGATTTATTATTCGCAAAGTTATTGCGTGAAAATAATCAGACGCACTTAATAGACAGGAAATAATTATTAAGAATTTTTGTAATGCATTATTTTATGTAAAACATGTATAAAAATATATCAATTAATATCATCAATTAATAAACCTATATTTTATTGTAACGCATAAATTTTTCATAGAAAACCATAATACATAGCTGGAAATCGCTATTATGTGTCCACATAAAAATTTGTAATTAAAGATTCCATTAAAGAAGCTTGTATAAAAAAGGGATCGATATTCAATAAAAGAGATTTGCAATAAACGTTCAAAGAACAATTCTAATAATAGGTGGCAATACAAAGAGCGCGATACCGAGGAAAGATATCGTAAAATTTTGACTCGCGCGGGACATGTACACGCATTTTAATGGCGATGTTTATTTTGCATTTTCTCACAGAAACGATTTGCCCTTCACTTCGCGCGTATCGTGGGCACTCGACAAAGGTTCGCACAATTCTTGTCGATACGATCGCGGGATTCCACTTATTCGCACGTGTGCAATATACGTCGGGCTTATGGACAAAGAGAAAGTTCTCTTCGGAAAGATGCGTGAATTACACAAGCATCTACAAATTGCATACTTTTAAGGACTCTTAATTGATTTGCGTGAGAAAATTTATAAGAAAGCCTATCAATTTGCTGTACGTTTATCTTTATACTATAATTAATGCTTCTTTGTATTGTCCTTATCGATCATGACGTATTAGATAAATGTAGATATCGAAAAATTAAGAGAAAATTCGATTACCGATTTCAGTAATACATGTACCGATATCGCCTTTGCAATTGACAGGCTTGGCCAAGTCTGCGACGGTTCCGCGTTATGCGCGCGTTTTATGAAAATGCTTATCGCCTTGCCGCATCGCAAACGAAACAATGCTCGAGCAAGGTTTTACGAGCTATTAAAATTAACTAGGTTACAAGTGCGATAGTGCAAGCAGGTAGATCGCCGTATTTCTGCTTCTTTGACAGACTTTTTTGTTTCTGCACGCAAAACCCGTGATAAACCGGCTCGCATGTTCGCACAAGTAAAAATATCTGCGATTTTTTATAAAGTATTTTTTGGTTACAATAACTTTAATAACTAAGTGATATACAGGGTGTCCGGTAATCACCTCTCGGGTGTAGGTAGAGCGAATTAAACCGAGTAGAAAAGTCCTCTACCGCTTTGCGATTTTCGCAATAATTAATGAGAAATTAATTAAAGAAGATCGGTCAATTTGCGCGAGTCTAAGCGCATGGCGAGAAGAAACAGCCCACTGTTACGTGATTAAATCTGGAGACCTAGCTGGCCACTCCACAGGTCCCCAACGGCCAATCCATTTTTCCGGACAATGCTGATTTAGCAAATTCCTAACAATACGAGCTGGGCACCCATCCAACTGCAGCCAATTGTCATAGCGAAGATTTGAAGGCATCTTGCAATAGATCAAATAGATTGTTATTCAAAAACTGTAAAAATTGGTGTGCATTGATGCGGTCAGGTAGGATGTGAGGTCCAATTAAATATTCATTAATCATACCTGCTCAAACATTGACTTTAAATTGATGCTGAAAAGATGATATCCGCTAGGACGCAAGGATCCAGCGTTTACGCACCGTTCGTATGTTGTCGTTATCATTTGTAGAGTGCTCCTACCAACGCTTCGTCGCCTAGTAACTAGATAACCAATGCACTGTACCGCCACGTGTCTCTTCTCGCCGCGCTCTTAAGCTCGCGCAAATTGGCCGATACTGTTTAATTAATTCCTCATTAATTATTGCGAAAATCGCAAAATGGTACAGGACTTTTCTACTCGATTTAACTCGTTCTACCTGAGAGATGATTCAGCAATTACCGAACACCCTGTATACATTGTAAAACACTAGAAATAAAATAATATCTTGGGAAAATTTTTTATATACAGGGTGATTCAAAACATGATGTCCTTGAAATGTCACATTCTTGAGCGATTTCTAAGACGATTTTTTCTTTTACAAAATTTTGTTCGAAGCTTAGTTTTTGAGTTGTAATAAAAAAAAAAGAAAAAGTAGTTTACTACCCACACATACGAGTCTGGTACAACGGGTAGGCAGAAGTGATGCAACATCTTAGAAATTACTCAAGAATACGATCTTCAAAGATATCAGATTGTTTTGTTAAATTTTATACATATGTACATAATTTAACTAATATACAGGGTGATTAAAAAACTATATGTATATCGTTTTTCATGTTTGTAATGATTTAATTAATGTGTTTAAAATTTAAATTCTAAAAATATAGAGATTGCCACAAAAGCAAATATAAGTAAGAAACATAGTTTGATTGCTTAATTACAAGAGAGAACTTCATTTATCAAAAACTATAATGATTTATAATTCGAGAATGTTATACATTTTATTTAAAAAAGATCGATAAAAGAAAATCTGTCGTCAGAATAAAAATTGGCTACGATGCACATTGGTAGAAACAATCCTTTAAGTCAGTGCTCGGAATTATTTCAGCTTTTCAGTTGATTCTCGACATCTCCTTACCGCGCGCGCCGGCCAGCCCGGTTGTGCCGCCCTTAACGTTAGGTGGATTCGATTTCATCATTGCTGATAAGAATGTGATGTTATTTTAAAATATCTGATAGCATGATAATATTTGATATTTCTATCTTGTTGATTAAAAAAAAAGATTAAAAGACTTCAATGTTTAAACTGTTGAACTTTCATTAGAAATGTCTCTTATTACCTTGTTACTAACCATTGTTTCAAGCAAATTCTCTTATCTTTTAACGCTTTCTCCTTTTCTCATATAATAAACACGAGAGGGAGAGAACAGTAGCGCGTTTACCTATAGGTTTTTAGGGCTTAAGCCCCTGGGCGCCGAAGCGTCAGGGGCGCCGCAGCTTCTATATATTCATAAAAAAATGTTCCATTTTTAATTATCTTCTTGTTCTTAAGTGTGTTTCGGTAGAATTATATTAACATTTAAAATGTTAATTATTTACTGTTTACTCATTGGGGGAGGGAGGCTAGATCGAGGCGCTCGAAGATCATAAGCCCCTGGGCACAAATTTTATAAACGCGGCCCTGGAGATTAGACTATATATATTACCCTTACCAGTTGGACTCGTTTTAGTCTTTTTTTTCCGCCAACACTTACAAACGTTGACAATAAACGCTGAACGCTGAATTCGGATAATTTTCTTGTGCCTTGCTGTTTTTTATTCGGGGTTTTTCCTTGGTTCATCTAATATGTTGGATGCTTCGTTTAGGTAAGTGTTTTTTTTTTTTTTTTTTTTTTGTTGGATTGTGTTTTTAGTTTTACAACCAATTGTCTGTTATGTACACAATTTTTATTGTGCAGAAACAATTCAATTTCAATATATGTTAATATGTGCGATTTTATATATTAAACATAGGCAAGCTACACGCGCGCTATTTGTTTATTTAATTACAAAGAAATATATGTATATTATAACACTATTCATAAGAAGACAGGCGCCGCGGAAGTATTTTTCATCTGAGGACGCAAAATTTATAAAGGGGATACATAATACATTAATAATATGTATATATATATATATATATACAGGTACACACCTATACCATTTTTCTGTGTAGTTTTATACTACGTACAAGTTCTCCGCGCTTAGTGCGCAGAGTGCATGGATTCCTCTAGAAAAAAATTCTTTCATGCAGCCACTAATGCACCGTCGAGGACAGTCTGTCACAGAACTCACGCCGTTTTCTAATCCATTTGTACACTTGCTGGAGCGACAAACGTACATCATCATACTGCAACTTTATTCGATGATGAATTTTAATAGGTTTCACGCTCAAAACACGGATGGCAGACTGCTGCTCCTCTTTGGTGCATATCTCAAGTGGGGCGGCCATCTTTACACTGCTGCTGTGAAGTAATGTTACTTGTTTGCTATCACTTGTAGAACACTTTTTCAGTCATTGACAAAATTGCCAACTTACAAGACAATGGTACGATGTTTCGAATTTTCATCGCAATTTTAAGATTTCTATTTGACTCTTCCTAATACTTAGTGCGCACCAGTACATCCAATCAAAAACGCCATTAATTTATGGTGATATGTATTTTGATATTTTTTCCTGCAACCTTTAAACACATGTCTTTGTCACGCAGACAACGACCTGATCATAGATCAAAAATTATAAATATTAAACATTTTTAACTACAAAATTAACAACACCAACAACTAATTCTGACTCCCAAGTCCTGTTGCATTTTGATAGAAAAAATAGTTCGAGACACCTTGTGTAATCAATTGACATAGAAGTGCTTATACCGTCGATGAGGTATCTATACAGCTCTCGATCATGGAATACTTATTGCTCATTAACTGAAAACTTGAACAAAGTCGACTCGGTGAAGTCGACTTCGCTCCGCAGGACGGAATCTATTTAATTTTTCATGTTTTAGAAATATTATTCACGCATTGTGGTAACAATACATTACAAGACTTATGGACAAGAAAAGGTAAATAGGAGGTGATTAAGATAAATAACCAATTTGTCTTCAAAGAAAAATTTGTTCACGCATTGTGATAACACAATGCATGGGGTACAACTGCGTATTTATGTACAAACGTGATGTGTAACGAATATATATTTTTAGCTTAATCACTCCCTATTTACCTTTTTTGTCACAAATCACAATATTTATCTTTTCTTCCCTTATCTTACTATTTGTACTGTTGGGAACTATTTTGATATCTACCATATTGTTGAGTCATCGTCAAGGATAGATAACTTGTGCTATTATAATACTTTGTTGAAGACGATGCACCCAACGTCTCACCACCATCTATCCCTTTCTCCTTCCTGCTCACTCTCGTTCTCCGTCCGCTGCAACGGGACCGCGAATCTATCATCGATTGCGAATCGAAAAGCGAGGTGAGGAACTGCCGCGGGTTGGTCAGTTGATCGTAGAAAATATCGAAGGTCGCGCTGCATTGACCGCGCTGAATTTATATCCCAATGTGATGTATCTTCGACGTTAACTTCGCTATTGATCAAAATGTGGCAATCTCAGGATTGATAAGATTAATCTCATTTAAAAAATTTTGATGAAAACATATACAGAAAGATGCGAATAATAAAAAAGATTGTCAACGGAATCGTATAAAATTATTCATAAATTTGTACATAACATCATGTAAAGAAGAAACTTAATCTTATATTGAAAAGGAGGAAAAGTCGAAGATTGTCGCGAAACTTCCAAAACTTCAACGATGCATTTAAAACAATGAGTATCGTGAAAAAATGTAAGAATCAGTGCGCAAGTGCAGAAAAAGAATTTCACAGTGGACATAAAGTTCTCATCGAACATATACGACTTCCAGTTGTTTCGTGTTTTATGCTCGTTTAACCCTTTCAAGGTTTTTAAAAAAAATTTTTATTCGAAATGATGATTTTAGTAAATAACAATGCACTAAAAGTTTGTTTTTATGTGATAATCCTCAAAGCAATGCACAGAGCTCGATGTTACATTCTTTACATTCAAATCTAGATCTTTTGTCCGCTATTGTTTTCGCTCCTGTACAAACAATACATTTTTTTGCCCTGTTGAATGATTTTTATCTTTTTCAATATAAGGAAAGTGTCTAGACGTAAGTGTCAAACGTGAAGGATTAGATAATCGAGGTCCAATTACAGATTTACGCTTTGAATCATATTTCTCAATCAAAGAAATGTTTTTTTTTCTTTTCTTTACTATTCTCAAAAAAATTCTCTATTATTCTCCAATACTATTCTCAATAAAATTTTTATCTTTTCTCAACAATAACAATAAATTAAGAAAAATTTTTCGAATTCTATTAAATGACTATACAAGCGAACACGACCCTAAAAAGTCGAAAATGACATATATCAAAATGTAGAGCCTAAAATCCTGATTAAAATGATACTTTATTCATTAAAGAATATTAATCCATTCTCGAGATACTCGAGTTACTATATACATATAGTACGCCCGTCCTGAACCGGTTAATAGTCAAATGTCTTCCGAGAAATGAATCGCAGGTACCGAGCTTTGTCCCAGGCTCAGCCTACGATGCGCGCAAAACTTTTTTTTTCGCTCCCTCCTTCGTTCCCGTTCGTTCATCCTCGCTCTTTTTTTCGCGCATTCTTTTTTATACCCGCAACAGCCTCGCGAAACTAATTTAGCCTCAACGACGGCGACTGCGCGCGAAAAAAGCAGTTACGACAAATCTTCAGGCGCGCACGTCGGGACATCGCCGCGCGCGTTCGCGTAAACCGCCGAATTTAATGCGTCAGCGTGTATCGAATTTTAATCAAGCTTCGCGTGGACGCTTTCGAATTTTCGCATTCGGTTTCCGCCGTTAACTTCGTTGAACGCATCTAACCGTGATACGTCTGAAAGTGCCGCGTGCGCGCCAGTTCGGTGCCTTTCAACCTGTTCGGCAGATATATCCGATTCGATATGAAACTTTTTACTTGGGGAAATGTATACATTTTGCATATGCATTTTTTAGCTTCTAATTTAATATTTAACGATCGGAGAAAAAATACGCCTGTGTCTATAAAAAAAAAAAAGCACCCTTCTGTGACAATTCAATAATTCTAATCGTATTAAATTGAATTAATATTTTACAGCCTATTCTCGCGACTTGATTGCCAAATTAATTTATTTTAAATATGGATATATGACTAATTTATCTTCGCTTTTATACGATTAATCAAATGTAAATCCTCCTATTGAACATGAAAGGAGAAATATTCGACGCTGCTAAAATTATAATAAAATTTCGATTTTGTTACTGATAGCAGTCATAAAAGTCTGAATGTAATGGTATAACACGCATTTCCTTTATATTCATTCTCCATTGATAATTACGTTTACATAACTGTACTTCCACGTTGTCATCGCGATGTTCCAACAATTTAACACATTATCTCCGTGCATTAAATGTATACTGCTAATTGTAATTGCAACAATTTCACGGTCTTATGTAACGTCTCAGGTCATCGACACCGAGATACTTTCTCTGAAAAAAAGTTATCTCGGACGCAAATAAACGTGATAAACGTCAGGCTTCTTTGATATAACATTGCGCACAACATTTTGTTGAATCAATCATTCAAGAGCTCGTCTCTTCGTTTTGCAATTTTATCAATTATTTTAACAGACTTTGATAGCTGAAAAATTCATTTCTACGATCACGTCCAACAAATTTTGTCCACTGTAAAAAGCAGAATATAATTCGAACAATTGAAATTGATAAAATAATAATAGAATACACGATATGAATATTAAATATTAATTCTTGAATGTTGAACTTTTGCTCATTCTTCTCGACCTGGTCGTAAATATAACATCGTAATTCTTGAAAGAAAAGGAAATGCTCACACACAGTTTATATAATCAGCAACTGGTTGGCGCGCAATATTTGAGGCTCGTATAAAAGGAAAGTTCGACAACTCGCGAATCATGCGCGCGGCGTTTTCCGTAACCAAGCTATGTATGTAATCGTCACGGACGTGTACGACGGAAAGGATTGTTACGTATCCTCGAAGGAAGTACGTCGTACACGCGAAGGATTTCCTGCAAGGTGAACGAGAAGGGAAACGCGCGTTCTCTCCGCTTATATAATTCGCCGTAATCCCTTTATCTAACTATACACAATTGAGCGTTGATTTAATAGAGTCGCAAGGATAATGAACTTTATCACCGGGGAATTAAGATGCAAATAATATAATTGCGAAATAAATAATATCTTAATTGACCAAACTGCCGTATAATTATTTCAAAGTAAGATAGAAGAGAGAATAAAATCTCTCTTTTATATCACATTAATCGTTATTTGCAATCGTTTAACAACCATTTTATGTAAGTTATCGTAATGCACATCTTTTGCCGAGCACCGAGCACTTCCTTCTTGCTCTTTCCGCTGCATTAAAAACCGAGAGAGGATGGATCGAGGAGAATGCTGCAAATACGTTTCGCTTCGCAGACGTCGAGTTGCATCGAGACTGCATCTCGGCGAAGTAACGATTCTCGAATCGACCAATCTCTTTTTTTTTCTTCGTGCCGCCGATGGCGGTCTCCCTTTCCTCCCTCATCCGCTCGATCGGAGGGAGGCCCGTTACATATCACTCGCGTCGGATAAAAATACACCGTGGGAGCGATGACTCGGGCGTAAAAATACATCGAAATGCAACCACGGCCGGCGCGTGTATATTTACGCGTGTGTCTCGAACGGCGAACGAACGCTTCGACGAGCGCGCGATGTGCTCTGGCGTGTGTGGGTGGACCGTCTCTAGATGGGAAGAAAGAGGCAGCGGGAAAAGAAACTAGGCTGGGAACAAGGGGAAAAGAGACAGGGAGAGATAACCGTAAGCGGACGCGCCGAGTGAATGGAACGTAAGAGAATTTACGGGTAGGAGACGCACCGCGAAAAGAACCGTAAAGACGGCCCACGATGGAGGAAAGCGGAAATTTCTAAGGGGACGTTCGCGTGAGTTCTTCCGCGGAATGGATTCCGGCGTGCCGGAATACAATGTGAAGACTTTTGGGGCAAGAGTTCACTTCAGCAGCACGCTTCTCGAATTCTGGAAACGATCAATGTTTTCTAAGTTTCGCCTCTTTCAACGTTTCAATCGTATTATGATCTGTGCGAGTAATCGTTAAAATATAATCAAATAAAAGTTTCCTCTCTCTCTCTCCCTCTTTTAGATATATATTTATAAATATAATTTTATTTTATTCACAAAATATTTTCCATTCTTTGAAAAATTTTGTGCTAATTAAAACTTGTATATATTTTAGTACCACGCTATAGGCAAGTGTAATTCTGGAGATATAATCGTATCATTCAATTTATTTTCGTTTTCTCTCTTCTAATTTATTATTGATGGAAAGGATGATTCAATATAGTTGAGCAATTTCTAGATAAAGAAAGATTAAATATATAATTTGTGATATAGTTGTATTGATGAAATATTTATTACAATATACTTCAGACGTATCTTGTTTCTATTAGACTAACAAGGAAAGGCACTCAAGTGTCTCCCCTCCTTTTGATGGGCTTTAATATGTTGTGAAGTAGCTAAAAATAAGGGACACGTATTTTTTTATATGTGCTTTCTCACACGTTTGAAACAATCCCTACAGGCTGACACGGTATATTTGATTTTGAGAGAACATTGTGAAAACTATAAAAGATAGAAAAAAATGTTTTAGACAAAAGTTGTATGGTATTTAATGCTCCTTACAATTGTGCATTTATATATTTTTTTTAATATTATATTTCTTATATACCTCCCCCTCTTCCCCCTTATTTTTGCAAATTTCAAAATTTTAGTAACAAGAATTGAAAGATTTTTTACGCTGAATTCAACCACATATAATGATCTTATTTTTTGAAATCGCACTTTTTAGAAATAAACTTTGAATACCGTGTTTATATGTGCGGTGCTTCATTGTTTTCTTCTCCTGCGACATGAATTATTCATATTATTGTTGACAATTAGTTTTGGATTGTTATTTATTACTTGATTTTAATTTCATGTATTTCTTAATATGTCGCAATTTTTAATTGTCACTTACTTTACAATAACACATTACGATATAATATTGCAACTTACTACGATATCAAATATAATCGTAAAGTTAAATATTAAATATTTTTATGGCAAGATTGTCATAAAAAATATTGTATCGTAGTGTATTAAAGATATTTGAATGAAGTCGTGTAATAAGTTATTATTAATTTCGAATATTGCTTTTAATTATTATGCGTATTTGAAAATAATTACCTTTGTTATTACAGAATGATGAAGAAGCTCGAGTACACAAGCACGATGTAGACGTGGCGTATGGTATTCAGAGCTTATCCACTCTAGAAAAAAGGAAATACGGTAGAAGATCATGAAAGATCGACACCGGAATGTATGAAACATCTCGAAAATCTCGAAGTGTATTGTTGACGCTTTTCCGTGACGCTGATTGATTATCTCGATTATTCTGACAGTTTGACAGCGAAGGCTATTTTGACGATTATTTAAAATTAAAAAAAATTTAATTAAAATATTTAGATTTTATAATTATTAAATTATTATAAGAAGTGCGCGCGGCGTAACGCGCGCCTGTATTGTTCTAGTGTGTAAAAAATGCGATTTAAAAAAATAAGATCATTATATGTAGCTGAATTCAGTATAAAAAATCCTTCAATTTTTGTTACCAAAATTTTTAAATTTGCAAAAATAAATGGAAAGAGGAGAGAAGTGTATGAAAAAATATAATATTTAAAAAAATATATAAACTGATTGTAAAGAGTATGAAATACCATACAACTTTTATCTAAAACATTTTTTTATATCTTTTATAGTTTTCACGATTTCCTCTCAAAATCAAATATATTGTGTCAGCTTGCAGGGGTTGTTTCAGCCCCTAAACGTGCGAGAAAGCACATATAAAAAAATGCATGTCTCTCTTATTTTTAGCTACTGCACAATATAAAGCCCGTGAAAATCGGAGGGGGACATTTGAATGCCTTTCTTTATAAGTTAAACTTGTTTTTAATCTAGTTGTTACTATTTCAATCGTTTATAAGACAGTAAATGTGCATTTACTTATTTCACACGATATCTGTTGCTAATAGATTAATTGTTCTGTTGAGATTTCTTATATTCTTCCCAATCTTAAGAGAGATATGAATTGATAGAATAATTAGATCTTCGGAAGAAATGCATTTTGAATGCACCGCAGCGACTGCGGTAATGCAGTAGGATTTTCGCGTGGAGTCGCGTAAGAGGAAGAGAGACTCTTTCGCGGCGCAAAGTATAGTAACCGGTCGCGGTCGTTCGGCATTAAAGCCCCAGGGTCATTGACTGGTGCAGCGGTGGTTACACACAGCGTCACGTACCAACCGTGGCGTCCACGGATGTGGCCGCCTTTGCGCGTGGGAGTTATTAAAAGCCGAACGAATCCGGCGAGAAAAAGCAGCCGCGGTTAAAAAAGGAACCGAACGCGCGTTTGCCATCGTTCGTTCTGTCGGGTGTCATGGACGATTCTCTCTCAAATGCGCGGTTATCCAAAAGAGACAAGGAACCCCCAGACTTTCCTCTTAAAAGACGTCCAGGCGCAGGCCGATACGATGACGCTTTCGTTTCAAGTCGGATAATTGAGACGTCGCTTTTGCGAGAAAACGCTCAGGATATTTAGTCGTGCGATATTTCAGCGTGGGATATTTCGGACGAGCCTAGACATTTTAAGATTTCTTTCACTATCGGATAAAGAGACATCGATAAAAAGATTTGCCGTAAATTACAATTGAAATAATAATGCTTAGGATTTCGTAGAAGGATTGCGTTTTATTTAAATGAGCTTAGTTGCATTCAGCACTATTCACACAGTGTGCAGACAGACAATGTCGCGGACGACTCGTGGTGCGTTAACCTAAACCTTGCGAAAGGAGAGGAATTTAATCTCGACCACGCTTTCCTTCCTGTCGGATAACAAGTACGAGAATTGACAATGGGCTATGTCGTTGCGGCCAGCTGACTCGATAAGGACAAAAGAAGACCAATCTCGCCAACGGCTGCGATAACGAGGCGCTTTGAGTTTTTGCTCGATATCAGAGTGCATTATCGCAGCAAATTTGCTAATCAATTTTTTTTACTTTCCGCTTCGAGTTATCCAATTATTTAAATTTTAGCACATTGCTATCATTATATAAATTATAAATAGTTTATTTTTTACTGTGCTCGCGCAATGTCATGAAAGTTTCTAATCAAATTTGTACAAATGTTCACACTTGAAATCACTCGGGAATGATATTCAATTGCCAAAACATGAGCTCAGCTGTTGTGCATCCGCGTTTCAAACATTACGTGACAAGTGACGTGTTTCTTCTCTTTTAGTCGTTTTTCCCTTTTCTCTTTGATTGCATAATTTGTGTACCGGGAGATGTCTAAATAGGATTGTTGCTCTGTGCTTGTTTGCGAGGTGTGTGCGTAATGCATCCGAAAAAGGATAGAAGGAACTGACCCGAAAAATACTATAAGCGAAAGAAAAATGTATTTACTTTATATCCCTAATTATGGCCCAAAACCACACAAATTTTGCAAGAAGTTCTAAATACAGCGAAGAAGAACATTGATTTAAATTAAACTAACATACTTGAAAGATGGAATGTAGACGAGATACTTTTTAAACAATCAAAGTAACGTTAAATTAAAATGAAGAATAAAATGAGAAAGATAAAACTACAGTAAAATACAAAGGACAAACAGACGGGCAGGCGGGGAACAAAGCTAAAACTAACGAGTAAGTACATTACAAAGCTTGCGGTCGCTGACGCAATTAATACAATATAATACAGCGCAGTGCAGTTTACTTTTAAAAAGTCCAGTTATAAATGTCGATGGGGAGAGATAAAAATAGCTGGAGTTAAATAGAGAAAACGGGGAATGGAAAAATCTATATTTGTGGTATACGATCGATAAAGATCGATAAAGATCTTACACAAATATTATTACAAATCACAACACTATTTGTACTCGCTTATCATTGTTATAACTATTTTGACACATTCAAATATCTTGATCCTATTTAACTACGTATTACTCAACATATTGTAGTAAAAAATTAACAACACATATGCATTATTATTTCAACGCACTGTGTATTGCGCGGTCGCGCTTTTCTGTTGAAATCATGGAAACGCAATAGCGTTTTTCAAATTATGCAAATGCTTAAGCGTGAATAACAGGCATAGTTTTCCGAGCAAAAGGGGCTTTGGCTTAAGGGCCAGAAGCGTAAATTTACGCGGCGAAAGGAAAGGGGTACGCACACAGGACACATGCGTGCGCGCTTAGAGAGGCCGCGTTGTATGCTCGTAAGTTGACCTCGGGCAACTTTCACCGCTGCGCCGGAACGAGGACCGCGGAATACGCCGTTACCTCATTCGCTGTGTGTGCACGCTCGTTGAATGTAATTTATGCACGTTGCGTGCGATCATGGTCTCGCCGGAGCCGAGACCTGCGCTCGCATGGTCAGGTACACGACGATAGGAGGTTGAGCTCAGGGCCGGACTGGAGATTACGTCAAAAATAAAATTGCGAAAAAGAACAAACAGAGTAATTATATCGGATCTGAATAAAAATTTTTTATCTTATTTTTGTAAAAGAAATATAAATATTCTAATTGGATTGTTAATTGAAGAATTTATAATATTGCAAATTTTGTAATATCAATTATTGACTTAAAATTATTCATATACTTTGACTTTTCTTACCGTAAAATATCATAATTAAATATTTTATCACATATTGTTATATAACTGTTTTAAAAATAAGTTTTTTTAAATAATGATGCTAAAGAGTATTATGAGACAAGAATGATTAATTATTAATATAATATATGTATGTCAATTATATATAATATTTAAATATATTAATTTTATAGAAAAGTCAGGATGAATTTTATCACTTTTTCTATCATAGAAATATAAAATTTAAAAAAGTATCTAAAGGCTGTTCAAAAAGTTAAAACCTATTCATTCACTTATGCTATTTGTAGTCAAAGTATACCAAGTTAAACTTGGATCGACCCTGATTGAACAAACGTCTACAGTTTTACACTTGGCTTCTCACGATCGTAAGCAGGAATGCATTAATATATGCTTTCCACGCTTCGTGAAATTTTACGAAAACTATATGCATCTTTAAAGGCAAATTTGATGACATTTACGATACGTTTCGCATAACTTTTTTGCATTCAAAATTATAATTAATTCGTACCACAAATCATAAGAAATAGCAAAACTAAGAGTAACAAGTAGTGTAAGCTCTGTCGCGTGACAATAAATATACATATTTTTCTATTATAGACATAGATTCGAGATGCAGTACATTGCCGAGTTGACAAAAAGAGAAAGTATAGTATCTTCATTGATGTTAATTAAACAGTCGCAGGTATAATGAAGCAAGGCAAGCGGAACAACTCGAATGTACTTATCAGTTACAGCTAAGACGTTGTCAGTGCAGGCACACAGTGCGTGACAACTAAATTATTACTTAAGTAGCGAAGGCTACGATTAGATACGTAAAGTGAAACCGATGCCTAGCACAATAATCTTAGTTGGGAATTTTGAACTTTTAACGGAAGCAAAATGTGTACCTTGAAATAAAATTACAAAGATAGAGCCGTTTAGATAAGACAAATTATTTCCTGCATTTTATCTATCATTAATTAGCTTATATCAATAAATTTGATTTACGAGATCAGATAGACGCGATGTGCACACAAAACTTCACGAAACTCCTTCCGATATCGATCGGTAAAATCAATCCTCTCTCGCGAAAGTTTCTAAGTAAATAAGTTATGACTTCGTAAAAAGTAAAGAATCCGCATTAATATTGTGATTTACATTCCGAGCATATAATATTTTTGTGAAAACTGCTGCATTTTTTTTTTTTTTTTTTTTTAGTTAAAAGGATGGATTTAAATTAAATTTCTATGGAAAATAATTAAAGTTTATAGTGAAGATATAAAAAGCATTTCAATGATTTGAAGTGCAGATTGTGTGTCGCTAATGGTTTTCTTCGTTGAGACTCTCTAAGATATCGAACTTATTGCAACTGCCGAACGCGTGATTGATCGATATAAAGTAAAACCATAAATGAAGAAGTTAGTTCCGGCTAAGAGCTGGCTCTAATCTACTGCAGTTATCAGTTATATAGCTGAAATGTCTGTAACGAAGCTAATCTGATGTCACCTTGCAAAAAATCTGCGCAGGAGCTGTTTCTCTTGCGCACAGTGAATAATACTGCAATCACGCACCCAGCAAACTGTCTTGTATACAGCTTTGACATAATCCTGATATTATTAGCAACAAGGTCCCGGCTTAAGCGACAGTAGTTGACACCATTAGCTCGATATACAGCTTATCCTAACATATTGTTGCAGTAGATAAAGAGATTTTTTTATTTTTGTTGAAAATTATAGATCCGCGTAAGTATAACAAAATTTTAAATAAAAACGTTCACAATAATTAATAAAAAATTGATAAAGAAATTTTTATTTTCAGTTTATGGTCTTTAAATGTCATTTCATATTAAGTCAACAAATAGATATTTGCATTATGCAATTAGGAGTAAGATTCTAATTTTTAGAAATCATCGGAATCTCTACACTTTATTGTAACTTGTTTTCTCGTTAAAGCTATCGCAAAATTTGACAAACTCGATGTGCGCAAAATAAACCTCTTTTCGCATGTTTGTGAAACTAGCATTTCCATCACAGAAAAATTGAAACAAGACTTATATCAAAATTTAATACCATTCAGGTGTTGGTTTAGCGTTCTGTACCCAATTTTATCGTTTTAACCATTTAGCAAAAATTTACAACTGAAATTGTGGATGATAGCTTTACGTGAAGGAACGCTGAAATAAAAAATGGAGCAGTAAACTAACACCTAAATGATACTAAATATAAATCTAATTTTATATTTTTGCAATAGGAATGCTACTTTATCTTCTTTTTACGTGTCTCGCTTCTCGCAACTTCTTCTTTTGTTTGCGAGTTTCGTGAATTCTCTTTCTCTCTACCTCTTTCTCACTTTTATATTTATTCGATCTACCCGCTGGTGTTTCTTCCTTCGCTTCGCCAGAACATCGCTGTGTTGAGGATCGATGTTCCGCGACGGTTCGCGATTCGTGATCCAGCAGCCGCGACGAGGATCATGACTCTCGTGACGCGGAAGTCGAGCCGGTCGAAAAGAAGCGCGGAGCTCGTGCCGGCTCATTTCTTTACCTTTTCCACTTCTTCGGCATCCTTCTCTTGCTCGGTCGATTCTCTAACTATTTTCCTCTCTCCTTTCTTTTCAACTAGAAATCTTCCTTATTGAACGCATGTAGCAGTTTCTACGTCAAATATAGCAACTCTAAAGTTAGAAAAAATAAAAAAAATAAGAGTTTATTAATAGAACTGAAAAGATCTTCTCCTATTGGCGCGCGCCACTAAAATCAAATGATCAATCGATCGTCTTTTCAATATTTATGCACAGTTATCTTCTTCCATTTCATGATAAAAAAACCTAATTTATATCTATTGATTACAATTTCGGTAAATGAACATCTTTTTACGGCGCATGCTACAGACACGCGAAAATGATATCTATGGTTTCGCGACGATTGGCGTAAAATATCTATCTATCTTTCAATCGCTGTTTGCATTTCTCTTACTTGATGTTTAAAAAAAATATTTCTCTTAGCAAACGCAGTAAGGTTTTTATCCACTTTGCTCTTCCATTTCTTGCTCATCCGCATACATGTACACACGCACACACACGGGCAGTCACGTGTGCCATGGAATCATGAATAGAATCCCGTGTTTCGCTATAATGCGTATTAGCACGTACACGCGGAGGAGGCGGGCCCGCTCGTCACCGACGAGCCTGGACGTCGTGTAACAGTAGGTCACTAGTGAAAGTGCCTAAGCGGTGAGATGATTGCAGTTGCACCGCGCACCGCGCCACTGCACACCGCTGCCGGGGCAGTTTAGCGGGGTTGCCGTCGCTTCCTGGTGCGACTACCGAGACACGGCACGACTCCCCGACCAACATAATGATAGCTTCTAAATGCCCGCGATATTACGGCGGGCCGGGGATA
Source organism: Linepithema humile (assembly GCF_040581485.1). Classification (NCBI taxonomy): domain Eukaryota; kingdom Metazoa; phylum Arthropoda; class Insecta; order Hymenoptera; family Formicidae; genus Linepithema; species Linepithema humile. The sequence continues at coordinate 14,896,493 of NC_090132.1, forward strand.
CTCTTCCTTAGATACCGCCGCGCGATCACGACGAACGTATTCATTACGGCCGTTCCTCTCACCGTAATAGGCCGCCTGGCGAATAATTGCAGGAGTAGGAAGAGTTGTTTTCGCGCTGTTGGGCCCTCTTCGTTGGCTAATGCTCCCTTGGATTCGTTTCTTCTCCTTTCGAAAGAGAGAGAGAGATATATATATATACGATCTGTAATTTGGAATTACGGCCTTTACCCGGAACGATTTCGCCGGGGTTTCTCACAGAGGTGGACTGAGGTAATGTTGGCAGGCTCGATTACTGTTACAGTACGGCACTGTTTATTGGCCGTATTTCTAAAATAAAATGTTTGTTTAATAGCAATTAGCATGTAAATGCTTCTCATGAATTATGCATGATGAATACATTAAAATTTCGTTAAATATTTATATTGCGTACTGTATTCCCTTCTTTTTTTAATACACAAATGGAGAAAGAATGAAGAAAAAAATAATTACAATATATTTTTACACTCATCACATTAAAATATACTTGCATATGTTCACTGGAAATATAACAATATTACGAATTATGCATAGAGTAAAAATACATTTTTCACGTTAAAATTTAATTACTATTGTTGGTACTCTGTAGCGTACCACAAAATCGACCTGTACAGATTTTAATTACTCTTTGTAATCGAGTCGACCGTTATCCAAACAAAAGCTACGAAATGCGCTGAATAAAAATATTTAAAACTACTGCTGCTTACTTTCCATCATTTCGATTGATTAATTTTACACGACATGTATGAATATTTATTGTTTGTATCTCTTCTCTTGAAACCGTAAGAATCAATTTTTTTAATATTTGTAAATTTTTATTCATCAAAAAGAGTGACCTGTATTTAACCCTCGCTTTAGAAAATGTCTCATTTAAACTCCGTTTTAGCACGTTAGAACTTTAGAAAGAATTTCCAAACATCTTTGGGAAAAAAAACTTGAATCTGAAATGTCTTTAAGCCATAATTCTATTTGTCTGCAAGGTGATACTATAAATTAATATAGCACAAAATTCATCGTAAAGAAGAAACTCGGCAATGATCAAACGCCGGTGCATCAGGACGGATCGTGCTGCGCGAAAATCCGTTCGTAACGAGGAAGAACGTTACGAGCGAGCGCAGATTTCACTGGCGCGCGTTTCCTCGTTCCAAGAGCCCGGCTTCATAATTCATCCTCGTCTAAGACTTCCTAATCCTTGCTCCCACGGGGAACTAGTTCGAAAATAGTTTCACGTTGCGCGCGGTTCAACAGCGAGCACGAAGACAGATTCTCGGCACGCCGCACGAGGAAATCGGTCTCGTACTTCTCCGCGGACTCCCTCAAATTTGTACGAAGGCGGTGAGAATAGAGAGGGTCGTTAAATTTTTCATGAGGGTCCGGTGTGCGAAAAACTTGAGAATTTGAAATGCATTCGCATTTTGTTCAGTGTGTCGGAGTGCCGTTCTTTCCAACAGCCGCACTCAGCTTCCAAATTTAAACGCTAAAGAATATACCGCAAGATAAAAATAACCAGAATGCGTACAATAAAGAAAAGCTAAAAATTTGTTAAGACTTTTTCCGCAGTCGTGCTTATTTATTTGTCATTTTTATATCCTTCTGCTGTGAGGATTCGCGCGGAAAATCCTCTGTATGAACAATGTTTTAATCTCACAGGTAGTACGAATGCAGCCGAGTGCCCAGTTGTGTTATGATACACGGCAATATCGATAATGGATTTTCAAAACGTGGTTATCTAAGAACGCAGAGAGAACCGGGTCGCGTAAACATGTTATACACGAGAATGGAAATTGTAATAGAGATAATAATAGAGATGAAATTTGTTTATGCTCGCGCCGACAATTATTACGTGTTCTGTTTATGTGTCCTACCGATGTGCAACAGTGTAATTTGTTTCGCAGCGTGCTCGTGTTTTCTCAGAAAAGTTGTAATTTGTTCCGCAGAGATAGAAATTCTTTAACAAGAAGATGAGACCGGAATTAATGTAAAAAAATTGCACAAATTTTTCATTTCCAACATATACCGCGTGATATCGCGCGGTATAAAAGTTTTTAACAAGAGGAAGTAATATGTAAACAAGAAAGTACGCACTTGTCTGTGTTCTTGAAGAATCAAACATCGCTCTTGATACGATCGTAACCGCTGTAGGGCAGGGATGTTGCATCGCAGAAAATTACAACGCATCAAAAGAGCGAAGGAAAAATAAACAAGACCATGTCAGTGGGTTAACGGCGACGATAAATGAGAACGAAGGCGATAGGTCTGTCCTTTCTCGAGAAAGATGTCGTCGGTACAATTGCTTGAATACATTTTGCCAGGTTCGTTTGTGCGTACAACACGCCTGGCACTTCCTATTTCTTTCTAATCCATTTGATATTTCGATATTGCGCCCGTGCGCGCGATATTTTCCTCTCCGTTACAGCTACCCCGTCGGCTTTTTCCATATTCGCACATTTGTTGTGTAAACACCAGGCAGATGAGAATAACGAGGTACGCCGTAACGCGGGCACGAAAGAGGATAAAATATACCGTCATTCCTCTCTGTTGGCATGAATGTCTTTTGTAGATCGTTACATGAATTTACACGCCATAAGAGTGTAGCACTTTTACCTTCACCCATTCTTACACGGCTTTTTACGTGCCGCTACGAGAAATAATACGAGGTCTCCGAGAACTCAAATGTGATTCCAACGAATTTGCAGTCAACGTCTTCCACAGTAAATTGGGAAAAATTAAATTTTTTCGGCAATATTTAATAAAATAAATGTAAAAGTAAATACGAGGAAATGAACGTTCCGAAATAATAAGCTCGCATAAAAAGAAACGAGACAAATTTATAATAAAATCGGAATATTTAATATCGCTTAATTTTTCTGCATGCTCGGAAGGGATTAAAAAGCCATCCGTGAAACTGAAAAATAGATAAGCGCAACTGACATCCGGAGGGTAGAAAAATGCCGGAGGCGCTTTGCGGCGCTACACTTTTACAAACACGCACACGTGCACTTGCAAAGGTATAAAATGATATGTACACGTGCGTAGTGCCCACCTTTAGCGTGTTAGTAATCGTACATTCTCCCCATTCCACCGCCGACCGACCCCCGTCGCTCGTAATGTCTGATCAATGTTACATGAGCAACCAGTCTGCTACGTGTTCGCCGGATCCTTTGGTCCGAGGATCGAGGCGCTCGTCCGTGTGCCGGTGTCCTTCTTAAAACACCGTCGGCGAATAATGTCGAAAAGTCCGCGCCGCGGAAAATCGTTCCGAGATTTTCGATGCGTAATGCGAGAGTGAACGGTCACTCAATCGACATCTATATTTCCACCGTCAAGCCTGAATAATTATATGCTTATGAAATTATCTTTTTTTTTTTATTTTTATTAATTTATAGAATCGCAGAAATGCGTCTGAAAGTTTAAAAAAAATTTCATGGACGAAATTTGTATCTATAATGTTATGTCATCTTGTAGCGCCGTTATTACCGCGTGGTATTATCTTACGTGGTCTATTAAGTGGCTGTAAAATGAGCAATAGAAGCTAGTGAAATTGAAATATGACTCGGCGATTTGGTGTAAAAAATTAAAAAAAAACGTGATGTGTGTTGTTGCGAATGCATAACGGCGTGGCACAATCGCACGACGATTCACCGATCTCTCTCTCTCTCTCTCGAGATGATATCCCGGTGACTTGAGTGAATCACACCGGTACATCATGGCTGGCAGCGTGTCAAAAGTTTACATAATGAGGAATAAAAATAAATGTATGACAAACGCGAGACTCTCTCGGTGCGTGCGCGCGAATGTCTGTACGCGGAAGCACACATGCGGAATTAGCGCATCGATCTCAAAGAGCCCTTATTATAGACGCGAGCGTTCTCGAAATAAGTCTCGCGCTCTTTCTCGAGAGAGAGAGAGAGAGAGAGAGAGAGAGAGAGAGAGAGAGAGAAAAGACAGGAAGAGGAAGGGAAAGGAAGACGTCTCGTGGTCGAGCCTCGAGTTTTGACGTTAAGGAAATCGCTCAGGGAGTAAGAAGCCCGCCGTTGCAGTCGACGATGCATCGTAAAGCGAAGCCGAGGGATAGTTGAGAAAGAGCGACGACCAGGGAGAGAGAAAGAGATAGAAGGAAGAGAGGAGAGAAAGAAGAGAGGAGCGCACACCAGGTCGCTCCTCGGTCGCTCTCCCTCTCCATCTCTCGCTGGATGTTTGTTCATTTTTTTCCACTCCGCGCCTGTGTGCCCTCCGCCCTGCCGTCCCTCCCTCTCGACCGTGGAGCGCCCCCCTTCTCTCTGCTCTCGCCAATTCTCCCGCCCTCCCGCTCCTTCCTTGGGCCGGAGTAAGGACGGGCATTGACCTCCACGCGGTGTATGGAGCGCTGCACCGAAATACATCGTTGTTGCTCGCACATGCGTCTCCCTCCCTCTCGCGCCCTTACTCCATCTCTTTCTTTCCGCCTCCCGTCCTCCATCTTTCACTCTCCGGTCGGCTCTCCCTCCGCCCTACGCGCGTCCTCCGCTCGCCCACCTCGCGTTTGGGGATGCGTGGAAAAACCGCACGAGGTGCGTGAACGCGCCGAAGAGGTAGGATTATAATAGGCGCCGGTGTGTCACTCCTTTCGCCGAAGGGAAAAGATTGCGACACTCGTGTTTCATTGATGATGTCTCTTTCTCTGTCGCCCGCATGAAGGCCGCGTGCGCCAACGGCTGTCCCTCGCTGCATAATTTATTTGACTTTCGGCAAATACATGCTCTGTTTCGTACTTTATTCTCCAAACTTTTTCCTCCAAAATTTAAATATTTCACATATCGAGTGCGGGAGCTGCGAGGAAAAAACAGCTAAAAGAAGTCTCTTATCGCGCACCCGTCTCATATATCTCCGCTGACGACGACGACGAGGAGATGCGCGCAGACCGGTGTAATCGATTCGCCCGGACCAGGAAGCGAAAATTGCAGGCCGAATCATTTATACCGTGCACCACGCCGGATGATGTGCGATGTACGGTAATTGCAAGAAATCCACTACCAATGTTCCGCTGTACAACAAAGTCGGCATCAGACACGGCTACTGAATCCGTCGAGATGCAAGACTGTGTCCGAGAAGCACGATCTTTAAGCGATACGATGCAAAACCGGTTCATGAAAAAAATTCTTTTAAAAACTTTGAAATTTATCTTGGATTTATGATAAAGAATTTTATTTGTTTACTTAATAGACGTTGTGCATAAACGAGGTTTGCGAATTCGACAAAAATAAAAGTCATCATGCATAAAAAAAACAAACATTATTCAAGTCGCAATTAAAGTATCAATGTAGTTTGAATTTTTCAGATCGTAACTCGTCATATATATATATATATATATATCTGAATAATGTTTGAAATGTTTACAAATTTTTATAAACAGTAAACAAACTTTAATTATCCACACTGGCTGCACAAGGACTGCATATTTAGAATATAAACATCATTATCGGAAACTTAATTCTACATAATAAAATGCAGTGTATGAATTATAGCAGTCGCATGAATCGGCAATCGACAGTTGTTACGCGAAGCTCTATTCTTATTTCGATTCCGCACGAGGACCTTGTTACCTCGCTGCAAATGACACTCGAATCGGCGACCTACGCCAACAGAGTCACGCGCGAGGTGCAACGGCGACGACGACGACGACGACAACGACGACGGCGACAATTCGCCAGAGAGTAAGAATGGGAGAAGGAAAGAGAGAAACACTCGTTAAGCCGCACGTATCGGTCGCACGTATCGCGAAATAAAAAATTCAACCGGCCGCTGTCCAGAGAGACCCGTCGAAATTGCGCCGCGAGACCGGCAGCGCCGGCCGGAGCGGTCGCGGGGACCGCAAGGGGCGCGACGAGGAGGGACGAGGGAGGGGAAAAGCGCGACACAATCGCTGCATTATGGGCGCCGCGGCTGCCAAAAGGCTGGCCGGGTTCAACGACCTCCCGATGCACTCTGAAACTCCTTTCCTTCCGCTCCTTCGCCCTCCCACCCTCCACGCGGCCGCCGATCGATAAAGCCTGACCGTGAAAACGCGACGAATGTGCACGCGGCGACGTCCAGTCGATTTTCAGGGCCTCCCCTCCCTGGTCCCCACTCTCTCTCGCCGTTCTCTAACGCCGTCCTGCGCCGCTTCAACCACACCGGTGGCGATCCTCGTCCTGCGCATGGGTCCATCGCGCCAGGTTCCTCTCTGTCCTATCACGGGACTCTTGCCCCTTTCTCTCTGCCTTCTCCCGCGTTGTATCGCGCGCACGTGCGCCCTGGCCCTTTCCGGAAGTGAGAGGAACGTCTCGTGCGTCCCCGCTGCGCCTCGTGAATCTTCGGTCTCCGAAGACGTTAGCGCGACGTCCCGTCATCACGCGACGTCGGTCACGGGGGATGCCGAAATCTCGTCGCATCGCAGACCAACTGGCACCTTTCGCTACGTGGAAGCTTCGTATGTGGAGATTGCGACATCGCAGCGACGCATCTTGGACGAAAATTAAAAAAAAAAAGAAAAGTCGCGAGAACGGAGAAAGAGGATAGGAAACCGAGTAATCGAATGACTGTGAGATGGGCGGATAATTCTCGACGGCATCCCGATAAACTAATACGCTGCATCGTCGACTATACGTGTTTTAAATTATAAATAAATAAGGTCGATGTTTTATTCTGACTTTAATGAAAAATGTTCAATTGTACAACGTTCAGAAAACTAGTGAATGCCTTTAACAAGTGAACACTTTGACTCTTGCGTTATCTGTATTCATAATCAATAAAAAATACTTCACAATATAGTACAAAAATATAAATCCAAGAAATTTATTTCATATTCTGTTATCTCTTGTTTTTTTAAGATACGTATGTACCGATAAAAACACCGGAGAATCTATTTCTTGAATTCTTTATTTTATTTTACATTACTTCGTATAAATTGCGCAAGGAATAATTTGACATAAATATGCAGAAGCAATGTCAAAATTAGTGATAAATTAGTCGCCGGGGAGGGGAATTATATTAACGCAAATTACGTCGTGATAAAAAAACAACTAAATTGCGTGATTTTGAGCGAAATGTGTCAGTTGTATCGCGATATAATTTGCGAAGAATGTTTGATTATTTTCAAAGTAACACGAGGATGTTATGTAAAGCAAATGTTTTCAGATACTATGCTCCGAGTGCAATGCCTCTGACGACGCTTTATTGATCTTGATAATGCGTATACAATGACTCAAAGTGTACGCACGTGCGTTTCATCCGCCGATGCGGCGAGGAGAAAACGCAGAATGGATAAAAATAGTACTTTGCTTTCAGCGGAGAAAAGTACAAGACAGTTTTGTGTGCGACAGGTGGTATGTTGTACGCGAAATTATGAATGAATGCAAGCGCAAGATCGACTTTTGCAGCACAAAAGCGATCGATGTGTAGGAAAATTCAACACTTGTTATCATTATATAACGATTAAGTGAGAAATATAATATTTAATTAATAAAACAGACTGATTTGAAAAACTTCTTCGTTTCCTTATGCAAATCTGAAACTGGTATTTTCCATCGATAAGATCAGCAATCTATCGTCGGTCAATTAACGTTGTTAATTTTATCGCGTAATACAGCTGTGTTAAATTTATCTGACAATTGCAAACACTTTAGCTTAATACAAATATTTTTATCTAGTGATATTACGACCTCTTCCCATTATTTAATTCGTAATGCGGTTCTGCCTCAAATCAGCAAGACGTGCGGAATATTTTCTTCCCTCCGGCTATAGAATTAAATTACCGCCCTCTCCTCGCGCCGGCTTTATCCTCGCGCGCCTTCCTCCTCGTTAAATCCGCACAATACGAATAAACGCCAAACGATCGCTCGGTTGTGCAGATTGCTCTTGATGCACAAGCGCTCGGCCGCTTTAAGCCTCTCTCGCGAGAACAACGCGCGGCGAGGGGAACACGAGAGAAGGAGAGAGAGAGCGGCCTTCTACGGGGGGCAAAGAACCTCCCACGAGTTCGCGCCTCCATTTTCCTCGACACTCGCTGACAAACGAAAATAAGAGCCGTCGCCCGTCTCGTTTAACTCTCTCCCGCTAAAATCGCCGTTTGATTTTCCATCTCCGCTCGTTCGCGCCGAGTCCTGAAAGAACCGCGGCGCTCGCGCGCGTGCGGTGCCCTATTGTTGCATCTGGAACATCCGTCGGGTCGGTCCACGCACGCACGCACGCACGCACGCAGAAACTGTGCATGCACACCGTGCAGAATCGAGGAGGCGCGACAAAACATCCGTCATCTTTACATGCATCTCACAGACACATGTTGCAACGTGCAGCATCCCGACACGGTGCGTCGCACTTGCATCTCGTCTAGAGAATTCGTCGGGAATATTGCCTGGCTCTCTCTTGTCTGTCACAAGATCTGCGTGCGCTCGCTCTATACGTATAGTCTAGGATAGGCTTACCAGCGTGTGGAATAGACGAGTAGGGAGGTGAGAGGGAGGAAAGAGAGCAAGAGAGGCTGGAGGAGAGGAAAGGAGAGTGAGAGAGAAAAAGAGGGAGGGAGGGAGAGAGGGAGAGAGAGAGAGAGGAGGATTCAGCTCCATCTGTCGGAGGTGCATAGCTGTATTGGCTGTCCGTACGAGTGTGCGTGCATTGGTGTGTGTTCGCAGCGTAGACAGGTCGTTGACCCCGGGGCGCGCAGCACTCTCCGCTACACGTATTCCAAACTACACAAAACATACGACGCTGACGCTTTACAGGCCGTTTCGAATTTAATCTGACGAGTTCGCGCGGGATGCATGCGCAATCAGCAGCCGGGGAAGAAACGGTGGACAGGCTGACTTGCCCCGTGAGAGAGGCCAAAGAGCAAGGAAAAGGGAAAAAAAAAAAAGAGGATCTAAGACGGCAGCGGCCGACGACGAGACGAGGGGGCGAGAACGGGTGAGACAGAGAGAGAGAGAGAGAGAGAGAGAGCGGGACGAGATCGATCGGTTACAAAGCGAGTGTAAGATAGCGGGATTGGCTCTCGAGAGGAAGGAACCAGTCCCCTTGGCTGCTTCCGGCACGATCTCGTGATGCTGATCGCGGGACTCCTTCCATGCGGGGGAGTTACGTAATTCTTTCTCCTGGCCCGTATCTCGACTTGTGATTGCGAGCTCGTCCCGCCGCCGTAAGGTCCTGACAACTAAATTTCGAGTATCGCCCGAGATGATTTCTTTCGCCGGATAAATCGATCACTACGTTTGTGGGAAAAATTGAAAAAAAAAATACAAAAAGTACACCAAAACAAGATTGTTGTATTGTAGATTCTGATAATTATCTTGAAAAGTAGTCTTTAGAATAAGCGATTAAATATTTAAGAATTTTTAGCGAACAATTTTTAGCCCTTTATAAAATTTGCAATTCAATAACACAATCATATTCGCGTCGTTACTTAAATTTAAGTGGACTTTAATTACTTGGAATTTTAACTCGCGGATTAAACAATAAGCTGTTTAAGATAGTTGTCTCGTGACAGTATGGTCTAAAAATTAATAATTTCTTACAAATTGATCCAAATTTTCACTATATTTTTATTGAAGTAATATCTAAGTGGTCCTGCGAGAAAAAAAGTTTACTCAAAAAGCTGAGATAATTGCAATTATAATTAGTAAAACACGTGTTGCATACATCATATTAAGGTTAAAAAAATAAAGCTAAACGGTAAATTTTTTTCCTTGCAGGATCATGTAGATATTACTTCAATAAAGATACAGTAAAAACTTGGATTTCAATTTGTAGGAAATTAATTTTTAGATCATACTGTCACGAGGCAACTACTTTAATGTTGAATATTAAAAAGTTATGACTTCATACATGAAAGCATAACTTGAAAAGAGACGAGCGACGGAGCTAATTAAACACGGCTGCAAAATAACATGACGTAATACAGTCTAAATCGAAATTCCATCGATGCCATTAAGTGTGAAATATAGTCAGGACGAATGGAAATGCGTAGTTGCGATTTCTTATGGAGTTCCGACAAACGCAAATATGTAACTGCGTTGTAATTGTGAACAGGTGACTTTCATTCTGCCCCGTAGTTTCGCGACGATGACGTGAGTGAATATAACACGACGTAGGGCACTGACGTTTACTTTCTATAATTAAGCTAAATATCACATATGCGCGCATATATGAATGGAATTGTTTCTAATCTTATATCTGAATCATCCGTCACAACCTTGAAATCTTTCTCGCGGATATTCTGAATATTTCCTCTATTAAACGTCAACCGCAACATTTTTTATAAATTTTTATTAAAAAATTGACTTTAAATAGATAGTTTATCATTAATATATATCTTTCACAATGGAGAGAAACATCTGCGAATTTTGCCCGAATCTTGTCATAAACAAACTTTTGCAAAAATAATCTTGTATATAATAAAATTAGAAATTCCAAAGCTCATATGAATAAATAAATTAAAATACAAAAACGAGAACGTCGAATCCAAATCTTGTACGTAAATTACGTGTTGATAAAATAATTTATTCGGCACAAATATATATTTTTAGATTCACTATAAAAACAGAATAAATTTCTAAACATTGTGACATTTCTAAACATTTCTAAACATGTGAACGACGAAGCAAAGGGGATAAATTTTCTCTACGACAACGTCGTAGTTGAGTGCGAAAATACGAAGTCGTATCGCAATACGCCTTCGGCTCGTTAGTCCGTTAAAACAGGAAATTTCGACGAAGCTGCGGTTTTATCGCGGTCTGGTTAATAATAGACTGTTGTCGCCAATACAGTCATAAGTTTCACGCAAGAAGAAACGACGACGAGGGCGACCAGGGCAGCTGGTTTCTCCGTTGACATCGATGCCGTGCGATAGCGTGTTGTGTGTACATAATACGCGCGCGGGTAAACACGTGGAAACAGATGTACACATATTAGTACGTGCGCGGTTAGAAATTTATCATATCCTCGACGAATACAAGACGCGGATATAATGATTTCATATTCGAGCACTTCCTGGTAGTAAAACAATAACACTTTTACCTACCTGTCACATTGCCAATGCAAAGGCTGATCAAATTACTCAAATTCATACAAAAATATGTGTTTATGTAACACAAGATATAATGTATCGTTAACGTGATACTTTAGTGAGATAAATATATGCACTTTTGCGACTCTAGCACATAATTTATTATAAAAATAATACATCTCTCAGCCAAAATTGATGACTAATTCAATTTTGGTGGAGAAATTCAATAACTGTTACTTACGTCTTTCTTGTTCCAGTCGTTCTTGAGCATCTTCAACGAATATTCTGGATATATACATCTCTAAAACATAAAATAAAATTATATTTTTATACTAAATAATATTGTTATGTAATTATTAGAACTGCGAAATATTTTATTGTCACAAAAGTGATGACAAATTCCATTTATTATTTCAAAATCATAAATTCTTTCAGAACAATATTTCTTTTTATTGTATAATAAAATTTGTGATTTATTTCATATACGTTAAAGCGATCTGTTTTGCAAAATCTCGAAAAGTCCCATTGATTTTTGGATTTTTGAAAAGCGCAAGGCGCGCATACGCATAGCCGGGACATACGTGTCAAAGACCGGCCCTGACCGGTCGGCACCGGCACACAGTGGCGTGTGGATAGCCGTTGGCGTGCAGAGCGCAGAAATTGACGGTTAAGAAAGCCAAGCTAAATCATATCCTGTCATAATTGCTCACAGTTTAACCTAATTTCTGCTCGCGGCCTACGCGACCACCTACCGAGACACTTTCCCAACCAGATTTAAGAATATCGCGATCGTGGGAAATCGTCCATTGATTGAACTGCGCACGCCATTGAAAACATTAATCACAGATCTTGTTAAAAAACAAAAAATAATGCCCATTGTTGCGAAAGTTATATTTTTTCATAAAAAAAAAAAAAAAAATTATAATTGATAGCTTAATCGTGATGATAGTTCCTTGAATAATTCCTTTAATCTTGATTCGAGAAATAAATACATTTTGTAGACAAGTGTACTTCCGACACACACATCGTGCGAATCTAAGACGCGATTTTTACGAACGGCGAAAGGGCTAGAGCTTTCTAACCCATCAAACCCCCCCCCCCTGTTCTGCTTGCATTCTCGCGAGCACTCCTCGAACGCAGACAATCGAACAACAGGACAAAGGCGCTGATTAAAAAAAGGGGGAGGGGTTAGTCCTTGGATGCAGTTAGTTGCAGGGTAGGTTGTTAGGTTGCCAAGCGACAAACCGTGCGTTGACCTACCCCATCGTTCGCCACGAGTATACATCAGCGTGTCGCGCACGTCGTCATGGATACTGCGTATCTCCGCAGCTAGGAAATCATCGTCTTCGAGATGTTACGCATCTTGTTATCGTAAAAATCCTTTAATATGGATCTAATATCATTCTAACATAAGATAAACGAATTTTTACCGTCTGTATCGACAGATAAAACCCACGCGTCAATTTATAGAACCCCTGTGGCTACGTTTATTTTATGGACACTAATCTTTAACGCACTATACAATATTTTTCAATAATTTAACTATTTTTTTTAAATGTCAAAAACGTTAAATTTACACCAAGCACTATCAAGATCGATTCTACTTTCTTTCACAGAATGAGCTTTTATTCGTTTTAAAACGGTTCACAAATTTCCATTATGAGTGCTTAGACGATCCCCTTTTATACCTGCTTCGTCGCAACTCTTCAACGATATTCGCAGCTTTGCAACGTCGCCTGAGATATATAAATACATCCACCGTAAGAATCACACAAATCGCTGGATATACAATTATATGGAAAGATATACGCCTACAGCGAGATGGTTGCCGATCTCATCCGAGATGAACAGTTAATTCGCTCGGAAATCATTGCCGGGCATCCCCAGAGTTTCCAAGTCTTGCCGATACATTCGTCTCCACTGCCACCGCGCGTCCGTGCCTTCCCCGCCGCCCCTACTTCGCTCAGCCAGACACGTGGATATAGCCACGGTCGTATATCGTATAATGCAGCAGACTACCGGTCCGCCGATCGTAAACCGGGTGCAACGGCATTCTGAGTACCGACGCCGCCGCCGCCGCCAACGCTCCGCGGGTGCACTCCACCAGCTCGTAGGCGACGTCGATCATGGTTATCGAGACTGGATTACTCGCCAGCTAGCTGGCCTAACCCCGACCCAAAAATTCTTAGAGTCTATGAAAATAATTGGACAGAATGTCCGATTGGTTTAAAAGCGGATAAAGTAACTTCGGACTCGGCATTCCGGAATCTGAGAGATTATTTTCTAAAAGAAAGAATAGTGAACGGCAGGATTTTTCATTAAACCGAGTTTGGCTTTAAATGAAAAGAAAGTTCTTAATAGAAAAAGGTAGCAACGGCGATTCTTGCATTGTGCTGCATTGATTCTTTGAAAGTGGAACAGTGGCCATGTCATCTTGAATTAAATATCGCACATCTGTAATCATGTAATACTTTTCATGCCAATTTACATGACGACATAATTGTTGCAAACGTTCACGATTTGTTCGTGCAGCGTATTAATTTCTATCTGCAAAATTGCTTATGGTCGTTTCGGAGAGAATCAATACTCAAATTTACCAGTTTATTTTAATTTAAAGCGACATAAAGCAGAGTGTTAATTTAGAAAGTCAATATTAATTTTAATCTATCTAATCTATTACCTATCGTTTATCATGTATCTATAAAGAACGTCACATATTTTTCATCTTATATAACGATCGTTCACAGAAATTCGAGATAAATTTAACTATATTTATACAGCTGCACTTGCGGCAAACGAACAAGTTGCTGTTAGTTGAATTCTTGCTTCGAAGAGGATCTCTCTACGACTGTGTTCTACACATACGTATACAGAATGCAGATATATTTACGTTAAAGGGGTGTGATGTAAAAGAGATATAGAGTGTACTAATTAACTCGTAATTTGAATATATATAAAAAAAAAATTTTTTTAATTGTTAAGTTGAGTCCAAATTATATTTGTCGTTTTTACAACTTAATGTCAAGATTTTTTATTCTAAAATTTTATAAATATTTTATAAATGTAAATAAAAATTATACTGAAAACAAAATAAACGTTTTCAACCTTTCGTCATATTCGAGAATTTTCTTCCCGTAATGTTTCTTATATTGACAAAATAATGCATACAAACATTAACTATATAAATCATACTACTAGATATTAATAATTGCATTCTCTTTCTCTTACCTCTCAGTATAATTATCAGTTTATTGCCTAACTTTTATCAAACTCAGGTTCAAGAAGATCAACGACGCGCGGCATCACGCGGCGGTAGGGCAGAATGGAACACAATCAGACACGGAGCGCAATCAGACATCCCTTAATTTACGTGGTAAGAGTAGTTATATCTTCAGCGTAGCGAGGGAAACGTGGATTACTAACGCGGAGTCTGGGACTCATCACGACATTACATCATTAGCGGGAGAAAAATTAAGAGTTTTGATATTTTTAAATATTTCGGGCAAGCAACTTAATATTCTTGCATAAAGTGCAAGTACCACTTGACATTTCGGAGTATTCTAGAAAATAGATTTTCGTAGCAGCAAGTATTGTAGGTATCGCATTCCGAGAAGCAATACATTCAAATTCTATATTTGCAAATTAAACACTAAAAATAATTTATAGCATAAGCATATATTATCAATTATCAATTTCATAAGTAATAATTAAAAACGCCCGGACAAAGATTCGGGCAACTTGCAACAATCGAAATAGTACTTGACATGAAATTATCATTTGTGACTACACAATTACACACACAAGTAACAAGCAACATAGTAGCAAAAGAATTAAAATTTTCAAAAAGTGTGAAAATTCGAAAAAAATATTTTTGCTCAATGTGTCCTACTCTGCCCTGCAACGATATAAATCCCAAAATGGTTAACACCTAGCGCCAAGATCCTCCGGGGAGACCCGCGCGCGTTCAGGATACTAATTAATTAGCGTCCACCGCGCTCAGCGTATACAATACGCCTTGCGCGCGCGCGCGCGCGAGAGAGAGAGAGAGAGAGAGAGAGAGAGAGAGAGAGAGAGAGAGAAAGAGAGCGCGCCCTCGCTTAGCACGGCGGAGATGAGTGTGTACATGCACAGTCAGTTTTGAGGGTCACGTTCACAGGCGCGGCGCGCAGCATCCCCCCGTGACGCCGTCGATTCGGTGGTTGCGCGAGGTCCGGGCCGTGAGGGGCGCGAGACACGGAAAGGGGTGAGAGCGAGGAGGGAAGAGAAACGGCGGGAAAGAGGACGAAGGGGGTGAGAAGAGAGCGATGTACTGCCGGTGGAGCAAGGATTCGCTGCCGGGAGCAGCGGGTGCCGACGGCGGCGGGATGCAAGGGGTTGTGGATGCACAGCTGAGCCGTCGTCGGTCGATGCAACTGCACGCAAAACCCCTCCACGCTTGCACTCCCCCCCCCCATCTCCTCTTTCTCTTTCTCTTCCCAATCTCCTCCCTCCCGCCGCCGCTCCCGTTCTTTCCTCGCGCCCCTACCAACCTTCAACCACCTCTCCCTCCCCCCTTTCGTCCTTCCCCTCGCAACCCCACCCGTCTTGTTATCCCTCCATTCTCGCTGCACCCTCGGTCAATGACCTCCGCGCGAGGTAACGCATCGCAACGTCCGACTACTCTCTCCCTCTTTCCCTATACCTGTTCCGCTCGCTCCTTCTCCCACCCTGTCCGCTTCTCGCTCGCTCCCCCGTGCAGCCTGCACCGGCTCTGCTCGCTCCCCCGGCGAGTGCAGTTTGTTTACATCGGTGCGGGACTTTTAATCGCGATCGATTCGTCGTAGTCCCGACTGGGCGCCAACGTAGCACGTTTGGTTAATTAACGTAGCCGCGAAATTTCCTGAAAGAAGCACAGCGCCGCTGAGAGGGGAGAGATCGGGCGCGTCCTGAGAAATTAAACGACGAGCCGAGGGTGGCGGAGAAGAGGGCGGCGTCGAAGCTGTCGCCAGGGTCGCGGCTAGGGCTTGTCGAAGTTCTAGTTCGTGACCTGGGAGCAGGTGCCGGGTGCCCACCCGCGTACACCTCCCCCCCCCCTGCCCGCCCGCCATGTGCACCCAAGTTTCGATGGCCGCTTAAATTCTCTGTCAGTGCGGCTAACGAGATTAGGCGAATTAATTCAAAATGATTAATTGGCTCCGTGCATGATATCGGACTGGCGTTGCTACCAAACAGTCGCGAGAAAGTTTGCGCGCAGCTTCAGCTTAGCGGATTCGAACTAGAATGATGGACTGCGTGTGAGATTTTGCTAAATTACCATGCCAAACGGTGTCGTGAAACTGATAAGGGGGAAAAAAGAGGCGAGAAAGAAGAAGGAATAAGGAAGTTGTCTAATCTAATGAGGTAAAGCACGTAACGAGCTTATTACTTATATCGTCATTTTGGTATGTCTGAAATTGTGCAACCCGCGGGAGTTAATAATATCAAACACGTGTGACAAACGATTCTCATTGTTCTCCAATTCAAATTAATGGACGCTGCATTCTGCTGTGCGGTAGATTAGTGCTCCGGACGCTTCATTAAATGCTACCATTCATTTGGCACGGCAGATGCACCGTTCAAATTTACCATATACATTGTACGATAATTATTTAAAGTTCGAGTAAATTTCGAAGCCGTCTTCATTACGCGCGTGTTTTGCATCTCCCCATTATAATGT
This sequence comes from Linepithema humile, assembly GCF_040581485.1. Taxonomy (NCBI): domain Eukaryota; kingdom Metazoa; phylum Arthropoda; class Insecta; order Hymenoptera; family Formicidae; genus Linepithema; species Linepithema humile. Next base: position 14,913,238 of record NC_090132.1, read on the forward strand.
AATTCTCAGTTTGTTTTCTTAGCTTCGTTAAATTCAACGATTAAGCGCGATTCTCGGAAATAAAATTCAATTGCAATCTTCCGGAAATTTATCGTAAAATTTAAATTGCGCCCTCACATTGGACTCGTCGCTGCTTTGCCGCGAGGTGAAACCAAAAATTCGAGACCTCGCACTTCGCGCTGGCGTAGAGAAAAGATATCGCAAATACGGTAGCCTTCAAAACAGTGGCGGCGAGTTATCCCCCCCGTTCTCAACCTCGCCTTTGTATTCTCCCCCCGACCTCTCTTTCCCACGGGATCGAAGTGGCTGAAGTCGCCGACTGCGGGAGAGGAGAGGCTCGATTGATGTCGGCGGAAGTATTCTCCCGGGACACGTCAATTTGGGCGCCTTTCTAGATTCCCTTTGCCCTTCCCGCCGTATCTTGCGCCGACCTGCACTGTCTTTCTCACTTCCTCTCGCTTATGATTCTCTCGGTCAGAATAATGCAGTGGTATTTCGTTTTATTCTATATATCATTTTTCTCGGCTTCCGCGAAGAAGGAAAGATTGGAGAAAGAGAAGATGCAAATACACCTGGCTGCCCCAAAGCTTCGCCCGCGCTAACATTTCGAAATCTTTACATTGCAAAGTGCGAGTGATCCGACGCGCTGTACGGTTCCAAAATTCGGAATATCTTTCACTCGAACGTGTCTTTTTAAAAAAGGAGAAATATTTTAGGCAATACACATTCGAAATGTGTTCGAGTGTAAATACAGCTGTCCGATCATTTTTCTCATCTACGTGATACTGTTTCGCGACATTCGCTAGGCATGTGACTTTAGGCCTCGGCGTGCTGAAAGGTGTTCGCAGGTCTTTAACCCGAGATATCTCATGTGCAATAGTCGCACACACGGCGGAGGTGACGACGGACCAGGTTCAACCGCTTCGTCGTCGATAAGGCAGCGGGTAGAGTCGCTGGATTACTTACCGGCAGGAGGCGATAACGCGCGCCCGGAACGGACGAAGGCGAGCGATTATGCTCCGCGTCGTCGGATTATGCCGCGATTTAATACGGGGAGAAAACGGATAACTGGCGGCGAGCAGGCCGCGTATCGCATATCGCAGCGCGCGTTCCTACACCACTGAGGGAACCCCTAGAGAACGTTTCAGATTTGACAGATGTTTAATCGTACAACACAAAATGCAAATTGTAAAAAATCTTGGTAATCTTTTCAATGATATCTTCGTGGATGTCGTGAGATATCATAAAAAAGCTTGGATTAGTATTAAAATAATTTTTCGCCAAAACGTGAAAACATTGGTTTATTACGTATTATTTATATCATGTCTATCCATTTACTTATTTTTACATTTCCTGAGAAATTTCACCAAATTAAACTAAATATAAATATGTCTTGTGTGAGCTTTTCGTCTTCGGCCTGTAAGCTCGTGAAGAATTTCTACAGAAATTTCTATGAGAAATATACTTCACATCTTAACGTTGTGGTCGTTGCGCAAGTTATATGGCTTTAAACAAAGGCATAGAGAAACTGTAGAGGCAATTATGCAAACGTAACTTTCCAGAATGACGCTGGAGAATTCACCTAAGCGACGATTATAGCAAGTCTACAAAATGGAAATGTCATGAATCGCGTGCGCACTGTCGCGTGCCAATGTATCATATTTATATTTTAACCACAACAGTTTGAAACGAATTAGAAGATATTAGATACGTGCGTTAGTGCAATAAAATACACCGGAAACGATCGATCGATTAGAATAAAAATTAATACAACTTTTATAGCCACAACGCAATAGATTCGATTAATAATTTTTTAGCAATTTGTGACCCACATTTCCTTTACGACTTGTCCATCTTTTTATCAATAAATAATCTTTATTGAAAAAATAATTAACGAAAAAATAGAAAGGATAAAGTTTGTTATTTATTTTTTTATTCCGCCGCAATAATTCAGCATGAGATCTATTTTCGTATATAGTTATTTTACGAATATTTTTGTCCCAATTTATTTCTTTCATCAGCCACTATGCAACGTTATTATATCATCCTTTCAATTGCGAGAGGAATAAGCTAGTAGATTAAAAATACATAACAAAGCGTTAGCTAACCGATAATTAAGAATTGTGCGTCTAAAATACATCATTAAAATGAATGACTACGATTTGTGCCACTAACAGCTTTATTAGACAGAAGGAAATAACATCATAACCGTCTAATTTCTTTCTGTTTCTGCTATTAATCAGCAACTTGAAACAAGAATGTCAATATTTTGCAAAATATAAGTGAAACCTGATTAATCTAAAGTTCGAAAATCATTTCAGCTTTTCTATCCATCTTCTGTCACAAATATATATGATATCATATCATAAATCAATATCGAGAAATGAAAGCAACGAGTGTCATCTTGCGACGTGAAGGTGTAGCAGAACGGATGTCCTAGATCTTAGATATGTATGACAATTTCTTCCTTTTTTTTTTGCTGCGTCATGAAATAACATCGATTGTCCAAAGAGGATGCGATAATTTTTGTCAAATTATGATGTCAAATTGCGTCAATTTCATGATTAATTATAACTATTTTTTTCATTGCCACGTAAATTTATACGAGAAATAATTTCAGCGAGAGACCTCGGTAGATATCAAGAGAGAGCGCGTTAAGTTTTCTGAACGTTGCCCTTGGGTGCATTCTTCCCAAGAGTATGAGAAAGAAACTGCTAGTTCAAGTTTCTTACGCTCTTTCATAAATAATTTTATATAGCCACAGCCGGCGATTACTTGGTGGAATCTTGCTTTACGGAATTCCACGGGCCTTAGTCGGAAATTGAAACCCTTCCCCCTAATAATAATCCATGTTGATCCTCATGGTTCGCCACGCAGAGAATATCAATTGCTGAAAAAAATACATCTTTAACGTTTTATTCCGCCATTATTGATCTTGATTAGTTTCTTCTGCGTTGAAACGAATAATATTCGCAAGATTCATTAATCTTGAAACTTTCGCCATAAATTTACGATAGGACGAATGTTTTTGCAAGAAAGTTGAGTCGAGTATTTCTCTTATGGCTGCGTTCACCGTGTCAGTAACCGACTTTTTCGCGCAAATACATCAGAATCGCATTGTTTACGAAGCATCGGAAGGTGCAGCGCTCAAAGAGTAGACGTTAATCGATTTCTTAATTATGTGCGGACACTCGCAAGTGGCGGTGGAGTGCATCAACTTCTAACGGATCGCAGAGAGATTCCGAAACTTCCGTAAATCGGATCGACGGGGCGACGGGAAAATAAAAAAAAGAAGAAGAGAGTATGAGATTCTAGTTATCCGAAGCCAGCGATTGCTGTCGATTCTCGCCACGAAAAAACAAAAGAGATACGGGACGACCTCCCATCCCTAACTGACAAGCGTACTTCCCCCGCGCATCCTATCCAGATCTCTTCCGCATCGTGACCATCCGTAAGCTATCCGCTTTTCTCTCTCGCCAAAACACCAATTCTCCCACATTCCCTTTCATCCCCTGTGCCTGACATTCCTCTGTCCCGCGTAGTTGGTCGATTGACGAATCTCGACGAAGGGAGAAGGCGAAAACAAACAGAAGAATACACATTCGATGAGAGAGAAGAAGAAGAAGAAGATGCGAGAGGGGCGAGAAGTGATGACCGAAGGTGTAGAAAGCGGAGGTAGAGAGAAAGAGAGGAAGACGGATACAAAGGAGAACGCGAAGTCGACGATACGGCCGAAGGGATTGAGGGAGGTAGAGCGCGCGCGAGGTGGCGACGGAGGAGGGCTCGCCTCGCGGTGTGCATTGAACCCAGGCCGGTATCGAGCCAACCAACTCACCCAACTCGACAGCCACCCCTATCTCGCCGTTCCCTATATATCCCCATACGTAGGTAGGTGCACACCGAGAGGCCGCGCATCGAGGCTGCTCCTCTCCGTGCATCGTGAGCCCGTGGTGTGTCTCGCTGCCACCGCTGTTACACAAGAGCCCCGGACCTGCCACAAGCGAAGTCGCAGTGCGCAGCCGGGGAGTGTTTACTATTGGCGCGCACGCGCAACCGGCAACCCCCTGATCCAACGATTCATGTTCGTTCTCGCGAGGGCGTATAGTGGGGAGGGCAACATTGGAGGTGGTGATCGTGGCAAAGACCGTGGGGAAGGGGACAACGGTTGCGAAAAGGGAGAGGAGAGGAGAGGAGAGACGAGAACGAGGCCGAGAGGGACACCGAGTGTGAGAGAGAAAGGGAAAGAGAGAGAAGCGGAAAATGCTAGTGGCCGTTATCGAATGTGAGGCAGAAAAGAGGAGGAAGGGGTGGGGGGGAGGAGGGGAGGAGGAGAGCAGAGGTGCAACCACCGTGTCGATGATGCAGTGGGGAGGCGGGGCGAGGGGAACAACGGACTATCCACGTGGTGGGACCGAGCGGACAGGCGGACGGGTGCATGCAAGAGAGGTGCATGCAAGAGAGGTGCATTCTCCAGGTGGGGAATCCCCCTCGCCGACGTTTTATAGCGCGTAACCTACACCCTGCATCGCCCGCCGATCGACGGCGACTGCACACGGCCGCCCGCCGATGCAACGGCGGTCGCGGACGCCTGCCCGCGGCGGGAGAGAAAGTGCAGCGGATGCGGCGACACTGGAGCCAAAGCGAGGGTCGAGCGATTAATGATCGTTCTATACGCCGGCGTTGCACCGAATGCACGAGCCGCGAAGACCGAGAGTCGCTCCCCGCTGTTCCCCGTGTCTTCAGATATCCCGTTACTTTTGTGCAAAATATTATATGATCGTAATGTTTACACAGTCACATGTCGATCAATTGAATTGTCCCCAAATTCTTCCAATACTTTTAAATAATTGAAAAAATCATATATTTCATATAGTTTCAAGAACTATTAATGTATATTTTATATTATATTTGCCTCTAATAATAGTATTTTTTTTTATTTTGTCGAATTACTTTTTTTATTTTGTCGAATTCTTGGCTCTGAACCAGCAAGATATAATTATTCGAATAAATAAAAAGAGGACAATATGCATAGATATTTGCAAATATATAAGTCTATAAATAATATAACATTTCTCGCTGATCAATGCAATATTTGAAAAAATCTATTTCAATCGATTAACCGTCATTATGCAAAAGAAAAAATTATAAAAGTATAAAAATCTCTTTGGAGTGTGATTAATTACGCAGTCAATTTTTCGCGCAACCATTGGTATTAAGAGATAATAAATCGAACGGCAAGTGAAGTCTGCGATGTCCGTAAGTGGAAATTTGCGTTGTCACAGCGATAAGCCGAGAACGTTTAACATGATTTATAAAAATCACGATCGCGGAGAGATAAAACGCGCCGTGATTTAACGATTGACGTTTTTTCGAGATCTGACACATCATATAGCGCGCGCGCATTACACGCAAATGAATCGAACAGTTCAATATATACGTGTCAAACGAGTTTTCCAAGATTATGGTCTTTGCCTATGTTCAAGGTAAAATCGGCCTAACTGCGCGCCTTATCGCTTCTGCACATCGCTGCATAATGCACGGCTCGCTTGTGCGATGGAGCGTGAAATTGTTGACGAAAGCGCGAGATCGGATGCCGATCGATATTACTTGGACCTGTACGTGCGCTGTTAAATAAATTGTGCCCTAGCAAATACTACAACAAGTACATAAACAGTAGAAACTTTGATGTGACAATCAAAAAATTCACACAACAATATTTTTGCGAAAACATTATTTAATTTACACATTTTTGCATAAACATTCAACAAATTATCTTCGTATTTAAGCTACTGACTACCGTTACGTTCAATTAACGACTTTGAAACTGTAAATTTAACTAATTATTACACGAACATACAGTCATAAAGACTTCAGAGCGGAAATGACAGTAGTAAAATGTAGCGATGGTCAGACAGCAAGTTTGTGATGCGAACTCATTATCAGTCTTCTTGGGACAATCACAATTTTAAATGTCAATTGTTTTGTCTTGTTACGGAATATATTTCTGCGGAAATGTTATAAATAACGCAATTATGGAAACATTGTGTTTTACGAGGAGAGATACTCGTATAAATGATTAACGCCGATTCGTGTCCACGCGCTATTATTCGTGTCGCGATGGGGTTTCTGCAGCGTCAGATAAGAAATATCAGAACACGATTTAGTTCATTTTAAAAATCGCATGCACAACAATAAGAGTAGCGGCATATAATAAAGTCGATATTCTCTCGCGTTTAATTCAGTACGACACATTTATTATTCAATAAATCTTCCGAATACAGAATATACGAAACTTTCTCAATATATATTATTATCATTAATTAATATATGGAATATAGCTGTAGGAAGCTAGCGTTAAATTCAATTATCGTAAAATCGACTATAGATTAATGAAAAAAAGAAGTAAAAGTAGCGACGGTTTCATTCTTTATAACAATAACCGACCGCTAATTCCTCTGTGCATTTTTATAACTGATATTTCGCAACCGATTTAAAAATCCATTATTCTCCGTCACTTCTTTCGCGATTTAATTATTTAGCAATACTTCTTAATCTGTCATTCACTTCTCTTATCCTGAATCAAAAATCGCGTATATGCCGTTCGGAGAAATCGTAGCCTCAGAATGATACTTTCAAAATTTCGCCACACAGGAAGAATGCCTTTTCAACTATACACGACGTTTCTAAATCACCTATATCTGTTTTAAAGCAGATTTCTGGTCGAATCGATTTTCCTTTGATAAAAATATCGATATCTTGATAGAAAATAAAGAACTTGAAGCAAATTAAACACTCTCTTCGGGAGAAAAAATAGATGAAACAATATTTCTAAATCAGTTTTAAGTAAACTTTATCTTAATAGAATTTTAATTTAACGTTTACACAATTAGATATGAAAATAAATGCTTTTTTTACTCGATATTTGAATTGAAAAAAAATCATCACAAATCTGCCAAAAAACTGATTTGATAACAGATGATTTCGAAGCTACCTGTACACGTGTACTATTCTTCGATCGTAAGTGAGCGAAAATTCGAGAGAGAGACAGAGAACAGCGCGTTTCAATGCGGCCGTTAAAAACAAGGCGCGGTTACGTAACCGCGCTCGCCGCGCGCACAGTCCGACGACCTTCCTCTATGGAAAGGATGGATCTGAAATAGCAACGACCCGAATATGGGTCAGCATGCATTGTGGCGCGACTCTCCTCACGCAGAGCGCCGCGCTGCGCCACCACGTCGCTGTAGAGAGGCCGGCAGAGGCGGCTTTTACGCTCACGAAAATAGACGCTTTATCAGACCGGCTTCTCTAGCCAGCTCCGCTCCGCTCGTAGGATTATAATCGTGCCGTTTGAATTGCTGCTCGTTACCGCAATGCCGCTCCTTCCACACCCGGCTGTATCGTATGAATCTTGAGAGACGGAATCTCGCACGGAATTAAGCAACTGGAACGATCGATTTTCGCACGACGCCGAGGTACTTTTTTTCGGCAGAAATGCATTCATTCACGTAGATAACTCTCCCATTTTTTTAAATATAGTGTTTTGTTCAATATCTTTACTAGAACGTATCTGTCAGTAGTGACATGAGAATTATATCTATTTATAATTCTCAACAACAATGTGAGGCAGATTTTAAATAAATGTTCCACTTCCACTGATAATATTTGAAAAAATATAAAGTTTTTCTGTGCATTGTTTCACAATCATATTTATGTTCTGTTTCCGGTATATTTTAGATGTTTATTTCGAAAGTATGTCTTCTGTCCTAAATATGATTTCACTTTTAATCTTTGAAATAAAAAATTCTAAAACTCATCTTCTGAAAAGGGATTTTTTTTTATTTAAATGAGTTATGGTGCAAGACGTGATGAATATCAATAGCGAATTGTAAACGTAGACACTCATTGATACCTCGCATTTCTTTTTCGATTTTTAAGATCATTGATCTAACGGAAGAAGCTCGTTTACGTGTAACACAATTCGCATAGAACCGATATACAAAGGTTCTTAAAAGCACTCGAGTACTCGAACGGAGTGTGGAAGAAAAAGAGGATAAAAAAAGGTCGAAAGGATGGAGAAATGAAAAGGCGAGGAAAAGTAGGGGAACAAAGATGAAGTAGCGTGCAATATACACAATAACCGAAGTAGGTCATAAAACATTCTACGCTTATCGCGTTTATTCAATTTTTTCGTTATATTTTTTCGTGTACAACAATTACGTTAGACCAGCAAAAACGAGAAACGGCAAGCGATGCCTCATGAATCTTTTATCATTCTTGTAATTCGAAAGATATCACGTAGCGCTGTGTACGCGCGATTTTAATGGAAAGCCATCTTGATTAATTAGAACGAAATTTTGTTCGAGTTACATCGCCGGTGTACTGCATTAGATACTTTACGAATGCGACAACTTTCGCGAAAGTTGCATTAGTCACGTATTATTCGCAAAGCCAGGATTTAGACTGCGCTAAAAGCACAGCGTGGCGTACAGCAAGCTCGCTCGGTATTTACAAGTTCGCCGTCGGTATTACAAGTAACTGCGGCAAGTTCCGTCCGCGTTAAAGAAAACACGTAAATAAACAAATGGAGAGCGCGGCGGAATTATCTAAATGCAAAGTACGCGATCTCCTTCGCTTTCCGCCGCTGACGCGCCGATGCCCCCGTTTTAATTGGCGATGTCCCGCTCCCGGAGAGATATTCGAGAAAGCGGCTCATAAATTATTGATGCGTGACCTTTCCATCTGTCGCGCGTTGTTCAAAAGGGCACTCGTACTTCCGCTTATGTCCGGTTTGTTCCGGTTCTACGACCCAGTTCCTCCTCTCGAGAAAATTCTCATTCGAGTGGAAGTCGAGTGGTCGACGGGGGGTAAGTTCGAACCGGATATCACGTAATACGGCTGAGCTGGCAGGTACAAAGTATTCGCGGAGAAATACTCCGCGGAGCGAAGGCAGGCGGGAGCAAAAGGGAGAAAGCTTCGCGTGAGACCAGCGACGGAGGAGCAGAACGGAAGAAAATACGATAGAGGTAACGATGATGGTTGCTTAGGGTGGGTCGATCTATTTTTACGCGTGCCCGGCTTATTGCGTTTACCTCGATTAACGCATTAACCGTTACGTCGATCACCCGTGACCGGAAACATGTCGTTAACATTGCACCGTGCGCGTATACGTTGTCCTAGAGCCCCCGATCTGATCTTCACCGATCAATTCTTTCGTGAAGTTAATCGCGATTTAATTTATTTAAATGAATAATAAATACGTGTTTATGAGATGTACATTTTAAATTTCAATCATCGTAGTATTAAAGAACGCTGCATAAATTAATAATGTAATATTGTCGATATTTTCATTAAAGGTGAATTCTGTACACAAAGTTAAGGCGATTAACTTTTATCGATTACCTCGACAATAAAAATCGCCAATTGAAATAGCTTAGCGACGCAACAATATCGATCGCGCATACACGCGCATTGTCCCAAACGTTTCGCTAACAATCGGCCGGTAGAGAGAAAAGAACAGCATTGCAACATAAATAGAGAAAGAGAGAGAGAGAGAGAGAGAGAAAGAGAGAGAGAGAAAGAGAGAGAGAAAGAGAGAGAGAGAGAGAGAGACAGAGACAGAGAGAAGACGGGCATGAAGAGTGTTTAGATGAATGTCGGCGTTAGGCGAACGTCAAGGCGAGTATCGGAATAACGCGAAGAAGAGAAAGAGAGAAACGGTTGCCGAACGGCGGGGGTGAGGAGGAAAGAGGAAGAGAGGAGGGACATTGGGGTAGGTCGAACGAAAGCACGCGAAGAGAGCGCACCGCGCCTGACGTACGTACATAAGCCAAAGTGGGGATGGAGAAGGAGGAGATAGAGGATGAAAGGAGGTGGTCGGATAAGTTGGACGGAGAAACGGGTAAGGGAAACCGGCAACGGGAAAGAGAGAATAAGGGAGAAAAAAGCGAAGAGGAGGAGGTGGAGGGAGAATACGCGCGAGAGGGAAGGGGAGGGACGCTAAGGGCGCGCGGGGAACAGGGCGAAAGAGGTGGGAGGAGAAGAGGTGGCTTTTCGCGGAGGGTTGCGGCTTTCGCGTTGTCATGAAACCCGGCGTTCCTCAACCTTTGCCCCAGAATGCCCTTGGTGATGCCGATACTAAGCGACGTTCTCGGATCCGTTAATCGCGCGCCGTACGGCCGGCACTCGCTCGTAATTTCGACGCGGCCGTACATCACACGCGCTGCGACGCGCGATTTAGGGCCCTCCGCGGATATTTATGTTATAAGCTCCGGGCGCGCGAAGCTTCATCTTGATGACGTTTCCGACGTCGCGCGTCCCACTTCGGCGAGGTCCGCTGCCGCTCGCTTTTGCACGACACGTGTCTCGCAGCACATATTTTCACGTACCATTTAAAACCGCCAGTGGATATTTATGTATCAAATATCAATTTTTATCGATAATACTCGCGCTATTTTACGCGCTGGTCAAATTTGCTCGCGTTTATAAGCCGATTTAATTCGAAAACAGGATCCATTTCGCTGTTTATATATCGTTGTTATGTAGAATCTCTTCGTGAATATTTTATTGTTGTTTCGTATTTTCGTTGATGATGTGCTTCTATCATCGTATCCCATATATATCAAACAAAATGGCTCTCACGCGTGTTTACGATACGTAATATAAAAGTACAACTTATGTTTACAAATGTCGTTCTAATTTAAAATTTTTCTAAATATTTATGTTACACCTTCAACGTAAACTTTCAGTGCTGATATTTTCAAGTAATTTATTTTGCTTTAATCACATGCTGCATTTAAAATCCGACTAATTAAACATTATGCGATTAAACTAAAAATTAAAATGTAATGCAATAGTATTATCCGTGCGAAATCTATGCAAGAATATTATATTATCAAATTTCCATCACACTCGATTCCAGTATACACGATTTCACTCTCGAGGGTTTATTTTTCGCGTTTTTAATCGGTGCGCGTGAAAATCGTATTTTATAAATTATTTTTCTCTAGGGATTTATTTATTTGGTAGCGCTTACACGCCGCAAGTTTTCAATTGAAATGTTATATTTAACACTACATTATATCTCATGTTAACCAATCCGCAATATGAAGCGGTTCGCGCGCGGATATTTATGGCCGCGCCGAACGTAAACTTTCAGCACCGACACACTTCCGGCGTTCACGCGTCCGGCGTTTCAATGATGCATGAATCAAACTTAACCCTGCGAATAACTCGTTGATTAAAGGCCGCGTTCATTATATAAAGCTAATTCGGCTGCAATTAATTTATTTTTTAAACAAGATCTTGAAAAATTTTAAACTTTTTACTCTTCAATTATATTTTTTATCGGAACGATTTTCTTTTCAGATTTGTTAAACTTGACAAGAGAATGTTCCATAAATAAAAAACTTTATTCAAAAACAATTTAACACATATAAAGGAATGGCTCAAATGATAACAATCAATTAATATAATAGAAAGGCATAGAGAGCCGTCGCGGGATGTTAGTGCGAAATTATAATTTTTCTTAAAGAAATTAATTTGTTAGTCTACGTGAGACAGTTAAATTTGTACACCGATCTCTGGTTCGAGATACTTAAAGTGTACGAAAATTTTAGTACATTGTTCTCACATATGGAGAATCAGTATGTATTGATAGGAATTATTAGAAAGAAGGGAATAGAGAAAAAATATCAGGGCGCGAGTGGCTAATTATTCAAAAATTTATATAAACCGCTCCTGTATTTATTCTGTTATTAACTTGATTATGATTATTTTTACGTCGACAACTGAAGTCAAACAACTGAATAAGTAAATGTTACATTGGCCGTTATAAGCCGCAACAAGCTACTACTTTTAGCCCGCTGCTTTTGCGACAGTATATAAAATATTAAACACAATCGACATGAATAAACGTCATACATTATCTGTGCCATATTCCGATTGCGATTGCGATCGAGTATTGCAAAATTGATTACACAGTTCTACAAAAAAATAACTGTTTTTCGAACTCAAGAAGAAGAAATCTCCTTTTATAGGTTTTTTTTTAATGCAGAATACAATGCCGATTTTTGCGTCATATTTTAAAAAATTCAAGGTTAAAGTTGTAAAAAAAGGGTTACTTTGACGTACTTGACCATATTATATCCATGGTATGCGATGTGTTAGAAAAGTTTTTAAAATAAAGTATATTACTAGAACTTTTGACTCTCAAAAGGAATTTTTTGTGTACATTACGATTAACAAGATTTGAACAATTAAATATTGCGTGTTACACCGCAAATATAAATGGAACTAAGAACTGCGAATAGTTCACTGTTTTCAATTTTTAATAATGATTTTCGAGATTGCTAACTACGAATGTGATGTCAAAATGACGAATTCAAAATGGCAAATTCAGTGAATTATTCGCAGTTCTTAGTTCCATTTATATTCTTGAGTTTTTTTTTTTTGTTGAACTGTGTTGAACTGTGTTATATGCAGTTTTTGAATCGAAGATATATATATTTGTCGCGCACTTAGTAAGTTCTTACCGCAAACGAGCATAATATGCGACGGAATTTCGCGAATATTTTGAACCGCGCAAACTTTCGCTTTGAGAATATCGCGACGCGACAATCGTCTATCGTGGAAGTTTGCTCGTCGACGACGTATGGAAGCTTTAAAAGCTTCGTGCCCGATCCTATTAAGAGTTTCAAGACTTTGTTGCTGGCGTGACGAGATCGCAAAGTCGATTACCAGCTGCGTTTGCCAAATTATAAGCCATTTACGTTGTACATGCGGATTGTAGATGTACGTGTTTAATTAGTTTCCACGAAGTTCCCTCCTACGCTGAGATCTTCAACAACTTCTTAACGCACAAGGATTTTGCTTTAATTATATCGAGCGACGTTTTTCAAAACCGATGTGTAAGCTTTATTTTGATCATTGTAACGCAATTTTACGAAGTAATAGCGCAGGGAAGATCGGTGTCGCCGTTTCATTGAAGAATGTGAACGGCCGCTCAGATTCTAGTAACCCACTCCGTAATGCATCCCTGAAGGTTTTGAGGTCACTCTCGATCGAAGATAACCGTACGACCATGTCGACATATTCGTTTTATCTCGCGCCACGAACTTATTTGGCACGAGCATCGTATAGAAAATTCATGCCATTTCAAAGACTGCATATGTGACTCGCGTTCGAACTTCCTCTCGATTGCATCGTGATAAGCTCGTCGGTATATCTTTACGCGTATGAAAACTTTACAAACTTTATTTCTTACATTTTCCAAAAAGCAAACGTACACAGAGATGTTTTTATAACAAAAAAGCAACAGAAGTATGAAATATAATAATAGTGCGGAAGATAAAAAACGAGGTTAGAACAAATCTCGTAATTTGAGGTGTATTAATTCCCAACACGATGTAGCTTACAAGGCCGATTTCCGATGAATTCTCGCGTCAAGTGATTCGTCAGAGTCCCCACAATTTCTCCGCCGTATCTGATTATCTTCGCAGGTCTGCCGATCGCAGGCGCCACGTCGTTACCATTATTACCGTTGCCGGTAACTATTCGTACGGCAAATGCTAATGCCACCGCGAATTAGTCCACGGTGTCCCTCCCATTCCGCTTGCATTCGCCCTCCGCTCTCTCCGCACTCGGCGGTGATGCATATCCCGTGCCCCCCCCTGCGATCCGCTCTTCCGCTTGTGGAGCGTAATTGCTATCGCAAACTGTGCATCGAGCTGTCCTTCGACCGGCTTGGTTGCATAACAGAATGCGCCGAGCGCTTACTTCTCGGTGCCTCCATGAACGTTTGTCACGTGGACCCCGTCGATTTCACGTGCGTGCATGCGTGGTGCACTTAAACTTTGGTCATCGACCGGCGAGCCTTGAACGCATCCTTTGCGTTGCAAAACCATTCGCGTTGCAACCGCGCGCTAGTCGTTTTTGTTGAAAAAAAGATTCACAAATAATACTTGAGTGACACTTTAGAAATAATAGTAAATTAAAGCTGTAGCCATAATATAACTCATTTTTTAAACAATTTATAATAATTCAAGTTTGTAGATAACTGAATGTAAATTGTGATAATATAATATTAATACGAATAATTTTGTTACTCTGTAACTTACTGACTCAATAAACAGTAAATAGTGATCATATGAGGGAGTGCGTTGAAGCGTCAGACACGTCACCTGTGGCTTATGCAAGCTGACGCTGTTATTTCTTCAGAAACTACGCGTGTTTACGACACAGGAAATAATAGCGGCATAAAATGTACTCAATAATAGAAGCGTAAAAATGTAACTACCGTCGTTTCTTGTTCGGAGTACATTTGTGCATGCTGTACAGACGAAATTGAACGCACCGCGGGCACCGTATGATGTTGATCGCATAAAAATCCCATTCCCACGCATTTTCAGAGCAATCTTAAATAGCATTAATTTAAAAAATTTATCCTCCTGTGCGCGTTATGTATATTTTAGTCCGATAACGCGCAAGACTACGTGAAAAATGCAAATCGACGTTCCCGATTCTCAACGCTTCGAAAACAAAACATGTCGATTCACGTCCGGTTCGCAATGTGTTAAATAATATAGCGACAATAATGCGCTTGAATAATAAAAATTTTGATACAACAGATTTCGAAATTTATAATATTTCGATCTTTATATTGGTCTCATGTTTTCTACGAATCGCAAACCGTAAAATCCGTACAGTTTAAATTGATTCTATTTTAAACGACTACACATGCATCGTGCAATCGAAGCATGAGAAACATTTTCCAACGAGACGTTTCTAAGACGCGCGAAACGTGCGTTTTTGGCAAAACGTCGAGCGCCGATGCTTTTAAAACTTTCGCACAACCGTCTTGCCTCAAAATCACTGTTAAAAGATCTCAATAATGCTCCAAATTGCGTTGCCAGTTCTAGTTGAACAAAAACGCGCCCGAAGTATTTGCAAACCCCAAGCTTGACGAACAATAATAATCGACATCGATCTCTCTGCATAAAGAGAACAATACAAATTGTATTTAGATAACGCTCTTTAATAGAAACGTAAATATCTACTAAAAATATATTTACTAAATACTGAACAATAAAAAGCTGTAATAAATACTACATCTTGACAACGTAATGAAAAATATGAAACATTATATCTATACAAAATAAAATTCCATGCATAATACAAATACAATTTTGCATCAAGATCGAAACTAGACTTCATAAAAACATATATGAATTTTCATCTGAAAAAGTTTCTCACAAAGGGACGATCAGCCAACCCTTCGTCACTGCGGCTGGAATCGAACAAAAATAATTCTCATGTGTCAGACTCGGGATAAAAAGATGCGCAAAATATGATGGAAGGCTTATGATAAAATAAACTGATAAAGCTTAGAGCGACTTCATTCTCGTTCTATTGCACAACAGTGAATTTAGCAGTGCAACACCTGCGCACTTTTTCATTAAAACGCTAGTACTAGCGTTTGGCGGTCGTAATTTTACAAAATCTGACAAAATTGCAAATAATTTATTTTGAAAAAAAATCCTTATGCACACCTCATTGCTGATGTAATATGTGATCAATGGTGTGCTTATATAACATGTGTATGTGCGCAACCAGCTTATTTTCTAAATTATAAGCACGAACAACACAAGAATACAGAATATATATATATATTAATGAAATATTTCGACCATTATCTTACATGTCTTTATAACGTCCTCGAGATATTTGTGCCGCCGCTCAAGACTCAATAAATTCTCGTTAACAAATCAAATCGTGAAACTGGTATGAAATAATATTATCCATATATTACTCTTTATATTAATAAAGTAAACCAACATAGCACGCGATCTTGATGCAAAGTATCGAAGTTCTCTTAAACGTAGTATCTCTTGCAGATCCCGCTTTACAATAGTCGACACGTCGACTCATAATTTATTCCACGCCACCGCGTGAAATTGTCCCCTAGATTTGAAAGCTCTTCGTGTTTGCGAGAGAACTCTTCCTCCCCCCCCCCCCCTACAAAGCAAGCAATCGCAAAAATGCACCACTCGGCGGGAGAGTAACGGAGACACGAGTTGCGCGCGGATGCGACGAGGAAAGGCGGATATTTTCCGCACAGCCATGCTTAGGATCCAAGGTCTGACCTCCCTCGGGCCGCTTCGAGAATCGCGCGAAAGGTTCCGACCGGCGAGGGCCATCGGGGGGTGCCAGGAAGCCGGGGGCGCGGGAGGGAACGCGCGCGCGGGTGTGCGAGAGGTGCTGCGTGCGGCGGAGGCGCGAGGGGGGAAGGGAGGGAGGAATGGATAACGGAGAGAGAGGGAGAAGGCTGCAAAACGTGCAGCCGGTGTGAGCGAACCAAGAGAGGCGCTGTGTGACGACTGACCCAGTTACTCGCGGCGGAGGTAATGACCGATACTACACCACCTAACCCTCCTCCTCCTTCTCCCGCCTCCCTTCCACCTCCGGCGGCGGTCCGGCCCCTCCTTGCGCCGCCCGACCACGCTACGTGCGTGCACCGCACGTATGTATGTATATATACACGAGGAGGGAAGAAAAGAGACGGACGCTGCGAGCGCGCCACGTACGCGTATGCGAATGCACACGCTCTCTTTAAACTGCCGACGATAGGGATACAATAGAGAGACTTGCCAGGGATGGAATGGATCGCTCGAGCTCCACGGCAGTTGGATTCTCCCTTGGGTGGGACGAAGGGTTGTCGGACCTCGTGGTCGGAGCTGTCAGCTGCGAGGATATCTGAAAATCACGGAAATAAAGCCTTTTCAGTTTGGATAAATATTTTCTCTTTGCTATTAGTTTCTCGATAGACTGTACGCGCATACTTTAGAATCTCTATACTCATTATCACATCCGCAAATATGGAATATTAAATATTAGTTGTTAGATAGTTTATATTTAAATGTAAGATCTTCTCCCTTTTCAAGCAACAGTGAGTCGAAAGAATTTGCATTAATCTCCTAGCAAAATTTATTAATTTTATGCTGAAAATATTGCAAATGACATTAAAAGAGTAAATATTTTCGACTACGTATTTCCGGTTGAGATATTTTTAGCTTGATAATTTATATTATTTATATTATTTATATTTATATCATTATATTTGTATTATTTATATTATATATATATTACAAATATTATATTGGAAGCAATAGCTAAAGCGGCTATCAAAAAAAACGTCGAATATACTAAGTATACCAATACCATTTGTTCAAACAGAAATATTATAACAATAACCATCGTTATTGGATTCGATTTGTACAAGAATCAATCGCAAAGTTACGAATAAAACGAGAAAATCTTCCAATCGCTGATTATGTCCCACACACACAAGTTCCCATTATTAAAATCTTACGTCTATAAAAAGCTAACACGTCTATCGAGCATGGGCGTGTGTAAGTAACAAGTGCAAAGCTCGGTGCCTCCAGCAGCGAGTTCACACGAACGGATCCTTGGCCAGCGCGAGTTACAAGCAAAAGGGTCCTCTCTCGTTGCACGATGTGCACGCTCTACTTGCGATCCGATTGACGGAGGGCTCTCTCGTCTCTTGGTGGACCGCGATGGTGGAAGGCGGCGATGCGGATGACGGGGATTGTCGGTGGCCATGTGATAGAGGGTGGAGTCCTTCTTCACGATCAACTTCACGATGTCAGAGATTTTTTTCCCCGATCCACGTGCGGCTTCGTAGTCGTCGTTGCGTAACGCGTTAAAAACGGTATCAATTGCGCGGTATCGTGATCATTAATGTAAACGTAAACGTATTGACACTCAAGTATTTGCTATATTGTTCAAGGATCGAGTGTTAAATATACATGAGTGACTGCTACACCGTATTGCGTCGTCTATTTATTGACTAGTTTTATTCACCGTGTGATGAGACTGCAGTTTGCAAAATAATATCGTCATCTGAAATGAAGAATTTTACATACCTATGGCATTAACGTATTGCACATATCAACATTCTTTCATTTATATGTGAAGAAGCACTCGTCAAGTCCTATTGTAGCGCTGCACACGTTTTTAATATATTATGTTGTACAAAAGTAAACACTCAAAAAAATATTTCGCTGATGTAGTTAGATTTCTAGATATCGCAACAAGAATGTATCGTTATTTTTCGTATCTGTGAAAACATTGTTTGTCACATATAGAATTTATAGCAGTAATGTTCTAGCAATAGCTTCTGAAAAATTTAGGTACCATTGCTAAATGTTATTCATTGCATGATCTAACACGTGATTGATCTTATATAGATAGGCGCTTTAGAGAAACTTTCTTTTTAAAGTTCACAAACAATACAGATATATATTCTGTTTCTGTCATCTAAACTGATTAAGTAATTACATATGCAATATCACAACAGTTACTAATCATTTATCTGTTTTAGTTAATTTTTTACACCTAGAAAATTTTAGCTATTATTGCAAGATCATTTTTTTGAGTGAATATGTTGCGATACAAAAAGATATTTTTAACACACTCTGATAACACGAAAGACGCCTATCGCGACGCGCGTAATGAAAATCTAAAGTCTGAAGAGTCTTTAATTATCGGTCGCAAGACATTTCGCTTTCCTCCCACCGAATAAGGACGGAGGATATTATGCGATGATTCACAATTGCGCACAAGGCAAGGAGTCATTGCACGGGTGCAAGGTGGACTTGCAAGAAGTAGAAAAATGACAACCTTGTTACCGCTGATTTACAACGTGTGACGGACGAGGAACTCACGCTATGCGCACAGAGTTCTCGTGTGAGTTGCTCGAAGAATAAGATCTTTGGTATGCTGGAATTTCATTTGCGAAACATCCGGTATGAGAAGGCGTTTTTTGAGCCTAGAACTCGTATGTGCGAATAGAATAATGAAAAATCGATGTTCTCGGTGTTTTGAATAACAGTTACTGTTACACAGTACATGTTATAATTAACTACTGCGCAGTTACTATTGTGTATATAAATTTATGTAATATTATTTCTGCAGAAATTTCAGACTAAACTTGCAGCCAAACCAAACACGATACCGAACAAAGATTCGATGATGATTTATACATGGATTATCCGCGAACTAAATCGAGTGATGAGTCACGGAATGGTTACGCAAATTTCCCAAGTCGTCACATTTACGACATTTTCGTTCTCATTTTACGCGGAGTTAACGAGAATCGCGCTAAAACCGACCTGTTTACGCGGCCGGTCGGTCGAAGTTTAATGAAGATCTGGGTCAAGCGGTGTTTGGAATCCTTGAATCGCACGCTACGCGATAGGAAAAAAAAAAAAAAGTTTACCTATAGCGAATTGGAATCTCGTTGCAGAAGTCGTTGCCGGGGATAGCCTCGATGTATATGCATGTATACCCCTGGCACTGAGGTCGGCGCCATTTCTCGACGACTTAAAGAAGGCAGGCAAGGATTCTCGTGTACTTGCCACTCGCCACCGCCGCTGTAGGTCACAGTCAAGTTGTGCTTTTCTTTGCGTTCCAAGCATTATGTAATTTCGCGGCAGTAAGTTACGCTCCGAGTCGGAAATTCCTAGCGGCGAACGGTGGCGTTTGTACAGTGAGAGCGCGATCGAGGGATGAAAGGGATCGCGCAAAGCAAGCGGCGTAAATTTAAATAATACGATTTGAATAAAGAGGTGTTCGATACAACACAGCCAGAAGGGATTGGCGCTTTCGCGGGGGATCGCATACGCTTGAGCAAATGTTTCCAAGTTGGTGCATATCGAGAGCAATATCTCTCACTCAAAAAAATGATCTTGCAATAATAGCTAAAATTTTCTAGGTGTAAAAAATTAACTAAAATAGATAAATGATTAGCAACTGTTGTGATATTGCATATGTAATTACTTAATCAGTTTAGATGACAGAAACAGAATATATATCTGTATTGTTTGTGAACTTTAAAAAGAAAGTTTCTCTAAAGCGCCTATCTATATAAGATCAATCACGTGTTAGATCATGCAATGAATAACATTTAGCAATGGTACTTAAATTTTTCAGAAGCTATTGCTAGAACATTACTGCTATAAATTCTATATGTGACAAACAATGTTTTCACAGATACGAAAAATAGCGATACATTCTTGTTGCGATATCTAGAAATCTAACTACATCAGCGAAATATTTTTTTGAGTGCTATTTTGATTAATCCTAGCTAATATTTTTTCAATACTGCTGATCGTCAACTTTGGCGAAAAGCAGTTTTATCCTTTTCTCCGTTCCATTTTATGTCACGTCACGATTTTCTGATTCCTCGTAACTTGGAAAAAATCGTGCATGTAAAGACATCATTACACAACCGTAGAGTTTCTAGCACGAAGCATGAGATTTTATCACCCATCTGCTCTACATCGCGACGAACATAATTCGGACCGGAGGATTACCCATTACGACATTTAGGCTAAATATTCTACGAGAATTTCACACGAGAATTGCAGCAGTGCAATTCTATTTGTACATTCTTTAGCCACAGAAGTATCGAAAATATATTTTTTCCCCAACTTTTGTAATTCAATTTAGATATATGAATACATGCATTTGGGTGAATATACGAAAAAGTTATTTTATAAATTAGAATTATCTAAATAGAATGATAATCATGTTTCCGAAAAGCTTGCATCTTGCTCAACAATATCCAAATGCTCACGATATATTCAAGTTGGAAATCCAGATTTCCGATCACGAGTCTTGACTGAAGGCGCAAAGGGCAATCGAGCCGTCGAGCGTGGCACTCGATAATAATCTCGACTCGCGATGAACGTCTTGCGTGGCGTGTGCAAGCAGCATAATATGCAGTTGCGTTCTGCACTAGATCTTGAACACTTTCAATGACAAGGCGTAGACGACAACGAGGCAGCGGCGGCGACGGCGGCGGCGGCGATGGTGGAAGGGAGAGGGACACGAATTACCCGACCGCAGTCCTCCTACAGCTTTACAGTAGTACGATAAAGCAAAGTAGGCCAGGCAAAAATTCGCCGATACCTCGCAAAAGTAGGCGGAAAAATAAACGCACGAGCGCGATAGCAAAGTTTAATGCCAGCGGCGCTTTCTAGTCTGAACAGCGAGAGCTAGCTTACGCAACTTAACTGCGTATTGTAAGGAGAAACGTTATTTCTCGTTTCATGTTTTAGTGCGTCAATGATATCGAGGGCCGGGATAATTTTTAACTACTTGCGTACGATTGAGAACGTGAGTGCTTGCGTAATATTTCAAAAGCGTAGCTCGATCGTAGCAATATCAATACAATAAGAGAAACAAATAACAAAAGTGATAGATGCCCGACTTTTTTTATCCAAGTATCTAATAATTCATCATACTATTATTTTCGTATTTTCGAGTTTCGCAGCATCGAAACTCATCAAAATTACATCGAATTCAATTTCTACCGGGAACATAATCTATATGGCTGTTATCGCGTTAGATTCCACCGTCGACCGTCAACTATGTCGGTGTTACTGCATTGCTGCATCGAGCGCAACGATGCGACAGCATTGAAACTGTCCATGCGTCGTCGTGTAAGCCGCGCAAAGTCGACGACGAGTTCCGACCGAAGCGGTAGCTAGGCTCGCGTTCGGGTCGATGTATTCTCGGTTGTTTATTTAGGCCACGGGAGGTGAATCGTTCGCTCTCTTAACGCTGGCAAGCGGAACGTCGTGCGCGAGCGCACGGTGCACGCTTGCTGCAAAAAAGTGCATGCACGCGGCAGCGTGAACGAGAAAGAATTGCTGCGGACGCGTATCGTTGATTGTTCGCGTATCGTAGAGAGATCAAAGACATTCGTATAAAAACTTGTTTACATAATTAACTTTATAGATTACTTTTTCTATATTATATATTTTATACATTATTTATATATTTATAGACATTGTAATTTGTTGTTTTACGTTGTATCGTGGAAAGGCTGTCCCATCTCTACAAAATTATTATTTTTATTCATAAATTAATTTGGAACCGGATTTTTTCCATAACCAAATCAATAATTAATAGGTTGCAAGTAATAACAAGTTGAAGAGTTTTTAGAAATTAAACATTCTTTCTTTAATTTGAAGCGGATTTTACTTTCACGGATATGTAATTCGAGGATTACCTCTCGATTCAGATAATGTCAAATGTTTGTGCAACTTGTGACGTGAATAATATTCTATTAAATGAAATCTAATATCATTCGCTTGAAAAAACGATTGCAAAGAATCGATAAACGAAAATTGACTCATCAACTGTGGAGTATTTCGTTCAGTATCCTAATTGTGCATCAGGATTCGATAAATCCTATTCTTTTCTACACTATTTTTACCGTAACTCCAAACATAAACACTTGTACAATACAAGCTGTAGATCTTCTATAAATCCATTCACTTGTTTTCAATCGTCAATGACTGTCGGATATGAGTTACGCGAAACTTGCATACGCAAAACATAAATCGGTTTACTGTCACTTTATCTTAAAAGTCGATTCTAGGACATAGTTGTCTACGTATTACATGAAATGTATGAGGTAAAACGAGATCAAGACATCATACAAAATGTACGTCTCATGTTTACTCCATTCCTCGGCGATATATAAATAAAATATAAGAAATACGTATACACATATTTGATTGCGATATCTCTCGATGATGCAAGCCAGACAAAGTGTGGCAACACCGATAAGTAGGTTCATATATGCGTCATATGCATTTATGCATATCATGTTAATAGAATATAAATCATCTAACAGAATAATCTTAACATGAGAAATATCATATTAATATATTGTAATATAAAGATGCTTCTAGTATCCGGTATAATAATAGAAGCAATCACACATTCAATACAGTTTTCCAGTAAAAAAATCATTAAATTGTGAAACATTGACCGTATTTACGAGAAATTACGTTAAAACATTTCTGCATCGATATGCATAATCATAAATTATTATAAATAACCATCACGCTTAATTAAGAAGCAACATGAAATATAAATATTTCATAGTTATACAAACTAATTACTACTTGTTTTTTTTTTTTTATAAAGAAGATTTTAATACGTCATTAATTTTTTAACTCTAGACGTTATTAATAAAAAACGGTTAGATTAAAAAATTTTTAAAAGTAATATTTTTGTAATATTGTAATATTTTTTTATATTCATGGTTTTCGAGAACTTCTATATTGTTCGAAATAGATAATCTCCCGCGATATTGGAAATTCGGTCGCGATGAATCAAGAAACGTGCACTATCGATACCTAGCTCCTGACCTTGTCCGAGATGAATTTTTATAGATATACAATAACGGCACGGTAAAAGGCATCCGCCATGAACGATGCAAGTACAATGAAACACACTATGCATAACTATCGAACATGATATCGCAATTTTCTTCTATTTAAAAAAGAATGTATATTTTCGCAATGTTAGTGTAACGCAATTTCACTGTGTTCCTGCAATTATTTGCATCGAAATGCAAACAAAAATTATAATATAAAATAATACAAAACTAAGTTCATTTTTTAATAAGTAAGATATATTGTACATATAATATGTGAGGTTTTTAATGTATATTCACACTTCGGTAGAAAACAATATTATATTTTGTCATTTTCAGGATACAAAGAAATAATGTTTTTATTATATTATTATACATTCCAATCACAACCATATTAAACAAATTTGTTTTATTCACAAAATATTTAATTTTAATGTTCTGTAAGATGCTCTGAACTTATAAACATGTCGGAGTTGTAAACGTTTTATATGTGCTAAATATTAAGTGCGTGCTTTCACTTTTTCTCCATATGTGCTAACTGAAATTTGTATGATTTCTTTAGCAAGATTCTGATCTGGTCAACAACGTCCAACTACATATTTGAATCTTGTAGGACAATTAATCGATTTTTTATACACATTTTTTACCGGCATATCCTCAGAAAGGTAATCAGTGTTATAAATCTCATGTCCATCATAAATGTTGGCACTTGCGATTCCTATAAATAACAGAATCGCAGTCAATAATAGCCAACAGTTTGTGAGTTTCATCTGAAAAGTATTAACACTAAAAAGTTACCATATCTACAGGGTGTCCGGCAATTGCTGAATCACCTCTCGGAAGCGGGTTAAACCGAGTAGAAAAGTCCTCTATCGTTTTGCGATTTTCATGAGCAATAATTAATGAGAAATTAATTAAAGGTCGGCCAATTTGCGCGGCGAGAAGAGACAGCCCATTGTTACGTGGTCGCTAGGACGCAAGGATCTAGCTTTACGCACCGCTCCTATGTTGCCGTTGTCATTTGTTGAGCGCTCCTTCCAACGTTTCGTCGCGCGTCTAGTTACCAAATAACTAGTGCGCTGTACCGCCACGGGTCTCTTCTCGCCGCGCTCTTAAACTCACGCGAATTGGCCGATATTTTTTAATCAATTCCTCATTAATTATTGCGAAAATCGCAAAATGGTAGAGGACTTTTCTACTCGGTTTAACTCGCTCTACCTACACCCGAGAGAGGATTCAGCAATTACCGGACACCCTGAAATATTTCTAACAAAATCTGATAAAATTTATAAAAACTATATAAATATTTCACGAAATAATACAACAAAATAACTATTTTATATGAACATTTATATAGCAGGATAATTTTTTTTCGTGCGAGAAAAAGACAATGTTGAACAAAAGCAAATTAATGTTCAAATAAGATAGTAGATTAAAATAAGAAAGAATAAAATTGGAAAAATTTTTGCAAGAACTTTGGAAAGCTCATGATTCGACATTGACAAGTTTGCATTTAAATATATCATTAAAAATATACTTTAAGAAATAATGTGAATATAAAACTTACTGTGCTACTGAGTTAAATAATGAACGTCGCTTCGCACAATTTTCCACAAACTAATGGAAAACGGACGAGTGTCAAATTATATACTAAAGCCACGTGTCATCAATAAAAAAAATAGTAGTATGTTTATGGCAAATGCGATAACAAAATTCATGAATCAGCTAATATAAGTTATTTCACGGAAAAATATCTACGATATGTTCGTACGACACGTTACGTAAAATGTAGATATAATTACAGAAATTGACTAATATAAGTTTACTGCATTCGCGCATTTCACCGCAAATATTGCGCATATTTCAATTGCATTAACCTCATGATTTTATTAAACTGTTTATATTCAAACATTAACAGATATTGAAAAAAATATCTTATTTTATGGCCACATGGACGATATTCAATTATGTAAACTGATAAAGTCACATGTTGTTGAGGAAAATGCCGTGTTGTATATCGCAATAACAATAAACTTCATACGTCAACTAAGTTTACGCAATATGGTAAGCAATGCAATAAGCTATTTATTAAAACAACTATGCTGGAGTGCGCTAAACAAAAGTTTTTCAAACCCTACATTCGTTATTAAAGGTATAGATTTACATTTTGCAACCGCAACCGTGTGCAAAATAAAAAAAACAACAATTTGTGGTGGTTGGCAACAATTTTCAGAAATAAGCTACATCCGATAGATGAAGTGTCGTTGAAATAATCCGATCGAAAAACTGAACTTATCGAATTTGATAACTTTGTAAAAAAAATAAAAACTACAATTACATTCCAATAGTATCGATTGCACAATTAATATTTTGAAGCAATTTACTAATACAGTTAGCAATATATAAAAATCTCCCAATATATAAAATTCTATAATCTAAAATAATAGAAACAAGTATTCAAAATTTATTTTTTTTTTGTATTTAAAATAAAATTCGACTATCATTGAGCGCAAATGAATTCTCTTAATCACCGACGAATGTCCGTTTGAAATTTTAAATTCCAAGTTAGAACAGTAATTTGCCATGAAAGCGACAATAGTTTTAAGTCATAAGTCAAGAGCCAGTCGTCGATTGAGGGTCGCCGCAATTACGACTAATTAATTAGTGAGTCTCGCGGTCATCGGCGTACGACAGATGCAAATGAGAGTGGGTGTCACGCCAGGAAAAGACCGTGGCGACGCGTCGAGAGCGCGGCCGCGCTCGTTGTATTATTATTACCGGCGTGTTCGAATTGGCATTAACATTCACTGATGCATTCCCCCGTGCACTCTCGCTCGCGTACAGCGCGAGCTGTGCGCGCCATTTTCGTAACGTGACTTTGTATCATGAACTTTTCGATGACGTTTGCGCAATCCTATCAGTCAGCCAATACAAGCCTGGACTGGCTGTGTGTACGAGAGTACGAGTACGCGGTGGATGTGGAGCGTTCTCGACGCAAGTGAGATAAGAACGTCTCTTAATGGCTGGTAATGAATGTTAGGAATCTACGCGATTGTCATCATTTGTGATTTACACGTGCAGTATTAAAAATTCTATAAGGAAACTAAATAAATAAACATTACAAAACGGGATTTTTTTCTCGGATGACGCATTCCGCTAGTGCAAACATTGTTGTATAAATAGTATTTCATCACAGCGTGCTGAGATAAAATATAGATTTAACCGTTAGTATTTTGTGCAATTTAAATCTGCCAAACGATCGTAATTATATAAATTAAGAGACAGTTTCGAAGTGCGGCTTTTCTCGACAAACGATTGTCTCGCTCGATGGCTCGAATTCCCATCATACTAGCCAGTTTGTTGTTGCATTGCAAAACGATAGCTTCGTTTGACGGCAGCTGGCACGCTATCGATTACGTAACTGGTGAAACTATCGGCTACCTGTCGATCGTAGATGCGCGCCGAAGCTTCGGTCGATCACCCGCCTCGCTTCGGTCCGAAACTGCAATCAGTGGTACCGTCGAAACCTGTAAATCGCCCCGCTTGGAGTAAGGCGGAACGGCAGCTTCGGCAGGTAGAAGATTAATCACAGTGCATTAAATTCGAGTTAACACGGTGATGCACGCGAGTAGTCGTTTTTTTATATTTTGCGTTGCAAAACAGACTGCAATCTCTTAATGCTGAGCGGTTACAGAAACTCCATTGAAATTGAGCACACTGTGAGCAAAATATTTAATGAATTAGATTAGCTATTTGTGGCCATACAGAGAGAGAGTATCTATCCAAAATATTCGAGCGTAACTACAAGATAATTGATCATTCTTTGACTAATCTGATCTCTTCTTAGCTAAAGTGTTAAAATGTCAATAATTCGAAGATGAGAAATTTTTTGCAAAACAAGTTTTCAGACTTCGAATGAGTTGCGTGACAGATTTGCGGATCGAAGCCGATCTTCTACTTGTCCGCGAGTTATCCGCAACTTTTCGATCAATTCGAAAGTTGCAAGAGCATAATTCTGAAATTTTATTAATCGGTGAGAAATGTTTCGATCGGACACTTTTCGCTGAGCGATCGCAGCTCCGCTGGATCCTTACGCCGATAACCGTCGCGACGGTGGGTGACAGTAGTAGCAAGCGACCCAGCAGCGACCAGCCCATTAGAGTTATGCAACTAGTGAAACTATCCTGGCGGCGACGCACTACCACTGCCGCCGGCGCGGCCAGGTCGCCGCGCACTCGCGTTCGCTCTCGAGACCCCCGCGTAAGTTTATTGCCAAAGTTTTCGGACACAACGACCGCGGGTAACCCTGGACAGGCGCAGGGAACGGGCCAATGCGCACTCGCGTTACCGAGCCCGCTGAGAGCGTGTGTGTGTGTGTGTGTGTGTAGGTAAGCTAAGGTATATATGCGCGAAACGACGTAATCTCATCGGCCGATTGCCGACCCTTCCCTCCTTCCTCCCGCCCCGTCTTCTACTACCTTCCAGATATTCTTATTCTCCGCCGTAATCGTGGCTTGTTTCTCTTGCGAAGCGTTCGATAATCACCGATTTCGTTCATTTTGTCGCGAGTTATTGCAGGGAAAAATGGTAACTTCTTTTTTTTTTAATATAATAATTAATCTTCGTGTAGAAATATTAGATCGATTAAAAATAGTACAGTAATTTAAAAGAAATTTTTTTTCTATGACCACTAAATTGATTAAAAGGTGGAATTAAATTCCCGATCAATGTGATATATTTATCGTCCTATTATATTTGACGTGTGAAAAATTCTGACGCGGACTTTTCTCAAGGTTTATATTCGGCGATAATTGCGAAATTTCTAAGATCGCGTGGTTGAACGTGGCCTCAGATACCTAGATACAGAAATAGGCACTTTTACCGACACCCACGATAGACCGTGGTACCTGTTTCACCGTGTCTTTTCCGCCCTTCCCTTTGCGAAACCACCACCTAGCCTTCCGAGCTGGCACCGTGAAAGTAGGTGGGAAGGTGGTGTGTCAGGAGGAGGTGGAAAAGGAGGAGGGAGAGTGGACTATGACTAGAGCGTTAAATAATCACTGTAATTGGGTTATCCACGAGGAAATGACCTATGCGAGAGGTGTAACCTCGCGGATCGAGACCTTCTGCCTCGTTTTCGTGTTCTTCCATCACGAACGCCCCACCTTTTACCTAGCGAATCTGTCCGTTCCCCTCCCTTCCCCCCTACATCTTCCCTTTATCGCTCTCTCTCTCTCTCTCTCTCTCTCTCTCGCATCCTCTCGGCTATGTAACTCTGCCAGATCGGTCGATCTGCTGTAATGACGTAGAGAGGAATTTATTTGTACCGGACAGTGAAGCTCAACCATTATCGAGCTCTCTCCACCTTGACTTTTTCTCGAGATTTCAATATTTTAATAAATTATAAATTCATTTACTTTTAAAGTTTATAGCTTTCATATATTTGTAAAGATTGTAGAAAATATTTTCCAATTTGTTGTTCCGGCAGAAATAATCAAAACTTGATTTTTTTCTAAAAGTATGTAATGTTAAGGAAAGAAATGTGTGATCAGTTGTGTTAATCACATTCACAACAATGACATGAGAACATTTTCTGATATCTATGTGTGCTAGTGAAACTTTTTGCGTGATCCAGACAGTTTCGCGCAGACTCGTATGAATTTGATAATTTTTTAATGATGCTTTTTTTGAAGATAGCTTTTCACACCGCGCGACTCAATTCGATATTCTTGAGCGAGCAGCGCGACCGACTGCGCTAACGCCACGAATGACGAAACCAAGTCGATGAAATCAAATCTGAAATCTAAATTGTAATTAGATTTTACAGATGCTGTAAAGTATTTTGGAACATGATATTTCGGAGACTATGAACATTATTAATATTAATAAAACATTTCTTACTTTTCGCACGCATTTCTGATCACTTTTCTAAATATGTTTCTTAATACGTGCATTATATGCACATATTCTTGATTCTTCCCTCCATTATATATCCGAAAAAATTCAATCAAATTCTTTTCAATTGATTAAAAAATAAGACCAGAGATTATCTCAGTTGATCATCGCGATATAAAAATCCAATTATTCTTTTGTACAAATAAAGTAGGGTAAATGCAATGCTTTGTAAAGAAAATATAGCGAATCCACATTTCCTTCAGTCGATCGTTCAACCGTTCTCGTTACGCAATACCTACATCAGGCGTACATATGTTACGTAAAACAATATTAGGAAAATGGCATAATAATTTCACTAATTACTATAAATTCAATTAATTACAATAATCAGGGATAACAGGATTGCGGAATAACACGCGTTTCCTTTCACGTCTAGTTCAACTAGTCCGTTAAAATTACAAAGTACTATTTCTCCCGTTGTTCATTTAGCCCTTTAGCTGCGCTATTATAATTCGCCGTGTTAAATAACCGTTTAATTGCTTTATGCAACGGGAAGTGAAATGACCTAGTCGTTTCAGCCCGTGGGCGCTGTTTCACGTGTCCCACTCGGACGGGCGCACTCGCGCGCTATGAATAAGCGAATCGGAAGGAACGGCCGCGGCGCGACAAAAATAATAATTTCCGATAAGCTCGACTCTCGATTTCATTCAGCCACGGGGAAGATAGACCGTAAACTTCATGCCTATCCCACGGCTACGCCTACTCTATTCCGCTTGAATCATCGGCCATGAAATGTTACATAAGAACGAGCGATATCGCCAAAATAAGATAAAGTCATTATTGTCGTCAATGACTGCACCATCATTCGTGAAATAATGTCATTTATTTTCACACACATCACATATATATTTAAAATTCAACTTATTTACTTATCGTTTGTATCAATATCTCAAAATACCGAAAGATAAAAATTCGTGCGAGAATAAAGATTTCAAGAATCTTTAATGTTAATACATCGAAAGATTTTTGAAAATTTTGCAAAACTAAAATTGACAAGTGAATAAATTATTTAATTTTATACTTACGATCATTTGATAAATTTACTTTAAAAAAAACGCGGTTTCTCTGCTATTAATGTTAGGTCATTTTTATTTGCTTTTTTTATTGCTCGCATTATATCGATTAAACTATTTGATAGCTATATAATTTAAGTATCTAAATAATAATCAGCAAGATTGTATCATGCAATATAATTAAACTAGGAATTATTGTTGCATACTATTTCAAAGTTAAATGCATAACTAAAAATATCCCACTGCACAGTATGCAAAGATTAATGACGAAATTAATGGTAAACCGATATTTGTGAAATGATAGGAATTTTTATTTTTTATTACGACCCAATCGCGCAATGGAATCTGGTTGACTTGCATGTTCAGGAAGTGAGTCTGCTACTAACATAAGTGAAAGTCGTTAGTCCGGAGTATTAAACCGAGTGAAGGTAGCTGTTGCGAATGACAGCGCGGATGCACGGAGATGAAAAAAGCGCATTTAAATATAATTAAAATTTACAGAGTTCTGAGCATCATGTGCGGCATAATTTGCTTAAAAATTGGTTTTTTTAATGTTTTTATCATTTTTAAATTAAGAGTTTTCTCTTTTCCGCAAATTATGTAAGAACCAGCAGCTTTAAATAATTATTTGTAGTTTTATAATCATCGGTGTATCATTAATCTCTAATGACTAGATCATAATTGTCAGTTATTAATAAGTTAATGAACAGCATTAACCGATGACAAAGCACGCCGCAAGACCGCAATTGTGCAGATGTTTTTGCAAAAAGCCACTAATCGTTCTAAATTAGATACATCGCTGATATTACACGCATCAATAATACACCATTCGTAACGACGTATATCTGCAATTGCCCACGAAATAATGCATATTATTAATTTAATTAAACACATTAATTAATTTTCTTGTATTATATGTACAACGTTTACAAGTAAAATACATAATATCACTCTTGTGCTATTTTATAATATAATTGTGCAAGATAAAAAATTAATTGCAAATTAAAAAAATTTTCTTCAGATGAATCTCACGGTATATATAGTATATTTTATAATAATTATTATTTTCATAATAATACTGATATTTGCAAGTGTCAGTCATGTTTTAAAAATTTTGTGCACAAAATATGACAAGAAATCCTCGCCGTTTTAGAAAAGCATCGATTTTCCGATTGCGACACGACACGGCACGATGATGAGAACCATCGCGGAAGAGAGAGCGATCGGTCGCTGGCCTGCACGATACTTTCGTGCGAATGTGGGCACGCAGATATACTAGCGGTGATCGGTTGCGTAAGTGCGTAAGAAGGTCCAGGTAATGGTGTGTGCACGCGTATCGCATTATTTTCCCCGTTCAAGAGCATCCGACACGATTCCCATTGTCAAGTTTAAGCGCCAAATTGCTCGGATTCGGACCAGTATCGCAGACCATTTCCGGCCATTACGCGGACCAGATCTTGCCCTGTTCTTTTTCATGCTCGCGTAACGCCGCATCAATATCCCTATCGTCCATCAGATGAACAGTTCATAGAGTGCTCGCAAAGGCATGACATGAAAATCGATAAAGACTGAGAAAACTGATATGAATAATAAATTAATTCAAAGAAGTTTTAATTAAAAAAAAAAAGTATTAGATATAATAGCATACTTTAAAAATTATCAAGAATAATTTCAAATTTTCAATAGAAATCAAATTTTGTGGTTTACCCTACTTAAAGGAAAATCTCAGCAGACAGCTTAGAGATTAAGAAAGCCCGGAAGTTGAAATCGCAAACGGACACAAATATCAAATCTTGAAACCATAAATACCTTTTTCTCGTTAATTAGGGTCAAAATCCGGCCGGAATGACGTTTCACGGAAATGTCAAAATCGACTTGATTTGAGTCTCCGTGCACTCTCTATGCCAAAACCAAAGATATCGCAATAGTAGGAGCGACCGAGAGAAAGTGAGAGAGTGCCGACTGCCGGAAGAGTGCGACGAGGATAAAGAAAGAGAATTAGAAAGAGAGTGCGACTAGAGGCGTAGAGAGGTACGGTGTTATAAGTGCTGTGTCCTATGAATGTTGGTAGGTAGAGTTCAACGAGTGTGGGAGGGTTGGAACAGGGAGACGAGAGGTGGAAGGAGGAGGGCAAGAGAGAGAGAAAGAGAGAGGTGGGGTGAAGCTCGTACAGGGGTTTATAGATAGCAGCG
Source organism: Linepithema humile (assembly GCF_040581485.1). NCBI lineage: Eukaryota > Metazoa > Arthropoda > Insecta > Hymenoptera > Formicidae > Linepithema > Linepithema humile. The sequence goes on from NC_090132.1 coordinate 14,945,649, forward strand.
CATGGCCTAGAAACTGTGCCGCTCGGTGTTTTTGACCCTTCGCCTAGCTACCGCTTCTGGGCCATTGCAACACGACGCGTTCATGCCGCGTTAAGCTGCGTCCACATTGTGCGCGAGCGCAAGCAGTTCTCATTCTAAATTTAGCATCGGATATTTGAAGTTTTATTTTGTAATAGACGGATCGTGTATAATGTAATGTAAAATAAAAATTGAATACAGAGTAATTTAAATACTTTAATAATAGAGATGTATTCTGAGGAAGACAATTTTTATTCAATCTTTCTTTCACATTCAGTCTCCGTAAAGTTGTTTGTAATTTAAAACCAATATAGAAAATATTGAAATTGCACAAAAATTGATGATCTCGTGAAAAAATTGTATTCCGATGTCATTAAGTTGTGAGCAAAATTAATTATCGCGCGCCCATTCAATTCAGCTACAATTTCCAAATCATTGCGACATGTCTGCGAATATCTGCGATATTCACGACGAAGTCGCGACTGAATGCACGATTGCGAAAAATCTCTCTGTTTATTCGTGTGCAAAGCAAATCAACACAAGTTTTTAGTTATTTTACCGAAGGAAAATCGCTGACAATTTGATCGAGAGCGAGTTTCCAACATCGACCATTAGCAAATCTCAAATTAACGCACCGCTCTCAAACATTGTGTCGCCCTTCATTGTATCGTAATAATAAACCATCAGATTTCGTGCAGCTTATCGTACCATCGCGATACGTCGGAAACGCATCGCCGTTGTCTAAGATTGCTTCGATTACGCGACAAGAATATACATGCAGACACACACGCGCGAATGGAGTCCACACCGACAACGGATATACCATCCTGGAAAACTGCTGCTGTGTATACCCGACCTCTTTATCGACCGTGGGTTCGACCTCGCGCACAGTTATCGCTTCCGGGTCGTTGCTTCGTGATGGGTCATTTTAAGCACCGCTCACAATAAACGCATCGCAACGCTGCTCTACGATCTCAGCGTTGAGATAATTATGAATCGTTAAAATAAACCGATTCTTTAATCGAAAAAAATAATATGCAATTAGAATTTCCTTAATTTAATTTAACCAGCTTTAATTTCAATTAATTATTTTAATTTTTTACTTTAATTCGCTTGTAATTTACATATGCTTAGCAAATATCTAGATTATACGTATATCTATTCCATAAAATCTTATACAATTGGCCCATTATACATTACATATGTATTTTATATCATCCCTTCTTGAAATGCAAAGTAACATACGAAAGAAATATACAGAATTTCTAAATAGCGTTCCCCATTTTCTCAGGTGCATTTTAATAATGCTACTGCATTATTTGCAATAATCAAACAGAGGTTTTTTTTTCTATGACGTTCGCAAATGAATATAACGTGTACAGTTTCTAGATCTTTATCCTTGGCACGTTTCGTATGAGACGGCGCATTCTTCGATCGACTTACTCATAATCTAAGTCTCTCCAGTGGCACTTCCTCGACAAGCAATCTCTCGCTTCATTACGCCGCCCGTAAAACTCGCCGGTAAGAGCAAACGCGGCCGCGGCCGCGGCGGCATCGAGATAGCGAAAGCAATTTATAGTTTCAGCGGTAGATCGCAGGACTACTTCCTCGTTGCCCGCTGATTTTCCTCGCGGTCGCTCGAATGCCGATGTAAGCTCATAGTGTAAAGTGCGAACGAACGAAAGTAAAACGGCGACCAAACGGCTCTTACATGAAAAGCTGCAGTCGAGATTGTGCGAGATAGCCGGCGGCGCGATCATGGTACATCGACGGCTCATTATGCGCGCGTTATGCGCCTGCATGACTGACGTAAGAAACTTTCGCTCACCTCTACCGGTTCCCCAAGCCGTTGCACTACCTTGCACTTGCATTTGTGCCTGTGCAACGCATTGCCGTGACTCGCCGCATACGAAAGCGACTAACAATTCGTACGAGCCCACCAGTTTTAGTCGACAACGGTCGACAAATGTCCTAGATTTGTATAAATATTATTATCTTAAATTATTATTATCTTAAATGTGTACGCAAAATTTAATGTGCGATTGTAAAGAGTGTAATTGTATAAGTCACCAGAAAATATGGTAAAAGAATTCATTTTTTAACCTTTGTATAATATTACGCAGGGATTATTCAAATTTTTACTCGAAAAATTCTTTTATATGAATGATTATAAGTGTAGCAAATGTGTAATAGATAAAATTGTTATCATCTTTTGGAAAAAAAAACTCACTGCTTTTACTATTTTTTTATCGCACTATCGTGCCAACATAATTTTCTACGTTCCATATACATGTAATGCAGATTATTCTTTCAATGATGACCCCGTATGCATATCACGTTCGTAGCACGCACGTTTGATCGTTGAACGGGAATGGCGAATTCTCTGAAGCGCAGCGAAAGTGACGGTAAACGAAGAGTATATTGTTTTGTTTAATATGACAATTCGTCTGGAAAAGTTTTTATTCGGCACAATCTTGTCGAATTTATTCGACCTAATGTAAGTGCATTAGCAATGAATTTATGAATCGCTATTCCAAGTTCTAATCAGATGATACAATATTAGTGCACACATAGAAATTGCATAAATTCATATATAATTATAATAAATTCTTCATTGTGAAAATATTATATCTTTTTTTCTCAAAATTAGCAAATACTCTTCAGCATTATAGTTTTTACAAAGTTTATTTCAAATAAAGAAAATCGAAAACGATCAAGTTAGTCTTTGTTCAATCGAAGAAAGTAGAAAGATTTTTTATTGAAATTTTATTGGAATTCAAAAACACATTGTGAACAGGCGCGCGGCTCATAAAAACAAAATTATTTACATGATTGATTTCAAATCATCTTTTTCGATATATATCTCCTAAAAAGCCATTTATGAAATTATTGAATGAAAATGACGAAGCGAGAGCGAGCGAAGCGCAGCGAAAGTGACGGCGCGAGCGCGAAGTACCGCTACACATCGCAGTGCATCATTTTGCTCGGTCAACAAATTTCCTTTTATATATGGAATCACTAAAATCGTCAAATGTTTCTTTTTTACAAATTAAATACAAGTCGATTTGGAGAATCAATTTTACCTAAACAAAAATATCGAAGTATAAAAAAATCATCCAAATCGATTTCAAATTCAGCTAAAGGACATTCGACAATTTCGAGACATTCCGGTGAATTAAATATTTTAGATTAATTTTTGCTAATTAAATCTAAAGACCGCAAAATGCATAAAAAAATCTTATCACTCTTTTAAATTCATGCTATATTTCGCGGGATTAAATTATCAACAAATAGCTCCTCGCAGTGCAATTCTTTTCCTTCGAAAATTAGACGAAGAGGTCGATCGAAACTTTTCTTTCGCAAAGAAATTCACATCCATTGCCGCGAATAGCGAGCCGTAACTACTGCAGCAATTCGTAACACCTTATTGCCAGCAGGGCCGGTCGGTTCGTTCGTCAAAGCGAATGAAGCCATTAGCACCGCTACCTCGCTTCTTTTTTCGCCGCGCTCACCTCCTTTGCGTGTCGTGTGTCTTCTAGGTTCCACATGAACCACACACGTACATATTGTATGGTTGCGCGAATGCGAAATATGTCGGTCGCAACTTTCTCTTTGCCCAGCGGTTCTCAAATTCGCTTCCTGTTTTTACATTCGTCGTAAAGAGAATGACGCGTCCTAGAGAGAAGCAGCTAATTCAAATAAAAATAGAAATCACGTACCGCGTTCGGCGAATTAAAAAAGATAATAAAAATTGGAAGTAAAGAGATAACAAAGAATTGATTTTTTACTAAGAAAGCTGCTAGATCAAACAAACACCGACATCAATCTGAATGCAGAGCGGTTCAACAATGCCATTAATCAGTATTGCAAATATACGTAGCCTCAAATAGCATCCCACCACGCCGACCATGCCATAATTTATATGTACTCTCCTCGCCTGCTACTCATCTTACTTCAAGCAACAGGCCGAGATCGTAATGCACAGAGTAACGTATATCGGTTGGCAGTTTCCTAGCCAAAACCACCCAGTGGCTCTATTAATAACCGGCCGCGGTTACCATCAGGTATTGCTATCCGCGAATAGCGGATGGCTTTGAAGGAGCGGCAGCTTCCGGTCCCGCCGTTGCTAGAGCACCAGACACGCATTCGTGATCACCTAAGACCATTTGTGCGTCTCTCACTCATCGCCCATCAAAGAAAACCGTTTGCTATAAAGCCCGATTTTTTCCCCTCGCATTACTAGTAGACCGTTCCAATTCTTTTCGCCGTGAGAAACTTGAGAAGAATCTGTCTAATTTGGGCTTTCTCCATCTTTATGTTAAATGTTCTTTTCACTAATACTGAATAATACGTAATTAGAGGATGTTCTGATATGCATGCGTAATCTCGTTCCTACAACTAGACAGATGAATCCTCGATCACTCGAATGCAACGCTAACCCGTTACAAAAGCGGAGTTTCCAATCCTGGCAGAATGCAGAGCACGGTGCCTCGGCGTTGCTGCGTTTACGTAACGGCAGAGAAACATCATCGTTAGTCGCGGTATAACGTTGAGAGTGCGTTAACCCCGCGAGGCCGAACGCGGCTTTCTCCGCCGCGGCGAGGCGCTCTTCTCGCCTCTCTCTCTCTCTCTCTCTCTCTCTCTCTCTCTCTCTCTCTCCTCATCGCCGATACAAACTCCTTTCCTCGTCGTTGTACTCTATTAAATTCACCTTCTCTCTACCGCATCCCTACCGCCGCCGTTGCCGTTCCAGCGTCCACTCTCTCTCGCCGCTTTTTTCACTCATTTTCTCGCACCTCCCACTCCGGAAATTCCCGTAAGTTAGAAGCACTATCCAAAAGCCGAGTCGCCACATTATATTCCGTGCGCGAAAATCGTTTGTGTGAAACAATCATGCATGCAGTTAAAGTATAGAATTTATTAATTGTTAGTTTTATATACATTTAATATCTCTTTCTAGAAATCCCAAGATGTGTAAAACAAGCAAAACCACATTGTAACTTGTTCTATTGCGAAAGAATTCATAAAAGCGACTATATCAATCTGAAATTCTCTCACTATTACAAAATTGATGCTTCTAAATTTCTTTTACTCATTCCAATAACGAAAAATCAATATTTTACGAATGAGAAATAGAAGATTCTAATCTTTTTTGGTATTTTCGGATTCTGAAAGTTTGCAAATTTTTTAAAAAATTGCCGGATAATTAAAAATTCTCTACTTTTTCTAGGAAGTAACAAATTTATTCAAAAATTCTCGAAAAATTTTCAAGAATTACAATCTTCCCAAATATATTTCACTACGTAATGCTTACGTATACGCGTAACGGATTCGTGCGTGCGCATCTCACAAGTCGTATACGCCTCGTTTGTTCGCGTGTATGAGTGCGTATCCAACGGAAGAGGAAGAGAACGAGCAAGAGGCGAAGGGGGTGTCGGCACAGGGTCGTCGGAAGGGTGGGGGAAGGGCGCCCTTGCCCTTGGCATTGCCGCTCGATACGAATAGTCAGGGCTGTCCAAAACGGTGCCGAGCCAATTTAAACGTGCGCGTAAGCCTCTCGCGCGCGCGGACGCCCCGTGCCGGAAATGAGGTAGAAAGGGGACATCAATTTCCGTGTTCGCGCGTGCAATCCTCTGTGAGACATGATTTTCTGTAAATGTCAACCACTTTCGCTTCGCTTTTCCCGGTAAAAGCCGGGTACCTTAAAATCTCCGAATGTTCTTGATTCAAAAAATTGTTCAGAGAAATTCCTTTGGTCGATTTAGAATCAGAAATTTCTCCATGAAAATATCAAGGCACCTACAATTTCCAAAGTAAATTTAAAGTTTAAAGTACAAAAATAAAGAATGACCAATGAGTTTCAAAAGAGAAAATAGATGACATTTCGAAATGACACAAATACATTAATATTTCTCAATTAAATTTAAATAATCTGTAATGTAATTTTAAATCGAAATTACGAAAATACCGCAATGAAATTTCCAAACGATCCAAAATAACAATTTGGGGAAAGAAAATTTTCGCTAAAAAAAGATCTCAATTAGTCGAATATAGATAAAAACTAATTCTGCATGCAAAATAACAATCATAATATAAATAAAAATAATAATATTCACGTGAGCTTCTTCCATTCTTTTTTTCATGAGTTGTCCCAATCTGTTATTAATAGTTATGTGCGAATATAAACGTTTATAAAATATACCTATGCAAATTCTCAGACGAAACATGAACCAAGATAATTTTAATAAAACACTTGCACTCATCGAAATTAATTTACTTCGACTAGGAATACATTTTAAATGTCAAAATTATGTTCTTAAAATAGTAACAACTTTACTAATATTTGTGATATCGCGCCGTTTCGACAACAAATTTATCCAAATTAATTAAAAGTTATCTTGTATTTGTAACCTCTTTATTTTCGCTCAACAATCCCAAAACGGGTGGGCTGAGCGATTAATTGTATCGACAAATGACAAGAGAAAGCAGGCTTGTGCTAAAGAAGAGGTGACAAACAGAAGAGGGGGGGGGGGGGAGGGGGTCGAGGAGGTAGCTCCGATGGGCTTCGATTTATCTTTCCGGAATTCTACGCGTCGTATACGCATGCCCTCGCCCTTGCCCTTGATCGATACTCATCCCCTCGGCGAAGACTGCCTTTTTCCGGTGGCGACCACCACCCTCGTCGACTACATCGAAGTGCCTGACGGCGCCGCTTCTCTTTCGCAACCACCACGTGGTGTGCGGCCACGTGGGGCGTTTCGTGCAGCGCGCAGGTGCAGACCTAGCCGGCGGAAGACAAGCAAGCACGCCAGATGGCGAGAATACACCCTCTCGTCCAGGGTGAACGACCTCCGCGCAGAAAGTAGGCTAGGCGTGGCCTAATTGCAAAACCTCTCTTAATATCCAGCGGGATCGCAGCGAAGGATTTTAATATTCTCACGCAAGATGATTAAAGACGCGATCCATGAGTTGACTCGTAATTAAAAAAATGAGAGAGAAGAATTCAGTCTCGAATTAATTAAAACGTTTACATGACATATAGGATAAGATCTATCGTCACACGTGAGAGTCTAATAATAGTAATAAAGATATTTGTATACGTGATAAACATAAATAAACGCACAAATTCAATTTATATCATAAAAGGAATATTTCAACTAGCAATAAAATTAATTTTTTTCGCGAAGCTCTATACAAAATTAAATTTAAAAATTTGTGATTACGATTAATCTTGTTAATGTTGCAACAATTAAATAATGAATTTATTGAAAGTGTTTAATATTTTCTCTCATCTGATTTGCCATCTTATTCATAAAAATTAATATATAATAGACAGCTTTTGAATATAAAATCGATCCTAATCAGACGTATAAATCAGACTTAAAAATCGTAAATCACAATCAATCTTTCGTATCGCTTTCCTTTTATCTCCGTCACGTAACACTCGAGCAAATATCACAAAAGCTTATCCCCTTCGAAAGTCAATGACCTTGATTGGTTTATCAGGAAAAGGGACGAAGCCCTTCTATTCGACAAACTCTATGAATCAGAATGCTTTTTAGGGTCGCGTCTTTCACATCTGGTGCCGCCAGTGTCTAATTAATTGTTGGTGCAATTAATCACTGAATTACCGTGGTGGAAAAATTTATAGCATTGTGCCGAATTTGAAGGAAAATGATATCACATGCTAACCATCTACTTTTCTTCTAATGCAGATTTATAATGTTGCTTCTTATAGATTTTGAATTAATAATTCATTTTAACAATTATTTTAGAATAATTAATTTTTCGTCTTTTTAAATAAAATATGGTGAAAATAAAACTTTAAGAAACAGAAACAGAAATGTTTTGTTTCTTAATGTGATAAAAATTGATTTATGCTTTTTAGACATGCGCGTTAACGCTTTGTAGGCGTTTTCTTACACTTATGGGATTCTCGTCTATTGTTTTATTGATTTCTCGCATTTTTTCCATGGATTTGTGACACGTCGCCATGGAGGAGAGTGCTACGAAACGTTTTAACCTCCGGCGCTCCCAGGGGTGACTCTCCCCTTAAGTAGCGACCAGCGAATAGGGAACGATTCGATTTCACCGATACGACGTGAAATCGAATGCACTTAAGGTAGCACTCACGTCGTCTGATAAGGGAAAACAGTGTGGCCAAAGTAAGAGCGACGTAAATGCAACTGATCGTTATAGTTTCGCTCCTTGATATTATAAAAGGCAAAATGCATCTTTGAATTTTAGTAGGCATTTGTTCAACGCTAATTTTACTACTGTTTGCTGCGCCTAAAATATATTTAAAATTTTTTAATCCATTTCTGGCAGACAAATATTGAAATTATTAATCATTAATCAAATATCCTGTTAATGTAATCCCTGTAAATTGTCACTTGATTTAATTTGATATCTTTCATTTTAAAGATACTTTGTTGCTCCCGAACTTGAAATAAATATTTAAATTAAAAACATTTTATAAAACATGTATTTTTTTAACGGTAGATCAAAGATACTTTTTTGTATAATCTTCTCCGACTCAGACTGTTTTCATAGTCAAATTTTGACGAAAAATAGGATCTCAATAAAAAACACACGTGTTACCTACACATGTCGTTAAAATAAGGTCGACGACAAGATTGTTTACATTAAAATCGCTTACGGATTACGATATTTTATGACGATATGCACGCGCATCGAACGAAAACATGTGTACACTTATATATACACGTGCGTATCTGTCTCTACTTCTTGGTTGCTTGATGACCTTAACCTTTCGCGGAGGGCGAGGCCGTATGAAGGAGGTACGAATGAAAAAGTTACTTTCTAATTTCGCAAGTGCGCGCGGCTCTCGAAGAAACAGTCCTCCTTTTCCGAGATATCCCCTTTTTAATATTTCTTTTCTCTCTTTATGTTTCAGGTAAGCCTACTGTGATCTATGATAGCTGCGTTTCGATTTACGCAACTTCAAATTTACGACCTTAGCATGCCAATACTATCGAAGCGAACGTAAGTGAACCAAGTTTCCTCGCGAGTGCAATACCAGTCGTTCCGGCCGAGCTCGCGGCATGATAATTGTAACTAAGAAACGATAGAGTTATTCAGCAATATTTATATATAAAAGTGTTTGAGAAATCATGTTCCTCGTTAGAATCGACTTTCTCCTTAGTAAAAATCTAATGAACATGATAATTTTCTTGCTTCTCAATTTAAAACTAATGCAGCTCTCGGAAGTTCTTTAAATCCCGCTCACAATTCGCTGTGAAAAATCAGCTCTTGTCTTTTATTTATATTTCTAAAATTTATAATTTACTCTATTCAGAAATCTTTTCATTTTCTTTATTCATTGTTTCACGATTGTCAATGTCTGTATAAATCTAAAACTGCTCTCTCAGTTATATAATAATAATAATAAATGGAAAAGAAGCATACATTTTTCAGGCACATCTTAATTATACAATTTTTGCTGGCAAAACTGCATGCTATCTAAACATGCCACGGAAATTACAAAATACTTTCAATCATGAGACCGCTTTCCCTCGAATCATTATTCTTGAACTATGGGTGGGTTTCAACTGTACAGTCCTAAGGGTCAAGTACAATCGTAGAGATCGGTGAATTTGTAGCCGAAGGAGAGCAGGGAAAAAAAATCCGTAGATCCGGAAACAAAGAGCGTTCCCGCGGAACGAGCGCAATGGAAGAAGATAGTGAGAATCGGAATCGAGTGTGTACGAAGGGTGAACGACCGAAGGCAGGGGCACTAGGCTGCTACCCTCTGCGATGAGAGAGAGGGATATAGAATAGTCGAGAAAGAGAGGGCGTCAGAAAGAGGAGAGGGGAACAAGAAGAGGCGCGAGAGGAACAAGAGAGAGAGGGCGACAGAGGGAGGTTTCGATAGAGAGAACACATTGAGCAACCCCTAGCTCCCCTTTCTCTCCCCTCCCCGTCTCTCTCCTGTCGTGCTCGCCGAAGAGGATCAATACGAACCACGTGGTGTGGCAGCAACGCTACGGAGACGACCAACCTAACCCTCGTGCATGCAACAACCTAAACCGGCGGGGATTCTCTCCAACGGGAATAAATTCGTCGATGGTTTACCAGCGGCGCGGCGCGAGAGAACTTTTTTCCGCAAAAATCTCTTGAATATTTCGCTCTGTAAGATGCCCTTGCAACTTTTATATGCGAAAAATCACAGATTTTTGAAATTTTTCGAGATTCGAGAGGGATTCGGTATCTTTATGAGATGCCTTATGGAACTACTATTACCTTATCTATTCCTTTAAGATTTTTTCGTATCACGGAACGAAAATTATCATTGTGATTGTAGGATTTGCAACAGACAGAATTTCCGAAAGCTTTGATTTCGATTTGATACGAAATTAATCTCTATATTTTTTCATAATTATTTATTTCCTTAAATAACTAAAAGATACATTTTTTGACAACGACTATATTTGCACTTTCTAAAATTATATGGGCTTGAAATATTTTAATTCTTAACGATCTATACAATTTTCTTTAACACTTGTGAGAATTTTATAGAAATTTATAAAAACCGCATATGTTTAGACAACAAAACTTCGCGTCTTTTATATTTAAAGATTTTGCGGTTTATTATTCTATATTATTCACACAATGCTACAGTTTTGCAATAAAATAATTATAATATTAATAGTTTGGTATCTACGTTATCGCATCTTTTCGATTCTCGTCAATCTCTCAATTTGTGCATTCTAAATGTGTTTTCTATTCATTCGTCATTGCAATTACAAATTAAATAGTTCAAAATTACTCAAATCATTAAAGTTTATAACAGCAGGATGAAATTAAATTTTTCAATGCAGCGAGAATTCAAAAGAACGTTCTTCTGAGCGAGAACTGCCGGCATGAAGAACTCCGTTAGAGTGGATCCTATTTTTGGTCATCTATCGATCGCGTTACTCCGTGCCGTGCATTCGACAGACTCACCCCGAGTTTAAACCCACCGGCGGCATTACCGGCCAGGGAACGGCCTTTATCTTTCTAGGACACGAAGTCATCGGCGCAGTCAGAAGCGCGAATCAACATCGATGATCTTTTGACCGAGAGATATACTTCCACGCGCGTGTCGTCCAACTTCGACAACACCAAATGAGACGCATTAACGCTAATCAAAAATATGGAATTAACCAACCCTGTTAGAAAGAATAGTTACATATTGAAATAGCAATAAAGTGGAAATATTAGACATTCCGACAAAAGACATTAGACAATATGAAAAAGAAAAAATAATAATATAACATTTTATATAATGTATCTAATTTTTTTCGACTACATCCGACGCAAAATTATTGAAGACTGCTCAGAAAACGATATTTTTATTATTTAACGATAAGATTATATTCACAAAGAAGCTAAATTTTCTACAAGACAGTAGTAGCTTGCTGCGTAGCGTATCAAATCATAGAATTACAATTCCGATCAATCTCAACAACATAGGTTTGTACGATGGACGAAATTCATGTCTCCGTTCGCTCGCTCTTTAACGTCAACGCCTTCGACGTGTGTTCAACGTTACGAAAAAAAATGTGTTTTTGGCACACTTGCCCGCGGTGCGGTCACAACCCTCGCGAGTTACGCGCCCGGTGTTTTCCATACACACGAAGAGCACACACGTGCACACATATACGCAAGGATATGTACGCCAAGAAGAGTACGGGACGAAGCGAAGGAAGAGAGGGTGTAAAGCCTACCCTTGTAGATCGCTTTGAAGGAGGGTTGCTATTACGGGTGGCTTCATACATTGCACACCCCTGACTTCGAGTCTAGGTCGGTCATTCACCCCATTGCCATTACCCGGCATTACCCGGCAGCCCCTACCCGCGATCTTCCACCACTCTTCACACGCCGCTACGTCCCTCGCCCCGCCGCCCCTTCCGCCCCTCCTTCAATGACGTCACTAAACCACCCCTCCAGCGAGGGGTGAGTTCTCCCACCCCTGTCGTGCGAGAGAGGAAACGGGAGGGTGGAAATGGTGAGTGGGGAGACGAGGACAATGGCGTGGAACAAAGGGGACAGCGAATTTAAAGCTTGCAAATGTGAAATAAGTAACAAAGCGGCTTCCGCAGTCATTTCTTAAGAGTTATTACTGCATGATAATCAAGATAAAAATGGTAATATAAATAACTCGCGATATTTACCAACGTTATATTGTAACTTGATAATAATATCGAGTAAAACAATTTAATTAAACTTTCCTCGAGTGTTCAATATTTCCATTTAAACTGTTACTCATCACGCATATTATTGCGGACTTTAGTGCTAAAAATTACAATTTAAAATGAAAGACTGCTTTATAAATGACTTTATAAAGATCAAGCACTCGTAAATACAATAGTAATATTATAAACGACAGAAATTCGGATTAAATTCTACAAAAATAGCGAAAATTGCTCGGTTTTAAGCATGTTAACAGAACAGAATTACAGTTCAAATAATAGTAGATTTAAATTATTAAATATTTACACAGGATTAGTAATTATTTTATACAGCTATTATTATTTGTATAGCTAGAAACAAACTTCTAATCTTTTTGTTATACCTAGTAATTGCAACTGCGCGTCTAATTTACTGAGATGAGATGACACTAATGCTCGTCATTAGCGCATTGACGACGGTTGACTCACAAATGGTGGGCAACATGCCTATTATCTACGAGATATCCACGATACACGATATATCGGCCGGCCACGAAGACACAAAGAGAAAGTTACCGGCCTCGCGCTCCGCAAGTTCTCAGCGACGACGTTTCTTGCATCTTTCGTCTAAACATCCTGTAAGACTTCACTCGATGCGCTCTCTATTCTCCTTCGTTTAAAAAAATCAATATATGTGCAGTTCAAAATCCCTTCTCTTGGCTTTTATATTTCTTCAATTATTTCACCCAGAAAATTTTTAACATGGAACTGTAATAGAAACTTTATAGAAATGGAAACACAAATTTTAACAAAATGTCCCACATCCATTGAATGTTTCTCGCCTAATTTCTTCCACCAAGAAAATTATTAAACTTTTGAATTGAGAACAATCGGCTTGCGGAGAACCAAATTTCAAGAGATAAAATACTTATCAAAATCATATTTTTCATTCAACGTTCACAAGATTTACGTTATTATAGCAAAATGCTGAAATTAACTTAGAAAATATTACAAATCAGGTAGATGTTATTTGATCTTTTGCCAAAGAAAAATCATCATTAAGTAAAAAAACTAATTAAACAACATCCGCCGGTTCTCCGAGACATCCTGTTCGTACAAACGTTTGTGCGTGTGTCTGCGAAAGTCAGGCAAGTCAACTGAGAGTCACTGCTAAGGCAAGGCTGCATCGCGTAAAAGGTGAATGCATCGGCGCTTCCTACATTTACGCAATCGATCCTAGGAGCGTAGTTCGCACGTAGGAATCGACACGCTCGCTCGACTCGTACTTACGCGGGAACGCGCGCCCATGTTGGTCGCAGCGTGCATTGCACATACGACGGATATCATGCGAATGAACGAATGTGGAAATAATCGTTTCTCATGGATGCACGGCTTACTCTCATTCAAGGAACCGGAGACAATAAGTGTGAATGAAGGGGTCTCGGCCGGACTAACGTAAGACGCGAGTTGTGTGTTCTAATAGAAAAAAAAAGAAGCGAAACCACGTCGCGCTGAAATGAATTGACAACCGCGTTCAGTCGGGGACTTTCACTTATTTTTTTTTCTTCTTCCGTATTTAACATGAATAATGAATAGAGCAAAGTGAATATAATGCATTTTATAGCGGAGGTATTATAAATTATAAGTTTAACATTACTAAATATATTTCTTTTCTTGTTACGACAGCGGTTTCAAACTGAGCATCGCAATTTTTATTTGATATATGTTAATATATGTATATCGACTATGGAATCGATTTAAAAAATAACCTGCAAAATGTTATCGAAAACTTTTTAAATATTCTCTATTTTCTATTTTTCTTTACATTTCATTGATCCTAAGATTTTTTGCATAAAACCATTCCTGATAAAATCAGTATAACCTATTTTTATTTTTAAACCTCTATATAGACAACTGTGCGAGCTGAATATTATTGACGAATGCAAAAACATAGTACTATAAAAAAAGTAAATACGTTATTGTCTGTATTAATCGTGTCACTGAAGATTCTTTTACTTCCAATGACAATCTGATCTATTTCTGGATATCAATCTAAATAAAAAAGAAAAAGATATTGAAACAAATAATCGACTTCCGCAGTGTTTTTGCTTAAAGATTAGGAGACTGAACGGCTAACGGTATTTACATGCACGATTGAAAGTTTGCTGACGAAAGCTGTTTGCCAGGCGGCTGGACGGCCAGTCAGCCCTTGACCTTCCCTCGGCCAAATTCCGGCCAAAGGCGTTGAGGACTCGATTTCGTAATGCGGTAAGGCACGACCTATTAAAACACAATTTCGTGGCGAGCGCGACGCAGTGAAAGGCCTTAATACTCGTGCAATAATGCATGTGTGCACGCATGTGTGTATAAGTCGCAGGGTGACCGCGAGTGATAAACCCACACGCTGCAAAAACGAAAGGATTCTCCTTCTTCGGCGTGTCCTCCGTTTTACGCGCGCGCAATTCGCTTCCGTCGCGATTATTCGCTTTACCGCCACAGGTTGCTTTCGCAAGACTTTCCCCATTGTTTAAAAAAATCAAGCCGCAAGTCGTGGCCGCCGCCACAGCCGGGGTCGTTCAACCGTGTTAAACGCACGTTTAAAGAGGTCATTCAACCCTGCCGCGTCGCATAGCGTAAAATTTACTGAATATTGGTTATAAAAATATTCTATCTGGCTGTACAAGATTTTGTCTTTTCTTTCGTTTTAGGATTGCTTAATTTAGGCACGATAATTTGAAATTTAAATTCAGAAAAATTAATATTAAATATGAAAAATAGAGCATTACATATAAAATATCTGTTTAAATTATTTTTTTTTCGCTTATTAACAAAATCCCATATTTGTTCTCCATTATTGTAGACAAAAAATACAGATACGACACTATTGTCGATAAAAACATACGAAATCACTATTGATTTAATTTGAGCACAATTAAAACACTTCGCATTTATTGCGTGTTTTTATTATTGCGTACATACATGTCAGAATATTTAAACATTTTTCGCGTTACTAATATTTACAATCAACACGCATACTTTAATCGCCTTATTTGTGGTTTACAGTGATGATACAAAATTAGTGAAGGTAAACTTTATTTCCGCAATTAAATTGTGGAAATCAACGTTGACATCGCGGTCTATTTGGCGGCTGTAACATTATTTGTGCCAACGATATGACCTCAATGAGCTGCGCACGATTTTCATATAATTTAATGTATAATTTACCATAACTGAAAATAGTTGAACCTCTTCATTAAATAAATTTCACTAAGTAACTGCGTAAAAAAATGGTGATATTCCCAAATTATAAATTATTTTTTACAAAATTTTAATTTTATTAAATAATATCTAAAAGAAGATGAATGTAAAGTCTGCATAAAAATTCTTCAAATATATAATTTGTACCTATAAAATCTTTTCTTATATTTCCAAAAATACTCAAATTCCGTTTATAATAAACGTAATTTTAGAATTATTTAAAGAGCAAAAAAGGCAATGAGAATCAAAAGAACGCAGACGTTGGTGCGTGAAAAATTTATTGTAAGAAATAATTTTATAGTTTATTTTTAGAAAGTGGAAAATCATTATTCTACTCATTATTTTTCGAGTAACTCAATAATAACTCAACTAACTTGGATGACAAATCGCATTTTTCAAGAGCTTGAGCAACAGACATAGATTCCTCGGAAAACATAATCTCGTATCCAAGACAAGTCATTGCAGTTCATTTGTTCTCTTAGGACTTCGAGAAACATGATTTGCCTATTCGTTTCCTTCTCGCACTTGTTCTCTCATTCTTTGTTTCTCGCCGGTTTTAGCTCAATGTATTCCTGTATCTACGTCTAAGCACGTCCGAGTTAGCCTAAGCAGGCGGTTTCTCTAAAGTACAATGGCAACGATGAACAGCCCACGCTTACTGACAGTAAAACTTTACCTTAGCACGTACACTACTTTACACGCGCACATATTTTAAGAAATCCATTAAAGTGGATTTATAACAAGAATAGCCACTTTATTTGAACAATAGAAAATAAATAAAAAGACTTTTATATACTTATAAAATTACTGCTGTAATAAATTTATTTGTGATTAGCGAATAATTCTTACTCGAAGAAAAATTTATCCGCGTAATATAGCTATATAATTCATGTTTCAGTAATTATTCAGCTGTTATTCGAATTATTTATATATCAATATTTATTAATTATTTTATTTTATTTTGCATAATTAAAAAATCTAATGACTCTTCAAATTATCATTCAGGAAAATAATATTTTTCAACTAATAATTAAATAATGTTCTTTTTTCATACTATTCCAATACAAATAAGCAAATAATAAATTGACTACGTTATGAATAACGTTCTTTAGTGCTCACATTGCATAAACACATCTTTATGGTTTTCCCGACATTAGGTTTTCATGGCAAATAGCGACACGAACCGTTACAATCTTAAGATGATCCTTGATCGACTTGTCCGTCTACATTCATGCAACAAACGAACAAATCGATTGAACGCTTTATTAGCACAAAAAATATTTCACATGATAAAATATAATGATTGTATATAATTATATCAGGAATATTTCAATTTTTTAAAAATTCCAGGATTGTGTAAAAAAATTAGTATCTTTTATCTTTGAATTACGTATATATTTCTTTCTTCGCATAATAAATAAAAATTTACTTTTTAATTTATTTCCAAATTTTGATCCTATTTTCTGATTGCATTAGGTTTTTTAATAGCTCACATAATACAAAGCTGCACATGCCTTAACTTCTACTACTGAATTTAGAAATCGGATTAAAAAACTCGCAGCATGACGAAAGGATAAAAACGATTACTATCAAAGAACTTGATTCTTGACCCAGAATGCTTTATAGCAGACAGCCAGATGAGGGACATTTTTTGTTTTGCTATTATATTTATCAACATTGACTATATAAAATTAATGTATATAAATGTATGTTAATTTCCAAGCAAGGACATTAGTCACGCCATTTTCTGATTTACTGGAAAATTCTTTTTTCTCTCTCTGTATAAAAATATTATTACTTTTTAAATAATTTAGTAAAGTAATTAAATATTGCATCGAGTGATTCTTAAATGTTTTACAAAAATGAAGTAAAACACTCATCACATTTTTCTATCAAACACAATTTAATTAAAAAATTTCTAATATTTCAATAAACTTAAAATAATTTCTCATTCAACTGCCAAGCTACATATGCGCAAGTACGCATATATAGTACCTCCAGCATGTTATATATTTCGCAATAACGAATATACAACTTTAACTATTACGAGATATACGCAAACAGGTTTTAACTCCGTACCGATAATTTCTGATGACGATTACGTGATGGTGTCCGATAATCTTAAAATAATTGTTGCTCTCTGTGAAAGGCGGAATCTAGAAATCAATCTTGGAAAAGATCGCTAATTGGTGGAAGCACCGATTTCTCCACCCGGCGTATACGCAATGCACAGTATCGTTTCCCTCGCACGCTCTCTCATTCAGTGACAGTAATTATTTTTTATATTTCCAGCATCACGTAACGCATTCTAATAAACGTCGTCCGTAATATAACGAGTGTTATTCGTTACATATTACTTGTCCTGGGCGTGTGTGAAGCTGACGTATTATTTCATAAACTGTTGAGTTTTTCTCGGTTAACTTCTCATTTAGACACTTACTCTAAAAAAACAAAACTTAACATCTAGCACTCACCGTTCGTAGCAACTGGATGTATTCCACAGCGTCCAACGTATCAGGAAAATCCGGATTCACCGCTGTTTAACCTCGGCAGCCGGCGACCGTAACACGTACCTATTCTCGATCTTCGGTCCATATCCAAGTTCTTTATATCATGCATACACACACGCGCGCGCGCATAAGCGACGTAACGATGTTTACGAGATATTTGAAGAATTTCACATTTCAGCGTAATCGCGCCTCGTTCTCGCGATCTTCACTCCTAAACGCAATTTCCCGATGCGACGATTTTCTGTGTGTATAAACGAGGTGTCCGCAGAGATTTTTAGTGCGATCGTTTCCATAATACGGTCACTCCTGGATAGTGTACGCATTCACTAGTTCGCTATAAACTCGTCGAAATAGCAAAAATAAGGCGTAGTATACTGACAATAGCACAAATTGGCTCAAACGACTCAAATTCCAATATGTCGAGTGGGATGAATTAAGACAACGACCGCCGCACCTGTGTGGCGCCTCCTGTATTTTCGTCTAACCTTGGTCGTCGCGGCTCGAGATGTTTTTCATCCAAGAAAATTTGGCGCAATCGCGTCCACGATTCTGGCTCATTTTCGAATACTATATAATTTTCAACATGTATACTCACGAATAACATGCATTGCGGTCTAAATCTACCAAAATAGACAAAGAAAATACGCAATTATCGCGCACCTTCACGCGCACGCATGCGCGCCATTACAGCGATCAGTTCCGCGGGAAATTAAATGATAATCGGTGAAAATAACCGAAATTGTCCTAATATATTGTATTTGAAAAAAATGTCAGCATATTTTGTTTTTATTGTTTGAATTAAATTTCACTATTATTAACACATTAACACATTGTGATCTCAATTGAGTACATTTTTGCGCGTTCATAGCGATTAAGCATTATAGATTCTCGTTAAATTCATTTCGGTTTATGTGTTGTTCGACGATGTTTACATAACAAACAAATTTCGATACGACAAGAGTAAGCGAGTAAGCGAGTAAGCGAGTAACAAGAGTTCACAGTAAGCGAGATAAAGAACCAAAATCGATCGAGGAAAATTATCTTGCAAATCGTTTATTAAATTTCAGTAATAAAAGATCGCAGAAAAAAACAGGAGGACAATTGCGTGAAGGATTTATGTTGGAACTGCAATTATATCTCGTAATCACCGTCGTGTCAATCTTATATGTGTGAAATGTGAGATAATTTAAATAGACGAAGACTCAAAATGCATGCTATGATCGTTAACTGGAGACTAGCAGTGATAAATCCCGATTTTCCTGATATGTGGGACGATGTGGTATCACCTGAATTTAGCTGTAAACTATAGAGTATTGGAGATGAGTAGATATTAAATTTCGTTATTCTTAGCTGCGTTTCTTTACACTTCCTGTACTTGAAAAATGTACTTGAAAATGAGAATTACATGTCAGAGTTTTGGCGTTATCGATATCTATATTTTTCCTCGGTTCTAAAGCAACAATTTTGCGATTACCAATAAATGTGTTATTGCAAAATTTAATTCACAATTTAAATTCAAGTTACAATATTATATAAACTTCTTCTATATAAAGTAATATGTCAACTTTACACACACCAATATTTTCATTCAATCACTTCATCATCGATTAATACGCGAAATGACATGCCACTGTCGATATTTCCGATAATCGGTCTTATAATCTGTTTGAATCCGTAATCAGGCGAATTGAGAGAGGTGATTCGTTATTACGAATATTTTATTACTCGTCCGGGATATTAAATTTTCATCGACGTCTGATACATCTGATTTAATTATGCAGCTAGCACGCTGTATCGCGCTGAGGCATTATATATATATATAGAAGACAAGAGTATACTCTTATATTTCAGCAAATTCAATTATTGTACTTCAACGACGTCGGTCATTTTATGCACGAATCACTCTTCATTTACTTTGTTAGAAAACTAGTTTTCGTATATATACACATACGCAACGGTGCGTGATATGTATTTTCTCGCACATTCCAATCGCATTAAACATCTCGATATCTAATTATCTAATTGCATATGCGCGTAATCTGTATATGAACGGATATGCAGCTATCGAATCTTAATCGAACACAAATGATTAATGTTCAACTCAAAGCATATTTTAAATTATATATTTTATAGGTAGCGATAAAACTTAGAAACAATGGGTCAAAATTGCATCAGAAATTATATGAAATATAATAATAGGTTTTTTTTTTAAATGTGTGCATGTGTATAAACTTTAGTCTATAATATTATAACAAAATAAAATTGAAACGTCCTACTTTTAGACTAGATTTTAAAATATTGTCAACGACACAAACGTTCAAATAAATATTAAAAACCAAATCAATCTTATCGATTTCCATCGACTTAAATATAATGGAATTTTTATTTAAAAAGTTATATAAGTAATTAAAGAACTTATTTTCGAACAGAGATTATACGCGCGCGCGTTAAATTCCAATTTTAGTTTCTAAAATATAGTCTATAATAAGTTTCATATTGTTTAAAGTATAATTTTCAATATTTCGTATAATCTTCGTTTTTTTTCTAAATATGGATTTAAAGTGAAAAATGAGTTCTTCCATTGCTGAAACACGTTTGGGCGAGAAGTGGATCGTCTGGATTACTGTTGCACGAGGGATTAGTCGGCTGGTCGCGACGGGTCCCGAGTCCACCGCTTTAACAACACCGTTGAACGTCCGTGTGCGGGGTACCGCAAGCCCCACTGACTCACAGAACTACTTTCCCTTCTTTCTCACCGTAGTGCCTACCTCCGCCGCCACGAGCGGAGGCCCGTTATCCAAGCGGCTCGTCGAGAGTGAAATGTCCGCGTTACCGGAGCTCTGCCTTCCCACGAGACAGCCCGTCGCACGGTCTGATCGAACGAATCTTCTTTCATTTCCGCTATCGTCGATATTACGGTAATATAATTACGCGCTGATATCATTCCAAATATATACACAAAATTGTCAAATTGAAGATTGTCCAAAAATATATTATTTTAATTCGCGTTTAAAATAAAATTTGAATTTAAATTTAATTTTAATTGATTTATTGAATTAGAATTTAATTTAATTTAAAATAAAGTATGTTACTAATATTTCGCATATTTTTGTAAATTTATCATTTTTGTTAATCCTTCCGCTCCCACTGTAGCTATACGGTTACGTATATTTCAAATTATGAAATAAAATATTACTGCGATCTATATTTCGATATCTGTGAATATCTACTAGTTCTTTTTAGTCTTGACTCTTTAGACACATGACTCTAGCACGTATTTTGATATGTATTTATTTCAAATTTCGCAATAAAATATTAGAATATTATCTTTTTTTCATTTTTTGCCGTAACAATTCGATAATAAGAGTTATCTTGTAAATGCTATTAATGTTCAAAAATTATAATTTCCTTATATTTTAAACAGATTAGCTATTAAATAATTTGGGAATGAAAGGGTTAATAATTCCGAGTATAATTCTCTGCCATGAGACAACGTCCGTGATTATGCGCCATCGTGGCTGTTTAACGAGGGCGAAAAGGATTCGTTAAGAATTTTAAGAGCATATAAACTCGCGCTTTCTCCCGCCTAATACAAGCGCTACCGCTAATAGCGGAACCAGAGCGACTGACACACTTCCTGTGACGCAGAGAGAAGAACAGCGATCTCGCGGGATTCTCGGAACAAAATGACGTTGACAGGAGATAGCATTACTCTACAATAACGAAAGTACTCAACACCGGAAATACTGTTCCTCGGCGCGACGAACAATAGTCGACCCGAATATGCGCTGAAACGACCAAGAGATCGCCCGAATAACCTGAGCTTGGTTACGAACGATTAAGCGCTGAAAGGTCATCGACTTGGCAGGATCGCAAACAGAAATTCCTCGCCCGTTCAACCACGATATTTCGTCGTGATTATGATTAGAATCGCGAGTGCGAGAATCAATGCTCGTCTTTGAGTTTCTGCCCGACAAGCATGTTTCCGCAAACATATATAGCAAAATAATTTTCGATCGAATAACAAAGTAATCGTCAAAATATGTAAAATTAAATACCTTGACTTGATATAATGTTGAAAATTAACGCCTTGAAACAAAATTTATTTATATTATAAAAAATGGATTAACGATAGCGATATGTCTGTGTAAAAATTATTTAAAAAAACGAAGCAGTGTGCTGTAAAAAGAATTTCTGAAATGTGAAAAATAAATTCACGCTTACGTTCCACCGTCCGTAACAATCGCCTCGGCGGACTTATCTACAAGCGAACATAATTGCAGCTACGATAGAATGCGAGAGAGGAAAAAAAAGCGGCGAGGTATTTTTTGAGGTCAGGGCGACGTTGTGGAGGATCCTTGGGTCTTTATGATGCTCGAAGGAGTTACTCTAATAGTCGGCCTTTGTTGGCTCTTTCTTTCATAGGACCTTTCTTCCTACCGGTAGGACCGCTCCCCGCGGAAGATGCAAGGATAAGGACTCAATTTCATCCCGGAGAAGAATATAAGTTATGCTCATTCGCGCGAGTCCTCGAGAAAAAAGAATGTTCGATCGTAAATCTTGTCTTGACCAATGACGAATCTTCGCGTGACACACAAACTATTTTTCTACTCTTTACGATGGCACATTACAGATATAGACGAGTTCGTAAAGTTAAAAATCCGTTCGGTAATCACTTTTCTTTGGTTATTAACGCGGACTGATTTATCGTCAACTAACCTTCGAGGCAGACTTCTTGCTCGCTGCGTCTCTTACGATAAATCGCCACTTCTCCGTTAAATGTTAACACTTAAACAGTCGAGTGAATTTAACTTCGCATTTTTCTTTCACGTCGCATTACCGTGGAAGTGCCAAACGCCAAGTAATAATAATAAAAGTGATATTGGTACTCATTTATAATTATTTCTAATAATAAAGCTGTATCTAAGAAAGTTGTACCTAAACCTATAAACGTGCAAATTAATATCTTCAATATTAGTGTCTTGTCCGAATATCTATATTTCGCTTTGTAAGAATAATACCAACTGTAAACATTGCAAGAATTAACCGAATGTAATTATAAGAAAAAGGCTTGGTTAATTTTGTGCGCCATCATTAATTTTTATAATTGGATATTCACGGGTTTCTTAGATTACATTATTTAAATATCGAGTTAACGAGAGATTTCGCGTTTTAAATTTCATAATATTTCGTAATATTGTTTTTTGCGGAGTTATGCTGAAACATAAATTAATTAATCATTCCGCATTATTAATTCATCACGGTCGTATGTTGATAGAGTGAAATTTTAAATATCATTATAATTCCTTTGATTTGAATAAATTTGAAATTTGTTAAAAAATTTATTTCTAAAATTTCTAAAATCTTATACAATACTTCTATATGTACTTCTTATGTATTTCTATATTTATTTACACTTTTTATATTTTTAAGTATATTTATTCTAAAAATTAATCGTACATTGCTTTGGTTCTTAAAGAGATACTTACAAATTGAACTACTACGCTACTGCCACTCTGCTCTACGCAATTGCATATACCATCTCGCGCTATTCTGCGATGGCCCCTCTCTCTCTCTCTTTCTTTTTCTCTCTCTCTCACTCTCTCTCTCTCTCTGTACTATTCTAGAACGTAGCTTCGTTCCGTAAAGACAGCAGAATACAAATCACTGCACTGCGTGCTGCATGACGAAACGCGCGTACAATAAATTCAGAGATGAAATCTCGGTGGAATATTCCACTCATGAATATAATTTCAGCAATATTCTTACGCAACGAATTGATCGAAAGATCAAGATCAAGAGAGGTTGTGTGTCAAAACACGTGTCATAAAAAATAGAAAACAGACGAGAATCACGCGCGGCCATGAGGGAAAACATTCAGGTGAAAGTTTTTGGTTATCGAACACATCATGGCCTAGACCGTGTAGAAGAATAATAAGAACATATGCAGAACCAAAAGAGTTGTCGCGAATGTCTCACTCGCGCGCGTATGGCTTTCTCTTTTGACTTCGAACGGAACGGTTGGTTTTTCCTTTTCGGACGAATCCATTGTACCCGACCGAAAAGGGAGAACAAAAGATGAATTGGCAAGGATCAAAGTTTCAAGCGCGTAGGGGATGCGAAAGAGCGCTTGTACACCCCAAGCCTGTAGCTTTCATATCACCCGTTAATACTTAAATAATTAGCAGCATATACATACTTGAATAAAAAAAAAGAAAAAAATAGTATGAATTTTAATCGTCGTAAAATAAAATGAAATAAATTAAAGGATTAATTTTGATCTATAACAATTAACATTTTACCGTAATATTTTTTACTTCAAAAATTGCAAAAATACAATAATGATATGCAAATTTGTAACGACATGAATAACCAATTTTTTTCGGGTTTAAATCAAATGTACGATGTAATGTGAAACTAATATGATCGTGCATCTTGCAATATCGACAAATTAAAAAAAAGTTACATGTATCAAAATAATGGATTCTGTAATTAGAATGTAAATATCAATTGTACACGTTCTAGAAACAAAGATAAAAGAACAAAGGTGCAACGCTAGAAGTTTCGATTATTGACGATAAATGAAATACGAACACGATGCATATTCATACGCGGAATGTCAAATTACTATTGCCGTCGAAATATCGAATGAAGTATCACATAAATTATTGGCGCAATTCGAGATGCAATAAACAAAATGATATCTTGTGTATTGCAGTAACATTGCCAGCCATAGTCATTTTTTAAATTATTCGTGAACACGAATACATTATTATTTTACATCTATTTAGAATCACAGAAAAACTTTCAGATTTAGATGACGTCAGAGTCTGATTTCTAACCCCACCCGCTCCTACCATGTATAAAAGTGACATGAAACAAAAAATATATATTATATTTATAGCTACTAGAAACACATAAGCGCGCGTTACACACATGCGCTATTTATTCTTTTAATTACAAAGAAATATATATAATTTTTTAAAGACCTTTTTTAAGAGTGGATAACACGATTATTAAATAAACAAAAAAACTATCAATTTTTAAAATCTACTTAAAGAGACATCGTCTTTGCGATCATTCCGTGTGAGAGAAAATGTTGGAAGATCACGGGAATTTTTCAGTTAATTGCAGCCTTATCGAGTGGCTCGATAGCCAAGCGAGCGCTGGCCAGGTAGCCGCGAAAATAGAGCATCGTCCGCGAAGGAGGAAGGTCGCGACGCAGAAACGCCATATTTCATGAAATAATAATCAAACTGCAGATTTCGATCAATTTCTTCGAAAAATCTAGACTTGAAAATCTAAATTTTTGCTAGGTGAATCTTCGTGAAGAATGCGAAAGCGCATATTATAAATAAGTGCGATTCATCATTAATTACACTAATATTAAAAATAATTGATATGACAATTCCTCCCAGTGCTTGAGACTAAATATTGCATAAAATATGTGATTAACGTATAATAAGGGATAATACATCGGGCTCTCTATTACATGTATTTCAATATCATTCAGTTATATCGCAGTCGCATGTATTATCGTTGAATCGTGGAATGGATTTCTTACGAAAGGACCCCGTCACACTATTTCAGTTTTATGCCGTGATTATTCCTGGTTTATGTCTGTTGCGTCGCAACGCACTTTTTCACGTATATACATGGCTAGCATGCTAGAGAATCGCGAGGTGGCCAGGCATAGAGTCGGATGGTGGCGTGGCTTGTTGCAACGGTGGCGCGGCGCGGCATCACAAGTTCCCCTACTGGAGAACGTAGAGCGCAGCGTGCGGTTGCTGCCGTTTTACGAGGAGGGTTCTCTCTTCCACTTCCACGGCTCCTCCACCGCGCGGCGCGCCGCGAGTTCTCGCTCTTGGTCGGTGAGCGCGAGCGAGGCAGCGCCGGTGCCCGTGGCCGCTGTCCCAGTCGTCGCCCTACTTTGTCGAAGCCAACTCAGCTCGACACACACTCGGCGGTTTACACCTCCTCTCGGCACGACGGCGGTGACACACGTTTCATGCTCGCGCGCGTACACGCGCGTACACAGGCACACGACGCGTACAGACGACGCGTTCCCGCGGCGACGCACGCACGCGGTCCGACGACGACGACGAGGACGAAGAAGACGCGCCCGATCGTCGAATCGCACCGAGGGAGGAACGCGCGTCTCGGCGTCCCCGCGAGACGGATCCCAGTGGTGTGAACCCCTCTGTTCGGGTGGTGGTGCAGGAGGCAGCGTGGCGAGACGTCGATCGGCATCGACCGCGCCAAATTTCAATCCGCGACTCCCTCCCTCACGCCGCGTGCTGCGCGCGCTCGATCTTGCCGTGTAGATCCCCACGTGTGCGTGCGTTGAGAGAAAAAGGGTACGCGAGAGGAACCGGAAGCGAGATGTCCCGCGAGATGCAGCAGACGACCTAACCGCGCGACTGTGCCTGTGTGCGTACGCGCGCGCGTGTGTGTATGTGTGTGTGTGTGTGTGTGTGTGTGACCTACGACAACCTGCCGCCCGGTTTCGGCGCGCCGCCCGAGTGTGACGTCCGCACACCGACCCGGTCGAATCCCTCGCTCCACTTTTTCCACGGAGGTCACGGAGTTGCCGCGCGCCAATTCGGAAGGTCGGCGAAGTAGGAGGTGGTGCACGAGGAGAAGAAGGAGGAGAGATAGAGAAGCAGGAGGAACGTGAAGCTGCCGGAGGCGGTGTGGTGGTAGCGCGAGAAATCGAAGCACACTCGGACAATTCTAGAATTATCGGCTGCGGACATTGCCCTCGACACGCGATCGTCGTACCGCGGCGTTTTAACGAGGCCGATCATTAAATTCGGAGAGGGTTTCGCGCGACGCGCAGCTCACCGCTCCATGCACGAAGATGTGTGAAGATCGATTGTTCTCCATCGACCAGCAGAATCATCCAATGATCGCGCTTGTTTACGTCGCAACCAGATTCGGAAGTTCACTCTGAGATTGCCGATAGAGATCCGATCGATCGAACGCGGCAGGAAAACGCTCGCGTCGGTTCGCTCGCGCCGCGCTGAGGAGAGAAAGTACGCGAACTCTCGAACCGGAAGTGCCATCGAGCGAGAATATTCAGCGCCGCGCGGTTCTGTCTGTATTTCTTTCACCTCGTCCCTCGTCTATCGTATATGCATATCTCATTCTCTCTTTCTTTCTTTCTCTTTACCTTTCGCCATCATCCGCGTGAGCTTTATATCGTTGAGAACTCTACGCTATTGTGCATTTAGACCATCGTAAGTTAATCGCCGCGTTGCGCAGACTAATATTCCTCCGCATTACTACTTGAACCAGCGACGGATGGTTACATTCAGACGTGGAACGACCCACCGTCACTCTGATCTCGTAACGAAACACTGCCAATTAAACACGAACCGACCCGAACACGCCAATCGAAAGCTCTCGCCTTGCCGTGATTCCTTCTCGCTCACGGACAAGCTCGACGACCACGGCCAAAGTCACACGGGTCCTTTCCGGGTTGGGCATGCGCGCCAGGCCACGCGTCCCCGAAACAGCGCGCGAATACAACGAAAGAAGAGACCGGAAGAGACCTCAAAGCGACGAAACCGAGCGCTCTCGCACGCGACACCGAGCACTGCCGCTGCCGAATTTAACGAGACACTGCCACTTCCGGAAGAAAGAACAAACAGAACTTACCTAAATCAAAGCACGGCCGATTCACATTTACAAGAGAGAGAGAGAGAGATAGACTACTATTTCGCAATCAAAATTTGCGATCGCTACTGTTGCGAAACTAACTTACGATGAGCGACTATTTTGATTACTTCTCTGATGTTTGAAAAAACAATTTTGAAAACTGCGAACGAAACAAATATCCGGAGTTCAGTAACCGTATCGGAGTAACGACGCGACTTCCTGTTAAACGAGTAGTGAACAAAATGGAACGATAGAAATAGTGACTGTGTTATCTAATCACTTGCGACTGCCATTTTGGTCCACGCACAGCACGCACGTGAGCGAGAGAAGTACAGTGGACAAATACAGTGAGCTCAGCTGCAAGAACGTTCGTGGGAAAAAAAAAAAAAAGATCGAATAGATAAGATTATTGATCTTCGATGATTCGTCGGTATTGAAAATTTTATTGCTCTTACGACACCATCGGAAAAATCTATAATCTTGTTACATCCAATGTGTGCGATTCGTAAATAACACTCGAAACCTTACGACAAGTTACAAGAGATTCGTGATTGAGGAATCAAAGATCGGCAGGTGTCATCGAGGGAGTGATGATGATCGTGGAATCATCCGAGTGATCGCGCAGTGTCAGTGATTTCCGCGTAAACGTGTTATACGCGATGGCCAGAGATAACACTGATGCAATGAATTAAGCGTTCTCTGCGTAAACGGACTCGATATCGATTTAACGGGGTGATCACACAAGTGCGTGGCCGGCGAATCGGTTTTGCATTTCACGCATTTCGATCGGAAATACACTCGCATGAGATATTTGCAAGTTATGGCAACGCTATCTCAGTCACGCTATCGTGAACTTGTACAATTGCTAATTGTGAGATGATCGAGATCGAAAGCGGCAAAAAATAACGGGTATAGAAAAAAGTTAGAAGAGTCATCGAGAGTAAAACTGGATAGCCGTCGCGGAATTTCATCGACGGATAATCGATACGGCGAACGATCGTCGAGGCTTTCCACGGAACCACGATCAGTGATGACTCTTGCAAGAAGTTAGAAGCGCCGCGCGGTGAAACGAAGAAAAGTGCGATTGAACGGATGGACAACGGAACCGTTATTGGCTCGTAACACAAAAGAATCGAAATCAGAGAGCTATTACTAATATTTGAAACAAGAGATAATCTATTTAACGAAACACGTGCCCGTCAGTGCTCGTTCTACTGCCTTTATTTAGTTCTACTGTTCTACTCCGTCTAGACGAGATCGTCCAAAGTACAACTGAAAAAAAGATTTATAGATTATTTATAGATCTCACAACAGAGCCTACACACGTCCAACGCAATTATCTAATATCTATATTGCTTCACGTACGCTTTAAACGTAACACTTGGTGATAGTTGTTTATAAGTTAACAAGGTAACAGACTTGTCCAGTGATTGAGAAAGAGTAGTCGCGTTTCTAATAATCCGTAAAACCGACGACAACGGCGCGGCGGTGAGGGTTGCGCATGGTGCCGGAAGTATCGGACAAATGAGGAACAAGTGCGCGTACAAGTGCTTGAGAAAACGGACCAGGCGGCGGAGACGCGTTTCCGATTAGAGCGTCTGATCGGAACCGGTACAAATCTGTGCATGTGGTGTGCGCGCGTGGTGCCAGAAACGGTGACCACGAGGCGGTGGACCGCCGTGATCACGTGATCATTCCGACGAACCCTCTCGTCGGAACGAAATCTCGAGAAAGAAGAAAGAACGCGCTCGCAACTACGATTTTTTACACCTCGGATGTCTTAAGCGGAAAAAGATGTAAGTTATAAGACATAAGATAAGAGCGGACCCTCTTTGTCCCGAAATATGTAGTTGCTAAGGGTATTTGTTTGAGAATAGATAAACGTGAGTATTAATAAATCAGTATAAGTATCGGTATAAATATAACACCGAGTGCTATAGGAGTCACCAAAATGATACGATATACATATACGATAAAATATAATCTCCAATAATGTTTATAAAATGATATAAATTTCTTTATTTGAAACTTGGCCGAAAACAAGTTAAACGAGATAATGAACTATTTATCAAATATCTTCGTTCCCACACCATAATTATGTTTTGTAATACGTTAATCGGAGCTTGTGTGTTACATTTACATGTTAATGATATTGTAATCATCATCACGCCAATGACCATCGTGTTATTTTGTTTTATGATTTATAATAAAATAGGTGCATCATTAAATATTATTTTGCTTTACGTCGAATGCCGCGCGATAAAATCAACATTATATTCCGGAGTAAAAGCCATAAGGAGTCTAATCGTAAATATGTTGCGGCATGAAATTGACATAATTTGAATTAAGATAATATATCTAAGATTGATACGAAGTGATGGACGCGAGATATCCGAAAAAATTAATTCCAATAACAAGTTTTGCACTCAAATAAATTTCAAATAAATTTGTACTAATGAGTTATGTCACTTGTTGACATCGTTGTCCTTCCAGGAATCTTGATTAGGAACCCTGTTCACTATTCGTCATACGTTGCTTCAATAGTGTGAGATACACATCGACATAATTGTGTAAACAAGTAGCGTGTCATTGATGAGATGGGAGAGCGCGAGAAAAATGCGCGTTAATGGCATGTAAATCGCCGGTGGTATGCTCAGCGTCGAAAGGTCTAGGTCGTCTCCGATCGTAGCTTCTTCCGGCAGGCCGAAACTTGTGTAAATTAGTTTGACAAACCGAGGCGAAGGACGAGGTCCAAATGCGTCTAAATATACTGCGCTTTGTGAAAAGAAAAACGCCGCTCATAGGTAATTGTACGGATGCTGATGCAAGATGGAATATATGAGATAGATAGATCGAAAAAAAAATTCAAAAGAAGATAGAGAAAAAGAGATGGTTTTTTTCCACGAATTCTATTAACCTTCGCGAGGTCACTAAGAAGCTCGAAAAAATATGTAGATGATGTATATTATATGACCGTTTGTTCTAAATTTTACTACGTCGTCGCAGTTACGCCTCTAAAAGAAACTTCTAATAGAAAAACTTTTACTAAATTATATTTTGTTTTCAAATATAGAACAGTGAAATATACACTGCTTAACTCAGTGCAAAAATCATATATATATATAATACAAGATAAAGTAGATAGTAAAATGTTGAATAGTGAGCATAAGAAAGTTAGAGCCGGTTGAAATACGTATCCTTGATAAGACGTGCTGTAGGACACACTGTAATACTTTGTTACACTGAAAAATGCACATTTCGATATATTCATAAAATCTGCAACGTTGCACTTCACGTTTTGTTAAACGTGAACAAAATGAAATCAAACGCGCAATTAGCCTTGAAGCGAATAGTTTTCAAAGCATTCATCAGTAATAACTTCTTACAGAGTCATTTGCATGCTTTTTGTCGTCCTGTTTTGTCATTACGTTCAAGATGATAACTTGCTGATACAAAAGTATTTTTTGTCAATCCGTTTTTGTAAGCATAACTCGCTACTGATCATAGATTGTTACACAATAACCAGTACGAGGAATATCTAATTATCTAATTATATATATATATATCATTGGTCATCATAAATAACATTAGTTGACAGAAAAGCAAAAATGCTTGTCACATGTCGACAATTCTAAATAAAACTAATAATGGAAGCCAAAGATTCACTTTAATACGCTTTTTTTATTTTTATTGCGAAATATACTAATAAAATCGTATAATAATAGCGATAACTTGAATTCGAAATTGATCTTCGTATAAATAAATTTATTTTTCAAACTTTCTGTTCGACAATGACATCTTTTCGTGATGATAAGAATATTGTATATCAAAAAGCATAAAGTAAGTTGCATTTTCAAGCGTGGCGGTTTCTGAATAATGTATATATTGAGAGATTTGACGATTATGGTAAATATATGGTTGCAACATGATACATTTGTATGACGTTAATCAGGATGCTGGAACTATCCGTTTTAATACCGTCGCGTTAAATTGCACGTGTTGCGAGTGGCGTGATAAGAACGGCGCAACGAAGCATGAGAACCGTGTATTATGCAAACTCAAAGTTATTCTGGCGGATGAACGCGCGCGGTAGTCCATGGCGGTTCTAATCCAGACTGACTTTACTCGCGGCTTGTAATTTCTCGGTGACCATGATACGTGCGTATCATATATGAATCACATCGTGGAGACGCGCCAACTCAGATGCGAGCAAATTTGTCGGCAAAAGACCGTATGAGCGGTCTCAATATGAGAGATGCATCGCGTGAAATTACAACAAATTGCAAAATGCGAAAAAATCTAAAATAAGAAAGCTAATCAAAATTTCATCCGAATCTAGTAAAAATGTTATTATCATGAAGAGATAAAAATATCACGAATAATGATTTCGAACAATCAACCTTCTGATTGAAAAAAACTTGAATATTTTTACAAAAAACATCTTGAATTTTTCAATTTGTCTGCAGTTAGTCAAATAATTTAAAATAATTTTAGATATATTTGGGTCATCTGCAGTTGTTTTTTTGCATTAATAATGTAATATCTTACTATCTTTTTCCTAAACTGATAAAGAAGTACATTTTAAGATCAATAGCAAAAGAGCAAGTTGCATCTGATGTTCATTGAACTGTGTTTATTTACAGTGGAGATTATATTTATGATAATGTCGATGAGACACGGGATCAAACCGAATTGTGTTTGGCACCGAGCTCGGAGCGTTTACAGCTGGTTGTCGAGTTAGGAGTCTATATGCCTAATTAAGGTACACAAATAACACAATCTCTCACTGTCGCGGTATGTCTAACTCCACTGCAAGACACACTGAAATGTATAGCATCGTCAAACTTCATTGATGATGCACAAGTTCTATGTCGAGCTGGTTCGATGCTTTATAAAAATGCTCGAAAAAAAATATAATGCACTGCATACTGATTACTTTATACAAACTCAATTAGTAATCCATTACGTTTCGTAATGAATAATAAACGTCCATCATGTTGATTTCTTTAATCGAGATTAAATAATTTTTAATAAAGCCCTTCATATTCTTACGACAAATAAAAAGTAAATCACTTTGACGCGTTCTTATTACCTATTCATTATTTTTATTGTTGACTTAGATGCACTTTAATTATAAATTGGGAATCAGACGTGATACGAAAATATTTATACAACAATACAATTACGTATGGAAATGAATAACATGAATCTTATGGGAACTAGAAATTACAACTCACTCCTGATTCGAATTCTCAAAATTGAGCGCTAAACGCCACCGAAAAATAAATTGACGGCCGAATCGCTTAGAAATAACGGCCGCGACGTAAGAATCGCGCAAAAGCGACCAGGAGTTATTCTGGCGGATGAACGCAGGCCGTTAGTGACGTTTCCAACCTAGTCTAACCTCCTCTCGTCCATGCTGGGCGTTTGCCCTCTCCCGGTGACGGAGGTTGAGATAGGTCGGGAGCAAACGCTACTACGGTACGAGTGCATAACGCTTTACGTACATACGTATACGCGCACCACCACCATCACTAACTACTCTCCGTAACGTGGACACTACACACACGTAGCACACACGATATTGCACACGAGGGCAATTATTAACCACGGCCAATCCTCGTCGAGGACCTCGACGAGGATCGTCATCGGCGCCGTCACGATAGCGGTTCGTATCGCTTAGAAAATCTATCGTGTTCACTTAATTGGCGATCAGTGAAACGCAGCGGCTACAATCAATTCTGCTATTGACGATCTGCACAAGTAATCCGACAAATAATACGATAATCGTTTTTATCGAATCGACATATTATAGAAACAGTAGAATTCAAAACGTAAAACCGAATGCAATGTAATTGACAAATTTTTCGGTGTATTCAAATGTCTACTAAAAAAACATCAATTAACTTGTTCTTTATTATAAAAAGATTCTCTTAGAACGACGTATTCAACTACAAGCGATGTAAATTTCATTATTAAACGGTTTGTTATCGATCTCGTATTCAGGTCTCGCATATTTTGAATTCATACATGAAGAAATTTCATATACAATTTTTCCTTTTTTCTTCTTTTCATTTCAAAAGTTTTCCAACAAGGGATTCATTGTTGCCTCGAAAATTTGAAATTTTAGTTACAAACCGTCTGACCTTTGACCTACTTAATGAACCGAGTGATAAAATTTCAACCCAGCTAGCTAAATGTGCTTCGCAAATCATAATCTAGTACAGAGGAAATTCCTAAAAATAATAATACGTTAAAACTGTTTTTCTTTTAGCTTTCAGAATGTGTCTTTGAAACTCGGTATATTTTAAAGGAAGCAGTGACTTGTAAAAAAATGCAGATTTTGCAGAAAAAAAACTAAATTATAATTACATTATATTTTGGTACATACAGTACTAATATATATATACCATTGTAAAATTATTTCGATTATACAAGCAGCATGATTTCGTTCGCACAGTTACGTTTTACAAAGAAGCAGAGAAACGTAACCGCGTAACAAAAGCGCGACGTAAACTGCTTGCAACAGCGGGAAAGAATGAGAATGAAGCAACGTTTGTCCGCGACAAAGTGTATATACGGCAACTAACCGCGGATAAAATAAACAGTCCACTGTGTTTATAAACTATTCTGAGCCGGAAAAGCTCGTCACACCCGCGCAGGCAATGACACGGCTGGCCGTTTTCGGAGCGCGGATTCGAATCTCAGGGAAGCCTCTTGAAACGCTGTGTCGCCGCTGCCGTCACAATCGCATATCTAGTCTCAGTAATAAACGCTATGTCGCCGATTATAACCGGCTAGATCCCGACCTATGGAGGCCACGTGCATTGAAAACAGATAACGGCCTAGTCAACTCTTTTCTTTCTCGTGCGCCTCGACCTATGCCAATCTGAAACTAAATATACACTTGCCAATAATCGCGACATGCAGCAAACGCATAGGAACACATAGTTTTTTTTTTTACAAAAAAAAGAAAACTTAATTAGCACTTATTTTTCCCTTTATTTTACATATAAATTTTGTAGATGTTGGAATTTGTTTATCAACGATTGACTAACGTATGGATTTCAATATTAATCTTTGGAGAATTTTTATAATTAAAGTAGCGTTTTTTTATTCACAGAATCACGAATCGAGCACAATAGAAGTCAAATCTAATAGCATAGTGAATTAATGAAGAAAAATATACGAAATGCAAATAACTTTATTTGTCAAAAGTGGCGCTAATAGGTGTTATTTAATTCCAAAGGCTTTCGTTTCGGAACAAAATACAAATGAACGTGACGCTATCGGCGCCGTCTTTCCTTGAAAAAATATCACGATATAACTTACAGTGTTTGCCATTGATACATCGAGTATGCACTGATACGTTGAAAGTACACTGCGATATCAAGGAAATGGCACAGATGACTGTACGCAGAAAATTGACGCATACGACAGCTTTACTACGAAGCAAGCATGTCAAATAAATTCTTACTGCTTCTAACGAGTTCTAATTACTTCTAACATTTTCTGACAATTAACTTTAGTCAATTTTTTCCGACACACATTCAAGATGTGTTAACTACATTAAGGATAAAGTTATCGAAATTATTATTCTTAAAATAACGTGAAAAATATCAGTTTCACTTATCTATTGTCTTTCAATTATCTACTCTACATCTAATTAAAAGATAATATCAAATGTTCTTAAAACAACTGTAATTAAAATATTACTTTTGCAATAACCTTTTCAAGAGTTAAATAGTACAATTTATTACACGACTATTCACGAAGATGTAAATCGATTGAATCTGATGTTGAATGACGTTCTTTTAGGAAAGAATTTTATTTATTTTATTTTATTATCGCCAAAGTTTTGTTTACATCTTCCGTATTTCAATACCAATTAAACATAAAAATGGATCGACTCTTTCAATCAATATCTTTACGACATCTTTACGACGTGACATCTCCTACCTGAACGGACAAGAACGATCAGCAGAATCGTAAATTATGACAAATGACGTCACGAAATCCTTACATCCCAATGACATCATTTGACCCTGACACGTGCAGCGATGAATACCGGTATCCGAATGCGAATACACACATTCGTCGTGAGAGAGAAGAAAAAGGACGAGAAGGGGAAACGCACTCTCCGACGCATAACACTGTCGATTCACTACTCGCGCCGTCAGCGAATCGGAAAGATTTACTGACTCAGGAGAAATGCATCACACGATAATCGCATTATCCGCGAATGCGCCACCATAACCAACTACGAAACAGTTCTTGAGAGTATTTCAAGAGCAACCGCCCGCTATCGGATTGTGAGAATTTGTCGCTTCAGATAGCATCTGAAGTGAAATCGTTACCCAATACGGTCAACATTAACCTTCTTCAAAATCATCGGTCCCTTTATTGAGCAAGATTCCAAAAAAGAAGAAAAGAAATTATTGCAAGAATTCGCAAATTATCATTAATTATCGTTAATTATCATTAGCATGCGTGATTCATGACACGAAAGGATGCTGGTTCGCGTTAATCTCTTAATTGGACCCGAGCTTTGATTTTATAAGCATCGAACTTTTTTTAATTAAATTTAATGTTGTAAATCTTTGATTTTGTCTTAATCAATTTGATTAATTGCTATTTAAGTAAACGTTGGACAGATGTCTAACCAGATGTCTTTGCATTTCTTGTTACTTAAATTTGTTAATAAATTTAAAATCATAAATTTTAAGTAGATTTCAAATAAAATTTAATAAATATCATCTGTCCAATTATATTTATTGATATTATTTTACGTAATCTTACAAGATTCAAATAAGATACCAGAAATACTTGTTAAGATGTTAAGAAATTCCAATAATCTACATTTTTGCATATATTACATAAAGTTATTATATTACTGACAGCATTATGAAAAAAACATGAATTTAATTGAGCGCTATCATAGTCGATCGAACTGTTATACAGCTCCTATCATGAGCGCGATCGTTTATCGCGGATAATGTATGGTGAACGATCGTTTATCGCGGATAATGTATGGTGAACGATCAACGTAACGCGCAATGTCGACACTCCTTTGAGGTCGATTCTCATGGACGCCGCGTGGCCTTACAACCTCAAAGAGCTCTTGCGAGACATCATCATCTCACAAGCGATATTAGAAACAATCATCCTCAATCGAGAAAGACTATGAAGATCACGGCCTGAAGAGCTGAGAAAGGGGGGAGAAGGATTTCTAACAGTCCTATTTACATACAAAAATGTCTAAGAAACACAGAAAAAGTTTATACATGCCCCGATCTTATATTTATAAATATTTATGATTTCTGTTTTCTAAAACTCAGAGAATATTTTCTTTTGAAATAAGAGAAATGACAAATAAAAAAAAGAACTTTCCACACGTCAGGCTTAAACGGAACAATTTACAACGCTGCAATCTACATTTGCGGTATTTGCACAATAAATGCGTTCATTTAGATTACATGTGCCGTAAATTGTGCGTGCAAATCACGCGCCGCGATGAGCACAAGGGATTGAACGTGCTTAATATCGCTGACGCACGCAAGACTTGTTGCGCTAATTTTTTTCGAATACAACCCTGCTCTCTCTCTGATTTCTATCACAGTCAAACTTCCGTCTTTTTTCCTCTAATTTTTCACTTTTTTTCACTTCTCCTGTTGCGCTGTTCTCTAACTATACCACGCTCAACCACGTGACAGCGAGAAAAAGAGCGAAAGATAAAAGATGTATAAAAGATACTACGCAATGAATTTTAATATTGATGCATATCTAAAAAAGAAGCAATATAATCATAATTATATTTAGATAATGAAGAAATAATTGCATTTATCAACTAGAATGTTGTAACTTGCTTCATCCGTTACAGATTCTGCTTCAGAGAGCTTCTTCTGTCGCAGAATCGATGGATTTCCGAAAGTTCTTAATTACGGTATGAATAAAAATCAATCCAAAAACATCTAATTTCATTTAGGCGAAAATCACGGATTTGCTACGACGTGACACATGAAATGCAAATGCGAGACATATCATGTTGAAAATTCAACTTATCAAAATTAAATTGAGTAAAACATAGTTCTGGTTGTGCACGTGTTCATATCTTTTCTGCGTGACCGCCATGACAGTCGTCACTCGCTTGCTCTGACAATGAGTGTATATATAAGCCCCCTATTTTCCAAGTGGTGCAAGTCAAACTTCTCAATTGTTGGGAAATGAACGTTTTGCGTTTGGGCTTGAAAAATCAAGATAAATGGGAATAACTTTCTCTCACTTTCATTGTATCAAAAAACAACTAAATTCTCATGTTTAAAAAAAAATCTAATTTATAATTTTTTTTTAAATTGTTTTTCTGCTATGTTTCTTCTTTATACAACTCTTGAATCTCGTGTTACTTTTAAAACAATAATGTTTACTCGTTTCAAACAAATTTGGATAAATAAAAATTTTAAAAGAAAAAACGAAAATAAATAAAAATTTCTTCAAAGTCATATTATGGCACTTCTTCTTCCAGCATGGGACTTACACTACTGCCCCAACTACTGCCAATCTGTTATCATTAACACCTCCAACTTTGTAATGCTCCCAGCGGCTTATTTATGAAGTTAGACTTACAAAACTTTTTTACTAGATGCAAACAACCTTTCTGAACATATTTCTGGTGTTAGTTCAAAATTACAAATTTTTTACTTGCACCACTTGGGAAATAAAGGGCTCGTATAACGTCGAATGGACCGCCGAATGTGTATAGCGATAATAATCAACTTGTTGCAGTAATTATTACACACATGTGCTTAGACCTGTTGTTTTCTCATTTATGCTTCGTGTGTTGCAGTGTGGCCATAAATCACGACATAAATTCGTAATTTTCCCTTAAGAGAAATGCACGCGAGTTTATTTTCGTTAAATAGCATTACTAATTGGGAATACAAGGATCCGATATTTATCGATTCTTTGATAGAGCTAACGCGAAGCGGGCCAAGATTGAATTTAGATTTAAAAGTAAAATATTAAGAACAAAATATTTCATAAAAATACATAAATATTGTTAGAAAATAAATTTTTTATTAAATTATTATAATGCTTATATTTACATTTTCATAGAAGAAATGATATTGATAATTTTCATAGAAGAATATGATATTGATAATATTATTTGCATCAAATTTTGGTGAACGTGTCCAGAGACTAAACAAATTTTTCCGTGGAATCGATATCACGATATGACCAGCATCATGCTTTTCCGAACAAGGTGACGCAAAAATAGCGCGCCATTGAAGAAACAATGCAGAAAACATTATTGGCTCGGACTTCGTCCGCGAAAACGAAGATTGCAGCCTCCGTACGCGCTTACCGACGACTGTTTTTCGAGGCTGACCGCTTTGTTGACACACTATTTTTTGCCAGCTTCTGGCAATCGTGCCACCGAATGTCAAACGTGACCGAAGAACCGATATAGTGACCGCGTTCTCCTGGAAATTGTTGATTTTGCATCCGCGCAACAACGCGAGCGCTTATTCGCGTTACGCAAGTTGTCCATAATGATATTCATATCCAAACTATAATGTGCCTGAATACCATGCGCTCAGAATTATTAGCGAAAATCGCACATTTGGGCACGCATTAAGCATCTCTAAACAATGCGGTTATTTCCTAAATACTGAACTATATGCACGCATACCATATTTTATACATGTATAATAAATTTTGTTGCATAGGCAATGTATGCATGTTGCATTTTATAGATGTAACAAATTTTACTGTAATATTATATAAATCAAAACATTGTTAGACGGAAATAGTATATCTTCTTAATCGTATAACACAACATTTTTGTCTGCTTGATAAATGCAAGATGGACTGCGAAATGTTATCATATGTGGAAGCTTTACGCTGGTAATTTGAATTTAAATCTGGAAAAATATTTTTCTCAAAACAAAATTCTAAGTTTCTAAGCCGTTTTTATATAGTTACCATATCAATTATAACATTTCTTAATGAATAATGCTCACCGACAGTATCTATACGACTTGCTTTATCGTGGATTGCGATCGAGAACATTCTCGGAGAACGTGGAGAAAATAATGACCGGCGACTTTTCAGGGATCTTGCAGCCAACGGCATCGTTTATTTATCGATTATAGTCGATACTGATCTCAAGAAACACCTTTCAATGCTTCGCGCACGAGTCGTGAGTACCGCTGTAAAGGTACTCAAGTTCAGAGCTACACTGACACAACTACCGCTTGAGATATCGATAGTCGATAGAAAATTGTGAGGGTTAAAGGCCAAAAGACTGCGGAGATTTAATGGCTCGCGCGCACATGCTATACAGGATGGATAAATGTTTGACTGCGTTTTTCTAAACGCAGTCAGGCTCGATTTTCGTATATGTTGTTAGTCCTGAATGACAGACACAGATTGTAGCCGTTGCTCATTATTTATTAAAAAGTTATAAACAAAATAAGTTTCACGAACTATACGTAATTTTCGGACATCATGTACATTTAATAAAACAGATTTGTTTATTTAAGTCCCTCCTCGGCCCACGCATTTAATTTACTACTCGTAAATAAAAGTAAATACATTGTGAAAATGTTCTGAAATGAACAATTACATATACGTATTATTTTTTGACATCTAGGACACACAATTTTCGTCGTATCACTTGCATTTTACACAAATAATTAATAAAATCTTCATTACTGTACTGTATGTCAAATGAAGAAATTCGCGTAACAATGTTGAGGCTACGAATTCGCAACAAAAACTATGTGTTTGACAATACTTCTATAACACAAGCAAGAGGAAAATATTAGTTACATGACAATAGCATAACGACTTTTCTTGGAAATTCCTAAGCTGGAACAATGTGAGGAACTAATTCTATATTTCTTATTGATGAATAAGTTGATGATTGGTGTTCAAAAATTACGTGTAACTCATAAAACTTATTTTGTTTATAATTTATTAATTAACAATGAGCAACAGTTGAAAGCTTTTAGAACATTACTCATATGGACTCATCAGGACTATGGTCTTAACAAGATATGTGAAAATCAAGACAATCGAGCCTGACTGCATTTTTCTAACCATTTACTACGAGATGCAAGCATACACAGGATTTTTCCATCGATATTTGCAACCGATTTGTCTTTAAAAAGAATAACGAAATATCTATTTTTTTTAATTATAAGAGATTTTTTAATTTAGATTTCAAGAGGATAAATAAATTAAAAAAACATTTTTTTCTCGATTTTTTATAAATTTTGCTTCAACAAATTTTTAATTCAAAGTTTAATTATCAATGCAATATTTAATCTTAAAAATGAAGATATGGTTTTACATCTGTTTTCTTTATCTCTCTTTATTAAAGTATTTACTAAAGAAAAATCTATTCCAAACTGTTGGAAGAATCCGCAGATAAAGTCTATCACGGAACATACTCTGTATACGCGGGCGCGCACATGTACGTACAAACACATAATGCCGGCGGTGCATGCTTGCCGGTGTGATTGACATTAGTAAGTATGCCATGGCCGACTGCTCACAGCGTATGCTGATACAAACGACTGCAGCACTGCCCACAACACCACCATACGAATACACCGACCGCTTCACGAGTCTACTGCATGCTCCATTCTTCTAGGACGCTTAGGAAAATTCTCGGAAAATCCTGTCTGCGAGTTTCCGCCTATAGACGGAAAATCAATTTCTCGCCATTAACAATAGTTTTACCTGATTTTGAAATTTTGCAAACGATTTCTTCTTTGAGTCTCAATTTCATATTTTAATGCTCGGAGTTATAATGCTCAAAGTTATTATAGCTTCAATTAATTGAAATAGAAATAAAAATTGATGTAAGATTGCAATTTTTTATATCAATCCTATGTTTTATTTCAAAAGAATTAAATTTAGCAAAACTGAATTTAAACCAATAAAACATATGGCGGATAACTAGAGAATGAAATTTTTCAATTAACGCGGTAAAAAAATTAATCTTGTTATACTTGAGAAACAATGTAAGGACAGATCAAAAAATTAAATCGGCGTCATATACATCAGGAAGTATTCTAGGAAAAATGCTTTAAACCGGAAGTGCCAAGAATAAAATCTGGTTTACATTGATCCGAGGTCAATTGAATCGAAATAAGGTATGACTTATCAATCTTATATCACTAAGGCAATCTTTTAGAATCTTTTTGAAACATTGCACCAATAAGTCGCTGAAAAATAATTAAGAAATTCTGCATGCTAAAGCTTCATGTTAGAAACAGGTTTTGATAATCCTTGAAAAATAACGTCCTCTCGAATAATTAGTAGATTTTGAAATTTGTATAACAAGTTGTAATTCATTAATATCCATGAAAATGATATTTAGATAGCTTTGTGGTGCTATCTCAAAAATTAATTGTATATTATATAGAAACTATTCTAGAATTATATTTATATAAATATTATCCAAAATCAAATCAATAAAATTAATCTTAATAGATTTCTTAATGCAATTTTTATCAATATCCGTAATAGCCGAAAAACACAATTGAATACGACATGAAAATAAAACGTATGTATAAGTCAATTTAAAATTTTGCAAGAAATTATTTTTATCTAATAAATGCTACAATTTCTCACTTGCTTGTTTATTAAAAATTGAATATATTTTAATCTCTGAGAGGTTTGAATTTTATCGAAATAACAAAATATAATTGTTACCTCGTTGCAAACCTGATTCGCACGTGTAAAGATGCCCTCCGAGAATTTCACTGGCCCATCTTATATACTGGAGCCGGAATATTCAGACGAATTGCAAGGCAATAAAGATTCGCACGAGTGTGACGTAATGTAACCCTGTTCCTCGAAGGACATGGTTTTCACCGAGTTCGATCTTCCTGTAAGATGGTATCGTTTCGCCAAAAACCGGTATCTGCATGGTTCATACAACGCGAGAAAGAGTAGCCGAAACGAAGAGAGAATATTTATTATATACAGGGTGGCCCATTATAATCTTTCCACGCGATTATTTCCCGAACTATTCGTTATTCGAAAAAATGTTTTAAGTAAAACTTATTCTGTTTCGAGGGAGACATGTCTTATGATGGACACACGTTTTTTCTACACTATTTGAAATTTTTTAGTATTGGTTTACTATAAAAAAATAAATTTTTATTTTTCCAAAGAGACATCACGCATTTTTGGTGACGCACAGACAATGTGTATACGCAATATCTTTAAAATTTTTTAACTTATTACCTAAATCTTTCAAGTAACCATATTTACTTTCATATCTCATTGTTCAAAAAGTCCTTAGAGGACCCATTTTCCTAATAATTGTTACATAATGAATAATTATATGATCTTTTGGTTAAAAAAGCAGAAAATTCTTTGATTAAAAGTTCGTGATGCTGTTTTATAGTACTTTGTAATTCTTTCAACATATTATTTGTAATTTTAAGTGCTAATACAATTTTTAACATTTTTTATTATAATAGTAGTACAACTACTATAAGCCTACAATAGGCCTATTCTCTTTTTTACAGAATTAGTATATAGAGATTTCAAACTTGCTACGTTACCATACGAGAAATTAAGAAAAGAACCAATTTCACTCTTTGATTTTATGCGGCAAATTCACGAACAAAGAGCATAATGACCGTAGATAGCTAGGGTAGGATAGGATAGGTAGGTAGATAAATAGGGTAGGTAGATAGGTATGTAGGTAGGTAGGTAAAGTAAGGTTAGGTAAAAAAAGTAGGTAAGTAAAGTTGGGTTATGGTTACAGAAAGTTATGAAGACCACCGCGTAGTAGACTGCTAAATAACGTAGAATTTCGGTTAAAATACTACAATAATTTTGGTACTTCAGACACGTCGAGACACGACGAGACACGTGGAGACACGTGGAGACACGTGGAGACACGTGGAGACACATGGCAACACGAGAAGTAATAGCAAATGACGGTCTGTAGTTTTATTATAGAATAAAATCAACATTTTTTTCTGTATATTTTAACAGAAAAATCCTGTCATCAATAATACGTAACATATCTGTTGTGCATAAAATTAAAAATACATGCACATTGTGTTATTTTTACACTTTTTTTCAATTGTTTTAATAATTTAACGCTCAATTAACACAACAACAATATGTTAAATTAACACATGAATGTGTTAAATATTTAACACAAAAATTTTAACCGGCATATTTGTTAACAAGAAAACAAATTTTCTATGTAGATGGAAGCGTCCTTGAGATTTTAAAAGTTTTTTAACGGTGGGTCACAAACCTTTTTCAGGTCTTTTCAGTGTTTTATTAACGTAATAAAAAAAACCTGGCACTGCTTTTGTCAAGACTTTACAAATGTAAACATCTTTCTCGTTTTTTCGACAATGTTAACCTTTCCATTTGAAAATACCAAAGTTACCTTGAAATCTCAATCTCTACCTAAAAAAACATGTATCCCCCTCGAAATAGAGTAAGTTTTACTTGAAATATTTTTTCAAATAACGAATAGTTCGGAAAATAATCGTGGAAAGATTATAGTGCACCCTGTATATAATCTAAAATAAATGTCCGAATAATTAAATAAAGTCATAAATTATAGTACATAATACAGCGATATCTTAAAATGCAGTAGTAAATAATATGATATAAGCTATATATATATATTAGTTATATAATAATATTAGCTTAAAATAATAG
The DNA here is from genome assembly GCF_040581485.1 of Linepithema humile. NCBI lineage: Eukaryota > Metazoa > Arthropoda > Insecta > Hymenoptera > Formicidae > Linepithema > Linepithema humile. The sequence goes on from NC_090132.1 coordinate 14,989,978, forward strand.
CATATTGTATACAAACAACTTCAAAAATAAATATTATAAAAAAATTAAAAAAGAAATATTTGAGAAATACAAAAAAAAGTATCTTTTGATAGAAAGTTAGATATAGAAGACGACAATTTTTCTCTCGACAATTGAAATTTTTATATCATTATAAATTAATAAAAATAGATTTTAAAAGTTTCATGAATGCTGCTTCATGAATGGTAATTATCATCGTCAAATTACTAGTTTTGCAATTTTGTAAATGACCCAGATTATAATTTTAATATGCAAGGCCTAATAAAAATCGAGAGATAAAAAGCGATTTCTCGGTGTCGGCGATGACGAGATAGTGCAAGGTCCTGCTCTTTTACTTTTACTTTCAAAGAAGTGTCCGTCCGTCCGTCCGTCCATCTAGGTCGCTATTGCCGTCTCCTGCTTGCTGCGCTCACCGAAGGTGAACCCAAAACTTTCATCGGCGACTTTCGTTACTTTCTTATCGGTTAAAAGTGAAACACCCGGCGATCCGACTGCATGGGTCTCTCTTTCACTCCGCCTTGAGTCACGATGGACCCATCTTCCGCGAGGACGAGGACACACGCCGCACGGTCGATTATCGCGTAAGAGTCGCGCCATCGAGAGTGAAATCGCAAAAAGAAAAAATTGATTCGAAAGTACTCGTCGCGAGCGTGTTGTTTCCATATTTGGAATTTAGTTTTTTTTTTGCTCCGAATTTGGAGGATCATGTAATTATTTTTATAAGATCTAGAGTATAGATGTTCAAATATAATTTGGGTGATAATAAATCTGTATTCTATTATCCGAATAATTGGAATTAATTATAATGAGATTGCGAATAAAAAATGTGTAAATATTAAAATTTTATGGTTATAGGTTTTATTTAAAACCTAATTAAATATATTCCAATCTCCGAATATATTTAAACCCTCTACAAAACGCACATTTCATCAAAAAATCGCGACAAAATGAAAAGGGACACAAGGACGTAAGAATCAATAGAGAACCTATATCGATCGATGATTTCGCGTAGAGTCATCATCGTAAAATTACCGGTTTTTCGGCATAATTTTATCTTCACGGAGATTTTATCTCCTCCAGTCATCCTTGACCTTCGTTCTTTTCAAGTTTTCTCAATATCATACAAATTTGTTGTTGAATTATGTTATCCTCATTTATCAGCTGACATAAAAACAATGATCACTATCGTGAAAAATTAAATTTACTGCATTCGCATATTTTTTTTTTTCAACTCGTTATTTGACTAAAAATGAAACACATGATTCGTTTGCCCTTCGGCATCTGTTTTTACTTATACTAATAATATCTTTTACAGAAGTGTCATATACTCTACACTATAGATATCAATTGTAAGAAATTTTATTGTGTAACAAGATCAAATATAACTACAACCATTAAATATATTCCAACTAATAACACAACGCGATATCCGATAATGGGACCTAGATTTTCAAACGTAATCTTATCATTTCCAATCTTCAATCTTCTAAAGACTGTCCGTCGACCTATATCGCGCCCTCTCAAATATCTAAAGAACGTCAACACACATCAAATGATTCATCGAGTGTCCCGAAAGAGGAGAAAGTCGCGCGTATGGAGTTCACACTTTTATTCCCGCTTATCTCGTTATCGTGTCGTCGTTGTCACGTATAATTCAAACTTGTAAACCAATTGTACACTGACCCAATTACCTACAATAAATGTTTATTATCGCCGGTGATTGCCCTAGTAAAAATGGGTGAAAGATTTTCTCCTAATTTATCTTTACCGAAAAATACTCAGGTATCGCTGTGAGAGGTTCACTAAGAGCTTAAAAGAGTGAAAGTTCCCTGCTGTGCACGCATACACATGTCAGTTTTTCGGCATTGTGCGTTGGGATTGGAGAGTCTTAGTAAGTATCGAGGTCAGCGATGCCACCACTACCGCTCCGTCCATCGCAAGATTCATGTCTTTTGGCGAACGGCATGGCCCTCTCTTACGACCGAATGTATTCCAAAAAGTTCGGACCACGCGTTCACATCGTACTGCATCCCGAGTCGCTCTTACGGGCTTGCGAACTCCAATCTTCGCGTTGTGGCTACGGAAGTAATTCGTCATGTCCGGAATCTCGTCGGTTGTTTTAAAAGTGAGTCTTCGTTCAATTCAATAGTACTGTGCGCGTGTCACTTTTCGATTTTAATTTTGTATTATTAATTCTCAGTTAATTCAGTGCTAAAAATGTGCGAAACATCGACTTTTGAAATCTGTGCGAGTTTCTGTGAATCCTTGAACAATGATTTCGATACATCACATGGTACCTAGCTCGGTGCGTGACCGAGGTTGGAGAATTGGCACGAAGCGTCGTCTGCCTACAAGTTTCTGTAGTTCATTTGACTTTGCTCTGAATCGCCGCTGTGCGACAATATCATGTTCGCGAAAATGAGTGTCCTCCAAGGTCGGCACTCCTCCATGTGCGAGAAAATGAGTATTCTCCCAGGTACGATCATTTCGCTTTTGCAATCGTGGCGTCGACTTATTGTTAGAGCGACTAGAATACAATTGTGTGAAATTTCGCTTGGGTTTTGCGAAGCAAGAACAATAACAAAAAACAATAATAATTGAAAGCTGAAATATATAACTGTCGCGTAGGTTCTATTCGTTTATATCGTTTCTACTATGTATAGTTACAAAATACATAAATAAAACAAAATTTTCTCTACAATAAAATTTGAATTTTGAACCCGTTGTAACAAATCGAGGTAAATTTGGAATCCTCATATTCGTTAAGACATGATTTTGGTTTATTATATATATTATTCTTTTTATATTTATACATATTTATTGCATATTATAATATAAAATTAAAGGATGTGCGATAAATTGTATTGTAATTAAAAAATAATGAAAAGTGATTCCTTATAAAAAATAGGTAAAAAATATAGAATTAATTCTTTTTAATGGATGTAGATTTAAAAAAATAATTTTAAATATAAAAATAACGCGTTATTTATTTGGCATTGAATTTGTATGCCAATTAAAATTCATCCAGAATCTCTTCAATTTAATAACGTATAAATACAATTAACTTCAACTTTTAAAGTTTCTCAAAACATATTTTGATAAAATGCAATTTTATAATGTACATTGTGCACTCCAAAAGTTCAATGTAAATTTGTAATTCACAAGGAAATAATTGCTTAACTTGTACTTGAATCGTATATAGTATACTCGCATTTCGTATAAAGGGTGAGTGTCGTTACATGCAAAGGGTCACGGTGCCATTTGCGTCAGCGATCACAACTTGTTCGTTCCGCGCGCGAAACTGTTTAAGTAGAAGCCAGCGACCGGTAACGAGACAAGTTCTGCTGGGCAGAAATTGATTTTCGAGGTGCAACGAGGTGTCAGTTCGTCGGCGTCCCCATCGGGTCAATAACACCGCGACACGATTTCACAATTGCACGCTTCGCTAATTGCAAGTCACAATTGCGCCGAGTCCGCCACTCGTGATAGCGACGTGTCGATGCGGAATGCGCGAAAAAGCGCTCTATGCCGCTGCTTCCGCGTTCACTTCCGTTCAACGATATTTTAGAAGATATGAGAAGCGAATCCGATACCTCCCCCCCCCCCCCCCGCGCTCTGTGATACTAAAGGCTGACATCCCGTTGACAAAATATCGGCGCGAACTAATCGCGTCCGTCGCGGCACGAAATCTCATTTGTCTCGTCTCGTGCGCGCGAGACGAAACTCCGCGTTAAATCGAATGTCCTCGCGCGCGCGCGCGCGCGCGCGGGCGTCGCTAAAATATCCGAGCGAGGTTATTCCCCAACGGAGGACGGAATACGATATCTCGGTACGACTGATTTTCGCGTAACGTATATATCGGAAGGATATCCAATAAATATTAATCCTCGCATCCGTTCGGCCGTGATAGTCGATACGATTTTATTCGACCAGCGCGAGATCCGCGGAGTGCGCGCGACACATTCGGAATCGGAGGAAACAAGGGAAATCAATCCGCTTCGCCTCAATGCGTACCCATCTCCGTCGCGTTTTCTCCGATAGATTACACGCGATCGCTATTGCCAATATGTTGCGCAAGCGATTCCGCCGAGATTGGTGGGAACGTCGCGCGGACTCTTGCTCCAGATTGCATCGGAGCGCAACCGAGAGGCGGAAAAATTAGCGAAATTTATGTGCGCGGTTTCTTGCTTAACACGTTCGCGAGAAAGAAAAAATTTTAATGAAAAAATTTTATTGTTTGAATCCACAAAAATCTTTTCAAATAAAACTATACATTTTTATAAAATTCAAATTATAATCATTAAAGTAAACCGTTCTAAAAATGAGCCAAAAATATTATTGTTATCTACATTTTTTTTTTTCAAGCTTATTAATGAAAGCTTTATTCTACTAAAAGTCCTTGCTAACGAAAACTTTCCATCATTAATTACACTAAGTTTACAAATAATGTTTTCGTTTTAGAAAAGTTGGCCATAGAATTCATTGTGAGACAGATATCTGGTAATTCTGTTTGGGGGAGGTGGAGGGTGTCTGTATGTGAAGGAGGTGTTATATTCGTTATCATATCGATCGTCTCCGATTACCGACAATCCTTCATCGCATGAAGCAATCCGACCCTCTCGGGGTCTACAACACTCTACATAATCGTAAATGTCGTAACGCTCGCGACTTCGCAAACTTCGCGTGCACTTTCGCGCGCGGCAGAAAGCAGCGATTTTTCACGAACGCCAACGATGCTATTCGCCGCCGTCGTGTTTGCTTCCTACATTGTCGTAACTGCCGTCGTTGACAGATGCGCCTCGCAGTGTGTTGCAATCCGCGCGTCGCGTCAATCCGACGGAATTACGCTTTGTTCGCACACCGCGAATACGCTCGGCCACGTCGTCGGGAAATAAATCACGTCTTGACACGAATGCGTCTCGTATGAGCCACATTCCTACCTTGTGTTTTTCTTTCGAAAACATCATACTGGATAAAAAATTTATTTTGTTTCATACGTTGTAGTGTCGTATTAAATTTGATAAAAACAAATTCGTTAAAATAAATTTGGTTGAAGTTGTTTTTATTGTCCAAGTATACTGTATGCATTGAGTCAAAAAAATATGATATAAAAGTAATTTTAAACAAACACCTCAAAACATGAAACGTATAACATTTTCGATAGATTAACATAGATTGAATTATGCTGCGAAAACATAAACGAAGCAGCTTGCCCTATAATAAACATTCTTCGTAAAATGATATTCTAAATTGCTTGCAATTAAAAATAATATGTTTCACGATTCAATTTTTTTATACGGAAAAAAATATGTACATCATATTGGATTTAAAAGTTTATATTTTCAAACTCTTCTCGATGTGCGTTTTCGAATCGGAAGCACCGAAACTTCGCAATAGATCATCGCTGCACTGTTCTTTATTACTGTATTTCGAAGCGACTAGCGCAACATTGACTTGAAGAAAATCAGAAAGTGACAAAGCGAATGAAAGGGGGCAAGTAATCATGCGCTGCATCTGCGACTTCCGCAATATCCGATCAGCGAACCGTATCGCGCTCTAGCCGATTTGACGTGATCGACATTGATCTTTATAGAATTCAGTCTACCTTCAAAATCATAGAGAGTCAAGCTCTTCAACGTTAACTTTCAATGTTGATAAATAATATTATACAAATGATATTGTAGAATTCTTACAAGTCAAACATTAAATTACGAAAATATAGCAAATTCTAGTTTACATGTAAAGCGAAAAGACAATCGAGATTGGCAATATATCCTAATACATCCATTACGAACAGCACGACTTTTGTTACCGAAAAAAAAGAAAAGGAAACCGTTTCCGGCGATGTTCCGCTAAATTGTGCATTTTGCAGGAACGAGCGGAAGAATCTTAATCTTTTGTCACGGTGCTCGCGCGCATTCACTTTTATGACACAACACGGTAGAGCTTGTCGTAGGAAAAGTAAGGTAAGGCCAGTGTTATAATAGAAACTTTCACTATACAGAGGTTCAATGTACCACGAGCCGCCAACTCTCACTGGCCGTTCTCACTGCTTACTTGAGCATCTGACACGTACATACCGGGTGTCACTGATACTCTTTACCGTTCACTAGTGCTCCCTTTGAACTCTTTCTCTCAAAACAAATGGAGATAAAAAAATATCTGTACTCTATTGTTTTGCAGATGACGCTCCATTGTCGCGCAAATGTAAAAGAGAAACCGTTCGACGGTTCTCGCGAGGATTCCTGCTTCCGTGGCGGAAGTTAACGCGAACAAATGCCATTGCCGCATTCGTCATCGCGTGAAAAATTTTCTTACAACAATAGCATCTTGATCGGATCAGTAATGAGAACCGGTTGAAATAATGCAATACAAAATAAACAACAGTCGGGCGAATAAACGTTTCTATTTTCTTATTTTTGTGAAATTATTAACTATTTTTGTATAGTTATTCAAGTTATTTCTAATAAAGTATTTAATCTCAATGATTACTTAGGATTGTTAATCATTCACTTAAATTTTCATTATATTTCTGAGTCGGTCATTCGGTGCTGCTTTTATCTTACGACAGACGTTCACGGAAGCAGAGACTCGCTCGCTCGTTTATCTATCGTTGAGAAAAGAAAGTCGGATGAACGAGATTGAGATTGGATTCTAACAGACTGAGAGCAGCTGGCTCTACATTGTGACAACAAGAATGATCAGGAATTTGACCCTTTAAGTAGCGAATTGAGTCGTCGATATATCAATAGCATGTTAGACGAATCTATAAAATAGTAAAATAAAGTATTTTGTAGTTCTTGAATTCTACAAAATCCAATTTTTGCAAGAAATTTAGCGAAATAAATCTATCTATATTATTCACGGAAAAAAAAATTTGCTGGCACAGCAAATCTTACGCTGTTATAGCAAAACATGTTAGTTATTATACAGATAACAGAGATTTATTACGGATGCTAACATTTATTCGCTGCAAATAATTTTGCTAAATCTACAAATTTGTATCGCTATTATAAGGAATTGATTTTTACTTTGCCATCAAAATTTGCATTGACAGCAACAATTTCGCTGCATTAGCAAAATACATTTGTCCTTACGAACAAATGTACTCAGCAGAACTCATCTATTCTACCAACAAAATAGATTTTGCTGATATATCGAATAATTTGAAAAATTGTAGTATGGTAGCAAAGTTTTGTCGCTATCACATCTAAGCAATGGTAACGATTTCGCTGCGATAGCAAAATTCCTTTTTTCGTTCAATTGACTATTAAAGTTTTAAAAAATTAAGGCAAATATTGAGAATAACAATGTTTAAAAAAGTAATGTTCTACCTATCATACTAACAAGCTTTTCTCATTTCATTATACTGAATTTTTTTCAGTAATCGTATAAATCGCTACAAATTACAAATTATGCAAGTACAAATTTTATCGATAAAATCACTTAGTTTCTTTCGTTTAACAGTTGCGACGGGTAATCAATTTAAAAAATGTAACTCAAAACAATGTCGTTGGATCTATGGTACATTGTTTTATCCCAGGTAGCATTTTAATCTGTTAACATATACGTCAATGTTGACGCGCATATCGGGTCGTATTCATCACACGAATCGCCGTCAGCGCTAACTCTTCGCTAAGAAATGAAACACCGTATATGATGACCTCCTTCCGCCGATAAGCAATTTTAAGGTATGCTAAAAGACGAGACACTGTCGTATATCCATGTGGGTCTGCTTAGATAAGTACTAATTTATCTTTCCACATAACGGTACTGCACGAGAACAGATAAGGCTACATTCATTTAACTAGACTACATTTCGCCCTCTATGACAATATCGCTAGGTATGTCGTACACAATAAAAAATATTAAATAAGATATAATATATATAAAAAACAAAAAAAACAATAATAAATATAACACAAATAAAAAAATATATAATAAAACGTAATAAAAAGGGAGTAAAATAAAATATAAAAAAATTATCAATACTTTAACAATCAATCAATAACTTTTACAATAACCGGAATTAAAAAATATTTTGTTTTGATTTTTGTGACACGTATATGAATGATTAAAAAAACATAAACAAATATCCTTTTTTAAAATCTATGGCATAAAAAAATTTTTTATAGTGTTATTATAGTACTATTAATTATTAGTAAAATGTAAAAATAAAATTTTTATCATTTTTCATCTCTTAAGTTTAACAAATTTTTCCATACGTTATTTTTTCAAAACTATTTAAATTTTACGATTCCTATATATTATAAAGCAAAAGAGACCTCCAAAGTAGCATTTCTAGATTTCTACATTCTTTTCGAACCCCAAAAACTTTCTTCTTCCTTAGTTGACCTGAAATTTTCAACTCCGCATGAATGCCGAAAAATTTTTATTGCGTCTGTATGTGCAATCGAAAATTCGTTGCACATATCGTGCAAAGACAAGTGACGAAATTGTATTTTTCAAGAACCGTCGAAAAAGGGTGAAACAAAAGAAAGAAAAAATGGCGAAACTATCGTCTAGAAGATATAGAGACAAGGAGACGGGGGATAGCAGACAAGGAGATGGGGAGTGGGAGAATTGTAAACCTAGGACGTCATGGCGTGGGAGAATCACTTTCACCGATTTCATTCTTCACAGCAATAAAATCTACACTGTATAGAAGATCAAATATTTTCTCCCACAAAAGCAGTTTACGTCAAAATCATTTTTGTACAGGTTTCTTACCGTCATAAAATTTTCTAATTAAATATTCATCTTCATTTAAAAAATACAATTTTTGTATCGATAAGACAATTGTTAGCCACACAATAATGTGTCTTTTCGAATTGTTACGCGACAGTGACTTATAACGACGATTAGTTTACATATCGAAGCTGCAATAAAATATTATTTACATTTAACAAATATCTTAATGATATTTTAATAACAGATGTGTTCTGTATTATGTTATATAAGTTTATATAACGATTAGTTTATATAAATCTAAGAGAATTTCTCTACACATACCTCGAATATTTTAACAAATTGCAAGAACCTGCAAACTTGATTATTGGCACTTGGGTTTGATATAGAGTTTTCTAAAATTTTACATCAAGTATTGTTTTTTGCTATTAATATAATTATGTAACTTTTTAATGGTACAATTTCGGTAAATTAGCCATATTATCGGTATAGGATATTATTAACGTTTATGCGAAGGAGAAAGCTGTAACCTTTTGATCGAGAAATATAAAACAGAATGAACTAAGAACGGTGTGAAAGGTGTTAATAAATATAGGCTTTTTGTAAGACATGACATAAACGTAAGCTTCCGTCACGTTTGCGTCCCATATATGATTACATCATATCGTGAATATTTCAAAAATAATATACAATCATCATATCCGAATATACGTGATTGTGAATATAATGAACTGTACGTCCGAAATGTATTTTTGACTAATGTTGCAGTTAGATTTAAATAATCTAAGAATGATACTCAACAGTAATTTAGGAAAAAATATAACCAAGAAAAATAACAAATGAAAAATCTAATATTCGAATAAATTGTGCGAAATTCCCGTGTAATATTACTACAGTATCGATTCATTTTGGAAGATATTTCAAAAATGCTATTTACAAAGAAATATAAGGTTAATTAGAGTCGCTATTAGAAATGCCCAGACACTGGAAAACAAAGTAATCGTACGTAAAATTTCGCGCAAACACCGTAAAGTATACCATAGCGCAAAACTCGAAGAAGCTTGCTCGACACGAATGAGCTTGCATGGTTTGAGCGCGACGGCCGCGCTCTTACACTCGCGTACATATATGTATACAACGTCGAGTACCACGCCGGGCGGCCTTTCTCAAGAGGAGATCGTCGTAGGTTAGTGCATTGGCTGCACTTTCCGTCTCGGTATGTGCATGTACAGTCGCGGCACGGCGACAGCTCCTTCGCGACGTGCGCGCGCGCGCGCGCGCCCGCGGCGACCGTATGCATGCATTGGTTACGCAAGAATAGCGGCGTGTGTGAGACTGCTGACCCACATACGGTAGGGAGCAAGGACCCCGCGCTAGTACCACGTATACTCGGCCGAATGAGCGTGTGTGTCGCAGAATGCGCGAGCGCGACATATACACATGCGTGCCTCACAACAGCATGGATGCGCTCCGCCGCCTCTCTCCACTTTACGCGTGTGCCATCTAGCGTTACGAGCCAGCACCGACACATACACTCGCCCACGTGTGGTGTGGCTGATTAAGAACCGTTCACATCACTTACATGACTTGATATGGATATTGATATTTATCACTTTGATATAAAATCTTTTTTATTGAGCCTGATACTGCCATCGACTCCATTTGATCCGTTTTTTTTTATTCCGAAAATATAATTACTCTTCAGCACTGCGGCTCTTAATATTTTTCAATTTTATAACGCGTAGTCGTTTTTTTTTTTTTTAGATAAATTATTTGTGTAAATTTGTACACGTAGAAAAGAATTTTAAATATATAATAACTCTCTCGTGTAACAACAACAATAAACTAATAGATGATTTACTGGGCGATATTAATTAAACATAAAGCTGCTTATAAGTATAGTACTTCTTCCAAGCAGCTAGACTACGATGAAACGCGCGTAGGAGTAGCTACGAGAAGTTCTACGGCACGCTAGAATAAACAACTTTCGAAATGGAGACAGACAATGTTACGGAATATTAATGTCGCTCAGATTAGTTGAACGAAGTTTACGTGCTGAAAACAAATAGAAAGCCTCACGTAGAGTGTGTCTGCTTTGATGAACTTCTCTTCTCAGCATCTTCATCGTAACAAATAACCATTCCACAATATAAATATCCTACGATATCGCCATAAACCTTGTCAGAAGCTTTCTGCGGAACATTATTTCAAAAGTTTGCAAGATTTATAATTGTAAACATTTGTACACAAAATTTTCGTATTACAGAACAGTAAAAAATTTAGCAGGATATCAATCTATTAATATGTTATTGCTATAAGCAATTATATATATATATTACCATAAATCTAAAGCGCAACTATAAGTTTAATTGCGCACTTCGTGATCTACGTGTGATTAAGAGTAAATCACTGCTCAACATTTCTCAGATAATACTATGTTAATGTCGACTAATTAACGCGAAATGTCCGCTACTTTTACTTCTAAGCTTGAGTTGCTTCCACTGCTACGTCTTCGTTAGCAGATACATTGTGTCTAACTTTCGTCCGAGTAAATTCCAGAAATGTTTGAATCTGTAACTTTGAATATTGAATCGGAGACAACTTGCGCTAAGTAATGTTTACATCTTGTGATCATAAAATTGTTTTTATCGAGAAACGGCACAATATTATTCAAAACCAATTGAATGCCTCTATTTATACTGTGTGACGAAATGAATAATATATTCATGAAGCAAAATGAGGAAGAGAGAAATTATAAAAAAATACACAAAATGCAGATAAGAACAAATATTGCATTGCAAAACACAAATATTATTGGAGCGGTGTGAACACCGGTAGCATGCGTATGTTTCTCAGAACGAAGATAGAAATGCACAGTGATCTAGTTTCATTTTCCAGCACAAAATAATTTCATATTTATTGTTTGTTTCACTTTATGGCCTTCGTATTTCATGTAAATAAAAGTAAGTGTGTAATTTATTTAATAGCTACATTAAATTGGGCAGAGAATGTGAAGTAAAAGTTTATGTAGCGCAAGTTCGTATATAGAACAAACATTGATAGTTTGTAACTTACTTTTCTGACTCATACGTGATAATTACTTCAAAAGTAAAACATCTTTTCAACTTTTTTATGATATCCTTCCCTAATGAAATGTGTGAAGATCAAATCCTGAAAGTTTACCGTCTTCAAACTCAATATTACACAGAGATTTCCGACGATTTTCTCTGAAAGGGCGAAATAATAAATGAAACATCGATGTTCGAGAGTGGTTGCTCTAAAATGATCAGCAGGCACCGCGGAACCGGAGAGATAGAGGGGGCGACCGCCCACCCAGAGATAATTCAGAGGGACGTAGCCCCCCCCCCTGAAATTTTTCTGTTTTCTTCAGGTATTTCAGGACCGAAAATATTGAGTATCAAATATTTACATCAAAGGTGGAAAAATGCGTTATTTTTCTTTTCTTTTCTTTTTTTTTGACTATTTACTCGTTCAATTGAAGTGCACTACTTATATAACGAAGAAAATTAAGCGCATTAAGTTAATTGGAACAAAAAATCTGTGCATATTTTTCGCACATTTTACTACCCACTGAGTGACCTATTATATGGTGTTTGAATGGAGTTACAATGTATTCAAACTGTAACTTGTAACTGTTACATACATATACATATTATAAATGTATTATATATCTCCTTTATAAATTTTGCCCTCTCAGATGAAAAATACTTCCACGGCGCCTGATGACCACTTCATACACGACTTCATCTCTAAATACATCGAAATGGTAGCACTATAATACAACAAAGTCGTTTTTTAAAAAAGATTTCCCAGCGAAGTTTAATCCGGTCAACACGCAATTTAACTTTTTTAAGGGACGACCTGATTTTTTTCGCTCAGTAATTCATTATTTGTAGATTAGAATGTAATCATGGTACATTTTCCTAACGACTTTCGAGATGTTTCTTACAAATTTTAACAATGTCTTCTCTTTTTAAGCAAATACGTCATATAAACCAATTCTTTAAGTTGGAAAAGTGATTCTTTTCGAATTTTCTTTGGTGCCAGAATTAGATCTAAACCGCTAAATATAACAATTCGCACGATTGACGCGCGCATCATCGTTCTTATTAAAACGACCCACGTCGGTCAGGTCGGAACGCTAAAGCCGGGTCATAAAACTAACGTAAGACGTCCGATGTCTTTTCAAGCATATGACCAACCGACCGACCGACCGACCGACTGGTGCAATTGTTCGCCGCCCGGCCTCGCGATAAGACGCGCGATTTGTTATTATCGCTGGCGACGCATTATTAAAATGACCCCCGTTGCACCCGCGACCGTCTCGAGAACCTAGCGTATTCGTCTAGCGCTAGACCGAAGCGAGTGAGTGCGCTCGTAAAACTCGTCGTAAGCCGATCTCTGAAAGGCTGTCGCGTCGACAAACGAAGAACCGAGAGACCACCGGGGTCCGCCTCTAATTATTCCATTACGGTGCAATGTATGACGTGACATCGGGTTCTGCGAGAAAACTCATAAAACAAAAACGTATCGCGGTAAACGATACATGCATCGCAATGCAACCGATCCAATTGTACATTATTGCCGGCTAAAGCGGGGTTAATGGCGAACTACGCGTTCGCCGTAATCGCTGCGTATGTCCGTCCGCGCAATCGTACTTTCACGTCGCGAACCATTCTCCTCGCAATAACTGATAATAACTATTCGCTCATACTGCACGTCATGTGACTTTCGATTACACTCGAGAAGAAAGATGCATTGAGAAATCCGTGAAAATAAAGGTAAAATAAAAATTCCTCATGAAATATAAATATTTTGTCAATGCACTTGAATATCTGCAGTAAGAAGTGTCGATGAAATTCGACAGATATCGAGTATTTGTTACCATTACATTTATCATTCTTGTTATCATTCATATCGAGCATAAAAACTATTTGAAAAAAAAATGAGATCTCGTTTATATTTAAGATAAAGCGTTAAGATAAACGATAAGATAAAGGAAAACTATAATTTTCTTATCGATAGATTGCAGTTTATAATTGAACTGTGTTCGACATTTATCTGTAAAAAACATTAAAAACGAATAATTCTGTAATTTTATCAATTTTTAGTACGTTTATATCTTGCATAAATGTATTCAATTATACGAAAGATAAAATCATTTATCTGCATAAACGCAGATTAACCCCGAAACTAATTTTGAAAGGAATAAAATTCATTTGCGTCCAACATATAAAATATAAATTTATTTAAATACAATACTGATTTCGGTAAATCACACAAATTATTATTTACGTTAATTGAAAGATTGATAACCGATAATAACTCGTGTCATTTTCTGCTTTCAGGAATTATGACCCTTCCGAGCAGCCCGTGTGAGATAGACAACATGAGCTTGTTTCAAGACCTCAAGTTGAAAAGGAGAAAGGTCGACTCCCGATGTAGTAGCGACGGTAAGAACGCTTCAGAGATATATATTACCGCATCGGATCAGAGTCCAACGCGAGTAGAATTAACACTTACAGAGCGGGAAGTGCGTAATGAGTTTCTCTGCACGGCTATCTCGTAGCGATTTCTTTCAAGCATACGTTACAACATCGTAACATCATTATGATTATTTATCTCAACGAGATAATGCGTATAGTTCCCTGCCCTACTACGAATCCTGCTGCGTACATTTTCGTTCCTTTAACATCGAGTGTTTCGATTTATAGCAATCGCTCGCGAATAGAATAGAAAAAAAGATCCAGCACAAAGAGATGCAATAAAGACGTAAAGATCGTCGAGAGACAAGATAGCACATAAAATCTAAATCTGATTCCAACGGCTGATGTAATCGCGCGCTACAGGGAAGGATCATATATCATTGTCGGGCAAATTATGATGCACTGGCGATCTTTTCATATCGAGATTACTCGGAAGCGAGTTGTAAAACTGACCGGTGCTTAAGCGTAACGATTGTTTACCACTCGGTAACAGAGGAGTTGGATTTAACACACGCACAACGGCGATTTTTACATTCTACGATTACGACGAACGAGAGATTGTTCCATTTATAGACGGCGCAATTAATCTTTTCCATTTACGAGAGAAGCGTGAAAAAATACAGTTGTACTATTGTTGAGATAAATGCGCAAACACACACGCAACGCACGTATATATCGCGCTCTCCATTCAAAAAGACGGTCAATTCTTAATGATACTTCCGATATCGATTATTCTATTACATTTCTACGATTTTACTTTTCATATAAATACATCTAGATCGTTGTAATATTCAAACATATCAAATTGGAGTTAATTTCGTTTTTAATACACAACGATTGCTGAAAGAACTGTGTATAATTTCCGAAACATTCCGAATAATTTTCTATCTCGACAATTAATCTAATTCAAATTTTAATCACCTTTATGCATTTTGCGATGATTTAATCATAATAATGAGGTGAAATATTTTGTATCATTTATTCTCATACCACACGTTTCTTCGTCAGAAATTTTTACTTAATTTCCTATATTTGATATTTTCATTACCGCGCGAATTCTACGTATTAATATTACGCGTGTGCGTCATATTCGGAATTGGCACTTTATTGTGCCGAGTCTGACTTGCGCACGTGTTACACACATATAGAACACCTATATCGCCTATAGATAATCGGAATGAAATATAACATCTCTAAAACGGTAACGCGCCGTAAACACCATTGAGCTCTTTACGCTACTACCATTACCTAACGAATTCTGAAATGTCTCCTTCCTTTTTTTTCCTTTTCTAAGATGTATAGACTTCGGAGCATATATACCTCTTGTCTATTACTGTTGAATATAAAAGAAATAGCATATTTGCGTCGCGTTGTCCACCGACATATAATTTTCCTCGCAGGATCGAACGGGTAATACATTCTCAATGACCAAATCTTCACGACCCTTCGTTACACATCCATCGGTCACCATTCACGCTTTTCATTCAGTCTCCCGGTTCTCGTGCTGCGCGCGCTTATCTCGCGCGCTTTTCTCTTTCGCTTTCTCTCTCTCTCTCTCTCTCTCTCTCTCTTTCTCCCTCTCCCTCTCTTCCTCTTTGTTTTTTTCTCCTCCCCACCCTTCTTTGAGTTCGGGAAGAAGAACGACATTTGTTACTTCGTAACACAGCGAGGCAATGTCGCGCGTCGGTCTTCTTATTGTGTCTTTATAGATGACGGCTTTCGAATACCCAACGGGAAAAGGAAACGAGAGGGTTGCTGATGCGGGGGCAGAGGTTGAGACGTGGGTGGCGCGTGGTGACGGAGTCGCTAGCTCGGGGGGAACCAAGCCCAAGAGGGACAGAGACAGGAGAGTGGGACCAAGTGGGCGGTGGGAGGGAGGGGGTCGGGATGGTTGCTGCTGGCGGTGCAGGGTTGAATATCAACCCACGCGGTCGTCCCGGACGTGCACCGGGGCTAGTTCTGTTTCGCCTGAACTCGCGTAACCACGCGGTCGACGACGCGCGCTCGTTGCATAAACACGGTGCCCACGAAAAATACGCGTAGACGCTTTCCGCACGCGAACGGCACACGCGCACGCGAAAGGCCGACTGCGACGGGAGGTGACGGATAATAGAAGCGCGTTGACGATCACGCGCGGTAGATCGCGCTGAATCGGACGATCAACGAGCATCGTCGGCGGCGACGTTGACGTCGTGCCAACGCGTCGTACGACGATCGCGCGCGCGTTACGTTACAATGTGCCGCCGCGGCCACTGCACATCGGGCTGCATCGATTTTTCGACGCGCTTGCAAACACGACTGATACCAATGACCCTCGACCTACGGCTGGTCTAAAGGTCAAAGACTGCCTTTGGCCACGAGTCGAGTCCGCTTTGACGATCGGGAGTGCGGTCGAATCAGGAGGGAACAGCGTGGAACGTAGGGAAAAAAGGGAAAGAAAAGTGGATCAGCGAGAATCCCGACGATCGAGAGGATGCCGCGCGCGGACAACACGCGTGCCGGTCTTTCGACGAGAATGTACGCTCGTGCGGCTGATGCCGTGACCCACGGTCTCGCGGAATCATTGATCTTCCTTGGCCGCCGCCGCCGCCGCACGTGAACGTCACACAGTTCAACGAATGTACGACGCAATTACCCTGGTGACGCCGTTGCCACTGCTCGCGAGCGACGCGAGCGGATGCGAGATGATCACTCGTGAAAGCACGGATTTTTATGTCCCGATCGATATACTCTATCGATATCTTTCAAGACTCTCTGTTGTGGCAGATTGGAGCAATTTATTTTTTCACGCAATTATGATTGTTATACCAAATCACTCGCAATAGAGACATACGATACAATCGCTCTGATAAAAAAATAACGTGAATCAACGTGAGAATGTTTTTAAAGTTAACATCTTTTCGCGACGAGCGAAATTGATGCAATTTATCACCGCGATAGTAAATACACTCTGTAAAGGATACTACGTCGACCCGCAGAAAGACGATATCCGCGTACATCACAGAAATGGGAAACGATGGCCGATCAAAGCAACGTTATACCACTTGATCCACAACGGTCCCGAGCGATTTTTGTGCATCGCGGGCGAGAAGTAGTGACGTTTTTACTTTAGTCGGACGGCCTATCTACACACACACTAAGAGCAACGAGTTCATACTTCCTATGCAAAATGATGTTGCTAAAATTATAGAGAATATAAGAAAAGTGCACATCAGAATAATTACAGTTGTAGTCTAATTTTGCAACATCAATCAAGATTTTTCGATAATCTTGACGTCAATTTACCGAGAGCACAATCGTTTATACGCTTCAAGAGTAACATATTTTCGAATATATATATATATTATATTAGTTAAAAGAAACGAGCATATCATCACCCAAAAGCCAGATTCTATTTTCACGTGCCAATACACAATATCGATTGAAAAATAATAGAAAAAAATTAAATGAGCTCAAAGTAATCCTACGATATATTCTTATTTATGTAACAACACAAGAATAAAGCAAATGCTTTTTTTATGATTTATACGAATATATACGAGATAAAGGACATATATGCAACAATTTCTATAATACCGAAGACAATCCATGTAAGAAAAGCAGGAGACAATATGTTGAAAAATTATTGCCACAATTCACACATGACAAATAAGCAGTATCAAATTTAATTGTTGATAATATATTATACGTGTGCATATCTCCATAATTATAAATAAAAATGTTTCCTCTGGGAAGTAATGTCTCCGTCGCCACTAACCTTCATTGGAACCGACAAGACGGAAATTCACCAATGATTGTGGATTTAACAGCTTTATACAGGATGCAGAGAAACAGTTTTCTGCCCTACTTGTCTACGTATCATCCCTATAATAATTTTTCAATGGCGTCTTATCCGAATTACTTCCACTTCCGGCACTACTTTAGAACGCAGCATATGATCGATCCCTATTCCACCTTCGATTATTACAAGTGCTTGGACGTGAAGAACTTGCACGCGTCGCTCTTCGGTAAACATAGCATTTATTATCCAAGTTTCATGTTTGTGAACTATATTGTATGCTTGGTAATATATCGAACATCTCATCGTACTTTATCTGTTTCATCTATAAAATGATAAATTTGGTCTCCAATTGTACTTAGTGAAAATAATTGCAAGAAATTCTACAGCTTATTGTAGTTCGTTATTTTCAAAAATTTTATTTTATAAATTTTAATTAATTGGACAAAAATTCTATTGAAGATCTTTTCATATTAATTGTCCAAATACTTTTATAATAATTAATTTAAATTTCTTTTCAGAGAAATTATAGTCAGAAAAGATAAAAGATTTGTTGCAATAAAATTACATGCTAAAATTCAATTTAAATTAACCTAAAAATTTTTTGTTTCTTATTTGTTTCGAGAACTACTTTATTTGAATATAATATATTAAATGGCTTTAGCGAGTCATTGCTGGTTGTTGATGAGAAAATCTTATATTTCATATAGAAACTTTTACTCGTCTACATTGAGACATATTAAAGTGTACACCGATCTCACAATCAGATTCGAGATACATAGAGTGTACGAAAATTAAGTACATTGTTCTCATTTTCGGAAAATTAGAATGTACCAGTTATATTTTATTTTGTATCGCTTATAAAGTAGAATTGATATGACTTTCTCGTCGAAGAATTGATTCCAAATTGAGAAATTCAAGAATTGAAAAAAATAAGTGAAAAGAAGGCATGTGAACGTGATAGCATGCTTTATATAACTTTGTAATATATGTATATTTTTATATATTTCATATATTTATAATATATGTATATGTACAGTATTTTTAAATTTGTTATATCTTTTTTTCTATATCTTTAAAAATTCAGCTATCAATACAAAGCATCAATATCATATTTTGTAATAGATAATCTTCAATCATTCTATTGGCGTGCTATATGCACATCATTTACGCATCATTACGGAGCATTGACATCAGATTGTCAGTCTGATGGATGAGTATGTGACGAAGCAAAATATAATTGCTAGAAAAGCGACAATCATTAGACTGTTTCGACGAGATTAAGATAGAGATGCGATTCGATTTTTTTCTACTTGCCGGCTACGCGAGATAATCCATCTTATTTTGCGATATCGAAGCATTAAAAGTGAATAAATAATCCGCTCGATCAACGTCCACGGTGATCGACCTATTAATAGCTTGGAAACTGCCACCTAAGTACCCGCAATCACAGATTGGCCTTGTCAACTGCATTCCTTCCTTGACCTACACGAGCAACCACACTCCCCACATCCTTTTCGCGGCAAGCAAGAAAACACTTCAAGCAATCAAGCATTATATTCTTACATCGTTCCGTAGTGTATAATTTTTTCCCGATTTATACGTATTCGTGTATGATTGAAACAAATCATAAACTTATTCAAAATAGAATACAAAATAAAAAAAATTTTATATCTTTTTTAGAAAAAAATTTGAATTCATAATTATTTTAATCGATTTTACAATAATCATGAGACTAATGTATTGTAGAATAGTTAAATTTATTTTTACTTGCAGTAGACTATTTTTTAGCAGAATATTTTTATTTGTTTGTCGAGTAATTTTATATGATACCTTCAAGATTACTTTACGTTACACGTGCTATCTTGGTGTACCTTTCCACACCGCGGGGTACAATGCAGCGTTAAAAACGCATTGAAAGCAAACGGGCACTTTAATGGCTCTCGTTCGACGCTCTCTTCTAACGTAGTTAGTTACAACTTATCGCAATTTTCCTATTACGGGGGGGCATAATGTTTTCCACGATAAAAGAAAACATTACTTCTTTCGGGTTAAAGTCGCTTTAAAAGTAAGAGAAATCCACTTTGGAATTATTTCTCTTACTAATATGCATAACTTTCGATCGTAATTATTATTTGTAAGAATATTTATTGTCACTCGGATATTGTTAATTATTTTTAGTTTTATTATTGATTCTCGTTGGATAAATTTGGTATTTGTGCTCCATCATCGTGGCAAAAAAATGTATTTAAATTGAAAAATTTATAGATTTATTTCGATTGTGTAACCATTTTATCGTGTCGTGTACTATTCCTTGCATAAAACAGTAATTAATCAATGTACTTGTTGCGATTTCATATATTAAAAATTCGTGAATTTATTCGTTACGTTAACCATATATCGTTGCCCAACCCGATAACGATATTTCGAACTCTTGCGAAAAGGCTACGAGTGAGATAATTAAGTCGTAAATAAATGTGCAGAACAACAATAAGAAAGCGTTTAAATTTATTGAAGTCGCGGCGCGATTGTTCGAGCGAAACTACGAAATGTCTCCGGAAACTTATCGAACTTTGGGGAGTTTGGAAAACTTGCAAAAGCGAGAGATCGACTGCGCACTGAGAGACAAACACTATCAATCTTTTTAGACACTATTTTTTTTAGACATATTGACAAAAAATCATGTTAACAGCATTTAAAAAATTTAAAATTTAAATTTGTTAGATATTTATTAAAAAATCAAACATTGACCATTAAATAAACCTGTGTATTAAAATAGTTCGCAAAGAAAGTAATTGCAGGCCAAAAATAATTTTTCTAACGATAACCTTTGGTTTATTTTTAAATCAATCTACAATAAATTACAAAAAAATGAAAATATATAATAAAAGGAAAAGACTATTTTCTATTATACATTTCTATATTTTATAATCTATCGTACTGAAAATAAACCGAAACATTTCCGTCAAAACAAATTATTTAGCAGCGTAACAACAATTAGCTCTGCAATTGCCTTCTCTCTCTCTCTCTCTCTCTCTCTTTCGAAGCTACTTTAAATATATTAATAATGTATACATTTTAATTGGTAAATACAGTCCTTTTGTATCTCCCATTTAGAGAACTCGAGATCTAAATATTCGAGAGAACGATTATTTCCCAACCGAGATCGATCGTGCGGTCCGCTCCTTCCAACAAATATGCAGTTATACATCGCAATAAAATGTGTTACACTAAAGTAACCGAAACAACGTGTTTATCGTGCGGAAATAACTTAAAATATCCTCCACGGAGAACAGACAATTATGGGCGCGGCAATCGCGAGGAGAGCACATCGGATTTATCACGTCTCGCGTGTGCATCAGAATCTATTATGGGAAGCGCTATTTTTATTGGATCTATTGTAGTTCGCGCATATGCACAATGCTGTATTATTGATACGTCCTGAGATTACGTAACGAGCGATTGCTTATCGAGACCGGCATAATCAAACTTAATGCGTTCTAAATTTGCCATCGATACCGTCCACAATTTCAACGACGGCAGCTCTGTCGCAGTTCTTCATTAAATTACTTCCTAAATAAAACGACGGTTCGATTATTTAATTTTTTCCTCGTTTAACTCTTTAATTGCAATAGACAATATATTTTGTCGCGAGACTGATGTATTGCGCTAAATTTATTTCTTTTAGTTGTCTTTCTGTATTTGCAATGTTTCTGTGTTTCCTCCGTATCTCTCACTTCAAATTTTTGAATACACAACTTTATTCCAAGAGTGCAGAAACGTGTAATATGATACAGAGAAGAAAAATAAGCTCGTCGTACTTACCTTTAAATTCTCGCAGAATACAGGTTTCCGGTGTCAAAGGGTTAATCCTAAAATTCGCGAACAGCAGATTCCTGGAACAAACGAAAAAAAATGTCGAAATTAACATTAGGACTTGTAAAAGGAAAAAGTTTGTGTCGTCCATTTTGGACATAAAACAAATCACGATGCAAGTTAATTCTTACATTCTATTATGTGTATCTTTCTGGATTCATGCTGGATGAACTTCTGGATTAACCACGAACGACTATCACCCATTATTCATTGAAATGTAAAACGAAGTGATGCTCAATGCATCTAGAATACCGAATGTCTAGAGATCTAGGTCGCTTCGCAAGGGAGTCCAACACGTTACGCTCCATCACAGCTCATTATCTCACCTTCATCCTCCAAGTCGCGCCTCGAGCCGCCAATTAGTCTGCGTGTGTGATCGGCGTCGTGTACGTCATTAATTTGCTCCAATTCCCCGACGCCGATTCCCCCTTAACCCGCTTCCATCCCGCTGCGCGTCTAACTTTATTATTATCGAATGCAACGCGCGCGTGCGAGTAAACGGTCGCACGTTTTTTTTTTTTTCTTTTTACCATCTTTAAACCGTATCCGAGAGTGAAAAGAGAAAGAGAAAAATGTCCCGCCGCGTTGCAGACTCTCTGCAGTCTTTGGAGTATAAACGTGAGACCAACGCCTTATTTCTCAGACTCCCCGGTATCCCTCGGATCAGCAGGCTCGCCGCAGGGGAACCAGCCGGCGGACGCACCTTCACCCATAAACTTTCCTGCTCCAGGGGAGAGCATGGCCGACACCTCGACCCTGTCGCCGGAGGCCAACATGCCGAGCTCGCCGGGCTGCCCCATGATCAGAGTGACGAGCGAGTACCTGCTGGGCAGCCCGAGTCCAGGGACACCGCGAGGAGGTGACCCTCTCCGTGTTGCTGGCAGCAGTGGAGGCGGCAACGGCGGTGACGGCGGTAGCGGAAGAGGAAGCGGCCAGGAGGGTCGGGAAACGGCGTGCTCAGATCGCGCGTCACCCGACTCGGTCTTCCCAGATGCCGGTTCGATGATGAACTTCAGGGTCACCGACGAACAGCAGCAGCAGCAGCAGCAGCAGCAGCAGCAGCAGCAACAGCAGCAGCAGCAACAGCAGCATCATCAACAAACACAACAGCCACAACGCTCTGCCACACCCGCGCCGATCATCAAATCGTCGCCCTATTCGCCGGTCCAAGCAGTCTCGTCAACTCCGATCAGCCAGGAGGTTACCTCGAGGAGCGATAGCCCGGATAAGTGCGATCTGTCGTCCGTCCAGACCAAGCAGGAGTCCGACAATTCTGTCTTCGACGGAGGCGGTGGTGGCGGCGGTGGCGGCGACGGCGGCGGCGGTCGTTCGGAAGCCACCAGCCAACCTAGTCACCGGAGCAGTCCGTCGTCGCAGTTCGTCAACCCGAGCCAGAGCGTCAGTCCCGGCACGATTGGAGCTGTCGGGCCGCACGGGCCCGCGCAACAGCAGCAATCCCCACCGACGCCGCCGAGACATCGCGCACCCTCGGTACCGCCGCACATGCTGACCCACCATCCTCAGTTTTGGTCGCCGAACACCACCGGCGTGCAAGGATTCGCCACGCAGAGGCTACTCAACGGCGTCATCAGCAGCGCCGTCAGCTACGGCGGACAGAACGTTACCACTATCTCCACCAGCTCTGGCAGTGGTACAAGCAGCTCTAGCAGTACCAACTCCAGTGTCAGCTGCGTTACTACCGGCGCAACTACCACGGCGACTTCATGTAAGTATTGTAATCGTATATCACGCAGGATTATACATATTATACGTTCTAAACTAACTATCCAAACGCTTTATTTAAAAGATGTTGACATTGAAACACTTTGAAGATAGGATTTTATGAAATTATTATCGGATTATAATAAATTAAGACTCTTTTATTAGGAAATAGGAAAAATATGAAAATTATAACATAATTATAAATTTGCGCAAAATTAAAAATTTTGTTCAAAGTGTTGGCCTTGAATGCGGAGACAGCCTTGGCATCTGTCTTTCGCGCCATCAAAGAACTTGTTTTCGTAATCAATATTACAAAAACCGTGTACAAACACTATATTGACATATCACTGAGAAATATGAGAAACATGAGAATATTTCTCAGTGTATTCAATGCTTGTGTGAACTGCCTAAACATGCCTAGCATTTACCCTAACAGCCTAATGAATATGTCGATATCGTGTTTGTGTGTTGTTTTTGTAATGAGAATACTATAATACAACCAGTGAATATTCCGTGCGACTACCGTGATTAAAAGATTACCATTCAAGAAAAAGGCACATGCCAAGCGTTCTAATTTTGTTCGAATTTATAATTGGTTAGAATTTTCATATTTTTTAGTAATAAAATACTTGAAAAAAAAACACTATTAATTTATTTATTATAATCAATAATAATTTCATAAAATCTTATCTTCAAAATGTTTAAATGCCAATATCTCTTATTGTCAAATAAAGCGTCTACGAACAAATCTCTGGGAGAATTTTCTTACTTATTTTGAGATTCAACATTTATGTTTTAAGTTAAAACATTTAACTCTGAAGTACTCTGTTTTTTAACTAAATCGCTCTCTTCTCTTGATCAAAAAAATTATTCGGCGACATTTTTATTAAACACATTTTCCACATTCTATTATTAATTGAACAAGATCCATTTTAGCAAAATAGAGCTGTCTTAATTTATAGGAATGTATCGATCAACATTTTTATATCAAAAATATTTACTTAGATAATAAAAGATTTTTTGTTTTTCTAAAAATTTTGATTATTCTCAATTATCACTTACTGTATAACGTCATAATGAGATATTATCATAGGATTACAAATTACAATAAATCAGAATCAGTGCAATGTAGCTTTTAAAATCATGCAATAAAATTTTGTCTTTGACTAATTATATTCCAACTGAGAACTAAACCATCAAAAATTGTTACGATATAATATCAATAAGAGAAAGATATATAGATATTTGAATGTTAAAATCACTCGTTTTAACCTTAATAAAAAGAATTATTCATTATTTTATAATAAACGTATTAGGGAAATTCTAATTGTGTAAGTTCTAGTCTGGATAAATATTCTATATAAAAAACGAACAGAAATTTGGTTGAATAACAATATTGCGAATCTAAACGCCATCTCCGCATTGTAGAGATATACATGTAAAACTTGATTATAACGATCGATTTGTCGATAATTCATTTCAGGCGATATGAAGCCACCGGCGCAGAGAGCAGCGCCGGCACCACCACGGCCCCCGCCCACGGTGCTGATGGGCGAGATCGGTGGCGTCCGTACAATGATATGGTCGGCGCCGCCGTTGGACCCGGTACCGCCGCCGGCGGCGTCGTGGACGACCACGGCGTCGGCGGCCGCCTCGTGTTCCTCATCCGAGGAGTCGGCCGCCCAGCTGCTGCTGAACCTCGGTCAGGAATCCCGAGGTAAACCACCCTCCTCTTCGTGCGCGGTGTCGTACTCGTCCACCGCCGGGCCACCGCTCAACATGGAGAGGCTATGGGCCGGCGATACGACGCAATTGCCAGCCGCGCAACAGATGCAAGCGCTGAATCTTACGGCTTCCGGTTCCGCCGGACAGCCGTGGGTGAGCAACGGTGGCACAATCGTCAAGACCGAGGCGGCTTCGCAATCCATATCGGTTGCACCACCGGCACCCCCCTTGCCGCCCCAGGAACACGAGGAAGATGAAACGCCTATGATATGCATGATTTGCGAAGATAAGGCAACCGGTTTGCATTACGGCATCATCACGTGCGAAGGGTAAATATCGTTCATCATTCTTACGAAATTATTATATTATCCTTTTGTAATACACGATACAAAGATATTACGATAACTGAGAGATTCTACTGTGTCCCATGACATAGGTATTAATTAGTTGAAAAGTTTGTATTACGTTTTTATTAATTTTAGAATCTTATTTTTTCGTCTAACGTGAAGTAATTTTATATCTAGAATTTATTCTCGAATGTTGTTAAATAAGTAATTACTGGGTAATTTTATTTCATCAAGTTTATTGATAGAAAAAGAATACTATATATTTATAAAGTCTACTTTATCTAATAAACCTTTTTAGAATTTATTGTGATTAATTAAAAGTTGAATAAATAAAATTTATAAATATAAAAAGATTTTATTAGAGAGAGAAAATTAATCAAATTTGGTAATTTTGCTAATAATGTCTGATAAATTTTTTAAACTGCATTACTTTCTTTCTTAACTTTACTCTTTTTATAATTTTTTATAATTTGCAAAATAGGAATTTGCACAAAACATTTTGTAATTATTGACGCAGTATAATATTTCGCGATTATTCACACACGTGTGGAACATCTGTGATTAGATTCGTAAATTAATGGAAACCCACGCAAATTCGAGAAGTAATAGTATTTACGACAAACACTTTATTCCCAGTAATTTCACCCCCGCAGTAGCGATGGATTCGTGCAACATAACCGAGTCGTACTAATGAAATCGATTAATTGGAATTCGATATTATAAATATATATGTACATATATCCAAGCAGGTCTTTTGTATAGCGTATTGCACGAGTCGACTGATTTGCTTAATTAAAGTTAATTGTATCAAAACTACCTATGAAGTATAATCACAATCAAATGCAGTTGATAAATTGCGAGCGCGTGTAACTTGCTATGGCCTTTAACCTTTGCCACATTCACGCAAATGCATCCTGTATCTTGTAAACAAGAAATATCGAGTTTTCAGTAAACTTATCTCAGAACTATCAATTCGTTGATATACAAAAAGTTTTATATGGGAAATAATTATTTCTTTTCTCGATATACTATTTAGCTTTTCAAACTTTTTATCCATTTCATATTATTCTTTTTAAACTATTTGAGAAGATGATATAAATTGGAAAAGTATTCTTTTTTTATCGATTAAACATTTTATACATAAATGTTTTAAACACATTAAATAATGTTTTATGATACGTTTTATGATTTCTATTTTTCATTTATTATTCGATTTGTACAGATTTCTTAATTGCATCAATATTTCAAAATTAAATTTGGAGCATAAAATAAAATGTTATATAAACACATTAATGTCAGATTTGATTTTCCAGTTTTGATTAATTTTCAATTAATTAAATGTAGATCATAAATTTTGCAGAATTCGAAAAATGTTCAAAGTGCTTAATGTTTATATGTCACTGATAATAAATAAGAAATTATAACTCTTTTAGGAATTTTTCATAATTTCGTAAATTTATTCTACATTCATGTGATGTTTGTTTTGTGCTCAATTCAAAATTTTTGAACGCATATATTTGCTTAAGATTTGATCAATAATGAGCATCTAAAAATCTATCGATTGTTAGAAAAAAAGTTCCATTAAAATATAATATATTAGTTACGTAAAACCACCATGCTTTTAACTGAAAAATATTAAACGGTAATCCTACAGTTCTCGCCCTCGTAGTGATATCAACGCGAAACGAGAGAGATAACTTGTTGCACCTAGATATACTCCAAAGACTTCTCGAGTAACACTTTTGATTAGTCCGTGAAATTACCACGGGGTATCGTTACTTCCTTGCTCGTCCTTGTCCAACTTTGTTGTCTCGAACGAGCAAGCGGATTAGACGAGAAAAGTCCGCGACAAGTTCTTCTCTCGCACCCACGATACTCGTAACTTTGCGCGGATGAATTCTTGATTCAACCTTGCTATCTTTGCTACACGGAGATGCACTTCGTAAAATAAACAATTTTTCCCATAATATCTATCCTAGTTAAAGAAATCGAAAAACTGTAGGAATAAATTCGAAAACTTGGAGAAAATTTTACAAAGTAAATAATTTTCGTTTTTTATATCTTTTAATTATCAGTCGGATTTCTCTTAACCGACTATTTTTTTATTTTTTTAGATTTGAAAGTTGTGATCGACTTATCGAATTTGTATGCTATTATTCTAATTAGATTAACATTCTTGTTAATATAGAAAGAATATTTATCTCTTCTGTTTTTAGTTTTATACTTAAATGCTTAAATGTGTACTTGCGTATTTTTTTCTTCCTATTTTCTTGATCAAGAGAGTTTAATTAATAAATTAAGATTTACCGCGTGTTAATATAAATCTATTTTAATTCCATTCAAAATATTGTTAAAATTTTAATATTATTCTATCGTTCAAAAATACAATAGAATTTGAAAAACAAATAATTATTTCTTTCTCTAAGAAAAACGATAAAAGAAATATAAGACAATATTTACACATCTGATATTCGAAATATGATTATATCGACTTTGTTATCTGTATTTTTTTTAAATAGAATATGTACATTTCAAAAGATCATCATAAATTTCATAGGAATGATAATAAATTCTCATTATCTTTCATGTATAGATTCTTAAAATAATCTTTAATATTGTTTCTATCAAATCTAGATTATTAACTATTTTTATTAACTATTTCAGGCAATTAAAACAAATTTTGTTATTCATATTAGCTATGAATAATTTTAAATCGAAAAGGAAAAAAATACTCTTATTTTACATTTTGCATGGACGATTCTATTAGTTTTTTTTTTTTTATGTTATCTTATATTGGACGATTCCGTTCCACATCTGTGCGCGTAATTAAAAAATTTGTGAATTCAATGCAATCCAAACATTAGAAACAAACATTTACCTTTTTCAGATATCTTTGATGTTATTTGAAGTTTCTGGATGCTTCTTGATGCACTCACACTAACTTATTATTTGCAAATAACGCGACGCGACACGAAACAACCGTACAAACGACACTAAATTTTGCACCTTTGACACTCACTCATTCTTATGCAAAATAATGTAAAATGTACGTTAACATTCCGATAAATCGCCATCTATATCGATCAATATCGATTTTGAACTTATTAAAATAACTGTCTGTATATCATTCAACATTCCCGTCATATTATCGAAAATTCGAAATACACTCTTTCGAAAGACAGCGATCCGTTGAGGGGCGATCATGCATTCAATCGCGATTGAATAGATCAGTTGACACACTACACAAATCACCCGTACATTTCATAAGTTAGCACGCCGCGCGGGATCATGCTCGAACGACGTGAACTAACGGTCAACCATCATGGACGATACGCGAGCGTCGAATATTGCTCATTTCGATGATCCGTCCTGGCAGTCGCTCGATGCTGCTCGGTGCTTCTCGAAACTCAAAACATTGAATAACACTCGCGATACTCGGAGCAAATGTCGCGAAATACGCAAGACATGCGTATTAGATACTGCGTCCTACCAAGGATTTACCGAGCATAACTACAATTCGACAAACATCGATTACGAATAACGATTGACGTTAATGGCACTCGTGTAGGTTGAATTAAGGCCAAAACACTAGATTTAGCACTTCTGATACGACACTCCCGATTCATACACAACCTTTTCACCCGAAGCGACTAAAGAACGCGCAAGCACGATACGATTAAACTTCATCCACATATTACCGTCGACGGTGCAACACGAACTGTTACACGTCACAAAACATGATCGCGTTCACTTCTTTCAAAATGGTGGAAAATTTCAAAGGCATCTTAACAAAACAAGCGTCCCCTTCCAATAGATAACACTTCGAATAAACCAATAAAATACTTAGGATGCGTTCAAAAACTACACTCTAGGGCTGTGTTCCGAAATACACTGCCAGTACTGAAAAGCTGCAGTTTACGTTACGTATATTATAGATTTTCAGTACTGGCAGTGAATTTCGGAACGCAGCCTAGGTGACAATCTTATCTATTGTTTATACGTAGCGTAGTTTTTGAACGCATCCCTTGACTATAAATTTAGAACACTCACTTTACAATCTGATTTTTATTTTCACATTTGTACTTGTTATCGATACACGAATGATACGAGCAAAAAATTAAGACTGCATATAACAAGTTTAACTATAGGATGTTAACTGTAATTTCCAAGATGTAAGTCTAATTGTAAACGATTGTGTGGTTAAGTTTAGTCCGACGAAATAAAGGTTATATCTGAAAGCTAAGTAATGTATGTAACAAAAATGACGGTTAAAAAACGTATTAAATTGTGCAACAACATTCCTCAATTATTGATACTACTATATATATTCTACTACTATTTGAATTAGTCAGCGTTAAAAGATATGACCTATGCACGAATGATAACCCTGATTAAGCAATATCACAATGTTACTACACACTTATAGCATCAAAACAAAGTGCTCTGTGTAAAAGGACACAATTTCATAAATTTAACTTTTTTAATTAAAAAGGAAACTGTTTTACTCAGCATTATGTAATTTCTTTACAGGAAATATATTAAATACTATAAATGTTATTTTATATAATACAAATTGTCATAACTGTCTTCATAGATAGATGGAATATTTATCAAAGGGAAAAAATTTATAGATTTTGGATTTTTATTTTTTTATTGAGCAGAATTCCTCAGATTATAGATTGATGAATTGATTGATCACACAAATTATGAGATTGATTTGCCTACAGGTGCAAAGGCTTTTTCAAGAGGACTGTACAAAATAGGAGAGTGTATACGTGCGTGGCAGAAGGTGGTTGCGAAATCACAAAAGCACAGAGGAATAGGTGTCAGTACTGCCGATTTAAGAAATGTATCGAACAGGGTATGGTCTTGCAGGCAGTTCGGGAAGACCGGATGCCTGGAGGAAGAAATTCTGGTGCAGTGTACAATCTTTACAAGGTATCTAGTTTCAACAATAATGAATCATTTGTGACAAAACGTTTAAAAATGTACGCTTGTTACACATCTTGTAAACGACATTTATGCTGTATTTGTATATTTTTGTAATTGTTTGCTAAAGTTATTGAGTCAATTTGTTTTATTGAATTGATCTTTGCAAGTCGAAGAAGTGACATCTAAAAACATCTAACTGATTAATAACTGAAATATTAGTTTTAATTAATGAGTGAAAAAAACCTGTTAATTTTCATTACAGGTAAAGTACAAGAAACACAAAAAGAGCAACAAAGCTGGGGTCGGCGGCGGCATGGGTGGCAGCGGTAACGTCGGTGGTGTAAATGGCTCAGGATCTTTGGTGGGTACCAAGGGTACCATGGGTACGACGATGTTAGATAAACATATGGCCGCAGCCGCCGCCGCCCACCATAGCCAACAACAGCAGCAACACGCTCAGTTGGCGGGTAGCTTTCTTCACCATCAGAAAATTTCATCAGGCGATCCTCTCAACTCGCCGCCTACCCCTAGCCATCCGAGCCATCCAGCTCACTCGGGCCACCTCGTCAATGGGACGATCCTAAAGACGGCGCTCACCAATCCCTCCGAAGTGAGTATCTTCCATCTTTACTACTCCAAAGTACATAAATTTTTAAAGTCTTTTGAAGTGGAACTACATTTTTAATGCATGGTCAATTTCGATTAGTTCGAATAAAGAAGAAAACACAAAGTCATATGACAAAAGTGCAATCGGTCTTTTTCTTGTCAAAATCTTGGAACAATTCTTTTATTGAACATTACGTATCTTTGAAAATTCTAAAATTCATTATCTGGAAAATAATGAAATTTACTTGATTTCGTTAATTTAATATACAAAATTCTAATTTTAAAGAAAAAGTTTTATTAAATTACTCAAAAAACTTGTTAAAATTAAAATTACAGTTATGCGCGGAATTGCATAAATAAATGCATTGCTAAATAAGAATTTCAACGCGCTCACTTTGAACAATTTATCGCTCACCGAAATTGAACATGTGCAAATTTATCTTGAGCGTGAGAAGTTCGCCAAAGCGGTTCGCACGATTCTTCTCGCTTACTTCCGCGTGCCTCACGAAACAGAATCGCCTGTCAAAGAACTAGTTTCATTGCAACAGAATGCATAACGGCTTTTACTCATTTCCCCTAATTATTCAAGCGTTATGCAAGGCGAATATCGTCGTCGTCGTCGGCGCAATACAGATTAATCTCGGCCGCGAGATGTGCATTACCTACCAGCGATCTGCGTGAGATATCCGCGGAAACTTTCTAAAAGTCGGTCCGATCGAATCGCACGATTATGCGACCTGAAAGTCCGCCGTCATCAATCCGCGTGCGAGAAGTGCGAGAATTCTGTGTTTACCTTTTCTTGTTCGTGCGATCGACGAGACATCACATATAGATCAATGTCCTCGCGCGGCTTCAACCGAAGAATCTTTACTTGTTTGCTGCCGCCAGCAATTTACGTGATTTATATGACATAGCCCTGGTTAGAAATCGAGCGTGGGTCAACAAAAGTTGACTCCTCCATCGTCAGCAAGAGAATCCAGTGCTCTGAGATGAGAACGTCCCGCAGGCATCTTCGCGCTTTCACTTTCGAAACAGCTGCACACGTCGGCGGTGATGCGATGCAAGATTGCTCGAAATCTTTCCCGCGACGATGATTTTTCATTCCAGTGCTCTCAAATAATGTCTTGAATCTCTCACATTTCTTTTTTTAAATAATTTTTCGATTGACTGACATATCGCTTGTTAACCAAAATTCAATATTATTTTTCTTTCATAGTTTCTTAATATTAAATATCTTTATAACTATATTAAATTAATTTCTTGTTCTGATTTGGTTAAAAATAAAATAAGATTTCTTTTATCTATTTACTTATCTATTTATGATAACGATTTGTGGAATTTTGAAGATATTATGTTATTGATAAACTAAATTCTTGTAGTAGAAGCGTATATGCATTCGATCGATACTATCGATCCATATTCGATGTTGATAAATCTTGGAAAAAAATAGAATTCAAACTATTTTGATGAAGTCAGAATTACATAATCGATATTTATAAGTCTATGACGACGATAAATCTATTACGATCGCATACAGAAATCTTGAATTAATCTGCAGAGCATGTCGCACTTCATATTCTATGCACTTTTTCAAAAAGCAATGATTATACATATATTTCCTAATAAAGTGTTAAGAACTCAATAGTCTTACACTAGTTTTATCTTAGAATAATTAGAAAATATACAACTAACGTCACAGAAATACCGATAAATTCAAGTAATAGCTGGTCAAGATAAAAAATATATATATTTGTTATCGAGAAAAAAATAATTTGAGCAAAATTAAACAATTATTCAGCTGTAACGCATATAATTTGAAATTAATATTTAAAAAATATTTAGTAATAATTAACAGTTAATGTAATGTGTATGTGTTGTATATTTATTTTTTTTAAATTCAATAATTACTTATCAGTGATGCACTTTCACCTTGTCATTACAGTTTCGACATAGTTCAAATGATAAGATACATACAAAATAAGAATATATATATTGCATAAAGGATATTTTAACGTGATCGTTGAACAATAATGAAATGAGGCAAATAGCGAATTCGGCGTGTCGGTTTTTCTCGCGCCGATCCTGGAATGAATGAACTCCCCGTTGCAATTTCACTTTCTTACAACTCGACTTGCGCAAGTCTCAAGGTTTCGCACATTGCGAAAGCCGATAGATAGAACGAGCGAGTAACCTATTCGCGAGAATCAATCTATCGTCGTCATCATGTCTCACGCTTTTTTGTGTCCTGCACTCTTTGCATAGTGCGAGATCTTTGAAAATCATGAATCTTTGCAAAATAATGTCTATACTACTTAAGGTAGTTAATGATTTCTCAATTATTCGAGATTTATTTGAAACTTTAAGAAGTAAATGTATACAATATCAGAGAGGCATTATCTGAAATTTTTTTAGAATTTTTTACTACACAGTTATAGAAATATCTTTTATTTAACATGCCATTTATTCAATGGTTTTCATAGGCTAATCAAATAAAAATCAGATAACTTTGTTTAATTAGGAAAACTACTTTCGAAGTATTTACAAAAAATTCAATATAATTAGATAAATATGTTATAAGAACCATATTTAAATTTCACGAACCACGTTATTGAATAATTTTCGTGACAAAAATGACATAATTTAATATCATGCGTGGAGAGCAGAAAGACAACAGCATTTGCATGTAGAAGATACAGTCAAACAAAAACTGTTTTGTTTGCTATTTTCTCTCACATTTTCTATAATGGTATACATGTAACTCTATTTACTTTCTATATTATTGTGCAATGATTGTACCGTTGAAACTACCTTAATTTCAAACAAATGATACGATCAACCTTCTCGGACGAAAAGTATTCGGCAAGATATACATATATATAGTAATTTCGAAAATAATTTGCTTAAAACGGAATTAGAGCTTTTTCTCACAATATTATTTATGTAAAAAAATTGCAGTAACAGCATCCTAACTTTTTCAAGTGGACAATCGGCGAGAGTAATATACGCAATTACGTTCTGGATCAGATGAGCAAAGGAGGGAATGCCGCGAAATCGCTTAAATGGCCTGGTAGAGGCCATTGCCAAAAGTGAAACCGATGCTGCCAAAACCGGATAAATATTGTCGACAGTGCTCCACTAAGGAGGTCACTTTCGAGTCGTGTTTCGAGTCATCGTACGTGAGATGCATAACGAGACAAACACACTCATCTCCGCAGTAGGAACTCTGTGAAAGATAAAAAGTCACAAAGACGGGATCACTTTCTTCGGGAAGAGAGATATTCGGCGTTTTCGGTTGCGAAAGTGACGTGAAAATAAATTATTTACGATCAATCAATTAATTCAACACGCGAAGCATCATGAAAGTTGACATTTATTATCGGAAGAAATTTCATATGAATTTACTGTTTTACGCAGAATCACTCTCTTTGAGTATTTTACAGTAATTGTGTGAAGTTTGAACATCTCTAAATATTTCTTACGAGCATTTTACCATTGCAACGATGCCAATCGTCAAAGATAGGTAGAAATGTAATTTATGTATTGCGCGTTGCTAGTTCAATTACATGAATGAGCTTCCGTTATTACGGGATATCTATATAGCGTGCGATACTAGATACTAATAGCGTATCCGATATGTCTTTATCATAACGAACGAATTATCGTCACACGTCAAACGTCATCTGTCATCGTCGTTGCGTGGAAATATCGCGGTGAACGACAACAGGCCGACGACGCAGGCAGGGATAATAGAAAATCAGCGGCAGCCGGTGCCAAGGACGGGCAGTTCTCTGGCGGTTTCGTAACTCGTGAAAGTCTGCACGGGGGACAGTGACCTCAGCCTCCCTCTTCCTCTCGCGCTTCCTCTCCCCCAACACCTCCTGTATATCTCCTCCCTCGTCTCCCCCGCATTACTCGTGCCCCTTCCTCGTGCCGAGCGCCTTCAACTGCGAACGCGTCCCACGGTTCTCCACGATGATCGCTTGTGCATTTAAAAGGACCTTAAAGCTATCTGACGAAGCAGCCAGCTTTCCCTGAAGTCAGCCAGAAACCGCGATGGCGGGCTCTCTCTTTCTTTCTCCCTACCACGTTCCTGTGCACTCCGCACCCGACCCCGAGGAAATCTTTCGAGGTCCGAAAGGTCAGTGAAAGGCTGGGCCTTATGTAGGAAGCTAACACGTGCCGAACTCGGATTGCGCGTACAAGAGGAATACCGGCTCGGTTGTAATCATTACTAAAGTCCACTTTTCCACATTGCGAAAAATTTTCAAGGTCACGTAGATGCAATCGAAAACCTCAGTGTAGGATACTTGACAAAAAATTGATTTAAAGCAATGATATATTGATGTGTTTATGTGTTAAGATATAGAACGATTTACGAGTTGTGATGTATCTTTTATATAATTCATAAAAAATACATCTTATGTGGATTTTATATATTAATGGGTCAAATGATATGTATTTCAGGTGGTGCATTTACGGCAAAGGCTAGACAATGCAGTGAGTAGTTCGAGGGATCGAGTTTTTCCTCTGGATGCAACGCTGACTATGATTCAAACCCTCATAGACTGCGATGAGTTCCAAGATATCGCCACATTGAGGGTATGTAAACTTTACTTTTCCTTTTATAATAAAGTATACGTAACTTTCTATAATTTTGGACAATATGTATATTAATATTTCTGGCAATATACAAATACCAAAATAAATTCTTTCATAACGAAACATTTTTCGGATAGAATACAAGCATAATCAACCCATTTAATTAGTTAAATAATTAATTTTCTTAATTGATGGTTTTTGTTTAAACATCCTTTAATTAAAGAGATAAAAATACACACAATATAACATAATAGTTAACTTTAATCTCGAACAAACTGTCACGCTCGAAGGCATAAATACTGCTTGCGTTACAGAACTTGGATGAGCTGCTGGACCATAATTCAGACTTAAGTGAAAAGCTGTGTCAGATAGGAGACAGCATAGTGTACAAGTTGGTGCAGTGGACCAAAAGGTTACCGTTTTACCTTGAGCTGCCGGTCGAAGTTCACACGAGGCTGCTCACTCACAAGTGGCATGAACTTCTTGTGCTGACCACCTCTGCTTACCAAGCGATGCACGGTCAGCATAGGCTAAATGTCGGTACCGATGGGACGAGTGCAGATTTTATGCAAGAAGTAATTAAATTATATACAATTTTAATATAAACTTTTATCGAAAATGTTTAACTTTTTTTTTTTTTAACATTAAATGTAATCCAATTAGTGATATTTTTTGAACAAACCCAAATCCGTACTAATTCGCAATTTCTTTGCGATTAGGTAACGAACAACATGTATACGTTGCAAACGTGCCTAACCAGCATGATGGGTCGGCCGATAACCATGGACCAATTGCGGCAAGACGTAGGGCTCATGGTGGAAAAAATCACGTATGTCACATTAATGTTCAGGCGGGTGAGGCTACGGATGGAAGAGTACGTCTGCCTAAAAGTAATCACTATGCTCTCACAAGGTATGTACTTTCACTGAGTTAGCCGGTCCGCGTCTGTTATTATCGCGTTGTCTTTAATTCCCTTGATTATATGTTACGAACGATATTTAATAATATGAATATATCTTTTTCCCAACGCTACAATTGGAGACGTGAAAAGTAAGTCCAAAATACTTTCTCAAAGTGCCCGTGTATACGCATTTTTCCGCTCGTAGAATCAATGTAAATTTTTTCGTCGTATAAAATTCACATTTTCTTTTTTTAATGGATTATTATCGTTTAATGTATAAAAAATAATTTATAAAGAAAATTAAAAACTTGAAAACAATTAAAATAGAGAAATTCTCTCGTAATTATACAACAATTTGATGCTTTGAATTTTCTAAAAATGTATTGGATATCACACTCTTCACACGTTTAATTTCATCTCGTTTGTCTTCGTTAGCACGAGGAGGTACACTGGAATTAGAACAGATACAAGAACGATATATGAGCTGTCTGCGAAGTTTCGTCGAGCACAGCGCGCCTCAGCAACCGAGCCGATTTCATGATCTTCTCGTCAGATTGCCCGAAGTAAGTGTTTAAAAGAAATATATGAAACGTGACGAATTTTTAGGGCAAACTACTAATAGAATTTTTTTCATTTAGTTGGATGTAATTTTTTCTTTTATCGAATTTAATTCAAGTTTCTAAACACGTTTGATTGACTCTAGGAAACAACTATTCTTCATTACTTTGAGCAATAATAATTTTGATTTGAATTATATTTCTCGATGTAAAAAGTATCGTAAAACATCGTAAAATGATCTTTTTTAAATGGAATGCATTTGTTTATTATATTACAGGTACAATCGGCGGCGGCTTTACTACTCGAGAGTAAAATGTTCTACGTTCCTTTCCTATTAAATTCAGCAATTCAAAGATAGTAAATAAACAAAGTGACGATAAACGAAGCTGAATACCTATACACATACTATGCATATATTATAAATATATACACACAGAAAAGTAAAAGAACCGAACAAACAGACAACAAACGACAAGCGAACGGACAAATGAAGAAAAAAGAGCCCGATAAGAAAGAAAGGGGAATGGAGCCGAATGGAGAAAGGCTTTGTTTGTGTATGTATAATAAATATATAAAAGTATATATATATACACATATATATACATAGTATATGTATATATATATACATATAAATAATATAAATAATATAAATGTGTGTGTTCGTTGCGTTGTACAAACGAAGGAGGAACAGAAGGTGAGAAAGGAATCGAAACGAAAAGAAACGAAAAGAACCGTGGACGATAGAAAGTAACCACGTCGGGACAGCGAAAGAGGTAGGAATGGATAAGTGAGAAAGAGAAACGATTTATATAAAATATTAAAGAAAGAATATAAAAGTTAGAGAGCGAGAGAGCGTGAGCGAGAGAGGGAGAGAAAGGGAGGGAGAGAAAGAAAGCGCGCCACCTCGAGATGGGTAATCAATCGAGGAGGGAACTGAACTTTTTTATCGAAACTAAAAGACTATAATAATATATTTCTGTACGCAAACGTACCGCGCAACTACGTCATTGTGTGTTCACATTGCATAATCTGATCGATAAAATAAGACTCTCGTTACGTACCGCTCACCGTAGGCCACCTATTACTACTACTACTACTATTACCACTACTGTTACTATTACCACCACTTTCTACTACTACTGCTCCCGAAATTAAGGAGAAAAAAAATAAACAACAGCAGACATCTCACGATACGACTGACTGAAGGATGAATAGTCCGGATCGATCGGCCGACCGATGATCGACGACGCGTTATTGTCATCTCAGCTCGACATGGAATCATCTCACGAGCTACGATCAAATATATTAACACGCGTCCACGTACACACACACACGCGCGCGTGCGCGTGTATCATACATACACTGAACACACATATATCTTCTAAATGCCTGCCACAAACCTCGCCACGACGTATCGACGTGATCTTCTCCTCGCAATTGTCGTTCGCCATCATGCGCGAAATATTATGACGTGAGTAAAGGGTGTGATACTACCGCAATTATTAACCCTCTTCTCCCCGATACTACTGCACGTACACATCGTCGACAGGAGTCTGTTGTAAGTCTTCAGAATATCGATCACGTAAATCTATCCATGAAATGGAGCGATGAAAAGTGCAAAATGTCACGCCGGACTCGCGATTGTTTTCGGCGTGAAATTGTAGAACGGAAGCCGCGTGAAATCGAAGAGTAAAATATAGAAAGATTTATTGATCGATGTCCGGATAGCGAATGTAACCTGACCGCGAGAAGAGGAGCCACGAGAAAACAGAACTGTACGTAAAAACTTCGGTATACTCGGTGTCTTATCCGTACCTCACATCTGGATGCGAGTATTTATTAAGTACGTATTTTTCGTACGTATATGTTCTACGACGGTCATCAAGTCTTCATTATCATCGTCTTCGTCGTCGTCGTCGCCGCCGCCGCCGTCATCGTCGTCGTCATTTAACACTCCGAAGCATGGTCCAAGCGCGCAACACTAAAGACTTTACTCTCTTGTAATATCGGTTCGTTAATTTCGACGCGACTTTTATTGTGCAAAATCATACGCATCAATCACCGGTCAATCGTTAAGGTTTTCTCACTTGCGATGCGCGTTCTTCGCACGGTCTTCGATCTTCCATTTGTGATTTTTGAAGATTGCGCAAATTTGCAGTCTCACTTGTAACGTAGAATATTTTCCACAAAGCAATTAAAGTTTAACTAAGATTTAAAGCAATCCATTAATGAACAAATATCAGTTAATTTTGAACATTAATATTGCTATAAACTCGATGTTGTTTTAACTGCTATGATTAGAAATATAAAAGTTTTTAAATGATTCGGCGATTAAATTCTAGTTGATTCTCTATTTAGTAATTTCTTCTTTTGTCATTTATAGATATCTTGTGCATAAATAGTGGTTAACATAAACGTAATAAACAGAATCAATGTCGGGACTATTTAAAAACAATGTGGTATTTTCTTTTTGTATTTTTCTTTTTATTAAATTACTATAAAAGTTAAAAAAAGAAAAATAATCGAATTATTCGTAGAACGCGCATTGTTTGTCTGATAATCGCAAGTAAAGTTACGAAGAGTGAAAAACTCATATTATTCTTGAAGCGATATTTTCATAAGATTACAATAAAAAAAAAGCGAAACATGTATATATGAAAATAAAACATGAGTGCTCGTATCTCATTTTTGCGAGGAAGTTTCACGAAATTTTGTTAAAAGCCACTATTTAAGGAACTATAAAGATCCTTGTATAAAAATCTCTTCTTTTTTATCAAATGAGATATATACTATTATCTATATATTATCTATATGCATGTGTACATGTATGTATCCGCGCAAACCGATTGTAATCAACTGCCTCGCGAAATTGGGATATCGATCGCTTCGGAATTGCCTCAATTATTTGTGGGAGCATCGTAAAATTACAGATAAGAAAAGAAAACCCGGTGACTGATGCCGCATTGACGCATCGTTCGTGTCTTGGAAGATATCGCTCCCTGTATACGCATTATAACAATTATTCCGCACAC
The DNA here is from genome assembly GCF_040581485.1 of Linepithema humile. Lineage (NCBI taxonomy): Eukaryota > Metazoa > Arthropoda > Insecta > Hymenoptera > Formicidae > Linepithema > Linepithema humile. Next base: position 15,030,267 of record NC_090132.1, read on the forward strand.
GTTCTGTCAACGTGATTGTTTCATCTTGCCTCTCCATAGAAGATATCGTTAATATGCGCTAATTACCTAATAAGCTCGTGGTCACGAGAACGACCTGGAAGATTCGACATGTTTCGTCTTCTAAGAACGTGTTAATTGCATTTTCCGTTTTTTTTTTTTTTTTTTGTTTTTTTCAAATCTCATACAAACCCTAGAATACTCCCGAAGATCGATTTCTCCCGTTACTTAATTTTAATTGTAGTTTAATTGCTCATTTTTTGACTTTTTTCGAAGATAGAATTTTACAAGAGACGAAGCAAACGATTGAAATATGCTTATAATTTATCGGCGGTGAAGTTGGTTTAAGTTGATACGGTAACAATTAACATTAAATTTGAACCTTTTTCTTATAATTATGAATCAGAAACTGTAGAAAGTTGACTTATTGATCAGAGTATACAAGTATACACTACAGTGTGGCATAAGCTTATGATTATCCCTACAAATCTATATTAGAATTCTCTTCAGAATTGTTATTAACATTAATATATGAAGCTTTATTAGTAATATCAAGTCGATATATAAATGTATAGTTGATGGTAACTACTGTATGTACAAATTATAAAAATAACATTATGACATTACATTCATTTCGATAAGCCAACTTCGCGAGTCTCGATTCATAATCATTTCCACAGATATTAATTTTAACAATTGAAATTAATTTCAAGTTTCCTATTGTACGTATTTTTTTTCTTTCACCGGCGAGTCTTCAATCGGACCCGTGGCCGCGGGCCGCACGTTCCAAAAATCAACATGAACTATAACACGGACCTTAGGCCTACTAGCCTAGGGATACTTGTCCATACTATAAGACTTAACTAAACGATGGGATACTTCATACAGTAAACGTTGTATATTATTTGACGTTAAGAAACATTAGGGGTAACGGTTCCTGTATTTCCCGGACATCATCGTACGTTCGCTTTTATGTTCAATTAGACAAGATTGCTCATGCGTGGTGAACGTTGTTAAAAAAAAAGAGAAAGAAACAAAAAGAATTAGGAAGATTGATTGAAAATTTGTGATCATTGGCGGACAAAATGAAAAGCCGATTCTGCAATTTAGATTGATTTGATTGCTTTTTAGTTAACTTTAATGAAATCGGATACGCTTAAATTGAACGCAATTCTAGTACTGCATGTTCTTTTGGTTGAAAACCCGTATAGATCTCATACTAGTAGTAAATATTCTAACGGTAGAAGAATAGATCTGTTTTTTTTAGCTGCACTTTTCTGTTTGTCGTTGTCCTTAGAATATTCCTTCTTACTTTTATCTCCTTTTCCATTACTTTTCTCTAAGATTCTACGCACAATAGAAAAAAAATTAGAAATAGGAATAAATATTTTTAACATATAACTATTTTTATATAAATTTATAAAGTAAGCCGATTTCATACACGAAGCATCAATTTTTCTGTAAACGAAATTTATCAAATATTAAGCAATTGTTTTAAATATTTAATTTCTATTTTACATTAAATATTCCATTTTCAACATTTACTTCTATTGCTAATATTTTCTCTATTATGCGCAGGGCCGAAGAAATTTTTTGTGTCACGTCTTATTTATTGATATACATATGAGTGGCAGAGTGTTATCGTCAATCGCGAGAGAAAAGAGTTGTGAGACACAGCTTCAAGTTCGATTATTCTATGTAAATTATAAATATCTATATATACATATATATATGCATTTTTATATAGATGTTTATAATATTTATATTGCAGTATTTTTCAGGACTGTCTCTACTCCTTTCGTCTATTCTTCTGATTTTTGTAATTATTCTGTAAATTAATCTCATTATTCAATAATTTCGATGATTAAGAATGTGAAGGGAATTTGGCAAATTAAACTTTCAGGATAAACGAGATGAAATGAGTTTCTCTTCAGGCAATTTTAATAGCTATGATTAGAAGTTAAAGTTTAATTTAATATCTAGTTAGTAGTTAATTTTGAAAATTTAGTCTCGAAAGTACTTAATTCTGAAAATCAAATAGTTTTAAATGCAAGAAAAGTGTAAATATAATAAAACAGAATGTTGTGTAAAGCATTCCTTTAGTGAGCAATACTCCTTTAAAAATATAGTTAAAAGGTCGAAGGACAAAAGGAGTAATAATCGTGCCGGGACATTTTGTACATATATTTTGTAAAAGAAAAGAAAAGTGCACCGATGTCTGGGAGTACAGCAACTGCTTACGGGAGAGCTAAAGCGTTGGATCAGCAAGACTTAGGGCATTATATTACAAAGAGTATTATTATGCCCAACCTTTTAATATTTAAGTGCGAGTGAGAGTCTATCGAGCAAAAGAAAGAAAGAAAGATAGAGAAAAAGAAATCTAATAAAAAAGAAAAAAAACAAAAAAAAAACGGCAAAAACCAGTACGCGCCTCTCGTTTGTGGGTTCAACTTTGTGTACATATTAGGTCTGTTTTTTATAGCTGAACTGGCTGCACTAGTTCAGAGTTTATCTTTCTCCTTCCAATGTGGAGGGAAAAAGATAAACTCTGAACTAGTACAGCCAGTTCAACTATAAAGAACAGACCTATTGTATGTACGAAACGTTTAATAATAACTCTGTTGAAAGTACTAGTCCTGTCTTTGTATAATTCCGTATTGAATATCTGTGCTCTCTCGCGAAGATTGCAAGCGACGTCGTCGTCGTATTTCGCCAAATTACGAATAAGTGAACGAACGTGTCCGCAATAGTTTTTTTTTTTCACATTCTGTGTGTTCCATTGTCTCGCATTTTCACCGGCATGTAGGATACGAATTTAACACGCACGTTATTGCAATATCTCTTCCATGAGATCATTTGAATTGCTCAATGTTAAAAAAAAAAGAAAAAAAAGAAACGTAACTTCCCAAATATATTTTTTCTACGATCTATTTCGAGTATTTGTAGCTAAAATTAAAATAAAACTTAAAAAATTATTTGATTCGAATTTTAATGAAAAAAAAAAATTGTTTCACTTCTAAATGAAGCGAATCTCTATTTTGATTTCGCGAAGATTGTATTCGTGATAAAATTATTCCTTTAACATTGATCAATTTGCTACAACCATAACTGTAATAAACACTGTGAAAACATCCATGGAATTGCTTAATCAGATCTGTCGCTATTTAAGCACAGATCGCATCAGTCTTGGTGCTACACAACCCTAGTGCCTTGTTGCATTTAATTAATTTGCCGGTGCTGAAGTTTTTATAATTAGCGTAAAACTTGATTTTACTCAACAGTTACGTCTATTAGCATAATTTCTTTTTTAATTTTTCACGCCTCACTTTCGTACGAGAACTATGCATATTGCGTTCACGTTCCTTCGCTTCCTTTCGATCGGAATCGGCGCGCGTCTCTTACTGTCGATTACATTGAAAAGGGCACAAAAAGAAATGCAAACGTTTAACCCAGAAACGACGGTCAGGAAGAGAAGCACGAAGCGCCGGATTGACTAGGAGAAGTGGGAGAGAGATACTTTTTCAATGAGTGAGTCAAAAGTTACCAGTTTCTACCTACCTACCTACGTTTAGGAGGAAGCACGTTTTTATTATCTCGTTTACCTTCGATTATATTCCTTTTGTAACTGAGATTTCGGCGCCACCGCGTGAACCGTCGCTTTGTCAGGAACCGAATGTCGTCCTTTGTGATGTCGAAAGTGTCTTGTTGATATCCATTTTGCGGTAAATTTCCTCGATATAGTGTGTACTGAGAGATATATAAAATGTACTTTTCGATTTCATGAGTTTTCATCCGCGGCGAAAAGCGTAGTGATAAAAATCATTTATCAGTCAAATGATAAAAATTGTTGGTGCAATGTTCTACTTTCTGTTAACAGAATGTCCTACGCATTTCGGAGCAAATACTTTGCGATATTTTGTATATAGATTTCATTATAGATACGCGCGATACGCGCGCGCACGAGTATATCTAACGGTTGATGAAGATTGCAGATTTCGATTTCACTGATAAAATCATTTCATTCGACGTACTTATTAATATCGGCTGATTGTGATATCAATCAAATTCCTATAATATAAAAAGAAATTACGTTCAACAAGAGTGAACTCATTTATTGCATTTGTTACTATTAGAATTCCATTACGAAATTGTGATTTCTTATATTTCAGAATGTAATGCGAATTACATAATAAGTCGTGATACATTTTATAAAGTTAATGAAATTATTAACGGATGAGTAGACGCGTGTGTGCAAAAAGTATTTGTAATTTCATTAGAGCAAGCAAGCACAATACGTGATATAATTCGACTCGGTCAAAGGCTTTCGGTTCCGAACAAAACAGACAGAATTGCACGCGTGGCGTGTGAACCCTCTTGTATTTTTATGAATAAATAAGATATTTAAAGAAGAAAAAAAAAAAGTAAATCTGAAGTCTGTTTGGAGATGCCTTTCATAGGGATTATAAATGTAGATAATATATTATACATAATGAACATAAATACACTATATTATTATATATAAATATATATATATATATATATAAATAGTAAGAAGTAAATAGAATTATTATATATATATATGATGAAAATAATATTATTACGAGTAAATAAACTGATTAAAGATTAATAAAAAAAAAAATTTACGCGTCATTTATTCACGTATCGTACCAACTCCCTCCTACACATGCCTATCCTCTTTGCAATGATTTGTACTTGTTCTCGCTATCGCGAGAGACTAAACACACATACCGGGAGTATCATTGATAATGCAATCATGTGCGACTTTCGCGCGACTTTTTATTACAGACGTTCTTCATTACATTAACATAACAAAGTCTATACTTTCAAGGTACATGATGATCGTTTTAAAATGATGTCTACCTGTGAGATCTTTAAGGATTATGCGCAGTGTTCAAGCTCCCGCACGGAGCACATTAAGCTAAATTAGTCTTCGTTATTTTATTTATCTTGCAAATTGTCTTTATTTGTTCTCTCTCTCGCGAGCTTACCGATTATTGACATCGAGTCGCCGCAAGCGCTTGGACACTTCGATAAAATTAAAGCGATCACAGACAGAGGCATTTCGGAAGGCAATACGCCGCGAACACCCCGATAGTAGATACAGAGGCTAATACTTTTTTTTTAGGATTTCTATGATACCCGTACCGCACGCGTAGGGCGTTCCCGTCGTTGCGACTCCGTTTCGCGAACTCGGAGGCTGCAAATGTAGCGAGTCGAGTTTGTAACGCAAACTCCGTGTCTCGATTCGTTCTCTCGGGGTGCGCTCTCTATCTAAATATAATATATTATTCGTGTAAAATATTGCGTATAATTGTACGTATATTATAATAAAAAAATGTACAAATAGATATCTCGCGTGATGTAAAATGTAAGAACGGATCTAAAAGGTAGCAAAATCGTAAAACGTAAGTATATCGTAGAAAAGTTTGGTGAGATAGGAAAGATTTGTTTTCGAGTCAACGGCGAAAAGTTTTGGCGAGATAGAATAAAAAAGAGCGGGTAAAAATTTCCACGTACGCGTCCTCGTTTAAGCTCTGGTATTTGTATGATTCTTCGTCCTCTTATGTTAGTTCGTCTATGATATTATCTGTCAGTAAGAAAGCATTTATACTTCTAGTAGACCGTCGTGTTAGTTCTGAAGGCACTGTTCAAAAGTTTATTACATTTCTTGAAATAACGGGTCTTCACAAAACCTCTTCGAATGATGTGACAGGGAGAATCGTTATAAACATCGACATGATCATTGCACACGCCTCCTTCGATCTATATCACAAAATTCAAAATAGAGTAGTCTCAACTTGACAACCAGTGCCACAATGCCAATGCCGTATTTGTCGGGTCTGTGATCGATTAGGAATTATCGTGAGCTAGCAGAAATCGATGGTCAGAATTCAGGCTTATGATACGCAATGGCCGGTGCATTCCGTTAATTATGTCATATCGATATCGTATCATTATATTACACAAACGCTTATTAATTTAGAGGCACATTGCTAAGGGTCTCGGTTTTTTTTCCTTTTAAAGTTGCTCCCTACATTAATGAACTTATGACAATTAGCTAATTACGATTATTTACGACAGCAATTTGGCATACAATATTGGAAACTGTACAAAGATTCGGAGAATACAGTATTTGAAAATATTGCTTTGTACATATATTTATATATATATATATAGAGAAAGAGAGAGAAAGGGGGGTGGGGGTGGGGGATGCGGCGAACAAACAATGACCGTTTTTTTAAGAAATAATATCGATGTGTATCAAGATGCTTTAGAGACAATAAATTGTGTTCCAAACTTCTTAAAATTAAGCGTAAAAAATGTCATGTGCATAAAAATAAGAGAAACTCTATAGGTAGCATAACGATCCCACTATCGGATTTCCTTATCTAGGCAGAAAAACTTTGGCTACCGCTACACGCTATTTGTACTTCGGCAAAAAAGTGCCGAATTTATGATTGCTGCTAAGAACACTGATTGCGCGTCTAAAAGAAAGAAGAACTGCACGCAGCACACACAGTACCTAAACCAGAAACAGATCATTTACACGTTCAGGAAGACCTTAACAGTACTATATATGCTCACGCTTTAATAAACCTGAATTCTATGCACAACGATTGTAATATCAGAGAAGCATTCACTGTACTCAGAGAGTGTAGTTTGCCGGAATGTTTGAATATGATATTTCTATTTTTTTTTTTTTCCTTTTTTATTTAATCGTTTCACACACAGCACTGGACTATTTGTGATATTTGCATTCATAAATTATTTAAAAGCTCTTAGCCCTTTAAATATTGAAAGTCCAGGATGCTGCTCTGAGATATGAATGCTCTACAGAATGTACACAGTAGACAGCAAAAGCGTCTAGACCACAGAATGTTTACATTTGCTCTGATTCAAAATATCGTTTTTTTTTTCTTTCCTCGAACTACAAAAAATCAGGCTGATGCAATGGCAGATACTATGTATATATATAAAAGTTAGCTTTACAACATGTAAAACCTGATAAAGTTCTTAAAAAATCTAAAGAACATTCCCTGAACAAGAGTAATCACATGACAATTCAGTCCTCTAAGTATCGCATTTCGATCACATAGAACGCATCAAACAATTTTCTTTTTTTTTCCTTTTTTTGAAGAGAATTAAAATTCTAGAGCAATATGTATAATCGGTTGGTGATATATTCATGCGAATTTATGGTTCCGTCATGGTACCAGCCTGGGTCCAGTTAATCGAGTCATGTGATTCCGTAGAGTCTAGACACAGACACTTCTCTCCTACATCCGTACAGATGAGCCACTAAGTTAGATCACAAAAAGTACGGAGTGGGTGTAAGAGGTGGGATTACTCTCTCGGAATCAGGCACTGCCTGGAACAGCACGGGTGTCCTCTGATCCACTGTTGTAAACTGCATGATACTAGCTATGTTACCGCATCGATAACAATAATTTGGAGCTGACCACACTGTGACGAGTTTGTCATTAAACATGTACCTATAACCTACAAGATAAAAAAAATCATGCATTCTCATATTTTTGTTGGATACGTTAAACACTAGAGATATCTAAAAAAAACTTGTGATGGAAATTAAAATGTTACAATATTTGTAACCAAATATATACCTTCCTGAACTAGTTGGTGCGCCCTACAGATGAGTTTAAGATCATTTACTTCCATAAACATGTAAGTCACTTTACTGCCAAACAACCAGCCTGCACCACGTGGACTCACTGTCCATGTTTCTACATCCTCTGGATCAGACCAGACCAAATCACAGAAAGCACCTGTAATTTTGTAATTAAGCCAAAATATTCAATATTATTATGTAAAAATAATTCACTCGACTATGCAATATTTAACACAGTAGAATATATTATTGATATATTTCACTATTATACCTTTGTGAGGAATCTCTTGATTCCTTTCAATCGTTCTAATTTGATCTAGTGTTCTAATAGCTGGGGATAATCCACCATGTACACAAAGAACCTGTTCATCAATTAACTGAAACAGAATATTTCATTTGAATATAACAATGCAAAATTTTAGTTTTCAAAAAATCTTTTATATAACATAAATACTCACGGCAGCAACTGTGAGCAAGTCAAATACCCTACAACAGTACTTCCATGCATTAGCATTACCATACTTGTTTTGGCATTCATCTACAACAGAAAATAAAAAAGACCAATAGAGTCTAAATTTGGTATGTGTGCAAACAATATAGTAAGCTATCACAGAAAATACTCCCGTGTGCTTACCATAAAATCCATAAACATGTGTGATTTGTCTAGATTCGTGATTTCCGCGAAGTAGCGTTATCCTGTCGGACCACTTAGCTTTGAGTGTGAGTAGACGAGTGAATGTTTCTAAACTATAGTAACCCCGATCAACAAAATCTCCCAAGAATATGTAATTCGTATCCGGCACAGGACCGCCGTTGCGAAATAGTTCTTCTAAATCGTAAAACTGCAACAGTGTGAAAAAATGATCTAAGATATATACTCACACTATGACTATACAATATAAATATACAGAGTTATTATACAAAGTAAGATTGTATAAAGCAACGAATGATAACAGTGAACGATAATACTGGATATATCTCGAAGATTTTAATCTAAAAATTGACAACGACCTTGTAATTAATGATAAGAATAATGTTCTAAAGTTGAGGTTAAGACGCACATCCGGGATACTCACTTGACCATGGATATCGCCGCACACTGTCACCGGAGTGGACACAGGTTGAATATTGGACTCTTCCAGTAACAGATCACATACCATGTCACACAATTTCTGTCGACAACGATAGAAATTAACATAATTATGTCGAGGAGGACGAACACAGAAGAGATACGGGCGAGTAACCTAATCGGTTTTGATTGCGCGGTTATTGCTACGCGTAAAACGGATCGATCAGCACACGCAGCCCGCATGTTTTATTTACCTTGAGATCATTCTCGGGCAAGTATTTGCATTCTTTTGCAATTTCTATCCATTTATCGATGTCTGACATTTTGGATTCGCACCGTAGGAAAATACTGATCGCGCCCCCATACAGCTATGTCACAGAACGCGCCCGATGCTGCTGAATCCGCGTGAAGAGGCGGTAGCGCTCGACAGTTAAAAAATCGAGCGAATACGCATTGAAACTTGATGTGAAAATGCACCTTAAGGTCTGTTTGGTTTAGCAATATTTCTGTACTTGCACAATTTTTTCTTTTTTCTATATTTAAAATATAAGAAAGATTATGTAGAATATATAAGAAAATCATCTTTATTGTTTCTCTTTTATACCTTCCTTATATTCACTTTCAATTTTTAATGCTAAAGTATATATTTATTCCACATTCTGGATCAATACAAGATTCTGGATCCATTTTGAACGTCTCGTAAAGATAACTTGGCGCGAGACACTACCGTGTCTCTTGATGCAATTAATTTCATTCACTTCGATCCAACACAAAACTCGAAATTTTATTTCCACTTGATATTTATATTGCTAATGTTTGCTAAATAAAGAAAGTTCAGATAATATAATTGAGGAATAAAAGAATAACAGAAAAAGAAAATATTAATTAAATCGACAGACATCTATATATAAAACATTCGATAATTGAAGACGCACAAGTGTTATTTATAAACAAGTAAATAATAAACTTTTACTGCGTGCGCTTTAAGGTCACACGTTTGCGTTGTAAAAAAAAAAACAGAAAAGGGAAAATGTATACATCGTTTATAAATTATATATTATTAAATACGTGGCATTAAATATAAGTACATGTAATAGAATTTTGGCAATTACCATAATTAAATTATTTTAAAAATTGCACTTAATGATATAAATAAATGTCATTCGAGATGAGTCTTTTCTAATAAATGGAAACTGGGTGAACTATATACAATTGTACTGCGCGCACGTGTGTGTGTGTGTGGGCGTGTGTGTGGGTGCGCGCGCGTGTGTGTGTGTGTGTGTGTGTGTGTTAAGATACTTAATTGCTTAAATCAGAAATAAAACCGATATATATAAATATGTACACAGCGTGCACGTCACACCAGATGCCTTTACAGGTCAATGATCAATAACGATAGCCAATGTCGAGTTCTATTGAACGGAACCACTTTTAAGTTCGCCAATCGATCGACCGAATTTAAGGACTACGGTGTCAGATAAGTCCGTACCTTCGTATCACACACGTATACATTATATATGTGTTGACATATATATATATAATCGCAGTGCCGCTTCTACTGCGTTCAATATTGAACACAATCAAAATATTAACTTTTCAAGTATTGATTGTCCAATGTCATCAAATTTTTTAATTACATTTTTTAGGGAATAATTACTTTTTCTCAGGAGTTCCAGTTCTAATACAATAAAAAAATCTGTTCGTTTTAATTTTATTTTAGTACGCTTTGTCTCGCTACGCTATTGAAATTATACATACATACATGTATATATAAGAAAATATATGTTTCAAGGAAATAAGATGAAAAATCATTATATAAAATGTAAGTAGAAAGAACGGATGTTTAGAAAGTACAAGAGAGTACAGTGAAATGAACAAACTTGTAGCAACTATGAAATCAATGCTACTGTTTCGAGGACAATTCCCACTTTCTCTCTTTCCGTTTTATAAGAAAAAAGAAAAGCGGCAAAAGCAAACGATCTGGTTTTCACTTTCGTACGTAGTAATGGCGGGATTTTACCGCGTGTTTTGAAAATCTCTCAGCGTTCGCAATTCTTCGCTCGCCCCGCTTGTTCTATTTTTCCTAGCTGTATTATATCAAGACTTTCTGTTTAAACACGGAATGAGTATATATTTATCATAGAAAAAAAATTATAGAAAGAGGAATATGGAAAGAAGTTGTACAGCAACGCAGTTATAATACAAGAGAAGTACAACTCGCGCCCATTCGCAAGTAATAAGAAATCAACCGATATTGCAGCTTAGATCGAACAGTATCGACTGTCATTCGTGATCGTTCGTGATATCAGAAGTGAACATCGTTGAATTTTCGTCGCATGCCGCGTGCGCGAACATACATACGTACTAAACGAACGAACGTGAGACGCGCGCAGTAAAAAGGTCAAAGCGTCCAAGAGCGTCGACGGACACGTTCGCGGACGATATGGATTTTATCTCGCGGTCGCGAAAGTGGGTCACGACGGCGACGTACGGCGGCAATAGTGCGACTTGTGCGCACGCTTCGATTATCGATTGAATCGTTCTATAAGCTCTCTCGGCAGGCGTCGAGAATCCGTCGTTGTCGCGTAACCGTTCTTCCGATTCTCTCATTTATGCGCGGCGCCTGTACGTGGTACGGTGCTGCTCTGCTCGTTCCTGCGGGGCGAGCTTTGAATCGTTTTCTAACGTATCGCGCTGACAACGCGTAGTGCTTCATCGTTCACAGGCAGCTGTGTACGTGACGCTTGTGACGAGAGCGAGACCGATGCGAGACCGCACGATCCGTGTCGTCGCCATCGTCACGAGGAAGATGCGGTGAAGTGAGCCGCAGAAAAGCCAGGGCCGTCAGCCAGACAGGCGGGCAGCGCACGCGAGCGGTTAGCCCTCGGGGAAATCGGCCATCTTGCTCAGTGCACGCTTAGACTTTGTGGCGATAGTTACTCGTCTCCGTCAGCCACCCTTTTCGGGCGGTGACAGAGAGCAGCAGCTCGAAGTGACCCGCGATTTACAGCGGATTCAACACACAGCTGTGAACGGAAAAGGCGAGAGTGCGTGTGGTTTTGTGGAGGAGACCTATCGTGCGTATACAAGCGAGCAGTGTAACGCGGCTCACGCGAATTCGGTGGCAGGATGGCGGGCAACACGGGTATGGAACAGTTGATTCCTATCGTGAACAAGCTCCAAGATGCCTTCACGCAACTCGGCGTACACATGCAGCTCGATCTGCCGCAAATCGCAGTGGTGGGCGGCCAGAGCGCGGGCAAAAGCTCCGTGCTTGAGAATTTTGTCGGCAAGTAAGTATTGTAGACTAATGTTACGATGTACCCAGCTTCTCGGCATCTTCTTCGTAGCCGTAACAGACTTCTCGGAAAATAGTATTGCATATGGTGTCGCAACAGAGATAAAAACCGTAAATAGTAACAGGAATCTCCGTCACACAGGCAATACCGAAGACTTATCTCGTGTCTGTCTCTGTTGAACGTTACCTGGTAGATAAAGGTGGATTCTTTCGTTGATCGTTATTATCGACTCCCTTTCAAATTTTTGTTTCAATTTTTTATACTTTTTAATACTTGTAGTTTTTTCTTTTTTTTCTAAACTTCGAATATACAATGTTTCGTTATGAAAGCAGAATGTGTGATGTATAGGCTAAATAAATAAAATTTTATTTCGATTTCTGCTGACGTTTTCGTGTCGATACGTTGTAACGTCCTAGGCGTGGCTTTTCAACTTTGCCGTGACGTCGTCGTCGTCGTCGTCGTCGTCGTCGCCGCCGCCGCCGAGATTCGTTTGACAGTTACCGCCTCGTGTATGATATTTTCTACGCGAAGCGTGAAGTAACACGAAAAATTCGCGATATCGGAACATCCACGGAGCAACCTGTCAAATGTCTTCTCCGCGGCATCGTCATCGGAGCACTCAGAAGCACCCGTTCATGCGCAAAACCGAACGGGTTCTACGTTCTCGTAGCGAACGCCTCTCGTCATTCATGTTCCGTTTTGACATCGCGATTAAACAAGGAATCTACAATTATACGGAATGTTAATTTTTAACATAACATATGTTAACTAATAAAAATGTCAAAACAAAATAAGAATTGCATAATTTAAGAAATATTGTTTTAATTAAATTATTCAATTTTGTTATATTTTATTTTATGTCTGTTTGATATCTAGTATTTAAAGAAAATGCTTGTCGAATAAATCTATTTGATATAAAAAATTTTTAAATAATTCGATTTTATAATGTTTCTTAAGAAGCTCTCTTATGACACAGCTGATTCATTGATAATTGATGACATTGATAATTTATATCTTGCACAAAATATATTTGTCACATTATGGTCGCATTATATACCAAATCATATGTTTTAACTTTCTAAAAAGCTGATATGAATTTATTAATTCAAATTATCGTAAAGCAGATAAAACGAAAACTTTATTGAAAGAGCAGTATACAATATTATAAATAGAATCTTGTAGATAGATAAATAGAATATTAACATGCATACTTTTATCAAAGAGAATAAAAATATTATCAGCAAATAAATAATTTCACTATTCGATAGCATTAGACTTATATAACACTTTAAATTTTTAAATATTTAGTTACAATTATTTTGAAAATAATTTATCACAGCTTTTTCTTACATGAGTAGCTGTATATTTTATATTAAAAAAAAAACAACATTCTTACTTATCTGATTAAGATTAATTAATTGATTAATTAGAATTAATTATAACAATAAGTGCTTTTTTTCAGGGACTTCTTACCCAGAGGTTCGGGCATCGTGACAAGGAGACCTCTCATCTTACAATTGATTAACAGCACAACTGGTGAGTCATGATAAATAGGACTGATTATACATGTTATTTGTCTTTTATATTTTGGTGTTTATAATTAACATATTATTAAATTATCTTATATGTGTAGCAATATTCCTTGAATTTTTATTATACTTTTAAGAACATATATGCATAAAAAGGAGTCGTACAGTTTTCATGAATTCACAATCATCTTGTTGACTTATTGACCTGTACTTGGGTATGCATATATGTAGCAAGTATTTTTCTTTTAAACGAGGTAGTATCTAATGTGTTTGTTTCGTTTATATCACATTTTCTGTGCTTGACTTTTGTTGAAAATTTTTTTACTATGTGACATTTATTTATTATATTTTACATAAATCCATAACAAAAAATAACTGACATTTTGCATTTTTTATACAAAATAAAATTAATAAGAATTTATTTGTCTCGCTTGAACTTTGTCATTAAATTATCACACTTCCTGTGTCATACTTCCTCTGCTTAAAAAATGATAAACCTTTAATGATAAACTTTAAATTAGACTCCAGACGAAATAAATAAATATAAAATATATGGAATATATATTATTCTCGATATATTTTTGTTTAACTTTTTTACGCAATAAAAATAATTGCTTCTAAATATTAAAATGTTTTCTTTTTTTTATGTTATAGAATTTGCAGAATTTTTGCATTGCAAGGGTAAGAAGTTCATAGATTTTGAGGAGGTGCGAAAAGAAATCGAAGCAGAAACAGACAGAGTGACTGGAGGTAACAAGGGCATCTCTAATATACCAATTAATCTGAGAGTATATTCGCCCAATGGTAAGTACAACTTGCAAGTTACAAAATTGTTTACTTTAAAATGAATAATAATTGTCATGTAATAATACGGTTTTATTTTTATACAGTTCTGAATTTGACATTAATTGATTTACCCGGACTTACAAAAGTACCGATCGGAGATCAACCAGCAGACATAGAAGCTCAAATTAAGGCCATGATCTTTCAGTTTATCAAACGCGAGAATTGTCTTATATTGGCAGTCACACCAGCCAACACTGATCTGGCCAATAGTGATGCTCTTAAACTTGCTAAGGAGGTGGATCCACAAGGTATCTAATCAATGACGATACTGATGTTAATATTCTTTTGAACTTAACATTAATGCATAATACCATAAGGTGTACGTACAATTGGTGTTATTACTAAATTGGATCTCATGGACGATGGCACCGACGCAAGAGATATCTTGGAAAATAAATTATTGCCATTAAGAAGAGGTTACATCGGCGTTGTCAATAGGAGTCAAAAGGATATAGAAGGACGGAAGGATATTAAAAATGCTCTAGCCGCTGAACGAAAATTCTTTCTTAGGTATATTTTTCGTAATATACTTACCAAAATTATAAGCTAATTATCTTTTATTTTACTTTCCAGCCATCCGTCTTATCGTCACTTAGCGGACAGATTGGGCACACCATATTTACAAAGAGTTCTCAATCAACAGTTAACAAACCATATCAGGGATACCTTGCCAGCTCTAAGAGACAGATTACAGAAGCAGCAGCTAGCTTTAGAGAAGGATGTCGAGCAGTACAAACATTTTAGACCTGATGATCCTGCAATCAAAACAAAGGCTATGTTACAGTAAGTAAATTTAGAATTTTACAATATGCCTTTACCTCTTTACAATATATCAATGCTCTCATCTTCCATTCATAAAATGTGTATTGTGAAGATCATAAATGCATATCTTATAGCAGAATATATCTCACGTGTATATATATATATATATGCAATATCAAAATTTTTCTGATTTAAATGTTTTCTACATTTCATATTTTCACTAAAATAACATTCATGCAAAGGAGATCATAGCTGTTTATTTTCTTATTCCTTATATTTTTACTTTGTGGGTGGAGGGTCTTGAAGTCTTAGATCATTCGCTTTTTGTTTTTCAGATCAATTCAAATGTATATGTAGGTATCCTTATTTCCTCTTTTAGTTTCCTTTAACAAGAATAGTGTGCCATTTGCATGAAGTTTTAGCTAAATAAAAATTGCAAATGCTTTGCAAATGCTTTTTTCAGAATTCGAAGATAATTTGATGGCATAAAACTATTCTGCTACAAGAACATTAACAAAATTACGAATTATATTAATTACTAAAGAAAACTAACAAATTTTTTTGTTTTAATACATGAGGAACTATTTTGTATCTTTATGGATATGTACGTTACATTTTTATAAATTTGCAGGTTGTAATGTAATAACAGACGTCACAAATGTGTTTTGTGAATGGTAGATTACATCGAGACTCTCAACCCATATAACTAATACTATTTTATAACAGATTATGTTACACAAATTAATAGAAAATCATTTTTAAGGATGATACAACAGCTTCAGTCAGATTTCGAAAGAACTATAGAAGGCTCAGGCTCTGCACAAATCAATACTAACGAACTCAGTGGTGGCGCGAAAATCAACAGACTTTTCCACGAGCGTTTTCCATTCGAGATTGTTAAAATGGAATTCGATGAGAAAGAACTAAGAAGAGAAATTGCTTTTGCCATCAGAAATATACATGGTAAGTTTTCTTGTAACTTGAACGCGTTATTCAACAAAAATGTGAATTACGGAATAGAATTTTTACAATAAAGATCGCAAAGTTACTAACGTAATTTTAACTCGACAGGTATCAGGGTAGGATTATTCACTCCAGACATGGCTTTTGAGGCAATAGTCAAAAAACAAATAAATAGACTTAAAGAACCAAGTCTCAAATGTGTGGACCTAGTCGTGCAAGAACTTAGTAATGTTGTACGCATTTGTACAGATAGGGTAAGTCAAAAGAGAATAGTCAGATAATAAAAGAAATAACATAAAGTATACAATTCTTATACATATCGATTTTTATGGAAATTGCAGATGTCACGTTATCCAAGACTAAGAGAAGAGACAGAACGTATCATAACTACATACGTTAGGCAGCGAGAACAGATGTGTAAAGAGCAGCTAATTTTATTGGTTGATTGCGAGCTTGCATACATGAATACGAATCATGAAGATTTCATCGGTTTTGCAAAGTAAGTAATCCTTAAACATTTCACTATTTTTTATGTGTTATCTTAGATTTAATTATTATTTACAGAAGTAAACAATAGAAACTTTCAGTTTCTTTAAGTTAATATATCTAGTTCCTATGTGTCATTTTTGTTACATTTGTGCTTGCTGCTATATTTTTTTCCTTTTATGTTAAATTTGATATAGCCACTAAATAGCAAAGATATTACATAATGTTGTTATAGTATTTAGGCAAACTTGTATGTTTTACAAGATTACTTTAGTTAAAAAATATTAGCAATATATGAATTCACGTGTATTGCATTATAAAATTCTACAAATTCTAAAAAATTTTTTAACATATTCTGCATAATACATTTATAGATCTCTCATTTTAATGTATAATAAGATATCTCTCTTATTCTAGAAAATTTTTTTAGAATATATATGCATTTTTCTTATAAATAAAATTTGAAACGTATAATTCTATATATTTAAAAAAAAAAACTATTTTTAAGGTTATGCTATTAAAAATTTATTAAATTAATGTACAATTTTAAAAGTTTGAATTTTATGCTATTAAAATTTGTATATAATTTTAACATATATTAAAGTAGTTTTAGTATTTGAGTACAAATTATGCTTAGAGCATGCTTAATATTTATTAGAACATACATAATTATAAAGATTTGTCGGTAAGAATTTAAATAACAAGATCAAGAGAATTTAAAATGTACTCGAAAGATATAACAAAAGACGTACTACACGTGATTGATATGTCAAATTATTTGTTTGCTTGCCATTATTTTTCACTCCAGTTATCAGCGCATATACTTTCACAGTCAGTGCATGTCTTGCTCAAATCAGCTCACTTAGCAATCTTCGACTATGCCATTTTAGCTCGTCTTTCCTTCAAGGTCAAAGATCACTCTAGAATTTGACAACCAATAACTTTTGTAGTGTTACTATCATCTACTCAATGTACACTCGTATGACACTATGCTAAAGTCATACATAAGTATGCTAAGCTAATCTCTTTCATACATTTATCTTTGTAATAGATTTATTTTTATTTACTTTTGTTACTTATTTGTAATTAACACGACTCAGATTTTTATCTCTTTTGTTTAATTAACGATTAAAAACTCAACTGCATACTCTATTTTTTATAAAATTTTCAAGGGTATCTCTAAGCACAGAATAGAATTTAAACAATTTAAAATTTGAATAAAACAGCTCATTCTTAAAAACTATTAAATGTATACTGATAATACATATAAAGTTTCAAAGATTATTGAGGATATGAAATTGCATTTGCACATGTTACATTCTTTGTAGCTCAAATTAATTTTTCATGTTGTGGCTGCAGCAGTATTTTCATATATTTAATTTTCTGATTTTTCTAATTTTTATTTTAAAATACTGCCTTTAGAAAAAAATTGTGAATAATTATGTTAAGTATGATATAGCTTATATTAGTTGCATAAGTATAAATATAATTGAGGAGAGGAATCTCGATAATAATATTATTGAAAATTAAGTATTGTAAATTTGATGAATTTTATTTATAATTTAGGGACAAGGCATGCAGATTCTATGTAGAAGTAGCTTGTTTTCTTTATTACAACCTCGATACAAACAAAATGCAATTAAATGATATAAAAAAAAAAGTTACGACTTATAAGTTTTTAAATCTATAAGATTTGTGTGTGCCTTATCCCAATCAATATAACATGGCCTTGGTCCTGACATATATTTCTTTTTTTTCTCATTATCAACTTCTTCAAATTTCACAATTAAAGAAATGATTTAATTATATCGGCAGCGCTGCAGCCAGTAGCCATAATGCAAGGTAAGAATATTAAAGTACATTTCAACAAAGATTTACATTACATTTTTTATCCCTCTCCATTTTCACGCTCTTTCTTTCTTATGCTTCTATTTCTTCTTTTAATATCTTTTTGCTCCTATCTTTTAAGTTGAAATACTAACATACTATGAACCAGAATTTAGTAGTCTTTAGTTCGATATTGTGTTTACCTATATTTTGAAAATTTTTTAATATTAGCAAAATAATCGATACTTTTTATTCATATTCTTTTTTATAAATTTATTGTAATTTTTTTTTTTTTTTTTTTTTTTTTTTTTTTTTTTTTTATATAATCAATTAACATTTAAAATAGGAAACATATAATTTGCTACATATAATAAAAAATTGCGAGGATTTCTTTGAAATTTTAGATTCACATTCTTTGATCGAGCTGAATCAGATTCAAGAAAATAATTTTTATACGATAATTTACATTTTATATTGAATTCAATTTGTCACAGAAAAGTTGCAGCACGTTGTTTTTTGTCTGTTTTATATCTTTAATCTTTTTATATTAGTCTGTTATTATCAAACTATTTTTTTCTTTTCCACATAACTTTGCTTTACTTTGATTCAAGATAAGTACCTCTCTCGTTAAAAAAAGAAAAATTGCTTCAAAAAAATTAAAAATAAACTCTTATACATGAAAATAATTATTAAGAACATTTGTATCATTCATGAGACTTTTAAACTGTATTTCATACAACAGCATCAAGCTTTAATTTCATCACTTTAAAATCTATTTTGTAATGAATGTAATATGCGCTTATGCAATTTCCTTATGCACAATATCGGAAAAAAATTGCAATGTGTTTAAGTGGCAGCTATATTATATATATATTTATATATATATATATATATATGTTTGTGATATGCTAATGTTGTTTATGTAGCGTGCAACAAATATACGCTTTTAAAACTACATGAAGCATAAGATGCATGAAGCAATATGGCAATACACAATAATTCTGATATATCCTATATTTGAAAGTAAAGATTTTCTTCAATGGATTTTTTTGAAATAGTTATACGAATATACACTGATTTTTGTACGTAAAGGCACAAAGTACTGTCCATCTTCATTATCATCTTTATTGTAAAATAAAGATATCTCACATTGAATTTAGCAGCATTCGTATAATTGAAAGTTTTGTAACGTAAGCTGTTTTACAATAAGCAAACATTTAATTTATTTTCTGTTTTAAAACATAGTGTATGTATTTAAAACATGGATGCTAGGTAGGATATTCATCTTGCTGTTTTCTTTTATTATAACTAACTAATGTAAGATTTGACGACAACAATCCTCGCAGTTGGGTATATGAAACTTATTTATTATTTGGCATTTCATTATATACTATTATCTATGTTGCAGTGCACAGCAGTCCTCTGAAAACTCCGTTAAATCTGGACGGCACACATTAGGCAATCAAGTAATTCGCAAAGGCTACATGTGCATACATAATCTCGGTATTATGAAGGGCGGCTCGAAAGATTATTGGTTTGTTTTGACATCGGAGAGTATCTCCTGGTTCAAGGATGAAGAAGTAAATATGTTTTATAATTATTTAATTCAATTCCTTTTTTAATATTAAGTGTCAAAAATTGTAAAGTTATATGCTACAGGAAAATAATTGATATCGGAGAGTTCTAATTTACTGTATTTCTATGTGCAAAGGAACGAGAGAAGAAGTACATGTTGCCTTTGGACGGACTGAAACTGCGTGATCTGGAACAAGGTTTCATGTCACGACGTCATCTATTTGCGTTATTCAATCCAGAGGGCAGAAACGTGTATAAGGATTACAAACAGCTGGAGTTGAGTTGTGAAACACAAGACGATGTTGATTCTTGGAAAGCTTCATTCCTGCGGGCTGGTGTGTATCCCGAAAAATCAACGGAACAAGCGAACGGTGAAGGAGAGGTAAGTTTATTGTTAATCGGGACACGATTCGACAATAATGTGTATGTTCCCGTTAAAAAATACAATTTATGTTTTATGTTGGTTAATGTAACAGAAAAGATATATTTGAATTAGTTTCACGAATCAGAGTTTTATTATATATGAAAAACGACATGTACTATTTTGCATTGCAACGATAATTTATTATATTTATTAGAATCGATTTTAATTTATTTTAGGATAAGCAGAGGGTGAGTTAATAAAGGCAATATAGATGAAAATTTTATTCTTAATTCATTAATTGTGTGATGTGAATTATATTGTTAGAAACAACTAACAAAATGATAACAATATAATTGCTTTAGAAAAATAGACTTTACTTTTCAAAAATGCGATGTAAAATTAAAAATAAAATTTAAATACATGTGCAAAATTAACATAAATTTTTATGAAATTTAATATACTGATATTATTTATTTACATTATATTAGTTTAAAAAAGGTGTTATATGAATAAAATTTTAATTATTTTCTGCGTATCGTTAATCATATTCGAAACGTCTATACAAATTGTGTGGATTTTTATATCTAACTATTTCCAAAATAAAACTAATAACTTTTTGTACTGTGTGCATAATAGTAATGGTGTTCTTTTTATCTTTTATTTGAATCAACTAAGCAGGAAGGATATGAGGTTGGTACAATTGTGTTTAAAAAAAAATTACAAGGCACACGACACTTACATGAGCATTGGACACTTTTTCAACTAAGCACATCATTGAAAAAAAAGAAAAAATAACCGATGAAACACCATGTTATTCTATATTTCGATACTCCAATATCTTGCAGTACTGCGAGTGTTGGCTTATATATGCTTTAGTCAATGAACATTTGAAAGTATCCCAATTGAAAACATAAACAAGATGCACTGAGAATATCTAAGCAAAGTTGTTTTTATTCCTGCAGGGTGGATCGGAAGGTCAATCATCGATGGATCCTCAATTGGAGCGTCAAGTGGAAACTATTAGAAACCTGGTGGATTCTTATATGAAGATCGTTACAAAAACTACCCGTGATCTGGTTCCAAAGACAATTATGCATCTTATTATTAACAATGCTAAAGATTTCATTAACGGGGAACTATTGGCGCATCTTTATGCAAGTGGCGATCAGGTAAAACATATTAAAATAATCAATATTACAAATATACGATAGTTCACTGCAAAACGATTTTCTTTTCTAAAAATTTTTATAAATTAATTCTCTCCATCATTTCCTAGTCAATCAAAGATGAAATAAATACACTGAAGATATTCAATGACCCTGTAATTGTAAGTCCTTATCCTTTTCATCCTTCTCCTTTATTCCGCACTTGGTTTGAAAGAAACACGTTTATAACTTTTTAATATAAAAAAAATTTATATTCCAAATAAGTGTACACGTAACAATGTTACATTTATTTGGTCCTATCTATTTATATTTTTGTTGTCGAAAAAAATGTCAAAAGTTTACAACTTATACTCAAATTGCAGGCTTCTATGATGGAAGAATCTCCCGAGGAAGCGCAAAAACGGGAAGAGATGCTACGCATGTATCATGCATGCAAAGAAGCGTTGCGCATCATCGGAGATGTTTCTATGGCCACAGTTACAACTCCGGTACCACCACCCGTGAAAAACGACTGGCTGGCATCCGGCGAAAATCCGAGGTAACTTTTATGTTATTCCTAGCACAGTGTGTCGCGCATTTTACTAATTTTTCATCCTTACATTTTGTACCGTCTGCTTTGCCATACATTTGAACACCGTTGAAACAGTCTTGGGTAAGATCCTTTACATATAATGTATTTATCTTTATTTTTTCTTAAACAAATATCCTCAACAACAAAAAACCCTGAACTGAATCCTGAATTTTGCTGTAAGAAATATGTTTATATTATGCATGGTTTTCCCAAGAGTGGAGTTTTCTTCAAGCATTAACGATATTTTGTTATATAAAAGTATTAAGTTAGATTATACAATATTGTTAAAATTTTATTTATTTATTAATATATAAATTGAAAGAGACCATGTTTTATTTCATATACCTCATGTCAATTATAGTCATTAAAAAATTATATTACACACACTTGGACAAAAATTTTGTATATAGCAATCTTTATAGTAGCACATATTGTTTGTAACTTTTTTCCAACTTCTTAAAGGCCGGATTGAAGCACTAAAATAATAAAAATATCGATCATAAGACATGCTATGCTATTCTAGATTATCGCCACCATCTCCTGGTGGTCCAAGACGCGGAGTGACACAGCCACCACCTCTTTCTAGCTCACGAGCGCCACCACCAGTACCTGCAGGCGGCCGGCCAGCACCAGCCATTCCTAATAGACCTGGTCCGGGCGGACCACCACCATCGCGAAGTAACCCTGGCCTACCTCCACCTATGATACCATCGTAAGTACAATATTTAATAGAAAACTTCTAATTTAAGCTAAAACTAAATATACCATCTGGTAATGTCATAGAAGGAAGATTTAAAATTGTATATCGCGGTTCATTACTTCATCGATCGCAATTCTGATGCCAACTGATGCAATTCTGTGCGCACTTAAAGTTTTAATTCACAGAATAATATATCCTTTGCTGATTGTGTGTTCCAAGTATATAATAACGCGAGCAATAACATGAAAACTGTATTTTCATTATACAGTCGTGAGAACGTAAAAGAATTTTCAGCTTTCTTGAGAGTCTTGCCGGTCTATATTAAACCAGTAGCTTGTGTGATTGGGGCTTGGGTGCTAACTTCACTTTCTATTGCAGGCGCCGACAATAAGTCTCCGCACTAACTCGCCTATTCGCTACTAATCAATACTGTATCCGTTGCATTTATAGTCAGTGTATATTTTACACAAAACACACTGTTTCCTAATGTTCCCGTACTATCTGTCTGCATATACTACAGATATTACAAGGTCGATGTTAATTAAATAGAGATGTGAAGAGTTATACGAGAAATTATTCCGATCGTGTTAGTATTGCACATTTTCTTTTGTGTTTTTCGGAAACTAATCGAGCTTCCAGATATCAAACAACTCGTCTAGCATATTTCACCTGCGTAATATGACAACGACATATTTTTTTAAGTGATTCAGTAATTGATGAAGATTCAAGAAAGGGTAGAACAATTGTGTTGTTACGTTTTATAGTATTTTTTCTGTTAATTAATACTTATATTGCGTGAACAGTATAATAATTTTAATGTAATTACATATACATACATACATGTACTCTATGTATAATATCTTTTCTCGCGAAAATTAACACACCCCTAATTGTAGTTGTATTTTAGCATCAATAGTACGTGAAATCTGTGCATTATTAAATATTTCCGAAGGTACAATTTTCTTGTTCGTAGAAAATGGAGATATATATAATATACATAGTCGAGCATGTTTTATTGTAAATTACTTTGATGAAGCTGTATATCATATATGTATATATCGTTGAAAATATTGTCAAATAAAGGACTTTGTGTTCTTACGGCAGATAGATAACTATTTATTTACTTACTAACAGCATGACATTTCGACAAAGTGCAACTGAACATGTGAAAAACATCGGTTGCGTCTTTGGAAAATCTATTAATGTTGTTTACTAATCGTATTTACTATTTATATATTTCCTGTAATATTAAAAATTGCGGTATATCCCATTTTAATGTGCAAGTTCAAAGCTTTTTAATTGCATAACAGCATTACCATTTCATACGTCCCTTATCATGTAAATGTTTTTTATAAAGTCTAACACCAATTTGAAACTTGTCAATTACTATTTATGGACAAATATGTCGGTGCCTGCATTACAATTTATTAAAAGCAAAGAAAATAGTGGCATATATAATTGTTACAAATGGATGGCATATATAATGGTACTTATAAATGGGAAATAAGCCGAGTGTAGTCTTGACAGCCGAAAAGTTGTCAGATCTAAATATATCGCGTTGTTATTACGAGAAACATTTTTATAACTATTGTTACAAAGCTACACAGTCACGTTACTTTATCTCGCGGATACGCATTTTTTAAAAAGGCATTATGCACGCTTTCCCCACACAAGAGACACGCATCATAAATTAAGTTTAGCTACGCTATATGATGTATGTCCCCAAATCAAATTAGAGACAAGAATGAGATATGTAGTTCAAAGCTGGGTATCCATAATGTGTTTAGTCGAGGGGGTGGTCTACAACAGAGGGTGACGCAAGCTGCGACACAGGCTGCAGCACAGGCCGCCGTGAACGAGCTAATGGATGCGTTCAAGATCAAGTAAATAGATACTCATCAATTGTGAATTGTATTTTTCCCTTGACGATATAATGTATAATGGGTAATCGTTTAAGTTGTGCAGTAGATGGTAGACTGTTCAGGGTTGAGAATGAACTAATTCCGACGTCTCTCCACTTTGAATAGATCTTTATAACCGAAGTTCCGCAGAATAATTACTAATTCAGTCTCATCTCCTACCCCTGTTTTACTTTCTCTCTTGCATGGTGTGTCTATCAACTTAATTAACAGTCATGCCTTTGGAATTAAATCTGCGCACATGTATGTGCATATAACATATTTGTTTACGTTGCATATTTATATAGATAATAATAATTCCATAAGAGTATATATATATATCTATTATAGGTGACAAATATATATATATATACACACATATGTATAAAAATACTATATCTTGCAATACTGCATATTACCTTGAATGTTCTTATATTTGATTATGGTATTTTCCAACAAAAGTCACTCTAACGGAGCAATAAAGAACGTTTAACGACTATAACTGGAATCAAAGTACGATGGTCAGGAAATATTGCAAATTAAAATATATATATATATGCGTGTGTAAAAAAAAAAGCTGGATTCTAACGTAGAGATAGCACAGTTAATCTAATTTCGTTGTTATTTTCACACTATGTGTAAGTGTGAAAATTTGCACGTAGTCTTGTTAGTGAATGTAAGGTAAAAATATTATGAATCTCCTTCTAAAACAATTGTACTTGCATCCAGTGAATCTATCCTGGAAAGTCTACCAGAACCTGATAATGTGATCGACAGTAGCTTCGCGTTGATTATAGAGAACATTCCATTGTTGAGGAGCGAGTTTAATATTAATATTGTGGTATGATCATGTCAACTGCATTCAATAATTGCAATATTGAAGAAAATGTCGAACAGCGTCATCAGCGGTGATAAGATAGATGAGAAAATGTCATGCTGTTGGAAAGATAGCTAAAATTCACGAATGTATATCCAGTTTGTTTAAAAAAAAATTCTTTAATGGCAAAAGCATTGTATTACATGAAATATATATATGTGTATATATATATATATATATATATATATATATATATATATATATATATATATATTTATATATATAGAGTGTTTTAGAAATACTTGTACAAACTTCGAGAGTGAGTTCCCCACGCTTATAACAAGAAAAAAGGTTATAAACATACGTCCGGAAATGCCTGGTTTTTGAGTTACAATAAAAAAATTACATTCAACAGAAATAGATTATCATAGTTTACTTCAAATGATTACAATATGTAACATTTACACATTATCAATGTAATAATTCTCGAGTTCGATTGTTTAATTGGTTACAAATCACAATAAATGCTCAAAATGTCCTCCATCTGCTTGAATACACGTATGGACACATCATGGACTGTAATAAAAATCTTACGTACAAAGGCATTTCCGGACACAAGTTCATATGTACTTTTTTCTTTGTCAGGTGTGGGAAACTCCCGAAGTTTGTACAATTTTTTCTGATACACCCTGTATATGTACTATAAGAAAATAAAGAAATATTACATAATCTTTACGAGATATAAACAAGAAAAAATGTGCTCAGACATAGGATGTGATATAGCGTAGAATGCCTCAAGGATTTTGCATGAAAATCCGGAGTCACAAAATTTCTCTCTCTTTCTCCTGTCCCTCCCTCCTCCTCTCTTTTTCTCTCCCTTCTTTCTCTCCTTCCTCCCTTTCTTTCTGAATAGTTAAAGCTAACAGTAATTATATTTATCGAGAGTAATAATAATCATAAGTATCACGAGTAATGTAATGAGTGTACATCACATTCGACAGGCACATTCAGGAGTGTGACGTTGTATTTTGTATTACTTATATAGTTATTTCTCTCGAGGCCCCCCTGATCATGCTTGCGATCTAGCTATATATGTATATAAGATGAATTCTTTTTGTAATTAGCTACTTTCGTATATACTCGCAGAGCAACGACGTGCTTCAAGATTTGTATAGTACACATTTTTATACGAAACTTTTACATTTGGAAGAAAATTACGTTAAATGAGTTGTGTGATCATATAATTACAGCAGTGACACAATTTCATATGAATCTGTTGCTTAAAATTTATGAGAGAAAAAGCGTTACGTTAAAAATTTCTGTTGTAAAGATGGATCGTACTATACATGGAGCGATTTATTTGCGTTTGGAGTATGTTTGCGCAGTGATCCAGGCAAAATTCAAAGGCGATAATCGAAGTGCAATTAAAGAGAGAGAAAATATTTTTTGTTACAGTAGAATGTTGAATGTCTCCTTGGATAGATAAATGAATTTAGAAGAACGCCGCAGGAAGCGTCGGCGGAAGACTCGTTTTTTCTGTGTCATTGCGCACTTCGTATTCTAACTGTTATTATAACGCCATAAGTCCAATAATGAACTAAACAAGACCGTAAATTCCACATGCCGCTGCAATTAATACGCTATTGTAATTAGGATTTGTATTCTCTATTCGAGTTACACATGCGAATATCAAGAAGGCCTAATAACATATTTTGCAGTCATATATATATCCATTTTTAACTTATTTTAACTCATAATATTTCTTTAATTTACTCATTAACTTAATACTCATTTTTAGGCTTTTGCAAAAGCTCAACCATCTTGTTGTTTTAAGTGAAATGAAACTTGTGAATCTTAACGCTCCTTCGAAGCACGTCGGACTAACTTGCTTTTGCGTCATGAACAAAGATATATTAGCTCATGATTTAGGCAACTAATAAAATACTAATCAATGTCATGTATTGCAAAGAATTATAAAGAGTATCGAAGGAAATTCCACGTGCAATCACAAATGGTACATTATTGTAACGATATTGTACAGATACCTTGTACATATACAGACATGTGGTGCGTATATATTAATCCTTTGAAGCAATGTCAAAACGCATCGAGATAACAAGAGGTAACCGTAATGTCGTTCTGAACATTATATTAAAAGAAATTCACGCTCTCTACATTATATTATTAGAAATATATTCGTAGATTTGTTAGCATTATCTTCCTTGGTAGATTACTGAGAGTTTTTTTTTTTCGTTTATTTATGGAATAGTCATTTTTGCGCTAGTGTGAGTCGTTAAAAGATAACGATGAGATAAGAACAGATAGAAACCTTTTTACAAGGTATAGTTTTCCGATTTGGCATATCATATGATGTGTGCATACGCTGCACCGAATATTGTTATCGGGATACTTAGAGCCATCTCGATTTAATTCCGTATGAATATTCCACCTTCTGATAGTGTGCTCTTCCTTAGTGTACTATTTATTTTTAAAAGAAGAAAGAGAAATAGGCTGGATTGTCAAATCTCTGGGAGCTGACGGGAAATCTCTATAACATATTAATCTGGAATAAATATATAAAGATGCTTCTAAAATTTTGTGAAATTTATAGAATCGATAAGAAGAATCGCTTGTTTTACGCCCGTAATTGCATCTGTAGCGATTCTCGTGTATTAAACGCGCAATGTAATATTATAAAAATTAATGTATCAAATGCATTTTGAGATAGCTTGGTGGAATATCGACTTCAAGTCTTACAACGAAGAATTATATAATAATTTTATCTCGGAAATTTGTCTATAAATTGTTTAATCGGATAATTTAACATTTTTTTGCCTTTTTGAAGGCGCTCGTTTCTCCCGTGCTTTACATTTTATTATAATAATTTACATGAATGATATCGTGGAGATGTTAAGGCCTGATATTAATTGTAGAGAAAATGTGCCGGATTGATGAATATATCAACCTCTATATTGTTTATAAAATGAAAGAGAGTATTATGCAGCAATGTAATATACATAGTGATCGCGATGTACACTTTACTCGACGCATTATATACATGCTTCCATTTAAGCCAGCCTTATATGTTATTCTAGTATGCTTATCTCGTAACGTTAACACTGACTAAGTATGTAATTCTATTGTGCACCGTGAGCTGAGAATCTCCAAATCGCTGCGCGTATATGTATAATGTTATAAAAAATATTTGAAAAAGCACAGCAGCCGATTATCGAAGTGGTTAATATTCAGTCGAAGAGTGAATCATGGGTTTACTGTCGGCGTAGTTTTGATATTTTAAAGAGTTTGACACAAGAAAGTAATACTTCCGTGTTGCAAAATACTTACAAGAGAGACAATAAAGTGATTTTAACGGGTCCGCTGTGTGCTACGAATGGAGAATCTTGAAATGTTTCCACGTCGTCGGTATATAAATGATAATTCGAAATTGCATTAAAAAAAAAAAACACGCATATCTTTTCCGCATCTCTTCTGTACTTCTTGTGCCAAATCCTTTGATTGTACGTGGGCAAAGTAACCCCCGATTATGAAATAGAGAGCCCTTGATGAGCAAAACTTCGCGGCCGCGATGATGAGCGACGGAAACCCATACAGCAAAATCACTATGTACTTCTAATTCCAAATGTTGCGGACAGCATAGTTCTCATCGATTAACATAAAACGCTATATATGCTCTTGTTAATTTTTATATCATACATTAATTTTTATAGCAATTTTTATTCGAATCGCTAAATTCGACCAAGAAACCATAATTATAATTCCGAACAAAGATAAATTTCTCCTAAAAAAATATTGTTAACGTTATTAAAATGATATTGGAGGGGTTACTTGGCTAAGTTTTTCAGCGGTACATCTCAAAAGACATGTTGTAATATTGGCGCCGTGTGCGCATCGATTAAGAGGAAAATGCACTGTCTTATTGCAATATAAATGTGTATATAGGAAGTAAAATGTTATAGAATATATCTATACATGTATATATGCGTACATATGCGTACAGAACATGCATACATATGTATGTACATATACATGAGTACGTACGTGAAAAATAAGATTACATGAAAAGAACATTATTCTTACGAACAGTCGAAGACGCATTTCCGATGAGTCTATCAATGAATCGTTATCGCGAAGTAAATCTATCTTTCCCGATTGAAAGCATCGATTTGATATTTGCATATTGAATTGATCGAAACGCCAGAATTCGTGAATGTGTTCTCCCCGAGCACGGGGATGCGTATTCGCGTTCTGTGTATTCTTTTCAGTAGATCTTGAACCTGATATTTGTGACCCCGTAGTACGTTTTCTTTTATGCGTTCCGGATTATGTTTTTAAAGTAGCACTATCAAAATTATAACGAATATGTTTGCGTACACACAAAATCCTGTTAAAGTTGGCTTTAATTCATTAAAGGCCATATAATTCTAATACAAAAAATATTATTTAAATCATAATTATTGTTAGAAATTAAATATTGAAAAGTTTAAGAGGGCATTATTTTATAATATAAATTGATCGTTGGCCATTAATGGGTTAAGAATATATTGATTTCAAATTAATTACATTTTAATATTGTTTCTACTTTCAAATTCAGCACTGCTATTGATAAACGATATACGATATATTATTTCTCTTTGCTTGAATTAATTTATGGTATAAGATGACAGCAATGCGATTGAATATCTTTTACTTATACTTATTTCTGCATGTATTTTACTGTCAAAACTTGAGCATGTTGTGCAGCAAATCTTCTATTTTCTATTAATTCCAAAAATATCATCATTATTCCTTTTTATTAGTAATATTTCATCAAGTATAGACAAGATTTCTCCGTTTCATGCTTTGTAATACGTGTAATATTTTTTTTTCAGCCTAAATATGTGATCAGTTTTGTTTGATGCTTGATGTTATTTCAATAGAATTTTAATGTCCGATTAAATGAAGAACGTGTAATCACTTTAATATTCTGTTATTAAATAATTAGATGTCCAATTTTATTTTCTAACCATATAATTATTTAATCTACATTACATTATCAGAATTATATTATTTCTTTATTATCTGATATTACATATATACTTCGTAGTTTATTATATCTTTTTTAATAATTAATTAAAATATGTAATACAAAAATCACAATCTCTGGGCTCGTTGAATAAATCAAATTGATGAACAATGAGGATTCATCTTCCTTTTTTCTTATTTCATCAAATATGTTGTTATCAAATTGTTATTGGTACTATCACTCGACCTTGGCTTATCCTCATTGTTTACCAATTAAGATACGTAAGTTTTATTATATTTACAACGTGCTGTGAAAGAATTTAAAACATTAAAATCGAACATTAAATTTCTCAAGCTTCCTTATATCTATGTGTTGATTTTGCATCTCTCTTCCGTACAATGATTGCCCCCCCTCTCTGTCAATATGTTTCCGCTTTGAATTTTGTGGACACATCTCCAACACTCAATATCTATCTATGTTGTAGGCGTCCTGTACCCAATATTCCCCCCCGAATTCCCGACAGACCATACTCCGGCCGACTAAACTGAGCTAGAGTTCGACACAGTGATGGCGAGACAACACACCCCCGTTCAACACAGGACGCACCCTTAACAGCATGAGGAAAGGTCTTGTCCGGATGACCGATGACGGGCCACTCTGGAGAACCGGAAACTCTGTAGGGTGGAAACTGGCGGGAGAAATCTACATTTCCGCAATGGAAACAAGAAATTCTCCTATAACAAATATTTCGTCCTATGTAATCCTCTGATCTCAGCGGCCTCAAACATCGAGTTACTCACGTTTTGCCGGCAGGATGAGGAAGAACCAGAATCGAACAAGAATCGTTCGTATGGAGAGAAGGGGAGCAAGGCTGTGCTATATAAATACTGAAAGAGAAAGAGGGACCAAGAAATGAATATTAAGCGTAAAAATACGACTCGCCTGTTTCCCAACGACAGTCAGAGAGATCCCCCATCAGTCACTTTTTTTAAATCACTTCTTTCTCTGACACACACTTGGTCTCTTCTACTTTTATTTATACACGGCTAAATCCGCGTTAAGTTACATGTAGTGCTAAGTATTAACACCCCACGCTCGATATGCGTCAGGTGTCTTCATAAAACAAGTAATTTTGTTTGAAATAGGCAATAGATCTTACGACAAGAAGGACGATTCAAATACGTTTGTGCCGTGATCAAAAGAGTTAATTACAGTCGATTCCGGTTAATAAATAGGGTCACCGGTTAATTGAGGCAACCGTTTATTTGGGACAAGATGTAAAAAGAAATTCCAATAAATGAGATCAGTGTTTGAATTTAGGGCAGCCGTTTAATTGAGCTAAATCGGCTAAAAACGTCTCGATGTGTATTTGATATTGATTATCAGTATTATGAATGATTTAGTTAGCAAAGAGTAATAATAAGAGTTTTCGGGAAACTCGGAGTCGCAGTATTGCCGTATAACTTAATAAACAACTGTAAAACTGCTGAGATAGTGTGAAAACCTTATCGATTATTTTAAATATTCTTCTTTCCTCTAATATTCAAGCTACATCGTATCCTTCTTATCGTAAATTCCGCGGCGGAAGTATTGTAGAAATGAGCTAGTTTTTCGAGTATGGGCAACTCAATTACCTCGATTGTGTAGAAGAGCTAATTAGAACACAAGAACTAAGTCATATCTCGTAGGAGAAAAACGAGAAGTTTTCGATCGAACACGGTATCAGCATTCCACAGAACGTCAAGATTTTGCAATTGTACAAGATTACACAGAAATATAAATTATTGTGATTAATGCATTATTATCCTCAAGAAGTACATCTTGTCGTTTTATACCAATCGTTGAATATAATAACGATGCGATCTTTAAAAATCATTCGCGATGAACAACGAAGTATAAACGAAAGCCATCGATGATACATAAAAGACAAAAGAAGAAAATTCATATTTATTTTTCGAGTAATCGTTATTTCTTATTGATGCATGCGTAATCATTTTTACATATTTTTTTATAGTTACTTTTGCATCGTCATATTGATAATTGCGCGAGAATTATTATCGGCAAAAAGACATCACATGAAAACTAACTATATATGCCAAATTGGCATTATAAATTCAGCAATAAATTGTACATATTTTACGAATATATTATTACGCGTAAATGTGCTAAGGAAGAGAGTTTTGTATTACCAAACATTATTATAGCCAGTCTGCTATGACATGCAAGCTTGACTGATGACGAATGTACCTAGGACATACGATGAATCAAATAAATAATTATTTAATAAGAAATAATTTGTTTTTTTAAGATGAAAGATACGCTCTTTCGTCATAATTCATCATGAAATGCATTATATACGTATGTATGGCATCTCATTATTTTATATAATACATTTTTTATTGTAAATTGTATCGTATTGTATACCGCAGTCGATCTTCTTATTCGCGTTATCTCTATATAAGCTGCAAATTCAATGATGTGTAAGAAAAATAAGCTAAAATGGATGACAGATAGCCTAGTATAATTTTATTTTATTGACATTTTGCTCTATTTTTAGAACATATATAATTCAAAAAAAGTTTGAATGATGTCAGGAGGGATCTGCCATAATGATTGCCGTAAACTTAATCAAATACTCGAGCAAGTGGAAGCTCTTTCGGATGTTGTGGATAAACTAAGGATGGAGATTGATTTGCTAAAAAAAGTATCCTTGAACGTAAATCAGGAGAATGTTTCTTTTGAGGCTTTTGCACAAACAGAGATCGTTACATACTCATTGCAAAAGAATGACAGAAAGACGTTAAATTGTAATCATCTTCTAAATCGAAATATCACGAGAAATGTGCAAACTAGTCCGTTAGTTCCAATGATGAGCGATAAACGATCTGTAATTTATACAGATCGATGCACAGGCGAATTATTAAAAGGTTGTGTGAAACAAACATTCTTGAAAAATAAAACGAAGAAATATAAAAAATGCTCATGCAAGGACCAATGTCCTTATGCACTGTACAAATTGCCATGCAACAAATACAGATGCAACACTCCGGAAAAGAAAATAGATAATAAAATCAGTGACTTGACACTCGAGTGCCTAAGTTTCGGAAAGAAAAATAATTTTCTGACCTTCATCAATGCTGATGCAGTGCGAGATAAAAATGATAGACGTTTTGCGAATTTTTCCTCCGTCAAAAATGGAGTAGACGAACCTTCAGCTTCTTCGCTTTCTGTAGATCTCCAAGTTAATATTTCCAATCATTGCAGCTTGGAAAATATCGACGAATTCTTTAAGCGAAGAACAGCCAGAACATATGTCGTAAATAGAACAAGAAGAAACGACGATTTAAAACAACAAAAAACATAGACGAAAGAAGAGATTAATAAAATTAAGTTGAGGTGAATTAATGTTAATTTTATTCGATTTTATTCGACTTTTGGAATTTATCTAAATGAATTAAAGATCAATTATTGGAATGATAGGAATGATAATATTACTGTCAGAAGTACCATACATTTTTTTAAATATAATTTATTATAATTATAACATTTTTAAATACATGGATATGTGGATGTATAAATCACATGTTTATAGCGAAACATTTACATTCGAATATTCTTCGATATTTCTTTCGTACTAACACTTTGGCGGTTTCAAAGAATACGCAATACATTTCTACATTAATAAATTTCTTTCTACCAACATATCAATTTATTCATATCATCCAAATAAAAATAAATTTCTGCATGTCCTCAAATATATTATTAATATACTTAAGAGAATCTACTTTAATAATAATTTCGAAAAGATTGCACAGATACATATAGTGCATATTTTATTCGATTTGTGAAAGAATTTGTTGTTTTTATATCATTAGTTTTGAGTATCAAATTTGATTATAATTTGATAATTCGCACAATAATATGCATAAGCTGTACAAGAATGTAATTTGCAAATTAATCGTGTACATTAAATAACAATTGATTTTAGATAGACGACTATTTGAGGATGAAGTTATTATTACACAACTTGTAATATGATAACTGGAATAGAAAACATGGAATGTTTTACATGCAGTATGATTTTACATCTCGTACTACGATTTTTCCATATCCATTATAAAACGTACGTTTATGTTTTGCACGATGACACAGAACTCAGAAGTGAGACTCGGTTATAAAAATTTTTCTGCGTGTAAAAAAGTACAAATCGCATCGATGAAAGATCATCAGTTTGAGCTTTGCAAAATCCTCCTGATCTTAAACTCTTACAATAAGTAATGGAAGAACATTTACAGATATAATATTAATTACATATATCGAAAAAATAACGATCGTTAATCAATTTACTGAGAAATATAAATATCTAAGTGAACCTCTGAATTAAGCTTTCTATACGTACATACTTTCATATCACTATATATGAAGGAACATGTAGGAGCTATACGTTCATGGAAAGTGATAACAGAATAAAGCTCTCATTCATATGTACAATTTCTGCAGGTACCATTTTGAGAATCGACCAACCGCAAATTCGCTGATTGATTAGGATTCCGATTACGGCGTTCAGGGAGCGCGTTATCAGCGCTACTGCGTCGTTTTATCCGTGTTTTACCTCTAATGAGCGATAAAGATAGAATTGTGCGCTGATAGCGCGCTCCCCGAACGCAGCCTATGACTCGAATGCTAATTGTTTCATTATGCGCGTTATCTTACTCACATTTCAAGCTTCGCATTTGCTCGTCAATACATTCCGCCGTGGATTTTATAAAACTTTTATTCATAACTTCGTATGCCTGCTGCATAAGCTTTGGAAGATCGTCCTTGGTCATACCAGCGGTAGGAATAGCTGGTAGAACTGTAATATAACTAGTTCCTGAAATATGAAATTAAATTGATCAAATTTACTGTTGTCTGCTAATATTTGGCTACTCGAAATATTTGTTTTGTTTACTTATTTAAGTATACATATACAGAGTGTCTCAGAATAACCACGACGTGAGCGGATGGAACACAGTAGCAATTAATTAAGAAGAATTGGCGAATGAGTGTGCATTTCGCGTGACTAGATCATAGGAGGTACGTTCTAGACTCTAGGTGTAATAGCGGCGAGCATCGCACGACAACGAAGTTTGGTCGGTCGGCGAAAACAAAATTAACACGTGAACAGCGAGCAGAAGATTTTTTTTTTTTACTTTTCGTTGCCGTGCGACACTCGCTGCTATTAATTCTACATCTTACAATCAAACCGCGCAAAACGCACGCTTATTCGCCAATTTTTTTAAATTAATTTTTCTATAATTATTACAAATATTGCAAAACGGTAAAGAACTTTGCAGTTCGGCTTACTGTGCTCCATTCGCTCACAAGCATTGTTGTGGTTATTCTAATTCTTGTATACTATTATATATATATGTTATATTACCGTCAAGCCCGAAGGATCGACAATCCTAAGACTGCCTGAACGAAGTTAAGACTGTTAACACTTTCGCGACCGTTATATATTCGACTCTGCTCAATGCTTGGAGCCGCTAAGATTCGACATTTCATATTACACGATCTAATACAATGATATAAAAAAACAATAAGCGTAAAATCACGCGACCGGCTCCTGACTTATACCGAAGTATAAACGTAAAAATACGTGACCGGCTCCTGACTTACACCAAAATGTAAACGTAGAAATACGGGGCCGATCGTGAAAGTGTTAAGAGCGTTTTAGACAATGTTCAAAATGAAACTTTATTTTGAACTTTACCTGAAAACCATTTAGGCAACCTTAACTCTTTGCAATCGAAATTCGGGATAATCCCGGCACAAGCGTGCGTGGCTTGTTTAGATAACGCAGCACAATGTGGCTAATCTTATCGTACTGCACACACACATGTTTGTGCATTGTATATATAACAAATAAATATTAAACAAACCTTGGACTCTTCATCCGTAGCGTGAGTTAGTTTTTTGAACGCACAACGGGCAACAGAAAGATTTTCGTAAGAAAAGTTTTAACATTATTGTTCCATTATTGTTATCTTATTATTATATGTTTTTGTGATAATATCTGAATCAGGTTATTATTGCGATACTTGTACCCGAAAACTAGGACTTCATATCGGGGACTGTTTTGAAAAATATCATACTCAAGAAAAATATAAAACGTAATATTATAATAAAATTTGATAAAAAGTATTGTCTTTTATTAGAATACAATATTCATGTAAGTAAAATTAATTTTATAGGCTTTTTACAGCAATAATTGATTCAGCCTACGTCCCGGTGTGTGAGCGAAATTAATTCCGACGAGATACCCATGCTAAAAAGTATTACGATCGCAAAGAGTAAAGATTGCCTAAAGCGCAATGCCTTAGGCAATGTCTGAATGTTGATATTCTAGTTCATACATAGCCTAGATAATTTTAACCTAATCTAAGCCAAGGTTACCTAAGTAATAATCCTAAGTTTACCCGATTGAACTAGGCAATGCAAAGATGAACAAGTGTTTTTTATCGGTCAAAATAAGTGACGATATTCTTTAAAAAAATACCTCCTATGACCTCCATTATGAAGATAAAACGATTGAAAACGACAAAATTGCATCCATGAAAACAAAGTTTATGACAAATTTGGAAAATATCAAAAGAGATCCTAACCAGTTTTTTATAAAATCCATTAATAATTCAGAAAATTATAAAGGAAGTAAAGGAGGCTAAGAAACCACTTATAAAAACAAATTTACAGTATCGACGGCTTAAAAGGTATGATATTTGCGTTGGAGATTGCAAGAAACTAATTCAGCCTGTCTCTGAAGAATCAATAGACGTGAAATATACAAAACTAAAGAAGAATTTTTCGACACCATTCATAGTCAATATCAATGTCCATGTGTAAAGACAGAATGATATCTGAATTGAGAAAAAAGTATGCTAATGCAACAAGAGGCTATATAAATTGCTATTTGGCATTTTGCGAAGTATGTCAAAGACTATACAGAAGAGGTAGCATAAATTTTGATGCATATTGAACCGCCTTCTGTTCTTCAATATGAAAATGGCCATGAATTTGCTAATCGTATATAGAAGAATTGTTATAGAAGAGCTAAAGTGTGATCACAGTTATCACAGTCCATAATTCATGGTAAGCTCAAACGTTCTCAAAATCAGGGTAGCGTGGAACGGTCAAACCAAGACGCAGAAAATGTGATTTCTGCTTGGATTTTTGCACTGGAATGAAGATTTTCGATTTTACCAACTTCAAAAGAACAGCACTTACCATTCAGAGATTCGTCAAATGCCACTTGAGGCTATGTTTGGTAAGAATTAATTTATTAACTTAAAAATGACGGACGGATAAACCTATTTTTGTTGTGCTGAAAATATCTTTCTTTTTATCATGAGTAGTAAAGTACACGTTGATATTTAAGCTCTTCCGGATTCTATTAGAAAGGTTTTGAAAACGAAAGATCTAGAAAAGGCTATTGAGTCTAATAAAAGCAAAGACAGTTTACAAGAAGAACCGAAAGAAAATGGAGAAGACGTTAATCAAGAAAAGAATTGCATTTATGTCTGGCATATCAGAGCAAAACGGATGTATATTCCGATTTGTTGCGTCTGCAAAAAGAAATCGACTGGAACCCATAAAAATGCTTTGCTTGTAGGCGTAACGTTCATATTATTTGCAGTCAAAACATCAGCTCAATAGTGAAGAAGGATATGGGAGCTCAGTTTTATGCCTTTTATCCAAAAGAAATCGCAAGAAAAAAAATAAGCTAACAGCATATTTGGCCTTAGAAAAACAAGCAGAAAAAATTACAGCAGTTTCTGTTAAGAAATTCCCAAAGATCAGTGTTAGAAAATTTGTGATTGTGCCAATACCAAGTGTTGACTGATCAAAAGGAAACGTTAAAAATATCAGAGATGGTTCTCGAATCGAACAATAATGGTTTCTACAAAATTGGAACAAAAAAAGAGGATTATTTCTTCTCTATTTGTGAGAAATCAAATTCAAGAATGCCGTAAAAATTTTTTAAAAAAGAAAGAAATTCCTGAAAAAGAATATTCGTTAAGATCAATAAGCAATCGAAATTCCGCTTTCGGAGGCCAGGGATTTTCTGAGTGTAACTGTCTAAAAAAATGCACCACAAATGCTTGTAAAAAGGCAAAACTTAAAATGTAATTCTCGATCATAACTCTAACCCTTGCGTAAATAAGTAGCGTAAATTGTTCATCTGTTTTCAACTTGGTCTTTAAGTTTTTGTTTGATAAATTCTCCTTCTATCACCTACATGTTTTTGTTTTACAAATTCTTGTTCTTAAATTTTTAACACTCTATTTCACTCTCTCGTGTTTGTTCATTGTCACATCTATTTCATGTTTTCTAAATCCCGGAAAACCGAAATTAACATTGCCTAGCTCAGTTGGGTAAACTTAAGATTGCCTAGGCCATGTACGAACTAGAATATCAATATTGCCTGACATCTGAAAGACATCCAACAGACATCAGAAAATAATGACGTCTTTTGAATGTCTTTCAGATGTTTTTAAGATTGTCTGGGATTCGGACCGCTTTAGGCAATCTTAAGGCTGCCTAAATTGTTTTCAGGCAAAGTCCGAAATAAAGTTTCATTTCGGATATTACCTAAAACACTCTTGATAATTTTAACTTTGTCTAGGCAATTTTAGGATTGCCGATCCTTCGGGCTTAGAATCCGCCCAGTAACATATATATTACATTATAATTTAATATTTTTATGTTTACTCCATGTCTTTACCTGATTGAAATCTCTTTAGCTTTCCGTCCAAGAAGTAGTATTTTGATACGACAACAGGTTGAATCGGCATTTGTGTCTCAATCGCAACATGGAAAGCACCTTTTTTAAATGGAAGCAACGAATTACCCGAATGTCGATGTCCTTCAGGAAATAAAAGCAATCTCCGCTAGAAAATTTAATCGGAAATATACTTTAAATAATAATACAAAAATGTTAATTCAAAATACATATTAATATATTTTACATGTGTTATTATAAGTCGCTGTATCATCAACAACACAAGGATATATTTTCTGTGTACGCAAAATCACCTTAGACAGACGGATTGATTCCGATGTAGCATTGATAATCCGACAGGATTCTTCGGCCTTTCTTCTGTCAATGAACACTGTTCCCCAAAGCCAGCACGCGAGGCCAAATGGTCCCAAGTATAAAATCTCCTTTTTAGAAACAACGCTACAGTTATCCATCGCTAACCACAATTTACCTAAAACTATGTGGCCAATTTTATTATACATATAACATAATGCAAGTCTACTTGATCTTACATTATTTGATCAGTTTTTGAATTTAATATGACAAATTTAATTACCACAAAGATCCAATGAGCTCTGATGATTAATGAGTACAACACAGCCCGAATCTTGGACAATGTTCTCTTTTCCACGAAAATGGAAATTGATCCCAATGATCTTTGCTATTTTTACGACGCACCTGGCCGGTACTCTGAAAGATTTCATCTCGTTATGCGCAAGACTCCACGTGTAAAATTTTATTTTATTTGTAGATCACATGGAAGCTTACAGAGCGTTTTTCCAGCTGCCAATTCGAAATAGCATAAAAGGTATCCATAATCCTGCCGATAGTGCGCTTCCTATTATAAAGAAAATAAACTTTGCTCGATATCGCATGCTCTCGCTCAAGGCGCAAAGCATCACGAAGAGAAATATCAAGACGATGCCGCTCGTCGTGCACATACCACATAATACTCTGAAACCATACAAAATTATCAATTATATCAATTATCCATTAAATATACTATATTTGAAGATCAAAATTAAATAATAAATTAAATTATGATTAAGTTAGAATTTATTTCTAAACTGTTCAAAATCCATATTTTTCAAACCTCACATTTCAATTGTTATTAAAATCCGATGTAACTATTCGTTATATTTTTATTTTCAACTAAAATAAAAAATTTATCGCAATAATTGTTTCTTCCACGTAAGAAAAGAGTAAGATTTAATTATCAACAAATAAAAAGCACTGAGTCTATTTAAAGAGCATGATAGACATTAGAAAATTTACACTAAAATTTATTAACCTATTCTTTATTTATAATTATAGAAAATATGTTTTATTTTTAAAAAGTTGGCTTCAAACGAATCATGTTCGTTTTTTGCAGTTCTATATATACATAAGAACTCACGTGCATCGTTGCGCACTTATGCTATAAATTCATTTTTATGGTCAATTAAAAGTCTATTAAAAGACAGGCTCTCTATGGCTGATTAAAATATGCTTAGCAGTTTTAGAGTTAAAATATGCTTAGCAGTTTTAGAAGATAAGATGATGACGTAAAATA
Organism: Linepithema humile; assembly: GCF_040581485.1. NCBI lineage: Eukaryota > Metazoa > Arthropoda > Insecta > Hymenoptera > Formicidae > Linepithema > Linepithema humile. The sequence continues at coordinate 15,071,159 of NC_090132.1, forward strand.
ATTTGATATCTTTTCAGAAACTCGTCAACAAATTAATATTACAAGGTTGCTATTTTTCTACGTAATTTATTTTCAATTTATTCATGACAACACAAATAATCCACAAATAACTATTTCGTATCTGATCACATATGATCACGTATGATTACGTATGTGATTACGTACGTGATAGACAATCAGAGCTGATTGTTATGTAAATTTCTTTATAGGTATATATGCGTAATATTTCATCGTTACATATAAATTGTCGAATTCCAAAAGTTTCAATTTTGTGCAAAAAGTCTTTACAAAATAAATAATTTCTGATAACTAATTACTACGCACATGTCGTTAAAATAACAAATTTATGATAAATTTATGGAAATATAGAAAATTATAAAACTCATGCATATTCTATAACCGATGATTATAATTGACGGACACTGATCGTGTGTCAATGAAATCATAATATTACCTCAATTTATTTATTATTATTTATTTCTAATATTATTATTTTTATAAGATTATTTATATTTATCTTAATTAATAATTTTATAGGTTTATTCCCCTATATTTTTACAGCTTCTAGACATATAAGATTTTGCATATCAATATCATTAACTCTATGATTATAGTTATTTATAGGTTTATAAACTATTTAAATGACTTTTTAGTCCATTTAACCCCTCATGGTACCCCTACTATTTTAATACCTTTTATAGTTTTAATTGAATCAATTAATTGTGTCAATGAAATCATAATTTTCTTTCACATGAGTTTAAAGTTCGATTTGTATCAGATTTTCCATTTATTTTCAAGCATTAATGAAAGGTGATATCAATGGACAGATTTAATCTTTATATATAGATTACATGTTTTACTGACTGTACAGATTCAAATATAAACTGTACTTCGTACTTTGTATCTTCTATCGTTGAGAGATAAAAATGGGTTTAAATATATCACACAAATATCATTTAAATAAAGTTGAATGTCACATAAATAGTATATTTATGCAAATAAATAAAATATTATGTTTGTGTATCACAATTTCTACGTTTCTACGAAATATACATGTATGTTCGCAATGCTATGAACCAGTTCATTGTTCTGCGAATAAATGTAAAATATAAACATTTTGTGATAATCACATTACTTAATTCTTGTGCGATAATGCCGATGAATCGTTTTTGTTCTGGCACGCACAGTATTGTGTCAGATCACATTATGAATTGGCTCTTAGCATACCCACACAGCATGCATATCCGGGAAACGTTTGGGAGACATCCCGAAGATATCGTATCTCTTAAAGATATCTTTGGGATGTCTTTTAGATGTCTTTTGGATATGTGTGCTGTATGAATATGTATATGTAAATATCTTTCGATTGCATATTTACTCTTTTTTATCAATCTTCACAACTTCGCTATGAAAAAAGTCTGTATTTCTTGATTAACGTACTTTTATACAATCAAAAATTAAAAAAAATATATATATTGAAAATTACTGAATTATTTCAGAAAAAATCTTTAAAATTTCAATATTTTACTATTTGCAAATGTATCCAAAAAAATTAAGAGTAGAAGATAGTTTAATTTGTATTCAAATTATTCAAATTAATTTGTAATTCAAAAATATATGTGAAGAGAGGACTTACAAGTCCTCTCTTCACATATATTTTTGAATTTTCGATTAATCTATTTAAATTAAATAGTTTCGAAATATAAGAAAAATGCTAGTATCTTTGTAATAAGAGTAAATATGCAATTAAAAGATATTTACATATACATATGCTAAAAACCAATTTGTAATGCAATTTGATCTCGTACGGTTAAAATACAATAATGTCTGTGCTGGAACAAAAACGATTCATTGATGTTATCGCATAAAAATTAAGTGGTGTGATTATCACAAAATGTTTACATCTTACATTTATTCGCAGAACAATAAATCGGTTTATAGCATTGCAAACATATATTTTACACAACTTAATAAAATATCTTTATGTTCTTACATTGGATAATTTTTATGACATGTTAAGCATAAATAACAAATTGTTTTGAAATAGATTTATTACTCTTTGTAATACTGTATTTATAGACACTGCGTACAAAGTAGCAGTTGTGATTTCAATGCTTGGTGTTTATATGAAACGAATAAAAAAATTATCTCGCATGTTCCGCGAATCATCCGATCGTGACTATCTAACTGGGGGTCAGAATTCTTCTCGACTGTTACTCGAGAGAGTCCTTTGCTCCTCCAGCTGACAAGCAAGCGAGTCAATTCATTCGTTAAAGGTTAAACGATTTCATTCAGTAAGTTTCAACTTGACTTGATTTGTCAAGATAATATGCCGAGACATCCTAATTTTGTCTAGTGCATTACAATATTTTTTTCGCATCTTTTTCATCGTATCCATAATAACGCGGATAATTCAACCGATTCAATCACTTATTATTTACTTTACTCATCGCAAAAATGCAGTAAATAGAGTTCTTAACATTTTGAAAAACAAGGTTACTAGTCTTTCCAAAGCTCAATTATGGTATGAACAACAGTAATCGATGTAAGTACAAAGTATAAAACACGTATGGAGTATAAAGTACAATTTATACGTCAAGTTGAGTATGCGTGCATATGCAAATGCACATACATGAATCAGCAAGTCCGATCGAAATGCAAGGAACATAGTCCGATCGAAATTCTATACATAATTGAAATACGTAGTTACACTTTATTACAGAGATAACCCAAGTTAATAAACTCAAACATCGATAAGATTACATATTGGTTATGATAGTGATAAAAATACTATGCACAAATATTGAATTTGTTATAAGACAAAAATTTTTTACTCGTTTCTTTCGTGTATAATCCATATATTTTATTATTAAAATAAATGGATGAGATTTTGAACATTCTGATATGTAAGATGCTTTCGATTCTATAACGCTACAAATACTACACACGTTTTTTTTTTGTTTTTTTTTTTTTTTAATGTCTGCGATGACTAAGATAGCTATTTTCCATTATAATGAATAACAATTGAAAATAATAATCTATCAACGCATTGTTTTCGTAGATGCGCACTTTCACACTTAAAATCTGCATTTTATATAAAATTATTTAAATAAAATTTGAAATATTTGATAACATATAAGTTAATATTTTTCAATTTTCATGAACAAAAAGTTTTCCATATTTCCGAACAAATCCTTTTTAAATCTTTAAGGATGCTATTTTATTGCATTATTTATATATCTGTGAATTTGTGAGGCATGCGTTCTATTAAATAAAAATAAGCAATTCACTGCATTCACTGCAATTCGGCACTTGCGTTACTTTCGAATTTAATTCTCGTTTTATATTCGATCTATACAATTTGTACTAGTATTTTTACACTATACACCATGTTTTACATTACGTCGTGTTTTAATTCAATAAACGTCAATAACGATCGTGTTAATAATAACCGTATGCACTATTTTATTTAAGCTATTCTTTCATACTCTATTGAATACATTTGTGCAAACTTGGTATAAATTGGAACAAAGAAAATTATTATCGCCACGCGTCGATGATACTCACGTCTTGAACATGTTATTCGCTCAGGCGCACACTATCCACCGCGATTGATCCAAAACAACTGTCAAATGCGAGCCACCGTTGCCTGATATAGTTAGACAGCGACCTCTTCATAGGCACGTGGTGCATAAATATCGAGTATAAGTCGGTTTATCTCGTGCATCTTCGACATTTCCCGACTTTTCAAAAAACGATGCTAACAATTATGGTATATTGCTAGCAAATCAAATTAACCATAAAACCAAATCAAATTAATATAGACAAAAGAGGTAGAAAGAGAAATTAAAACAAAAAGGAAAGAAGAAAGACATAAATGAGTTAAAAAAAGGAAGTAATAGCATATTTTACAAGAATATTTTTATAGAAAAAATTACATAATTGTTATCTCGAAAAAGAGAAGAGGAAAAAAAAAGGTGAAAGAGTACTTGTGTTCCAGGAAGAAAAGAATATCTTTGATTATTTCAATTTTGTTCTTTACATTTTCTCAGGCCACAGTCTATTATCGATTATTTAAAGTTGCCATTAGAACACTTCAAAGTACCAAGTAATTAAAAAAAAGATAAAGCACTTATAACGTCATACTCTACAAAAGACATCCAGTACTCTTGGATGTTATATAATTCCCTAATTATTTTATCAAAGTTTATATAATTATTAATGAAAAAATGATCTCTCATACGATTTTGGTACAAACAATTATACCAGGCCTCGCAAAAAGTTCTGTCGTTTTTTTCAAAACGTCTTTACCTCGCTGTAATTTCTACATATTTGTTTTGATGGAATCGTGATCTTTTACATTAAAAATATATTTAAAACACATATAATGGAAAGGCTCCATATGTTAACAAACGAGAAATATAATGGAATGGCATTAAGAGCCGTCGCAGGATGTTAGTGCTAAACTTTTAATTTTTCTTAAAGAAATTAGTGAATTAGTCTACATGAGACAGTTAGATTGTACAACGATCTCAGATCGAGATACCTAAAGTGTACGAAATTTTAAGTACATTGTTCTCATATATCGAGAAACTTAATGTACGTATAGAAAATCACGCGGGCATTATGACGCGTTTATGCTCTACAGAATTGTTGATTTCCTAATCCAGGAGAGATAAATGTTAGAAGCATGGGGTCTGAGTAGTTTAGTGGTCAGAACATTCGCCCGGCAAGCGGAAGACCCGGGTTCAATTCCCAACTTAGCCACTCGCGCCCTGATATTTTTTCTCTCTTCCTTTCTTTCCAATAATTCCTATATTAAGTTTCTCGATATATGAGAACAATGTACTTAAAATTTCGTACACTTTAGGTATCTCGATCTGAGATTGGTGTACAATCTAATTGTCTCATGTAGACTAATTCACTAATTTCTTTAAGAAAAATTAAAAGTTTAGCACTAACATCCTGTGACGGCTCTTAATGCCATTCCAAAATATATTTGTTTCGGTTACAAAACAAGACAAAATTAATTCAGTTGCTATTTCGTTAACGCAACATTAAAATAGTAGACCGTAAAACGAGAATTCGCTCAGTATTGTTTTATGAGTTTAAATTTGAACTCAAAGCTACAGAAGCGGCCCATAAAATACGACATATGTTTGGAGAAAATGTCATTTCCGATCGGAAAGCACAATTTTGGTTCGACAAATTTCGTTCGGGAGATGAATCTCTTTTAAACGACTTTAGATCGGGAAAACCAAGAGTCCTAGATAACGATAAACTTCAAGAATTAGTCAAGTCCAATCCACACCAGACCTGTTCAGAACTGGCGTCTAGACTCAATATATCGAAAACAAGAAACCGCCAAGAATCACCTTCATCATGTAGGAATTACAGCGAAATAAACAAGATGCTTTAAAAAAACGACAGAACTTTTTGCAGAACTTGATAGTAGACCTTTTGAATTTTTGTATTTCCAGTTCCTCCGTCTTTTATGCTGCTTCATTATTATTGTTATTTGTTATTCTTTCGTTTCGTTCATTTATTATTAAAGTGCAATGACAAATCATTTACAAGTAAATATATTCAGATATTCAAATATTCTTTACTTGTAAATATTCTTTACTTGTAAATATTTTCGTGCTTTATTCAATATACAATATATTGGGTTGGCCAACAAGTAATGTCGGAATTTTCAGTAAAAAACAATAGTTATACTATTTTAATTCACAATCTTTTGCCATCTCTCGGGCAACTTCATAATTCCATCCTTCTAGAACTTCGCATCTTTTTGGGTAAAAAATTGATAGGTGCAAAGATCGAAACAAATAGCAATCCAAGGATGCAAAATCAGGTGAATATGGTGGATGAAATTAAACCTCCCAATTTAGTTCTCTCAATTTTTGTCAAGTTTGCAAAGATACGTGTGGTTTCGCGTTGCTTGGAAGATTATTCCATTTCTGTTGGTTAGTTCTGGATGTTTTTTCTCGATATTTGCCTTTAGTTGGTTCAATTGGAAACCATATTTTTCAGAATGCTTATTTAATCAGATGGCAGAAGCTCATAATAAAGTATTCCCTTTCAATCCCACCATATGAATAGCATGACCTTCTTGGGATGTAAACCAGCCTTGGGAGTGATTAATGGATCTGATCCTCGTTTACCCTTATGTTTTTTTCGTTTCACATTATTATAAACAATCCATTTCTCATCACCTAACAATTCGATTTAAAAATGGTTCGTTATTATAGCATTTCAATAGTGAATCACAAACCGAAATTTGATCGACTAAATTTCTTTCGCTCAAATTATGCGAAACCCAAATATCGTATTTGAAAACTATTCCAAGTTGGTGTAAATGGTTTTCAGACTTTCAATATCTCAGCAATCTATCGTGTTCTATAACGTGAATTATTTTCAATTAAAATGGATATTTGGATAAAATAGATAAATGGATATATTTTATTAATCTCAATAGGCTTACCAAAGCGTTTGTCATCGGCCAGACTAAAATCTCCATCATGAAACCTTCCAGACAGCACGATGACCTCATATAATACTTCTAAAGAGTTCCAAAAATTTTTCTGAGTTGATAAATTCAGATCAGAAGGTGGTTAGAATGTGCTCATAATGTACTTGGATGCGTCGACTTCTGAGTTCATTTTGATTTCATCATAAAAAGCTCTTTATGTATATAATAAATATAACGTACCTCAAAAAATTACCTGTGGAAAATTGCGTCAGAGATCGTTATACCAGAAACAATTTCACACTGCGTGTCTTTTTGTGCACTGCGAAATGCGAGACTTGGAAAGTACTTTGTGGGTAAATATAAATAATAAAAAGAATAATCGACGAACATATATAGATGACCAGCAAGAACAATGGCCGGATCAGGTTGGGTGATGTGTATTTTTTGTTTTCGCGCATCATATTATATGATTTAAAAATGAACTGATTATGAAGAACTATTTTGTGTTAGAAATATAAGTTTATAGTGAGCTCTTTTTTATTTACTGTTAAAGAACTCAGAAAAAGCACTTTTAGACAATTTTTGTAGTCATTTTGGCAGATTATAAGAATTCAAAAAAGAGAATTCTTTTTGAACCCTTTCTGGAGATCCTGCTGTCTGGATTTTTAAATCTTTGAATTCGTTTCATAATTTCAAAGAGAGAGAGAGAGAGAATAGATATTAAATTAATTACTGAAATAATTAATATTTATTTATATCTGTAAACGCCATTATTAAATCTAAAATATAACCAATCTGCACAATAACTATCAACTATTTAAACTACTAGCATTGCGTGACGCGCTGAAATCCAACTTCTTTTTTTTCACGCTAGCGTCAAATTACTTCAAAAATGTTTACAAAAAATTGAATATAATTAAGTAAATAGATAATAAAAATTATATCTAAATTTTGAACATTAACACGTTGTTGTTGAATAATGGAAAAAAGCAGATAAAAATAATGCGTGCAATAAGAAACTAGATAATCGAAGGTGTAAAAAACGAAAGCTCTACTATAAATAATTATTAATTACAGATACTTCAGCTAATTTATTAATTTAAAAAAAATTTTTTTTTTAGTTTTATTTTATTTAGTTTTAATAAAATGATAAAATATATTAAACTTTTATTAGTTAAATTTAATTTTTTTTCCAACAAAGATATTTTTTCAAACATTGATTAAAATTTTCAAACAATCGTTTTTGTTTAATTTATACGCTGAAAATAGTTTGTTAATAATACTTAGATCTTACATTTATTAGGACAAATATGTCTGTTTAGATCAATATCTCGTTAAAAAGCAATTATCGTCCACAACATTTTGACTAAAGTATTCAAGTAATCATTTTTGTGTAATTCATGAGCTGTAAATTTTTTATTAATAACCGTACTCTTAAACCATACATTTAAATTTGAAACATTTGTAATGGCCTTACAGTGCACTGAATTTAAAAAGAGAAAGAAAGCTTCGAACAGAATTTTTTCTCTCTTATATGTAAAAATACATAGAAATAATAATAAAAAAAAATAAGGAATAAGACCTACTACATCTCTTTTTTTCCCACTATGCTATCCCTTCCCAAGATCTATAGAGAGAAGGTTACCTCAGTAAAACCGGTTGAAGGCGAGGGACGATGAAGTAAGGGGGGGAGCTAGAAGCAGCTTGATGGCGAGGAGCGATGAAGGAAGGGGGGAGCTAGAAACAGCTTGAGGGCGAGGGGCGATGAAGGAAGGGGAGAGCATGATGATCTCATCGACAAACAGTAGCTGTCTGAGATAGCTTCTGTTCGCCGATGAGATCATCATTGCCCCTTTTGCCGCTCGCCCCTCTCTGCATTTGCCCCTTTTGCCGCTCGACCCTCTCTGCATTTGCCCCTCTTGCCGCTCGTCCCTCTTTACGCATGAGGTAACCTTCTCTCTATAGATCTTAATCCCTTCCCAGTCGAGTTAAAAAGAGATAGCAAATCTGTTTTTGTGCTCTCTTTCTAATTAAATCCCGCCGGTTCTCAATGTAAGATAGGGAAAATAAAACGTAGTTTATACCACGGACTAAGGAATAGAGGGACCGAGTCTAAAGTCCTAGTTTAGGCGAGAGGGGATGGTAATTTAAGCGTGCGGAGGAGGACTGTTTTCCGCCATATTGATGTAGAGCACTAAAGATGTAGGTATTCTACCGTCTGCTCTGGTCTCCGCCATTTCTGTTCCGTTCCCCCACTCCTTGCCATCACGCCTCTGTCACTGAGCTGACAAGTTTATGATAATTAGGTTATGGTTTCTAAGCTGCTCGAACTCTGTGTTTACGTGTATTTTGATTATCCGAATGTGAACAAAAAGAGAGTCTTGGACACCAATCAAATCATCGTGCCTCTGTGAAGTAAGTTTATTCTCTTAAATTTCTAATTTACGTACTTTTTCTGTTTGTTTAGAATCATGGATCGTTTTTTTAAGTGTAGTTTAGATTTGTCATCGTTTGAAATGACATAAACATGAATAACTGTAATCAATAAGGACATTTATCTTATAAGCAGTTTTTTTATTTCAGAAACATTTTGAAGAATTAGTTTGAGACTGCAGATAATTGGCGAAAATTAAAACCAAACGCCATACCAATACTTTTCGATATACCTGATCCACCTGCAATTAATAAAAATGAAACAGTTGAACCAAATACAAATGCCATTGCTGAGAAAGACATAAATTTTTTCATTAATCTTATGTTTATATTTAATCACTCGTACGATGTGTACAAGAGTATTAGTCACGCCCATAAATATAATAATAATAAATAAATGAATAAATAAACAAACAAATTAATACATGTCATTTCTTTTATCTTACTGTAATGTATCATAGAAACTTATGTCTTTCTCAGCAGTGGCATTTGTATTTGGTTCATCTGTTTCATTTTTATTCATTGCAGGTGGATCAGGTATATCGAAAAGTGTTGGTATGGCGTTTGATTTTAATTTTCGCCAATTATCTGCTCGATCAATCTCAAACTGTGATTCTTCAAAATGTTTCTGAAATAAAAAAATTGCTTATAAGATAAATGTCTTTATTGATTACAGTTATTCATATTTATGTAATTTCAAACGGTGACAAATCTAAACTACACTTAAAAAAACGATCCATGATCCTAAACAAACAGAAAAAGTTACGTAAATTGGAAATTTAAGAGAATAAACTTACTTCACAGAAGCGCGAATATTTGGTTGGTGTCCAAGACTCTCTGCGGAGATTACGTATCCATTGCTGTCGACGAATATCATCCACAGGAAATGCAAATACTCGAACACCTTTTTCTGTTCTATTGGTACAATTGACCGCAACGCAGCAAGGCATTTATCTTTTTTTTTTGTTCACAGTCGGATACACGCAAATACAGAGTTCGAGCAGCTTAGAAACCATAACCTAATCATAAACTTGTCAGCTCAGCGATAGAGGCAAGAGGGCAAAAAGTGGGGGAACGAAACTGAAATGGCGGAGACCAGAGCAGACGGTAGAATACTCACGTTTATAGTGCCTTAGTTACACTCGTGTAGTGGTTCCTAACTAGACATAACGAGTGACAAGCGTAAAGAGATTAGGCGGTTTTATTATTGTTGTACTATAAATTTTATAAAATACTTTAACTTTTATTACTCTGAGGCTCTGCATACAGTAGACAAAATATTAGAAATAGCAATAAACATTTAATATTAAAAAGAGAAATTATTTTACATCTAACAAGAGAATAAAATATATTAATTAGTTCCAATTCTTATTTCTTAATTTATGCATTAATTTTTTCTATTCTTTTTATTTTTAAAATAAATAATTCCAATTTTTTATTTCTAATATTTAATAATTATTTCTATTTCTATTTCCTATTTTGTTTATTGTGCGCAGGATCTGACTTTTATTTCTCACATATACGCAAATAGTGAGTTCTATGTGTGGTGATTACTAAACGAATATGGCCCCCCCCCCCCCCCCGCCGCAAACGTGCTTCCCCGGTACAGCTTGTGCACCGTCCCTCTATTCCTTAGTCCGTGGTTTACACTAGAGACCCTCTAATAAGAGACTGGCCAACTTGACAGTTGCAACCATGTTTCAGCAAAATTCTGCGAGAGAGACAGGAATATATACACTAGAGAGTCTCTAGTAAAGTATTTTATTGTCTTATAAACAAATTATATAATTAAAAATGATGAAATAAATGAATTTACTATTTAATATATTTTTATGAAATTAACGCATGTAAAATAGATGGGGCTAGTAAACGGTGTAAACTAGAGACCCTTTAATAAGAGACTGGTCAACTTGACAGTTGCAACCATGTTTCAGCAAAATTCTGCGAGAGAGACAGGAATATATACACTAGAGTATATAGGCCGGTATTCATAGTCCGTTCTTATATTCAAGATCGTCTTAAGCACGAACTTATATTCGCTCTCTTTGTCAGACACAATCTATGTGTGACGAAGAGAGCGAATATAAGTCCGTGCTTAAGACAATTTTGAATATAAGAACGGACTATGAATACCGCCCATAGAGTATATACACTAGAGTATATATCTCTAGTGTATATATTCCTGTCTCTCTCGCAGAATTTTGCTGAAACATGGTTGCAACTGTCAAGTTGACCAGTCTCTTATTAAAGGGTCTCTAGTTTACACCGTTTACTAGCCCCATCTATTTTACATGCGTTAATTTCATAAAAATATATTAAATAATAAATTCATTTATTTCATCATTTTTAATTATATAATTTGTTTATAAGACAATAAAATACTTTAAATAATTTGGTTACTACGTAAATTAGATATTTCATATATAATTTGCGGTAATTACAAACCGTAACTGCATATATATGACTTTTAAATTTATTCAACAACTGTTCAGCGCATCTTGTCTCCTCAGAGTTAGTACAATTATCCTGCAGAAATATCGAAGCATGAAATTTATTTGAAAATATCTTTTACTTAAAGGTATACTTATATAGAAACATGTTTATGCAACAAAAATGTTTGGATTTTTAAAAAAATTATATGAACATAATACAAATTTTCATTCTGACATTAATTTCTTCCTGTATAGTGTAAGAAAACAATGTTATAAAAAATAAGAAAATTTTATGAGAATCAAAAAAATTGTTTATATTAATTTTTTTTATACATAATTCTTTGTGTATATGTTATGCACACATTTATTTATACATACCCTGATGGAAATATTTTGCTGAAAGTACTATGAAATCAATGAAAAGTAAAATGAAAGTTTTTGAAAAATTACTGAATATATTTCAAAATGAATCATAATTTTCTGTATGAAAATTTAATGTAATACTATGAAATATAAGGAAAGTTAAAATATACTGTTGAAAAGTAATAAAAGAGTTTTGAGATAATTATCATGAAATTTACCGAATTAAACTAAAAACTGTTACTTTTTAATGAAAAATTGCTGAAATATTTATGAAATTAATTAATGGGGTCAATTGAGAGAAATTTTCAAATACATTTCAGCAAAATTTCGTTAAATTTTCAGAAAAATATTTCCATCAAGGTACCTGAAACTTCTGCAACATAACTATAAGATTGAATAAATCCGTCTGATGCTGTACATATATGAGACCTAGTTGTTCAATTACAAGTCTATCTCGTTTATTAGAAACCGTAATGTCTGATACGATGGTGTCATAATTCTTCTGTTTTCAGTTTCTAAATACAAATCAGTATTCATATATGTCATCACCTTGAAATAAAGATTATGACATAAGCAAAGCTAAGATTGCAAATTTATTTTATTCTTTTTTCTTCTATTATTAATATTATCATATTAATAAAACATGCTCCATACTGACATAACACATATTAGCTAGCATCTACAACTGATTTTCTGTTATCTATTATGTTAATTAACTATTACTATAAAATATAAATAACTGCTAACCTTTACAGGACTTTTTTTCGTATACTCATCAATACCATATACTGCACTATTAATTATAGGGCAGTAATTTGTACTCACTGTTTGTTCATTACGCCTGAAGTCAATACAAAAACATTCTTTTTCTTTGAGATTCGTGGTATGACTATGATAAAAAAAAAACATATATATATATATATATATATATATATATATATATAAATATGATAAGAATGAAAATTTAGGCTTGCATTAAAATTATACTTATACTATTTCGCTCTCCAACATAAGAAGTAGTCAATAGTACGTTTATGGAATATTATATCGCAGCGTATTCCAAGTCTTCTCGCCACACTGTGATATATTGTTGCCAGAATTACCGTAGTACCAATTTTATCTTGTAAAACCTGTCACAAATTACAATAAAAAATATTAATATTGTGACATAACAAGCAAAGAACTGCGCTAACAACGTTAAGTATTCATAATGTATTATAATTTATAACTTACGCAATCTATACAAGAGTATTCGAGAATGTATTTCGTACCCCAATATTTGCAAAATGTAGTTCCACAAAAACCTAAATTATATAAAACTTTACAAAGACACTCTATAATCTGTCTTCCTTCTATGCTATTCCAATGATTGTCATCGATATTATTGTTTTCCCAAAAGGAAAGCTGCTCTTCTGATATTGAGCATATTGGATGCGCAGGATAATCATTTCGAAGGCACTCCAATACCTGCTCTGCAATCTTATGCAGTGACGTACTCACATACAAGACACATATTTTAAAGGTTGATACCATTGTGCTAAAATGACGGCTGCTTTTTCTAAAATCTGTTGTTTCTGAGGATAATTTAGAAATTCGTCCATTTTGTCTATTAAATGACAACGCTGCAGGAATAAAAGAAGCATCTCTGCGCAACATCTTTGTGTCAAATCGGATTCCCTAAAACATTTTGTATACAATATTTAAAATCTAATATTTTCTAAATTAAATATGCAATAAATGCGTTATAATCTGCTGTATTAACAATTTGTTAAATCTTACATTGGAGATTCTGTAAGCAACCTTATCAGCTCATTTACAAAGAAATAATAATTCATAAAATATGCGCCTTCAACTGGATCAAACAGTGAATAAAAATCCCTTAAGTCAACACCAAAATCATCGTCATAGTGTTTCTCTGGCATCAGCGACATATAATGCCATAATTCTTTCTTAGATTTTACACCTGCTTTTATATGTTCAAGAAAACCTTTATTTTCTAGGCACAGTTGTTCGTCATATTCTTCTCTTAGATAAGGCCATCTAAAATTAAAACAAAAAATACATGTCATTTTTCAAAGTTATATAATTTTACACATTTTACAGTTTCTTTATATTTTCCAAAATTACACAGACCAGATTAGGTTATTGTAACAGAAATAAAAATTTTAAAACAAACGTTACTATACATTTCAAATTTTGACTAAAATAGAAAATTTATTCAAGGCAAATGAAATAAGATATTTGCTTATCACTAAACTTGCATCCCGAATAAGATAAATTAAGCTTGTGTGCATAAAAACCAATGTGAAAAAATACCTCTGATAAAATTTCTTCCGCCAAAGTGCATTGTCAGTGGTTAATAAGTTGTAAAATTGGTTACATGAAAGAGCTAAACTCATAATATCCTTAAAGCTGATGCTCTTATTGCACAAGATGATAATAATCACATCAATGGGTAAGTCCGTTATTATAGCCATTGCATAGACAGTTCAGCGAAGTACGAAAGAGCCTGAAATTCACAATAACGGCAAGTATGTCCGTTATTAATTGTTGTACAACTAATTTCGTATTATTTACAAATGTGCAAACATGTCACTCAAGATGCCTTTTTACGTTAACGTTCAATTTCAGCGGTAAACAACACGTGACCGTAAATGACCAACTGCTACAGTAGTTTTGGTCACGTGTTTTCTGTCCAGGCCAATGAACTCTATACATAGGCTGCGTTTCCTTTGGATGCTCATGTGCTGTGAGCGCTTACGCTTATAAGCGCTAATTTCAATCGTTCTTTTTGGTTTGTGAGTGCTAAAGCGACGTTTACAATAACCGTTTCTTTTGATCTTACTAAGCGAATAAAAGCAGTATCAAAATATTAGATAAGGAAAAATTAATTATAGTATTTGCAACACCAATGTTATTTGAAATATTTGATGATACTGAAGATCAAAATGGTTATTATAAAAATGTAGAAAAATATAAAAAGTTACTGACCAAATACGCTCTATAACAACACTAATCCGCGATTGCAAATTTACATTAAAAATGTTATATCAGCTTACAATGATGAAACATTTAGATCACATTTTAAGTATGTATTATGTTTTTATATTTTTAAATCATATTGCTTGATAAATTCATGTATATCTATAAAAAAACTTATTTATTTCAAGTATTGTAGAATTATTTTTCTAAAAATATGATTTTCTTTCTTTGAAAGTATTTCTTTCAGAATAATAAAATCAACATTTATTTTTATTTTACATTATTATCAGACCTTTACTTTTAAGAACTAAATCATTTCCTTATAACACATGTTTGTTTTGAAATAAAACCGTTTATTAATGCTCAGTGAACACCGCTTGTTGATGTAATATTTAGATCTTGCGCGCTATAGAGAAAATATTAGGAACAAGAATATATATTAAATATTGGCTGCGTTCCGTAAAGAGCATATGCGCGCATGTATCTACAGTATACGTTACGTATACTATAGATACATGCGCGCATATGCTCTTTACGGAACGCAGCCATTATATTATAGGAATATATTATAGGAATATATTATAAGAATATTAGGTAACACTTATATGTGTATATGTAAATATGTATATGTATATGTATATGTAAATATAAATATATGTAAATATATTTTATTTTTTATTAATTTTTCAGAAAATAATAATTTTTTTAAATAAACGGGTACCATATGGTATACTTTTTTACTAGACTGAAACACCTCACTGCGTTTGTCGCGTCGCGCATGTGCGAAAAACCGGGCCAAATTTGGCTACACTGTTGTGAGTAGTGGTCAAAATCGTGGATACCGTTGTTGTGTTCGTGTGATGTGCATTTCGAAGTACTTCCTGCCATTATTTACATCATTATTTTAAATTCATCTTTGCAATGGCATCTCCTGAGTCGAAATCACCCGAACAATCTGAAAAGAATCGGAAATATGATAGACAATTGAGGTAAGTTAATCGATAGTTATAATATTTGAAGGTTATAATTATGATTAATAATTTTTATATATCTTATATATCATCTTGTTTTCCGCTTAAACGAATAATGTTGTCACTTCACTTACATGTTCTTAAGATATCCTTACTTTTTTTCAAGTGACACGATAGTTTTAGTTGTATCTGATATATCTGTATGTATCTTCCTATTTTCTATTCAAATAAATAATGTTGCCATTCTAGTTATATTTTCTTTCTTTGTCACTGTAATTCATAATGTTTATCATTGTAGATTATGGGGTGATCATGGTCAAGCAACCTTAGAAGTTGCTCATGTTTGTGTCATAAATGCTACCGGACTTGGCACAGAGATATTGAAATCGCTAGTACTCCCAGGTATTGGAGCATTCACTATAGTTGATGGCAAAAAGATTACCGATGAAGATATTGGAGCTAAGTATGTATATAACATTATTTTACACCATATGAGATCAAAACATAGTTTAATGCTATATATTAAATAAATTTGAATCAGCTTTTTTCTAGAAGCAGATAGTATTGGAAAATCTAGAGCACAAATAGCCACTCAAATGCTTTTGGAGTTGAATCCAGATGTAACGGGTGATTATATTGATGAAGAACCTGAACAAATTTTATCTAACAGTCCAGATTTTTTTAATAACTTTACTGTAGTTGTAGCAACTGCATTGACCGAAAAGTAAGAGATCTAATATTTAAATAATATATTGTGTAAAAAAAGCGTTATACATATATTACATATTTCCAGGATTGATATAAATATAGTAATAAGTGTTCTCTTGAAAATGTTTTCAGAACATTGGTTCTTCTGTCAAAAAGACTCTGGGAACTGAATATTCCTCTAATAGTGTGTAAGAGTATAGGCTTTATTGCATATATGCGGGTTCAAGTGAAGGAGCATACAGTTATAGAAACACATCCAGACAATGAAACACTAGACCTGCGTCTAGATAGACCATTTGATAGTTTAAAGAAGTACTTAGATTCTATCAATCTGGATGAAATGAGTTTCAAGGATCATTGTCATGTACCATATCTAGTTATCTTGTACAAATTCTTAGAAAAGTGGATTTTAGAGCACGGTACCTTACCAAAAGTTTATAAAGATAAACTGCAACTTAAAAAGATGATAAAAAATGGCATGAGACGCGATGAACAAGATTCGTCCAATAGTGAAGAAAATTTTGAAGAAGCTATGAAGGCTGTGAATAAATGTATAAGAGTGAGCGATATTCCTGATAGCGTTATGAATATTTTAAACGATGATCGTTGCATTAATTTAACCGCAAAGGTATTGATGAAACAACTCTATATCTCACATATAATTTGGAAAAATGTGCGTTTAAATTGATCAATATATTTTAGAGTAGCTCTTTCTGGATTATCGCAAAAGCAGTACGTGATTTCGTTGATAATGAAGGAAAAGGATTATTACCACTTAAGGGTGCTTTACCCGACATGACTGCGGACACTGAAAAATATGTTACACTTCAACAAATGTATGATATTTCCTAAAATAATAATCGTACAGACATCAAAATACGTTTTTTATGCCATCCATTAATCTATAATCATAAACTAACATTTAATTTGTTTTAGATATCATAAACAAGCATCAGCAGATGTGGAAGCTGTATGGCGGCGTACTTTGCAGTTACTACGTCAACTGGGAAGACCATCTGATTCAATTTTGGAGAAGGATGTCAAATTGTTCTGCAGACATGCCGCTGATATTCATGTAGAGAACGGAACTTGTATTGCAGATGAATACGATCCTAAAGTTTTTGATACAAATATCATAGGTAATAATTCTTTTTCTCAGAAATATACAAAGTTATAATTTATTATAAGTTGATAATTTTATTATAAATTATTTTTAATATATAATTATATAATAGTTGTTGATCTCAAAGTATATACTAATGACTCTATATCTTTTCTAGTTCAAAACTTAGAGAATCCAGAGAGTATGATGATTTATTACGTTATGCTTCGAGGAGTGGACAAATTTCAAGCAGAGTACAATTCATATCCAGGTGAATTTGATGATCAAGTGGAACCTGACATCGTAAAGCTTAAGGTATTTTTTATCTTTTTTTTTATTTATATAATAAGCCAGCAGTCTTTACAATTGAGTTATATTACAGACATGCCTTACAAAATTATTAAGTGAATGGGGATGCGGACCACTAGCCAAGGATGATTATGTGCATGAATTTTGCCGATTTGGTGGTGCAGAATTGCACTCCGTTTCAGCGTTTCTAGGTGGTCTTGCAGCACAGGAAACTATCAAACTTATAACGAATCAATATAAATCCATTCATAATACCTTTATTTACGACGCCGTTACGTCGAATTCTGGAACATTTTTTTTCTAAAATATAAATTCTGTCATATGAAAAAATAATTATATTCATTAAAATAATAATACAATTTTATAGCTTATATTTGTTATTATTTTATAATTTTATGAGTTCTTTAATTGTTATAAACTAAAATGGTAAAAAATATTTATCTTATTTCTATCTCATTGTCTTACTGTATTACACTGTCTTCCATATAATTTCAAATTTGAAAAAAATATCACAAGATAAAAATAGGAAAAAGGAGAGGGAATGGAAATTTAAAAAATAATTGTAGATTTAAAGTATATAAAGCATTTTTTATAAATGCAGTATTCCAGTTTCTTTCTAGTTCAATATATCAAAATGAAAATGACACTAGTTTACAGTAAAAAATTATTTGGAAACAAGGTGTTTCTTATAGATTTTTGGATGCTGAAAACGATGCTGCAAACTAAATTTCGCCAGTACGTCAGGTTTCCAAAATAATTGAGGTTTAATATATAAAAATGAGTTTTTTTTTGCGATATTTGATATTTTTTGTAAAAAAGGTTAACGTTATCTTGAAATTCTGATCAGAAATCATGACTGTATTGTTCATCTTCTATAAAATGTATTTTTTTTATTTCTATACCTTACTTTGTAGCTATATTATGAAGGATTAAAACAAGGAGCCTCAGGAGCGCGTGCGCGCGCGTCCCCATATTAGAAATAGCTCCTAGCTTTAATCCTTCATAATATGGTTAAAAAGTAAGATATCGAAATTAAAAAAATAAATTTTATAGGGGATGAACGAGATACATTCATGATTTCTGATCAGAATTTCAAGATAACATTAACCTTTCTTACAAAAAAATGTAATATCGCAAAGAAACCCATTTTTTACATATTAAACCTCAATTATTTTGAAAACCTGATGTGCTGGTGAAATTTAGTTTGCGGCATCGCATTCGTTTTCAGCATCCAAAAATTTCTAAGAAACACCTTGTCTGATTCAAAATAATTAAAAAAAATTTTTTTTTAGACTAGTGTATTCATTATCTTTTTTATTTATGTAATTCTTATGTATTCTACATATAAATTTATGACAATTTATTATTAAAAATAAATATAATTTTAGGTTATATAACAGCATAAAAAATCTATTATACACAAAGCTAACTTTTATAAACAAAAACATAAAACTTTCTTCAAATTTCATAAAAGTTAACACTATTACAGCTTAATTTTCTCAAATTCAAATTATAAGTACAATTTCAGTGTTTATAATTTGATTTTAAGAGAATCGTTAATTGCTTTAATATTTATAATAGATTATGGTTACTTTTTATTACTATGTACGAAATTAAATCTCCCACCATTATCAACTTACTCAATTTTTGCACTGCTTCCTCAAAATTAGCCATTAGATAGAGAACTCGTGCTTTTCAGGCATGCGCATTAACGTAATCCTAGTAAAATGCAGAGTCGTATGAAAAAAGAATAACATTTGTCCTTCTGTTGATGATTTCAAAAAATTATTTAAATTATCTTATCTTTAAAAAAATTAATAATATGTTTCAATATGTAATTATCTTATAATTTAGTATCTAAAGCATAATAAAAAATGACATTAATTTATTACTTTTTCATAAATAACATGTAACGCGAAATAATTTGCTCGCCAGACTCTGTTCCGCATATACGTCTCTGTTCAGCACATCTAGCAACATTCAATTTCTTCAAGTTGAGACAATTCCAATTTTATTAGGTTGGTAGTTGATTGGTCTTGTGATCGAACAGCTGAAGAGACAAGGGTTGCGAGAAGGATTGGAAGTCAAATTTTTCGAGTGAAATTATTTCCATATAAGCTAGCGTGAGATTTTGACAATAATCATGGTGGACCGTGCGAATATCAAACAGATGATACCAACGCTGCCAGATGAAAAAATTGGTAATTATGCTCATCGCTTAAGAGATAATGTCTATTTGATATTGTGCCCCTCCCAGTAATGAAATCTGTTTTTATTGTTTTGTTTAACAATTATGTATGGCATTATTGCAAATGCTGGTTTGAATAGACATTATTTTATTGTCTATCAGTTTATGTTTAATATTTAGACATTGATTCAAGTGATCTTTTAGATATGCTGGCAGCTACAAGCGTGCTCCAACAACAAGCTGCTGATATTAGAAACCAACGAATTAATTGGCAATCATATTTGCAGTAAGTGCTTTTAAATTATTTTAAATAGCCCAGTGAGATGCGTATATCGTTTAAAGATGCAAAGCTTTATAGAAGATTATGTATTCTTAGAAAGTACATAAGATAATTTTTGATGTTTTTAGATCACAAATGATATCGAAAGAAGACTATGATTTTATAGCAGCTTTTGACACAAGTGATGCTAAAGCAAGGGAAAGTAAGCTATCAGAGAATCCACATCAGGCAGCTAAAACGTTCCTTAATTTGCTTGGTCATGTTTCAAAGGATCAGACAATTCAGTATATCCTCACGATGATTGATGACATGTTACAGGTATAATTTCATGTTTTTTTTTTTTTGTTTATTTAATGAAATAAATGAAATTTTTTTATCAATATTTTTGATAGAGTTTATTCTTTATGCCAGTATAAAAGTAACGTAATATTGTTGATAGGAGGATCGCAGTCGCGTGGAAATCTTCCGTGAGCATTCTACTCGAAAACGAGAATCAGTTTGGGGACCATTCCTCAATTTGTTGAATCGGCAAGATGGTTTTATAATGAATATGACATCGCGCATTATAGCCAAGTTAGCTTGCTGGAGTCATGATCTCATGGAAAAAACTGATCTACAATTTTATTTGACATGGCTCAAGGATCAACTGAAACTTAGCGTGAGTTTGCTTTGACAAATTATTGCAATAATGGATTGCAAGTTGCAGAAAGGTTTGAAATAGTTATCAATTTAATGAGATCTATATATTGTATCAATTATATAATTTGATTTTTGTTACAGTCTGTGCTAGTAGTAATAATTAATCAGTTATTTTTACATTTATTTTTTAACATTTTTTCTGAATAATCTTTTTAAAAATAATATGAAAAAATATATTTATCTTGCAGACAAGTAATCTATGTTTAAATGCTAAGATTAGTTTGTTTTTAGTTAGTTGCATTGTGTTTACTATATAGTTACTTGTACAATTACTATTGTTTTGCTTTTTGCACAGTACAAAGTTTTTCTTAAAGTATACTGCATGCAATGTCTTTAGTAATCCTGCTTTAGTAATCTATCATGTTTGGTCATGGTTTCTATAAAAATAATCATGCATATTAAATTCATAGTGATTCTTCTATCTATTCATGTATTTCTGGATATTAAAAATGTTTCTGTTATCTTTTCTCCAAGTTAAAGAGTTAATAAATATTAACCATAGAGTAAGTAATAGTTATATGCACAAAATTAAGAGAAAAGAAAGATAAAAAAATATTTTTAATATCTGAAAGCATGTAAATAAATATATGAATCGCTGTATATTCAGTTGGCATTTTAATGGAAAAATTATAACTTACTAAAAATTTCAATGCTTTATTTATTACACTAACATTAGTGCAATAACAATTTTATATATAATTTAGCTTATTTATATTACTTACAATACTGTTGTTTTACAAATAACACTTGTAAAATACTAATCCAATGGGTAACCCTAATTGTTATAATTTTAATATTATAAAAGTTCTATGGTGTTAAATCTATAATTATTAATCTGTAGAAGTCATATGAATTAAGTATATACATAACTAACAAAATAAAACATATCAAATGGTGTCAAATTCCTGTGAGTGACTGAAGCTTGAGAATTTCTGAGAAATCTCTTCAAATTACAATAGATCTTGTATAGATAAAAAAAGTGTGATGGGGTTTTAGTTTGATGCCCTGCAGGATCACACAGACTTGCATGCGGGACTAGAACAAGATACTGCTGTGGATCAGGCCAAGGAGGCCAATGAACTGCATGAATTACTCAACCCGGTTGGTTTTGTAACGACTAATAATAGTATTATAGCTCATTATTATAAATAAATTATGAAGTACTTTTTTAAATCATACTCTGCCAACAAACAAATTGTTAATAAATCATCAGGATGTGTGTGTTGGTGATATCTCGCGCACACACACTAAAAAAAAGTATCACCTAATGTTTAGGACAATTGGCTGGTAAAATTTAATCGTAAATATGCATGGTTTAGGTTTCATAAGATCCTGTTTTATGTGAATGTCACATTTGCGAATGCAAATTCCTTAAAACCTTGACTGCAAACTTATAAAATTCACTTTTCTTAATAGATGCTAGATCTTTCATTTTTAAGGTACTGAAACATTTTGCATGTACTTTTGCATGTAGTAACACATCAATTAAACGCTTCTCCTCTAAATTAAAGACAAATTCATCATTGAGACAATTTTTTTAGTTTTTCTTAACTTAATGCAAGGAACATATAAAAATATACATTATTTATTCTATTTAGAACAATGAGTACATTCAATCCGTGGCACGATGTCTACAAATGATGCTTCGTATAGATGAATATCGCTTTGCATTCGTATCCGTCGACGGAATTTCAACTCTTCTTAGTGTTCTGTCTGGAAGGGTGAACTTCCAAGTGCAGTATCAGCTTATTTTCTGCCTGTGGGTACTTACTTTCAATCCTCTGTTGGCGGAAAAGATGAACAAGTGAGTAACTTATTCCCCCGTTTGACATACATTTTATTAAAATTAATCATAATGTCTAATATAATTATATTTATCTAACTTTGTAATTATATTGCAGGTTCAATGTTATACCCATTCTTGCTGATATACTCAGCGACTCAGTCAAAGAAAAAGTAACACGTATCATACTCGCGGTATTCAGAGTAAGTCGGAATGTCAGAAGAAAAATAAATGTAATATAAGATTACCTCGTCATTCATATTTTTTACGTTAATTTTAGAATTTAATTGAAAAAGTGGAAGATGGACAGGTCGCTAAAGAACATTGCATCGCTATGGTGCAGTGCAAGGTGTTGAAGCAACTTTCGATATTATGCCAACGAAAGTTCGACGACGAAGACATCTCCGATGATATCGAGTTTCTTAACGATCAATTGCAAGCGTCCGTGCAGGATCTAAGTTCATTCGACGAATATTCGACGGAGGTTAAATCCGGTCGTCTGGAATGGTCTCCCGTTCACAAGTCGGGCAAATTCTGGCGCGAGAACGCCAGTCGTCTTAACGAAAAAAATTACGAACTCTTGCGGATTCTGGTGCATCTACTGGAGACCAGCAAAGATCCACTCGTCCTCAGTGTTGCCAGTTTCGATATAGGCGAATATGTGCGCCACTATCCGCGTGGCAAGCAGTACGTTGATTTATGTTTAGATAAGCACATTTGTTTTACGCTACTCTGCATTTGTTGAAATTATATAACAACTGTAATATTTTGTAATAACGGTCCGCATATTTCAGCATAATTGAACAACTTGGTGGAAAGCAGCGTGTAATGCAGCTTCTCGGGCACGAGGATCCTAATGTCAGATATGAGGCCCTTCTTGCTGTACAAAAACTCATGGTACATAATTGGTAAGTTGCGACATTTTCATATAATTATTATTTGATGTCTATGTGTTAATTTTGTAAGTATTTAATTTTTTTACTCCATCTTTTAGGGAGTATCTTGGGAAACAGTTAGAGAAGGAACAAACGGGTGCATCCGGAGCACCTTCCAGTAAGCCTGGAACACAAGTGCCAGCAAAAGCTTAAACACTCGCACAACTTGTATAAAATATAAATTTTCTGCTCTGCGGAAAGTATAAGAGTATTATAGTTCGTGTATGATATGATAATTCGAAATATTTACATTCCCTTCCATCCCATTGTAAAAAAAAAGAGAAGATATAACAGAATCGATTCTACTCTTGTGCAATCTAATTTTTTAACATAACTATTGTTCGGGTTATGTATATATTTAATATTAGACTTACGTAGATATGGATGTTTTGCATCGTAAATGAGGTTTATATAAATGTAAAAACCTTGATGTAAAAAATTCCATCGTCTCTAATATTTTAGCTTTACGTATAGAATACATTATGGAATGTTAGAAAGTAAAAATAAAATTTTATTCTGTTGAAAAAATATATATGTACAGACATACATGATATAATGTTGCGATTATTTAAATTTTTCTAAATTTCAATTTAACGTTAATGTTACAGGAAGCTAGTTGTGTTACAAGGAACTTAAAGATATACGGTATTTCGACCTCGCTTATGGAGTCTTCTTTACCACATAAACGACACTTTGCGTCGTCGTTGTCGCTTTTACCTTTCACAATTAATTCTGGGCTGAGCAGTGACCCACATGTCACGCATGCTAAAGTCTGTAAACAAATATATATCACGAACAGGTAGTGTTTAACCAGTGCGTACTGGCGATACAACTAAAAGTACAGCGAACTGTAAAGAATCTTGTCGCTTACCGTTACTTTATCAGAGCAGTGGAAAAGGCGGTCTTGAAGAAGGTACGAGCAACCATGAGAGATCAAGGCATCTCGTTCCATCTCTCCAAATCGAACACCACCGCCGCGTCGACGACCTTTGATAGGTTGTCTTGTCAGCATGTCGATCGGTCCAGTACTTCTTACCTGAAAATGAGATATACGTTTATCCTGTTTTCGTTATAAATTACAGCAAACGGAATTCTTATCAAATTATACATAGGGAGACAAATTTGAGAGCTTAAATCAAAATAATGCCCAAATATTCACGTAAGCCAACTACCTGCCACTTATCCGAGACCATGTGCCGCAATCTCTGATAATGGACAATGCCAAAGAAAATACTGGCGGTCATCTCGCATCCGTATATACCCGAATACATTCTTTCGGAACCGAAATAATTATAGCCACCGAGCTCTAATAATTTCCCGAAATAATCTACAGCTGTGTTGTCCTCGTCGAACCGAAACGGCGTGGCGTCGTGAACCAATCCGTGTACAGCTGCCGATTTCCCAGCCATCACTTCAATCATCATAGCTGTAAGAATGGAAAATTACAATTATCGCTTTGCTCGTGGCAATCGCGTAATTTCTAAAGAATTTCTTGTGAGAAAACTAATTTTTTTTTATAAATCAAGATCATTGTTACTATATTGTTTCGGCAAAATGTACTCGCCAACTCACCTATTGTCATACGACTTGGGAAACCATGAGGATTGAATATAATGTCAGGAACCATGCCGGTTTCTGTGAACGGTAAATCCTCGGTGGGATACAACCGCGACAGAATCCCCTTTTGTCCTGCTCTTGATGCGAATTTATCACCAACGGTGGGATTTCTCTGGAAATTTTTTGTATATAAAGAAAATGTGATTTCTTTAAAAGCAACTTATCGACATATGTATAATTGTACTAACGGGAATACGGAATGTAATACACGCCCTTCGGAGATCATGGCTGTTTAATGTGCCGCACAACTTCACACTGTCGATGTAAGCGGTCTCCGAGCTTTTATATGTCCCACTAACATAGTGGCCATTGTCAGCATCGTAATAACTGTCGAAGATTGTCAATAAGTTTCCAAATTGCGACGATATAAAAACTACAGGAACTTACCAATAATACACATCACCTTCCTTAATCATGTTACCCAGTATAGGCAAACCGTCGGCGTCTAACGTTTTCACGAGCTCAGGTTTGTCTGGATTTCGAGCGAAATAACTCTTTTTGTCATTCAAGTCAACAAACTCGGACTTGTAGATCGATCCATGACCGAAGCCGCGTTCGAACGACGATTTATTGATAACCATCGCATCTTCCATATCATATCCCTGCGCATTCGATGATCAATGACGTAGAATCGAGTAAATGCAGCATCTTTAATCATCGCAAGCAAAATAATACTACTCACCGTGTACGAGATAACAGCGATTATTGCATTGGTACCCATGGGAAAGTCGTCCATGTTAATTTTATCGTAATGTACTGGTCTAAAGAGTGGCGCAGCAGGCGTCTGTAGCCTGTACAATTTCGTTTGTGATTGTTGTTGCCAATTGTGACATGGTGTGCCCATTGTTTGTTTCCCCATCTGCAAAATTATTGAGAAAATATCGATGCACTTCAATCGTTATATTAGCAAAATGTTCACAGTTCGCATGCCCTCGAGACTTAAAACTCTGTAAATTATCGTCTTTGTGGCGTCTCTGTATTCGCGGAATGAACGGACGCGGGCAGCAAACAATATTAACTGTCTCATTTAGCAAAAGATTACCTGACATTGATACATGTTTCTTGGACTCTGATTACAATCCGGCAATGGAATGAGATTAGCCAAGTTGCTAAAAATAGTTGTCTGACTTATTTCTTGATGAGTAGTGATCTAACAAAAAAGAATTAAATTAAAGTTATTATTTGATAATGAATTTAAAAACCAAAAATTAATAAAAATGAAAAAATATATGTATATATACTTACTCCGTCGTAGGCTTCTTGAGGAACCACACAAATATCCAAATAAATTTGTTCAAATGTTCCGATAAGTTCAATCTTTTGCGTAGCTAAATTGATTACTGGTCTCATCATTCTAGCTGCATTAGTAAATAAGAATAATCCTGGATATTGAGCTGAAACTTTCTTCTTTGGCACCAGTACAATTTCTAATGTTGATGGCACCTAAAGATAAAATGTATCACAAATATATACACATAAAAAAATACATAACAATTATATAAATTAAATCCACTCGAAAAGGTATCGCGCTAAACTCACTTCGTGACCTTTTATTTTAAGCAGCCTTAGTTTGTACACTACTTTATTAATAATCTTGTCCTCAATTAGGCCGATCAATTTCCCATCTAACATTACAGTGTACGAACCCTTCCAATTATCCGCGATAGATAACGGAACCATCCCGAGGTCCACCAGTGCTATTGGTATCGCAGCTTTCAATTTTGGATTTGGATGTTTTGTAACAATACAATTCATTGTCAGATGATTAAGCAACCCGCATGGGGCACCATCTGGAGTATGTATAGGACAAATAAATCCTGCAAACATATAATAACGACAATGATTGCTCATTTTTTAAACTGTATAACGTGTTTTCTGATACAAAAATACAACAATAAAAGATTTTAATTACCCCACGCATCAGGCAACAATTGTCTGGCTTCAGTGGTCCTCATTTCTTGGAAGAACGCGCCTCTATGTATTGCACGAAAATGACTCATATAACGCATCCTATTGATATTTTCCACGATAATCGTAAGTCCAGAACTTTGCATAAGACCTAAACCTGTTGATGATTTTATGCTTCCGGTAGATAAAAAATATTCCATTTGCGAGTCAATGTTGCTCCGGTTTTTGGTGACATTCAACATTTCTTCTAAATAGATGTATAATGAAAAAACATTAGTCTATATATTAAGATAACTTTATTCTTACAAAGTTATAGACGAAATACTTACGCATGTTTAAAGTGTATCTATTACCGGCACTTTTGGCACGTTTGAGGATATAAAATTTAAGTCCTGCCAACCAAGAGCACAATTTCTCTTTGAGAACTTGCAGATACAAATGTCCACCTAGCAAACATTCTTGCATCATCACAGCATCTGCACCCTCAACGACGCATTTATTATCGATGAAAGCAAACAGTTTTTTCGTCATGAATACAAGAAAATAAAATTTGTCAGCAGGATCATCAAGATGAATGGCAACGCAATGCCTATATGAAAAATACAAAAGAATTGTAGCAAATTACACGTTCGCAAACTAGATAAATTAATGTGATTCAAACTCACTTAATAATATAATCACAAACATCTATATCAGATGCATCCTGAGGTAATTCAGTGAATTTTATTCTAAAGATTTTTCCTATGTGTGCTTTACATTGTTCGTGCCAATGCAGATCTTCTTCGTGCAGGGCACGTAACATATTCATAATACAATTATTGTAATAGAGATCATCTTCATAACCGGCAATTAATGCTTTATAAATATATAAATCAGTCACGTCTATCAAACATTTTAACATCATTACCAATGGTACGTAATATGTAGCTTTTTTGTAAGTAAATGCCAATTTTGCTGAACCATCGGTCACATAATGCAGCGTATTATTCTGTAAGAAAATTCATATATAAAATATGACAATAGAATATTGTCATAAAATATGATAATAGAAATAGTCTGTAAAAAAAAATTCTATTTGAATACCTACAGTAGCAGTATTGTCATCCCGAACACTTCTCAAAGAAATACCCAAATCGCTAAATTGTGTGCCACGAGTTTTCCAGGTTGATCTCTTGATAGCGATGGGATAGTTCCGTCTTGTCATTACTAACATGCGAACCAATCGTTCCAATCCTTTGATTACAAAATATCCACCCCATTCTTGTTCATGTTCACCATGAGTAACCAATTCCTCAGGACTCATTTTATTCAAATGACATCGATTAGACTACAAATAACGATATAAATGAAATTATCTACTATCATATAACAGATAGGTTAGTTGTGTTTCATTGTTCATATTCCACTTTATTCATTATTTATGTACAATTTCACCTTGATCATAATTGGAACTTCTCCCAAATCCTTCTCAAGAGGTTCTTGTTCTTTACCATTAACAGACCACCCAATTCTCACTGTTATTTTGCCTTTATAAGTGGTACCTCTTTGTCGACATTCTGTCGGATATATTTTACAATTTTTTACACCAATTGTACCAGAAGGTACAGTAGGTTTATAAATATGCACATCATCCAACCAAAGGACTATCTTATCATCATTAGGGAGAGTTAAATACACTGGTGTACTGTCTTTTATGCCTTGAAAAATGCCATCTTCTAGCATGTAATTGAAAGAATCAACGTGGGGTACACCTAAAGATTGCAACAACTAGAACAAATAAAATAATTAATTTTTTCACATTTTAAGTCTTACGGCGATAATCTATTATTATAATGTATACATATGGATAAAAAGCCACTGGCTTTTACAGTTCTTCCAATTTTAAAACATAAATGTTTTTTTGTTTCTTAATGTATATAACTTAACCATAATTTTATAAATAAATTTAGAATATAAAAGTATGGGTGGACTTCCGAAAAGCTATCACCTCCGATTTGGTTGATATTCAGCCTAAATACTTATTTTATCTAGTAAATACTATTTCCAAATGGATTTTTGGCGTGTGTCCACCCCCCTGCAGAAGGGCTCCTCCATCAAAAAATTATACACATGGTGTCTGGATTGAATCACGCTTTGCGTAGAAAGTCGTAAACCCATGTGAAATCTCGTTTCGCATTGTAAAGTATATGCGTGGATGCAGTGGATGCCACCCCTTCTATGAGGGCTTTTACAAGTTTTTTGATAATAACGACTAAAATATTGGAATTAGGTAAAATATGTATAGAATCTTATTTGTAGAGCTTTTTATGAATTTCATTTTTTGTTTGATAACTTTTTCCGTACAATGAATACTTTCTGAAATAATTAACAAAAACAGTTTTACCTTTAAGGGGGACTGGGGAGCGGAGGGGGCATTTGCGCCAAAAATCCATTTGGGAACATTATTTACTAGATAAAATAAGTATTTAGGCTGAAAATCAGTTAAATCGAAGGTGATAGCTTTTCGGAAGTTTATCCCATATATATTATGCATATAAATTGTGCTTTTATATTAAAAAATTTTTAATTCTTACATAATAAATCTTATTAATTTTTTATACCAAGATATTTATATAAAATTGTATTTCAAAAAATTTATTCAGAAAATTTAAAAGTAATTTCAATCTTATATCTCTCTCTCATTTTAGCTTTTATACTAATAAAATACATATTTACATCGTTCTGATTCTCAGGTGGTTTGCCAAAGTCCGGCGACGTATTTGTTAATTTAGGTTCGTTTGACATATTTGAAAACTTCTTTAAACACAGATTCTTTACATATAGAAAATATAAATCACGATCACTTTCATCAAAACTTCACTTTCAGTAATAAATAATTCCCTTTGCCAATTTCAAATATACACAACACTCACTCTTCGCAACGTCGTATGTATAAATGTACAATAAACCATGTGCCTACATCATATAGGTTATGTATATCGCCACGTAAAGTGTAGCTTTAGAGCTATTCTACAATAGGTCTGTTCTTTATAGCTGAACTGGTTGCACTAGTTCAGAGTTTATCTTTCTCCTTCCAATGTGGAGGGAAAAAGATAAACTCTGAACTAGTGCAACCAGTTCAGCTATAAAGAACAAACCTAATGGATGCATCCAGTACAACCGCTCACTAAGGGCCTATCCAGACAAACTTGCATAAACGCATAAACATATGCATAAGAAAATTGATTGGTCCATAAGCAAATGCATAAGGAAATGGACCAATCAATTTTCTTATGCATATATTTATGCAATTATGCAAGTTTGTCTGGATAGGCCTTAAGCGGCTAAGTAGTAATTGAATGTGATTGGTTATTACCTTTGAATCCATGGTGAATAACTACACAAATAATTTTACAATTTTTATGGACTATACATCGTATTTAAATATCTACGTGTATTATGAGTATTGAATAAACAAATTTAGAACTATATGTTTATTAATACTTAAAATTTGAAAATTATACTTTTACTTTACGTTTATTGTTTTATAACGATAAACTGCATATATTACTTTACAAATTGCATATAAATAGCTGCAATTTGAAAATATGTGGCATTTTACATAACTGAAAGTGGACTAGTTCAATGCATAAAATGTACAATTTATTAAAAATACAAGTGTCTTTGTCATAAAAAGATTTTGTGCGCATGTGTATATGTGTGTGCAATTTTCCTAACATATTTTATATATATGTATATATACATTTTTTTTAAATGTTCCAATACATATCATTCACTCTCTATTACAAAATTCAAATTGTGTTTTTGATTTATATATATATTATATATATATATATTTTTTTTATATATATATATATATATATATATATATATATATATATATATATATATATATAAGAATCATATGTAATGAACAAATATGAATCATAAAATAAATGAAATCCTTTTTGCCATTCCTAACGTCAATGAGTTATACCAGGGGATCCTGGAGTTGGTTAATCATGTGGATAATGTTTTTTTAGCATCTTGTTTGGTACATAATAAGACTTTTCAAATTTACAAAAATATCGACCAATATCTTTGTGATTAATCCATACTGATTCTTCGCACTTTGTTAAGCACACTAAAATCAAAGAAATATGCTTCGCAATATATAAGACATAAAAATATAATTTATAAAGATATATCTAATAATTTGTTCATACCTTCGGGGATGTAACACTTTTCACCATTTTCACAGAGGACTATGTAATATGGTCTTAAATTAATTTCACGGAAAGAAAACAAATGACAGATTTCCATTAAATCATCGTATTCTCTACCTTAAAAAGGGCATATTATTTACTTTTGAGGTCTCTGTTCGTTGTCATCGCGACGGTTATCGATCAGTTATTATAGAGATAATTGCGTTTGACAGTTTGTATTTTGACAGCTTTATTTGAACAGCTGTCTGATAAGTTTAAGGTGATACAAGTGTTTAAACAGATACAATTAAAGGGATACAAAAGAACAGAATAAAAGGTGCGCATGTATGCCTAGTATAGTAAATTGCTTACGTCTCTCGTCCCATCCAATTATCACACCCCTATTCTTCAAAAAAAATTTGCGCTCTCGAAAAGAAGTATAAAATGTTACGATCATTCCAACTGCAAATGTTATGATTATTGTCCTTTGCTTTGGTGTTTGGTTGCAAAGTGGCTGCAAAATAGAACTTAATGTCAGAAATTATCATACATTCTTTTCCATAATTACATGGAAAATTTGCGTTTAAGATATCATAATTTATTGAGTTAAAAAGACTAACACTATTTGTTTTATATGCATTAATTTTACAAAAATATATTAAATAATAAATTCAGTTACTTCATTATTTTAAATTATATGATTTGTTTATAAGACAATATAATACTTAAAATAATTTTATTACTACGTAAATTAGACATTCCGATAGAACTTGTGGTAATTACATACCATAACTGGATTTATATGGTTCCTAAATTTATTCAACAAGTGTTCAGCGTATCTTGCCTCCGAAGGGTCAGTAACCTTACAATTATTCTGCAGAAATATAGAAGCACTAAATTTATTTAAAAATATCGTTTGCTTAAAGTTACACTTATATAGAAACATGTTTATGCAATAGAAATGTTTAGATTTTTTTTAATTTATACGAACATTTCGTTTTATATATAACTATTTATGTGTATATGTTATACACAGAATATTTACATACCTGAATCTCCTCCAACCCAACTATGAGATTGGATAAATCCGTCTGATACTGAACATATATATCACATAGTGCAACAATTGCAAACGTATCTGGTTTTATTAGACACCATAATTCCAGATACGACCGTTGTATAATTTTTTTGTTTTCAGTTGCTAAATACAAATTAGCATTCATATGTGACATCACCTTGAAATAAAGATTATGACATAAGCAAAGCTAAGATTGCAAATTTATTTTACTACTCTTTTTCTATTAATAATATTATCATATTAATGAAACATGCTCCATACTGACATAATACATATTAGCTAACATCTCCAACTAATTTTCTGCTATCTATTAAGTTCATTAACTATTACTATAAAATATAAATAACTGCTAACCTCCACAGCACTTTTCTTTGTATACTCAAGAATACCATATTTTGCACTATTAATTATAGGACAGTAATTTGTACACGGCATTTGTCCATTACGCATGAAGTCAATACAAAAACATTCTTTTTCTCTGAGATTTGTGGTATGACTGTGATAAAAAAAGATATACATATAAATACATATAAATATGATAAGGAAGAAAATTTAGGCTAGCATTAAAATTATACTAATACTATTTCGGTCTCCAGCATAAGTAGGTAGTACTTCCACGGAATATTATATCGCAGCGTATACCAAGTCTTCTCGCCACACTGTGATATATTGTTGCTAGAATTACCGTAGTACCAATTTTATCTTGTAAAACCTGTCACAAATTACATTAAAAAATATTAATATTGACACATAACAAGAAAAGAACTGTGCTGAAAACATCAAGTATTCATAATGTATTATAATTTATAAGTATTTATAATTAATAACTTACGCAATCTATATTAGACTGTTCTAGGCCTCTCTCGTGCAAATAATCGAGCTCCGTACTTCCATGAAAATCTAGTTTATTATATAAAACTTTACAAAGACTCTCTATAATCTGACTTCCTTCTATGCTATTCCAATGATTGTCATCGATATTATTGTTTTTCCAAAAGGAAAGCTGCTCTCTTGATATTGAGCATATTGGATGCGCCGAATAATTATTTTTAAGGCACTCCAATACCTGCTGTGCAATCTTATCCAGTGACGTACTCACATACAAGTAAGACACATATTTCTGGGGTTGATACCATTGTGCTAAAATGAAGGCTGCCTTTTCTAAAATCTGTTGTTTCTCAGGATAATTTAGAAATTCGTGCACCTTCTTCCTTAAACGATAATGCTGCAGGTATGAGAGAAGCTTCTCTGCGTAATATCTTTGTGTCAAATCGGATTCCCTAAAACATTTTATATACAATATTTAAAATCTAATATTTTCTGAATTAAATATGTAATAAATGCGTTATAATCTGC
This sequence comes from Linepithema humile, assembly GCF_040581485.1. NCBI lineage: Eukaryota > Metazoa > Arthropoda > Insecta > Hymenoptera > Formicidae > Linepithema > Linepithema humile. Next base: position 15,104,959 of record NC_090132.1, read on the forward strand.
TGTATTAACAATTTGTTAAATCTTACATTGGAGATTCTGTAAGCAACCTTATCAGCTCATTTACAAAGAAATAATAATTCATGAAATATGCGCCTTTATCTGAATCAAACAGTGAATTGAAATCCCTAAAGTCAACATCAAATAAATCATCTTTGTAATAGTGTTTCTCAGACATCTGCGACAAGTAACGCCATAATTCTTTCTTAGATTTTACACCTGCTTTTATATGTTCAAGAAAATCTTTATTTTCTAGGCACAGTTGTTCGTCATATTCTTCTCTTAGATGAGGCCATCTAAAATTAAAACAAAACATGTCATTTTTCAAAATTATATAATTTTACACATTTTACAGTTTCTTTATATTTTCCAAAATTACAGGCCAGATAAGATTATTGTAACAGAAATGAAAATTTTTCAACAAACGTTACTATACATTTCAAAATTTGACTAAAATAGAAAATTTATTCAAGGCAAATGAAATAAGATATTTGCTTATCACTAAACTTGCATCCCGAATAAGATAAATTAAGCTTGTTTGCACAAAAACCAAAATAAAATGAAAAATAAAGTGAAAAAATACCTCTGATAAAATTTCTTTCGCCAAAGTGCATTGTCTTTGGTTAATAGGACATAGAATTGGTTGAATGAGAGAGCTAAACTCATAATATCCTTAAAGCTGATGCTCTCATCGCATAAAATGTAATTAATCTCTTCAGTGTGCAAGTGCGCTATTGTAGTCATTGCATAGATAGTTCAGCGAAGTACGAAAGAGCCTGAAATTCACAATAACGGCAAGTATGTCCGTTATTAATCGTTGTACAACTAATTTCGTGTTATTTACAAATGTGCAAAACATATCACTCAAGGTGCCTTTTTACGTTGACGTTCAATTTCAGCGGTAAATAACACGTGACCGTAAATGACCAACTGCTACAGTAATTTTGGTCACGTGTTTTCTCACCAGGCGAATGAATTCTATACATAGGCTGCGTTTCCTTTGGATGTTTATGCGCTGTGAGCGCTTACGCTTATAAGCGCTAATTTCAATCGTTCTTTTTGGTTTGTGAGTGCTAAAGCGACGCTTACAATAATCGTTTCTTTTGATCTTACTAAGCGAATGAAAGCAGTATCAAAATATCAGATAATGAAAAATTAATTATAGTATTTGCAACACCAATGTTATTTGAAATAATTGATGATACTGAAGATCAAAATGCTTATTATAAAAATGTAGAAAAAATATAAAAAGTTACCGACCAAACACGCTCTATAACAACACTAATCCGCGGTTGCAAATTTACATTGATAATGTTATATCAGCTTACAATGATGAAACATTTAGATCACATTTTAAGTATGTATTATGTTTTTATATTTTTAAATCATATAGCTTGATAAATTCAAGTATATCTATAAAAAATTTTTTCTTTATTTCAAGTATTATAGAATTATTTTTCTAAAAATATGATGTATTTCTTTCAGAATGATAAAATCAACATTTCATCTTATATTACATTATTATCAGACTTTTACTTTTAGAACTGAACCATTTCCAAGAACTAAACAATTTCTTTTATAACATATGTTTGTTTTAAAATGAAATTGTTTATTAATGCTCAGTGAACGCCGCTTGTTGATATAATATTTAGATTCTACGCACAATAGAGAAAATATTAAAAATGAGAGTATATATTAAATATTATAAGAAGAGCAATTTGGAATTATTTTTTATTGCGTTCTCTTTCTAAACTTGTACGCCCACCGCTTAGGGCCACTTCGACCAAGTTCCGGTTAAAGAAATCGACGATCAACTTTTAATATTACCAACAATATTTCGGTTGATATATTCGTCTCACTAATTTTTTTCTATTATAAAATGCTCAGTGTTTTATTTGTCATGTTGTCATCTCTATATCGACGATTAAATTAACCAGAACTTGTGACATGTTCGATTATACGGATTTTGATAGACCCAAGGTTCATTAACGGTCGTATCAGCCGCTTCAGCAGACTCAACAGTCGGACAACGTTACTAAATTTTCCGCTGAATTTCGACGTTAATTCATTGGTTCTAAAAGTAAGAGCCAATCACGTTCGATTGTTACTAAGCGATTTGTTCTGCTAACTGCGGCCAATGACGTCATTGCATCGTCTCCACCAATAAGGGCCGTTTCAACGTAAATTAACTTTAATCTCGGTTCAACTTATTTTACATCTTTTTCTAGTTCTAAGAATTAGAACCCTTTTATTAGCCCTAGGAGTCATAAATTTATAATAAAATAGTGTTTGATCAACTTTGGGTTGATCAAAATCCGTATAATCAAAAACGCTATGTGATTGGAATATTACATTATGGAAAATTCACAGTATTACATTCCCGAAGGTATGAACAGATTATTAGATATATCTTTTAAGTTATATTTTCATGTCATTTATATATTGCGAAGCATTATATTTTTTTTATTTTAGTGAGTTTACAATGTGCAAAAGATCAGAATAAATTAAACGGATAGATGGATAGATGGATTAAACTCTTGACTATGAAAATATGGACTACTAAAGCCAAGATCTATAGAGGGTGTTTACGATAATTCAAGTTCGAGTTAGTTTCACTAGGACCAAAAAATGAGATAGACATAACCATCTAGAATCTTTATGATTTATGACAACTCGACGCTGTCTTGTATTGCTTGAGTTATAGCGTTTTCGATTATACAGGATTTGAACGACCCAGGGTTGATCAATCACTATTTTACTATAAATGCAAGTCTTTCATTGGTGGAGAGGTTGCAATGACGTCATTAACCAACCCTGGGTCGTTCAAATCCTGTATAATCGAAAACGCTATTAAATTAATTGAATTTGTTGAGTTTATAGAGCAAATTTTATTGTAATAAAAAAATGTCAACTGCAAATTAGTCTATGAAAGAAACAAATAATGTTGGTATGTTTGTTGGTATACCTCTTTAATAAATTAATAATAATATAATTAATATAATATAATATAATAACATATAATATAATATAATAATATAATATAATAATAATATAAATATAATATAATTTTATAATAATAATATAATTAATAATAATAATAAATGACATTTTTCTATTACAATAAAATTTGCTCAATAAACTCAACAAATTCAATGAATTTAACTCAAGCAATACAAGACAGCGTCGAGTTGTCATGAATCATAAAGGTTCTAGATGGTTATGTATATCTCATTGTCGGTCCTAGTGAAACTAACTCGAACTTGAATTATCGTAAACACCTAGAGAGAGAGTGCCGTCACATAGGCCGGTATTCATAGTCCGTTCTTATATTTAAGATTGTCTTATAGCGTTTTCGATTATACAGGATTTGAACGACCCAGGGTTGATCAATCACTATTTTACTATAAATGCAAGTCTTTCATTGGTGGAGAGGTTGCAATGACGTCATTAACCAACCCTGGGTCGTTCAAATCCTGTATAATCGAAAACGCTATTAAGCACGGACTTATATTCGCTCTCTTCGTCACACATAGATTGTGTCTGACGAAGAGAGCGAATATAAGTTCGTGCTTAAGACGATCTTGAATATAAGAACGGACTATGAATACCGCCCATACAGCCCGTAATCCGTAATCCGCACCGGAAGTCCGCAGAAGTTACTAGGTATTTCGTCCGTAACGTTACGTGTGTTTTTATCTCCTTGTGTTCCATGGAGCCGTAAATACAGTCGTAAGGCCGGAGCACAGACTTTTACATAAAGCATAACGCATAAGCATAAGGAAATTGATTGGTCTATATATAAGCATAAGCAAATGCATAAGGAAACGGACCAATCAATTTCCTTATGCTTATGCGTTATGCTTTATGCAAAAGTCTGTGCTCCCGCCTGTAACGGTAGTACTATTTTTTATTTAACAAATTATAATTATTTATTTGTATTTTATTCATAAGAAAACTACAGAATATATTATAATTTTAACAAAAGTTTTAATTAAATCGTTAAATTTAGTTAAATAAATAAAATTTAAAAAAGCATTACTAGCAATAACTAGTAACTTGTAGTAACTTTTACAGAAATTTCATGGAATTACGGCTCCATGGGACACAAGGAGATAAAAACACACGTAACGTTACGGACGAAATACCTAGTAACTTTTGCGGACTTCCGGTGCGGATTACGGATTACGGGCTGTATGTGACGGCACCCTAAAAAAGGTTACCTCATACGCAAAGAGAGACGAGCGGCAAGAGGGGCAATGATGATGTCATCTGCGAACAAAAGCTATAGGTTTGTTCTTTATAGCTGAACTGGCTGCACTAGTTTAGAGTTTATCTTTCTCCTTCCAATATGGAGAGAAAAAGATAAACTCTGAACTAGTGTAGCCAGTTCAGCTATAAAGAACAGACCTTATCTCAAACAGCTACTGTTTGCAGATGAGATCCAAGATCTATAGAGAGAAGGTTACCTCACGCGCAAAGAGGGACGAGCGGCAAGAGGGGCACATGCTGAGCGGGACGAGCGGCAAGAGGGAAGCAATGATGATCTCATCGTCAAACAGTAGCTGTCTCTCTCGCACGTTTTAGTGTTTTCTCTCTCACTCCTTTAATATAGAAATGCTTTGAGTTTTTATCGAAAAAATATTTTTATTTTGTAAAATATTGATAGCACTGGAAATTGCGTAATAAAAATTGAAAAGTAAATTAGAAAAGCGCTATAAATTACATATATTGCAAATTATAGCGCTAGATATTTAACGTTTATAATATTAAATATCGCTGAAACAAATGCATTTGTGATACAAATTGCTTTGTACTCGTATTTAGACTGTAATATCAATAAAAATAAAATATAATTTGGGGATATACACAAAAAACATCATTTGTAAAGTAGTAAAATAAAAGAAAAAATAGTACATATTTAAAAATTATTTTTAAAATAATATTTACTGTTTATATGCATTATTTACAAAAGAAATACTATAAAAAAATTTATTTTTTATATTTAATTGTGAAAATCTCAAAAATTGTCAAGAAATTGTAACTGAAATTCATAAATGTAAGTTAAATTATTTCTTCGGTTTTGTTCATCTGAATATGTTAGGGGAAATAACAGACAAAATAATTAATATACATACCTTCGATTTTTACTATATAACCTCTTAAACTAAGGCACTATAAACGTGAGTATTCTACCGTTTGCTCTGATCTCCGCCATTTCTGTTCCGTTCCCCCACTCCTTGCCCTCTCACCACTATCGCTGAGCTGACAAGTTTATTAGCGTTTTCGATTATACAGGATTTGAACGACCCAAGATTGGTTAATGACGTCATTGCAACCTCTCCACCAATGAAAGACTTGCATTTATAGTAAAATAGTGATTGATCAACCCTAGATCGTTCAAACCCCGTTTATTCGAAAACGCTATATGATGATTAGATTATGGTTTCTAAGCTGCTCGAACCACGGACTAAGGAATAGAGGGACGGTGCACAAGCTGTTCCGGTGGAGCACGTTTGCGGCGGGGGGGGGGGGGCCGCCATATTCGTTTAGTAATCACCACACATAGAACTCACTATTTGCGTATATGTGAGAAATGAAAGTCAGATCCTGCGCACAATAAACAAAATAGGAAATAGAAATAGAAATAATTATTAAATATTAGAAATAAGAAATTGGAATTATTTATTTTAAAAATAAATAAAATAAAAAAAATTAATGCATAAATTAAGAAATAAGAATTGGAACTAATTAATATATTTTATTCTCTTGTTACATGTAAAATAATTTTTCTTTTTAATATTAAATGTTTATTGCTATTTCTAATATTTTGTCTACTGTATGCAGAGCCTTAGAGTAATAAAAGTTAAAGTATTTTATAAAATTTATAATACAACAATAATAAAATCGCCTAATCTCTTTATGCTTGTCACTCGTTATGTCTAGTGGCACCACTACACGAGTGTAACCATGTCACAGACACAGAATCTCTGTGTGAGAATCGCTACATCAATATGGCGGAAAGCAGTCCCTCTCGCACGCTTGAGTTACCGTCCCCTTTCGCCTAAACTAGGACTTTAGACTCAGTCCCTCTATTCCTTAGTCCGTGGCTCGAACTCTGTATTTGCGTGTATCCGACTGTGAACAAAAAAAAAGATAAATGCCTTGCTGCGTTGCAGTCAATTGTACCAATAGAACAGAAAAAGGTGTTCGAGTATTTGCATTTCCTGTGGATGATATTCGTCGACAGCAATGGATACGTAATCTCCGCAGAGAGTCTTGGACACCAACCAAATATTCGCGCCTCTGTGAAGTAAGTTTATTCTCTTAAATGTTTAATTTACGTAGCTTTTTCTGTTTGTTTTGGATCATGGATCGTTTTTTTAAGTGTAGTTTAGATTTGTCACCGTTTGAAATTACATAAATATGAATAACTGTAATCGATAAAGACATTTATCTTATAAGCAATTTTTTTATTTCAGAAACATTTTGAAGAATCACAGTTTGAGATTGATCGAGCAGATAATTGGCGAAAATTAAAATCAAACGCCATACCAACACTTTTCGATATACCTGATCCACCTGCAATGAATAAAAATGAAACAGATGAACCAAATACAAATGCCACTGCTGAGAAAGACGTAAGTTTCTATGATACATTACAGTAAGATAAAAGAAATGACATGTATTAATTTGTTTGTTTATTTATTCATTTATTTATTATTATTATATTTATGGGCGTGACTAATACTCTTGTACACATCGTACGAGTGATTAAATATAAACATAAGATTAATGAAAAAATTTACGTCTTTCTCAGCAATGGCATTTGTATTTGGTTCAACTGTTTCATTTTTATTAATTGCAGGTGGATCAGGTATATCGAAAAGTGTTGGTATGGCGTTTGGTTTTAATTTTCGCCAATTATCTGCAGTCTCAAACTGTAATTCTTCAAAATGTTTCTGAAATAAAAAAACTGCTTATAAGATAAATGTCCTTATTGAGATTACAGTTATTCATATTTATGTCATTTCAAACGATGACAAATCTAAACTACACTTAAAAAAACGATCCATGATTCTAAACAAACAGAAAAAGTACGTAAATTAGAAATTTAAGAGAATAAACTTACTTCACAGAGGCACGATGATTTGGTTGGTGTCCAAGACTCTCTTTTTGTTCACATTCGGATAATCAAAATACACGTAAACACAGAGTTCGAGCAGCTTAGAAACCATAACCTAATTATCATAAACTTGTCAGCTCAGTGACAGAGGCGTGATGGCAAGGAGTGGGGGAACGGAACAGAAATGGCGGAGACCAGAGCAGACGGTAGAATACCTACATCTTTAGTGCTCTACTAGAACTCGGTCCGAGATCTTGGACTGAGGGAAAGTTACTAGAACTCGGATCATGTACACACTGAATTTGGATACAAAACTCGAATAAGAAGCTCAAACGAAAAAATGCGTTGTGTCCCATTTTTCGGTACAAGTTATTGCGAGAGTTATTAGATTTTACTAGTTTCTTTTACTATCTGTCAAGACAAAATATAAGATTCTTATAGTGATACGAGATACTGTGAACAATATAAATAATATTTTAGTAAGTAATTATAGAATTGAAAAAATAAGAGAAATATAATTCTTAAATAAAATAAATTAATAAGATTAATAATTAATAAGATTTACATAAGTAGTTATTATTAGTTTTAATGCAGATTAAATTAGACATTAAAAATATATTATAACCTATATATACATATTATTTTTCAAGAAAAGTATAATAATATATAAAATTGATTTTCAGAAAAAACTTTTTTTATAATAAAAAATGGATAATAAAGAAAATGTTAAAATTTTATTAATGTTATATCAACAACATTCTTGTTTATATGTTACAAAAAGTGTTGATTATTATAATCGTATGAAACGAGATCAAGCTTTACAGATAATCTGTAATTAGTACAAAGAATTAACAGGACAACCACTAACAACTGAAATTGCAAAAAAAAAATTAATAATTTAAGATCGCAATATCTGGACCATCTAAATAAAATAAAACATTCGAAATCAAGCGGTGCATCACTTGATGATATCTATAAACCAACTTGACAATATAACATAGATCAGAAAATCATCGTAAAGAATCGTAACTCGATTACAACGCTAACTATATTCAGCCAAGTGTAAATATTATTGTTCGAGGACTCGGACCGAGATCTCGGATTGAGTTCTAGCATCGTGAACACAAGGCTTTAATCCGTGTGAAAGATCTAATAAAATACTTCAAACACAAATAATAATTACTGATCGTTTACTGAGCGCTCTGTTTACTGCACGAAAAATCATTGGTTGTTGCCATGAAGATTAGAGACCAGGAGGCCGAACTTAATAGGCGATGGCGTCAGATTATGAGCTCAAAAGTGGTCATCTGAATTAGTTCAAAATGCTAATCGAGATGTCGCTTGCATTCCACGACACCGTCCTCACAGTTTTACCTCTCTATTCTTTACATCTTTTGTTCTTGTGTATGTATACGCAAGCGTATATGCATATGTAAGGGCGGTATTCATAGTCCGTTTTTATATTCAAAATCGTCTTAAGCACAGACTTATATTCGCTCTCTTCGTCACACATAGATTGTGTCTGACGAAGAGAGCGAATATAAGTTCGTGTTTAAGGCCGGCGTCACATAGAACCCGTAATCCGTAATCCGCACCGAAAGTCCGCAAAAGTTACTAGGGATTGCGTCCGTAACGTTACGTGTGTTTTATCTCCTTGTGTCCCATGGAGCCGTAATTCCATGAAATTTCCGTAAAAGTTACTAAAAGTTACTAGTTATTACTAGTAATGCTTTTTTTAATTTTATTTATTTAACTAAATTTGACGATTTAATTAAAATTTTTGTTAAAATTATAATATATTCTGTAGTTTTCTTATGAATAAAATACAAATAAACAATTATAATTTGTTAAATAAAAAATAGTAATACCGTTACGTGTGTATTTACGGCTCCATGGGACACAAGGAGAAAAAACATACGTAACGTTACGGACGCAATCCCTAGTAACTTTTGCGGACTTCCGGTGCGGATTACGGATTACGGGTTCTATGTGACGCCAGCCTAAGACGATCTTGAATATAAGAACGGACTATGAATACCGGCCTAAGAGTTTTGCGATTCGAACGCCGCCTATCGAGTACCACCAGCATTACTTCAGAAACCTGATTTTGGTCGCATTTCTGAAAGCCTAGTTCGGCCTCCTGGTCTCTCTTCTTCATGGTTGTTACCTTTGAATCCATAATGTATAACTACGTAAATAATTTTATAATTTTATGGATTACATATATATATCGTATTTAAATATCTACGTATCCGCAAGGATGGCTGAACCGCACAGTTATTTGGGCTTAGCAAACCCCAAGATCTATAGAGAGAAGGTTACCACATGCGCAAAGAGGGACGAGCGGCAAGAGGGGCAATTGCAGAGAGAGGCGAGCGGCAAGAGGGTCAAATGCAGAGAGGGACGAGCGGCAAGAGGGGCAATGATGATCTCATCGGCAAACAGAAGCTATCTCAGACAGCTATTGTTTGTCGATGAGATCATCATGCTCTCCCCTTCCCTCATCGCCGCCCCTCACCATCGCTGTTTCTAGCTTCCCCCTTCCTTCATCGCTCCTCGCCATCAAGCTGTTTCTAGCTCCCCCCTTACTTCATCGTCCCTCGCCCTCAACCGGTTTTACTGAGGTAACCTTCTCTCTATAGATCTTGAGCAAACCCATGGATCTGAGCTCACACACTGCGGTCATACATACACATATACACTAGCGCATTTACACCAGTGTTCCGATTAGGGACCGGTTGCTTAGCGTATATGTGGCTTTGCGCTTGCGCGGCGATGGAAATGCAGTGCCGACACACGTCGTGTGCAGGACTTTACGCGGGACTTTTGACAGGATGAGGTTAGGAAAATAGAAATAAGGTAAGGCTTTTTTATTTATTATAATTAAAATTTATAAAATAATTAAATTATATATATATAATGTATTTTTGTACATATATATATATGTATATATATTTTATTTTTTAATACATTAAAAAAATTTTTATTACTTTAAATGAAGCTGGGTAACGGTCTCTTTTTATATGTACGAGACACTTCATTGACACCGTATGGCCGCACATGCGCAAACAAACCGGTCCCTAATCGGAACACTGATTTACACATTACACACAGTGATCAGTGAACTAAATTAGATTGTTATTTTTTAAGACAAAAGATTGCACCATCATATAAAAACATTAGCATCCATTATCTTATAGACCTTTTATTCATTTAAAATTCCCTCGCATACCCTCTTTTCCTTTCACCACCGAAATAGTATAGTATCCATCGAAATCGCGAACTGACCAATATGGCTGAATGGTAGCGGTTCACCCCTCCGGAGGTGGACAAATAGAAACGGAAGAAGAACCAACTACATGTATTATGATTATTGAATAAACAAATTTAGAACTATATTTTTACTGATTAATACTTAATATTTAAAAATTATCCTTTTACCTTACGTTCAATGTTTTATATGATAAACTGCATATATTACTGGGTGGACTTCCGAAAAGCTATCACCTCCGATTTGGCTGACATTCAGCCTAAATACTTATTTTATCTAGTAAATAATATTTCCAAATAGATTTTTGGCGTAAATGCTCCCTCCGCCTCCTAGACCCCTCATAGGAAAAACCGTTTTTGTTAATTATTTCAGAAAGTATTCATTGTACAAAAAAAGTTGTCCAACAAAAAATGAAGCTCATAAAAAGCTCTACAAATAAGGTCTTATACATATTTTATCTAACTCCAATATTTTAGTCGTTATTATCAAAAAACTTGTAAAAGTCTCCATAGGAGGAGCGGTACCCACTGCAACCACGCATACACTTTGCAACGCAAAGCGAGGTTCCACATGGATTTACGAATTTCTACGTAAAGCGAGATTCAATCCAGACCCTATGTGTACAGTTTTTTGATGGCGGAGTCCTTCGTATGGGGGCGGCACACACAGCCTCCAGATTTCTGATAATGACTAAAATATTGAAGTTAGGTAAAATATATATAGGACCTTATTTGTAGAGCTTTTTATGAGCTTCATTTTGTGTTTGGCAACTTTTCCGTACAAAAAACACTTTCAGAAATAATTAACAAAAATGGTTTTACCTTTGAGGGGGGGCTGGGGGACATTTGCGCCAAAAATTCATTTGGGAATATTATTTACTAGATAAAATAAGTATTTAGGCTAAAAATCAACCAAATCGGAGGTGATAGCTTTTCGGAAGTTTATCCATATTACTTTATGAATTGCATATAAATAGCTACAATTTGAAAATATGTGGCATTTTACATAATTGAAAGTGGACTAGTTCAATACATAAAATGTACAATTTATTAAAGATACATAAGTTTCTTTGTCATAAAAAAATTTTGTGCACGTGTGTATATTAGCGTTTTCGAATAAACGGGGTTTGAACGATCTAGGGTTGATCAATCACTATTTTACTATAAATGCAAGTCTTTCATTGGTGGAGAGGATGCAATGACGTCATTAACCAATCTTGGGTCGTTCAAATCCTGTATAATCGAAAACGCTATATGTGTGTGCAATTTTCCTAGATATTTTATATAAGTATATGTATATATACATTTTAAACAAATGTTCCAATATATATCACTCACTCTCTATTACAAATATACGAATTGTATTTTTGATTTATATATATATATATATAAGAATCATATGTAATTTTCTAATAATCTATTATCTATTATATATATATATATATGTATATATATATATAATATGATAATAATATATATATAATTATATATATATTATATATATATATAATAAGAATCATATCTAATTAACAAATATGGATCATAAAATAAATGAAATCCTTTTTGCCATTCCTAACGTCAATGAGTTATACAAAAGACCGGAGCTGGTTGATCATATGGATAATGTTTTTTTAGCATCTTGTTTGGTACATAACAAGACTTTTCAAATTTACAAAAATATCGACCAATATCTTTGTGATTAATCCATACTGATTCTTTGCACATTGTTAAGCACACTAAAATCAAAGAAATATGCTTCGTAAAAGTAATATATAAGACATAAAAATATAATTTATAAAGATATATCTAATAATCTGTTCATACCTTCGGGGATGTAACACTTTTCATCATTTTCACAGAGGACTATGTAATATGGTCTTAAATTAATTTCACGGAAAGAAAACAAATGACAGATTTCCACTAAATCATCGTATTCTCTACCTTAAAAAGGGCATATTATTTACTTTTAAGGCGTTTTTTCGATATCATCGTGACGGTTATCGATCAGTTGTTATAGAGAAGATTGCGTTTGACAGTTTGTATTTTGACAGCTTTATTTTAACAGCTGTCTGATAAGTTTAAAGTGATACAAGTGTTTAAACAAACACAATTAAACAGATACAAAAGAACAGAAAAAAGGTGCGCATGTATGTCCTAGTATAGTAAATTGCTTACGTCTCTCGTCCCATCCAATTATCACACCCCTACTCTTCCGAAAATCTTTACGCACTGGAAGATAAATATCAAATGTTACGATCATTCCAACTGCAAATGTTATATTTGTTCTCCTTTGCTTTGGTGTTTGGTTGCAAAATGGCTGCAAAATGGAACTTAATGTCAGAAATTAGCATACATTCTTTTCCATGATTACATGGAAAATTTGCTTTTAAGATATCATAATTTATTGAGTTAAAAAGGCTGGCACTATTTGTTTTACATGCATTTATTTCACAAAAATATATCAAATAATAAATTCTGTTATTTCACCATTTTGAATTATATAATTTGTTTGTAAGATAATAAAATACTTTAAACAATTTTGTTACTACGTAAATTAAATATTTCATATATAACTTGTAGTAATTACATACCATAATTGGATTTATAAGGCTCCTAAATTTATTCAACAAATGTGCAGCATATCTTGCCTCCTCAAGGTCAGTAACCTTATAATTATCCAGCAGAAATAAAAAAGCACAAAAATTATTTGAAAATATCTTTTGCTTAAAGGTACACTTATATATAAACATGTTTATGGAATAGAAATGTTTGGATTTTTTTTAAATTTACATGAACATTATACAAATATTCATTCTGACATTAATTTCTTGCTGCATAGTGTAAGAAAACAAATGTTACAAAAAATAAGAAATTTTTATGAATTAAAAAAATTGTTTATCTACATTTATTTCCTTTTATATATAACTTTTTGTGTGTATATGTTATACACACATTTATTTACATACCTGAATCTTCTCCAATATAACTATGAGACTGGATAAATCCGTCTGATGCTGTATATATATGTCACCTAGTTCTTCAATTGCACGTGTATCTGGTTTTATTAGACACTGTAATTCCAGATACGACCGTTTTATAATTTCTTTGTTTCTAATTATTGAAACCAAATTAGCATTCATATGTGACATCACCTTGAAGTAAAGATTATGACATAAGCAAAGCTAAGATTGCAAATTTATTTTACTGTTTTTTTTCTGTTATTAATATTATCATATTAATAAAACATGCTCCATACTGGCATAACACATCTAGCTAGCATCTCCAATTGATTTTCTGTTATCTATTAAGTTCATTAACTATTGCTATAAAATATAAATAACTGCTAACCTCTACAGGACTTTCCTTCGTATACTCATCAATATTATAATTTGCACTATTTATTATAGGACAGCCATTTCTACTAGGCATTTGTCCATTACGCATGAAGTCAATACAAAAACATTCTTTTTCTTTGGTATTTGTGGTATGACTGTGAGAAAAAAGTATACATATAAATATAAGAATGAAAATTTAGGCTAGCAATAAAATTATACTTATACTATTTCGCTCTCCAGCATAAGAAGTAGTTAATAATACGTTTATGGAATATTATATCGCAGCGTATACCAAGTCTTCTCGCCACACTATGATATATTGTTGCCAGAATTACTGCATTACCAACTTTACCTTTTAAAATCTATCACAAATTACAATAAAATATATTAATATTGAGATGTAACAAGCAAAGAATTGTTCTGACACCATTAAGTATTCACAATGTATTATAACTTATAACTTACGCAATCTATACTAGAGCATTCTATAAATCTCGGAAAGAAATTATCGAAAAACGAACTTCCTTGAAATTTTAATTTATCATATAAAACTTCACAAAGACTCTCTATAATCTGTCTTCCTTCTATGCTATTCCAATGATTATCATCGATATTATTGTTTTCCCAAAAGGAAAGCTGCTCTCCTGATATTGAGCATATTGGATGCGCCGAATATTTATTTTTAAGGCACTCCAATACCTGCTGTGCAATCTTATCCAGTGACGTACTCACATACAAGTAAGACACATATTTCTGGGGTTGATACCATTGTGCTAAAATGAAGGCTGCCTTTTCTAAAATCTGTTGTTTTTCAGGATAATTTAGAAATTCGTGCACCTTCTTCCTTAAACGATAATGCTGCAGGTATGAAAGAAGCTTCTCTGCGTAATATCTTTGTGTCAAATCGGATTCCCTAAAACATTTTATATACAATATTTAAAATCTAATATTTTCTGAATTAAATATGTAATAAATGCGTTATAATCTGCTGTATTAACAATTTGTTAAATCTTACATTGGAGATTCTGTAAGCAACCTTATCAGCTCATTTACAAAGAAATAATAATTCATGAAATATGCGCCTTTATCTGGATCAAACAGTGAATTGAAATCCCTAAAGTCAACATCAAATAAATCATCTTTGTAATAGTGTTTCTCAGACATCTGCGACAAGTAACGCCATAATTCTATCTTAGATTTTACACCTGCTTGTGTATGTTCACGAAAACCTTTATTTTCTAGGCACAGTTGTTCGTCATATTCTTCTCTTAGATGAGGCCATCTAAAATTAAAACAAAAAATACATGTCATTGTCCTTTATATAATTTTACACATTTTACAGTTTCTTTATATAATTTTCCAAAATTATACAAGCCAGCTAAAATTATTGTAACCGAAATGAAAATTTTAAAACAAATGTTACTATACATTTCAAATTTTGACTAAAATAGAAAATTAGTTCAAGGCAAATAAAATAAGATATTTGCTTATCACTAAACTTGCATCCCGAATAAGATAAATAAAGCTTGTTTGCACAAAAACCAATGTGAAAAAATACCTCTGATAAAATTTCTTCCGCCAAAGTGCATTGTCAGTTAATAAGACGTAGAATTTGTTGAATGAGAAAGCTAAATTCATAATATCCTTAAAGCTGATGCTCTCATCGCATAAAATAATAATAATCACATCAATGGGTAAGTCCGTTATTATAGCCATTGCATAGACAGTTCAGCGAAGTACGAAAGAGCCTGAAATTCACAATAACGGCAAGTTTGTCCGTTATTAATCGTTGTACAACTAATTTCGTATTATTTACAAATGTGCAAAACATATCACTCAAGGTGCCTTTTTACGTTGACGTTCAATTTCAGCGGTAAACAACACGTGACCGTAAATGACCAATTGCTACTGTAGTTTTGGTCACACGATTTCTCGCCAGGCCAATAAACTCTATACATGGGCTACGTTTCCTTTGGATACTTATGCGCTGTGAGCGCTTACGCTTATAAGCGCTAATTTCAATTGTTCTTTTTGGTTTGAGAGAAGTAAAGCGACGCTTATAATAACCATTCCTTTTAATCTTAGTAATAGAATGAAAGCAGTATCAAAATATCAGATAATGAAAAATTAATTATAGTATTTGCAATACCAATGTTATTTGAAATATTTGATGATACTGAAGACCAAAATGCTTATTATAAAAATGTAGAAAAATATAAAAGTTACTGACCAAACACGCTCTATAACAACACTAATACCGCGATTGCAAATTTACATTACAAATGTTATATCAGCTTACAATGATGAAACATTTAGATCACATTTTAAGTATGTATTATGTTTTTATATTTTTAAATTCCCAGACAGCAGGATCTTTAGAAAGAGTTCAAAAAGTATTCTCTTTTTTTAATTCTTTATGATCTGCTAAAATGATTACAAAAAATTGTCTAAAAGTGCTCTTTTCTGAGTTCTTTAACAGTAAATCAAAAAGAGCTAACTATGAACTTATATTTCTAATACAAAATAGTTCATCATAATCAGCTCATTTTGACATCATAGAATATGATGCGTGAAAACAAAAAACACGCATCACCCAACCTGACTCGGTTGGATTCTTGTTGGTCATCCATATATT
Source organism: Linepithema humile (assembly GCF_040581485.1). NCBI lineage: Eukaryota > Metazoa > Arthropoda > Insecta > Hymenoptera > Formicidae > Linepithema > Linepithema humile. The sequence goes on from NC_090132.1 coordinate 15,121,319, forward strand.
ATTCGTCGATTATTCTCTTTGTTATTTATATTTACCCACAAAGTACTTTCCAAGGGTGCGTTCGGGCAGCTCGCTACCGCGCTATCAACGCTAACGCTACTAGCTCCGTTCACGGAGCCAAGATAGCGCTAATGAATGCGAGCTCCGTGAACAGCAATAGCATAGCGTGGTAGCGTGCGTCTGCTAATAAAAATGGAACAAGATCGTAAAAAAGCAATATTAACAGCAGTAGCACTTATAATACAAGAATTAATAGATTCATCGTCTAACAGTGATGATGGTAAAGATTTAAAAATAATAGAATAGAGTATGAATGTAAGAAAACATGTATCATGTATTAACATTAAAAATTAAAATATCGGCATTTCTCACATTTTCCGTTGAATTTAGATGAATGTTTGTAATAAAATTAGGTGTTATTATTTTCAACACGTTAAATGCTGGACAAAAGATCCAGTCCAATTATAAATCTTTTGTCCAATATTAAACTAGTTGGAAATAATAACACCTAATTTTGTTACAAACATTCATCTGATAATTCAACGGAAAATGTGAGAAATGCCGATATTTTAATTTTTAATGCTGAGACATGGTACATGTTTTCTTACATTTATACTCTATTCTATAATTTTTCATTCTTCACCATCATCACTCTCAGAAGATGAATCTATTAATTCTTGCATTATAAATGCTACTGCTGTTAATATTGTTTATTTACGATCTTGTTCCATTTTTATTAGCAGAAGCGCGCTACCACGCTATGCTATTGCTGTTCACGGAGCTCGCAAACGCTAACGCTATCAACACACTACCTCGGAAGGAATAGCGTTGATAGCGCGCAGTTATGACGTATCACACTACCATTAATGACGTCATAATTGCGTTTGGTAGCACTACCAGCTAGCTCCGTGAACAGTCGATAGCGCTAAATAGCGCTAATAGCGTCTCCCCGAACGCACCCTAAGTCTCGCAGTTTGCAATCTCACAGTGCATAAAAAACACGCAGTGTGTGAAATTGTTCCTGGTACAACGATCTCTGACGCAATTTTTCACATGTAATTTTTTGAGGTATATTTGTTCCCAGTAAACGAGAAATTATTGAAAGTTTAGAAATAGGATTGAAAATTATTGAGAAGAATTAAATAAAATTCAGCATCATCGTAAATAAATTCTTCTCAGTAATTTTTAATCCTATTTCTGAACTTTCAATAATTTCTCGTTTACTAGGTTATATGCATAAAAAGCTCTTTATGATGAAATCAAAATGAGCTCAGAAGTCGACGCATCCGAGTACATTATGAGCACGTTCTAACCACCTTCTGATCTAAATTTATCAACTCAGAAAAATTTTTGGAACTCTTTAGGAATATTATATGAGGTCATCATGCTGTCTGGGTTACATAGCTTGATAAATTCAAGTATATCTATAAAAAACTTTCATTTATTTCAAGTATTGTAGAATTATTTTTCTAAAAATATGATTTTTTTCAGAATGATAAAATCAACATTTAATTTTATATTACATTATTATCAGACCTTTACTTTTAGAACTGAACCATTTTCAAGAACTAAACCATTTCCTTTATAAAGGCCAATGACCACAATGCTAGAAATCGGTCCGAGAAATATATAGCCAATAAAATTTTCGTTTTTCCATAAAAAATGCAAGTTGATTGGTTATACATTTCTTGGACCGAGATCTCGAACCAATTTCTAGCATCGTGGACATTGGTCTTAACACATATTCGTTTTGAAATAAAATCGTTTATTAATGCTCAGTAAACGCTGCTCGTTGATGCATTATTTAGGCTGAGTTCCACTTGGTGATCGCAACGCTCGTGAACATTATCTATCTTTCTTTAACTTTCGATGAAAAACAAAGATAAAATGATTCCACAAGCGTTGCGATCGCCAAGTGGAACGTACCTTTATAGCGTTTTCGATTATACAGGATTTGAACGACCCAGGGTTGGTTAATGACGTCATTGCAACCTCTCCACCAATGAAAGACTTGCATTTATAGTAAAATAGTGATTGATCAACCCTGGGTCGTTCAAATCCTGTATAATCGAAAACGCTATTAGATTCTACGCACAATAGAGAAAATATTAGGAATGAGGTTGCAGTTTCATGAGCTTTGGAACTGCGGATCGGCGGAATGACGTCACAAACAGAGTTGACCAATCTCAGCTGACTCGCAGTTATCGTTTTGCAAGTAGGAACTAGCTACTGTCACATGGAGCAAAAATTCTTCGTGCAGGTATCAACGAATCACAGAGCGTCTTCATAAATCCATTTTCAAATGCATAAAATTAATGCTTTCGTAGACAATGTAATATTCATATTTTATAAGAGTAAATATTTTAATTATAATAAATATTCATAGATATTTCCATTATATACTCTTAAAGGCCAATGTCCACGATGCTAGAAATCGGTCCGAGAAACATATGGCCAATAAAATTGCCGTTTTTTCATAAAAAATACAAGTTGATTGGTTACATTTCTCGGATCGATTTCTAGCATCGTGGACATTGGCTTTTATGCTTAGAACATATATACTGGAAGGGGCATAGTTGACTTGCCGTTGTCCTCAACATCTATCTATCCTTGTCTGTACATTTTATTGCAATACGCATGCGTCGATTATGTTGATGTGTGTGATGACAAACTAGACAAGCTTATCTATGACAAGCCTTCCAATATAATCAAGTCTAAAGAAATAATCATAAAAAAGTATACAAAACTAATACTATTTAAACATCAATAAAGTTTTTAAATATTTTTTTATTATTTATTATAATAATTTTTATTGTACTAGTTACTATATATACAAGATATAATTAAAATAAGATAACAAACTTTAGAGGAGCGAGAATATTACATAATAATAAATATTACTTTTTTATTTTTCATTAATAATATATATTTTATATCAGTAACAGTGGGTTTGACGGACATATGTTGATGTCAAATTTTTTTTTTATGTTTGTTCTCGCTCCTCAAAGTTTGTTATCTTATTTTAGTTCATCCTGTACATCCTGTATATAATTATTGTTCATTACAGTATTTGTTTTTGGTTGTGCATCATTATTTTTATTTTATTTTGCAAGACTATTATTACATATTACTACATATTATTATATATAATTTATAATATATTGCAATTATATTATAATATAACTTAAAGAATAAATTGTTATAATCAAATTTTCAAATGCCTTCCACCTATTTTAAATCTTTCTACTTTCAACTTAAACGGTTATTCATTCGCGCAAGCGCATTGACCGATTTCGTACAGACAAGGATAGATAGATGTAGGGGACACTTTTGTTATGTATATTTATAGCGTTTTCGAATAAACGGGGTTTGAACGATCTAGGGTTGATCAATCACTATTTTACTATAAATGCAAGTCTTTCATTGGTGGAGAGGTTGCAATGACGTCATTAACCAATCTTGGGTCGTTCAAATCCTGTATAATCGAAAACGCTATTAGATAGACTATGCCCCTTCCAGTATATATGTTCTAAGCCTTTATGCCTGATCAGATTACACATTAAAGATTAAATTTGACCAATCAGAACAAAAAACTTTTAGCTCTTTTTGTTTTGTTACATTATGTATACTATAAGGGTGCAGTCCCATTATGCACGGATCGGATTTCTCACTAGAATTGAGTGTTCCGTTCACGTTCCGTTCCGTAAAAAATTTCTCTACCAGTCCCATGTAGCAAAAACGGAACGGAATGTCGCCTCGATCGCAAGTAAATGTACCTAATTGCGTTAATATTTCGTTATTTAAATGTGTTTGAAGCAATTATATACATAATTTCTGCAATTTTCTTGCAAATTACATTGCTATGAGTACTTAAAAATACTGAATTATTAGAGTGAAATATATTTTGTAACTATATTTCCGTTCCGTTTTTGCTACATGAGACTGGTAGAGAAATTTTTTACGGAACGGAACGAACACGGGTGAAAAAACGTAAACTATATTTTGTAACAGACAGTTTTAACCTCAATGCGACTAAAAATATCCTAAATTCATAGAGATGGATGAAAAAACAGTTTTATTAGTCATATTAAAAATACTGCAAACAGCGAAAAATTTACCAACTTGGTATGCTGTATCGGTATTTGAGAGAGTGCGAAAGTTGTATTTAAGTTATAATATTTTATTGCAAAAGCAAGAAAATATCAGAATGCAGCGAAAATACTGGGTAATATTTAATAATACGGCCAATATTTACACAAGAAATGAGGCGTTTACAAGGTGCAAGTGACAATTTGATTGTGGAAATGCAAACGATCGATCGTTCCGGACAGTTCCGGATGTTCTAAACAGACAGAAATATGCGTTCCGATCGGAAGAAACAGCAGGATCAAAAATTCACTAGAATTCTGGTGAGAAATTTGATCCGTCAGGGTGCCGTCACATACAGCCCGTAATCCGTAGACCGAATTCCCACTGAGCGCGTCACGCGTCGACGTCATCCGTCGCGTCACGAATTAACCAATCAAAACATCCCATTTTATTCGCGCGGCAAATGATGCAATAAAATGGGATGTCTTGATTGGTTAATTCGTGACGCGACGGGTATTTGGCCGTAATCCGCACCAGAAGTCCGCAAAAGTTACTAGGTATTTCGTCCGTAACGTTACGTGTGTTTTTATCTCCTTTTGTGTCCCATGGAGCCGTAAAACAGACGTAACGGTAGTACTATTTTTTATTTAACAGATTATAATTGTTTATTTATATTTTATTTATAAAAAAACTACAGAATATATTATGATCTTAACAAAAGCATTATTTAATGCAATTAGCAATATTAGTTTAATGAATATTATAAGAGTTATGTAAATGTATATTTTATATATTATTATATAGGGCATATATATGCGCGCGTTACACGCGCGCCTTTCTTTTCTTTCCTCTTTCTGTTTCTTTTTTTTCAACACTTTAAACTTATCAAAGCTATTGAATTAAAACTGTCGAAATACAAATTGGCAAACACATTAATTTCTATGACAATCAATTTTATATATTATATATTTGAGCACTTCAGAGATAGAATCTCTCTCTAAAGAAATTGTTCGCTTTTAAGTCACATTTTTTTCAAAAAGTTATTTTTGTTTAATTTTTTTTACCTTTCCAAATAATCCCAATATCTTAGCAAAATTTGAGTGTTTTTAGTTAACTAATTGATAATTACAAACATTGCCTAATTATTGGTGATTTTAATTTCAATTTTCTTTTAATGTTTCGTATTCTAAATATAATTCTATGGGTATAGAAATTTATATATATATTGCAGTTTAATTCTATATCACTGGAGATGGCTCATCCTTTCAGTAAGATCGTTGATTGATAGGAGCTCAAGGGAGGAGGCTGTTGTAACCAGTTTAAAAAATCGAAAAATTGTCAAATCAAGAGAAATAATCTAAACAACATTGTAAACTTTGTGTTAATTACTTACGATTAGTTGCAGTGTTTGCAGGTGGTTGAGAAATTATGCCCTGATGATTAGGACCTGGACCTCCCATACCCATCATTTGATCATTTCCAGTTCCCTGACGTGCCAATGTCTGAGGAGCGCCAATTGGATCAGGCATGCCATTGTTAGTGCCTGCAGTACCTGGTGTATTACCAGTTCTACCTTTCTTTGAATCTAAAAAAAAAAACAGATTAAAGTGATATATCCAAGAATTATTGCAAAACTGTCTTTAACTGTCTTCAATGTCAAACAATTTCTGAAGTTACCATATATTGAAAAAATTAAAAAAGAATTGAGCAATACTGGGTGTAAAACTTTAAGGAACATTACTTATTTCTCTGACGTGAAGAATTAATCTGGCGATAAATCCGAAATATTCTTCCTGCAAGAAAAAAAAAAAAAAATTAGTAACGCTAGAAGATTTGTCGAAGGCAATATATTGAGTGATTATACTCTCTCTAAACTAAATAAGAGTAATAGGTAATATAGATAATAGGTTTAAAATATTCACTGCTATATTGATCTTATTAAAAAATTTCTAATTGATCAGTACATCCAAAAAAATGCAAAAAATATCTAAATTAATTACAATAGCAAAAATAAATAAATATAAGTAATATTATTGTAAATTTCATTTCATTTTTAATAAAATTTACAAACCTTAGATTTTGCGTTTTGAAAGATATAATTCTCCATTTCAACGCTCTTCATTGTTGTGGGCATCCCAGGCATCTGTATAGCTTCATCTCTGTCGTAAAGATATTTATAATTATACTTCCTTAATTTACTGCATATGAAACTGTTGGAAAACTCAGTTAAAAATAAACAAACCTGTTATAACTTTACATGCATAAAAAGCTGATATATTGCTTTGTACAAATAAAAAAATAAAACATATATATGAGCACCTCAAAGGTAAATGTTAAGTCACATAAACATCATTTTTTAGGAGAAGAATCTAAAGAGATTTTTCGCATTTAATATGCTTTCAGTAAAATATTTATAATCTTTGTAGATTTTTTTATATTCTGTTCACAGATATACGTAGTTTTTCACCAAGAAACACAAATCGACACAACCGACACAAGTATCACTCTGTCTTTGTTCGATTATCCACTGAGCAACAGAGAAAATAATACTTTTGTATCAACTTATTGCAACCATATCAAACTTTGATGTTTCAGAAAATAAAGTTGTTGTGATTACGGAATATGATTTTGATGTGACTTAATATTCTTTACGTGGTGAATGCATTGCGACTTAACTTTATACAGTCACATCTTTATTTTATTGAAATCATTTGTCCTTAGGTAGAAATTTGAGTATAGAATCTTATAACTCAATTTTTGAAAAAAAATGTGACTTAAAAGCAAAAAATCTCTTTAGATTCTATCTTTGAGGTGCTCAAATATATAATATATAAAATTGATTGTCATAGAAATGAATGTGTTTGCCAATTTGTATTTCGACAGTTTTAATTCAATAGCTTTGATAAGTTTAAAGTGTTGAAAAAAAAGAAACAGAAAAAGGAAAAAAAAGAAAGGCGCGCATATATATGCCCTAGTAATATATAAAATATACATTTACATAACTCTTATATCACTCATTAAACTAATACTGCTATTTACTGCTATTTACTGCTAATTACATTAAATAATGCTTTTACTTTTTAGATGATTCAACTTACATTTTCGTGATAACATTCTGTCGAAAGTTTTGTGTCTTCCACGAATCGTCTGAAGCCATGATTTGCGATTCTTTAATTATATAAATAAATAAAACGTGAACAATTTTAACATGAAACCTACACGAAATTTGACGTATAGGTTATACTTAATGCAACAGTAAAGGCCATCACACACAAAATGACTTAACTGCATATGCATAGCATAAGACCATCTCGACCAATGAACATCTAGCATAAAGGCACCATATTGATTTACATAGCATGCTCATTGGTCGAGACGGTCTTATGCTATGCATATGCAGTTATGTCATTTTGTGTGTGATGGCCTTTAGATGGAAAGCTCCCAGAGTGAAGTTTTGGAACGCAGCCCTGTATTTCTTGCTGGAAAATCACCAATCTAAACTAATTTGATGAGTTTCGGAACACAAAATCGTACATTTTAAGATAAATTTTTCGTTAAATTTTCTTCGTGTGAATGAAAAGATCAGACAAGGTCAACGACCATTCCCGCTTTTTCTTAAACTGACCAAAATTATACAAGGCAAACGGGACTGATATCCTCAAACAAAGTTCATTAAAACAGACATGAACCACTACGGTTGGGTGGGGATCGCCAAGCGTTGGAAAAAGTCCCTCCATCTGGAATCACAGAACAGGATTTTGTAACAAATTTCTCGTGTTTTCCTTGGATGGTTCGAATCTACGATTTGCTTCTAACATTATCTAATTATGGCCCAGTCCAAAAAGAAAGCCGCGAATTTCGAAATCATCATAAAAAATCTTCTAGCTGGCGGTGAGTCGTTTGGAATTCTTCAGATATCATAATTTTGATTTTAATAATTTTTAAAAATAATTTGAAAATACTTTTTAATTTATAAATTTTAATAAGGATTTGGAAACGTGTTTTGTAAATTGAAAGAATTAAAGAGAAGTGATGTCAAACGAAATTTTGTATTTAGAATGTGAAATCTCAAAGAATAGTTTTAAAAAAATAATACTGTGAAGTTACATCATCTGTGATCTTGGATTTATATAAAATTACTGCAAGTTATTGAATTTATTTTGCTTTTACAAAAAAATTCATGAAAGTAAAAATAACAATGTGTACCATATTTTTTTTCCATTTAGAAAAATAATCTTTATGTATATATTATGAGTGTGTATATATATATATATACATATATGTATATATATATATGTATATGTATATGTATATATATATATATATAATTTTTACACATATACATACTATATGTGTACGTATGTGTATATATACACACACACAATGTATGCACATATGCATACACATGTTTCAAATTGTCAAACAGAATTCATAATAAGGTTGCTTAAGTATTTGATCTTCAATAATTTGATGGGCCATCTTGAAAGGCTTATTTTAAAAAATATTACAGCATTGATATTTTGATATTACAATTTTTGTTCCCAGATATCATCCGAGACCTGCCGTTAACAGTTAATACGGTAGATTATTTGAGACACCCTCTTTTTGACATTTATGAAATGTATAAATTAGTAATTATACAGTAAATATCAATACATAAATTATAGGTGTTGCTGGTATATGCTCAAAAACAGTCGTGGCACCATTGGATAGAGTGAAAATTTTGTTGCAAGCACAACATACACATTATAAACATTTGGGTAAAAATTGTCATCATTTCAATGAAATAAATAGATAGTAACAATGCAAAATATTTTATTGAGTTTATGTAGTTTGATAAATATGTATCATTTTATGCAGGTGTCTTCTCAGGATTAAGAGAAGTTGTCAGACGTGAAAATTTCCTTGCTTTATATAAAGGCAACTTTGTTCAAATGATTAGAACCATCCCTTATGCAGCAACACAATTTACAGCATTTGAACAATATAAAAAGGTGATAAAAAGATTTAATTTATTATTATATAATAATTATTATAAATTGATATTTGTTTTATTCTGGCTATATTATAGCTTATATTAATATTTGTGCATTTTCTATTAGCATTTAGGAGGACTGTTTGGGCAAGGTTCACATTTAGATGGATTCTTAGCTGGAGCTGCTGGAGGTGTTACAGCAGCAGGAATTACATATCCACTTGACACAATCAGAGCGCGACTAGCTTTTCAAGTTACCAGTAATACACTTTATTCTGGGATTAGACATGCTGCTGTTACGATGTTTAAAGAGGTAAATTATGTTAATATATTGTTAGGTTTGTTATTAAAAAGCATTATATATTATTATTACTATATATATATATATATATTGTTTCAGGAAGGTGGTCTTCGAGCATTATACAGAGGATTCTGGTCAAATATGTTGGGAATGATACCATACGCAGGATTTTCCTTCTATACATTTGATAAGTTAAAATATCTATGTATGAAATCTGCGCCACATTATTTTTGTTCTGAGCATAAGACAAATACAGGTAAATAAGATCTTTCATTTCTTGAATTGCACAAAGCTGTGATATATATAATAGAAAGCTGCAATTCAAAATTATTCTAATTTATATAATATATTTCTCACTTCTCATCTTTTCTGTACTGATTATTATTATTAATTATTGCAGTAATTTTAACTTACACTCTTTGCATAAATTTTTTTTATGTTGCTTTCATTTTTGATAGATTAATAAATAAAATCTGTTATTTTAACTCTATTAAATCTATCAAAAATTTTTTTTTAATTACAATTAATACAATACATATATATATATAAAAAAATCTGCATTATTAAAGTTGGATCAAATCAAATAATGATAGTAATATCATATATCTCATTATTATAGGTGGTCTTATATTGAATGTACCAGCGAAACTTCTATGTGGAGGTGCTGCCGGTGCTGTAGCGCACACTTTCTCTTATCCATTAGATGTTACGAAGAGACGTATGCAGTTGGCCATGATGAATCCAACTACACATAAGTACGCGTAAGTAATACAGCAATAATGTATGCAAACATTTTATATATTTCGCATTGCTTTTTTAATACGCTGTATTTTTTATTATTCTTCTCAATTTATAAGTTCAGAAATTATTAATATTTATTTAAATATTAATCCACATAAAATTGTTTTCTCTCAGGTTGGGAATGTGGTATACTATTAAGATGATATATATCGAAGACGGTATTGTAAAAGGTTTATATCGTGGAATGAGTGTAAATTTCTTACGAGCAGTACCTTTTGTAGCAGTTGGTTTTGCAACATACGAAGTGATGAAGCAAATGCTCGATTTAGACACAGGAATAAGACTCTAATTTTAGGTAAAATATAAATGGCTATTTTTGATACATTTTATTTATATATACTCTTATAAAAAATTAAAATATAATTTATATGGTTCTGGTTGTGATTAAAAAATGCAGAATGATGAACAAATGAACTAATGTACACAAATGTATTAGTTCATATAACTTGTTTACTTAAGAATAAGTGAGTTATAATGTTAAAACAATGTATTATATTATTTTTATAAAAATATTGAATCTATTATGAAATGGAAAGGATAAAATCTCTTAATACAAATAAATACTTTAAACATTTTACTTTGAGTAGTTTATTATTAACTAAACAAAGCTAATAAGAGTTTAAATAAATGTATAATATATTCAATAATAAGTGAAGAATTGATGCTTTAAGTTTCTTTCATATAAATTTCTTATTTACTCTAAAGAAAATTATTGCATATATTATTCTGAAACAAACATGCATTTTGTTGAGAAATATATGTAGAGCACAAACAAAACTATCTATATATGTGTGTGTGATAATATCTCTTTATTTCTCTAATTCCTTATAATAAGATGACATAATTATACGTTCATGGCATTTTTCTGTTCCTTTTCACAAATCTGGGCTTATTTCACGCCAGATTTTGCAAGCTAAGTTAAAATATCCAAATAAAAGCTTGTGTCACGTAAAGATTAAAAAGATATTGTATGCTTACAATAGTCCAATTCTATATTTACCATTGTGTATATTCGATTTATATATTATTTCAGATAAGTTAAAAAATTATAAAAGTTATCACAAAAAATTTTTAGCTTATTTGAATATACAAAATTTGTCTCATATTATAATGTTTGAATTAACGACATATCAATTTTTATAGAGTTAAATCTAAAATAAAACTCTAATTTTTCAAATAGCTAAGGTTATTATTATATATATAGTTTACGTAAATGTATTTTCAAAATTCAGATTAACGAAAAATACTCAATGTTATAAATGAGTTTTTAAGTATATAATATCTTTCCCGTACTTCCCACGCCACTATGAAATCAAAATGAATAATATCTATGTACTATATAAGTTTTTGACGGAATAACGCATTCAATAAAACGTATTAATTTTATCCATTGTATGCGAAAATCGGTATGCAGTGAAAGGGCAATAAATAGAACAGATATATAATTAACTATATGGTTGCTGGTACCTATATTCCTTCGCCATACCTTTAATCAAACTTTGTCGTATTATAATACTACAAGTGCATTTTTGTTCTATAGGAAAATTTATTCTTAATATTGTAATCAAGAGAGAATGTATATACGCGTTATTGTATGATAGAAAACGAAGAAAAGAAAAGAAGAAAAAAAGAGAAAAAAAAGAACGAAAAAATGCTCAGTCTGCAGTTGTGCAGAAGGAGGATCGCGTTATCTCCACGCTGCATCCTGTGCTGTGTATGCATTTACAGTCTTCATAAATTGCTATAATGTGTATCTAACACATTTCGCTTCAACCGTCGTCGTCACTACTGTAATTGCTTCGTTTATGCGTTATATTCAAATTGCAATGCTTACTCTTATAAATACATTCGTATATTTTTTTTTAGCCGCTTATTGTACACAATGCTCCTGCTTTCAACGAATATGAAATTTGACACAACACACTAGGGATTGCTTTAACTTGCATTACACATGTTTATTTACCAGAAGCATTATTTTATATCTATTAATTAGTAAAAAGATCGTCGATAGGTTTACAAGCAATCAATTTTTTTTTCCTTTTAATTCAACTATCTGAATGCATAAATTCACTTGGTATCTTGGTATAAAGTCTCACTTTAGAAGGCAGATAGAATTGATGCAATAGTGTTCTTCACGTTTCTTGAGAATTGTCAATCATTAACTAGTGCAATATATAACTTAGATCTTTAACACAGTTTATAAAGCAAACTTATGATATAAGAAAGCAATAGCTAATAAAAAAGTAAAATAAAACGATTAAAGACCGATGTAGATTATCTATTTATTATGCAAATGTGTGTATTATTTCGCGAAAATAATGTTATATAATAATATAAAACAGCAACGTTACACTTGCACTTTAAAGATTTCTATATCATTTAGATAAAAACGTTTATTTTATTTAGAAATTATGAATATTGCGTAAAATTAAAAATGACTAATTCTAACGAAACTATTGCTCATTACGATTCTGAGAAATCCATTATACAATATATCACATTAAACTCTTTGATAATTCTTTACTTGAAAATAATCTTTATCGAATCCTTATATAGCACAGTTTATACATGCCAATTCACTGGTGCATCAATTCACCTTATATATTTCCTTCAAGTGGAACGCGTTTCATACTCCATTCACACCAATAATAATGTGACACTCTCTTAAATATAAATTATGACCATTGTGGTATATTTCTTTTGGAACCTTGCATGACAATTAATTTTGTTTAGAAATGCGCAATAATTTAGAATACATAAAATGTTATTTCATTATACAAATTTCTCTCGACGAGTTTTAATATTCTCATTCAAGATTACAAAAACAATACCATTTTACCGATATTTTTCGTTCTATTTATTACGCGCAAATGTGTGCATTGTTATATTTAATTTCCTTATAATAAAAATACAAGCAGATATAATAAAAGTTTGTAAAACTCAATGCTACAGGTGAATTTAATCGATACGTGTGTACATTATTGTATTCCTTTTTTTCCTTTTTAGTGTACAAGTAATGTGTCTACATGTATCGTGTAAGGCACGCACAAAACGTGCGTGTAATCTATTCTATCTCTCAATGACACCACAAAATGAGCCGTGATATAATACTTGGGCCTATATGTGGTATGCAAAGACTTGTTCGAGCCTTACACTTATTTAGCGATGTTCTATTATAAGTTATGTTGTCTGGTGTCACTATAAAGTCAGGATCGCGTTTCCATTCCCCTACCTTGACACCTCGCTCTGAAAGCCTAATCCTTTATAGGAAGTAGTCTGGCGTTCGCCTGGTAACATGTGGTTCTCCACGTCTTGGTGCTGGGTCAAATTGTAGGCTGTAAGAATTAAGAGAAGATTAACAATCATACTTTCATTTATATTACATTTTTCAGTTCGATAATAGAAAACGTGATATAATAAAAAAAAAAAAACTCACGTAATTAGATATACATGTATCAAACTCATACTCACAATGAATATTTTAAAGCATCATCCAGTTCCATAATTGCAGCTTGATTTCCGCAACGGTAGCAGTAATTAGGTGCAGAGAATATAGTCACAACATTACGATCGTGACACCTGAAGCAATGGAACATTATAAGTAAAATAGTCAAATTGCATGTAAAAAAAAAAAGGAAAAAAACATAGCCAAACATTTTATTAGTGGTTATCAATGCTCGTACCAATTGTAACCTTCCATAACCAACTGATGTGCTCGTGACACAAGTGTTAATCCATTGGAGTGGTTAAACGTTTCTGAAATATCTTGACCAAAAGTATACCCCGCTCCACGAGGTGAAATACCCCATCCTCCTCTATCATCAGGATCTGACCACAATAAATCGCACATAGGACCCTGTTTCAAATAACAGACGATTTTAGTAATGAAACTGCAACAGAATTTATTATATAGAAATTATATAAATAAATACTAACTTCATGTGGCACTTCCTGAAGACGATCTAGAGCACGTATGTGATCTAAAGTATCGATCGACGGCGACAGACCACCATGCAAACAAAATATTTGGCCATCGACCAGCGCGGTTAGTGGTAAATAATCGAATAGGTCCGTAAAGAATTTCCATACATTGGCATTCCCGTATTTACGTAAACACTCATCGTAAAATCCATACACTTGTGTAATTTGCCTCGACTCGTGATTACCTCGTAAAATGGTTATTCTTTCTCGGTACCTCACCTATAAATTTGTAAAATAAAAGGAAAGAAAAATTAAATTTAATGTGTGTGTAAGGAATAAAAAAATAAATATTAAACACAGAGAGAGTGAGATTTATTATAATTCGTATAAATATGTTGCACTATACCTTAAGAGCTACGAGCAGAGTGACAGTTTCAACCGAATAATAGCCACGATCAACATAATCACCCATAAAAAGATAATTTGTATCTGGTGATTTGCCACCTATTCTGAACAATTCCATTAAGTCGTGGAATTGACCGTGCACATCTCCACATACAGTTACAGGACATTTTACTTCTTGTACATTCGATTCCTTAGCTAAGATTTCTTTTGCCTGAAAATTTTAAATATTATAAGATATTCTTCCTAACAGTGCTAGAAAGATTACAAATAAAAAATTGAGCAAATTAACTTATAAGCACAAAATAATAAAACATTCGCACTTTCTATTACAATGTTTTATAATAATTTTTACAAATGTGTAAAATAACATGTAAACATATTAATGTGATGAGAAAAATATCAAATTTATTATATTTCTATTTTAAATTGTAATTATGATCTTGTTGTAAGATCAGCAAATATTTCTTAAAACAAGAAAACAAATTTCTCCCAACAAATGGACGTTTAGCTGCCAATTACAGATACAATTAGTAACACATTTAGAAAACCAGATGCCTTGGCCAATTGGCATAATACACAGACGCGACGCAGTAATGCATTATTGTAAAACACATTGCAGCTATAATACCATCTTCATAGGTCTAAATATAGTTCATTCAAAAATACTTATTTCATTTAGCTCAATGTGTTTACCGTTAAGATTTAGAAACTGAAATACGTTCTAAAATAATCAGATAAATTATTCTCCAAATAATTCTTTTCACGAGAAGCTATTCGTATTATACAACTTTTTATAATGTCGATAAAATAAATACAAATTTACAATTTCCTGAATATCCAAATCTTAATTAATACTTTATCTGGTAAGGAAATTTTCCTCATGATAGTTTAGAAAACATGATGACGGAATATCCCAGAAGAGTTTGCAAGAAATTAAATGACTCACAATGAACAAACAATTCTTTATCATTAAATGGCATACTCATATCAAAGTGAGATAAGAACGAGTGACAGATGCTGTGACTGATATTAATATATACATCCTGCTGTTATCTTAAAACGATTTAGCTCATACACAAATTGTAAAATGATATACATCTAAAAACAAGATACAACTGTACAAATTGGTTGCAATAACAGTGGCAAAGTATGCACCTGTTGCAGAATTATGTTAACAGGTTTAAAACGACTCAAGAAATGAAATCTCTCCCTTCGTCAACTAACAACCGTAAACTTCGTTGCTTTAAAAAAAAGCGTAGCTTCCAAACGTAAGATCAAACGTCATCAGCACAAGTAAAATTAATGATTGCGGGAAATCCAAGGGCAACGAGAAACTTAGTGACAATTCTCATTAACACGAGTATTCTAATGAAATATGCATGACAGATCGACAGGCTCCGTTTAACAGTAGTGTAAGACAGCAGACGTCGAAACGATACACACGGTGTCGCTATTCGAACAGCACGCGATAATCGTGCGCAAATTAACGTGAGCTGTGACGCGATCATCGCGAAATTCCGCAGCCGCGGAGTCGGCCGAATCGTGCGAAATCGATTTGACGAGACAATAGGATACCTTATCGCAGAGGGTTTTCACTTGGCTTTCTGTCAGTTGTTTGCAGTCATTTAATTGTTCTACCCACTGGTCGAGTTCCTTGAGCGACGCCTTTTCCTCCATCGTACCTGTTCCGAGCTTGCACGGAAATTCACACGTAATAATCCTGTGCACTCTTATAATCGCATGTAATCCGTCCACAAACGAGTACCTCTAACGCGAAACTAAATCATTCGGTTTTCTCGCCACTGGTCGAGAGTCTTGCAACACAGAACCCCGTGAGAGCGGAGAGCGCTCATTCACACAAAATGGCCGAATGCCGAGCGCTGGCGCGATGACGTCACGTCGTATTCATGCGTGGTGCCCTCCCGGCCGGCTTGTGGTTCAAAGGGCTGCGTACTCCCTAATAAACACTATGGTCTCGACGTTTGCGTGAGCAATGGTGACTGCAATCACGACCGCGCGACAGAGTAAATGCAATCGCATTAAATTTACGACACACGGCGTGATTTTTCATGCTAAATTGTATGCGAACTAATAAAAGAACTAGTACTAGAAATGCACCATATAGCATACAGCATTTTTAGTAATTTACTAGGTTGCATGCGATCCACTGAACTCAATACAAAACCAAAAAGCGTCTTTCCATATAAGCATGGCGTAAAAGACCAATGTCTACGATGCTAGAAATCGATCCGAGATTTCGATCCGAGAAACATGTAGCCAAAATAAAAATGCCGTTTTTCCATAAAAACTGCAAGGTGATTGGTTATACATTTCTTGAATCGAGATCTCGGACCGATTTCTACTATCGTGGACATTGGTCTTAAGCGAACGGTCAGACAAAGAGAGGCAATGAGATTGTTTTGTCTCTTTTCTTCGCAAGCTTATCGGAAGCCTCCATTTTTTATATATAATATGATAGAATATACATGAGTATACACATGTACAGAATTCAGTGAAGAGAGCCTACACAGAAAGAGACAAAATAATCTGAATGCTCTCTTTGTCTGACCGCATCTTGAGCAGCACGGCGCTTTTCGGTTTGTTTAGAGTTCAGTGAGTGTAACAAACCGCTCAGTAGCAATTGAACGTAATTGGTTACTTTTAAAGCTAACAAATCAACAGCGTCATTCAGTAGAAAATCTAGTAACTTTGCCCAACTAATGGCCGCGTTCAGCAGAACAACTGCTAAATTGTCGTCTAGTCATCACTTAACGTTGATTTGTTGGTTCTAAAAGTAAGAGCCAATCACGTTCAATTGCTACCAAGCGATTTGTTCTGCTGAACGCGCCCATTGAGTCCGTTGAATGCTACCGATGTAATTGTACTAAGGCACTAGATATGTAGGTATTCTCATCCGCCATTTTGGTTCCTACTAGATGGAGAATTATAGCGTATATAGTATAGTATAGCGTACATGTGTAACACGTCAATTATTAAAAATGATTCAGGACTTTTTTCGACTCATTTTTTGGCAAGGAATAACGCTATGTACTTAGGCTGGCGTCACATAGAACCCGTAATCCGTAATCCGCACCGGAAGTCCGCAAAAGTTACTAGGGATTGCGTCCGTAACGTTACGTATGTTTTTTCTCCTTGTGTCCCATGGAGCCGTAATTCCATGAAATTTCCGTAAAAGTTACTAAAAGTTACTAGTTATTACTAGTAATGCTTTTTTTAATTTTATTTATTTAACTAAATTTGACGATTTAATTAAAATTTTTGTTAAAATTATAATATATTCTGTAGTTTTCTTATGAATAAAATACAAATAAACAATTATAATTTGTTAAATAAAAAATAGTAATACCGTTACGTGTGTATTTACGGCTCCATGGGACACAAGGAGAAAAAACACACGTAACGTTACGGACGCAATCCCTAGTAACTTTTGCGGACTTCCGGTGCGGATTACGGATTACGGGTTCTATGTGACGCCGGCCTTAGTGGGCAGTCTTTAAGTGTCACCCTGTATACGCTATAATTCTCCATCTAATAAGAACCAAAATGGCGGATGAGAATACCTACATATCTAGTGCCTTAATTGTACCAATTGTCCGCGCTTGCAAGAGATAGAAAAAAAGAATTAGAAAGACTGTATCCCTTTTTGTCATTCAGTTGGTTACGAGATTTGAGCTACAAGGCATTTAGGCAGTGATTTCATTTCGAGCTCCGAGCACCATACGCACACGTGTCATGTGCTGCGCAGAACGCTTTTGCGCACATGTACGGGATTCTCGGTGGGTGTGTATGGTGCTCGGAGCTCGAAATGATATCACAGCGTCTGAATATACAAGCTCTATGTACAAAATAAACAGACTAGTGCCGCTAAAATGAAGAGATCCAACACGCAAATAATTCTGATAAAATTTCCTCTCTGATATCAGCTATGCCAATGACGAAATAATTGATCGAGCAAGAAATAATTAATCCACCATTGTCACTCCATCATTCTTAATGCAAATTGCAGTTTAAAATTTAATGATTTATACCATACAGTTGAGACATTTAATAATTATTTATTTCTGCAAGCTTAGTATATTTCATATAATTATTACATTGTAACAATGATCATTATCAAGATGAACCAACAAAGTCTTACAAAAAGCTGCTCTCTCTTATGCTGTAAAATATGAATATGTATTTTTATAGAATCCATCATTAAAAACGATTATAAGGTCCTCTCGACATGTTTTCAGATAACTGGAATACTACTTATAAAGGTCTACATACTTCTTACAATTAATAAATACATGTAGATAGAGACAGATATTAACAAAAGTGCAGAGTACAATAGTACAATTGCACAATCGAAATAGGAAGCAAAGTATTCTCATATATTAGGGTTTGTTCGAAATAAAATTGTTTCATAATTTGTCATAACGACAAAGATCGATTTTTCACACTTTCTTTTCAACATAAAAAAACATTCAAAGAATAAATTATCAAATTTCAACATTAATTAGTTTGGGTAAACATCAAGCATCTTAACTGCATAAATATCATTAAAGATAAAGCTTCTATAAAGATGGATATTTTAGATCTACAAAAAAGATAAGTTGAGTTCCATCATACGGATGCTTATGAACGATTTATGTAATTCTTTAGTAACACTTTCTTAATGTTTTACTTGTTGTTATTCTTTCCACTGTTGACCCGTTTTTCTCTTGCAAAGAGTCGCATCCAGTTGCTCAAGCCAAGGCAATAATAACATGATTTTCCTTCTGTAATTTGGATCTTTTGCAATAGGATTATACTCCAGATATATGGTTTGCAATTTTTTGTTGGCTGTTAAATTCTCCAATGTACTCCAGTCCTCAATTTCATTATTGTTCATCTATAAATGTTAAATACAAATGTTTAATACAATGAAAATTATAATATACAATTACACATTTTTAGAATATAAAAATATTTATAGTTAAATTCTTACCCAAAACTCTTCAAGATTTTCAAGATGATCGATATTTTGAATCTTTTTAATTTTATTATTAGCTAGGTCTAATGTAGTTAATCCTGGACAATTTTCTATGCCTTCTATACATGTTATGCCATTTTCAGATATGTACAGTTGATCCAATTTCTTTAGTTCTTCAATATTCTCAATCTTTGTAATCCGATTACTTTGTAGACTTAACAGCGTAAGATGTTCAAGACCTTCCAAATTTCGGATCTTGATAATTTTGTTTTTACCGAGATACAAACTAGTCAGTTTTTTAAGACCTTCCAAATTTTCAATTTCACGTATTTTGTTATCACCTAATTCCAATGTTGTAAGATTCACCAAATGTGAGACATTCTCAATTTGTGAAATCTTATTTGATGACAAAAATAGCTTTTGTAAATTCAGTAAATTGTCTAGTCCTTCTATCTTCTTAATGCGATTAAATGACAAATCCAAGAATCTAAAATTTATAAGCAACATTATTAGAAATATAAATATATGCTATATATAATTGTAATATATAAAATTGAAGTCAATGTACTCTAGATTGACAAGCGCATCCAGATTTTCTACAATTGTAATTTGATTATCCCTCAATTCTAATTCCACCAAAGTTGTGAGTGTATCCAGATTCTCTATTTTCTTAATTAAATTCCAAGTAAAGCATAGTCTCTTTATTTGTGTCAATGGCTCAAGATTTTCCAGCTTAGTTAATCTCGAATGGTTAAAGTCTAGTTCCTAAAACATATAAATGTAATGTATTAATCTTATTACTAAAACATTTAGAATAACACTAAAAAACCTATATTATTTCTAAATTAAGAAAATCTATTGAACTCCAAGAACAGTTAAAAATAAATCTTACAAACCTCACTATCGGGATCTATAATTAATATTTTGTCGAGCTCCTCAGTCTTTTCCTCCTCGTTTTCGACCTCCATCTCCGCAGAACCTTCACTTTTGTCTTCTTCTTAAACAATTGGAAAATCAAATGAAACATAACCTAAACAGAATCATATATGTGAAATAAAAATATATTCTTAAGTATATATCTTACCATGATTAGCCATTGTCAGAACTGTTGTGCGTTGAACAATGATAGACGCAAATTTGATATAGTTGCCTGTTACTAGATAAAATCGCAGATAGAAATATCACCGATTTATTTATCAAACTAATCGGTACCTTTGATAATGTACTATATACAATTCATTAACAACACTAAAAAGAAGCACTGTGTAGTATAAAATGACAAACAAGCTCAAATTATAGCAAGGAAAAACCCATAAGCTTACGCTAATAATATAAATAACAAATCAATCAAACACCATATGAAACATGATGTCACCCAAGATTGCTAAGTGTCAAGTCTCAGATGCCCTTTGGTGTCAAAAAGGGCGCCAAATGCGGAGCCATCTGGCGTTTCGCGCTTACAGAATTCATTTTTAAAACTTTTAGGTCTAAGAATATATCTAGAGAAATTTGTGCAATACATACTGCTGCATAATGAATATTTATAAGAAAATTGACCAATCACATTTCTAAAAAAAAACTTACAACATGGCGTACTTTGAATCGTATATATTAGTTAATTTTTCTGTGCAATCATCATCACTGATGATTCATCAGTCTGTAAATTTTACCAGGAAGGAGTACAACAGTACCAAAGCAACAAGCGCTTGAAAATTTCAGGTAATCTATCAGTTGGATAGTTCGAAGAGAGTTCGGGCCTTCCGAGCTGAAGGTATGTTCGAACAGATTGAATTATCCAAATCGAGAGCAAATGAGCTCTCGAGCA
Organism: Linepithema humile; assembly: GCF_040581485.1. Classification (NCBI taxonomy): domain Eukaryota; kingdom Metazoa; phylum Arthropoda; class Insecta; order Hymenoptera; family Formicidae; genus Linepithema; species Linepithema humile. Next base: position 15,142,611 of record NC_090132.1, read on the forward strand.
TTCCGAGAGTACAAACTCGATGCTTTTTTTATGACTTTTTTAGATTCAATCTGTTCGAATAATTTGAATACAGGTGTAAAAAGCTCGAATCTTTTGTCTGAGTCCTAAAAAAGACCTTCACAAAATGTGACTATAAATTTACTAAATAAATCGGAGGAATAGAATCTTTCATGAAATAATTCACTTGTTAAAATCTTGAAATAAGAATCATGTTTTCTCTTATTTGATAGATCTTTGTCATTTATATATAAATTTATATATAAATGACAAAGATATATACATATAACTATATATTTACTAGTATCTTGACACTTGGATATTGATATTTAGAGATCTCTTGATCTTAGAAATTAGATTTTTATGTTATTAATGTTGATAATTATGCAAAATACAGATTATATGTTTTCTCCTATTTTCATCTAAATTGCTGAGAGTTTACTACATATCTTGTATATTTATTCAGTATATTAGTAAATGTCCATGAATATGAATTTATAATTACATTTGATTTGGACTAGTAATGCATAATTTTCAGGTCAGTTACTTCTACAAGTTTTTATATTGCATTACACAATAAATTTATACAATCTCTATGCTTATTCTGATAAAATTTATTAGTTTCACATAGCATCAATAGCAAGTTTAAGTTGCATTGGTTTATTTTATTAAACACTCATTATTGTGATTAATTCATATCTTCTTTTAATATTATTTGTATAAAAGTAGTCTTATTGTGTATAGTTGATACCTAATGTTGTTTACCCAATTAATCCCCAATTAAACCCAATTAAAAGAACAGATTTAATTAAATATTTTATTGAAAGAAGAGTTTCTCAAGTGAGAATTTACATAATTAAGTTGACTGATGATTATATTGAATTAAAATTTAATTGGTATATCAACAAAAGCAGTATGGCCTTAAAAGGAATCAAAGTTTTGGAGTTAGCTGGTCTCGCTCCAGGGCCCTTCTGTGGAATGATTTTGGCAGATTTCGGAGCATCTGTTATCAGAGTAGACAGGGTGACTAAACAAAATTAGAAACAAATTCTATTAGAATTATAACTTTAATTATACTAAAAGTTTATATATAGCTTATATTGAAATATGAATAAATAGAAATTAATATTACTATTTTATCACTACAGATTGGAGCTCAAACATTAGATCATTTGGGCTATGGAAAGAGATCGATAGCATTAAATTTAAAATCTGAAGGTGGTATCAATATTTTCAAAAAATTAAGCGACCAAAGTGATGTTGTTATTGACACATACAGGAGAGGTACATATATGTGTGTATTATTAATTAATTTTAATAGGTTCTTTTAAGGAAGCTCTGTATGTTAACAAGTAAGTTATAATAATGTTTAGCAACATGTAATTTCAGATTTAAATATATAATTAATAACAATAAAGAATAAAACCTTTAATTTACACAAATATACATTTAATAGGTGTCATGGAAAAGTTGAAGATTGGACCAAAGGAACTTATGGCCACAAATAAAAAGTTGATATATGCTAGATTAACTGGATATGGTCAAAATGGTTCTTATGCAGATATGGCTGGACACGATATAAATTATTTAGGATTATCTGGTAATACAATTCTTTTTGACGTTCTATTATAGTCATTTATTGACCAGTACTTATATATTTATATAAAATTAATTTATATACTTTGATGGTTTCTCTATCATAAAGCATCTCTTTATCAATAGAACCTAATTATGTTATCATCAATGTAAGAATACTACAAATTGTTAACACAGGATTACTGTCTTTATTTGGTCGTCATAATGAAAAACCTACACCGCCTGTTAATCTGGCCGCTGATTTTGGCGGCGGTGGTTTAATGTGTGCTCTCGGAATAACTTTAGCACTATACGATCGAACCAAGAGCAATGCTGGGCAAATAGTAGATGCATCTATGGTCGAAGGATCTGCGTACTTAGGATCTTGGTTATTCAGATCCCAAAAATTCCATGGTCTGTGGGGAAATCCACGTGGCAAGAATGTGTAAGTTCTTCCTTAAATATGTTAATGTTTTTGAATTTTATCTTATTTAAAAAAATTTTTTGTAATAACTTTTTCTACAGTTTAGATACAGGTTCACATTTTTATGATACATACGAGACCAAAGATAAACTTTACATGTGTGTTGGAGCTATCGAACCACAGTTCTATGAAATCTTTATAAAGAAGCTTGGTCTTTCGGATAATGAAGTACCGCAGTATGAAAATTTTGAAGAGAATCGTGACAAAATTGCAGAAATTTTTAAGAAAAAGACTCAAGCTGAATGGTGCGCTATATTCGATGGCACTGATGCATGCGTAACACCACTCCTAAGCTTGAAAGAGGCCACATCACACAGTCATAATAAACAGAGACAAGTTTTTACAACTGTCGGTGATGATATAATTCCAAATCCTGCTCCTCGTTTGTCTCGCACACCCGGCACTTCTGTAGGAACTCAGAAGAATCCGCAGCCTGGCGAAAACACTGTAGAAATCTTAACAGAACTAAAATTTAAGTCCAACGAAATTGACAATTTTTTAACAAACGGATTCGCGTATCAAGCACAAAGCATATCTAAACTTTAAATATGATCGTAACGATCCTAATAATGAATTTTTTATACAGAATATAAATTTAGGGACCTATTTTGTAACTTTTAACAATGTCATTATGTATAACTGAGCAGGTTTTTTGTATCATATAACAGTTGTGCAATGATACATAACGATATCATTAAAAGTTACAGAATAGACCCTTTAGTGAATATTGAATGGAACTGAAAGGGAATAGAATATATAATGGGGTAAAAAAATGTTCCTTCTTATGTTTGTTTTAACATACATTTAACATACATGTTCGTTATAAAATCTAAAAGAAAAAAAAGATTAGTTGAAGTTTTTCAATAAATCATATAAAGAGAGACTGCACATATATTTATCATAATACATATTATATTTTTTAAGAAAGTTATAAAAATAAAAAAGGATTATTTTGTAAAATAAGTATTACTTAACAGTTTCCTCTATTTCCTTATTACGATCAAAAATAATATTCGTTATAATGTTTTTATTTTGAAGCTTGGATTTTAATATTTGAATGCTATACAATATATATATATATATATATACACAATATATACACAGGGTGTCCGATAGAGCACATTAAACAGAACAGAAAAGTTCTTTATCATTTTGCAATTCCCGCAATAATTATTAAAGTATTAATTAAAAAAGATTGCCGAATAAGCGCGCGGCTAGATCCGCTCACGAGCGTTGGTCCGTGAGTTACCAGACACCCTGTGTATATATACATATACATATACAAAATTTTATTATAATTACCATTGCAAAATATACATTGCAGATAAAGTATTATTTTATTATATTTACTATGATATATATGTGTAAATAGTGACTGAGTGTTTAATAATTATAAATATGTATAATAATCATAAATAATTTTGTAATTTTATAAAAACACCCAGTCACTGTTTACACATATATTATACAAGATCTTCAATGATAATAATATATTGATGGGTATAAAAAATTCAAATGTCTTCTCAAGTGAATTTTTGTAGAATTCGTCATTTTATAACTTGCTTGCTTGAGAATAGTCACCGAAGATCTTGTAAAAGTATTGACTTCAGATATTATTACCGTACATGTCTATTTACACATATGTATATACATGTATATAAATGTATGTTCTGCAGTTTAATTAAGCTTCATAAAATTTGAAGAAGTACAGACATAAAGAAATTGATACAAAGATATACTATAAACCCATGAGTACCGTACTGGCAGTAACAGATGTTTCCCTTGGTGCGCTAGCTTGTCGAACGCTCATCTCCCACGTATCCAGCAACTGGGAGAGTGAAAACCGACGTGGTAACTTTGCGATACGAGCATTCAGAGCTTTCTGTACAGCACACAAAAATGTTGTTGCTTCGTATTTGTGTGGCGCCATAACGCAGTGAGGCGGAGTTGAAGGATAGTCCGCAGGAACAGTAACTGAGATCGGTGGAACGCATGGAAGATGACGGTCGTCGAGCCAACATATTAATTGTATGCACTTGGATCCACTTTGCTGCGCTGGATCCAGACTGACCTAAAATAAAAAATCGCAATAATTATACAATTCAGAACAAAAATTTATGTATAATTTAACATGTCGTGTAATTTGTAGAAAACGTTAGTACAGAGTATGTAAAAAACTCCGCACAATTCTTGTGGGTAAGAATTGTGCAGGGTGGGGAGCGAGTACTTTTCTTTATATCTGAAAAATTTTAAGAAAAACGTAGAGTCCATAAAATCGGAAAATATTCTAATATACAGAAAATATAAATCTAGATGCTTTTCTGATAAATATAGATTTTCAATAAAACATATACTACTCAAATTAAATTATAAATTATCCAAAATAGGCTTAAAAATTTAAAAGCTGTTAAATACCTTAAATCGTTGGTCCAGTCTAGCTATTTCTCCTTGTAAAACATCTCGTATTTCACTGGGTGGTTCTTCTATCTTTTGCTTTTTCAATGATGGAGGCAAAGTTCTATTTTTATGCACAGAATGGAATGTGTTATCACTAAATAAATTTATAACAAGATAAATTTTTTCTTATATACACAATCATAACGCACTTACTTTATTTCTGGTCCAAATAAAGCATCCAGGTACGCTCCAAAAGTACGCTGCAATGTATGATTGATTACCGGGCTTTAAAGATGCGTATTTACAGCCTCCAATAGCGGACTAAAAATTTGGTGCTCTTTCAATGTCGTTGGCGGTAGTCCCACACTGCCATCTGCTCTTTTGAAATCCAATTTTTCCAAGACAACTTCGCATTTCAGTAACGTGTCCAATGGCATACGTTTACTAGGATTCGATAAAACTTCCAACAGCTTTTTCATCTTGCTCAGCTTATCAACATCTGTGACAGAAAGTAGTTGTAAATAATAATGTAAATTGTTTAAGAAAAACAAATAAAATATATATAATTTTCTTTAACGGAAATTCTATCTATGAAAATTTGCAATCTTTTAAAATATGTTCCAATTTTCATAAAAGATCACAAGATCTTTTTATTTCTAGACAACAAATTGTTTTAATTTTTTGAAAATTTAGTTTCTTAAAATTACATATATCCATTCTTGTAATATTATACACTTTTATTTTGAATATTTGTATCTTCTTACTTCCTTCACTGCCCATCTTAGCGATCATTCTTCGTAACGGCTCTATGTATTTACTCAGTTGTCTCACGTTGTCTCTATAAGCCTGATCCTTTTGCTGAGGACTCGGCGTAGCACCTATACCTCCAGGAGTGTTTAACGAACTGCTTGAAAATAGTGCCATACCTAGTTCAAAACGTCATTTAATATACCTTTTTTCTTACTTTTTTTCATACATTTGTTAATTTTAAATTACCTAAACTTACCTATGGAATTTACGGAACGAGCAGGTCCCGTCATTATTGCATGTTGAGAGCTTGGTGATGGCACTAGAGCAAGCGAGGCTACCATCTGATTGCGGGAAAATAATTGTTTGTTTCGTTATGTATACTTAACAAAAATTCCAAGTTTGTTAAAGATTATATTTAAGTGCATTAATATTACCTGGATGGGGTGCTCCTAATCCAGCTGGACTCGAAGCCAAAGGCGATGGACTTTGTCTTAAAAATTAATTAGGCGTAACAATTCGTGGACCTGGAAATCCTGCGTTCATCATTTCACCTGGCTGAAAATGAAAATAACAATTATGCTAATACAATACTGGCAACAAAAAATAACCAAATCTTTATATAACGAATATCAATCGATAAAAATAACAAAAGAAATAACTGTATTACTTTTCTTTGGATGTGATTTAACTGCTGTTGTATCTGACCAAATGTGAGACATTCTCAATTTGTGAAATCTTATTTGATGACAAAAATAGCTTTTGTAAATTCAGTAAATTGTCTAGTCCTTCTATCTTCTTAATGCGATTAAATAACAAATCCAAGAATCTAAAATTTATAAGCAACATTATTAGAAATATAAATATATGCTATATATAATTGTAATATATAAAATTGAAGTCAATGTACTCTAGATTGACAAGCGCATCCAGATTTTCTACAATTGTAATTTGATTATCCCTCAATTCTAATTCCACCAAAGTTGTAAGTGTATCCAGATTCTCTATTTTCTTAATTAAATTCCAAGTAAAGCATAGTCTCTTTATTTGTGTCAATGGCTCAAGATTTTCCAGCTTAGTTAACCTCGAATGGTTAAAGTCTAGTTCCTAAAACATATAAATGTAATGTATTAATCTTATTACTAAAATATTTAGAATAACTAAAAAACCTATATTATTTCTAAATTAAGAAAATCTATTGAACTCCAAGAACAGTTAAAAATAAACCTTACAAACCTCACTATCGGGATCTATAATTAATATTTTGTCGAGCTCCTCAGTCTTTTCCTCCTCGTTTTCGACCTCCATCTCCGCAGAACCTTCACTTTTGTCTTCTTCTTAAACAATTGGAAAATCAAATGAAACATAACCTAAACAGAATCATATATGTGAAATAAAAATATATTCTTAAGTATATATCGTACCATGATTAGCCATTGTCAGAACTGTTGTGCGTTGAACAATGATAGACGCAAATTTGATATAGTTGCCTGTTACTAGATAAAATCGCAGATAGAAATATCACCGATTTATTTATCAAACTAATCGGTACCATTGATAATGTACTATATACAATTCATTAACAACACTAAAAAGAAGCACTGTGTAGTATAAAATGACAAACAAGCTCAAATTATAGCAAGGAAAACCCTTAAGCTTATGCAAATAATATAAATAACAAATCAATCAAACATCATATGAAACATGATGTCACCCAAGATTGCTAAGTGTCAAGTCTCAGGGCGGTATTCATAGGGCGGTATTCATAGTCCTTCCTTATATTTAAAATCGTCTTAAGCACGGACTTATATTCGCTCTCTTCGTCACACATACATTGTGTCTGACGAAGAGAGCGAATATAAGTTCGTGCTTAAGACGATCTTGAATATAAGAACGGACTATGAATACCGCCCATAGTCCGTTCTTATATTTAAAATCGTCTTAAGCACGGACTTATATTCGCTCTCTTCGTCACACATAGATTGTGTCTGACGAAGAGAGCGAATATAAGTTCGTGCTTAAGACGATCTTGAATATAAGAACGGACTATGAATACCGCCCTCAGATGCCCTTTGGTGTCAAAAAGGGCGCCAAATGCAGAGCCATCTGGCGTTTCCCCTGGTGAAAAAACATCTCATAATTTTCTAGAAAATTTTAAGAATTTTTTATAATTTTATTTTATGAAAAATTCTGAGAAAAAATTTCTTATTTATTCATATTTTAAAAACATTTTTTAGAAAATTATTAAAAAAAAAAAAAAAAAAATTATTAGCCGGAATTTTTAAGATTACGGAATCTGATGTAATAATGTTCGATAGCTGTATAGCTGCAAGCGTTATAATAATAATTATTATAAAAATTATTTTTGCTAATAATATGTTATAATTACAATTTATATTTCATAAGCGGTTTTTATATTTATTATGTATGAAATGTAATAAATTCAATATTTGTAATTATTATATATTTTTTATAGAATTTTTAAATGTATATGTATGCGAGTATGTGTTGTAATAAGGTACATTTTTCTATTTAACGGAATATTTCTAAAAAAAATTTACGATTTATCAGCTTCCATATTTTGCCCTGCCTTTGAGTACATTTCATTTAACGGTACAAATTAACGCAAGTATATATTTCTATTCTATCTTTTTCATTGGATGTTGTAAGATATTTATCGACAGTCTGTATATTTTAAATAAAGATGATAAAAATAATGTTCGGCAACGACTAACTTTTCAAATGATAGGACGGTTACGTCCTATCTATGACCTTATTTATTTTATTTAACTTAGTTTTAACCGACAACGATGTTATCATGGATGGAAAAGCAGTTTGTAAAAAGAATGTTAAAACACTGATTCTAACAGAACACTTATATTGAAGATCAATTTAATCTAACAGAGATTTTACAATGTTTGACTCGACCGAAAAAAATACAAGTTCTTTTATTTCTTAATACTTCCGACAGTCTCTTTATAATTTTTTTTCTCGTTGCGACTTAATGGCTCGACCCGACGTTAGAGAGTCGAACATTGTAAAATCTCTGTTAGATTAAATTAGAGATTAAGTTAGATTAAATTGATCTTCAATATAAGTGTTCTGTTAGAATCAGTGTTTTAACATTCTTTTTACAAACTGCTTTTCCATCCATGATAACATCGTTGTCGGTTAAAACTCAGTTAAATAAAATAAATAAGGTCAGACATAGGACGTAACCGTTTTATCATTTGAAAAGTTAGTCGTTGCCGAACATTATTTTTATCATCTTTATTTAAAAAATACAGACTGTCGATAAATATCTTACAATGTCAAACACAGAATAAAACATGTATTAACATGTATGTTAACGTGACATTCTATGTTCGATATCTACTAGAAAATAAATATAGAATAACATGTTTTTACATTGCTAAATGAAATGCATTCAAAGATAAGGTAGAAAAATAAAAGCTGATAAATCGTATATTTTTCAACTTGTAAAAATATTTGATATTTCTAAAGCCCTGTGTCTACGATGCAAGAAATTGGTCCAAGTTCTTGGTCCGAGAAATGTATAGTCAATTAAATTGAAGTTTTTATGGAAAAACAGCAAGTTGATTGGTTATACATTTCTTGAAGCAATCCAACCATTTTGGACCAAGAACTCGAACCAATTTCTTGCATCGTGGACACGTGCTTTAATATATACAGATCTGGAAAATATGAGAAATAATGAATTCATTCATATATTTTTATATATTTTTATTTCTGTTCTGAACTTTTCTGAAAAGTGTGCCAATTCATATAAAAAATCTTAAAATTTTCTGAAAAAGTTATAAAATTTTTGTAAAAAATCTGAAAATTTTTATGAAAAATTCTGAGAATATTTTTCACCAGGGTCGCGCTTACAGAATTCATTTTTAAAACTTTTTAGATCTAAAAATATATCTAGAGAAATTTGTACAATACATACTGCTGCATAATAAATATTTATAAGAAAGATAACCAATCACATTTCTAAAAAAAAACTTACAACATGGCGTATTTTGAATCGTGTATATTAGTCGATTTTTCTATGCAATCATCATCAGTCTGCAAATTTTACCAGGAAGGAGTACAACAGTACCAAAGCAACAAGCGCTTGAAAATTTCAGGTAATCTATCAGTTGGATAGTTCGAAGAGAGTTCGGGTCTTCCGAGCTGAAGATATGTTCGAACAGATTGAATTATCCAAATCGAGCTCTCGAGCACTCCGAGAGTCCGAACTCGATGCTTTTTTTATGACTTTTAGATTTAATCTGTTCGAATAGTTTGAATATAGGTGTAAAAAGCTCGAATCTTTTGTCTGAGTCCTAAAAAAGACCTTCACAAAATGTGACTATAAATTTACTAAATAAATCGGAGGAATAGAATCTTTCATGAAATAATTCACTTGTTAAAATCTTGAAATAAGAATCATGTTTTCTCTTATTTGATAGATCTTTGTCATTTATATATAAATTTATATATAAATGACAAAGATATATACATATAATTATATTTACCAGTATCTTGACACTTGGATATTGATATTTAGAAATCTCTTGATCTTAGAAATTAGATTTTTATGTTATTAATGTTGATAATTATGCAGAATACAGAATACAGAATATATGTTTTCTTATATTTTCATCTAAATTGCTGAGAGTTTACTACATATCTTGTATATTTATTCAGTATATTAGTAAATGTCTATGAATATGAATTTATAATTACATTTGATTTGGACTAATAATGCATAATTTTCAGGTCAATTACTTCTATAACTTTTTATATTGCATTACATAAAAAATTTATACAATCTCTGTGCTTATTCTGATAAAATTTATTAGTTTTACATAGCATCAATAGCAAGTTTAAATTGCATTGGTTTATTTCATTAAACTCTCATTACTGTGATTAATTCATATCTTCTTTTAATATCATTTGTATAAAAGTAGTCTTATTGTACACAGTTGATACCTAATGTTGTTTACCCAATTAATCCATAAAGAACAGATTTAATTAAATATTTTATTGAAAGAAGAGTTTCCCAAGCAGTGAGAATTCACATAATTAGATTGACTGATGATTATATTGAATTAAAATTTAATTGGTACATCAACAAAAGCAGTATGGCCTTAAAAGGAATCAAAGTTTTGGAGTTAGCTGGTCTCTCTGCAGGGCCCTTCTGTGGAATGATTTTGGCAGATTTCGGAGCATCTGTTATCAGAGTAGACAAGGTGTATTCTATTAGAATTATAACTTTAATTATACTAAATGTTTATATATAGCTTATATTGAAATATGAATAAATAGAAATTAATATTACTATTTTATCACTACAGATTGCAGCTCAAACATTAGATTGTTTGGGCCATGGAAAGAGATCGATAGCATTAAATTTAAAATCTGAGGATGGTATCAATATTTTCAAAAAATTAAGCGACCAAAGTGATGTTGTTATTGACACATACAGGAGAGGTACATATATGTGTGTATTATTAATTAATTTTAATAGGTTCTTTTAAGGAAGCTCTGTATGTTAACAAATAAGTTAAGTATAATAATGTTTAGCGACATGTAATTTCAGATTTAAATATATAATTAATAACAATAAAGAATAAAACCTTTAATTTACATAAATATACATTTAATAGGTGTCATGGAAAAGTTGAAGATTGGACCAAAGGAACTTATGACCACAAATAAAAAGTTGATATATGCTAGATTAACTGGATATGGTCAAAATGGTTCTTATGCAGATATGGCTGGACACGATATAAATTATTTAGGTTTATCTGGTAATACAATTCTTTTTGACGTTTTATTATAGTCATTTATTGACCAGTACTTATATATTTATATAAAATTAATTTATATACTTTGATGGTTTTTCTATCATAAAGCATCTTTTTATCAATAGAACCTAATTATGTTATCATGAGTGTAAGAATGCTACAAATTGTTAACACAGGATTACTGTCTTTATTTGGTCGTCATAATGAAAAACCCATACCGCCTGTTAATCTGGCCGCTGATTTTGGCGGCGGTGGTTTAATGTGTGCTCTCGGAATAACTTTAGCACTATACGATCGAACCAAGAGCAATGCTGGGCAAATAGTAGATGCATCTATGGTCGAAGGATCTGCGTACTTAGGATCTTGGTTATTCAGATCCCAAAAATTCCATGGTCTGTGGGGAAATCCACGTGGCAAGAATGTGTAAGTTCTTCCTTAAATATGTTAATGTTTTTGAATTTTATCTTATTTAGAAAAATTTTTTGTAATTGTTTTTCTACAGTTTAGATACAGGTTCACATTTTTATGATACATACGAGACCAAAGATAAGCTTTACATGTGTGTTGGAGCTACCGAACCACAGTTCTATGAAATCTTTATAAAGAAGCTTGGTCTTTCGGATAATGAAGTACCGCAGTATGAAAATTTTGAAGAGAATCGTGACAAAATTGCAGAAATTTTTAAGAAAAAGACTCAAGCTGAATGGTGCGCTATATTCGATGGCACTGATGCAAGCGTAACACCACTCCTAAGCTTGAAAGAGGCCACATCACACAGTCATAATAAACAGAGACAAGTTTTTACAACTGTCGGCGATGATATAATTCCAAATCCTGCTCCTCGTTTGTCTCGCACACCCGGCACTTCTGTAGGAACTCAGAAGAATCCGCAGCCTGGCGAAAACACTGTAGAAATCTTAACAGAACTAAAATTTAAGTCCAACGAAATTGACAATTTTTTAACAAACGGATTCGCGTATCAAGCACAAAGCATATCTAAACTTTAAATATGATCGTAACGATCCTAATAATGAATTTTTTATACAAAATATAAATTTAGGAACCTATTTTGTAACTTTTAACAATGTCATTATGTATAACTGAGCAGGTTTTTTGTATCATATAACAGTTGTGCAATGATACATAACGATATCATTAAAAGTTACAGAATAGACCCTTTAGTGAATATTGAATGGAACTGAAAGGGAATATATAATGGGGTAAAAAAATGTTCCTTCTTATGTTTGTTTTAACATACATTTAACATACATGTTCGTTATAAAATCTAAAAGAAAAAAAAGATTAGTTGAAGTTTTTCAATAAATCATATAAAGAGAGACTGCACATATATTTATCATAATACATATATTTTTTAAGAAAGTTATAAAAATAAAAAAGGATTATTTTGTAAAATAAGTATTACTTAACAGTTTCCTCTATTTCCTTATTACGATCAAAAATAATATTCGTTATGTTTTTATTTTGAAACTTGGATTTTAATATTTGAATGCTATACAATATATATATATATATATACACAATATATACACAGGGTGTCCGATAGAGCACATTAAACAGAACAGAAAAGTTCTTTATCATTTTGCAATTCCCGCAATAATTATTAAAGTATTAATTAAAAAAGATTGCCGAATAAGCGCGCGGCTAGATCCGCTCACGAGCGTTGGTCCGTGAGTTATCAGACACCCTGTGTATATATACATATACATATACAAAATTTTATTATAATTACCATTGCAAAATATACATTGCAGATAAAGTATTATTTTATTATGTTTACTATGATATATATGTGTAAATAGTGACTGAGTGTTTAATAAATTCATAAATAATTTTGTAATTTTATAAAAACACCCAGTCACTATTTACACATATATTATACAAGATCTCCAATGATAATAATATATTGATGGGTATAAAAAATTCAAATGTCTTCTCAAGTGAATTTTTGTAGAATTTGTCATTTTATAACTTGCTTGCTTGAGAATAGTCACCGAAGATCTTGTAAAAGTATTGACTTCAGATACTATTACCGTACATATATGTCTATTTACACATATGTATATACATGTATATAAATGTATGTTCTGCCAGTTTAATTAAGCTTCATAAAATTTGAAGAAGTATACAGACATAAAGAAATTGATACAAAGATATACTATAAACCCATGAGTACCGTACTGGCAGTGACAGATGTTTCCCTTGGTGCACTAGCTTGTCGAACGCTCATCTCCCACGTATCCAGCAACTGGGAGAGTGAAAACCGACGTGGTAACTTTGCGATACGAGCATTCAAAGCTTTCTGTACAGCACACAAAAATGTTGTTGCTTCGTATTCGTGTGGCGCCATAACGCAGCGAGGCGGAGTTGAAGGATAGTCCGCAGGAACAGTAACTGAGATCGGTGGAACGCATGGAAGATGACGGTCGTCGAGCCAACATATTAATTGTATGCACTTGGATCCACTTTGCTGCGCTGGATCCAGACTGACCTAAAATAAAAAATCGCAATAATTATACAATTCAGAACAAAAATTTATGTATAATTTAACATGTCATGTAATTTGTAGAAAACGTTAGTACAGAGGATGTAAAAAACTCCGCACAATTCTTGTGGGTAAGAATTGTGCAGGGCGGGGAGCGAGTACTTTTCTTTATATCTGAAAAATTTTAAGAAAAACGTAGAGTCCATAAAATCGGAAAACATTCTAATATACAGAAAATATAAATCTAGATGCTTTTCTGATAAATATAGATTTTCAATAAAACTTATTATACTACTCAAATTAAATTATAAATTATCCAAAATAGGCTTAAAAATTTAATAGCTGTTAAATACCTTAAATCGTTGGTCCAGTCTAGCTATTTCTCCTTGTAAAACATCTGGTATTTCACTGGGTGGTTCTTCTATCTTTTGCTTCTTCAATGATGGAGGCAAATTTCTATTTATATGCACAGAATGAAATGTGTTAATAAATAATATTAAATAAATTTATAAGAACAAGATAAATCTTTTCTTATATACATAATCATAATGCACTTACTTTATTTCTGGTCCAAATAAAGCATCCAGGTACGCTCCAAAAGTACGCTGCAATGTATGATTGATTACCGGGCTTTGAAGATGCGTATTTACAGCCTCCAATAGCGGACTAAAGATTTGGTGCTCTTTCAATGTCGTTGGCGGTGGTCCCACACTGCCATCCGCTCTTTTGAAATCCAATTTTTCCAAGACAACTTCGCATTTCAGTAACGTGTCCAATGGCATACGTTTACTAGGATTCGATAAAATTTCCAAGAGCTTTTTCATCTTGCTCAGCTTATCAACATCTGTGACAGAAAGTAGTTGTAAATAATAATGTAAATTGTTTAAGAAAAACAAATATAAAATATATATAATTTTCTTTAACGGAAATTCTATCTACGAAAATTTGCAATTTTTTTAAATATGTTCATAAATTTAAATATGTTCATCAATTTTCATAAAAGATCACAAGATCTTTTTATTTCTAGGCAACAAGTTGTTTTAATTTTTTGAAAATTTAGTTTCTTAAAATTACATATATCCATTCTTGTAATATTATACACTTTTATTTTGAATATTTGTATCTTCTTACTTCCTTCACTGCCCATCTTAGCGATCATTCTTCGTAACGGCTCTATGTATTTACTCAGTTGTCTCACTTTGTCTCTATAAGCCTGATCCTCTTGCTGAGGACTCGGCGTAGCACCTATACCTCCAGGAGTGTTTAACGAACTGCTTGGAGATGGTGCCATACCTAGTTCAAAACGTCATATACCTTTTTTCTTTCTTTTTTCATACACACATTTATTAATTTTAAATTACCTAAACTTACCTATGGAATTTACGGAACGAGCAGGTCCCGTCATTATTGCATGTTGAGGGCTTGGTGATGGCACTAGAGCAGGCGAGGCTACCATCTGATTGCTAGAAAATAATTTTTTGTTTCGTTATGTATACTTAACAAAAATTCCAAGTTTGTTAAAGATTATATTTAAGTGCATTAATATTACCTGGATGGTGCTCCTAATCCAGCTGGACTCGGAGCCGAAGGCGACGGACTTTGTCTTAAAAATTGATTAGGCGTAACGTTTCGTGGACCTGGAAATCCTGCGTTCATCATTTCACCTGGCTGAAAATGAAAATAACAATTATGCTAATACAATACTGGCAACAAAAAATAACCAAATCTTTATATAACGAATATCAATCGATAAAAATAACAAAAGAAATAACTGTATTACTTTTCTTTGAATGTGATTTAACTGCTGTTGTATCTGACCAGGACCCAATTGTCCAGGACCAATTTGATTCATTTGTTGCGGCATGCTGGTCTGTATATTGCCTATTGGGCCTGTGATCTGGTTATTCATTTGACCTGACAGTTGATTCTGCATCTGAGACTGTAACAAAAGTGAACACAAGATGTCCGTGTTTCTTCAAAAAATTTTGTTTTCATATAAATGCTCGTATAAACAATGTTATTTATTAAAATATAACAAAGTGTGACTATGTACCTGCATATTTTGTTGCATCTGTCCAGTAGCTAGTTGACTCATTTGCCCAGGTACCATTTGATTCATTTGTTGAGGAATATTTCCTTGTCCCATTTGGTTCATTTGAGTCAACATAGGATTGTTCTGCATAGTTTGAATCGGACCCATGTGGCTCATCGGACCGCCAGTTTGAGCCGGCATCATACCCATACCTGGCATTTTATTCTGCATACCAGGCATATTCATTGGTTGTCCAGGTCGTTGATTTAAGCTTTGCAAAACTAATCAAAAAGTACAGACTAACTTCGAACTATTTATCACTTACAAATGTATTTTTTAAATGAGAATTGCACTATTTATAAAGAAAAAACTATATTATTATAACTATATTAAGAACTATATTAAGAAAAAATTATATTAAAATAAGCTATATTATGATATTAAAAAAATATAAGTAAACTATATACTACAAAAAAATAGAAACGTAGTTTGTAATTATCAATTTAAGGAATAATTAAATTTATAAGAAAATCTCTAATAATAATCTTTCAATTCTGCTCTGAGCTTTCTTGCTCACAATCAGTATAATTTTCGTTCGCCATAAATTTTTCAAATGCCTCTTCTAAAGGGAAATTATAGAAATCCTGCAACTTATGTTCTAACTCGCTGAGAAATTTTTCTTGCTTTCGAGTTTTCTGATCAGTCTGCATAAAACAATCGTAATTGATATTCCAAACTTGAATCCTTTTATTTAACATTAGCTTTACAACTATCCTGTCTTCGGTGTTCAATTTTCGCAGATCACTTGGCCACACATTTTCCGTAAATATCAGTTTTATTTGTGTAACAGTTGCATTCGCAACAAATTGCATATCCTTATAATTTTTTCGCACATTTTTCATGAATAGGTGAACAGTGGTCAAACGAGTCATGAAAGTATTTATCGAATGTCTCACATCACGAACTAAATCGAATATCTCTTCAGAGAGAGGATTGTACACGCCATGCCTGAGTTTGCTTTTGAGATCGATTACGTCCGGCACAAAAGAGTAACCGGGACTAATAAACCATTTACGTGACAAACTGCGATATAAAAACGTTATCTTGAATCTAAAACTCGCTATACCGAGTATTTTATTTCCTTTATATTTGTATATAAACTTTACGTGATTAGGACCCAATCGCAGTGTCATACCTTTTTCCATTTTTTCCTGAACATTCTCTTCCAAATCACCCTGCTGTATTTGCTCGATCTGATCTATCCAACTTTTATGTATTAATTCCTCTTTATTTCTCTGTTGGATATACTGATAATCATTATAATGTGCGACTTTATTTTCCAATAATGGACCACGTGTTTCTCTATAATTCGAATCACCCGGCTCATTTTCCGGCTCATGCACATATTGTGTATAGTAGGGATTATTTAATTGGTCCATGTTAATTTGCTGAACGTTGTACAATGAAATGTATTAATTTCAACAGAATGAACAAGATCACAAATGCTTCTTCACTGATAGTTGCTCAACTACTTAATACCTACTATACTTAGCTGCCTAGTGATATTTCAAAACACATCTCAGCTTACACTTTCCACAAGGTTATCATAATATTTACTGTTACAAAGGACACAGAACTATATCTTATCGCAGTTATATCAAGCTCATCCTTTCAGTATAAGATTGTTGATTGATAGAAGGAGCTCAAAGGAAGAGCCTGGTGTAACCGGTTAAAAAAATCGAAAAATTGTTTTCGCTTTAACCAGTAGTGATCCATGTAGAAAATATATTCCCAAAGTTACAGAAATTTGAAGTTCTAAAGAGCCCACAGCCCATTTCTTGCGCGCAGGTATACGAGCGCGCGGCGGGGCGCGCGCCTTCGCTCGGCACGGTCAACGGTAATATAAGATACAGGATTATACATAGAATTTGTAATTGTTTTGCTTATAGTTGCTACAAAATCAATTATATTTAAACAAAAAAACATTTCTTTTACTTTTTAAAATATGTAATAAAACACCAAGTTTTTTAAAAAATTTGTTGCAATTTCTTCAAAAAAAATTCCTAAAAATTACCTCCTTTTTTGGGCGATTTACACCAGACTCCGCCCTTAAAGAATCAGAACGCAGGATAGATGCGCACTTAAATTAATGCAATCAGATTAAAATCTTTTAATACATTTCATTTAAACATTTCGGCTATTGGTTTTATGATAACCTTGTGGAAAGTGTAAGCTGAGAAAAAACTATTGCCTTTTGCCAGTAAACATGATTTAATAAATATAAAATTTGAATACTTTGCCTTGAAATTTTTGATAAGAATTAATATTTTATTTATTTTTGTTTAATTTTTTTTACCTTTCCAAATAATCCTAATATCTTAGCAAAATTTGAGTGTTTTTAGTTATCTAATTGATAATTACAAACATTGCCTAATTATTGGTGATTTTAATTTCAATTTTCTTTTAATGTTTCGTATTCTAAATATAATTCTATGGGTATAGAAATTTATATATATATATTGCAGTTTAATTCTATATCACTGGAGATCCTTTCAATAAGATCGTCGATTGATAGGAGCTCAAGGGGAAAGCCTGGTGTAACCAGTTTAAAAAATCGAAAAATTGTCAAATCAAGAGAAATAATCTAAACAACATTGTAAACTTTGTGTTAATTACTTACGATTAGTTGCAGTGTTTGCAGGTGGTTGAGGAATTATGCCCTGATGATTAGGACCTGGACCTCCCATACCCATCATTTGATTATTTCCAGTTCCCTGGCGTGCCAATGTCTGAAGAGCGCCAATTGGATCAGGCATGCCTTGATTGTTAGTGCCTGCAGTACCTGGTGTATTACCAGTTCCACCTTTCTTTGAGTCTAAAAAAAAAAAAAAAAAAAAAAAAAAAAACAAACAGATTAGAGTGATATATCCAAGAATTATTGCAAAACTGTCTTTAACCTCTTCAATGTCAAACAATTTCTGAAGTTACCATATATTGAAAAAATTAAAAAAGAATTTAGCAATACTGGGTGTAAAACTTTAAGGAACATTACTCATTTCTCTGACGTGAAGAATTAATCTGGCGACAAATCCCAAATATTCTTCCTGCAAGAAAAAAAAACATATTAGTAACGCTAGAAGGTTTGTCGAAGGCAATATATTGAGTGATTATACTCTCTCTAAACTAAATAAGAGTAATAGGTAATATAGATAATAGGTATAAAATATTCACTGCTATATTGATCTTATTAAAAAATTTCTAATTGATCAGTACATCTAAAAAAAAATGCAGAAAATATCTAAATTAATTACAATAGCAAAAATAAATAAATATAAGTAATATTATTGTAAATTTTGTTTTATTTTTAATAAAATTTACAAACCTTAGATTTTGCTTTTTGAAAGACATGATTCTCCATTTCAACGCTGTTCTTTGTTGTGGGCATCCCAGACATCTGTACAGCTTCATCTCTGTCGTAAAGATATTTATAATTATACTTCCTTAATTTACTGCATATGAAACTGCTGGAAAACTCAGTTAAAAATAAACAAAACTGTTATAACTTTACATGCATAAGAAGCTGATATATTGCTTTGTGCAAATAAAAAAATGAAACATATATATATGAGCACCTCAGAGGTAAATATTAAGTCACATAAACATCATTTTTTGGGAGAAGAATCTAAAGAGATTTTTCGCATTTAATATGCTTTCAGTAAAATATTTATAATCTTTGTAGATTTTTTTATATTCTGTTCACAGACATACGTAGTTTTTCACCAAGAAACACAAATCGACACAACCGACACAAGTATCACTCTGTCTTTGTTCGATTATCCACTGAACAACAGAGAAAATAATACTTTTGTATCAACTTATTGCAACCATATCAAACTTTGATGTTTCAGAAAATAAAGTTGTTGTGATTACGGAATATGATTTTGATGTGACTTAATATTCTTTACGTGGTGAATGCATTGCGACTTAACTTTATACAGTCACATCTTTATTTTATTGAAATCATTTGTCCTTAGGTAGAAATTTGAGTATAGAATCTTATAACTCAATTTTTGAAAAAAAATGTGACTTAAAAGCAAAAAATCTCTTTAGAGAGAGATTCTATCTTTGAGGTGCTCAAATATATAATATATAAAATTGATTGTCATAGAAATGAATGTGTTTGCCAATTTGTATTTCGACAGTTTTAATTCAATAGCTTTGATAAGTTTAAAGTGTTGAAAAAAAAGAAACAGAAAGAGGAAAGAAAAGAAAGGCGCGCATATATATGCCCTAGTAATATATAAAATATACATTTACATAACTCTTATATCACTCATTAAACTAATACTGCTAATTACATTAAATAATGCTTTTACTTTTTAGATGATTCAACTTACATTTTCGTGATAACACTCTGTCGAAAGTTTTGTGTCTTCCACGAATCGTCTGAAGCCATGATTTGCGATTCTTTAATTATATAAATAAATAAAACGTGAACAATTTTAATATGAAACCTACACGAAATTTGATGTATAGGTTATACTTAATGCAACAGTAATAACACACGATAATGCTACCAACTGATCACTTTAACCAACTTTGACTCGGTTTTTTTCTTACATGTAAGGAATCGCATTTATCGCACTAGAATATGAACCTAGCATAAGCCTGCACGATGACAGAAGAACAGGAAATTAATTCTTTCTCTTTCACCATCGTTTCAACAATCATTCATAAGGGCCTATCCAAACAAACTTGCATAATCGCACAAACATATGCATAAGGAAATTGATTGGTCTATAAGTAAATGCATAAGGAAATGGATAGGCCCTTATGGTCTTAATTGAGTTGCTGGAAAGATTCGTGTAAACTATCCTGGTGATTGTGTGCTCCACGTGTTGAATACAAGACATAACCATAATTTTGTAACCTCGAATATATGTCTTCCTATATCTAATAGTTAATTCTCTATGTTATATATTTATATTGAAAATAAATAATATGACAAAATATTGCTAAAAAATTGTTATAATGGCGTTGTCAAGAGGTAAGTAAATAATAACAACTTTTGGGCATCTTTCCTAGGACATGTGTAAATATGTAATGTGTAATTTATAGATAGTAAATTACATTTGTATAATGCAATTTGCAGAATTATTAAAGCGTTTGAATTCAGAAGACAATCCTTTACCGAAACGATTAAAATTAGCAGAAACTGCATTTTCTGCTGTGAATCTACCACTTACTCGGAAAGAGGATTTACTTCTGGAATGGCTATGTAAACAATGTGTTACAAATCAACATACTTGGAGAACACTAAATAATTGTTTAAAATCTTCTCATATCGACATTAAGATCAATGTCAAACAATATTTGATTGATGTGCTCATAAAAACATTAAACAATGATATGAAAGATGAATATGAAGAAGTTCTGGAGTGCTGCAGTTTAGTTCTTACTAACAATAGTTTGCGGCAATATTTTACAAATAAACCAAAGAATTTAGGTATCTTCGTAAAAGCTTTCTTAAACAGTATATTGAAACACTCCAAACATACAACACAAGAGGAATTCAGCAAACCACATGAATCATGTCTATTATCATCTGCAGAAAATAACGCAATAATAAGTATTGTTGAAAGTCTAATGCAAATATACAAACAAATGATGACTGCTAAAGATGAATTGAGATTAATTTTTATAAATAATATTTTGTTTCCTTTATGCAATTTAATTGACCATAGACACATAGATAACACAAACAAGCTTGGTATAGCAACATACAAATGCATTCAGCAGTTGCTGCTAGGAAAAAGCAAATCTATGCAAAATAAACAGACTGTAGAAAGTAGTCAAGCAATTTTCTCAGATCTATTTTATATGTTATCTGAAAATGTGGAAACATTAAATCTTGAGAGTAATATTTTAACATATAAATTTATTTTTCGTGCTGTAATAGGCACTTATAAATCAGACGCTGCTGTATTGGATGTGTTTTTCAGAAATCTAATTAACTCTTCGGGAAAATATAAATGGGAAATTTTGAATACTTCTCTCAATCTGTTAAATGATGTAATGCTTGATTTCGATAATATCATAGAAGATGTCACACTATCTGAATATTTTCAGAAATTTATAAGTGACATTTTAACACATGACGACATAACATGTGTGCATTATGGAATACTTATACAACTTTCATATATCAATCCACTTCTGATAGAGAGAAATATTTCAGACATTTTAAACAAGATACTTTTGAAAGAGCAAACTATTGATCATACAAACTTATTAATTGCAATTTTGCATGCCAGCACAAAATTGAGACGAGAACAAAAGTTTATGACACAATTGTTAATATCATTGAAGCTAATTACAACAAAGAAAATATATAAGACAAATACGTCCACATTTCTTTCAAAGGAATTTAGAATAAAATTGATAAAAACAATTAGCAATTTTTCCACTTCGCAAACGATAGCAACTTTAAAAACATTAACATATTATTTAAACACAGATTGTCTGGAATTGTTACAGGATAATACTTCATGTAAGTCTTATTTTCATATTATTAATTGTTTGTTAATTTATTAAAATATAACCAATATAAATATAAATTTATCTTTTTTATAATTTTATGTATGAATTACAGGTAAAAATATATTATTATTGAAGGTAACAATAGAATTGCTTATTATACTTTTTGAAGGGATGCAAATTTTTGAGTATACCAGAATATTGTCTGTCCATGAAAAATTTGTCAACAATTTGGATGTACTGCAAAATGCTTTATCACTATTAATAAACAAAGCATTGTGTTTAGCTCATAATAAAAGTGTTATTATACTACTGCTCAGTGCAGTGCTATCACTGAGTGAAATGCAGAATATGTTGAAATATTACATGCCAAAAGGTGCCATTATGAGGAAATTATCTTTTCCAATTCTGGATGATTCTTGGCAGCAGTTAATCCAAAGAATAACCAACTTTGGAGAAGATAATTGCAAAAATATCATGGTATCTACAGAAATACTATTTTTTGACAATACTATTTGTTAATGTGTTTAATTTTAAAGATAAAATAATTTTTTAAATATTTTTGCAAAGCGTATCTATATTTTTATGTCGCAATTTCAGAATAAACTTATTTTACATCGTATAAGATTAAAT
This sequence comes from Linepithema humile, assembly GCF_040581485.1. Taxonomy (NCBI): domain Eukaryota; kingdom Metazoa; phylum Arthropoda; class Insecta; order Hymenoptera; family Formicidae; genus Linepithema; species Linepithema humile. The sequence continues at coordinate 15,165,317 of NC_090132.1, forward strand.
ATATCAAATGAACCTGTTAAACTCGATAGTTTAATAGATGGCCTTGAGTATTTTTGGAGCACAATCTTGAAACATGAGACAAATATACTTTCGTTGTTACGTGACAAGGAAATATCCAAAATAACATATCTATTGTTGACTGATATGACATCAAGTGAAAAGAATTTTCATGAATGGCTTGACACATTAAATAATGAATACGTACAAGAAAATAGGTACTTTGTAATGTACCTCCTAAGTCATATTCTTGCCCAAATTGGACAATACTTGTCAATGGGATCTACAAGCTCCATTACAGAGCAGATTAATTCTGTAAGTAATAATGTATATAATGTAGACATTTCAAAAATTTTATGTGATAATTGTAAATCAAAATAATCTCATTTTTATTCTAATTATGTCAAAAAATTTTAGAAATTGTTGTTGGAGGTCGAGCATTGTGATAAATTGCTAGAAGTTTTGCAAATTGTAAAAGAGCAGATATCACAAGAACAATGGGTACAAACAACAAATGCAACTTCCTGTAAAATTGAATTACATTTGGAAATATTGCTTCATTTACCGATGATATATCTTAACTCTAATGTAAAAACATTAGTTTTTCTCATTGTATACTCCATTAGCAGAGAATGTAAAGAAAATGATAAAATATCGACGTTATGCAATATGATATTTTCTGGTAATATTAATTTTATTTTTACTTTTTATATTCTTTATATTATTAATCTTAAGTACAAACTTAATAATAATCTTAAGTTTTTACTTAAAAGTTTTTAAGTAAAACTTAAAAACTTATTTTAGAACATTTAATAAAAATAATTCTAATTTTTCAGATTTATTAGAAAAAGCTGGCATCGACATATTTCAATATATAGAACCAACAATATTTATAAAACAATTACCACAGAATAAAACATTTTCAAAAGCTTGCGAAGTTTCTCTTCGCAATGTGACAACATATGCCACTTTAAAGAATCTCATAAAGAGTTGTGCTGACTGCAAGGAATCTATGTGTATTGTTCTAGAATGCATGGAAGTCGTGAGATCAAAATTAAATACTGAACAAAAAGTTATTTTTAGAAAAGCAGAAAGAAAATTAGCCAAAGCTATTTTAAAAATATTACCTGAAGAAATAAACGATACTTTAGATATAAAATGTTTGCAAGCAGTATTAAAAGTAACTATTCCAACTGGTAAAGTTAGCATTAATTTGAAAAAATTAACTGAACTAACTCTCAAAAATATATTTGCAGTAAGTATTGTAAAAAATTTTAATTTTTTTATATATTGTACCTCAATTTATTATAATTCAATATTTGATAAAAATAAATTTCTTTTACAGGCAAAAGAAAATTCAAGCAATACAGATGGCACATTGTTGCAAGAAAGTGTGAAGTTGACTATTATTGTTTTACAACATCGTAAAGCATTCGAAATCCAAGAAATGACCATCAAGAACATATGGTTCGTAATGTTAAAACATTCTTGCAAAAATTTACTCGAACCCCTATTGATGTCTACAGGATTAAAAGAATTTTATGAGCTGTTAAAACTGCTGCATGACGAAACAGTAATATTTATTTTCCATTAATATATATATAACAGTTATTAATAATACTTAATATATATTTGTAATTTATTCTTTATAGGTCAATAGTTTATTACAAGCAGATGAGGCAGTATGGACAAATTCGTTTGTCATTTGGAATAGTATAATAAAGACGAACATGAATGCCAAACGTAATAAAATGCGTTTGGTTGCGATCAATAATCTATTCCAAATTATATTATCATTGTACATTCCTGATAATTATTGGTCAGGCCTGTTGCATTTGTCTCATGACATAATCGGTGCCAAGCACTTACTTATTCCCGACATTACAGTTGATCTTATTATATTGATTGGTTTAAAGTCACTTGACAAAGTAAAAATATCATGGTGTGAAGACGTTCTTGCTATATGCGGAACACTGATAAAAATCAGAACAAACTTAATAACGGACAGATTACCTAATTTATTACTTTTGTATAGGAATGTAATAAATATCATTGTTCACGCATCAAAAAGCGTAGCGGATAAATTCGATGAACACCGATTTAGATGTCTTGCACTTGATATTGAAAAGTAAGTTTAAAAATTAGTTTAAAAAGAGGTTTTTTAAATTGCAATATTAACAAGAATATTTCGAATTTATTTATATATACATAATTTAAGAAAAAAAATAATTAACATTTTCTCGACAGACTTACAGGGCTGCTGATAAAATTAAAAAAAGACATGATTCGTCTAAGCCCATATGTGATCGCTGATTTCTTACAACTAATTGTGGAAGGCACTATACCTTTCTACATTAAGGTAATATCCTTGCTTGTGATCACTATCTTATTAGATTATTTTAAGTAATACTTATATTTCTATTACAGATGGCTTTGCATAATTCTCTCTGCCAATTGATTGGCATCTGTGATCAACACGGAATCGCCTTTTTATCTCGTACATTACCGACGTCGTTGCAGGAAGTCTTTAAAGCGCAATTAGATACGTTCAATAAGTTTTACAAATACTCCGGCAAAGTTTAAATCTTGACTGATTCTTTTTATAAAATTTATTTTTCTGAGAAATTAAAATTAGATAAAGAAACAGAGAAGATAACGTACTATAGTTCATGTAAATTTAATTTTACAACTATAGGTATACATTCTATATGATACATGTATCATGAATTAAATATATATATATGTTTGTAAAAAAAAAAAAAAATTTGTGTATTTTCTTGCATATTCTCTATAATTAAAATAATAATGATTAATAATTACTAAAAAAAGTAAAAAATTTTACAAAAATTAAAAAAATTTTTTTAAAGCGTGATTTCTTAAACATTTTTTTACTTTTCAACTTATTCCTTTATATAAATGATGATAGATAAGTCATGAGCTTTTTATTTAATAAAATTAAAATTTATATGACTTGCAAATATTATTGATTATTTGTAACTTGTGTACATGTTTAACATTTATAGTAAAATAATTTAACACGACATTTTTTATACTAAAATGTTAATAAATAATCATGCATTCTACTATATGGATAGTGTACATCAGTGGCTAGTGTGCATCAGTGGCTAGTATGCATGCATGTGTTGTGTTGAATATGAAGATTAAAATACCACGAGTAGTAACTAAGGATCAGATTGTCGTCGTATTTATTTTAGGAACAGTCACTGGCTTTTATGGATGGAATAGTTTATTACAAAAATATATGAAAGAGCAACGTGAAAAAGAACAAAAGTCAAATGAGGTATCTAACCAAATAATTTCATTAATTTATACTATAACCTATGCGCCCGATTTGTGAACTCAACAATATTTTGCAAATGTGTAATATAACGTTTAATTACATTCTTTCAGTGTGATACTTTTAATTTTGTAATGACAATAATTGATATATTTATATATATATAATTTAAAAAATTTTTAATTAATATTGTATAGTGAAGAAATTGAGGTTAATTAATCATTATAAAAACATAAAAAAAAAACACTAAAATATATGAATTCTTTTATTTTTTATTTATAAAAATTAATTCTGCCTTTCTTAAAATTAACACTGGGCAAGGATTTCTCGTAGTATACAAGATACATATATCTATAGTAAATTTTTTTTATTTAAGATAATATATTCTAAATATTTTATAGTTTGTCAGCAAAATCTAAACATATTTTCTGGCAGAAATTAAGCCGATTAGGGCTTGTAGTAATTGGTACAACTTTGTGTGTAGCAGGTTGTAAGTAAGTATATTTTGTTTCATCTTATATAATATTGCACAAATAAATCAGACACGATCTATATTACATAATTTTTATTTTTTGCTGTAGGATTTATGTAGTTCCATGGTATGTAAAACGCAAGTATGCAGAAGCAGAACGATATGCAAATATTGTCTACGAGACACGCAAGAGGAAAGCTTTAGAACAACAACAAAATGAAATTTAAACTTGAGTTTAATTTGAGAAACTTTAACTTAAGTTATTATAAATTTATATATAATTCATTACTATTTTAAATAAACAGAAAATATGTAAATAGTATGATACAAGGAAATATATATTGTTCCACTAGAATTATTACATAATCATATCAGAGAACTATTATCAATTTTCTGCCCTATTGGTTAGCCTCAAATTTGGAACCATAGAAAGGAATATGTTGTACCACTACTTTCCAATCAGTAAAGTATAACAATGCTAGAGATGCACCAGTTCCATATGTCAATGCGCTTGGCAACCTAAAATATAAAAGGAAAATTATTCTTACAGAGCATCGAGTACAATACAGATCTGTTTGTTGGAATGAATTAAGTATACTCTCAACCTTTCACATAAGAAAAAAACAGGTAATAAGTATATTGTTAATAATTAAACTTTCTTAAGCAATTGTCATTTTTATGTATTATATGTATTAAACTATTGAAGTGATTAAACTTGATCACTCGCATCATTAATTAAAATTCAGAGAAATAACATTCTAAATAAGTCAAAAACAGAAGAACTCACCATTTTGCAGCTAATTCGACGTGTTTTCGACCTAACCGTAGAGTCATCTTTTCAATATCGCTCAATTTAAGCAATATCTTCTATCAAGTTTTTTATTTCCGTACTAAGCCAAAGGCCAACAGAAGGAGTAAGAGCATGATATAAATACAAGGGTATGCTCTTGCGCATCCTAATGGCAGCCAGCCAATGAGAATTGCATTTTGACTACGTCATCATTAAGCGGCAAATTTGAATCTTTTAACAACATTAGTTTAATAATATTAATAAATTTTGCGCAATTTAATATTAAAATTATGAAGAAGTTTATATCTTGAGATATTTGTTAATTTTTGTAATTTTTATTTATAAATAAAAAATAAAAATAATTGGTATTTATATTGAACGGTAATAATGGACGAAATTTTCATCAACATATATATATATTTTCGAGTCGATCAGTATTTTAAAGAGTTTATATGTAAATGTATAACAAATGGGAAAAAAATAAAACTTTCTACATATGATTGTATGTAATGTTTAAACAAAGTTTTCTTTTTCCCCATTTAAACATTTATATGTAAACTCTTTAAAATACGGAACAATTTTAAAATATATATTTTGATTAAAATTTCGTCTTTTATTACTTTTCAATGTAAACAGCAATATTTGTTATTATTTACTTATAAACAAAATTACTTTTCAATGTAAACAACAATATTTGTTATTATTTACTTATAAATAAAAATCACAAACATAGAATTTGAAACAATCACTTTGGCTTTACCTTAAGTTTCAAACGTTACATTAATATGTTTATTATGTTAATTTAATCCTCTTAAGTATAAAAACTTTCGTATAATTTAGGAAAATTTTGAAAAATTTGGAGAGGATGATGGTGATTACAAATAAAAAACATGAAGGTGTAAAATTGTGTGCAAATACTAATCAATTTTTTTATTAACAAATTTTGACAATTTTTTTTTTTAATTTCTCATTCGATTTTTTATAACTATTGCTCGATTTATTTCTCGTATTCGAATAAATGTTCGCGTACGCACTAAACACAGTATCACCTCTTCGGGTATTTCTATTGGATGGATTAATGTCTGAACTTTTGTTGCCAATGTCTTAAAAATAAATGCATCTTTACACAGATTGGATCCATGGTACCGTGTAAATTCTGCATTCATAATACGCGCAGTTTGCAGAAGTTCTTTGCATGGATAGAGGCAATTCCCTCGCGAAACAAATTGCAGCCAGTCCACGTCGTCGACAGCTGGCAAGAGAGAGGTTTCGGTTCCTAAGTTTGGATACTTATTTTTAAATCGATACGCTACGTAGCCAGCCACGTACTTTAAACCTTCATCTTCGATTGTATCTATGACATCTAATTCGTCGAGTGATTTCAAATGTTGCTCTTCCTCCGAAGAAATTACGAATGACGACAAATCGCTAACGGGATGATCTTTGTCGCCATCAGTATCGCCGTAATTTGCAAATACTTCTTCCGCATAATTTGTTGCTTCTTCCTCTTGAACGTATGGCGACAGCATATTGCTTGAAATGTTGGACGAACTGTCATTGTTAAGCGGGGATACAAGGCAAGATACATTTGGTTCTATTTCCGTTGTGTTCGAAGTTGAGCAAAAAAGATTAGATGAGTGTTTACTCAAAATGTATCTTTTTAGGTGAAATTTGAAATCGAGCATAGCATAAGACCGTCTCGACCAATGAGCATGCTATGTAAATCAATATGGCGTCTTTATGCTAGATGTTCATTGGTCGAGACGGTCTTATGCTATGCATATGCAGTTATGTCATTTTGTGTGTGATGGCCTTAAGAGTAAGATGCGTTATGGCTCCGAAGGGTCTCCCCTCTTGCGGCCATCTGGTTCGGAGAGGGGGCAATAGAATGGAGCGAGAAATTTAAAGGGAGAGATTAGACTTTCTGAGGAAGAATTCAAAGGCATCCAAGACTTTGGCAGAGAGGTTTTTCAAGAGCGAAGTGGTTATGTAAGGTGGATTTAGATTAAGTTTTTGGAGTTGTTTTGTAATACGGTTCTTGCATTATTGTAAAGTGGACAATTCCATAGTACATGATCAATGTTTTCTGAGTGATAACCACAATTACATTTTGGAGAATTGACAATGTTGAACCTAGCTAACGAGGCATTTAAGTTATAATGACTTCTGATACGATTTACGGAAGTAATGATCTTTCGATCAAGAGATTGAAAAGGGTGAAACCAAGGTTTTCTAGTTTTATTGTAATAGAATTTAAAGTATTGAATGCCCTTTGTATTTTTCCATCATTCAAGAAAGGAGAAGAATCGATGATAAACTTTTTCTTGGAAATGACGATAAAAATCAGAATGAGGAATATGTATATTTAGATTAGTTCCGTTAGAGCACTAAAGATGTAGGTATTCTACCGTCTGCTCTGGTCTCCGCCATTTCTGTTCCGTTCCCCCACTCCTTGCCCTCACGCCTCTGTCACTGAGCTGACAAGTTTATGATAATTAGGTTATGGTTTCTAAGCTGCTCGAACTCTGTGTTTACGTGTATTTTGATTATCCGAATGTGAACAAAAAGAGAGTCTTGGACACCAACCAAATCATCGTGCCTCTGTGAAGTAAGTTTATTCTCTTAAATTTCTAATTTACGTACTTTTTCTGTTTGTTTAGAATCATGGATCGTTTTTTTAAGTGTAGTTTAGATTTGTCATCGTTTGAAATGACATAAATATGAATAACTGTAATCAATAAGGACATTTATCTTATAAGCAGTTTTTTTATTTCAGAAACATTTTGAAGAATTACAGTTTGAGACTGCAGATAATTGGCGAAAATTAAAACCAAACGCCATACCAACACTTTTCGATATACCTGATCCACCTGCAATTAATAAAAATGAAACAGATGAACCAAATACAAATGCCATTGCTGAGAAAGACGTAAATTTTTTCATTAATCTTATGTTTATATTTAATCACTCGTACGATGTGTACAAGAGTATTAGTCACGCCCATAAATATAATAATAATAAATAAATGAATAAATAAACAAACAAATTAATACATGTCATTTCTTTTATCTTACTGTAATGTATCATAGAAACTTACGTCTTTCTCAGCAGTGGCATTTGTATTTGGTTCATCTGTTTCATTTTTATTCATTGCAGGTGGATCAGATATATCGAAAAGTGTTGGTATGGCGTTTGATTTTAATTTTCGCCAATTATCTGCTTAATCAATCTCAAACTGTGATTCTTCAAAATGTTTCTGAAATAAAAAAAATTGCTTATAAGATAAATGTTTTTATTGATTACAGTTATTCATATTTATGTAATTTCAAACAGTGACAAATCTAAACTACACTTAAAAAAACGATCCATGATCCTAAACAAACAGAAAAAGCTACGTAAATTGGAAATTTAAGAAAATAAACTTACTTCACAGAGGCGCGAATATTTGGTTGGTGTCCAAGACTCTCTGCGGAGATTACGTATCCATTGCTGTCGACGAATATCATCCACAGGAAATGCAAATACTCGAACACCTTTTTTTGTTCTATTGGTACAATTGACCGCAACGCAGCAAGGCATTTATCTTTTTTTTTTCACAGTCGGATACACGCAAATACAGAGTTCGAGCAGCTTAGAAACCATAACCTAATCATCATAAACTTGTCAGCTCAACGATAGAGGTGAGAGGGCAAGGAGTGGGGGAACGGAACAGAAATGGCGGAGACCAGAGCAGACGGTAGAATACTCACGTTTATAGTGCCTGATAGTGCCTTAGTTCCGTGTTTGGTAGCCAGATTGGCTAGACGATCGGCTATTTTGTTTCCGAGAATTCCTGTATGAGCTGGGATCCAAATGATTTCGATACTAATAGCGTTTTCGATTATACAGGATTTGAACGACCCAAGATTGGTTAATGACGTCATTGCAACCTCTCCACCAATGAAAGACTTGCATTTATAGTAAAATAGTGATTGATCAACCCTAGATCGTTCAAACCCCGTTTATTCGAAAACGCTATAAGACCTAGTTGATGAGCTGAGTAGAGTTTTTCTTTTAAATAAACAATCAGTTCATTTTTGCAATTCAACGGAGAGCAGTTGGCGAGGGATCGAACTATGCTTTGAGAATCTGTAAAGATAATAGAGTTACATAGTTTATTGGAGATGATGAGGTCAATAGCTAAGTCTACCCTGGTGAAAAAACATCTCATAATTTCCTAGAAAATTTTAAGAATTTTTCATAATTTTATTTTATGAAAAATTTTGAGAAAAAATTTCTTATTTATTCATATTTTAAAAACATTTTTTAGAAAATTATAAGAAATCTCAGAATATTTTCCATTTATATATATATATATATATATTTATATTTATATATATTTCTAAAAAAAATTTACGATTTATCAGCTTCCATATTTTGCCCTGCCTTTGAGTACATTTTATTTAACGGTACAAATTAACGCAAGTATATATTTCTATTCTATCTTTTTCATTGGATGTCAAACACAGAATAAAACATGTATTAACATGTATGTTAACGTGACATTCTATGTTCGATATCTACTAGAAAATAAATATAGAATGACACGTTTTTACATTGCTAAATAAAATGCATTCAAAGATAAGGTAGAAAAATAAAAACTGATAAATCGTATATTTTTCAACTTGTAAAAATATTTGATATTTCTAAAGGCCTGTGTCCACGATGCAAGAAATTGGTCCAAGTTCTTGGTCCGAGAAATGTATAGCCAATTAAATTGAAGTTTGTATGGAAAAACAGCAAGTTGATTGGTTACACATTTCTTGAAGCAATCCAACCATTTTGGGCCAAGAACTCGAACCAATTTCTTGCATCGTGGACACGGGCTTTAATATACAGGGTGTCCCAAAGTTCGCGGCCCAACCGTCGTGTACAGATAGAGCGGGTCAAACTGAATAAGTAAGTTCTTTACCACTTTGCAAAATTTTCAATAATTAATTAGAAAATAATTAATAAAGATCCGCCAATCCGCGCAAGTATTCCTCGAGCGCCGAGCGCGCTACGAGTAGGACCCACCCAGCATAGCATAATACAAAGCGCGGCAGAGCGGCGTGAATCTCTATGTCACGCGCCGCTCGTGTGTAGTGTGCATAGCTAGCCAAGAGAGCATCCCTCCCACCTCGGCGCTCGGGGAATACTTGCGCGGATTGGCGGATCTTTATTAATTATTTTCTAATTAATTATTGAAAATTTTGCAAAGTGGTAAAGAACTTACTTATTCAGTTTGACCCGCTCTATCTGTACACGACGGTTGGGCCGCAAACTTTGGGACACCCTGTACACAGATCTGGAAAATATGAGAAATAATGAATTTATTCATATATTTTTATTTCTTTTCTGAACTTTTCTGAAAAGTGTGTCAATTCATATAAAAAATCTTAAAATTTTCTGAAAAAGTTATAAAATTTTTGTAAAAAATCTGAAAATTTTTATGAAAAATTCTGAGAATATTTTTCACCAGGGTATCGCTATGCTTTCAGCAGTGAAAATAGATGCTTTGGAGGTGATTCTGTAGAAAAGAGAATGATCTAATGAGGGAGCATAGACAGCTAAGCCTACATACAATCCAGATTCTTTCTTTGATCCATCAGTATAAAAGATGCTTTTTCCTTTGATTAGTCCACCATAGAGCATTCTGAACGTTTGGTTGGGATCAGAGGATGTGTCAAAATTAGATCTAATTGTGATCCTGTGGTGTTAGGAGTCCATAGAAAGGCTTCAAAAGGTATCGAGTAGCTAGGAACTCTGATTTTGGATTTGATAAGGTTCTTGAAAACACGTGTAGAGGAGAAAGCTTTGAGTAACAGAAAAGTGTTAGAAATATTATGTCTAGTATTAATAGTGGTGGCGTTAGTTAGCTTTTCGAGTTTGGAGATGAGAGGGTGTTTTTCCAACGAGAAAACTCTTAGGAGATATCTATGAGTGAGATAAGAAAATTTAATATGTAAAGGTAATTTACACGTTCTGCCAGTAAAACATTAGTTGGTGTGGTGCTTCTATATCCAAGCGCTAGTCTTAAGGCTTGGAATTGTATGCGTTCAAGTTTTTGGCCAAGGTTATGAGAGAGTCCAGAAAAAATAAAGCATCCGTACTCGATGGAGGCTCTGATAACTATTTTATAGATGGTTAATAGGGCAGACGGATGAGAGCCCCACCATACCCCTCTTAACATTTTAATTATGTTTAGAAGTTTCCTGCCTTTAGAGAGGAAATAGTTGACGTGAAGATAACCCGTGAGTCTATAGTAAAAAAAAATGCCAAGAAATTTAGCGTGATCGACTGAATTAATGAGATTACCATTGACCTCAATAGAACAAGAGAAAGGGTCTATTCTTTTTCTAGTAAAGATGACGAGTGACGACTTGGAGGGAGAAATCTCCAGACCAATGTCTTTGAGATATGTGGTGATTTTTGTGGCAGAAATGGATAAATTAAGAAGAATTTCTTCAATCTTTTCTCCTCTTATGTAGATAATTGTGTCATCGGCAAATTGAAGTAATCGACAATTGTTGGTTATTTGTTTGCTTAAGGCGTTAATGTATATGTTGAACAAAACAGGACTTAATACAGACCCTTGTGGCACATTTTTATAGGTATGATAAGGCTGTGATAATTCGCCATTAATAATAAAATGGAGGATGCAAAAGGAGGTAAGGTGAAAAATGAATCTGCATAGTCTCTCTGGGATCCCGATGTTTCTCAAAGTATGAAGTAGAATGTCAGGAATGAGGTTATCAAAAGCCCCTTTAATGTCCAAGAAAAGACAAGGAGTATATTGTCTATATGCAAGTCCAAGGCAAATTTCTGTAGAAAGTAGAGCCAGGTTATCATAGCATAATTTACCTTTCCTAAAACCAAATTGAGATCTAGAGATAATATTATTATGTTCGCAAAACCATTGAAGTCTAGAAGAGATTATTTTTTCTAAGATTTTAAGCAGACAAGGTGTTAGCGAAATGGGTCGAAATTTATCCGGAGTGGATTTGGGAATTAAGTAAACTAAAGTTTTCCTCCATTTATTGGGATAGGTTCCTGTGGTCAGAATACTGTTAAATAGGTGACAGATAAGTTTATGCATAAATATAGGGAGATTTTGAATCATTCGATAGCTAATGCCATCTAATCCCGGAGACGATCAAACACCAAGTCTGGCAATGACGTCGGATATCTCGTCGACGGATATAGATCGAGAGAGTAAAGATTCATTCGGAGAGAGTTCGGAATTCTCAAATGAGATGAAAAGGGGACAAGAGTTTGGACAAAGAGTATGAATAGTACTATTAAATTCTTCTGTTTTATGATTTGTATTGAAGTTATTGTGAGCACCGGCTAAATTTCTGTTTTTAAAGCATTTGATGGTTCTCCAAATTTTTCCAGGGGCAGTTTTAAACTCAATCTCACTACAAAACTTCCTCCATGATTCTCTCTTGGCTTTATGAAATACCCTCTTAGTCAGGGCCTCTTGTCTTTTAAGATGACAGTAGTTCAAGTAAGAAGAAACTTTCCTGAAGTTAGACAGAGCCGATTTTCTTTCCATTGCTGCAGAATCACAGTCGTGATTCCACCACGGGACTGGAGGCGGTCCCTTAGATGAGTGATGGACTAAAAGGGAATCAGAGTTTAAACGAAGAGGATGGCCGTTTGTAGATTCGATAGCTGAAATAAAGAGCAAAGTGAGGTATTCTATATGATCAAAAGGATTGATGTGAGGATCTAGAATTCTTGAGGAAATTTCTTCTTCTTGAAGAATAAAGAATTTTTTAAAAGTTAGCCAGTCAGTAGATTTTTTATCTATTTTGTGGCAGAATCTTTTTGAATATTGGACAGTTGTGAGTATGTGGTCACAACAAGAAAGTGATCACTATTCATAGAATCATCCAATATCTGCCAAGAACAGATAGGTGCAAGTTCAGGATTAATTAGAGTAAGATCTACAGCGCTCTTATTTTGAGAGGGGGCTGTAAGTCTAGTTGGTGAACCATTGTTTAGAATTACCAAGTCATGATCTGAAGCGGCTTCTTCCAACGATCTGCTAGCCGAGTCAATAATCGAACATCCCCAGAAAGAATAATGCGAGTTGAAGTCACCCAATACAACAACATTTTTGAAATTTACAAAGGTAGAAAATAACCTATCCCAATGTTCATATCTTATGCGAAATTTTGGATGTTTATAAATCGATACAATTAGTAACTGTCCTTGAGAGGTGGACAGTTTTACGCCTAGGGTGTCAAGTAAACCTTCTATGCAATTAATGGGCTTGTTCGTTTTAGCTACACTGGGGCTGCTCTGGGTCTGCTCTACACAGGATAATACAGGACAGATAAATAGTTTGTCCTGTATTATCTTGTTTAGAGCAGACCCAGAGCTGCCCCAGTGCAGCTAAAACGAACAAGCCCAATGTCAGCATTGATAGCTGAATGAATATCATTCCTGACAATGGTACACAGACCACTGGATTTTATGCGTAACGAATCTCTTCTGAAGATAGTATAGCCTGGAATTGAGAAGTGAGTACTTGAAATTAATCAAGATTCGGAGATCGCGATCATAATCTTTGATGATTTTTAAAAGTTTTCCCTTCTTAGAAATAAGACCTCTGGAGTTCCATTGTAAGATATTGATGTTAGGGCGTTGAAGAAGTTTATACATTGTAAGAATAATAAATATTAGCTGAGGAAGAATTTTGATTAAGTAGCGGAAAAATTGAGGAAGATCTATCGGTTGCTAAATTTGAAAACGATGGGTTAATTTGACTGAATGCAGCAATTAACTGCGTGAAAAGTTGGAAGATAAACTTCATTTGATTTTCATAAGAACCAAATGAGGTGGGTGAAGAATGAGGAGAGTCGGGACTCTCTGAGGGATAAGCGCATCCATTCGGAGGTCTAAGAAGGGACCTACCGTTAGGCTCGAGTATATAGTCGTGACCAGAGCCGCGTTCATCATAATGACGGACGAGAGGGGATTGAAGGGTAAAGGTTTCCTTGTTAAAAATAGGAGAGGACGGGTTAGAATTAAAATTTTTGTAATTGGTAGATTTTATGCCAGATCTACTAGCCATTTGGGCGTAAATTACGCTCCTCTGGTTAGGTGGGGAAGTGTAGTTGGTAGGGGGCGATGGTCTGAGAGAAGGGGAGGGTCCCTGAGAGAATATATTGGATTCTGGGAAAGAACTTTCCATAAGGGGGGGGGGATTGAAGATATCATTCTTCATATTGGAGAATGAGTTTTTCCCGGAAAAGATTCTCTGGCTTCCTTAAGTGAAATATTTCTCTCAGCCGCAAGAAGCTGAACGTTTTTTTGAATACTATATTCTGGGCATTGAGGATCTAAGGGGGAGTATTCTCCTTTACAGTTAGCGCAATTGGGGGGGGGGGGGAGTGAAGCGATGTATGGACAAGGAGGGGATAATTCATGGGCAGAGCGTCCAGTGAGGACATCGAGGTTTGCCTCTACATTGAGCGGCTGAGTGACCAAATCTAAAACAAGAGAAGCATATAGTAGTTTTTGGAATAAAGGGGACTACTTCATATCTAACACTAAAAATATTAATGTATTTGGGAAGTATTTGATTTAGAAAGGAGATTACTATGGATTTAGAGGGGACGAATTGAGAGGTTTTAGTGCCTGTGTCATCCTCTACAGTGATTTATCTGTTGAGTCTTCTCAGGGTCATGACCTCTGTGGAACACTTAATTCCTAATTTAATTTCGTCAGGTTCTATATCAGTAGGAATATTGCAAATAATACCTTGTCGAAATATTCTATAATTTAGAATAAAGCAAGTCATGTTGCGGTCCTTAAGCGGATATTGGGAGACCAAAAGATTGGCCGCTTCTTTTGTGCGATACTTGACAGAAATTTTCGAGAATCCCAATTTTTTGACCTCAATGGTTTCTTTTTTACCATATTTATTGAGGAATCGACCTATAAACAAAGGGTGAATAGATAAGGGGAAAGAAGAGGAAGATTGTATGTATACGTAATACGGTCCCTGATTGTTATGGGCATATCTATTGCTTATTAGTTTGTCAAGAGAACTTATTGATTTGTTTGGACGGCTAATTTGAGTATTTAAGATGGAATTGTTATTGCCTTTATTATTGTTTGCTTTTTTGGAATCGATATTAACAAAGCCCTCATCATCAGCAGATCTTTTCTGTCCCGAAGGGATCAAAGAGCCAATAGGGGGTGAATCGTTGTTTGGGTCGGACATAATAGTATTTATGCCAATGATTTCCGAAATTCTCTTAGGATCGTTATCATTATCCATGGACGGATATAAATTCTTAGAAAAAGTGGTTAAATGATTATCGACATTCATATCAGAATCAGAATCGCTAGAACTAGGGATAATAAGATTCGTGTTTTTGCTCACCCCATTGCCTTTGTCAAGGTTACCTTTGGGAGCTTTCCATCTAGGAGACACAGATCGACACTGTGGGCGGTATTCATAATCCGTTCTTATATTCAAGATCGTCTTAAGCACAAACTTATATTCGCTCTCTTCGTCACACATAGATTGTGTCTGACGAAGAGAGCGAATATAAGTTTGTGCTTAAGACGATCTTGAATATAAGAACGGACTATGAATACCCATTGAGTAAAAAGAAACAGAAGGGAGCATATACTAGCCAGGACTAGGTAAATCCGCGGACGGATGTACGTCATGGCAGCCATCTTGAGCGACCACTTTTTGAAAGTGAGAGGGAATGCTCGAGCATAGCGGCAAGCGGCATACCGTACGCCATACGCATTAATATGCTGTGTATAGTCTTTTATGCAACAGTGTATGGAAATAAACGATCAAAATGGTATACTGTAGAGCTTGTGGCATAACAGCAGCAGCTCGAAATCATGGAATAACGTTTCATCGGTTAGTATTATCAACAATAATGAGATTTTTATTTTGGAGATTATAATCATATGTATAGTATTGTGAAAATGTAGATTCACAATAATTACTAAATAATTTTCACTCACAAACAGGTTTCCGAAAAATCCGGATCAAAGAAATGCATGAATAAATTTTTGTAAGGACAAAGGATTTAATATAAATTTAGATTTTAGATTTTAACATTGCTCTTATGGAAATACTGCACGAGTGCAATTCCAATGAAAAACGCCATTAAAATTTGGTATTTTTGTTGCATATTATAGTTATTTTCTTTTAATTGTACATTATTTCCTAATTAAACATAACAAGTCATTCAATATTGGCGCCCTTGAGCGGCTATCTTGAGCGACCACTTTATATAGTCACTTCCGTCCGCACTTTTAAGACCAAACGCTCCCTCCTGTTTCTTTTTACTCAATGATGAATACCGCCCTGTGTGACACGGTCAAACACCGTGCTTAGATACTTGATGGAACGCGTTTAGTTCTGAACTAGACCGCTAGAGTCTGCTTATGTCTTCCCATGATATCTAGTAAGTTTATTTAATTAAAAAATTGGCGTACCAGGAGCATATTGGCATATTTGAAGTACGTACAAATCAACATAACCACCATTTATTATTGTTTACGATCGCGATGAGTATAAATATATTTTGCAGATGGATAAAATAAAAATTCTCTAGAATACCATCCCAAAAATTGGCAGCCATGAACTAGACTCTGTGTTCGACCCACGGACTAAAGCCTTGTGTCCACGATGCTAGAACTCAATCCGAGATCTCGGTCCGAGTCTTCGAACAATAATATTTATACTTGGCTGAATATAGTTAGCGTTGTAATCGAGTTACGATTCTTTACGATGATTTTCTGATCTATGTTATATTGCCAAGTTGGTTTATAGATATCATCAAGTGATGCACCGCTTGATTTCGAATGTTTTATTTTATTTAGATGGTCCAGATATTGTGATCTTAAATTATTAATTTTTTTTTTGCAATTTCAGTTGTTAGTGGTTGTCCTGTTAATTCTTTGTACTGATTACAGATTATCTGTAAAGCTTGATCTCGTTTCATACGATTATGATAATCAACACTTTTTGTAACATATAAACAAGAATGTTGTTGATATAACATTAATAAAATTTTAACATTTTCCTTATTATCCATTTTTTATTATAAAAGAAGTTTTTTCTGAAAATCAATTTTATATATTATTATACTTTTCTTGAAAAATAATATGTATATATAGGTTATAATATATTTCTAATGTCTAATTTAATCTGCATTAAAACTAATAATAACTACTTATGTAAATCTTATTAATTATTAATCTTATTAATTTATTTTATTTAAGAATTATATTTCTCTTATTTTTTCAATTCTATAATTACTTACTAAAATATTATTTATATTGTTCACAGTATCTCGTATCACTATAAGTATCTTATATTTTGTCTTGACAGATAGCAAAAAAAACTAGTAAAATCTAATAACTCGCAATAACTCGTTCCAAAAAATGGGACGCAACCACAGACTTCTATATATTACTAGACTGCTAACTTCCCAAATTTCGCTTATGTGCTATGGCCCCAAAAAGCATGTGTTAAAGTGTCTCATTGTGCACATGCGCAGAAGCAAAAAGATATATATAGTCAATATATTCTCCATAATACGGTTCTTCTAACCTATAATTCTAATCTTTTTACATGAGAAAAGTGATCCGCGATACGTGATAAAAACGTCATAAAAAGAAGTCAACAATGCCATTTAAATGTGCTGTTTTAAATTGCAAAAGCACAGCAGCATACAGAAAGAAAAATGACAAAATCTCTTTCTTTAAGTAAGTATTATTTAATAAAAATATGTGGTAGAATTATATTGTCGTGACACTGCTGTTTTTTGATCATTAAAAGAAATTCTAAATATATTTAGTATCAATGTTAATAAATTGTTAAATAATTTAGATTTCCTATAAGTATACCTTATTTATTGGAACAATGGATAATAGCAATTAATAGAACAAATTGGATACCAACATCATCAAGCCGTATTTGCCAATTTCATTTTACTGATAGTGATTTTGCAAATACATCAAAAGTGAGAAGATTAAAAGCAGATATTATACCCACTCAAAATTTATATGATCAAAGTTCTGATAAAGATTCAAGTAAGTATATCAACAATTGCACATATAAAAATCAGAAAATTATTTAATATATGAATTTTATTTTGATTTATCTAGATTCAAATGAATGTAATAGCGAGAATTTGGATGTCCAAACTTTAAGTGAAACAGATATTACTGCACAATATGATACTGCTGATACAACATACAATACGATACAGCTAGGTACAAAAATAATAAATTATAATATATATTATATAAAAATCAGAAAATTATTTAATATATGAATTTTATTTTGATTTATTTTGTAATAATTTTATATTTTTATATGTAATTAATTAAAATAATATAAAAATAAAATATAAATGTAAAATGTGTGTATTTTTTATTTATCCTTAAAATATTTTATATACATATATCAATCATTTTATAATATCATTTAATAAAAATATTAAAAATAATATATTTTATATACAAAAACATTAAACATTAAAAATAATATTTCTTATATACAATTTTAGTGTTATACATTAGTATTTTTATATAAAATGTTTTGCATACTACACATTTTATAAAGCTTGATTCATTTAAATTAACTTATATATATATAGCTTAATAATATTATTTAATAATATTATTATTTTTTTAATAGATTTCTGTTTTTTGGACGAGATATTAGTTAATTGTATTATGTATGTGTGTTTATATGTGAATGTGTAGCATGTAGGGACATACATCACAAAGCGCATGCGCAGAAAGGAATACTTTATGTATCGTTTCGTACATAAGAAATGAAGACGCCTTATACATAAGGAGTTAGCAGTCTAGTAATATATAGAAGTCTGTGGACGCAACGCATTTTTTTGTTTGAGCTTCTTATTCGAGTTTTGCATCCAAATTCAGTGTGTACATGATCCGAGTTCTAGTAACTTTCCCTCAGTCCGAGATCTCGGACCGAGTTCTAGTATCGTGGACATAAGGCTTTAGGAATAGAGGGACGGAGCACAAGCTATACCGGAGGAGCACGTTTGCGGCGGAGAGGGGGGGGCCGCCATATTCGTTTAGTAATCACCACACATAAAACTCACTATTTGCGTATATGTGAAAAATGAAAGTCAGATCCTGCGCACAATAAACAAAATAGAAAATAGAAATAGGAATAATTATTAAATATTAGAAATAAGAAATTGGAATTATTTATTTTAAAAATAAAAAAAATAGAAAAAATTAATGCATGAATTAAGAAATAAGAATTGGAATTAATTAATATATTTTATTCTCTTGTTAGATGTAAAATAATTTCTCTTTTTAATATTAAATGATTATTGCTATTTCTAATATTTTGTCTACTGTATGCAGAGCCTCAGAGTAATAAAAGTTAAAGTATTTTATAAAATTTATAGTACAACAATAATAAAACCGCCTAATCTCTTTACGCTTGTCACTCGTTATGTCTAGTAGCACCACTACACGAGTGTAACCATGTCACAGACACAGAATCTCTGTGTGAGAATCGCTACATCAATATGGCGGAAAGCAGTCTCCTTCGCACGCTTGAGTTACCATCCCCTCTCGCCTAAACTAGGACTTTAGATTCAGGCCGGTATTCATAGGCCGGTATTCATAGTCCGTTCTTATATTCAACATCGTCTTAAGTACAAACTTATATTCGCTCTCTTCGTCAGACACAATCTATGTGTGACGAAGAGAGCGAATATAAGTCCGTGCTTAAGACGATTTTGAATATAAGGACGGACTATGAATACCGCCCTCAGTCCCTCTATTCCTTAGTCCGTGGTTCGACCAGAGAGAAACCTGAGAGAGGCCACGCTGCCATTTTCCGTACGACGCTTTCTCTTTTGTCGTACGTTAGTGACGCACGTCCATTTTCGGCCGGCTTAGGAACTAAATAGCCACGTCCATTTTCCGCATCGGTCAAAAAGTCACGTCTATTTTCTGAGATGGTTCATGTCCATGTTATATCCACAAGCGAAGCTATTTACGTCACGCGTCCTTGCCGTGCGTTAGACTGTTTGATTAACAGCAGCGTACAACAAAGAATCAAGCGTTTTTTAATCGAGTAAGGCGAATCGCTTGAATATTAAAGATTTCATATTCGAGACCTGCTTTTTGCAACTTTTTTTTCTTTTTTTTTGCATTTTTTTTCAACTGTATATAATCAAATTAATAAATTAAAATAAAGTTTAATAATAAAATAATGTTAAAATAATGTTAATATGAAAGTAATATTTAACAAACTTTTATTGCAGAATTGTAAAATTATATAACACACATATCTATATGCGGAATGTATTTCTGTTTAATAAATTGTGGCTATAGCACGAATACAATCAACTTTTTATCGGCATTGAAAGTAGATGTTATTCTTTTACCGACATCGAAAATGGATGCAGCTCTTTCATCGACACTGAAAATGGACGTGACTTTTTTATCGGCATGGAAAATAAACGTGGCTATTTAGTTGCTAAGCCGGAAATGGACGTGCGTCACTAGCGTACAGCCTACAGAAAGCGTCGTACGGAAAACGGCAGCGTGGCCTCTCTCATGGTGGAAAGAATATAAGGTGAGTCATTCCTATGAATGCGCAGTAGACAGCCAATCGTATTTGGGCCATTTCATGACAATCCAATATGGCTGACGGCATGCTTATGTAAAAATGGGCCAAATATGATTGGTTGACATTTCATGTCCCCTACCCATTATGCGCAATGACTCACCTTGTATTCTTTTCACCATGGCCTCTCTCAGGTTTCTCTCTGCTTATATAGAAACATGTTTATGCAACAGAAATGTTTGGATTTTTAAAAAAATTATATGAACATAATACAAATTTTCATTCTGACATCAATTTCTTCCTGTATAGCGTAAGAAAACAATGTTATAAAAAACAAGAAAATTTTATGAGAATCAAAAAAATTGTTTATATTTATTTTTTTTATACATAATTCTTTGTGTATATGTTATGCACACATTTATTTATACATACCCTGATGGAAATATTTTGCTGAAAGTACTATGAAATCAATGAAAAGTAAAATGAAAGTTTTTGAAAAATTACTAAATATATTTCAAAATAAATCATAAATTTTTGTATGAAAATTTAATGTAATACTATGAAATATAAGGAAAGTTAAAATATACTGCTGAAAAGTAATAAAAGAGTTTTGAGATAATTATAAAATTTACTGAATTAAACTAAAAACTGTTACTTTTTAATGAAAAATTGCTGAAATATTTATGAAATTAATTAATGGGGTCAATTGAGAGAACTTTTCAAATATATTTCAGCAAAATTTCGTTAAATTTTCAGAAAAATATTTTTATTAGGGTACCCGAATCTTCTGCAACATAACTATGAGATTGGATAAATCCGTCTGATGCTGTACATATATGAGACCTAGTTCTTCAATTACAAGTGTATCTGGTTTATTAGAGACTGTAATTCCTGATATGACTGTCAATAAGGTCAATTGAGAGAAATTCTTTGGATCCAGTTTTGAAATACAAATCATTATTCATATATGTCATCACCTTGAAATAAAGATTATGATATAAGCAAAGCTAAGATTGCAAATTTATTTTATTCCTTTATCTTCTATTATTAATATTATCATATTAATGAAACATGATCCATACTGACATAACACATATTAGCTAGCATCTACAACTGATTTTCTGTTATCTATTATGTTAATTAACTATTACTATAAAAAATAAATAACTGCTAACCTTTACAGGACTTTCCTTCGTATACTCATCAATACCATCTTTTGCACTATTAATTATAGGGCAGTAATTTGTACTCACTGTTTCTTCATTACGCCTGAAGTCAATACAAAAACATTCTTTTTCTTTGAGATTCGTGGTATGACTATGATAAAAAAGACATATATATATATATATATATAAATATACAGAGTGAGGCAAAAGTATGGAAACCCCCGAATAAGTTTTGAGGAAGGCATTTTACGAAAAAATGTTAAATACAAAAGTTTTAGGAAATTTCTCTGGCTTTTCAATGGTGACCTTGGATTTGACCTTGACCATGACCTTGAAGGTCATTTGAAGGTCAGAGTAATTTTTTTAAATGAAAACCTCTATTTTTTATTCCAAAATCTAATAGCTGGTGTCAAGAGCTTTTCAAAACACTATAATGAAGTTATTTTTTATTAAGTACTTTTCGAGTTATGAGGCTTGTAAATTATAGTATTTTGACATAAAATACAAAATATCTTGTAAAACATTCAATTTTTGGGAATTTTACCTTAATACTTTTATGCATAAAATAATGAGACGAATCAATTGGTATAAAGAAAACACATTAGTTTTAAAAAAAAGTATGCAGTTGCATGTTGCAAACTACATATTTTTTTTTGAAAGCAACTATGTGTTTTCTTTATACCAATTGAATCGTCTCATTATTTTATGCATAAAAGTATTAAGGTAAGATTCCCAAAAATTGAATGTTTTACAAGATATTTTGTATTTTATGTCAAAATACTGTAATTTACAAGCCTCATAACTCGAAAAGTACTTAATGAAAAATAACTTTATTATAGTGTTTTGAAAAGCTCTTGACACCAGCTATTAGATTTTGGAATAAAAAATAGGGGTTTCCATTTAAAAAAATTACTCTGACCTTCAAATGACCTTCAAGGTCACGGTCAAGGTCAAATCCAAGGTCACCATTGAAAAGCCAGAGAAATTTCCTAAAACTTTTGTATTTAACATTTTTTCGTAAAATGCCTTCCTCAAAACTTATTCGGGGGTTTCCATACTTTTGCCTCACCCTGTATATAAATATGATAAGAATGAAAATTTAGACTTGCATTAAAACTATACTTATACTATTTCGCTCTCCAGCATAACAAATAGTCCATATTAGGTTTATGGAATATTATATCGCAGCGTATTCCAAGTCTTCTTGCCACACTGTGATATATTGTTGCCAGAATTATCGTAGTACCAATTTTATCTTGTAAAACCTGTCACAAATTACAATAAAAAATATTAATATTGAGACATAACAAGCAAAGAACTGTGCAGACAACGTTAAGTATTCATAATGTATTATAATTTATAACTTACGCAATCTATACAAGAGTATTCAAGAATGTTTCTCCTATGCCAAACTTTGTAAATAGTTTCACGAAAATCTAAATCATATAAAACTTTACAAAGACTCTCTATAATCTGTCTTCCTTCTATGCTATTCCAATGATTGTCATCGATATTATTGTCTGCCCAAAGGAGAAGCTGCTCTTCTGATATCGAGAATATTGGATGCGCCGGATATTTATTTTTAAGGCACTCCAATACCTGCTCTGCAATGTTCTGCAGTGACGTACTCACATACAAGTAAGACACATATTTCTGGGGTTGATACCATTGTGCTAAAATAAAGGCTGCTTTTTCTAAAATCTGTTGTTTCTCAGGATAATTTAGAAATTCGTACACCTTCTTCCTTAAACGATAATGCTGCAGATATGAAAAAAGCTTCTCTATGCCTAATCTTAGTCTGAAATCGGATTCCCTAAAACAATTTGTATACAATATTTAAAATCTCCTATTTTCTGAATTAAATATGCAATAAATGCGTTATAATCTGCTGTTTTAACAATTTGTTAAATCTTACTTTAATAGAGGATCTGTAAGCAAGCTTCTCAACTCATTTACAAAGAAATAATAATTCATAAAATATGCGCCTTTATCTGGATCAAACAGTGAATGAAAATCCGTAAAGGCAACATCAAAATCATTTTTGCAAAAGTGTTTGTAATACTTCAGCGACAAGTAATGCCATAATTCTTTCTTACATTTTACACCTGCTTTTACTTGTTCAAGAAAACCTTTATTTTCTAGGCGCAGTTGTTCGTCATATTCTTCTCTTAGATGAGGCCATCTAAAATTAAAACAAAAAATACATGTCATTTTTCAAAGTTATATAATTTTACACATTTTACAGTTTCTTTATATAATTTTCCAAAATTATACAAACCAGATAAAGTTATTGTAACCGAAATGAAAAATTTAAAACAAACGTTACTATACATTTCAAATTTTGACTAAAATAGAAAATTTATTCAAGACAAATGAAATAAAATATTTGCTTATCACTAAACTTGCATCCCGAATAAGATAAATTAAGCTTGTTTACATATAAAAACCAATGTGAAAAAATACCTCTGATAAAATTTCTTCCGTCAAAGTGCATTGTCAGTGGTTAATAAGTTGTAAAATTTGTTGCATGAGAAAGCTAAACTCATAATATCCTTAAAGCTGATGCTCTGATCGCATAAAATAATATTAATCTCTTCAGTGTGCAAGTGCGCTATTGTAGTCATTGCGTAGATAGTTCAGCGAAGTATGAAAGAGCCTGAAATTCACAATAATGGCAAGTATGTCCGTTATTAATCGTTGTACAACTAATTTCGTATTATTTACAAACGTGCAAAACATATCACTCAAGGTGCCTTTTTACGTTGACGTTCAATTTCAGCGGTAAACAACACGTGACCGATAATGACCAACTGCTACAGTAGTTTTGGTCACGTGTTTTCTCACCAGGCCAATGAACTCTATACATAGGCTGCGTTTCCTTTGGATGCTTATGCGCTGTGAGCGCTTATGCTTATAAGCGGTAATTTCAATTGTTCTTTTTGGTTTGTGTGCTAAAGCGTGAAGTTAACTCTAGCGGTCCATATTTTTATAGTTAAAGGTTTACACCGTTTACTAGCTCTATCTATTTTACATGCATTAATTTCATAAAAATATATTAAATAATAAATTCAGTTATTTCATCATTTTAATTATATAATTTGTTTATAAGACAATAAAATACTTTAAATAATTTGGTTACTACGTGAATTAGATATTTCATATATATAACTTGCGGTAATTACATACCGTAACTGCATATATATGACTTTTATTTATGCAACAACTGTTCAGCGCATCTTGTCTCTTCAGAGTTAGTACAATTATCCTGCAGAAATATCGAAGCACGAAATTTATTTGAAATAATCTTTTACTTAAAGGTATACTTATATAGAAACATGTTTATGCAACAGAAATGTTTGGATTTTTAAAAAAATTATATGAACATAATACAAATTTTCATTCTGATATTAATTTCTTCCTGTATAGTGTAAGAAAACAATGTTATAAAAAATAAGAAAATTTTATGAGAATTAAAAAAATTGTTTATATTTATTTTTTTATACATAATTCTTTGTTTATATGTTATGCACACATTTAATTATACATACCCTGATGGAAATATTTTGCTGAAAGTACTATGAAATCAATGAAAAGTAAAATGAAAGTTTTTGAAAAATTACTGAATATATTTCAAAATAAATCATAATTTTTTGTATGAAAATTTAATGTAATACTATGAAATATAAGGAAAGTTAACCCTTAATCCCGACGGTTTTTTTCGGCACCTTTAATCCCGACTCATGGGTCGCTTTGCGTCTTTGCGTTATTTGGATCAGTAAAAACGCTTTAAAAAATCTGAAAAAATTCATGAAGCTTCTTTCAACCTTCAACTTGAAGTCCCAATTATAATATTTCGATAAAAATTATTTTTTTATATAGTTTGTTATTAAGAAATGGAGGTACCTTACAGCACTTTGAAATTTCGCTTGGGTCGAAAACGACCCATGAGTCGGGATTAAGGGTTAAAATATACTGCTGAAAAGTAATAAAAGAGTTTTGAGATAATTATCATAAAATTTACTGAATTAAACTAAAAACTGTTACTTTTTAATGAAAAATTGCTGAAATATTTATGAAATTAATTAATGGGGTCAATTGAGAGAAATTTTCAAATACATTTCAGCAAAATTTCGTTAAATTTTCAGAAAAATATTTTTATTAAGGTACCCGAATCTTCTGCAACATAACTATGAGATTGGATAAATCCGTCTGATGCTGTACATATATGAGACCTAGTTCTTCAATTACAAGTGTACTGGTTTATTAGATTCTGTAATTTCCCATACATTTGTGTTGCACTTTCTACGTCACCAATTTCTAAATACAAATTAGTATTCATATATGTCATCACCTTGAAATAAAGATTATGACATAAGCAAAGCTAAAATTGTAAATTTATTTTATTCCTTTTTCTTCCATTAGTAATATTATCATTATTAATAAAATTATAAATAATATTAATAAAATCATATTAATAAAATATGCTCCATATTGTCATAACACATATTAGCTAGCATCTACAACTGATTTTCTGTTATCTATTATCTTCATTAACTATTACTATAAAATATAAATAATTGCTAACCTCTACAGGACTTTTCTTCGTATATTCATCAATACCATATTTTGCAATATTAATTATAGGACAGTCATTTGTACTGACTGTTTGTTCATTACGCATGAATTCAATGTCAAAACATTCTTCTTCTTTGAGATTTGTGGTATGACTGTGATAAAAAAGATATACGTATAAATATGATAAGGATGAAAATTTAGGCTTGCATTAAAATTATACTTATACTATTTCGCTCTCCAGCATAAGAAGAACTCCTCCTTAAATTTGTGGAATATTATATCGCAGCGTATTCCAAGTCTTCTCGCCACACTATGATATATTGTTGCCAGAATTACAGTGGTACCAATTTTATGTTTAAAAACCTGTCACAAATTACAATAAAAAATATTAATATTAAGACATAACATGCAAAGAACTGTGCTGACAACGTTAAGTATTCATAATGTATTATAATTTATAACTTACGTAATCTAATCTGCAAGAGTATTTGAGAATGTTACTCTCAGTTCCACGAAAACGTAATTTATCATATAAAACTTTACAAAGACTCTCTATAATCTGTCTTCCTTCTATGCTATTCCAATGATTATCATCGATATTATTGTTTTCCCAAAAAGAAAGCTGCTCTTCTGATATTGAGCATATTGGATGCGCAGGATATTCATTTCGAAGGCACTCCAATACCTGCTCTGTAATCTTATGCAGTGACGTACTCACATACAAGTAAGACATATATTTCTGGTTCTGGCGTTGATACACGAGTTGATACCATTGTGCTACAATAAAGACTGCTTTTTCTAAAATCTGTTGTTTCTCAGGATAATTTAGAAATTCGTGCACCTTCTTCTTTAAACGATAATACTGCAGGTATGAAAGAAGATTTCTTGCGTGATATCTTTGTGTGAAATCAGATTCTCTAAAACATTTTGTATACAATATTTAAAATCTAATATTTTCTTAATTAAATATGCAATAAATGCGTTATAATCTGCTGTTTTAACAATTTGTTAAATCTTACATTAGAGGATCTGTAAGCAAGCTTCTCAGCTCATTTACAATGAAATAATAATTCATAAAATATGCGCCTGTATCTGGATCAAACGGTGAACAATAATACCTAAATTCAACATAATCATAATCTCCGTAATTTTCGTAATAATAATCTTCGAAATTTTTGTAATACCAATTTTCGTAATAATCGTAATAATAATCGTGTCTACTAGATTTCACCGACAAGTAATGCCATAATTCTTTCTTACATTTTACACCTGCTTTTACTTGTTCAAGAAAACCTTTATTTTCTAGGCACAGCTGTTCGTCATATTCTTCTCTTAGATGAGGCCATCTAAAATTAAAACAAAAAATACATGTCATTTTCCAAAGTTATATAATTTTACACATTTTACAGTTCCTTTATATAATTTTTCAAAATTATACAAGCCAAATAAAGTTATTGTAACCGAAATGAAAATTTTAAAACATACGTTACTATACATTTCAAATTTTGACTAAAATAAAAAATTTATTCAAGGTAAATGAAATAAGATATTTGCTTATCACTAAACTTGCATCCCGAATAAGATAAATTAAGCTTGTTTGCATAAAAACCAATGTGAAAAAATACCTCTGATAAAATTTCTTCTGCCAAAGTTCATTATTAGTGGTTAATAAATTGTAAAATTTGTTGCATGAGAGAGCTAAACTTATAATATCCTTAAAGCTGATGCTCTTATTGCACAAGATGATAATAATCACATCAATGGGTAAGTCCGTTATTATAGCCATTGCATAGACAGTTCAGCAAAGTACGAAAGAGCCTGAAATTCACAATAACGGCAAGTATGTCCGTTATTAAACGTTGTACAACTAATTTCGTATTATTTACAAATGTGCAAAACATATCACTCAAGGTGCCTTTTTACGTTGACGTTCAATTTCAGCGGTAAACAACACGTGACCGATAATGACCAACTGCTACAGCAGTTTTTGGTCACGTGAGTTCTCTTAACCAGTGATGCGCTGTCGTGGGAATAAAGTTGCGTCTGCGCACTAAGCAAACGCTTTGAACCCTCAGTAATTCACCCTCTTCTTTCACAATGGGCTTGTTCGTTTTAGCTACACTGAGGCTGCTCTGGGTCTGCTCTACACAGGATAATACAGGACAGATAAATAGTTTGTCTTGTATTATCTTGTTTAGAGCAGACCCAGAGCTGCCCCAGTGCAGCTAAAACGAACAAGCCCAATATCAGCTGATTTCAATTGTAATTGATTATAATGCACTATAATATGTCGTGTGTCATCAAAAACGCGGGAAAACTATCATATCCCCTATAGTACACCTAGATACATCTGTGGTAGCAGCCGACGTCTAGCTGTGACGTCAGCTTACGCATGCGCACGGAGGTTCCGTACGGGAAAAAATCCCACGACAGCGCATCACTGCTCTTAACGCCAGTGAACTGTATACATAGGTTGCGTTCCGTTTTGCGCATAGCACGCATCGTTCGCATCGCTAATGCCCTATCTACACCGAAGGATAATCCTACTTGTGGCTCATCCGAGCGAGTAATGTAGACGACCGAAAATCATACTGAAGTTGGTTTCCAATCGTACCAACTCAAAAAAGCAAATCACTCATCAGAATATTTGCATATAAAAAGCAAAGATATTTCTATAAAAAATAATCTTCTGTCGAACAGAATAACAATTCGGGTTATCTTAGATCGGATGAAAGTTTGTTTTATAGGCTAGGTACTGAAATTATTACCGGTTTTAAAGTCAACGGTACCAATATAACAACACTAAAATTGTACTTAGAGTGCGTTCGAAAATAAGTTTGGTTGGTGTTGGGAAAAAAGATAAAGTTGGCAGTATTGAAAATTACCAGTGCTGCGTTTCGTTTCTTCCACTGGGATCATTGGAATTATACGTTATACCAGGGATCACTGAGGTTTGTTGAGGTTATTAAGGACATAAAAAAATTTGCTATTTGAGGTATTATGAAAGAGGTAAAGAAGAAGTAAAACATATTTTATAATAATATGCTTTATCTATATATATATAAATAAATATATATGCTATAGTTATTATATGTAATAATTAATGTAATCATAATTAAATACAGTAAAACAAATGTATTCTAACCTTTACTTCTTTTTCTCTTTTTTATAAATTATTGTTTCTTATATTTAAATGTAACATAATTGTGTAATATTTACAGATCACTTCTCTTGTTACTTATTATACGTCTCTTAAACATATATTTAAAAAATGAAGAAATCTGTGCAATTAGTTAAGAAACACAACACTCGTCAATTGAAGTTGCTTGATGAAATAACCAATATAGAATATATAATAGAAGTTAATGAAGAAGATTTCAATCGCGCTTATAAAGGTATTATTTCAATATTAAACAGTTTTCTGTAATTGTGCAATAATTTAAATATACCTATATTCAACATGTTTGTTTCATTATCAATATCTGAAGCATTGTTGTCTGTTTCATTTTGATTAGTCTCAATATTTGACAATAAATCATCAAGTTGTATGATAGTATTTATATTTTTCATATTTTTTTTCGAAGAACTGGGATTATCAATTGTGCTCGAATTACGTTCGTTAATTAAAAGGGTATGTTTTGCTTTTTGTAGCAAAGCATTAGCAAATGTAATATCTATATATAAAAATAACAATATATAATTATTTTTGCATGCTTTCTTATCTGGATAGTTAACTGTTTAATATTGAAATAATACCTTTATAAGCGCGATTGAAATCTTCTTCATTAACTTCTATTATATATTCTATATTGGTTATTTCATCAAGCAACTTCAATTGACGAGTGTTGTGTTTCTTAACTAATTGCACAGATTTCTTCATTTTTTAAATATATGTTTAAGAGACGTATAATAAGTAACAAGAGAAGTGATCTGTAAATATTACACAATTATGTTACATTTAAATATAAGAAACAATAATTTATAAAAAAGAGAAAAAGAAGTAAAGGTTAGAATACATTTGTTTTACTGTATTTAATTATGATTACATTAATTATTACATATAATAACTATAGCATATATATTTATTTATATATATATAGATAAAGCATATTATTATAAAATATGTTTTACTTCTTCTTTACCTCTTTCATAATACCTCAAATAGCAAATTTTTTTATGTCCTTAATAACCTCAACAAACCTCAGTGATCCCTGGTATAACGTATAATTCCAATGATCCCAGTGGAAGAAACGAAACGCAGCACTGGTAATTTTCAATACTGCCAACTTTATCTTTTTTCCCAACACCAACCAAACTTATTTTCGAACGCACTCTTAGTGTAGACGAGCGAAAGTGGTCGGATGAGCCACAAGTAGGATTATCCTTCGGTGTAGATAGGGCATAATGCTTAGCGCATTGGCTGCGTTTCGTTTCATTATGCGCATGATACATGCTTTGAAACGGAACGATATTGAACGCATTAGAAGCGGAAAATCAAAATGGATTCCACAATAAATTGCGCTATCAATGTGACAATGTTTTTAATTGATAAAATGAGTGACAGTAATAGTAGTGAATCATCAATGACTCTTCCATTATGACTCTTCCTATTTTGACACTTTTTACAATATCGCTATCAATCGCCATATGCAATTACGCAATCGCATGGAACGCATAAGCCGAGAGCACAAGCTTTTACATAAAGCATAACGCATAAGCATAAGGAAATTGATTGGTCTATATATAAGCATAAGCAAATGCATAAGGAAATGGACCAATCAATTTCCTTATGCTTATGCGTTATGCTTTATGCAAAAGTCTGTGCTCCGGCCAATAAGCTGCTGCAACTCAAACTTGAGGTAGCTGATGCGTGTATTATGCGCTGCAGGTGGTGGGGATCTAGGGAATTCTAAGCGCTGTTCATGCGCGCATTGAGTGAAACGGAACGTTTTCTATGTAATTCGTGCGCATAATGTGCGAAACGGAACGCAACCATAGCTGCGTTTCCTTTTGCCCGGACTAGACCGGAGGATGATCCTACTTGTGGCTTATTTGAGTGCATAGTTTGACGGGTTAAAATTATATTAAAGTTGACTTCCAATCGTATCAACCATATCAAATAATTTTTTTTATCCAATTAAATCGATTCGGTCGATCCACGGTGTAAGAATATTAGGTGATTTCACGGCAACAAATTTTTGTGATTTTCCTGTCATTGTTCCACATTGAACTGCTAGGTGGCTATGTGTTGAGGGACTTTAAATATATATATTAGGTGTTGGAATTAATTTGTAGCGTTTTACGAGAGATGGCGGGGATACTACAGTTTTCTGTTTTTATCGTCAGAAGCAAATTTATCTTAAATCAGCTGTTAGGTTAGGTGTTATTTTTACGACCCATCTTACTTTCACTTGTTAATAACATCAAGTTATAATTATTTAAATATGTCTAAATTTATACCAAATAAAGTGTTTTTGCGGGGAGTTTTATTACATTACTTTCATATGAATAAAACTGCTGCGGAAAGCCATAGGATTTTAGAAGAAGTTTACGGTGAGCAAGCTTTAGCTGAACAAACGTGTCGGAAGTGGTTTGCGCGATTCAAGAGCGGTGATTTCGACTTAGAAGACAAGGAACGACCTGGACAGCCAAAAAAGTTTGAAGACAAAGAATTGGAGACATTACTTGAGGAGAACTCAACTCAAACGCTCGAAGAGTTGTCCACATCGTTGGGGGTTGACTTTTCAACAGTGGGAAAACGACTTAAAGCGTTAAGGATGATCCAAAAGGAAGGACATTGGGTTCCATACGAATTAAAGCCGAGGGACGTTGAAAGGCGTTTTTTGACTTGCGAGTTACTGCTTCAACGGTACAAAAGAAAAAGTTTTTTACATCGGATTGTTACTGGTAATGAAAAATGGATATATTACGATAACCCCAAGCGCAGAAAATCATGGGTTAAGCCTGGACAACCATCATCATCAGTACCAAAACGTAATATTCATGGATCTAAGCTTCTTCTTTGCATTTGGTGGGATCAACGGGGTGTGGTTTACTACGAACTGCTGAATCCGAATGAAACCATCACTGGGGATCGTTACCGACTGCAATTGATGCGCTTGAGTCGGGCATTGAAGGAGAAACGGCCGGAATGGAGCGAAAGGCACGACAAAATTATTTTGCTGCACGACAATGTTAGACCGCACGTCGCAAAGCCAGTGCAAACGTACCTGCAAACACTGAAATGGGAAGTCCTAACCCACCCGCCGTATTCTCCAGATATTGCTCCTTCGGATTATCACTTGTTCCGGTCGATGGCCCATGGTTTGTCCGCGGAGAAATTTACTTCTTATGAAGAATGCAAAACTTGGATTGATTCATGGATCGCCTCTAAGGACGAAGCGTTTTTTCGACGAGGTATCCGTCTCTTACCCGAAAGATGGGAAAAAGTTGTGGCAAGCGATGGAAAATATTTTTAGTAATGTATTTTTATATTTAAACTTAGAATAAATCGTTGTTTCTCTCTAAAAAAACGCTACGAATTAATTCCAACACCTAATATAACAAATATAGAAATTTTATTAAAATTTTATTGTCCTGCGGAACTTAATTATAAATATTCATTTTCTTAAAGAAACTTAATTTTCTATAAAGACTGGAATACATTATTAATTATTTTTTCTGCAAATTTAACTAAGAATAATTTGTTATAAAAAAATAAAAAAATATTTTGTCAGTAATATATATTTTTATACACAATGTTAAGTTTTATTTAAAAAAATTTGTATTATTTAGGACTATAATTATATATAGATGTGCTTTAGAGATTCATCATCTATCCTTTTCTATCCACATCTATCCATATTTTCTATTCTTTTTTACTTGGGATTTTGCACCAACGTGACATCTTGTGTGACATGCCTTAACTATGACATCTTGATCACAGATTTTTTGATAGAATACAATGGTCGTGAAATCACCTTATATTCTTACACCGTGGTTACGAATTAACCAATCAAAACATCCCATTTTATTCGCGTGGCAAATGTTGCACTAAAATTGGATGTTTTGATTGGTTAATTCGTGACGCGACGGATGACGCAACGCATGACGTGCTCAGTGGAAATTTGCCAATATGGCTGTTGCAGACAAGACGCGGTAAGGGCCTATCCAGACAAACTTGCATAATCGCATAAACATATGCTTAAAAAAATTGATTGGTCCATTTTCTTATGCATTTGCTTATGGACCAATTAATTTCTTTATGCATATGTTTATGCGACTATGCAAGTTTGTCTGGATAGGTTCTAAGGCCGAACTTCCATTGAGCGCGTCACGCGTCGCGTTATTCGTCGCGTCACAAATTAACCAATTAAAACATCTCATTTTATTGCATCATTTGCCGCACGACTAAAATGGGCTTAGAACATATATACTGGAAGGGGCATAGCCTATCTAAATACACATAACAAAAGTGTCCCCTACATCTATCTTTCCTTGTCTGTACGAAATCGGTCAATGCGCTTGCGCGAATGAATAACCGCTTAAATTGAAAGTAGAAAGATTTAAAATAGGTGGAAGGCATTTGAAAATTTGATTATAACAATTTATTCTTTAAGTTATATTATAATATAATTGCAATATATTATAAATTATATATAATAATATGTAGTAATATGTAATAATAGTCTTGCAAAATAAAATAAAAATAATGATGCACATAACCAAAAACAAATACTGTAATGAACAATAATTATATACAGGATGTACAGGATAAACTAAAATAAGATAACAAACTTTGAGGAGCGAGACCAAACATGAAAAAAAATTTGACATCAACATATGTCCGTCAAACCCACTGTTACTGATATAAAATATATATTATTAATAAAAAATAAAAAAGTAATATTTATTATTATGTAATATTCTCGCTCCTCTAAAGTTTGTTATCTTATTTTAATTATATCTTGTATATATAGTAACCAGTACAATAAAAATTATTATAATAAATAATAAAAAAAATATTTAAAAATTTTATTGATGTTTAAATAGTATTAGTTTTGTATACTTTTTTATGATTATTTCTTTAGACTTGATTATATTGGAAGGCTTGTCATAGATAAGCTTGTCTAGTTTGTCATCACACACATAAACATAATCGACGCATGCGTATTGCAATAAAATGTATAGACAAGGATAGATAGATGTTGAGGACAACGGCAAGTCAGCTATGCCCCTTCCAGTATATATGTTCTAAGAAAATGGGATGTTTTGATTGGTTAATTCGTAACGCGACGGATGCCGCGCGTTACGCGCTCAGTGGAAATTCAGCCTAACGCTTGCCGCGCAACAAGATGGAGCGCGATAGCCAATCAATTTTTTGCTCTTATGGAAAAGTTGTCATTTGATTGGCTACCGCTTTACCTTTTACTGCGCGCAAGCATTACCGCGTCCTGTGTACAGGAGCCAATAGAGTTTAGTAGTTGTCTCAGATAAAGTGCATTTTGAAATATCTCTAGTTCTTGTTTTAATTAAGGTTTATTCAAATAGTTTTGCGTAATTATTCGATACATCAAATAATTGACCAATCATATTTCTGATATAAACGACACCATATTGTTGATTCTTCAATTTTGATATGTCATTGTCTATATAAGTTCGTCTGAACAACCCTTTATTCACTTTTGCTTTGTGATTTTCTCTTTCTATAATAGTAATATCTCGTACGTTTTACGTACCATTCCATAAGATTAAATTTCCCTAATTGTTGACCAGTAATATTGTTTACATATTAGTAACATTTCAATCTGCGTGTTACTCGAATAAAGCACTATAAATTTTTTATAATATTTTTAGTTCAGCAACTGGTTTATCGTCGAAAGGACTGGGCTGCAAATTCATCTTAGATACCAGTAATTTCATCGATCTTGTTCCTACATCCCATCGGAGTGCGAAGTTTTACACATTTGTATCCGTATCTTCGCAATAAGTTATCCACGAAGTG
The DNA here is from genome assembly GCF_040581485.1 of Linepithema humile. Lineage (NCBI taxonomy): Eukaryota > Metazoa > Arthropoda > Insecta > Hymenoptera > Formicidae > Linepithema > Linepithema humile. Next base: position 15,200,256 of record NC_090132.1, read on the forward strand.
GTCTACAAAATAATAGCGAGTGAGGCAAGTAGTAAAATTGGTTACTCCCTTTCGTTTCAGAAGAAAGTCTGACGCTTGCGAGTCTCTTGAAATCACTATATCCAAGCTAGAAATATCTATTTGCAAGTGAATTTGGTTTTCAGTGCAACGAGTTTTTCACAAACTATGTGAGATTTTTATTAAAATGTTGAATGTTTTATTGGTGATGAAGATATGCCACATCACATTGATCACAATATCATTACACAGATTGCGATTGGATATTCGTTTAAATAGCGATGTTCTTTGTGACTGATAAAATATATATGTTATTGTCAATATGTTATTGTTTGACAGGAAATCATTTGAAATAATTCGGCAGATAGTAGGATTACACACATGGATTTGATTGATAATAACTTGCAGACTTGGTCAAACGAAGTAATGGAAATGGAAGTCATCTGTCTTTCTTCTGATGATGAATTAAACTCACAAAAGGTTTAGTAAAAAAAATATTAAAGTATATATTTACAGATATGTAGAAGAACAACTTTTTTACTGATCTCAATAAATTTTGATGTTATTTAATATTTTATAATGAATACTATATGAATATAATAATTAAAATCATTGACGTTAGAAACAGCGTAATGGATCTTTAAAAGTAATTTATATTTGTACATAACTTCAGTTTTGTTTTAAGCTTAGAAACTGTTACATTGAATAAATATATTCAATTATAGCATATTTGGATCTCAGATTTGGTACAGAAAGCAGAAAGTGATGATTTGTGCAAAGTTGACAATTAATTCATAGATGTGTAATTGATATATAATACATAATGTAAATGTTATCTTTTTATAAGATCCAAGGATGTTACTATTATTTGTCATCACAGATTATATCAATATTCCATAGTTTCTAGAAAATATCACTCTTCTTACTCGCTCTTTTTACAATATTAAATAATTTTTACATACAGATCGAAGGGAAATAGATCTACCCATTTTATATTACTAAATGGATAGATTTACCTCTTTGCATTTAAAGAATTATTTTTAATTTGAAAAAACCTTATATTGACGATACATCAGATTGTAATTTACTGAAATTGGAAATATATGTATATATGTTAATGATATTATAATCTTATTATAATCTATGACATTCTTTTAGTCGGTTAGTTCACAGCCTTTAGTCGGTTGTAACTCAGATGGTCTACAAAGTGTTAACTATTGTTTTTTTTTATTTTACATATTATAATTCACATATAAGCAAAATTTCAATGAAATCTGTAAGAAAGTTGTTATTCTGCATATACTTACTTGAATATCCACTTTAGTTTTTTCAAGGTAAGTTTAGAAGAATGATAGTACTTGCTTTTTATAAATGAAAGAAAAAAGTAAAACCGTTTATATAGTAATAAAATGATCTTAGAATATATGAATTATATTTGATTTAAAAATTTATTGTTGCAGGAAAATATAAAAAATAAATCTGTTATCAATTCTACAGAAATTGTCAAAACTGCTAATAAGTTAGAAGTTTTAACCAGCGATGATGAGAAAATAGAAGAAAATAATCGAAAACGAAAATTATCACAGATAAATAAAGAAGAGATAATTCATAATAAAACAGAGAAGAAAAAAAAGTTAGACATAAATCAAGATACGTCAAAGATGATAAAAACAGCTATACCTGAACCTAAGCTCTGTTTGAAATCTGATATATCTAAGGTACATCCTGTTGCTGAATCTGATTATACAACAAATAAAGATAAAAAAGTAATTGAAACAAATTTGTTTGAGATAGACAGGACATCATATATTACATATAATAGCTTTCCTTCATTTCTAAGTTTGTGTCTTCAAAACACTCAAGGTGATGAAAAGAAAGATATGGAAATAATAGTTAATAAATTAAAAAGACGTTATGATCTCTTGGAACCAGCTTATATTGGTTCAAAAAGTTTTGATTTATTTATAAATGAAAAGCGTGAAGCTATTACGAAGAATGACAAACGAAAGTATCTGCTCATAGAAGAAGTCATGAACGAGATGAAGAGAAGTATTAGAAAGAAACCTAAAGCTGACGAGTATGATGCAGTTCCTTCTACTTCTTATGCTGCAAATAATTTAAAATCAAATAATAATATAACAGAGTCAGATTGTGAAGATGATATCGCAATAAATGTAAGCTCTAAAACGAAAAGAAAAATTAAGCAAGTATTACATGCCATGAAAAAATGTGAGGCAGCAATAAAAAAGTTAGAAGAAGTAGAAGTTGATTTTAACGAAGAGAATGATAGTAGTTATATAAAAGTTGAAAAATATAAACAAAGAATGGTGGAACTATATAATAAACATTGCGAGTTAACAGGAGATAATACTGATGCAGGACGTGCATACTTGCGTCCTAAACATGTGAACCCGACTCGGATTCCTGCTGTAGATCATGCGATAACACTCTTTATTAATGATAAAATTACAAAACGAAATGAAATGAAAAAAGTGGGAGCTCTTCCAAATGATTTAATATTTCCTGATTACAGGGACATTCTAAATTGTGTTACTAGGAGCAATGATACGAAAAATTTAGGTCTAGAAAAGAGAAAATTAGAACAATTGGGTGAATATATAATTTTACTTCTTATGAGCATTTTTACTTATGTAATATATTTTTTATGCGATTAATTGTTATATTCATATATCTCATCTTTATGGTTTGATATTCTGATTTTTATTTTTGTATATATGTATATGTATTATATATATTGTATGCATGTATATTAATGTATATGGATGTTATTGCAGCAAAGAAAGCTTTTCAAGAACTAGGAGAACACTTACAACGGTCAAGACAAAATGATTATTGGGATACTTTTTCTTTATATCTTGATAATGCGAAAGAAGATCCAGCTGTAAAAGATCAAGCCTTAGCAAGGAAATTAGCTGATAATCGAATGGAAGGTGAAAAAAGATTGGCTGCCGTATTTGAGAAATATGCACAACAGCAAAAGGAAATAAAGGAGCAAGATAATGATGATGAAACTGCTTCAGAGGAGGAAGTGGAGGAGGAGGAGGAGGAGGAGGAGGACGACGACGACGACGACGACGACGACGACGACGAGGAGGAAGAGGAAGAAGAAGTAGAGGAGGAGGAGGAGGACGAGGAAGTGAAGGAGGAGAAGAAGAAGAAGGAGAAGGAGAAAAAAGATGAAAAGGGAGAGGAAAGTATTGTAAATGATGAAGATAAGAGCCAAAATAATGTTCCCGTAATTAGTTTGAGCGATGAGGATAATGTCACTGAGGACATAGATAAAACAATAGAGGATATAGCTAAAATAATCAAGAAGAAGAAATTTATAGAAAAGGACAAAAATAATATAAATATAGTAAATCAGGACATAGATATTTTAAATAAAACTTCAGCAGACAAATCTCCAGAGCAATGTGATGAAAAGGTTAAAATAGTTTCTGCAGAAAAGAGCGACGTGATATCTGAGAATGAGACATTTAATAACACGGAACACAATCCATCTATTAATAATAACACTGTGGATTCGAAAATACAAAAGGATTTGTTACCAACATCTACGACGAACTGTGAAAATAATATTAATAGGACTGAAGGTTTGTGCAATCAAATTTCTACAAATGGAAAGGCATCATAAACATGTTTTTCTTGTTATAGAGAATCTAACTGAAGCGGTAATGCAGGACGCACCGAAAGTAATAACATGTTCTATGGAGGAGGTGGTGACAAGGGATATAGCAGATGCAACTACTACGGATGTAGCAAATATAAATAAGGATGCAGCGGAAATGATAACAGGTAATGGACCAGAGACGATAGGTGGTGAAAACGATGTAATAGATAAAGTAGAAATAACGGAGACAGATATGACAGAGACGACAGATGTGACAGATACGACGGATGTAATAATCGAGAATGTGCCGAGTGGAAATCAATCGGAAGAAGAAAAGAAACCTTTGTTACGAGTTCGTTCATTTGCTAAACCTCCCACGACTTGGAAGGACAATCAGCACAACGCGAATAAGGCTGTCCAAGAAAACGTACCAAAAATAATAAACCAAATGGAAGAAGTAATTGATTTGACTGATGAAACGACGACGAGAGCGTTGACCAAGGAAACGAAGGCCAAGAAGTCACCTGTCATTACCAAGTGCGCTATAAAAGTTGGAGACAAGCTATTTCCTGTAGTAAAAAAAAAAACGTTGATTTTCCCGTCTAAGAACAATCTAATCACAGTCCACAATATTACAAACGTCCAAAATATTACGAAAAATTATTTGAAAGTGAATAAGCGGACAGGACAAATTATATCATCTGTTGGCAACATTCATGGACCTAAAATAATCCGATTACCAAGTTCGGTTCAAGTCAATCAACAGCAAAATCAACAACAAAACACAAACACAGTTATTACAAGACAAGAAGTGCCCTTAAGAAGAAATGAGACGATAATAAAAGTTGTTCCACCCGGCAAGCCGATTCTACTACCGAAGAAAAAGACTGTGCAAGTAACTATCCCTGTCTCTGAGCAAAGTGAGAGTCCACAGGCGACTAAGCCTAAATGACTCGAATACATAATAAGGACAGTCTTTCTGGATCACTGTTATATAAGAATAGATAAAAGCTGATCTTATATATATAACGGTAATTATGTTTATCAGATATAAGTTATGCATACAAATTTGTCATTAAACTAAATGTTTTAGATTTGAAGTATTATTTCTAATAAATATTTTTAACTGCACACAATGAAGTATTGTACTTTATAATATTTCTTTAACTTTATATTTTCGCCTAACGAATATCTGCATCAGGTTGAAGACACTGCAATATCAGCTTAGCAAGATGATAATTTGGATCCAGAAATTTTTCCACTATATCAAAGTGGTCGATGTTGTCTCGAAGTAAGAGATACTCTACGTTATCTACTACGGGAATAATTTTCTGAAACAATAATACAATCTTTTAAAGAATTTGTTACGTTTTTGTTGGCATTTTCGATATATGATATTTAATTAACTATACCTGGGCGTACTCGCGCGATTCATTGATGAATACTGGAGAATCGCATTCTCCTACGGTTACAATAACCTTTAAGCCGCGGATTTGACGGTCTTTTGCTTCATCAAGAGTGGAAAAACTCAATGTCTTAATTTCTTCGCTGAAACAATAACATTAAAAAAAGTAAAATTTATTCAAAAAATTGAAATTTTGCAGAGGTCAATCGAAATACTTACTCGGTGAGTTTCAGCGGCACTGCAAAACTGGTACCAATTAAAGGTTTTATATTATAAAGTCCACCTATCAGTATGAGACCCTTTAATAATGCAAAATATCCTTGCTGTATCATGCAATCGATCCAATCATCATCATGCAATAAAGCTGCAGTCAAGTGTGCTCCCGCACTGTGTCCAGCGATGCATACGTGTCTATATATATATGTTTTAAAATAATTTATTATAAATTTTATTATTATATACATATATTTATTTTTGAAAATTTATTTTTTAAAAGATTTGTCGAGTATAATTTTAGTATAAATAATTAAAATGCTGAATAACATACTTTGAATTCGAATCAGCCGCATATTTTAATATTTGCTCAACTGCTGATTTTATTTGTGCTATTATATCTCCCATTTTGACTAAAATAGAAAAATATAATATTTGTATGAATAAAGGCAATTTATAAAACTCGAACATTTTTATATTTTCTTATATTAAAATTCGCTTAGATATAATTATGCTTTAACGAATTTACAGGACAATTAACCAATCATAGATGCTACAATAGTCTCATATAGTCCCATAGTGGATAATTAATAAATTAAGAAAGACAATTAGAGTGATTGTTTACTATCTTACCATTTGGACATAAATCATATCCAACTGTAATCACTTTGATCTTATTTTCAACAAACAACGGCACCGAAAATCCAGCGAGATCTTTGCTAAATTCCTGCCAATATCCGCCATGGATAAATACAAATATCGGTGCATCTAAAGCACATAAATATTTTAATGTAATCACTAAAATATGATTGTAACATTATTTTGTTGCGGAATGTGAAATCTTATACACAAGATAAAAATATTGAATAGTTTGCTGATCGTTGAAAAGAAATTAACAGATTATGATATTGGATGGAAACGTTAATTTTTCGAATTTAGTTTACAATTATCTCAAGTTTCAATTAAATACAATTAAATAAGAATTAAATAAGATTGCTATCATAGTAACCTGTGTTATATAAATGTTTGCTATTTGTACTCGTAGAATAAATACACGAGACTTCAATTGTGCACTAGAGATATGTATGTAAATATCATTTGCAAAAAATCTATTCTGACCTTGGAAAAAGCAAATGTATTCCTATCACTTTACTTGTAAAATATTCTCTGTAGACAAACTGGTCTTTGAATAAAAATGTTACAGGTTTTTTTTTCCTACTTCTGCTCTTTTTGTGAAAAAACGTCACATTATATTAATTGAATCAATGTTATATTTTTACATACCTTCAGGTAAATCGGTACCGTATATGTCGTACTTTGTACGCTCAGTAGGGCCGTACGGTACATTAAGTTCACATTTTACAGTTTCTCGAGCTTTTGTTGTAACTGAAATAATAATAAATAAAGCCAGGCCGCTTTCAGCGATTAAATCGTATTGGATAAATTTTTGTTATGGCAAGTAATAATGAAATTAGAAAAACTTTAATACTTTGCACAATCTATAGTTTGTAAAAACTTTCAACACAGTAGTAATCATCGGTTTAAAAACTTGTTAAAAAATTTTTAGATTGATTAAATTTCTATTTTACCTTCCTCACAGAACTTAAAGAATCTCGCACATATTTCTTCAGGTCCATATCGCTTGCTCCATTCGCTTGGCGTATACAAACGTTCATGCTCCTTTAACCAGACAAATATTAAATTATATCATTTTGACGCGTTCTTCAAGCAATGTGAGAAGTGTATGAATTTTCAACGAGAATACGTACGGACATCTTCGATCAATTATCGGTTTGGATTCTTCAGAAACAGAATGAACGTCTTGTTATTTACGAAGCTCGATAGCAACTGCTATTTCCTTCAGGGATATCACCGCCTATGGTTTTGCGTGTCACCTCGTGTGTGGCTTCAAGTACATCTACTGTGTCGTATGAAGGGGAACTGCCGTCGGGAAGGCGGAGTCAATTAGAAAAAAAAATATATATATATCAATTTCTGCGCGTTATCACACTGAGGCTTGTAGACTTTATTACGAGATCGCTATAATTTTACGTTATTATAAATCGAAATCAACATTCAAGTGTCATTCAAAATATACCCTGCAAAATTATTATGCGAAGTAAACTCGTTTTATCTTATCGTTATTAAGAAAGATTTATAAATCATAGATTACGCGAAGTTGTTAAGTTACTATAGAGAACTACAGATTGCGTTCTCGAGATTTCAATATTGTAATTAACAACTCTGCGTCTCTAGCTTTCAGTGAAGCCAATCACAACCGAGTCGCAACTGGGATAAAGTTGTTTTTCAGCATTTAAATTTTCAATGATGATTGAATGCATGTTTTACATATCTATAATACATATTCTTGTTAACTTTGTACGTAAGTAAATGTGAATAAAATTAAAATGTAATATTATTTATGTATCGCATCGTATACATTATAATAAATAAATATTTTATCACTGATACGTAAATCATTCAATGTCATTAATGTGAAAAAACAGATAATAATACTGTAACTATCTTTACATTAAATGTGAAACGTATAAAATTCACCTAACTTAATAAATTAAAAATTTTTGTAAAACGAAAAAAACGATTTTTGTATTATATATACATATTCATTCGCATTATGCATGTTTCTTAAGAATAATCGGCCATTGTTAAAAATTCACAGTGCTTTTAACTATCCATCGAACTTTTTGAACAGTTCCATTATTAACTGCCAGCTTATAATTGTAAACAACTTTATAAAAGACCGTACAACCGTGTTTAGTACTGCCAAGTTGTATTTGGTACAATTACATTCTCGCTATCGCACCGGAACTGCACTAATTGCAGTTGGTCGTCAAACAATCATGCACCTTGTAATTCAATGTTAAATACATCTATCCGTTTGTCGTTGATTGCACAAAAACCTTAGTTATATCATGATTTGTCATTTTTTTTCCGCGATTGTAGCGAGATCCTGTTATACATCAAATTATTTCATGTAATGTCATTATACCATCGTACATCGTAATATTATTGTTGACCTTTATGATTATTAGTGTTATAAGTAAGATAAGAACTTTGCATTCTGACGTGATTTAGAGATGAAAATCTTAATGCAACCATTAATATTACCTTAATAATACAATCAAATCAAAACTATCGCGGGGACTACAATAGTTTTTAAATAAAAAGTATTTAAAGTGTACTAATCAATACCTGATTACTTATCTGCACTCCACCAGCGCTCAGTGTTCTTCCTAGGCCTCTTTTTCCTCTGAACCTTTCTTGCAGTTCTTCAAGACACTTGAAATTTGCGATGCGAATATAAAAATCGAAAAAAAATGCAATATTTCAAACGGCACTATCGACGCCGATACTTTGTTATAGTGGAACAAAAGTAAAATTTGAATGTTATCGCACGGTTTAAGTACACGCGCCGTGATACAATCAGATCGTATGTCACCGTGCGAATGATAACAGGCAGTGGCGCACCCATGAGGGGGATTTTGGGGGTTAAAACCTCCTTTCCTCCCCGAAATTTATATATATATATATATATATATATATATATATATATATAATTAATATACCTTATTTTTTTTTAACTTAACAGCAAAAAGCAAAAAATCTGTAGTTAAATAAAATGCGTCCAAACATTTGTATTTTTTGTCTGTTATTAACTATAGTCACAATTTTAATAATTCAAAATTCACGCCAATATCCTTGCACACAAATAATTATGATAGATTCTCCAGCTTGTACTGCTGTTCGAACGTATATAATATCTACTTTAAGATATTCATATTGTGAAAAGATTTAAATGAGAAACATCTAGCAGCCATATATATATATAGACAAATTTTCTGATTATTTAAGCAATCCAGTTAATCTAATTATTTAAGAAAAAAACCAAGAAAACTTGATATCAATTTATAATTATGCTACTATAAAAATAAATTGTATTTTTTATTAAACAATGTAACATTTTTATATTTTTTAGTGTGCAATATAAAATTATCCTGACTTTTGGTCATACTATTTCATTTTGCGTGTGTGAATTTTAACCTCCCCCCCCCCCGAAAAAAATATCCTGAGTGCGCCACTGATAACAGGGCTATGATAACAGGACGACAAGGTATCGTTGGAATTTCACGATTGCAATTTGGAAGATGCAGAGCAAAAACAACAATGTACGTGTTAATACATAGCGCAAGAATGAGAGAGAGAGAGAAAAATATATAAAATATGCAGATAATAAGATAGAAACAATCTTACAAAACCCCGCGAGTCTCTCGGCCTCGAAACTATTGACAATAGTGTGTGAAGTATTTCACACATTACAAGATATTTCTTAACTTTGAAATTTTAATTTTGATAAATAGATTAATGTTCCGTTTTGTATCGTATAGTATTTTTAAAATCTTTACCTATAAATTCGTTAGCGTTGTCTAATTGTAAGATAACAATTTATTTTACTCAACTGGAATTCTTTTTAAAACTTTCAGGATGTTTTATCATTTCGTGTTATAAAATAAATAAATGTTAAGATCAAATATCGAGAGTTTCATAACAGAGGGACGTAGGAACTCTTAATATGAATATCCGAGGAATAAAATATTTAAAAGATACATCATTTTACATATATGTATCGACTGTCTACAATAAATCTTGATGGAATAAATTTCATAATTTATAATTTTGTATATGTATGTATATTTATGTGTGTGTATATATACAACATATATATTCGTTTGTCGAACGATTATTACATTACATGAAGCATGTATGCGGCATATTGTACGAGGGTAACGAGAGAAGACTACAGGGGAGACCACGAGATTGCGGAGGTGGAAAACCAGAAAAACCGGCCTTCTCTCTTTCTTTCTTTCTTATCTTTTTCTTTGTTCAATCCTTCTCTTCGTTCTCCCCGGCTGAGTGTGTGTGTGCGCGCGCGCGCGCGTAAGAGAGAAAGAGAGTGAGAAAGGGAGGGAGGGTTAGGAGGGAGAGAGAGAGGGAGAGGGAGAGGACGTGAAAGAGAAACAAAGAGAAACGGAGAGAAGTTACAGGTACCCGCACCAGCTGATGTATCGAGAATCGAGCCACGTCGACGCCTCCTCGCAGATCGCAGGTAAGAGAAACCCACCGCAGTCTAAAATTCTTAAGCTGATTTTAGAAATACTTTTCTCCTGCTACCGTCAGAACGATATGCATTGTCGAAATTCCACATCAAATTGAACGATCTGAAAGCCATCCATATACAATATATTCAGAAGTTTAAAAAGCTACTTGGATAAATATCGTATTGCTACAAAAATATATTTTCAAATATATAAAGAATTGGGTGGACTTCCGAAAAGCTATCACCTCCGATTTGGCTGATATTCAGCCTAAATACTCATTTTATCTAGTAAATAATATTCCCAAATGGATTTTTGACGCAAATGCCCCCTCCGCCCGCCAGCCCCCCTCAAAGGTAAAACTGTTTTTGTTAATTATTTCAGAAAGTATTCATTGTACGGAAAAAGTTGTCAAACAAAAAATGAAGCTCATAAAAAGCTCTAAATCAGTCAAATCGGAGGTGATAGCTTTTCAGAAGTTTATCCATTAAAAAAAAAATTTTATAAAGATAATGCGATATAGATTAAAAACAAATCGTAAGCCGAAAAGGACATTTCATGTATATTCAAATTATCTTTTCTTACAAATTTGAATTTTTAAAGATATTGTTAAAATTGTATATTGTTCATTAAAAAAAAGTTTATTAAGTAGAAATTTAACACTTAATATATATATAATACATATGTCTCTGAAAACAAAAATATTTGATAAAATAACTGCATTAGCATAGCAGGCGTAACGTAAGATAACGTGATTAACAAGAGCTCGTGATAATTTCACCCGGCCGCGGGGCAGGGCCTTTTCCTCAGAATGAATAACTCATAGTTCTGATATGTTGAAATATCAAGATCATCGACCTGGAATTTTAAAAGCAAAAGGGGTATATTATATGGTAACCGTAAACGTTGATTAAATTAACATATAAAGGTGCATATATATATATATGGAAGATTTTATAATTTTCTCGAAATTTAACAGAAAGTCAAATTAGGAGCGAAAAGAAGCGTAAAAGAAAACACAGCTACTTAAAAATCTGAAATTAATTTTAATTAAACACCAGCATAATTTTTACTATTTTGCGATGAAAACAAATGAAAAACGTTACTGCTCCACAGCGTAAAAAACTTTATATTACTTTACTATTCTTTTCTATATGTAAAGTTGAAATGCATAATGCATTTTCATAAATTAATTTATTTATATAAATTATTATAAATTGGCTAAATTAACAAGTCTATATGTATTGTGTAACTTATAATTGCTGACGAGAGTTGTATATATGAATATTTTCTCATTCTAAAATTTTTTAGCGAGCAATTATTGAGCTTTTTCTAATGAAACAGTTAAATGTTTATTATTCTAGTAAGACAAAATAATTACAATTATTTTAATAAATACAAATATAACTCTTAAAACGTAAAATCTGAAAGTTTTTATAATTAATATATTAGTACCTATAATATCTGTCTTTTCCATCTGACATATATATTTTTTTTATCAGTTTCTGAATCACAGAATGGTATCGATTGAATTAAAAGGCGCAACTTTCACTAACGTAGACACAAAGGCGTATCACACATTAAAATAGCCACCGAATTCTTGTAGTTTGCCTTGATGGTCCTTCTCGGCTTACACACGCCTTACTATCGACCCTTGCGTGCAGCGAGGAATCGACGGTGATGGGTTAATTTATTTGACCCATGCTTGGCAGCAATTAGTGCTGAACGCGACGTTGAATAGAAATCTTTTTACGCGCATTGCGTCTACGATAGCGATAGAAATATACGCGATCATGACAATATATATAAGACAAAAGCAGATGTACATAGTAAAAACTTTCTTAACCCTATCTATATTTATAAAGAAAGACAATAATTAGGAAAGCCGATGAGTAAATGAGTAAATCGTAAAAGGATAATGACTTTACAAAATACTACAAAGAATAGTAACATAATTATGTTTCTAATTAGAAAATTTTGTTAAAAAATAAAATCAATATTAAGTAAACTAATTACTATGTACAGTTTCAGTGTGTAAATTTTGGTTAAGCAATTTCTTTATTTTATTCTTAAAATTAAAATTTAATAAAAAAAATGAGAAAAAAAGTAAATCTGCGATCCTGCCAGGATTCGAACCTGGAATCTTCTGATCCGTAGTCAGACGCGTTATCCGTTGCGCCACAGGACCGTCCTTGAATACAGCGTCTTTGTAAATGGTACAAAATTATCAAATTTATCATTTTTTATTATGAATTGTAAAATAATTATTTTTGTTTTGCCACTTGCAATAAAATTCAGCACCTCTAATTTATTTATCATATATTCTATCAATTTCTCTGCGCGCGCTGTGCATATTTCTTTGAATAATTTATAGAAATTAAATTATTACATTGCTTGAAAAATAATGATTAATAAGCTGTTTTTAAGCAATTGTAACTTAACGAGTTGCTAAGCGAGTTTTCAAATCATACATGATGCAAATCATACATGATGCAAATCATACATGATGCAAATCATACATAAAACAAAATCAATCAACAATAGAAACAACAACAAATTAGAATTATTAATAGAATTGTTAATTAACTAAAATAGAACAAAAAATTATTTAAATTAATATTTAATAAAAAATATATTGTATAAAAATCTCAAACACGTGTAGAAGCACATATATCACACAACGATATATTTAATGTAATACTGATTGTGAATTTAAGAATGATAATAGTATGATATAATTATTGTCTCTTTGATAAAAATTGCTTATATCAATTCAAATAATAGTAATTTTCCAAATTGCATGATATGAGATATAATTTGCCTTATCTACATTTTTCGCAATTAATAGATATCATTACCTTATCTGATATCAGTGTAGTGAACTATAAGTGAGCCAATTTTACGTAACATAAAGAGAGACTTAAAGATTGCTCACAAACAAAAATTACAAAATATTCACAAAAAAATATTAGACTGTAAAAGAAATTATGAATTTTATTATATAATCTTATTATATAATATTATATATATATTATTGCTAAAAACTTTCTTCCCAGCAAACATAAAGTAACAGTAACATAACATTAATGTTATGTAATTTCCCACTCAACAATATAATTATATTGCAGTTACGTTGTTGTGGGAAATTATAACATTGACGTTATGCTAGCTTGCGTTTACTGGGTTATTATTTAAACAATATTCTGATTAAATTTTAAACTTTATTTTTAAAGACATCGTAGACAATTATTAAATACTATTGATCAAATAATAAAATAAAATATTTTAGAATATGTATAAGCAACATGTGTTACAATTAAAATAATTAAAAAACATTTTCATGAAATATTTAATTTATGCTACAATAAGCTCGAAAAATATATTTTTTATGTATCAGAAGTAAAAAGAAAAGAATTATTTTGGCGTACCTACAGCTTCGAAAACCAAACTAACTATATTTAACCGGTTTGAATCTCTGCATGTAGCCTCTTAGGCCTGATTTACAATGTGCTTTTTGCATATTGTTTTTCGCTCTCTGCCTTTCGTATATTTTTGCTTTTTATGTCGCATGGAGTCAAGAAACACCGTGATTTACAATTTCTCTTTTTCGAATTTCCGAAGAAATATATGCCTTTACACAAAGGCAAAAAGGCAGAAAACAAAAATCGAAAAGCACATTGTAGATTGGGCTTTAGTGCTACCAGGATTAAAGATCCTTTTCTGCGGAGCACTGATTCATCCGAGCCCGTGCTCGAAGCCAGGTAAAGTCCTACCTGAACGGAAGATAACGAGATGACCCGACGCGCTGTTGTACGAGATGACTCAAACAGCTGGCTATTGCTTTAACGTCTGATATTTCTCGACGACGAATCAGAAATGTGATAGGATTGCTCAGCAAGATAGAGTTACCCCGCTGACGTTGCTCGTAGACGATATATGAACAGGATATTTAGCAGAGGTATTTTTCTCTGTTACTTTGTCTTCGATAGCTTAAGCGGTAATCTGTTATATATAGATTTAACAGGAATAATTAATCAGCGGAGAAGCGCAGGTTTCATTACGGTAGTTCTATATTTAGATCACGCGTCTAATCATACACTATTATATGAATGATTTACGATTCAGTGCATAGAATAAATAAAATTAACACAATAGTTTGTATGATAATGAGTTGTATAATAAATTGATGTATTAATTATTCTTCAACAATGTGGATTGCATTATTAAAAATACTGCTATCACACTGAAATATTTAATTATTTAATTGTCGATGAGCCTAAACTTCGTATTGGAATATTGTATAATAAAATCTCAAATATTGATAATATAAAATATTGGAAAAATATGTTTTTGTCTATGAATTTTACAAAGTTTTCGAAATAAATATTTTCACGAGAGTAAGTTAATTATATTGTTATTATTATTGTTTTCTTTAATTGATCGATTATATGCGTTATTAGTGTAACGGAAAAATTTCTTCAGCGGCATATATATCCAGAGTTTTCGGTTTCTTTCCATTCTGGTTTTCTTTCATTATGAACACAAAAGCAAAAATTCTTGGAATTTTTCTGTGTAGGAAAAATGTAACCAAAAAAAAGATTAGTTGGGGCCTCAGCATTTCGAGTTCGGTGAACATTGCTAATCATACTAATAATATCCTCATTGGTGATATTATTTATTTATCGCATAAATTATCGTATACCGTGATATTATTTATTTATGATATAATACTATCACATATTATCACATGATAACTACGCTGCCAGCGCATATCATAAGAATTGTGTTGTGCGTCTTTCAGAGTAAATGTTAAACGACATGAGAATCTTGTGACATTGCACAAACTACGTTTGGATGTAGATGTTATCATTACATCACGTGAACTGAGGCTTTGTCACGCAACGTTGCGAACGTAAAAAAGTGTAGCAGCACAGTTTTTCGTCCATTTTCATTCATGGATTACGTCAGCTGGCGAACGTAACAATCCTTTGTGTCACTGACCCACAGAAGAAAATGTTAAAACTGATGCCGTATTTTTTTTGCATAACAGAATTATGGTAAATCTGTAATGATCGTGTCTTTGTTTATTTTTCACACCATTCTTTTTCTACAGCTTTGTTTAAAACAGAGATGGGAATTAGTTGCAACTTTCGGCTCGATTTTCTGATTGACGCCTACTGTTCCCTCCTTGCTGTTCGCATGCTAGCAACGAGTCACCAAACGCGCTAACAACGCCTGTAACTAACAATAAGATGCGTGATAGTCAGCCTCAGGAATGTCCATATCACAAATGCAACAAGATAATAAATATGAGACAATAAATTTCCACATCAGCTGTGAGGTACTATTATTGACGCATTCTTCAATAGTACAATAGTACCTCACAAGTGATGTGGAAATCTATATTTATTCCATATTTATTATCTTGTTGCATTTATAATATGGATATTCCTGAGGCTAAATATCGTGCACCTTAGTTACGCGCGTTGTTAGCGCGTTGGCGACACGTGGAAATGGATTTATGGTCTTTTATATTTTATTTCATATATGTTAATAAAATATTACTTTCATATTTCTAAAAAATTAAAATAATATTTTATGAAAATTATAAAATATGTAAAATAAAAATATTATTTAAGTCTTTTCAAGAAAATAACTTAATTTTTAACCATATGATGTCTCTTCCTTTACGTTTAATATTTGCAATTGATTCATTAATTAATATTTGTTTTGGATCGATTTTTATCCTTTCTTCATTGATTAATATATTGTCTTTTTCTTGTAGCATAAATAAAAAAAAAGACTTCGTTATATTCACAATTAATTATAATTTATATCTCAACTGATGCAATCAAGTTCTATTATATTTATTACGGCGTAAACTAATATCGGATTAAACATTCTTTCTATTTTAAATTCCAATCTTATCTATAATAAAGATATAGAAAAATAGATGTGAAATCAATCATAATCGATTTAATGCAACAAAAAAATTCCTCGAGTCTCACGCTTCCGCAGCATCAGTAGCCAGTCGCCATGGTAACAACCATGCGAAGAGTCATGTTGCTCCACGCTAAAGTGCACGACAGCACCCGAGCTCCATCGAAGTTCGCCGAACGCGTTGCGAGACGAGACCGAGAGCAACCGAACACACCGATCGTCAATGGTATAAAGTGGGAGCGCGTTGGTAAGATAGCCATGTGAAAGAGAGAGACGAAGATGGAAGACGCTAGGAGGGTGAGCAGGAGAATAGTCGGTGTTGTAGGTGGGGACGAGCTTCCCTGTCGTGCCGCAGAAGCAACGAGCAGTTCTCGGTTCCCGACCGGCCTGTAAGCGATGAGAGAAGGAAAGAGGGAATCGTGCAGCGTATGAGCAAGACGAAGAGGGGGAGAACTAGAGAGGACGAAATAGTGTGTGAGAGAAAGAGAGAAACAAAGAAAAGGGAGCAGCTCGTGGAACGCCGTGTGTCCTCGCGTGCTTGTGTCGCGTACGGCGTCTCCGGCGCAGCCATTACGACAGAGCCGCTCGGTGATGCTTGTAACGTCGTGTAGTGACGCGAACGTGACGATAGTGTGACCTGCTGTTGTGTTGCGCGCGCGCGAGAGAAGCGGATCGCCCGTCGTCGCCGTCGTATAGTACGGATGTAACAGAGCGCACGTGTGCGCGCGCGAGAGACCGAGCGAATTAACGTACGCCGATCTGTCGTCGTAGCTGGGGTTGCACGAGTGAGAACGAGGAAGCGCGGAAGCTGCCGAGCTCGACTCGAATGTGCACGACGGTGTCGCGTTGTGGGAAGGTGCAACGAGAGACTGTACGAAACGAATTCGGTTTGTGACCGGACTGCTGCGCTGGTCGGTGATCGGCCATATCGGTGAGAAATACGTGTGTCGTCGTGCGAGGAATCGAAAGAATTTATTAAAGCAAAAAAAGGAAGTAAGCTTTCGCCATCATGTTTGACGTGTTTGGTTCCGTGAAGGGGCTGCTGAAGCTCGATTCCGTGTGCATCGATAACAATGTGTTCCGGCTGCATTACAAAGCCACCGTGATCTTTCTGGTGATTTTCTCGTTATTGGTGACCTCCCGGCAATATATTGGCGATCCGATCGACTGCATTGTCGACGAGATACCGCTGCACGTGATGGACACCTACTGCTGGATTTACTCGACCTTTACGATTCCGGATCGGACCGGCATCGTCGGCAAGGACCTCGTACAGCCGGGCGTCGCCTCGCACATCGAGGGCGAGGACAATATAAAGTACCACAAATATTATCAGTGGGTCTGTTTTTGCCTCTTTTTCCAAGCAATTCTGTTTTACGTCCCGCGTTACCTGTGGAAGACGTGGGAGGGCGGCAGAATTAAGATGTTGGTGCTGGACCTCAACTGCCCGGTGGTCAGCGAGGATTGCAAAAGCGACCGGCGTAAGCTGCTGGTCGATTACTTCGTCTCGAATCTGCACTCGCAGAACTTTTACGCCTACCGTTTCTTCCTGTGCGAGTTGATGAATTTCGCCAACGTGATCGGCCAGATCTTCTTCATAGACTTCTTCCTAGACGGCGAGTTCACTACTTACGGCTCCGACGTGATCAAATTTACCGAACTGGAACCGGAGGAGCGCACCGATCCTATGTCCAAAGTGTTCCCGAAGGTGACGAAATGTACATTCCACAAATATGGTGCGTCCGGCACGGTACAGAAGTTCGACGGTCTCTGCGTGCTGCCGCTCAACATCGTCAACGAGAAGATTTACGTCTTCCTCTGGTTTTGGTTTATCATCCTGTCCGCCATGAGCGGCTTAAGTCTGCTGTACCGCCTGGCAGTGGTTAGCAGTCCGAAAATCCGACTGGTGCTGCTTCGTGCTCGCTCGCGTCTGTCGCCGCACGATCAAATCAAGATAATCAATGACAAGTTGCAGATCGGTGACTGGTTCGTCCTCTATCAGCTCGGCAAGAACATCGACCCGTTAGTTTACAAGCAGCTCATCGCTGACCTCGCGATCAAGCTTCAGGGCAAGGAGAATGTGTAACGCATTGCCAAGCGATCGGGAAGGGCCTTCTTCAAGGAGTCCTGAAGAAGTTTTCAAGAAGTCCTCCTATGGGTTCCTCGTCTTTTTCCCAAGCGACACTCCGCTCGATACAGCAAAGAGCGGAAGCGAAACGGTAGGACTGTCTCCAAATTAGGGACGAGAAAGAAAGAACGAAAGCTATTGCGATTAAGTATTAGGAAGACGAGGATTGGAGGAATTAGCGTCTTAGGCTAAATTGCACCGACGGTTTGGTCCAGCTAACTCTCGATTAATGATTCGCTATTTCCTTCTATACTATAATTTTATTCATAATATAGAAAAGGAAGAAGGCCAATTGAGAATTAGTTTTAAACTTGGATCTTTAGCATCTCAAAGATCAAAGATTGGACTTTTATTTATTAATCTTGAATTAGCCTGACCAGCGTTAATTACATGAACTTGCAATAAACTTGTAATAACTTGCAATCGTATAGCTTTTTTCTAGAATGTGTAATAATGAGGCAAGATTTAGTCAATTGGGATTAATTTAATTGTTCAATTAAATTAACAAGGGTAGGTAATTAAATGTAGTTTAAATTGTAATTAAATATAGTTTATAAATAGATTAATAGCTAGTTCCGTTGTAGAATTCAAGTAGCTCTTCGCTTTTTTTCAATTTTGATTCCGAAATGAAACGAAAGTATCCGTTGAACTAAGGTCATTAACGTTGGTGCAATTGGGCCGCAATAGCTAGGTCAAGATTTTTACTATTTCGCCAATTCCTCTTTCACGTGAGTACACACTTCGCATTCGGCATTAGATTTGCAGTTAAGACAAAGCGCGCTGTTCGACGCCCCGCCTTCTTGCCTCTCCTCGTCTTCGCATTGAACTCTCCTCGTCTTCGGTTCCTTTCACCTACGCGGAGAGTTTCCCATCAATTTTTACAATCGCCCATTCCACATATTTCTACATCTGTCCGCTTCCTTTATTTTACTCCGCGCACTCTTAGTTTTTCCTTCAAACAAGAATCTATCTACTATCTACTATCATTATCGATATTTCATTTATTGTTTATTTATTCAATTTTAGAATGTTACTGCATTTGCAAAACTAATGGTAACAAGTGGAATTTGAAATTCTTACAACAAATATTCTTATTTTCATCGTTTAAATTATGCATATCTTTTTCAGTTTGATAAGCACTAAACATCACTTAACATATCACACAGTAATATAGAATATCTTCGAAATGAAGCTTTTCTGTGGAAAAAAACATTCAAGTTAATTTCAAAGAATAGAAATTATCATTTCTTTTAATTTATCTTTTTTTATAAATAATTTTCTGTCCAAAACACTTTTTTTCTTTACGTATATATTTACGAGGCAGTTCGAATTTTTGCCATGACATATAAACAATGAATTAATTAATCGCGCTGCTTAGCTATTCCTCCGCCGTTCAAATCACACAATTATTTGTCGTTATAATATAATTATTGCAATAAGAAATTAAGCTTAAGACGACTCTACTTGTAGTTTATCAAATTAATGCAAAACAGAGGTGCATTTAATGCGAAGATATAGCGGAGTTTGTTGCTCCCGCGAGTTTTCATCCACGCAATGCACTTTGCAGCAAAGTGTATATAATGCACAACGGATAAAGCCCCCTCAATCACGAACGTTCTGCACGCGGAGAATAAAAATCCAGTCTTCCGCGAAGCGCTTCACAGCGTTCGTTCTTCGCTTGCATTCCTTACGAGTTTCGCCTACCGCAGCAAACGTACGTTATTGTACATCGTGGAACGACCTGCCTTGTAAGAATATGCGCCGGACATGTAAGGAGAACCCAATGGAGTTTCACACCAATTATATATCGAAAATGCTGACCTATCTCAGGCCTATTTTTCCAAATCCAACAAAGGCCTTCGTTTTTCGACGAAAATGGAAAGAGTGTGGCACCTGTGAAAGAGCTTAAAAGAGCGTGAGGTCCTTCCGACCTTCGTTCATAGACTTGGATCGTGTGATAAAGCGAGGGACGGTGCTCTGTTTTATTCTTTTTTTTTTTTTTTTCTTTTCTTTTTTCGTTCCATTGAACTGAGTAACGGTTTTTTAAGTTCAACGCAGAATGAGGTAAAACAATCGGAAGTATCCGATGATGAACTTATCGTAAAACATTCCTACGTGGAAATGTTTAACACGTGTATTTCTGAGTTTATGCCACGGAGCTTTCTCGCACAAGAAAATCGCACGCACCGTCCCCCGCGAACCCTAACTTTTTTTCTTTACGCTACTGGTTACTTTGATTTCTCTTATATCTAATAAATGTATCGTAGAAAATACGCATGTATCGTAGGTCGCTATGTGTGTAGAGAGAAAAAGTTTACTTGTACATGATATATGAGCGTACACGCAGAGAGAATGTGTGGGAGTGAGAGGGGGGAGGGAGTGAGAAAGGGAGAGCCGCGCGCGCGTGTATGGGTGTGCGTGTGTATGTGTAGAAATATTTGCGCGCGTCCGTCTTCGTATTTCATCATTCCACAAAAAAAAAGAGACATACGCACGATTTTGTACGCGCAGAACTAGATTATGACATTACAATTGTACGCCGATCAATGTTTTACAACGTAAAATTAAGATTTCCTTTTTATATAAATTTACAATATAAAAGTGATGCGTAATCGAGGGACCAAGCTACGAATATTCCTCACTTAATATCGACTTGTTTATCTTTATGGTATGTAAGACTGTACCATAAGCCAACAATTTAGTATTGTAATACCGTCGCGTTGTTTAATCACGATTTTTTACGAAATCTGTATCTAAATCATTCGTAAACGATGTCACGTGAACAACAAAATACGACTCTTGTTTTATTCCTCCATCGACATCACGTTTCAAGTGGTAGTTTAGATATTTCATATGTAAAAATAGATAAAAAAAAAGCGCTACTTTTCGCCGTTCGTATATTCTACACGTAGATTACACGCATGTCGTCGACGCTGTTTAATATCCTGCTGACGTGTTCACATGGAGTATCATATTATTAAACGAGCCGAGTACAGCGGCTCGTTTGTACCATCCGAGACAAACCAAAATGCGATGGCTTATGGTACCGTTATCAGAGTGATCTTTGCCTCGCGGGATTTGCGGATAAAAAAATTTATATCAGTTTTTGTCTTCGTTGATTTCACACTAAAGATAGTCAAGTTTTATTTGCAGTCGACTTAAGAATTTAATGCTTTAAAGCAGGATCGAATCATAATAATCAAAACTCGTGATCTATTTATTGAAAAACTGATATCGTTCAAGCTCTTACGATATCTTTTTATCTTGATCCTGTATTAACATAGTTGTATAAAAATGACATCATCATACTTCATTATTTGTTATGTATATAGTATACGACATTAAATAAAGATTTTTTCAAAAAAGAAAGATAAATTTATAAATGTGCAGTTTATGAACTATATTATTGAAAAAAAATAGTAGAAAATTTCTATAAGCCATCGATCTGACGTTGACGTATCACTATACTTTAATGGTATATCATGGCATTGTAACGCAACGTCAGTTCCGGTTTAAACCGTGTGAAACGTTCACTTTGTACGGTAAATATATGGAGAAAATACGGATGGACACTTGTAGCGCTAAGAAGTTATTAAAGGAGAAGAAACACGCGATGCGATTTTTATTATTCGCTTCTTTGCCATTTAGAAACATTTCTACGAGAGATCTATATGCTCAAAGTAAGACTGCCAAGTAATTGAAACATTCGTCGCCATGATTTTGTATCACATTTAGATGTGCATGCGAAGTAGAATTATTACGGAGGACACAACGCTTTTCGGTGTTATATCGCGTTACTTTCCTCGATGCTTCGTTGATTTTCAATTGGTGAACGCTAGAATTCGCATAATATTACTATATATTTCTCTTGCTTTGTTCACATTTTGCGGCGATAATAATTGTCTCAATCAGCATTGTCTTCGTTGCTTCAATGTTATTTCTTAGAAAATTGATTGTGACACTCGCGATGTACCTAATAAGTGCCTGGTTAGCGTTAGATATAAAGTGCATTCCTCTCAATAGCTAATTGACATTCCAATCGTTTTCGAATTTTTCCACCTTACGAAATTTATTCGTGAAATACGAATTTCGGAGATTGAAAAATTTTCTAAATTTGATAGAGATTGAATTTTAGAAGAAATAAAAAAAAAGATTGCATATTCTTTTGACGGAAGATGTTAAAAATTAAATCGAAATAAAAAACGAAGTAAATATAAACACAGTCAAACTTATTTCAAACTACAGTCAAACGATTGAATAGAGATATTCTTAACTCACATATACTCGACTCAAGATATAGTTAGATGTATCACAACCAGAATTATACGCCGTATAACTGACCAGAAGTGCCTGCATCCTGCCAAGCGGAGATAAGAACTCTCGCTTCCTTTTGCTCGTGTTTTTACGACACCGCGTTGGTGGGTGCATAAATATTCGAAACGTGACAGATAGGACATTGTTTTATCGACATACATGTATTATTCTGTCCGATTTCTGTTTTCCTGGAAAAAAAAGGAAAGGATAGAGGAAAAATCATCCAAGCACATGTTCTCGTGCCTTCTACAACAGTGATAAGAGACAGAAAAGATATATATAAATAAATATATATATATATATATATATATAAATATATCTTTTCTGTTTCTTATCACTGTTGCAATAGGCACGAAAATACGTGCTTGGAATGATTTTTTCTCTCATCTTTTCCTTTCTTTTCATGTATATGTATGAGTAGTATATTATATATTTTTCAATGCTAATTAGTAAAATGCGCACAAGTAATCGATGGCTACAGATACAGACGATACATCACCTTCTTTATACTGTGGAATTTTTTTTTTCTTTCGTCATTGATGTATCGGCGATATTTATAAGAATAAGAGTAGGGGATAATATATTATCTGCGATGATAGGGCTTAAGAAAAGTAGCCGAACACCATGTATACATTGTTTAACGGCGTTAAACAATACGTCACGAGTGTTTGTTATTCGTGATTCGGTAGAATTCTAACGAGTACTGATTTCGACGCCTGCACATGAGAAATATTCACTTTACGCCAATTATCATGTCTCCATCATCGCGAGATACATACAATTCCTTTTTTTCGCATTGGAATAGCGTCGAGATCTGATCTTGATGGAATTATATCGGTTCTTGCCACATTTTTAGTAAGGCGAAGAAAAAGACCAGCTGAGGAAACGAAGAACAATACATATCGCTGTATCAGTCGCATAGGAAATTATATTCTTATATATATCTTTTATACTTATTATTATCTTCGACCGCGCGTGATTCGTATGCGGCCAGAGAACACTGCCCTCCTAACGAATGAATGTTATATATACATATATATATATATTTTAATACAAAATGTTTTCTTGTGAAGTTAAACTAATAAATTTCAACGATTAAGTAACAATTTGTCGTTGATTGTTTTCTTAGTCATTTCCTTTTTGATAACAACGTGTCGCGTGGATTTTATATCATCGTCAATGGTAAGTATGGACGTGGGTGTAGAAGGAAAACTTGTTTATGGAATTCATTATAAATGGAATAAATAGCATGACTGGGTATTAAGAATTTGTTTTTTGTTTTATACATGAAAACAGCTTCTCAATCTTTTAAGTGTACGAACAGGTTCTTTGATGAATTTAAAGAAAGAATATTTTAAAATGTCACATTTATCGCAATTTTAAGGAGAAAACATCAGTAGAAATATTTTTAAATATCTTGCTGATGCAACGTTGAGTTTAAATTATACATTCTGTGATATTTCGGATTATTTTGTTTTTTGATCTTATTTAGGAATTATGCAGCTATAAAAAAGTTTTTAAGTTATAAATAATGAATTTGAAAATAAATATCATACGCCATTGCTAATGCATATACATATATATTTTTTGTTCATTCTTTATAATACACTGGAATGCTTAAGAGCAAACGTTCACGAGCATCAGGTCTTGTTTTTTACATTCGGAATTAATGGGACGTTGAGTGAACGATCTAGCAATCAACAGGAGCAGCAATAACACGCAATAATTAAGATGCAAATGATAAAGCAGTCGTAAAGATCGCCGGAGACCGCGCTGGAAGCTAACTGATTAACTCGCCCTAATATTAGAAGCGACATGCCGCGACCTTAGCCGGATCGTAAATTGCACAAAACGGCGACCCTGCGCGATTCCAATCCACCTACACAGCCGCGGATTCCATTACGCGTCGCGGCACGAACGCGTAGGTGTGTATCCGCAACGAGGGGGCCTTTGCACGTGCGTGTGCTCTCCGTGATTAACATATGAGAGTCCGGAACACACGTTCGAGGTCCGAGCAATTGCAAATCGCTCCCTTCTGCCAGCGTCAGGTACGTTATTACACTTGAACCACATTAAGCGAACTGAATTTTCCCGCACGAGCACAATTGGTCGTTACATTCCGAAGGGCAAACCCAAATTCCGCCGTGAGGTATTTCGCTGTGCGCAATCCGAAACGCATTAGCGCGCATTAGCATTATTACTCGCGCGGGCTTTTATTTAATTAGTCGTTCTAATTGTCACTTATGCGATACTCGTTAAAACGCCAGTTAACGGTTTAGTCGAACTTGTAAATTTCGAATTTTTTTCCTTGAATTTATTCAACATCCACATTATTCTATGTTCATACAATCGAGAAAAATTGGGTTTAGTAAAAGCTTTCATCAGCGCAAGATACATCGTCGTCTCCGCCCAATGAATTCCTGCAGGAATTCTGCAGGAACGGCGAATCGCTCACGAACTTACAGGTAAGTGCTGACAGGAATGGATCGTCACACTTCGCTACGTGTTAAGTTTAAGATAAACTTTGAAAACGACAACAAAATATTTATCAGTTTTACATAGCGAACAATTGTATTCACGACATGTAGTGGCTTGCCGAAAATTTGCGTTTGTAAAGATGTTGCTATGATTCATCGTTGAGTCACGCTAAGTAAATTCGCCACGCAATTTCCTTTTCGTATCCACACGAATATGTCAATTAGCAATAACGCTATATATTTTGATTTATAGAAAGATATATATAGAAAACAATATAATTAGGAATAGAATTAAATACATTTTTATTAGTACCGATAACATCTCTGGTATCAGTACTCAGCACATTGAATTTTTTTATGAGTATTTGAGTACTGGAAACGCACAAAGTATTTATTCAGATCATAAATGTTTCAAAGATACCTGAACCTTTTATAAATATTAATGATTCAACGATAAATTGCAACATTTTAATATATGCTGCAGAATTTTTCGGTAGGCTACTTGTGCACGCAAAGAATACCTTTGCTGAAAGATTTAAAAATTGTGCCACATACAGATCTGGAAATAAATTTAGATGTTAGACAATCAAAATTTATCAATAGAACACTCAATCTTTTTTATATCGCAGCAAAATTCATATCGATAAATTTTGAATATCCAACAAAATTTATTTTCAGATTTGTATCTCTATAACTTTTAGATTTTTCAGCAAAAGTGTTCTTTCTATGTATAATATGTGCATTACTTTTTATTCCAACGCTCAAAATTTCGAATTAAAAAAGGAACTCACTGCGACAACATTCCAGCCATTCAAGCAGCCAATAAGAATGACAGGGTTATTCGAGGTGATATCTTTATTCTTGAAGTCGCATTTTTCTCTCGCTGTGCCGTACAGCACTTTTCATATGACTTCATCGTCGCGAAAGGCTGAAGTACCGACTTTCACAAATCATTGCGTTTCCATATTAATTTTTCAGGAAAATGTGATTTTATGCGACTGATTTATTTAATGGTCAAAATTCCGTTGGTTTCCGTGTAAATCCGTCCCTGAATAAATTTCGAATCGGTGTCTAGAAAGCACCGGTCAAGGCAAAGACCGACGAAGGAGATCGGCGATGGTGTGCTCCTGCAGTGTACTACGTGCCGCATACAACGTAGACGTGGAACGTGGACGTGGACGGGCGAGGACAGACCCTTTCTTTCGAGGACTCGTTCGTTCTGCCGGCGGCTCGCCGGGGCCAATGGCCGGTCAAAGTCCCACCTTCGACGTTTGCCAGTTCTGCCCCCTCGTCCTCCTCGTCCTCCTCGTCCGGTTGCCTCGTGCTCTTTTGCCGGTACAGCGGTCACATTTGGTGCTGACTTCCATAGCTCGCCGTCTCCTGCGCGGTCCGATGTCCGAATTTCTCGAACGTAATGTCCCGGCGAGAGGGGCGTCGTCAAATCGAAGCGGCGCGTTCACCGGCGATTTATCGCTCGAAGATCGGTCCGGAATAAATCTTGCCTCGCCAAACGATTAAAATTGATCCCATGATCGAAATTCATTATCGCGAATGATGAAGGCGAATCAGGCTCATTTCTATGAGCTACTCACTCTTTTATCAAATATTCAAATACAGCATCTTTTCTCTGGAACAACAAGAATAGCGCCTTAATGACAATAATGTTGAAAATGCTGAACCTCGCATTCATCCAACCAGTCCATCTAATACTTGTATGTCAGTATTCGTAATTCTCGGAAGAATTAACAATAAGCGAGCTTTATTCCGCAGCAACGTTTCTCAAACGTGACTCTGGGAACGGCAGAAAGTGAAGTTGGCTGCCGAGCGCGGCTAAATGAGCCTCCGATTAGCAACTGACACCTTGCATAAGCGCATGAATATGTAATGCACCTAGCGGGCACGGCGGACTCGAGTTACCTTTGTACGCTCGCGTATCACATCGTAGGTGGATATCGTGTCGTTCCTATGATTCGCTCGTTAATAGCTGGATTTGTAATTGGAGCTTGCTACACGCCGTGGAGCTAAATAATGCTTACCGAGAAGCTCGCAGAGGCGATCTTATAAATTCAATTTTAATTGATAGTCATCGCGCGTGACGTGTTCACGTGAACTGTTCATCAATAACACCCGCGGGAAATGATAATCTTTTCATAGGAAAACTTGGACTTCGCGAATAACTTATTACCTCTCGCGATTTAATCCGCCGACAAACGATCCGTGTGTAACATTACGACGCGCCATTGCGAGAGAAATTAAAGTTAAAGTACGTCTCCTTCATCTCCACTTGCCCCTTTAATTAATACATACTTCAAGTAGCCGAGTGAGCAAATCGTGAGCACAAGTCGTCAAGCGAACTTAAACCGTTTAAGATTAATTTATTCCACCGTCCCACCGTTACTCTTTGTCTCGCTGGATTTAGATCTTTATTGTTTACTCGCATCACGTTCCACTGCTGCGTACGAGTATGTTAATTTATTACGCAGTGACGGATTTGTACGAGGTTCCAATTGCGGGGGCTCTTCTGTCACGTGTTTACGTAACCACTTGTTTCCTAAAATTTTATAATTATTAATTGTACGTGTAATAAAATTTGTAAATATAATATACGCCAGTTCGGTGTATCGAGTGCGTTTTACTCTCAAGTCCTTTGCGAAGGAGGCGAACAAGCTCGCATCCTGCTTCCGAAAATGCTGTACGTCAAGTCGGTCACGTTACGCGTACGATATAACACGACCATCGCAGGTTTATTATTCCGATCTAGTCAGTTAACGTCAGATTACTGTCTGTTCGTTTTAGTATGCAGATCTGCGCGACGAATCGTCACAGAGAACATTTTCTTCGGGATAAATACCGTCTGTCACATGCGTGGCTACATGCATGGAGTTACACTGCGTGTAACGAGCGCATTATTATATCACAACTTCCTAATTTACTGGATGTCACATATGAATACCTTTTATAACGCCAGGCAATGCGTGTTACGTTACGCGGTACAATTGATACATAAATTTGCAGATATGTAGAACGGTACATCTGTCTAGCCTCCTTTACATTTCCAGACAGCCAAATGTTAGCAATGTTTGCAAATTGATTACAAATTTGGAGAATTATCATACTGCGACCTTACAAAGTTGAATGTATCAAAGATATCGTGATAGAAATGGAATTATACTTAATACGCTTTTACAAATATTAATGTAATTTACTTTTCCTCGTTTAGAAATATCCCTTTTAATTAGTATTTTACGAAAATAAAAAGTACGTACCATTTTTTTTATTATTACTTGAAATAGATTAGATAACTCTATCAGAAAAGAATATACATTATTCTTTAAGATATGATAAAACAATATTAAGCGTTTATGATAACAATATACTGTTTCTTGTCATGCTATCATTCTTAATTTTGATATTCACATATGACAGCTCTAACAATAAGTTTCATCTTTTTCTTTAGCGATTCAAGAACCTTTCGGAAAAGTACATTCAAGAATTAAAGAAAAATTATTTATATGTAATAATAGACAAAAATCTCCAGCGCAAATGTTTTTATAATAAGTACAAATAAGTAAAATATGTAAATAAGCGTGTAAATAAAGTGTGTTAATAAAAACTTTGTAAGTATATATTACATATCTGCACTTTAACACTTTAAAAAGATTATATTTTATAATCAACTCTAAAAAATTGCCAATATTTAATATAAAAATATCAAAATTTTAAAATTATGTTTTCTACTAAAATTTATTAAAACTGTTCGTAATATTCAAGGGCTTCTTTGCGATAATAAAACTGAATCGTAGTCGTAGATCAGTATCTAAACAATGTTCGTCACATTTCCGACAAGAGAATTGTCGTCAAAATCGAACATATCACAGTGTTACAGATGTATTATTTGCTCATTCGTGGTTATAACTCGTGACTATGTCCTCATGTCATTTAATTCCTCGCTATCTGCTCTTATCTGAACAAACGTCTTCATAATAATAACTTTTGATAATACTGAGTTTTGTGGAGCGTCCATAGTACTGCGTAATCATCTTTCTGATAACAGTTGTAAGAGATTTACTGCTTCAGAGTTTTCAGTGTATTCTCGATCGGTACTTTATATGGATTATACAAGTGTCGCTCATGCGCCAACTGTAATCGAAGTTGCGATATTCTCGACGACCACGAAGTCCGTCAATGTCGTGCAGAGACAAAAGTGACGCTTGTAGCGACATAGACGCGAGATTTTGCAAGTGTTCGGAACATAAATAGAAACATTAATTTTACTACCGGAAGAATTGTGGAAAATCAGTCAACATGGTGGACGCCCCCACCGTATTCGCTGCCTTCTCGGTTCTTAAAAATCACGTTAAATTCAAAATCAACCAAGATTTTGTAGCCATTGATAACCTCGGTAACAAATTTCTCGATCTTTATGATTTTTTTATATTGTTATGATTTCTATAAATATATAAAAAAATTGCAATTTGTGGTGCACGAAATTTAATTGTCGCAATTGTCATTCAATGACTTATCACTTTTTTATCTAAACGTGCCTATTTTGTGAGAATTATATATTTGATATTAAAAAACTAACTGTGAGATAAAAGCATACGTGACTGATTAGTTTTTAGATTACACTACCGGGCTACATTTCTGTTGCTTCTCGTTGGATCGATTCTCGTAACTTCCAGACAATTTATCGGAGAACATATAAGGTATATTTGCGGTAATTAAATAATTATTATATGATATATTTCAACATATAATAGACAATGAATTATTGCTATTTTGGAAAGATGTATCTCCGACACTTCTGTACCACCTCGTGTTATCGAGACCTTTTGCTTTTTCATGTCCACATATACTGTGGTAAGTCTAAAGTTTAATATTAATCATGAAAACGAACTATGTAATCTCGCTGCGATTGCAGATAATATTTGACAGCGATTTCTTGCCACGTATAAAGTAAATTTATATGTGTTTTTGTTATTTTACAAACAAAAAAGACTAAATTTTTTTCTATTTGCGTATCATACGTTAAATATAATATATCAAAACGAATTGGTTGAATTATAAATTTATTTTATAGATAGTTTATGTTCTAATTGTCATTGAAAAGATATTGTCTTTAATCGCAATCATATAATATGCTTTTATTATTAGTTTATCGCTAATAAATGAGTTGAGAAATTTTCTAAAAAACTTTCTAGGAAAGCATTTTTCATCGCAGTAATTTATTTTTCTGAGAAACATTTATACTTTTCCGTTATGCTTTCACACCATAGAAAAATTTACGAGAACTAATGGTTGAGAAATGCTGCAGCTATTTAAAATAAGATATATTTCACTTGGACATTATTCCATTATTTCAACTTACTTTTCAGGTGAAACATCTAAATGCCACAGCGGTGCTGGAAGGCGAATTGCCACATCCTGGCGTAGGACCAGCGTCGAAAAACGACCCTGTCATACATCATGCTTATTATCAATGGGTGCCTTTTGTCCTGTTCTTCCAAGCGCTTTTCTTTTACTTACCGCACTACCTATGGCGAAAAATGGAAGGTTAAAGTTCGTTCCTATATACGCATCTCGTATACCTGCCGAGCTATCGCCGACGTTTACAACTGCGCACGTTTATCTCAAGCAGCGATTTAATTGTCATTAATCTTTCTTTACGTCATAATCTAATCACGCAATACTTGCACACAGCGTGTTATTTAAAACATCACATTATGCTATTTGCGAAGTTATTTTGCAATACCGGGAGACGCAGTAATAACCGGTAACAAGACAAGTTTTTTTTTTAACAAAAATCCAAAAATCTGAATATCACGAGACGGAATCGTATTAGAAAAAAAGATCATTGCGATTGTTGAATTTCAGGTGGTCGGGTGCATATGTTAGTGTCGGGATTACATATGGCATCCATAGCGCTGAGCGAAACGGAGATTAAGGTGAACGATGATGTCAAGGTGCCTTCGAAGAAGGACCGTGACGATAAGATACAACAGATTCGCATCGGCTTTATAAATCGTTTGCACCTTAATCGTCCGTGGGCGTACGGTTTGGCTCTCTGCGAAGTTATGAACTTTACGAATGTGATCGTGCAAATTTTCGTAACCGACTGGTTCCTCGGAGGAGCCTTCTTGGGTCTCGGCCAATCGGTCACTGAGCCAGCGTCTAAGGATAAGCTAGACCCGCTCGATATAGTGTTCCCGAAGGTACTGTTTTTTATTGCCGTCTTTCTGTTTCACATATATTTGGTTAAAGGGATGCCCCTGGACTGTTTCCGATTGACGTTGAAATAGCGTCAACTATAATCGCTCGATGAATTGGGATGTTGATAGCTATAATGCTTATTTAATGCTACATGGATATTCCAATTATAATCTGACATCGTCATCAATCTTTGTATTTATATAAAAACGTTGTTAATAGTTTTAAAATGCAAAATCTTTTTCAACGGTTTATTGATCACCAAAAAGAATTGATAAGAAATTTACTTAACGCCTTTCGGAAAACTTCCTCGATTCTTCATTTATATTAATATTTAAATTTTATTATAAATCTTCATGTAATACATTGATAATTTACTTTGTTTTATCAATCGTGATTTTTTATACTTAATTTAAATTTACGTCTTTTAGCTATATATAGTAGTCTCTTTTTTTGCATTCGTTGGGAATAAAATTGTACTTATAAATATGTGATGCTGTTTTTAGGTAACTAAATGCATTTTTCATAAGTACGGCCCTTCGGGTACCATACAAAAGCACGATGCGTTGTGTGTGATGGCCCTGAACATCGTTAACGAGAAGATCTATACGGTCCTTTGGTTCTGGTTCATCATATTGGCAGTGATAACCGGTTTGGGACTGATTTGGAGACTGCTGACCATGATCCTTCACTCCAGGTTGCTAAATTTAGTCCCTACATATTTTTTCATCGTCGGCACGTTAATTGTAGTTAGCCACAATCTTTGCTGTATTGACTTCTTTCCTGAGAATTCTCGGTTGATGAATTTACAACTGTCACACATTACGTGCTTTTTTTCCTTTAAAGTAATATTTTGCAGTTTTTTTCCGCACGATTTTTTCTCATCGTAAAATATTTGCACACATCTTATACAGAAAGATATCTATTTTTATATTAAATTTTGATTTAATATTTAATTTAATTTAATTTTTATTCATATTTGTTTCATAATTATGACGTTATACGTCTTAATAAAATTTAAGAATACACATTTTAACGCGTTCACGCCTGATGATGTATATACATGTCACCATAAATTTTAATAGCTGCCTATATAAAGGTATATATACGTCACATTATCATATGGTAATATTTTAATAGCTGCCTACGCGTATATATACATTAATTATGTTACGTAGAATTCGACTTTGGAACAGACGGATAATATAATACAATACAGACTTATATATATGTCATATTATATACATAATTGAATGATAAATATGACAGTGGTGACAAACTGTCCTCGGACGGTGAAGCAATTGATTAAAACGAGCTTCACGAAGTAAAGGTGCAAAAAATAACATATAAACGATACAGAAGAAGCAGAACATTAACATGTGGCTAACGTGAATATGGACCGCGATAAGCCCTCGTTATATAAATGATGATCGACAACGCTGTCACGGAACGGTTTCATTGCGGTTTTTCGCTTGCAGAAGTATGTCATTCAACAAGCTCGTGTTTTCCATGGCCTGTCCTGGAAAGTACAACCCGTGGAACGTGCTCAAAGTCACTAATGAGTATCATTTCGGCGACTGGCTGTTCTTGTACTACATCGCCAGAAATTTGGACAGTTACGTTTTCAAGGACCTTCTTCAACGATTGGCGGAGGATCTGGAGAACAGACATCAAACACGGTACAAAATCTTGCCTCTAGACGTAGAGGAGGAACTACTGAAGAAGCAAGAAGTTCTAGAAATTCCAGAGAATGAAAATATAGAGATGTATAAGACCGTCAAGTAATCTTTCATAAAAGGTATTAATTTTACAAGTTCGTAAAAGATCAAATTAATTACAATCTTTTTACAAGACATATTTTCGCACAAAGTTTGTGCTATAATTGACTCACTCGCAATTTTTTCTATTATTACAAATAAAATTCTAAATTTAAAAAAATGCCTATTTTTTAATTAATTACTTAATTTAAAAATAAGTATTTTTTAAATTTAGAATCTTAATTTTAATTGCTTATTAATTGCTTATTAATTGCACACATTTAATTATACAAATGCATTTGTTTTTGTAATATAACCAACGTTAGTGCTAGCTAAGCTCAACAGAAATATAAAGAAAAATTGTTTTTTTTTTTTTTATGAAGTCAATGTGAATGAGCTTAAAACTATTGCACAAAACTGCGTAATATTGCAGAAAAAACAAACTACATTAAGTAAAAGCGGTAAGAAGTTACATGCATCGTATATTGTCTCCATGTATGCATATATTTTCAATTGCGTGCATTTTGCGCGCATATTATAACACTGCCAAGCGAAAGATTGCCTCTTCGCATATAAACGTACTTTAGCGCGATTTACTGCGATTGTAGAATAATGCGTCTCGCGTGCATCACGGGATCGCATTTGTAGCCGTATGCGCGCTATGCATGACAAAACTATGTAACCGTATCCGATCATCTTTTAACTACCTCATACTGAAAACTCGCGTGTACATCATGTGCGATCGTATGTCGAGCACATGCGCGCGATACACATGTAAATACATCCGTACGTTGCACCGACCCGATAAACGACCCGACAATAGTTTGGATCGTTAAGTCGTTGGGTCTCTGATTGGAATTATGCGCCCTGACCTACTATCGACTAATCACGTTCGATCCATTTAGGTTTTATGGTACTTCTGCAGCTCTCGCTGGAATTGTTTGTCACAGTTATTACTACACTTGTAATTTTTTATCTGCGCACGACTTTATAAAACAGCACATATTTATTTCTTTTTAATATCTTTTATTATATTTTTTGCGCGAATCACCTACAGTTGAATAATTGTATCAGCTGTAGGGATGGTTAGTTCTCGAGGTCAACACAAATAAATAAAAAGGAACAAACCTTTATAGTCGGAAGATGTATTTAAATTGTAGTTAGAAAACGTATTCGCGATGTAGATATACGCGATTGATATTCCATTTAAAGACTAACGAGCAGGGCGTGCGGCGCTCTTCAATTTTGCGAGATACTTAAGTCTATCCGGGTTCGCGGAACGCAGAAGAGTTTGTCTAAAAATCGACTCGAGAGTGCTTCCATTCGTCAGCCGCTCTGTGGGCCATTCTACAATGAGTCGCAAATGCGCCTAATTGAAAAGTGCTATTTCTGATTATTTCTAGTAAGAGCATTCGCGACGCGTTATAGAATGGTCTTATGTCAGCGCCTGAAAACGATCATCGACGCCCGGACGATTTGACGGGCCGTGTCATGTTTTGCTTGCTCGATGGCTCGATTGGTTGTTTATTATCTCGACCGTTCACAACACGACGAAAATATAATTTCCTCGCTCTTATATTATATTACATGCCTACACAGTAAAATTGTACAGTAAAAAGATATCTCTCTTTTTTTCATACACGGAAAGAACACTTTTGCTGAAAGATCTAAAAATTGTGCGAGAGACATAGAGTTGAAAATAAATTTTGTCGAACAATCAAAATCCATTTTCAGATCTGCATCTGTTCTCTTTGTATATTTTATAATATAAAACAAAATATTTATTTTTCTCGAAATTGTATCTTGAATATTTTATAATTGAATTCATACTCGAAGAAACTATCGAATCCTTTTTTTTTATCTTCGAAATATTGTATTATAGTTCGCAATTAAATTATAAACAAAAAATGTAAATTTGTAGAGACAATAAATAATTACATCGACATATAAGTATGGAAATAGATATCCCTAGTGCGCTCTCATGACAATTGTAACAGATTTGGGTCACAGCACTCGAAATCTTTATCACAGGGCGCTTAACAGGGTCCTTAGCTCTCGTTACAGAGAGCTTTTGTCTTCGTGCGGACGCATAGCGAGAAACCCGAGAATCCGGCCGTCGGGCTGGAGAATCATCACGGCCGGAAACTCCATTATATTCTCTAGGCCGGGAAATGACGAGAGCGACGAGAACAGAAAAAAAGAGAAGTCTACCAGGAAGCCTTGTGCACATGTTGTTGACGCACTTGATCTGTGGACCGTAATCAGCCGATCAAACTGGCAATCGCCGTTTATTTTCTTTGTCTCGCGTCAAACTCCGGCTGGGCTGAATCGGCGAAGTCAATCGATCGGCGCGATATCGAGGTTTATAGCGGCTGTTTCAGAAACAATGGGTACCTCTATAACAGAGCGTCTGGGCAAATGCGAGCGAGTGTCCCGTACAGAGAACCCGTACAGTATTGAAATGAGACTACAAATGAGAATAAAGACAGGAAAAATCAATACCCGCAGCTGTGAATCGGCACTTTTCTTATTCTCACTTAAAATTATTTTATTTATTCTAAATTCATTTTCAAGTACACTATAAAAAAAGACTTAGGTCACGTTTTATCTAGAATTCAACTAATTAGATAATGAATATTGGCGAATATTGATTTCTGATTGATCTTGTCGTGATCGGGTCTTGAAGCTAAATAATTTTTCACGTAGAAATACAATAAGATGCAAGATTTAATTTAATTTAAGATTAATCTTAGCTTTTTTATATCTTACGTAAAGTACATTTTTCGAAATGCAATTTTATAAAATGATATTTATCGAGTATACTAATAATTTTGCGTCAGTCTACTTAATTTTCTTCTAGTTAATTATATGATTTCAATTCCGTAGCTATTTCCGTGGAATAAACAGCTTTTTCACTGCCGACTACATTTTGTGTATAATAATGCAAATTTTATGATGTCGCGTTTGTTTGTCTTTAAAGCACTGTTTGAAGCGCTGTTTTATATTATAATTTTAGTCTCCACGATGAGTCGTCAAATATTTCAAACGTTATTCAAGCTTGGGACGCGTTAAAAAAAAAATGATAAAAGGGAAGAAATATCAGGAGAGAAAAAAAAAAAAAAAAAACTAAAGGTCAGAAAGTCTGGAAAGCATCTGTGCGCTCAACCGCATAGATCCGGCTGCAATAAATATTCTGAAGCAATTATGTTTGGCATGTGGCGTTGTCGTTTGCAAATTAGTCGTATTTATATCTACGTTATAATATAAACCAGTTTTTAAACCAGTTTTTTGCAAAACACTTATATTCTTCAAATATTTCGTAAAAATGCTTCAGACGTTGTACAATATTTTCTAAAAACATCTAGAATTTTAATTCTTGTAAAAAATAAAAAATTTATTACATCAAAATATATCTTTTCGGCATTAATGTAGCATTGAGCCCAAGTAATGCGTGAATAGATTTGTGGAAGTCTGCCTTTGGAATCCCCTTGAGAATCCTTTGTCACGGCTGAATCCCTTTCATCGAAATTTTAAAGAAATTTTGAAAACAACAATAGATAAAGAGCGAGAATCTATTCAAATGATGAAGTGACGTTGGTGCAACTTTCTTAATGACAAATCTTCAATTGAAATATGTCTCCGTGTGCAATTGCAGTTAATATATGCCGAAGATGTGGACGCAATACAAAATGCGATTCATTTTTCGTCAGGCAATACACATCCACCGAATCTTCGTGAGAAAATTTTGATACATCCGCGCGATACATGATAAACGATATTTATATGCCATAGACAACGCAAATCGTCTTCATGTAAAGAAGATAAAATCTAAGGCTTATTGTTAGACGGATGCCGATACAAACACCGTGAAACGTGTAGAATGATGCATACGTTGCGCATTCCGATGTGTCGTATGTCTAGACGAATGCTTTCATTTATCTCGTGAACGTATTCGGAAATATGTAAGATAGATTCTTTGTAAGATACATTTTAGTCGCTTTTCATAAGCAAGCCATTGCGATACTTTTTGTCGATTTTATATTTGTTTGGAAAATTCGCGTCAAATGTCAACTTTCAAGGTTCCAAACAGCTCTAGTATGTTTTAAACACAAAGACGTTTCTCAATTAATCTAATTTTGTACGGCGATGCATATTTAACCTTTTTTTTTTCATTACATACTGCACACACGTGTAGTACTGCGAACGACGCCGTATATAAGCAACAGGTTGCTCTTAATCTATCTAGGACGCCAGATGTGGCGCGTCGATGTATGTGTTTCTTCTAGATTTAAAGACCTAACATTTTCTTTTACATTTCATTTACAATTAAAAGTGAATTACAAAACGCAAATTTAGATATTAAACGCTACAGCATTTTAAGATTTTCGTTATCGAACTTTCGGAAAAAAAATTTATAGCAATTATTATCGTTTGTCGAATTTACTTTGGGAAAAATTACGTAGACAACAATGATTCGTTAATGATCTTTTGCCCTTAACAGTATAATATTTCATCAGGCAATTTTTTTTAAACGTTGTAATGGCGAGAAAGGAACGCGGCCAGCGTGCATTCATCATAATTGACACGATTGAATCACAGTGGCTCTCAATATCACGATCCTCCAATAAACTAGTCTGACGGCCTTTCACAGAGTTTGAGAGATCGGAATGCGTGGCTCCACGTGTGCGCGATCAAAATGCTTCGTCGGGTAACCGAAAGCAAGTAAAAAAAAAAGGAATAGAAGTGAAAGGTTTCGTTCGAAACTAAGGAACTCAGTAATCTCAGAAAAAAACGGACGTAATTATAATATTTTTATTGCAAAATCCTGGCAATCGAGCGATCGATCTCTTGTCTGTTCATTCATATATCGATTATCGTTTACGCGTACATATAGAAAATTGACAATTTTCTAGAAAATGTGCCTTGGTTTTGTATTTAAAAGTTGATTTTCTTGTAAGTTAACGGCCTGATAATGCCGATTCACAATACCGTGTGAAATTGCGTAAGACCAATTTTGTATTCAGATGCATAATTCATCAATTTAAATGAAATGTATTACACTCTTGAGCAGTCGTTCGAGTCGAAGATTCCAAGATATCTTTAAATATTCACACTTAAAAAAGAACTCTTTCTTCAATTGACGATATCCCGGTCGCTCGTTTAAATACCTCGATTAAAATCCTAAAGTACTTTATTTTAAACATTTTAAGCATTAAAATGACGTAAAATTACAAACTTAAAGTACCTAGAGTCTCTCTGTATATATTCTCGCGCCAAGATTGAGTTAAAAAATGGAAGACACCGGATTGAGGCAATTATGATGAAACTATGCAAATCATGATGGAACAATACAAAGTACATTTGTCGTCATAACTCTTAGTTGTGCTATGACTTATTATCAAAGTACACATTGCGCATAGGTGATACATGGCTTATGTGCAGGCACACACGCGGACAATGCGTAATGGGCAATACAAACAGCTAACGAGGACGACTGACAAAGCGACAGTCACGATGAGAATCAATCGGCTAAGTTGTAATTTTTAAAAGGCGTTTAGGGTGCCACGAGAATAAACGTGTCCTATTGTGCGTATCGGCGTATTTCAACAACAAATAGCTTCTGAACTTATCTGAGAGAATCGCAAGGAGTGGTTTTTTGTACGCCAACGGTTCACAGCGAGCGTAAGCGGATGTTAATCAAGATAATGACTTTTAAGGGCACAGTAAATGTAATATGCCTATCAGTTTTCCTGCATTCTATGTAATTAGCGAGCAAATTGGCACAGAACGTGCCATGCAAGGATGATTTTTACGACCTCCGTTGGCATTGATATTATGAATGGATTTTATCGATATAATGTAATTAAAAATTATGATATATGTAAGATAAGATTAATTTATGAATGCTTGAATATAGTCACTTGAGCTAATGATTGAATTCATTAAGTAGGAAGTAAGAGTTAATAAGTTGATAAGAGTATAAATAGTACAAGAATTGTAACAAAAGTTAAATTGATGAAAATGTGCGCTCGTTGTTTCAAATTTCGGCATTAACTTCTTCCAAAATTTAACCATTGTGGAATTGCATTCAACAAATCGGTGCGAAAAATTTCAGAATTCATAGGAAGCTCGCGTTATATTCGCGTTGCATAAGATGCACACGAGTCGTCTTTTGTTGCGTCATCTCGTCGCTCATTTGGTCCGCTGATCGCGTCACAACGGAGGCGGCGAAAAAAAACGTAACGGCGGATGTAACAGAGTCATTCGCAGATGTGCGGATTGTTACGAACATCCATTGGCATCTGTGGGTTCACATGAATGAAGTCGAATCATAGTGTATAATTCTCATACTTCCTATGCGCTTACGCGAATGAATCATCGACGAAGCTCGCGAATCACACATTGAATTTTCATACAAACGCGCACGTTACTCATTGTTGATGTGTAACACTCCATAACGAGTCATGGTGGTCTTGAGATAATAGAGTCAATTAAAAGTTTATTACATCTTCCCCAAGAACGAAGGCTATGTCGTGCAAAGCTTATTGTTAGCCGGGCTTCAACGATACTTAACATTTATCGTAGAGTTTTTACTTTCAATATAACTTCAGATTTATTGAAGTCATCTATTATTTAAATATCGAAAGAATGTATATATATATATACGCACACGTGTAATTTTCGACATTAAGAAAAAGGAAAGACGAGGATGAGAACCGTCGATTTGTAAATGAGTTTCGAGTAGAGAAACAGATGCAGAAGCAAAAACACAAGGATAAAGTGGAAAGCTGGGTTCTCTCTGGGAGATTCGAAGAATACAGAGAACTGTACAAGGGCACAAGCAAGTTTTCCATTTGACATTTTCTGTCAAAGCAGTTTTCTCTCTGTAGGCCTGCGAGAATACCGAGTGAATAAAAAGACAGACAAATACAGACAATACTTTCTAGATGGTAAGATGAACTACATAAGCAAAGGAGCTTTCTGATGTTCCCAAATACGTTACTACATTCAGCAGCTCGAAAATTCTATGCTAATACCACACGTTTCTTTATGTAGCTGTTGACTCTTCGGCATCTATACGACCATTCTTGTTTATGTATTCTTGACGTATTGACGAATACCAAAGGTCGGCAATTGAAAGCCACGAACAGTTGAAATAATTCGCTACCACAAAATGTTGAATTATGTAACAGCACGTGCCACAATAATTGCAGCAAAGATTAGAAACGATGAAAATCTAATGAAACCTTGCGCAACGAGTTGTAAGAGACAATTTTTATTAAATTATTATAAAATAATGATTACATCTTGAATTTTTTCTATGTGACAAAGTATTTCCAAAAATATCTGCCTGCAATCTTAATGCTTACAATAAAAATATTTTTACTCTGAACATTTTCAATACTTTAATTATTTACAAAACAATAAAGAAAATATTTTCATTGCAAGCATTAAAAATATTCAACGAGAAAATAATTTCTTCGATTTTTGAGACACGTCTCGTATGTCGTCGGAAATAATTATCTAAATATACTAATTATTTTTCATGGGGAAAATATTTTTCTCAGCAGTTAATATCCGCGGACCCTCGAATAATATGATGCAATATCGCAATAGGTCTGTTCTTTATAGCTGAAC
The DNA here is from genome assembly GCF_040581485.1 of Linepithema humile. Classification (NCBI taxonomy): domain Eukaryota; kingdom Metazoa; phylum Arthropoda; class Insecta; order Hymenoptera; family Formicidae; genus Linepithema; species Linepithema humile. The sequence continues at coordinate 15,241,077 of NC_090132.1, forward strand.
TGGTTGCACTAGTTCAGAGTTTATCTTTCTCCTTCCAATTTGGAGGGAAAAAGATAAACTCTGAACTAGTGCAACCAGTTCAGCTATAAAGAACAAACCAATTGCATCATACTATTCGAATTTTAGCTAAATGACCGTAAGAACGTACAGCGCGCATCCCAAAATGCACTGCGGTCAAGTGAGTGGGATCACGAAATTTTTCTCCTTCCACGATCTCCCTTCCGGAGGGGGGAGGAGAGGGCAACCCCATATGTCGAGGGGGTCCCCTATCGCCGGACCAAATGTCGTTGTAGAAAGGATGATCGTGGTAACGGTAGTAACGTGAAGCGGACGGCGCGCAGCACGTACTATAATGCACCGACGGCACGCATTGTAGCACTCGAGCGGGGAGCGCGCGCTGTGGACCCCTCCGACGATACCCTTCCCCATGCTCGGACCCATTCCCCCTCGCCCTATTCCCTGTGTGCGTTCGCCGCTCTGGCGGTCCCGCGGTACCCCCCTGCCGTCTCCTTCGCCCCTCGGCTCTCCCCCCTTAACGACACAACAAACAACCGCGACTTCTCGTCAGCCGCCGCTCAAGATATCGCTGCGGCGCGTACACGCTCGTATAACCGCACATGCACGCATTCACGCTGTCGACACACCGGCGCTCGACGTCGCGGCAGTTTCTCACAGTATTTCCTGTGAGAGAAAAAAAAATGCGGGAACGGAGAGAGAGAAGGATAACACGCAATTTATTCCTTCGCGAGAGAGGAACAGAAGCGAGGGGGAACACCTAGAGCGGGACACCGAGCCTCACCGCTGTACAATTTTGTTTCGCATCGCGCGTGCATAGAAACCGGGAATGGAGGGGGGGCTTTGTCGGGTAGGGGGACGGAGGAAAAATGAGAAAGAGAGAGAGAGAGAGAGAGAAACAAGAGGGGGATCGGCACGATTGACAGTTGGTAGTTAGTATCGCTTCCTCGATACGCGACGGCGGTGTGCAACCACGTTGCGTACACCGGAGTGTCTTCGATCTCACGGTACGGTCCTTCGAGGAAAAAAGAAAAACGGGTTGGGAGGAATTGCGTTTTCGAGAAGGGAACATCTACGAGACGGAACCGGCGGCTTTATAGCTGTTTATCTTAACGCGTGCCCCGCGGTCGCGAACGGACGGCCGGGACATTTGAGAGAAAAAGAAAGAGGAGCTAAAAGGATACCTACAAGCGCATCAGGACGATATGTTTGTTTACGCGTGAAGGCCAAATACCGGTGGAGCGCAGGAATTCCTCGGATAGTCGCTGAAGAAAATATATATACCGCGATCGGATCCTGGTGGAATAATTACATAAGAAATTCTTCAGCTAATGAGATTGACAAAAACAAAAATCATGCGAGAGTACAATTGTTGAATGAATTATCCAAGATTGCGGAGAGAAGAGGAGGACATCGGCGAGGACCAAGAAGAAGCGGAAGAGCGACGGGGGGATAAGAGAGACGATTCGGGGAGACGGAAGCAACGGAGACACGAGCCCGGTGCCCTTCGCGCTCCCTCTCGCACCGACGCTTTATTACCCGTTCAATGATTCATGCGAACGCGTGAGCCGGGCCGATCTCTCGCAGAAGGAACTGGAACACGTCGAGGACTCGTCGGGAACTCGTCCAGCGCGCGGTTCGGTGACCGATCTTGAACGGAGAGTCGAGGGGAGGCAGGACCCCCCGACGGGGATAGAGAATTACGGTGAGAAAGAGAGGCAGCGAAAGAAGGGCACGAAAGGAGCGAGCGAGAGGGAGACAAAGAAGGGGGGCAGAGGGGAAGAGCGCAACAGAGGAGGAAGGCGAAGCGGCAGGGCACCGCGAGTGAAGGTGAGGCGGGCTACGGGGAGGGGGGGAGGGAAAAAAAGGAGGGAGGGCAGAGAGGCACGCCGCGTGGACAACCGTGCACGCTCGTGTCTCTCTCTCGTTTCGTTTTGCTGCCTTCGTTCGCGCGAGAGCGCGGTGGATGAGCTACGCTCGTTAGTGCCGGTTGATGGTACGTCTTCGGTGAGTCGTCGTTAGAATCCGCGCGCTGAGAGGAGACCTGACCTCCTCCGGAGGATCGCACGTGGTGTCCGGTGGTGGTGGCGGTGGTGGAGGCGGTGGTGGAAACCTCCTCGTCACCTTCGGCGTCGGGGTGGTTTGAGAGAAGAGTGTCGTAAACGTTCTTCGTCCTCTCCTCGTCGACGTTTTTCCTTTCGTCGTCGACATTTGTCCTTCTTGCGACTTGACAAGTAATAATCCCCGGCGCGATCATGTACAAGCTGCTCGCCGGGCTAGGCAAATACCTGAAACGCCAGGAGATCACCACGGACTCGATGGTGTTCCGGATGCACAACCACTTCACGACGGTGCTGTTGTTCACGTGCTCGCTGCTGATCACGGCCACCCAGTACGTCGGTAATCCGATCTCCTGCATCGTCCAGGGCCTGCCCACGCACGCCATCAACACTTACTGCTGGATAACGTCCACGTTCACCATGCCGGATGCGTTCAATCGACAGGTGCGTGATTTTCGATTGTGTGTTCAATTGTCGCTGCGATCTTCGCGATCCAGCGGGAGAACCGCCGTCCCTCGATTCATACTCCCCTGGTCGACTGACATCGCTACATGATTTACATTAAGCTGATTTGCGTTAGAGAAACTGAAGGAGCAGCGTATTCTGCATTTTAATGCAAAATAATTTTTGCATTGGAAAATCCTTTATAATGTCAAGGTGAGCAGCACTGGAGCAAGCCGTTACTCGCGATATTATTGACGATGCATTATGAATGAGAATAATTTTAAAAACACAGCTTGTCAAGAAATTTCTATTTTTCGCATTTATGCAATGCCGCTTTATGTTGAATCTTCCATAATTTATTTTGTAATTTAAAGCACTCTGTATTTTTTACTAAAAAAATTCAATATTTCTGATAACTTTTGATGAAAAGCGATCGATCAAGTATTCTTAGAGAAGTTAAAGTCGCTTTAAGAAGAAACGCAGATAAAAATGTAGACGTAGCATATTAATTAAAAGTTCCGCGCAAGTGTTTGTTAGCTTTGTTGCAACAATGTATTCTATCTCGTACGTGAGATAAAACTCGTAGTAAACTCATTTATCATAAAATTACACGGTCAATTTAAAACTATTTAAAAAATGCATTTTTAAGTATTACTTTTTTTAATAAGAATTTAATGACAGTATTTTGTAAAATACTGTACACATCAATTGTTCCAAGTTTTATCTCGTAGTATTACTTAATTAGAGTTTATTTTCAGATTGTTCAATAAACGAAGTATGAATATATATCTTTATTGCCATAATATCGACAAGTTGATTAAAATACTGATAATATTATTAGCTGACGGCCTATCAAAGTTGTATATATGTAAGCAATCGTAAGGTGTTGTGTATTCTCTGATATATGTATTCGTGAAATTAATGGCATCTGCAAGTGGATAAAATTTCTGTCTAAAATGCAAAAATTCGATACAGCGGTCGGTTATAATGCTACTTTACGTTGCATGAATAATAACGAGCTTCAGTTATATTAAAATCTTTTTCGACAAATTTTTAAATAAATTCCAGAGACGTATCATAGTTTCTCCTGTCTCGTTGCATCACACTATATATATGATACTTTCTTGATACGTGATACCGTTTCAACGTTAATAGAGAATTATTTGTCACGTTTATAGCTTTGAGCCAATAAGTCAGCAGCTGGTAATATAATCAGTTTGATTTCCATATGCGATAACCTCGATATGTAGTTTCGTATATCCTTTCCATATCATTTTTGAAATTCGTAAAAAAATGTCGCTTATAACATATGTTTAATAGTCACAGTACTATCAGTAATCTATTATTGTTTTAAATAAATCAATAATTAAGTAAATTTCGTGATTAATTAATTAATTGAATAAATAATTGAAATAAAATATATGATTGAATAAAATATCGAGAAAGTAGCATTTTTTCGGAACATTCTAAATTTATCAACGTTAATTATTAAGCAGAAATAAATGTGATTACAGCTAATGAAGCGAAGATGATTAATTAAAAGAGAAATGTGTCTTACAACAAGATATAGCAAATTAACTGTGTCATACGTTTATTACTGAAAATATTAAAAAATTTCTCTGCAAAAGTATTAATCAATACAAATGCTATAATTTGTGCAATTTCTTCCACTTTGAATCGTACTTTGAAGTTAGCCAATAATGTAATGTATGTAAACTACGCAATAAATGCATAATTGATGCAATTACGTCAATCGCATATTTTTTTACATACGCGCAGATTTCTTTACTTTGCACGAAATTGAAGATTGCTTCCTGCAATATAAACAGACGTTTTTACAAATACATATTAACTGATTATCTGTAATTAGCTCGTCATTTACTTTTTCACGCAGTCATATAAGACATAAATCAAATTTATATCGACAGCGGTGAAAAAATACGAAATAGAAATATTAAGGCCTGATCTACAATGCGCTTCTTGCGTACTGTTTCTTGCTCTCTGCCTTTCGTATTTTTGCTTTTATGTGTTTGTCGCATGGAGTCGAGAAACACCGTGATTTCTTCTTTCTGAATTTCCGAAGAAAAATATGCCTTAAAGGCAAAAAGGCAGAAAGCAAAAATCAAAAAGCAGATTAACTCCTGATGAAACCGTATAGATCGGACATTCTCATTATCAATATTTCAAGGATTCAAATAATTTTTTCGCGCGCACGTAGTCGTGCAACGCGGGTGCATATCGCATTGTCATTATTATCGTCTCACAATCACTCTCGTATCGTGTGTCCACAGATCGGCTTGGAGGTCGCTCATCCAGGAGTGTCGAACGACTTTGGAGACGTCCATGCGAGGAAATACTACACGTACTACCAGTGGGTCTGCTTCGTGCTGTTTTTCCAGGTAGGCAGTTTTATCAACGATCCAGCACACGTGCGATGCGACGTGTGTATCGAGTCGCGCGCGGGCTAGGACAAGAGAGAGTTCTCAGTGTCTTTTCTTTGTGCTCTCATCTGTCTGTCTTTCCACTGACTCGTGCTTATCCTTCATATCTGGCGGCCGACTGCGACTCACGTGGTGACTTATGCGTGGGAGGTCGTGTGTTCACACAGATGTGCTCGTTCGTAAAGATTCACTTTGTCCAAAGTGGACGAATTGAAAGTTGATCGACCCTTGAAATTATTTTTCAATAACTTGCGAGTTTTTATTTTTCTAAATTTGGACAGCAAAAATGTAGGAAATTTGTAGAAATTGCGAAAGAAGTGCGATGCAACTGATGTTAAGAAAGGACCAACGAGATCTAGATTTAGCAAGCGGTGCGCAAAAAAATATTTATTTACTTTAATTAATTTAAATAACGAATTATACTCTTATTTACTATAATAGGCGACTTTGTGCTACGTACCGAAATGGCTGTGGAGTTTCTGGGAGGGCGGCCTGATGCAAACGTTGGTTATGGGAATGAATCACGGCATGGACACCAAGGAAAATATAGCGAAAAAGAAAGGCGCTCTTATGGAATACTTGCTGATGCACATCAGGGTGAGAATAAATATCAGTTCGTAAATCTGATTAATTAGAGTTTCGTGTTCGTCAGACATAAAGTATTTAGAATATGATAATGTGCAAAAAGTTTTTTGAAGACGCGCGATGACTGTGATCTCTATCTTTTATCTAACACATATCTTATTCTTGGTGGTCGTGGATGGCTACTCACTGGTTTACATTTCAACGAAGTCATTTGTTATCGTTGGCTGTTACATATCTCCCAGCGTTAAAATGTTTAATAAAACGTGTTCGGAGATTAGATCTAGGTTTATAAATAATTGAATTTAAACGATAAGAAACGGCGGTGGATAATTCTTGATAGAATAAATATGGATTAATTTCACAAGATTTTGTATAAACGTAAAGATAAACAGCAGGTTTTAATCCGAATCGATGTTTGAAATATCTGAATCGGTGTTTTTAATATGTTTTTTTGTTTCTCGTAGGTGCAACGAATTGAGTTTGCACTTTACAACGCGCTTGCTGCATTTATTAAATAAATAGATTAGTGCGAGATGTCGCGGTGCCGTTTAGGCGGAATGCTGGAGGATGCTCGTGAGAGGGAGGGAGCGAGGGAGACGACCGCGTTAAGTCCAATTCGCCTTCATTGAGTCTAATTCGCCTTAATTCAGCGACGAATTGTACTTTCAGAGTCACAACACGTACGTGTATCGGTACTTCACTTGCGAGATCCTGTGCCTCATCAACATATTCGGCCAGCTGTATCTGATGAATCGATTCTTCGACGGCGAATTCTTCAGCTATGGTCTGCGAGTGCTGCAGCTCTCGGACACGCCGCAGGAGGAGCGGATCGACCCGATGGTCTACGTGTTCCCCCGCGTCACCAAGTGCATCTTCCACAAGTACGGTGCCTCCGGCTCGATACAGCAACACGACTCCCTTTGCATACTGCCGCTGAACATCGTCAACGAGAAGACGTACATCTTCATCTGGTTCTGGTTCTTCATACTGGCCCTCATGTTCATCATCGTAGTGGTGTACAGAGCGACGATCATCTTCGCGCCGAAGATACGGCCGAGATTGCTGCATTTGTCGACGAGACTGCTGCCGATCGAAACCTGCCAGAGTATCAGCAGTAAGGTCGACCTCGGCGACTGGTGGATACTTTACATTCTCTCGTCCAACATGGACTCGCTCCTTTACAAAGATTTCTTAATGGAGTTCACGAAGAAGATGGGCAACACCATTTCGAGGCCCGTGTAAGCGCGAAGAAGCTTCGACGTAGCTATGTATAGTACGAGAATTACTTAGCTTAAATGCCAATACGGACTGACTCGCGTCTCGCGGCGTGCTTTCCTCCCAATCGCGGGTTTCCTGCAAGTATTTCCGCGCCATTGCGCTAGGGTCCGCGTAGATGTATCGTAACGTTACACAACATTGTTATATGCGAAGGGAATTGAAATTTAAACTGGACTTCGTAACGATTTCTGCGGCATACTGATTCAGAGTTACCGTTCAACCTTCTAACTTTTAACTACTGTATGAATATATAAAAATATCACTGTCAAAGTCAATCACGTTGTTGTCATCATTGGTGTTCTTCTTTGAGATCATTAATTTATTCAAAAGTTAGAAGAATGTTCTGAATCACTTTGTGCATGTTTTCCTCTTTCAAAGCGGTCCATTTTAAAGATAGGCATGTATTTCACTTTCTTTTTCAGTTTTACTGAAATTTGTTATTTATATTGCATATATGTCCATTCTCAAGAAGGATTCTTTAATTCGGTATATTATAGCGTAGGCCGCTTGAGAAAAATTAATGCAATAAAATTATACTCAATTATATCAATAAGATTTGTAGTAAATTAATAGGATGTTTAAGGTGTAAAAGAGCAACAGAGTTCATCCCGAGAAGAGATTATTTCGAAAAATAATTCTACTGTAAGTTTAACATGCATGTGAACAACAAATAGAAATCTAGCTCAACCGTGACACCCGTCATGTATATAATATAATAGACACATAGGGATGTTTTTCTCTTTGCTTTAAGTTTTTTTTTGTTATTAAAATTCAAATAAAAAGAAATAAAAAAGAAAATATTTTGCCTTCGAAAATATTATGTGATTGAATTAGAACTTTTTTTTTCTTTCTGAATAGGCACTGTCTTTATATTTTTTTTCTTTTTTTTTGGAAGTTAAAATATAAATTTTATAGTTTGAGATAAAACATTCTTTATCAATAGATTTCTGCATGACTTCATTTCACGAAAGCATTTACGTCCGAAAATTATTGTCATATTACTTTATCAAATAATTATTTTAATTGTGTAAAAATATTTTTTTTTACAAATTTTATCGATTGCTCAAAGCTTATTAACAAAGCGTCTTTATTGATTTTTACTTCGTTCCCATAATCGTATTTAATAATTCGGTTCGTCGACCGTGACGACCTTCGAAAAAAATGCAGCATGTAATCTAACTGTTAACATCAGATTAAACGATTTCCGTTGCTTGCTTGCATAAAATGACCGATGAAGTTGCAACTTATCGTGACGCGCATGTTACGGCTCTGTGTAGTATTTTTAGTGAAGTTTATTTATCCGACGAGACAGATATTTTATGAATGGTACACGCATCGTTGCTACTATCTGCATGCCAATTATAGAAGAAGACGCTATTTGAGAGAAATATGCGATTCGGTGTCGCACACTAGTTTCTCTGTTAGGATTCTCCAATTATAGTTTTAATGACAGAATTTTTTTCATTTTTCCACAACTCGTGATAAACGAAGTTTTTATGTGACTAAAGTATTTACAGTTGGTACTTAAAATTATATACATTAAAAAGTTATAATAAATAGATTTTCCGTTATTCTTTTTCAGTGAGAATCAATTCGAAATTTATTGGGGAATCTATTGAAATTAAGGTCGAGAATTCTAATACCATCCGGCGTATAATTTAAAATACATTTTTTCTACAATTAACGGAGAGCCAATTACTCTCGCATTATGGCTCGGTTCAAGTGTGCGCACGTGTACGTGTCTGTATACTTTCATTGCTAACCGATTGCGTCATTTTAACCGCAGGAAAATCGTGTTTACATGGCACTGCGCGACCAATAATGGTCGCGACACGGTCACACGTGGCACGATTAAAAGCGCCGTAAAGAAGTTTCTCTTTTTCTTAGGTTGTTTTAACGATTGCGTAGGCACTCGTCCATCGGTCGCATTTATGCATCATCTGTATTTACATATTACCCTTAAGATGTGATAAAAAATAGTAGTAACATTCGAGAGAGATTAAAAATCGAAATCTTTGGAAGAAACAAGTTACTTTAATACCGATTCATTCGTTTTCAAGTATCGGTAATTTGTGAGCAAGATTTCTTACCCATTTGTGTTCCACGGACAACACGTCGTTGTCGGACAAGACTTCCACTTGGAATCGTGGATTCGTTTATTCGCAACTTCGTAGTATAAGATTTATTATATCTAAGAGTAAAGATGTGTGTAAAGAATAAATTCTGAATGATCTAAATCTGAACTCATGTTTTTTCTTACTTTAAGTAACGCGGAGATTTTAATGTGACTACATGCCGACATTGTCGCATTGACACTAGAATTCTAATGTCTACAATACGTGTAGTGAAGAAGAAGAAATCTATAATCTCTTTTTTCGCGATTATCTTGCATCTGATAAAAGTTCGTACGCGACGATGAGCTTCACCGAAACGATAAAAGTTAATGTCCAATTTTGCATTGTATGCACTTACGCGTGAGAAAGGATAATTGCGCACATTCAATTTTTTATTTGTTTTTTAAGCTGTGTCTAATAACGAAATTATCGAAAAAATTGAGCTATACGAAATAATAATGAATATGTTAAAATCGAGAATAATCATAAATATTGAATATTGTAAATATTTTCCTAACATTTTCAAAGATTTTATGTGCCTCATGTTACATGATATTTTAGATGCAACATTTTGCAAATCACAGATAACAAATAAATGATTACTTACCCTGCTGTTTCGCTGGTGCCCGATGTTTCTCTCGAGTCTCTTCTCAGCGATTTCAGGATACTCACTTGCACTCGAAACGGTTTATTCCGATCGTGCTATACTTCAAATGATATTTCTAACGCTTTTCCGACGGGTGATAACGGGACGATAGAATGCGGCGAGGACAAGGTTGTGCCGATCTCTGGAAGAAATAGGGAACAACAAGATGTGAATCAATAACACAAGAGCGAGTGAAAAAGGGAATATAGATCTTATAAACTATCACGGCGACAGAAACAAATCCTGTGGCATTTTGGGGAACAATGAGATGCAGACTGATACATATCGCAAGAGAGAAAAAGATGGAATCAAGGGATACAAAGCACGCAGACTAATCTTGGCGACGAAAGCAATGCCTGTGACAGTTTTGGTGGGGTTTTCATCCCTTAACCTGCATACTCTGTATCCCCTTTCTCTCTCTCTCTTTCGCCCTCTTGCGCTATGTACGGTCTGCATTTTGTTGTTTCTTAAGCCTGATCTACTGCTTCTTGCGTATTATTTCTTCTGCTCTCTGCCTTTCGTATTTTTGCTTTTTATGATGTTTGTCGCGTGGAGTCAAGAAACACCGTGATTTACAATTTCTCCTTTCTGAATTTCCGAAGAAAAATATGCCTTTACATAAAGGCAAAAGGGCAGAAAACGAAAATCAAAAAGCATATTGTAAATTAAACTTTACTCCCGGCATTCTTCCAAACGACACAACCTTGTCCTTGCAGCATCCTATTGTTTTACTATCATCTGCATGTCGGAAAATCGTCAGGGATATCATTTAAAGTATTGCATGATCGGAATTAACTGTTCTGCGAGTGAATGAATGCAAGTGTGCGCCCTAAAATCATTGAGAAATGGAGGAGGAGGAGGAGGCTCAGGAAGAGAATCGAACACCGGCGGAGCAATTTTAAGGTAAGTAATTATTTGTTTCTTTTCAGTGATTTATAAAATGTTGCACATAAAATATCATGTAATGTAATGCATATAAAATCTTTGAAAATTTTAGTAAAATATTCCATAAAATATTTACAATATTTATGATTCGATTTTAACATATTTATTATTTCGTAAAGTTCAACTTTTTTCGATCAGTTTTTCATTGTACATTAGCTTAAAAAACGAACAAAAAGTTCATGGTGCGATAATTCTTTCTCGCACGCAAATACTAATTATTTTACACACTTTTAATAATCTGGAAGTACTTACTTTTATATTTTACAGAGCGGCTTTCTTTTCAGGTCAACAAAACAACAATTTCGCGCATTGTATCAATGAATAAATCTAATTTGTCTTTATTATTATTAAGATAATGAATCTATAATGTAAGACATATATTCTAGAAATTCTAGACTGTATGATATTGTTTTTATAAAAGTTTTAGTCTCGCGCATTTTTCAAAATATTTGAAATTATGTATGCATTAATTTCCAGAAGAACAAACTATTTATTATTTTGATAAATTCCTATCGATGATGGTTGAACACGAAGTAATGTTGATATTGATCGACCATGGTTAATAGTCAACTATCAACACGAATTTCGGACGAAAATAGCGAAAACAGTCGAGCTCTGTGCATTGTGAAAAATTTTCGATATTTATTGTCCTTGAAAAAATAATAGGCTTGTGGGTTTTTAACGGAGAACTTGCTGGATCGTATTTTTGTTTACACCGAAATGGGAAAAATATATGGTTTTATGATCAATTTACTGAACGGAATCGCCGAGTATAACTCGTGTCGCGATACAGTAGAATAATTTTGAAAGGGTATCAAATAAATACGAAATATGATTTATTCTCGCAATCAATTGGGCTTCGCATGTTGACCTGTAGATGTTGGGAAATTCCACCTAAAAGTCATTAAACATATAGATTTATGCATGATGCATAGATCACATATTTGATTGAAGTGTAAGATCTTTCGTAAGATAGTTTCGCAATGTAACGACTGTTTGCGTAATCTTCAGAATTTTTTTGCATTGTCATCTTTCAGTCTGGAACAAAATGATGTAAGATGATTCATGATGTTGACGCGAGTTTTCACACGTGGACTTTTTTATTGCATCATATTGAAATACATGAATGGGTATTTTAATATCCATTCATGTATTTCAATTTTATTTTTCATTTTATATTGCAAAAATTGAAGACTAGACACTAAATGTAATGTTTCGTTTTCCGGATAAAAGATAACTTTAATTTATTAAAACTTTATTAAATGCAATAAGCAGAAATGTAGATTATAATTTTAAATTTGACTGATTCATATATTTTGTTTGCTAAATTTTAATTTAAGAAATTATATTATATTATTTATAGACAGTAAAGCTTTTAATTTGTGCAGAATTGTCGTACTAAGTTTAATAAAAATCGACGAAAATATGTGTAGTTTATATAAATATTTAAAAATAGAAGTGTATACGGTCATTAAAAAGTAATGTTGAAACTGCCTGTAAGATATGGTTGCTTTCGTATTCTGCCAGATAGTTGTAAAACATTTGTTTTACCAGAAACATTAACGTTTCCAGCATTCGCGATTAAGATCAGTACTACGTAATCGCATGTGATTTGATGACGCATTTTCCACAAGTCTGTCTGTGAATAAATAAAACTTCAAGCAGCTGACAGTCACGCATAACAGACAGACTGTAACTACACTCACCCGAAAAAAAAGCGGTACACTGAAAATGTGGGAAAAATTCATCAAATTTCAACTGACGATAACTTCGTAAATAATAAAGATAGAAAGTTCTATAAAATATGGAAATGAAGCTAAAAATCTCTACTTTAAGAATCAATTTATTTCAATGTTGCAAAATAAATTTATTGAAAATGGCGGATGACAAAGCGAGCATGCAAAATTGAAAAATAATGGTCCGAGTTTGCGACGGTGCACGGTATAAACAAAAAATTGTAGCTTATTGGGATCAAAAGCGTACGAAAGTACAGAGTCTCCTCTTTAAAATGCTTTTTTATGCATCTCGATACGATGATTTTTCGCCGAGAGATTCGCATTTGAAGAAAAAGGCAGATTCTTACTTCAAATGCGAATCTCTCGGCGAAAAATCATCGTATCAAGATGCATAAAAAAGCATTTTAAAGAGGAGACTCTGTACTTTCGTACGCTTTTGATCCCAATAAGCTACAATTTTTTGTTTATACCGTGCACCGTCGCAAACTCGAACCATTATTTTTCAATTTTGCATGCTCGCGCTTTGTCATCCGCCATTTTCAATAAATTTATTTTGCAACATTGAAATAAATTGATTCTTAAAGTAGAGATTTTTAGCTTCATTTCCATATTTTATAGAACTTTCTATCTTTATTATTTACGAAGTTATCGTCAGTTGAAATTTGATGAATTTTTCCCACATTTTCAGTGTACCGCTTTTTTTTCGGGTGAGTGTATCTTTATTATTTACGAAGTTATCGTCAGTTGAAATTTGATGAATTTTTCCCACATTTTTAGTGTACCGCTTTTTTTTCGGGTGAGTGTATATAATATGATTATATATGTACATTGGCAATATCAAGAAATAAAATTATAATAATTAGGAAAATTGATTTCAAAAATTGCCTTAAAAAAGTGTTGTTTTGGCACATTATACTTCTGGCCTAAAACTTTGATCATCATCAATGACGACAATGAATTTAATAAGTCACATAATTCATATTTATTACGTTTTGTACATCTCGTGGATAAACCAAAAATAACAAGCATAAAAACAATTTTGGAAGAGTTCTCTTATAACAAAAGATTTATTTCAGAAATTATTTTTATTATGCGTCAAAACATGTGGTAGAACAGTTAAAGTTACTAACTTTTTATCAGAGCCTTATCTCCTAATTATAAACCTATTGCCGCCCCTCTAACTTAAATGCCTTCTCCTCCTATCGCCCTCATTTCCTACTACATTACCCTCCCACTCCTTATTTTTCCTCTCTTCTTCAATTCCCCATTGCTTCTGATGTACATTTATAGTGCTGATATTAACAATCTGACTCTTAAGCCTTTCGTTCTCTTCTATTTCTTTTTTAACAAATCGAACGATTAAACGAACGATTATTATAGACATTATAGGAAAGACAGGTATGTACAACTTATATAATTCTTTATTTTGCGAAAAAAAATCGCGGCAAATTCGTACAATTCGAAATTTGATAGAAAATATTATTATATTGTGTTATTATTATTTATTTCAAATATCTATTAGTATCTATAATGATACCAAAGATGTTGCTGTTTATCAAAATCAGTATGAATTTATTGGATGTAACTGCTCTACATTTGAGATTATACTTAAATTATACTTGAATATGTAATCTATATTAATATGTAATCTATATTAATATGTAATCTATTTGAATATGTAATCTCTCAAATTTTTGCATCGTCTATACATAATATGTACATATCGGTAATTAATAATATCAAGATTAGACATCTATAAAAATTTATAAAAATGTATAGAATTTTTGCAATACATAAAAAAACGCAATTTTCGTGATTCGAAGTTACGATTAATTCAAAGCAACCGTTAACATTTCCGTGTATGACCTAAAGTATTTTATCACTATGGCAACCAAATCTTCAGCATTTGCACAGAAAATAATTTTCAAAGAAAGAAACCTTTAACAATTGCAAAAATGACGGAAAATGAAAATGGCATACAAAATGAAAATAAAATCTATACAAAGGTTAAAAAATGGTTTAATTTTAAGACAGAGTTGAAGTGGATGAATATCGCATTTCTTTTCCTCTTACATGGTGGTTTCCTGTATGCGTTGTTTAATTTTAATTGGCTTGAAAATTGGAAGACAACCATTTGGTGTAAGTATATTTTTTGGAAGATGATTAACTTTGATTTTTCTTCTAGAAAAACTTTAAATAAGCAAAAAACCAGTTTACTAATAGATTAATCATTTTTATACCTCTTTTTACACATACATGGATATTTTAAATATGATGGTTACAATTATATCGCACATTTTTTTAAAACATTGATATTATCTTTAGCAATTATTGGTTTGGAAATTAAGCAATGAAATACATATACATATATATGCAAAATTATAGGGAGCTAGCGATAATAGCTTGACGATATTGAAGACTTCCCTGATGGAAATATTTTTCTGAAAATTTAACGAAATTTTGTTGAAATGTATTTGAAAATTTCTCTCAGTATGACCCTATTAATTAATTTCATAAATATTTCAGCTATTTTTTATTACAAAGTAACAATTTTCAGTTTAATTCAGTAAATTTCATAATGATAATTATTTTAAAACTCTTTTATTACTTTTCAGCAGTATATTTTAACTTTCCTTATATTTTATAGTATTACATTAAATTTTCATACAGAAAATTATGATTTATTTTGAAATATATATTCAGTAATTTTTCAAAAACTTTCATTTTACTTTTCATTGATTTCATAATACTTTCAGCAAAATATTTCCATCAGGGTTCTGTTTCTACTGTACAATTTTTATTTTATAACAGACATCACGCTGAAAAATAGTTTGTTTTTTGTACTGATTATGAGAATATTTTATTACTTTAAGATATCAAAGTTAATAACTTGATTTTACTAAATCAAAAGATTTTAATGATTATGCAATTTGTTTTCTTTTTAAACATCTGGTTTTACATAATTTATTCTAATTCTAATGTAATTTATCTTTGTAGCGTAACTTATATAACGGTACTATAGGATAGATTTATATCGTATGAAATGTACATAATATTGTATTATAATTAATGACATATAATCTTATAATGGTATTTATGTACCTTGATTTTTCTCACTTCAAGTCCACGTCGTGGGTACATTACAAGCAATCGGTGTAAATGGCGGTATTCATCGTTTTTGGACTCACCGAGCTTATAAAGCGAAATGGCAGCTCAGAGTTATATTACTTATTTTCTATTGCATAGCTGGCATGGTAGATAAATGTTTAAATAATTATTTTTTGCATCACGAGAAAGAAGCGTTTTGCTTCACAATGATTCCCTTTTAGAACAATCCATTTGAGTGGGTGCGAGATCATCGAGTACACCATAAATACACAGACACAGACGCAGATCCACACAATAGCAATCGAGGATTCTTTTTCTCTCATGTCGGCTGGCTGATGATGAAAAAACATCCAGAGGTGATACAAAAAGGTAGTCAGATTGATATGAGTGATGTAATGGCGGATCCCATTTTCATATTCGGTTGCAAGTAAGTCCGCATCAAAGAGTTGCTAAATATTCTTCTCTTTGAAATACATTTTTACTTGAAAAGTATCCGAGTCGAAATTTTTAGCCTAGATTAAACCTACAAGTTTTGTCGAATTTGGAGAACCAATGTAAGCTTTAATTCATATATATAGATATAACATTACATTGGCTATTGCCCTCCTTTGATACTAAAAATTATTACTTATTGCCGTTTTTTCCATGTGGAAGCTCAAAAGAGTACCTACTGAGAACCTCTAAAAAGGCTCCAGGTTCTATAAATATGTACCTATTTCTAGAAAATAAATATTCAAAATTACTTAATAATCTATTATCTCATATACACTACTTGCATTTAATGTATGGATCTTGATTTCAATAAACAATATATTAATTATTATAATTTGCTTAACTGTAAATAGACTACTATAAGCAAATATTATATAAATAATATTCACTTATCTCTTACATATCTATCTGCAGTTAAGTAAATTACATAATTAATGTATTGCGTTTATTGAAATTAAGATATGCATTAAATACAAGTAAATGTGGTAATAGAATATTAAATAATTTCGAATTATAGGTCAAATATGTAATAAAATATTAAATAAAATTTTGAATTTTAATTGTTTTTTGTTTATTCGAATAAATTTTTAGTTATTTATAATACTAAATATAATCGTTTTCGTGTTTCGAGTCCCACTCACAGCCGTGGACACATGTCACATTTCTTTTACATAGTCGTTGACGAACCGTTCAAGTTAGACGGTCCGTGGCTTCACACGTATATAATTTTACTAACCACAAATATACACGTTTTATTAGAGGATGCGTTTCCTTAGTCAAAATATTACCAACGCTTCTCTAATTATGTACTAAACTTTATAATTTTTGTATTACACTGAAGATGGCCACGTACCTTGGCCGAAACGTCTGTATAAATTTATAATAAAAAAAGAATTTTTGAGCAAATCGATCCAGCTCTTGCTCTATTGGCTTTATATATTAAAACGATTTTTAATTTAATTAAGGAAGAGCAATAACTTAATTTTATTTGTATTTTTACTAAATATAATACTGAGTGGCACTTAATTTTTTAAAATATTTTTTACTATTTATTTGTTATTATTTATTTTATATTATAACATTTATTATATTAATCTGAAATAATAGAAATTGAACTCAATTATAGATTAAATATTAATATTTTTATTGCTAGAAATTTCGATAAGATTTGGAGATTCAAAAGAGGTAGGAGTTGTAAGAACGAAAGTAGGAATTGTATATTTAACATCAATAAAAATAAGGGTTTTCTAGGACAACAAGATTAAAGAAAGGCCAAAAGAAGACATAACACTTTCAAGATAGAACTTGTAGGTCAAGGAACATTATTAGAGGCACAAATAACCATGTATGAGGTTTATAGTAGGTTTTAAATTTTGACTCGGGTAGTACGAGTGAGAATAAAATTTATAAACACTTGTTTATTCTCCTCCAAATTTTTATAATTGCCATGTCTTTCAATAGAGCTTTTGTGGGACTTGATGTGTAGCGTTTAATTTATTCTTTCTTGTAGATATTTCTTGATATTAAAAATTGTTTTCGCTTTCTTGCTACCGATTTTAATACCCGTATACGCATGGAACGAGATCTGGTCCAGGGCCGTTATGTCACAGATTCTTCGTTACGTACTCAGTTTGAATTTCGCGTGGAGCGTTAATAGTGCAGCTCACATGTTCGGTTCGAAGCCATACAATACGTAAGTATACAGCTATGTTTGACTAATGCAGAATAAATTTTTCTATAACTCATAGATTATGATTGCTAATCGATTATTTTCACATCAAATATGCAGTGATCGATTTTAAAGATTGTAAAATTTTTTTTTTTACGTATTTAAAAAATGCAATGCTACAAATACTTATAGAATTCTCGCTATTCTTTTGCATGCAACAAAGTAATTTTGTCTCGTATTTTATTTGAACGATAGAGAAATCAACCCGTCGGAGAATAGACTCGTGGCGTTTATGGCATATGGCGAGGGTTGGCACAATTATCATCATGTGTTCCCATGGGACTACAAGGCGGCTGAATTAGGAGATTATAAATTGAATATAGTCACGATGTACATTGACCTATTCGCGAAGATCGGCTGGGCATACGATCTCAAGCAACCATCAGCGGAACTCGTGAAAACTGTCCTTAGGAAAAAAGGAGACGGAAGTCATTGGAGTATTGTATCGGAAGCGAACAATAAAACTGAGCAATGAGGATTAATAATTTGTAAGGCTTATACAGCACCGCACGCACCCGCGGCGCGGAGTGATACACGATCCACTGCGTAGATCGATGAGAGGGAGAATATAGCGACAGCATAATAATAAAGAACACATTGCGAGAAGCATGGTTTTCCTTTCTTTCCCCTGCCCCGACGAAATTCTTACCCATTTTTCAAGCTAATTAAAATTAAACAACGCATACAGGAAACCACTAGCGGTGGTTAATCGCTAATCATTTTCTTGTAAAGAGTATACATATTATAATTGGAACATCTATTATGTGCGGATTGTTTTATTTTTTTTCATCCTAGATGATTGCAAAAGTATGGAAACGGAAAAGAGTTACGTGATATAATCGTTAGATAAGCAGCATTTAAACTCTATTCAGCGTAATTACATAATTAAACACTAAAAATTACAAAAAATATGAGATAAAATTACACTTAATATTGATTTCAAACTTTAATTTTATTTATTTGTATTTGCGTTTTGTTTTAACGACTTCTCAACTAAATGATTAATCGAAAATTTGTGTTTATTACTTATTGTTATTAATTGTTTTACAGAGATGTGATCTCGACATGGTCATCGGGCACAGGCGGCGCCGGTATAGTCGGCGCTGTGTCCTACGCTGGCCGTGCTATGGTGGCCTTTTCCATATGAAATTAATTAATTTAAGTATGATTACTAAATGGGTTAATTTTTTAAGCCATAATATCGCGATCAAGAATATCGAATTACTTTCTGTAAAAAGAAAATATCTTGTAAAAAAATGAAGACTGAAGACATTCGGCCGTATATTTTACTTGTCTTTCAGAGATTAAATAAGTCTGGTTTTATTATTTAATTTGCCGTAATTCAGGCGCTTCTGGCATAATGATTCACACGTATTTATAATTAATTGCATGATAGAGAAGCGACGTTGTGTACACGTGGTGGAACGATTGACGTAAGAATTATTACTTGCACGACATGATTGTGATCACAGTTGCAGTAGAACACATGTTACAGTAGAAAATAACGAGGTCTTGCAGATTCTTTGCGACGATGATGACCGTAATACTGATCTATGTAATCATTAGCGATTAGACTTACAGGTCGTGAGAAACCGGAGTGCAACTAGAACGTACGAAATTCTCTCAAGCTTCATTAACTTCACTGCGCGCATTAATTAAACGATTCACAAAATAAAATTTAATAAAATTATAAATCAGTGCAAAACAATTACGCGATTAATTTAACATGCATCAATTGTGTGCCAATATAATGAATTGCAAATGCTTAGCTGCTGAAATAAATGTATTATTTAGTTTCGAACAGATTACAAGAATTACAGAATATTTCGAGATTCAAAATTTGGGTGAATATGTCGGAAATAATGTGCGCTGCTGACCAATAAGGAGTTGGGAAGAGTGATTATGTTGAAACATATACCAGAAAATTGCTCTATTGATCCTTCGATATCCGTAATTGCTCCACTTAATTAATTAATATTAATAATATTAATAATGCTATTACATGAAAACCAATTCACCAATTTTTACTTAACAAATAACCCTATTTACACTTATTTTCTTTAAAATTTGTTCTTCTAGAAAAATTGCCCTTTAATCGCTCCTTCTATTCCCATTAGGTGTTTAATTTTTGTTGAATTTTTATTTATAAAAATTAACAATTGTTGATTACTGGATGCGTACGATGTCACTATAGGCTCGCCGTTATTTCGCTAAATGGCTTTACTTTAGTGAAGCTTATAGGAAGCTCAACAGTGAAGTTTATATGCCGTGTTTGTATACAAACGCGGTATGTAACGTT
This sequence comes from Linepithema humile, assembly GCF_040581485.1. Taxonomy (NCBI): domain Eukaryota; kingdom Metazoa; phylum Arthropoda; class Insecta; order Hymenoptera; family Formicidae; genus Linepithema; species Linepithema humile. The sequence goes on from NC_090132.1 coordinate 15,260,969, forward strand.
TTTGTTTACATTTTTTAAAGGACAGCTACAGCCTTTGTCGATAGCGAAATCCCCTTTCTACAACCGTATTGAGAGTTTGCGTATTGTCTGCTAATAACGTGGCGGATACATCGCAAATATCATCATGTGGTATATCGTGCGGCAAGGCTTCGAAAGGATTGAAAATCTCACGGCGCTCGCAATTAATAGTTGCTGCAATGATAATTTGAACCGTAAAGCCCGATAATCAGAACTCTCATTATAAAGTACATGTATATTGTTTAACATTTCAATAATATCACAGCAATATTTCATATTATTTTACTTTTCAATAAAATGTTTTGCAAATCCTGAAAAAAATAGCATTTACTTTATTTATATTGCTTTAAGATTGAACTTTATAGTTTGCTTCCAACCAATTAAAATTAAATTTCGCAAAGCTTTTACATCTAATTTTGTCTAAATTAAATTAATTTTGTCTAAATTGGAACGCTAACTGTGTCTAATTTACGTAGAAAATGAATAGAAAGGATAAAATATTTAAAAATTACATAGGTATCCCAAGAAACGTTGATTATTCTTAATTAAAATTACATGTTCTGGTGTTATTAAATTATTCTACATAGTATTATATATTCAATATGTGGTAAAATAAATAATATATAATAAAAAAAGTAAAACAACAACGAAAAAAAAATGTTCAGAGTTTCTCTTACACATATATTTCAACGGATTTTGTTACAGTTATAAAAATAAAGAATTTGTATGAATATCTGATCAGAATTTCATACAGTCTTACATTTCCATTTAAAAACCTGAAGGTGCATTTTTCGGCAAAAAGCAAACTTTTCGACGCAAGCGTTCGTTATTGAATTTGTTAGCATTCCCATCACAACCACTCGCACAAACATTCTATATTTATTTTTTATTTTGCCGTAATATTTCGTTTGAAAGTGAGTGCAAGATACGTCATAATCATAATCGCACCATCAAGCTGTAAAATGCAATACGTCAAATTAAGTATAATAAAAAACACATTGAATAATCAAAATTAATTTATTTTTATAAATAAAAACCCAACAAATTAAAAATTTAACAATAGGAATAAAAGAAGCAATTAAGGAGCAATTTTTCTAGAAGAACAGATTTTAAAGAAAATAAGTGTAAATAAGGTTATTTGTTAAGTAAAAATTGGCTCTCTCTCTTGCTAAATTGGTTTTCGTGTAATAGCATTATTAATATTAATTAATTAAATAGAGCAATTACGAATATTGAAGGATCAATTAAAAAGCAATTTTTGATGTATGTTTCAACATAATTACTTTGATTTCCAGCGCCAACTTATTACTGCTGCGCTGTTGCTAACTTTATTGTCTGCTAGGATGGCTAAGTGATATCGCGTACTGTTGTTAGATGGTGCTTGCTGTCTGTTTGGTTAAAATACGTAATGTTGATACATTTATGCCCGATTCCACCAACGTAGATTAACTTTAATCTCGGTACAACTTACTCTTCACCTTTTTCTAATTCTTAGAACTAGAAAAAGATGAAGAGTAAGTTGAACCGAGATTAAAGTTAATCTACGTTGGTGGAATCGGGCATTAGCATTTTTATGTCCGGTTCCACCAACGTAGATTAACTTTAATCTCGGTTTAACTTATTCTTCATCTATTTCTAATTCTTAGAACTAGAAAAAGATAAAGAGTAAGTTGAACCGAGATTAAAATTAATCTATATTGGTGAAAATGGGCATTAAACATACAAAAAACACATATTCCTCTAATGCTTTTTACCTACAAGATGCGACAAATTGTTTTAATCCCCATTCACACTGAAAAATTGGCGTGATACGAATGGCAAATGTATTATAGTTCCTTTTGAAGTAGGTATTCAGGACATTTTACTATTTTTATTATACTATTATACATAATAAAAGTGAATAATTGTATGAATTAATTAAACATTACAAAAATGGAAAATAAATTTGTAATATGTAATATCTGAAAATATCGCCAACTGCACATGCGACGAATTTCGCTGAAATAAATCTTATCAAGATTTATTTAATTCAAGTTTATCATGTGTGAAAAGTCAGCGAAATAGCAATTGTATTCAGATAGCCAAATGTTAGTAATGTTGGTAGAATGACAGCAAATTTGTTCAAATTTCATCAATTTGATAAAACATATTTTTTTTCTTTTATTAATGCTTGCGAGTTTGTCACATAGTAAATATTAAAATATTAAAAAATAAAGATATTTTTCGTGTGCTAAAAACGCAATACCTTAATCACTTTATTTGAAAAATTTTAGTATAATATACTAAACTGTATTTAATTAACTAATTAATCAACTGTGTGTTGCTTATATAATTGATAATAAATATCTGCAAATATTATAATATGCGATGATGCCAAATTGTTATGAATAAATAAATATTAATGGTTTAAGTAACAAAAAGTGAATTAAAATTTTTTGCTTTTTTGTTCCAAGCAATCATTTGTATTAATCAATTGAAAGCATCATAATTAATTAATCGACAATGTTATTTATTCAAATAAAACAATTCCAAAGACTGAATGGCGCGAGATCACAGTTTTACTCGTGACATGTTCAGTTTAACAAAAATCATTTGAAAATACAGTATCAACCGACAAAATGCGATGTAACAGTCGGAGCACCATGTGTCGCAGAAAATTTACTGTTTTTGGATAAATGGATGCTGAAGGTGTTTCGAATTCGCGCAATTAATGCGTCTGAAATGATTATATTCGTAAAAAAAAAAGATTATTTAAATATATACAAAATTACCTTACAATAACACTTTACAAATCTGCATTAATTTTTTATATAAATATATTGATGTTTCATTTTGAATGCTACAATTAATTTTGCGCGAGTGACGTCTCTCTTCAGCATCCATCAACAGTGATCCTCGTGCGACCACATTCTGTTCCACGAGAAAATGATCTTGGTATGTGCGTCTAATAGTAAAGTGAGAGGAAAATAGATGTTGCCTAACGAGACATGCAAATGAACACGAAAGTACCTTTTTTCATTTACAAAGTAAAGATTTAAATGCTTTTAGTAGGTCCATTAGCATCGGCATAAATTTGCAATACACTGACATTGGCATCCTTGCTTATTGCGCAATATTATTGTTTATTTACCGCCCGGTGGGCGGTTTTTGAAAGGGGGATTTAATCGCGACGAACAAAAATACAGATAAATGAGTCACGTCGACTGCGATACAATCGAACCGCTAACGATTAATTTAACTTCCTCGTCATTACGAAACGCGCGAAATATGTATATTGTTACGATCAATTTGATGTTTATCTTAATTTGTATATAAAGAAAACATAAATAGAATAGATAGAAGAAAATGATCTTTATTCAAGTTAACGACGTTATAGAAATGAGTCCTAAATTAGGGAAGAACGGCGCAGCGTGGCGCGGTGCGGAACAAGCAAGTCACTCGTCTCTCTCTCAGCGACGAGATGAACGCGCTCCCGGCGTACGCTCGCACACTCGGTTCGGGTTCGGCGTTTCTATTCCTGGAGCGGGCCGACTCCTCGTCTCCGGCTCCTAACCCGAGGTGCCCCGGTCTACGTGCGATGAGCGAGCCAGTGCGAGCGAGTCTGCCCGCGCGGAATCGAGCGCGACGGCCGAAGCGCGGTGTGCGGAAGTAATTGTCGGAAATGTGCGTGCGCGTGCGACAAGATCGGAAGCGTGTACGACGACAGGACGCCGACGTTGCCGCTGCACGCCGACGAACGAGCGGCCGTCGACGTGATCGCGCCGCGATTCTCCACGGCTGATCTCGCGAAAAATACACACGGACGCACACGTTCGTCGCTTCCGGCAACGCTCGCGGCCGTGGCGCGCGACGGACAGTGGAATGCTGGAGCGATCGCGCCGCGATTCTCCGCGATTGATCTCACCTGGAAATTGACAACGGCCGAAGTCGAATTGTCGTCGGTCGGCGCGACGCGCCGCGATGCGCCTCCGACGGAAGTTGCTAAAGGCTGCTGCAAAGTTCACGGGGTGAGACCGGTCTCCCTCCCCCTCTCTTTGATCGACAATCGTGACACGCGAGTGACAGGCATGAGAGCTGCGGTCGAGTTCCGTTTCCTACTCTCCTTCTCTCCTGCCGATTCCGATTATCATTGGAAAAACGTAGGTTTTCTCTCGCGCGCATCACGCGGAGAGATTTGTTCGCACGAGATTATTAGAAGCGGAAGGATATCGAGATGAACTCTGCGCGAGATTGCGTGAGATTGCGCGAAATGCAACGCCTCTCGCATACGATAAACGCTAATGTCGCATTAATGTCGCATATATAATGAATGATAACGTTAGACTTAGGAAGGGAGATAAAATCGTCACGCATGAGACTTGATCATTCACCGTATTTGGAGTGCAATATGGCGAAAGCTTTCCGTTGCCGGGGATGGAAAGCGGTGTAATTGCAACGAGCTTACGTTTCGATACGCCGCGGATACGCGAAAACAATCACCGTGCGCATTCGTAACGAGCGGATAACTACTTGATTAACGCGAAGACCGTTTTCTCCAGCGAGAAAATCACGCTCGGCGAAATGGATTTCCGCCGCTCATTACTGACTTTGGATATTTTCGGACGATCCTTGTTCGAGATGATGCATTGCTCGCGAACGTGGCGAGCATACTGGATGAGTGACTCGACAAGCGCGATCTCATCTCGCTCGCATTCGTATGTTTAGAGTGCCGGTCGAAAGGTCTTATCTCCTTCGGTTCGGATCATCGATCTTCCTGAAAAGTCGCGACACCGAGTATTTTGAAAAAGTTCGCGCGCGCAAAAGTATCTCTTTTTTTTCTATTTTCCTATGATTGTTCAGCAGTTTACGATGTAAACTTAGCTTCTTTACAATAACTGTGCGCGCAGAAAGAGACAAATGTGGACAGATAGACATGCCATTGCCACTGTTTACGTTCAATCTTACGCTGTTTTCGCTGTTTGACAGGCACGTAACGAGAAAAAACAATGGGGATGCTATAATTAAAGCGCCGTGGAAAGAATTTTTTAATTTATTTTATATATTAAATAAAAATATGAATTGCGTGATAATTAAATAAATATCCACGGTTTCGCCAATTTATCGCCAAATCCGATAAATGTATAATTTTTATGTCTAATACTGTCATCTGAATCATTTTGCACTTCTAGCTGAGAATTTTTACTAAAGTATAATTAATTTGGAAGAAACAATATATATTACAATTATTATTTAAGGAAAAATTACATTATTTCGTGTAAGAAATTAGAGTGCAAATATTTTACAATATTGTCCTCGGGTGCTACGCACTCTTGCTACGCCGCTGCTATTTGACTTTATAATTTGTTTTTACGTTACTGCACTGATGGTATACGAGACCGCATCTACGAAAATTTCGGAAGAATAAGAATGTATCTGCATACGAACGGTAGAACGAGAATAACGAGTCTACCGGGAACCCTCGTAGCGCGTGGACGCGTTAAGCGTTCTCAGTCGAATCCTTCATCTTCTTATATCCATTTATCATTTGTCGAGTTATTGATTAATTCGTTGAATTACATTCGGACAATAGTGCACTTTTGTTTTTAATCTGCACGAATAAGTAATTTACTTTTTATAAGCGGTAAGAAATCGGCATGTAATTGGCCGCGAGTGTAACATCGATCGCGCGAGTGAAACTTGTCAATTCTGCTTAATAAAGCTTTCATTTGTCCTTCTCTTATTTTTTTCTTCATATTACATGAAATATATATACTTTTTAGCAAATTGTTTACCTTAAAATAAAATAGGATATAAGGCAAGTGATCGGAGCCTTGCATTTCCGCTTTGTTACGTTAATAATGAGTCTCACCATTGATCTTTGTGCTCTAAATGTGTCACGAATCCGTTCGTAATAACAAATATCTTGATTCGCGCACGAAGCAGATACACGATGAACGGATCCAGCCGACTTCATCGAATAACGCCGATTACACTTCATTTAAGCCATGCGCCTAATGCGTTTTACTACAAGCGCCAGTTAATTCGCGAGTCCCGGTTACGAGATCGAGCGTGAACGTTTTTTTCTGCATCCACGTGATTGTCTGAGTATCGCCTATTAACGGTGATGTATTACTTCCGTCGCTCTTCGCGTTCCTTCATTAATAAATATCCGAAGTACCGTTACAACATTATGTAATCTAACACGAGTTGTACAACTCGAGTAGAGTGAGAATTTTCAAGTACCTCGGAGTACCTTAGAGTCGTACATTAGATTTGTATTTTTGTACGTGCAGAAGAGTAGATATCTCGGGCTAATTTCAGCCGCACGTGCGACTAATCTCTGCAAGAAACGAATCGCTAAAACACTTGAATTGTTTTCTACATTCTACTTAAAAGTTTGACGTGCAATATTTTTTATCAGTTATTCTTCGTAGATTTTCTATTTTTTTTTCCGCAACTTTAATCAGCATTGCAACTAACCTCTAACTTAAATAAAGATTACTTTGTTTCACTCCGCATAAAAATGTATATACTATTTCTGTAAATAAAATTACATCATATAATAATAATTGTGCATCTCTTATAACTGCGCACCACTTTACTTTTCTGCCGTGCGAGATTATTTTGTAATAATTCTACGTGCGGATGAGTGGCGCATTTATTAAAACTGTTTCTAGATTACATTACTGGAGTTAAATGCTTCGCAAATTATATTTTAGATTTCCTGTGAAAGCTTCTTAGAAATTTCACGACGGATAAAATCTGGCGAATAAACGCCGGCAATCTGAAAGATTTCGCGCGATTACCATCAGTGCTTTCCACGTGTGCTATGTGCTCAACGGCATCTTAAACGTATATGATTGAAAAAAGCCGGAATGGCATTGCCATACTTAATTCCGCTATAAAGAACGCAGATGATAAACATTATGAATGAGCTCGGAAAGGCAAGAAGGAACAGGATGCATTAAGGCTCGATTTATATTATAGAGATGATCGTATGCACGTCCGATTCGCGTTCCGGTTACAATCCGATTAAATATTCTTGGAAACATTTCGATAGAAATACATATGCAGTCATGTTGAAGTCAAGGTACGATCTCGCGTAGAATGTACGATTATTGAGCTCACATGACAAGAAACAGCCATATTCCACTCTAAATATTGATCTCTAATTAAATAAATCATAATACGATTTAGTGTAAGGAAGAATTTTTTAGAAACTCCCGTCTAATAATAATGATGTTAAAATCGTGCCATTTTTTAATCAAACCTTTATGCGTATCACGTGTCGATCAGAATTGTTAACGACTAGTATAAGTCACGGTACGATTTCGTATAATAAACAATTCTGTACGAATTCTAATAATAGTTTTCACGTTACTCAACAGTTTAAATGTCACGCCGTTTCCTATTAAAATCTTTGCACGTACGTTCACATGTCGAAGACCAATCAACCGCTTGAGAGAATATGTTTAGCTCTCAATTCAATCAAAGATAAATTATGAATTAATCAATTTTCGGGTTGCAAAATTTCATCGACACTGACTGCTGGTGTGCGTCTGCTCTAAAAGTGATGGATGCGCGGATGAGAGCGGGATGAAGTAAAAGTTCGAAGTGCACTTCTCTTCCTTCGCTTCGCCCTCAGGTGTATTTCCGAGCGCACTCGTCTCGCCGCCGGACGGTTTTCGCTTGTAGTAGCAAAGTGCAGTCGCATGCGTAAATGCTAAAATAGAATAGCGCGCGCGTCAAACGGCATTACAGGCCTCCTAATTTCTTAGCCTAGCTGATTTTCCGGCTGATTTTCCGACCCGAGCGCCTTGAGACGAGATGTACGGAGGCGCGTATCGGAGCGGATGTGCCTTTGAAGTGGCCGCGGTGCGTTAATTGCCGCGGAGTTTTTCGATCGTTTCGCTTTCCGAGCCCGCCGGGCTCGTGGCGCATTAATGGGACTCGGGGGGAAAAAATTACGAGTGAGACCCCCTCGCGTCGGTTATAAATAAAGCGGGGAGGCCCCCTCGAGCATTTTGCCGAGACTCCGCAATCCCCCCCCCCCTCCCGTGCTCGTTGTGTATCCGCCGGTACCACTTGTCTCACTTATCATCCGCGATACTCCCTATCGCTCACTCGCATCTGGAAAAAGGCTTCTCCCGACGGTTCGCGTTGTATTTATGCCGCGCGTTCGACGCTCAATCTCCGCGCGGCGCTGAAATAAGAAGGACGCGACTGCGGACATCCGCTTTTGGAGACGACGTTGATATTCGACTCAACGTTTATCTGCGTTCAGTCATCGCCGCGCGAGATTACCAGGAAATTGGTAGCTAATTGATAGGGCAGGGAGTTGTGCGCAAATTGATACTAATTTTTATTTCCCCTATTGAAAACCGATAACTGAAAATACGGAGGCGATTATATATGAATTAAGATTATATGTAAATTACAGGGCTTGTAAGTCGATTAATGGCAACATGTTTTATGTATCACGAGCGAGAGTAACGGCTTCACATATTTTAAATGTCACACACATTTTACAGATATTAATAGATATACGTAATTTATTCTAATTCGTTGCTAGATATTTTCCGTGAAGAATATACGATAGACAACATCGCCAGTGATATGCGAAAAAGTATCGTCGACGAATATTCAGGATTTACATTCACGGCTTTGGAGAAGCTTCGTTAGTGTCCGCGTTTCTCTATGTTTTGAAGCATTTGATAATTTTGGCACGTTCAACACACACACACACACACACACACACACACACACACACACACACACGCGCGCGCGCGCGCGCGCGCGCGGTTCTTATTTCCATTCCGTGGTTGCCCCGTTAAAACATCGGCAAAACGTCCACGCGAGCAAGCGCGGAAACAAGTGTAAAATGTTTTATTTTCCCGAAAACGTTTCAACTCTAAAATGGTTACAGCAGGCGCATCCTATCTTGGCACAGGCCCAACGACACGGCTTTACCGAGTCAAAGAAAAACCCTTGTACTTTCGTAACATCGACAAAGAATCACCGCGGGCGTTGAGTGCGATACATGACGATGTTTTTCTGTCAAGAGAATCACTCGAATTCTGTGAGCAAAAAGTGCGGTTTCGCGTCGAATTTAGCGCCGCCCTGGCGAGCGCGCGCGCGCGCGATAATTTCGCTAGTTTACGAGCGAGTACGGATTTGTAGCGCAAGACAATTATTTTACCTTGAAATTAAGCGACCGGCTCGTACTTGATCTTGAAATTGGCCGAAAACAAACTCGCGGACCCGCTCGGGCGTACGGAAAATTTATGTTCGCGAATTTGTCTGTATTTGTCGGGTGGAATTAATCCGGCGTTACGGCGAACGCATAATTGGATTTCTCTCGAGATCAGAACTCGCGCTAGTTAATTGAAGCACTTATTGCGAGAAGAACGTGAATCAATCTTTTTCAAGAATCAATTAAAAAGTTCCGTTAATTTCTTCTGACAATAACAAGTGTATGATATATTTGGGGCTGTATATAATGTCCGCATTGTATTTTCTATATAATAATTTTTACGAGAGAGGAAGAATTTAATAGTTAACAACAGAGAATCAGTTCTTAACGCTAAGAGACTCTGCTTTGCATACGAATACAAATGCTCCCCCTTGCAATGGCAGATCTAATTAGATTTCCGGTCGAGACGCAGCATCACCGAGGAGTCGCGAGCGAGTATTTTCGTGCGCTTTCTCCGAAATTTTCCGAGACACGTCACTGTCCGTTCTTTCTTCACTTCATGAAAGACGATACTTCCGAATCAAATAATAACAGCGTCTGATTTGCGATAAGACAAATCATTCCCGCGCTCCCTTTTTTTGACAGTAACTCGAATAAAAAAGGAAACAAAAGAACATTGAGGAATTTATGATGACTTTATTGCGGCACGTAACGTAAAACGAGAGGCGAAACACATGCAACACTTCGTAAGCGAGGCGTGTCATAAAGATTTTTCGCTCTTTCGCGCGGGGACGCTCGCCGAGAATATCACAGAAATTTCGGTAACCCGCGAAGGATCGTCGTAAATATTTAAATGTGTAATTTTGCGCGATTGTGGTGTTCTGCAGTTTACATACAAAAGGCAGAGAGGCAGAGTGAGATCTTCTCAAAGAGTTCCTTTTTTTAGAATACCAAAAGGAGATCGCGCGATAAGATATTTTCGGAGCCCGTATTTCGCTGGCCTATTCTTCAAACAAATCGCGGAGATGCGTAAGATCGACGAATTAGATCGCATTGGCAAACCCGTCCGCGGCCGACGTTGTCACTCGAATGTCTGTGCGCTCGAACAGCGAAGATTGGGAACGACACGAACGTGAAAAGAAAAAAAAGAATGCACGGGAAGACTGTTGCTGCAGGATACAGCGGATTGTTCGCAGAGCCCCGTCAACGTCGATCGCACACAATTTGGCGATCGAGGGATTGCGATAAATTTCTTCGAAGGACACTTGTTCGTCGATAAGACGCTAAGAGAAGGAGAGAAATGCGGAAGTACCGTGAGAAGATTGTATCGCGAGGAGTGCAAAGCTGACTAGTTGTTGTTAAAAGAAACTGCAAGCCAAAGATGAACAATAGTCACTTGAGAAGTACAGTATTTATAACAGTAAGAATAAGATTTTTAAAATATCAGTCACACTAATATGTCACAATACATGAGTCGTACGGCGAAAGTATAATTTGTATATTGTTTTTAATCGACGAAAGGCTTTATTGGAGACACCAGCAGTCTACGAAACACGCCGGACTAATTATCGAAGCAATGCGCGTGAAGTATCGCATATTTTCTCGCTAACCAAAGATGACTGCGAGAAAATGGAGCAAGTGAGATAGGTTTCTTTTCCGGAAAGGAAGAAACTAAAAAGGTGCATTTGGCGCTTTTTAACGAGATTGTCGGAAGAATTCATCGTTCCGAGGATTCGTGCTTTAAAAGTGAGCTAGTGAACAGGAGATTTCGGTGCTTTGTGTAATTGTGTGAACAATTCCAACCGGACGCGGTGGAAGACACAGAAGAGCGAACGAGGGAGGGACGCAGAGGAACGTCTCGGGTGCATTATTCTGGGGAATCGTTACTTTCCGGCGCGGTTCGATCCCTTCGTCCGGTATCGTTCGATACCAAGATGCTGGACATATTCCGCAGTCTGAAGAGCCTTATAAAGATCTCGCACATCCATATCGACAGCACTGTCTTCCGTATGCATTACAGCCTCACTGTCATTATACTAATAGCATTTTCTCTGATTGTCACCACACGCCAGTATGTCGGCAATCCCATTGATTGCATACACAGTAAAGACCTGCCCGAGGACGTCCTGAATACGTACTGCTGGATACACAGTACGTACACCATCACCGCGGCGTACCGAAAGAGGGAAGGCTCAGAAGTGCCTTTCCTCGGCATCGATAATTCCAGAGCGTATCCCGACAGCGAAAAAAAGGAATACAGATACTACCAGTGGGTCTGTTTCATGCTGTTTCTACAGGTAATCGATTGGCCGTATTTTGCTTCATTTAGCGTTTCCGATATCGGTTGCTTGCATTCGGCAGATTTAGCGTCGATTATGGTATTTAAATCGCTTGATGATCCGACGAAATAAAAATTTTATGTAAATTACAGCGAAGCATAACGGAATTGAATATCTAAATAGAATATAAAATTTTAATTCTGCTGTTTTTTGATAGCTAAATAATAATAGTGAGCTGCCGATTGCGAGTAATTAAAGTATAACATATTTACTATTTTTGCAATTGAGAATATAAATAATATTATTACTAAAAAAAATCTCAATTTGGGCTTTCTAATGATAAAATTATAACAATAAAATTATAACGATAAAAATAATAACTGTATAAGCCCAGTATATAATTCTGGGCTTATATGGCTATTATTTTTATTGAATATAAATAATTTTTTTGCAAGAATGCTACGCTCTACGCAGATTATGTTTAATACAAAATTATATTACTCAAATGTTACCCAAATTTTTACATTCCTATCTGACAGCGGATATAATAACCCGCCTTTATAATGCTTTTATAATGCATTCCTTTTCTGAACGTTAACCGCCGGTCAGATAAAGTGAAACATCAAGTATGTTCGGCGTCAAATGTGTGGTTTGCATATGAGCCATAAAACGCGCACCGGTGCTTTTAGCACTGCACTCATCAGCATTTCCTACTCGTCCATCAATCGCTCCCGTTCGTGACTGGAGCAAACTCGCATGTAGAGCTCGCAGAGGCTTATAGCTAATCCATTGCCAATAAAGAAACCTTAAGCATAACAAAACTAAACTTTGTCATTGAGGGTCGCCGTGCAGTCGCCTTGAAGCGTTCGATCAAAGACGTCCGTGCGACTGCGTCGTTTCAGCTAAATCGCGCGCGACACTCGATCGCTCAAAAGATCGATAGTGACTGATCCGCACCTCGCGACTTGCAAATTGCTCGGAAAAACTGTGCGCTTCGCTGTAATTATCGTCGCATGTGATGTCGTCGAGCCGTTAGAGTTAAATGTGTCTCGCTCCGAACGCGAAACTGAGCGCTTAACACACACGTGCGATCGCCTGTCCGTCGTGGCGAATGATTTCAGCCCGCGCGAAAGAAACGAAACATCGTTACAGAAAGTAACGTTCGGCGAAACGAGTTAATGGCGTGGCGCGCACCTGAAATAGCGGATCCATAGTATTTTCCTTGTGCGTTCTAGCGCGTTTCTTTCACGCCACTCGCATTGATGTCTCAAAATAAACTTGGTCGACGACAGCCTACGTGTATCCCCCTATGAAGGTTCTTCTTTCTATTTCCTCGCCTCCCTTCGCGTTACTGTGTATTTTTTTCACCCGGCGTCTTAAAAGTAAACTGTACGGTTTACAGCGAGTAGCCGCGCCGCCTCTTTTTTTTTTTTCGCTTTTCCCTTTCTTCGATATATCTCCGCGCGCACTTCTATAATTATCGTTGAGCTAGTTTGCCCTGTTTATCGGACAATGAATTTTATGCTGTCTGTATATATTTTGCCTGTCCTTCATCGCACACTTCTTCGTTGTTCGCCTAATGTAAGTCGTCTCGTTTTAGTTCTGCGGTAATCAGCTTTTACGCAATAAGAAAAAAACCAGAGAAGTTTGTGCGTTATAAATTATAAAATATTAAAAATCTCGAAACTGTTTCATAAGTAATAAATTACGAACGTTGGTTAAAAAAAAAATAACGAAAATAGTAAACACTTCATCGGCAGATTATTGTCATTTCTTCTCAATTCGAATTAATTGAAAATAGAATACAAATATTGTTTTGCCATTTTTTTTTTCTTATTGTTTTCTGCCTCCCGTCGAGTGACGACTTTACAAGTGTCCATTCTGATCCGCCGAAATGTGCTTTTGCACATGATAATGGAGCGTTTAAATTTGTTGCCTGGAACACACGCGCGCTCGTAACACGGTCGATTAAGTATATTTTCGATGATGGCGATCGTCGAACCGTCTTGCACTAGCCGTCCGCGATGCAATTAGAGCGGTGAGCTTACGAAGATCCGTTGCCCGAACAGTAATACAACCGGCGCGTCATGTAACGTAACGAGAACGAATTAAAAGAGAATATTAGGGAGCACATGTCTTACAGCCGTTTCTTATTTCGCGTGGATTTCTTGCGGCTTCGGATAAAAATAGATCTCTACTTTAATATGTTATCACGTTAAACTTGATGACTCATGTATAAAATTTATAGTGTGACTCAAGCATTTATAACACCAATATAATGTATCCGTACAGCGAGAATTACTTCTTTCTTAATCGCGATATACAAACGTCATCAATAATGATGTACTGTTATTGTGCAATTCATAGTTCTATCATAGAGAGACGATCTTTAAAGCGTAGAATTTTCCTACGACATTAAGTTTTATCAGTCTACTTTTTACACTTCAAAATGAAATAAAGCGTCGACAGAGAGCTATTTATACATCGAACATCTGCGGCTGCTGCAATTATTTTTATGCGCTGTACGGTATCACATCAGATCGCGGATAATATACTTTGATGTCTCATCGATCAAACTTTGACTGGCCATGCTGACCCGACGGAAGACAGACGCTTGAAAGATAATATAAGTTATGTGTTTAGTATCGAGGTCAAGGGATGCCTCTCAAGTCCGGTCAGTCTTCTGACAGCTTGCATCCGAGCCTCACGTGCGTGTTTCTTTCCCGACTTCAGTTATCGTATTCAATTTTTCTTTCATAACTGTCTAAATTCATCCAGACTTTTAATTAACTTTTAAACTCAATTTCATCGTAATTCTTCGTGTATTTAAAACAAAGTAGATGGAATTATGCGTTAATATGTTAAGTGAAATATAATGGCAGGTAAATTCGCAGTAAATAATCGGATAAGTGAAAAGCATGAACAATAATTCTTGATTAAAAAAGACGATTAGATGAAATGATAAACGAATAGTGTTTAAGTGCGTCTAGATTTTGTGGTGTGTATATTGTGCTTATAAAAAAACCTTCTTTGTAATTTATTGCGCGTTTTTAAGGGTGGAATTTCTAACAATGTAACGACGATAATATTATGAAAAAAATACACCAAATTTGTTCATCAAACGACAAGAAAAAAGAATAAAGAATAACCAAACTTTGCAAATAAACGAGAAATAGTGTTAAAATTTGAAGAGGGATGTATTGTCATGTTAAACTTAACACGGTGATTCTTAAAAAGGTTAAAACATAACAAGTCAATAGAAAAGGTGACAAAAGATAAAAGAAAACCGAAGTGAGAGGAATAAACAAAGGGAGAAAAGCAAATCAAGAGGAAGCCAGAAGAGCAAACAGTACCGTGTGATTTTTACGACCGTTTATGTACCCACAAAATGCATGCACACTTTGTCTTTGGTCCAGTCACAAAACTTGGAAAGAGTACGACGAGAATTATTCGGGTGGTCCAATTTCATAACAGCATTCTTACATCAATCTGTTTGTTATTTAATTCCGACATTTTGGCTGAAATAATAATTGCGATCTAGCTTTTTAAGCAGCAAAAATGAAACGGAAATTCGGTGAACTGATTCGCAAATAAATCGCATCAATGCAATGTAGCATTTATGTGTATCAAGTACGGATAAATTTATGAAGAAAAATATATTCTAAAAATACACTTGACACATTCTGCAATCTTCTCTCTGTATTTAGAGCAAGAAAATATCAGAAGAGCGATTTAATACCGATGTTTATCTAAAGAATCAAGGCACTCGATAAAAGCTTTCCTTCGCACCGGAAGAGCGAGAAGAATAAAGGGCGGAGGCGTCGCAAAAACGACAGCGGGACGCAAGCGAGCGAAATCAGCCCTCAGGTTTCCGTTTAACATGCCGTTGATGCTCAAAATGATCGATCTGTTCGGCTCGATTCGATCGCTGTTCAAGGTGCACCGGATCGCCGAGGACTCGATGATATTTCGGCTGCACTATCGCGCCACGGTGGCGGTGCTGCTGGCCGGTTGCCTCACCCTCGCGTGCAAAAGCATCTCCGGCTCGCCGATACACTGCGAAGGCACTGGCTCGGTAGACAAGGCCGTGCTAGAGACTTTCTGCTGGCTTCATACCACGTACAGCATGGTGCGCGCGTTCAACTTGAGCCTCGGTCAAGCCGTGCCTTACCCCGGCTTGTCGAACAGCAAGGGCGACGGGGTGCACGGCCACGCGCCCCATCCGCTAGTCAAGCAACACAAATACTACCAGTGGGTTATCTTCCTCTTGCTGCTGCAAGTAAGAATCGAAGATCTCTATTTACCTTTCCTTTCCTTTCGTTGTTCTTCGTGAGAAATTATCTTTTATTATATATATCCTACTCTCTAAATTTCTTGGAGTGAAAACGTACTCGAAAAATTGAGTGACTGGTCGTGTCACTCGAGTTAGAGTGACTTTTCATTCATACGGAGTTAATTCTCTTTCTTTTTGTTGTAGAGTGAATATTTTCACTCTATGCAGTGTGGAGTGAATATTTCATTCACATGAAGAATGAATGATCTGCGTCTCATTATCTCTTGTTCTCGTCTCATTGTTACACGTATTTGGTGCAAGACATCGTGGATATAAATAAGAATATCTATAAAGAATACACGTAGATAGACATATAAAAATGTCAACGTTTCTTCCAGAGGTAAGTACTTATAAGAATTTATGTGTAGTTTATTTACTGATTTAATATATTATGTAAAGAATGGTGTTTAGGTTAAATTGTTTTTCTAGGTTAGGTTAGGTTACAGAAAGAGTAAATCGAGATCTCACAGCATGTGGTTCGCCGTGCTACGTAGCTTCGTCATAAATTCGGTTTGCATATCGATAAACAAGTAGTACAATGAGAAGTAACTTATATAATGATTTGTAGTTCATTAAATCGGCAAGTGCGTACCATGTGCTGCAAAATCTCGGTTATAGTTAAGCCCGTAAAAAAAAATTAAATTTTTTTCTTTCGTTAGGAGACGTTAAACAGTACTGAAACCTTAAATAAATTTTTATTAAGCAGTGGAATTTCGGAAGACGCCGTCAATATTTTAAAAGGTAAGATTTGCAATAAAATTAAAATTATAGTTTGGTAATGTTATAGCAGTAATATAATTGTGTATATTAATGAACATTAATAATAAATTATATTCTGACTTTTTGTGTGGACGAGCTACATATTTATTATAATTAAAATTATTAGTAAAATTATTTAATAAATATGAAGCTCGTCCACACAAAAAGTCAGAATATAATTGAGGGCGCGGATCAAAGAGAAGTTTTTTCAAAAGTTGGTCGTATTTTTTATTTTAGTTTATTTGTTAATAGTAACAAAAGTGTATATGTCGTTTAATTAAAGTATCTGTTATTTTTATCACACTTTTTGTGTCACTTCAGGTTTTCTTTTAATTCCGTGTTTGTAAAATTATTGACTTTAATTTTTAGGTAAAACTTATAAAAAATATGACAAACTTTTGCAAGCTTTTAGATGAGGGAGATATTTTATCTGAGAAATAATAAATTAATTATTTTTACAGATTATCTGATGATGATGAAGAAATAATAAATAACATAAAAATAACGTCTTAATAATGTGTTTATAATATATATTACTTTGTCAATTATAGTTAATAAATATTATTTTGTCTATTTCTTATTTATATACATTGCTTAGAATTAAGACTTATTAAGAGTGAATTTGTTCACTTGTAACAATTGAGTGAAAAATTCGCTTGACGAAAGAATGAAGATTTCACTCTTTGATCGAGTGAATTATTAATGCCGAAACGAGTAATACATTATTCTAACGTAGAGTGATACTTTACTCTACGTTAGAGTGAAACAATCACTTTTGTAAAAAGTAAATTTTTACTCTTTACGAGTGACAGTATTTTCACTATCGCTTGGAGTGAATATCCATTCGTTTGAAGTTAAATTTCACTCTAAGAAATTTAGAGAGTATTTCGCAATTATGTTCTTTTTTATAGATTGTTCTAGAATATCGACAGATACAATCATTTTGATGCATATCATTTTTTCGTCCGTTTTTATGTATGAAAAAATTATTCCTTACTTAACATTTACATCTTTGAACACTATATTTTTCATACAAAGTATTATATTGTTAAAAATTATGTTAAAATGGTCGGACGTTGGTGTCTAAATTAAGATAGCTCGGAAATTGCACGCCCGAAATTAATACAAAGAGCAATATATTTAAGATTGGCGGCAAATGCGTGTATTTATCGTTTATCCATGATTGATAATCCTTGTTCGTAACGTCAATTCATAAATACAGGTTACAGATAGTTCTTCCTTTAAAATGCATATGTACCTTCGATGCTATCTTCGATCGTACCTCCGCCTCCAATACCTCAAGCATTACTCGTCTTCGCGCTCGTACAATATCGCTCTTTTTCTCAAGTCCTTATATTCTATTTATGCGTTCGAGATTCCTACAACTCTCTCGTTCTTTGATTAATCACCGCATCCGTCTTTTATTTTGCAATTGATTACTGCGTATATTTTCTAGACACAGTTTTGACGCAAAACAGTCTGTAACTCCGCATGTTGCTAACAAATTGACAATACAATTATCTCCAGAATTACTGTTATTAATATGATTAGCGTTTCTTAAAATTGGAAATATATTTTCAAAAAATTGGTTATATTTTTAATCATAAAGATTTTCTATGTAGAAGAAATCATGAATTGCACATGTGTGTACGTCGAGATGTCAACACGTAATAGCGTCAAAATTTACTGTTTTATATTATGTTTATTTTTGCACGCGTTAAAAGTAGCTGCACACAGGTTCTTTGTCTGCTTCGCCCTCCTTTCCTCGAAGGCTGCGAGCTCCTTCGCCTTGTTTAGCTAAATTTACTCGGTGCTAACATGACACATAGTTACTATGCATCGGCCAGGAATCATGGCCAAACGTGAATGCGATTCTTTTCCTTTCGAACGAATATTATTTACGTTACGCATATAATCGTGTGTAAGCAGTGCCGCTGGATTGCTACGTATCTCATAAGTTTGCCCAGAGTCTTGCTTTATTACACGTCCATTTCTGAATAATAAGATCGTTAGGCCCTCAAAAATTGTAAAGGACGACTTTGAAAGATAATCGTTAACGAATCTTTTCTGCAAGATTCTTATTGAAGAATAAGGATGCATTTTTATAGAATACATTCTCGGAAGTTCTCGAATTTGATCCGCTTGTTTTTCTATGATACGAGGATTGTATAACTTGTCCAAGATCCGTAAAATGTAAATTAAACGGACTGTTTGATATCATTTTATTTATACTTCTATGTGTATTGCTCGAAGAGTAAATAGCGAGTATGATCTCGTCGATGTGTTTGAATTTATTTACATACCTAAAGGATTTATGTAAATCTCCGAGCTCGAATATGGAGCTGAAAGAAAAATGTAAATGCCCTTCAAGCAGGGTAGCAGATGTGGTTACGCTCGATCCTGGTTGCGAGGGAGAGAGAGAAGAGAAGAGAAACAGATCTATTTTCGGTCACACATTTTCCTTTTCTCTCCACCGCGCAACCGTTGCCTTGCGATAATGCTAAAAGCTGCGAACCGTCGTACAATCGGCCTGACATGCGCGTTTGTTTTACGTTTTTCTTCGTAATCTCGTCAAGAGCGAGGTCAGACCACCCATTCTAATGAATCCTGTCGCCGATACGTAAACTATGTACGCGCGCCAAAGCTGTTAAAGCTATTAAACTGATTATATCGCGCTTTTATTCGCCATTTTATTTCATCTGAAATTTCTTTCTCGCAGTCCTTCAGGCAAGAAATATTGTGTTTGCAAACGATAACCGTTCTAGTATTTGGTTCAATACTTTGTTTCAACACTTACAAGAAAGTTAAATGTCGAAAGGATTGTCGTAAACCATGAGTCGACAAACTTTACAGTCGTATGAGCTACTATAAAAAAAAAGAGATCTTTCAAGATCGACCAAAGTACCGGAACGCTCCAAAAATGAGCAAAGAAAGGAACATCTTTTCAAGATGTTGGACTGCAAAGTGTTTAAAGATCGACCGTTCGCCGACTCCTGTCGTAAACAGTCCGCAGTAAAATTCTGTCGTAACAATCTCGTCGGATAGTCTCAGAACAATTAAACTTTGGACGGCTAGAGTATAAAATCTAGAGAGCTGCTAATAAACTAATATTAATTATTATTGAACTCGGGGCACTGCTCTCTCCGTTCTGTGTATAATAAAATTTTACGCACACATCTGTCTTCGAGCCAAAATAATACACTGTTTCGATATTTCTGCGAAACAACGTGACTTGTTGACAAAGTGTACATCGGAGAAAAGCCATTAAAGTTCTAACATATTTAGCGTCGCGCGGAGCACGTACTACCTACTTTCATTAACAATCGTCCGCGTCTGTGTCACCTTCCGTAAATTGCAATTTAGCTCGAATTTTCTGAACGTTCGCCAACGTACGTAAGGGGCGACGCGCGACGAGCGTACGTATCTATATTCGATCGCGTACTACGGCAAGCGCACGACCCGAGGCCCCTGGCGATAAGCCAGAAAGCTTTATATACCGTGAGAAAGGGTTTACTCCCGCATCGCGGTCTCGATAAGTGCATTGACATCGCGTCGCGGTTTCTAAGATAAGATTGCCCTGATTCAATTAACTCGGATTATTCCTGCCACTGTAACTAATGATATTTGCGCCGCGGTGTTCTGCAATAATATTAAAACGGGAAAGATTACGGTAGCGCTCGGCATTATCATAACAAAAGCGATAAAACTTGACGAGAAAATCCGATTCTAATATACTTATCTCGCGATAGTTATAAAATATCTCTTGACAGCTGTGTAAAAAGTTCATTTAATTTAATTTATTAATTAATACATTTCATAATCTACGTTAAATGTTAATGTTTAATTTTTAAGCGTGTGATGTGCGTCCAGCAAAATAGAATTACCGGTAACTTAATTAGTCACTCGCCGTTAATTCATTGCAGTGCAATTACGCGCCATAAATAACGGCGCGTACGCGGTTTTATATTATCATATAAATAACCGCGATAAACAGCAGCGATACAAAATAATTAAACCCGAGTGTGAAATGCTTTCCGTCTTTCTGAAAGGAGAGGTGTGGCCAGGAATTTTTTCATTAAAAAATTTCATAAAGCAAAGCTCGCTCGCTCGCACAAGCGCCCCGGCGCATTGTTTTAATCAGCAGTTGTGGGCGCGGGGCACAAATAATGATAACTCGTTTCACGTCTCGATTATGTATTATACGTATAAGTAGGTCCGCCTCCCAGAACATCCCCCCTCCCCCCCGCCCCCCGTAATATACGAGCCACTGGCCGATTCGTCGGTATTTATTCACTCGGCACTTTGCTCGCAGGCGATCTTCTTCTACACGCCGCGCTGGCTGTGGAAGGGCTGGGAGGGTGGCAAGATTCATGCTCTCATGATGGATCTTGACATCGGCCTCTGCTCCGAGGTGGAGAAGAAGCAAAAGAAGAAAATGCTGCTCGACTACCTCTGGGAGAACCTATGCTACCACAATTGGTGGGCTTACAAGTACTACCTGTGCGAGGTCCTCGCGCTGCTGAACGTAATCGGTGAGTAGCACTTCCCTTCCTCTCTTCGCTCTCTCTCTCTCTCTCTCTCTCTCTCTCTGCCGAGTGCTTCGTCAATGTTTGAGTTTTTTCGATCAACAAGTTCGAGTGTCCCGTCGTGACTCGTGCGAATTCCGGAATTCGCAAACCCGTCAGGCAACCAATATTGTCGTTTGCGGCCAAGCCAGTTACGCGTTGAAGAAGTTTTTTTAAGGTATTTCATCATTTCCTTGTTAAAAGCACACCTGTCTTTGCTACAATTAAGAAGCTCTCGCGGCAATCTTTGCAAATCAGTCGATCGCAGCTTTCCATTACATTGTGAACGTACCATTTTAATATTGTTGCAAGCGTCTTATATGTTTAATAGAAAATGTATCAAACAATGAAGTTTAACGAACTAGCTTCGCGCTGGCCCGTTCGCGCTCGTTTCACATGTAAGTACGCATTGCGAGAAAAAGGTGTAATGAGCGGTGAATGAATGAACGATTCACAGTAAAAGTTGGCAGCGATACAACTGGCCAACCGCTTGCGTGCCTGACTACCCCCGATTGGCTATGTGATGGCTCGTCAATTTAATGCGAAGTCTATTGTGCTCGAGTCGCACAATACTAACACAATTATTAACGTAGGAAGTATGGGAATACGATTGTTCGTGTGGGAGTTGGATATAGAAGTATATAACGTTTAATGAAGCGTAGAAGTCACATTCCTTAATCAAATATACGGCAGTTATAGAAATATATGTAATTTCATGGAACGCAAAGTTTTGTGCTTTTAGAAGATTAAATAAATGAAAAGTATTCGAAAATCATGGAAATTCGTGAGGTTTGTTGTAGCTATTTAATTTGATTTAATTTTTCACATTCAAAAATAGCGTTACGGTCGATTATGTTGTTGATCACTAAACGAATAGTTGTTATAAGCGACTGCCAAATTTGCTTCTAGAGTAAGAGAGAGAGGGAGAGAGAGAGAGAGAGAGAATGAAAAATTGTAAAACAACGAGCACATTGTCGCAGGTCAGATATTTCTGATGAACCGCTTTTTCGACGGCGCCTTTTTGACCTTCGGCATCGACGTACTCAAATTCTTGGAGTCCGATCAGGAGGACCGAGTGGACCCGATGATTTACGTGTTTCCACGGATGACTAAGTGCACGTTCTACAAGTTCGGCGTCAGCGGAGAAGTCGAGAGGCATGACGCCGTCTGCATATTGCCTCTAAATGTCGTGAACGAGAAGATCTATGTTTTCCTCTGGTTCTGGTTCCTCGTCCTCGGCGTGCTCACTTTCTTTACGATTTTATATAGGGTTAGTAATCTCTCAAAGAACATACAAACACACACACACACATATACACTCGAAATTCCTAGTATATTCTATAAATACATAATATATTTGTGGTAGAAAGAAAAATACAATACGCTTAAGAAAATTGAAATCCGGACATTTAACGAAGCGAACTCTAGACTTTAAATTTTTCAACTATTCACGAGAGTGAAATGTTCGAGCATTGTGTAATATAATTTTACTCTTCACAGATCATAATAATTTTTTCGCCGCGCACGAGGGTGTATCTGTTGCGACTGAGATTTCGTCTGGTGCGGAGGGACGCCGTGGAAACCATAGTTCGTCGCAGCAAGGTTGGCGATTGGTTCCTCCTTTACATGCTGGGCGTGAATTTGGATACCGTGATCTACAGAGACGTGATGCACGAATTGGCGAACAGACTCGCCACGAGGGCGGGAGTGAAGGGCGAGCTTCAAGAAGCCTGATCGAGGTGAGCGTCTTCCCCTTGTTCTCTTTCGCGCTCGCGTGGGTGCCCCCCTTGAACAACTTGCTCTTTATGACACTGGCATTCAGAAGCGTATTGAATTCTTGAAGAATCGTCGGCGTACATATTGCCGATCGCCTACGTGATATATGCGCGCTACATAGCTTTCGCGTATCGCCGACATGATAAACGGATTTCTATCGCTCGGATACTAAACTGTAATGTCGTGGCACGACATGCATTGTACGCGCTACGTTCGATAAAAATATTAATTTCGCACGGCAAGTATTGCTGCGTTGCGTAATATTTTGAGCAGAGAGAAATTTTGATACACGAGAGAAGTTTAATTTAAATAAATTATAAGTTTTCAATTACAATCAACGTGTAGTCTAAATTTAAATTTTTTCAAGTCTACACTTTTGCAATTGCTATTTTTAGTATATTTTAATGCGTATTCTAAAAAAAATGTTTTCCAGACAAAAATTCGATTTGAGCCGAGTGTATTATTTCTAATAAGAGACACAGCGAAGTGTAAAAGGTAACTCGAGACACAAGAAAATTCTGAAAAAAAAAAAAAACAGTTGACGCTTTTCTCTGCAAATACCATCGCTATATCTCTCACGACCCAAGACAAGATATAAATTCCACTCGAAGCAGCTCCGTCTCGAAGACAGGCGTGCAATTCATCAGCATTACTTAACAATATAACGGCAGGCATTTCAAACGATCGACGCAGCGGACTTTGCAAGAAAGCGATGCGCGTCAGGCACGTGCGCGCTCACAATATCACCACGGATGCCATAACTAAGCAGTCCGGAGGGACGCGTGTCCCGGCGCGACGTCCGTAGATCAATTGAGCGTGTCCGATGCAATCTACGCAATCGCCTGTGCGCGCCTGTGAGTCGGACGATTATTGTTGCAGGTTGCCTCGGCGGGTCGGCACGTCGGTCGACTTGCCGCTGCCGCGGTCCTGCCCTCGCCCATCTGCATCGCACGGTCGTCGACGCGATGCGTGCGAACGCCCGAGCCGGAGGAGCCTGAGGAGACGAGTCGACGGGCCATCTTCCTCAAGGATCCGCGGATCCGGTCTCGCGAAGAGGCGCGTCTATCCTCTCCACCGGCTGCTGCGCATCGAGCTCGAAGCGATGCGACAGCGATAGCGCCGGACGTCGGTGACGTGTCCACCCGTCGTCCACGGAAGATAACGACAACTCGCGGTGAGAGACGAGAAAGGACAGCACGCGCTGGTCTCGGAAATTGAAACCGATGTAATCTCGACGAGGTTAGATCCCGATTCTGCGGACGCCCGACAATTATCTTTGTACTTAAAGGACGTTGCTGAATTTGCGATTCTTCCACGATATATCGTTGCACTCTGCTTCGTCGCGCTTTCAGGCGACTGCGCAGTCCCGCGAGCAGAATTTCAAGCAGGAGGACGAATACATTGTTGATGCACGGTTGATTTAAGCAGAAATCAGTCTCCTCGAATTAATTGGCGCAATAATAATGTCACGCCGTAATAATAAGTTCTGTCTAATCTATATCTGAAAATGGATGGACGTGCCGAGAAGAATGTACTTAAACAGGTCGATCGTTTTAAGCGTTAATTGCCTTATCGGAACGGAGACAGTGGAAATTATGTGTTTTGGACTCCGCGAAGCGTTTAGTTTTATCGCATCCGTTACGTGCGTTTAGGGCTATGTTTTAAGATTTATGCGCATTCCAATGGTGTGAGCACGAAGAACTAAACCTGTCGAAATTATACCGGTTTCAATTCCCTGGTTCAGTTCTTGGAGAATGCGAAAGGAAAAGACGTACCGGCGTGTGTTCTGTTCGCGAAAGGAAAGGACCAAAACTATTCCGCTGGCGTTTGCTGCACGGGACACGGGTGATGCGTTATCCTTAGATAACGAACACTCATTAAAAGACACTTCGGAAACGGCGGCGCGGGTCGTCGAACGGATATCATCGAACGACCATTTTATGCCTTCGTACAGCTCCCGCGTCGCCAAAAGACAGGAAAAGAGATATCGAAAATATCGTCACATGGGGTTATTTTGCTCTCGTGTAACTTGCAGTACTGTAACATCGAATCGTATTAATGAATTTAGAAGCACTAGCGAGCGAAACTGTCGAATTTGTCGTAGAGAATAAAATAAAAATTTATAAAATTAGATCTTCAAGCACGAATCTTCTCTTTTTCTTATCACAATGCAGAGATATGTGAAAAAAGATAAAGTAATCCCGTGTGTCGGTATACTCAGGTCTTTGTAAGTTAGCTTTAGGCAGTAGAGCATCCGAGATCGCTAAATGGATGTTGCGTATAATTGTTTCGAACTGTTTTAACATTTTAATCGTGCCGTGCTTCGTAAGTATAAGCGCTAGGCGTTGCGAAAACGTATATTCGGGCGATATCGATCCATTTGGACGATCTCTTTTGATGAATAATTTAGATTTGTCTTTAGAGAAGAATTCTTCTATTCGCGCGTGCGAGATCTCTCCTGCGTGCGATTAACGCAAGAATGTAGTCTAGTCATTACATTCTACGTAACAATCGATCGCGAATTCATCTGTTGATATGGACACACTGCCACCGATCGATACGATCGATTTTGCTGTATCCGTCTTCGTTCTATTGAAGATAGCGTCAAAAATAAAGATACGTTATCGTGAAACTTTAAGAGTTGTTAATTTTGTGATACTCATTAACGATTACGAAATAAATTGTCATGTTATTTTTCGTTCCCTGTTTATGATTTTTATCGATGATAACTAAATAAATATTTCAATAGCACGTTACAATTTAAAGATAGTTTAAAGAAGTGAGAGAATTAATTATTTCTATTAATTAATGAAAGTATATTTATATTTAATATACAGGAGAAAGAGCTTTTCATTTCTTTTACCAATTTACGTTCAGATTAAACCTTTATTTAGGCTTTTTATAACTTTCAAAACTTTTAATTACACTATTGTGCTTAAAAAAAGTAAAATATTTTTGTTGTAACAATGAGAAGTCGTCATTAACTGCACTTTTTTCATTTCAGGTTGTAGTTTTAGCGTTACAAATATTTAAAATAATAAATTGTCATCGTCACATTCACACACGATCGTTCAATCTGCGATATAATTTCTCTGAATTTTTCCAATATTAATTTTCGGAACACAACGTACTTAAGTAGCAATTAGCATTCATTATATATTTGTCTTACACTAAAATAGAAGTAATGTCACCACGATTGTAATATAAATTCCGCTAACATAAGACCGTCTCGCGATTGTCTCCAATTATTATTAAAGACTCTAAATAAATAATTCGTTCGTTGCCGAATTACTTATTTTCATCCGCGCTTGAATCTGCAGGAGCGACATTCGCGAATGCGGACATACGCATGATAGCGACTTCGGTGCGACTTTGAATATTCGAACGCGTGTTGCGCATCGAGTTGCGTCGTGCTCGCGGCGTCGGGATGCGTTAGTGCGTGTTGCCATATTCGGCAATGCGACGGCAGAGAGGACCAACCGGTCCGTTGCCCTCTTCTCCTAAAGATTCCGGACATCTCGCAAAACGCGAGGCAATAAGTTCATGAGGATAAGCACACTATCGAATATTAGAGCTCCTTTGCTTTCCTTTCGCTATTTAACATCGCTCTTATGTTCGAAATGTATCGATAACTGTTAACATTTTGTATCCGTGCTCCTTCTTTTCAAAATAATTTTCAAAGATATTGCTTTTTTACTAAAAAAATTAAAAATTTTTTTCTTTGCTATTTATTAAAATGCAACACTAATTCTAAAAGAAATAAAAATTGATAAGTTGATCACACTCATAATTAAAAATAGCTGAAATTATTTATTGCCAAAATTTATAAACAATTTTGTAAATTTTAACATTTCAACAATCTTAGTTATCTTCATGAAGATCTACTCAAATAGTTGATTATAAAAATGCAATATCAAAGTTATAATTAAATTTGCATAATATACAACGCGATATGTGCAATTAATCATTAAAAATATTGAAAATAAAATTTTGAAGAAATTGATACATCTTATTTCTTGCAGCAGCACATTCATGGCGCCCCGAATATCATTTAATTGGACCAAGGACGTCATATGTGAAAGTGAAAGGTCATTACGCGATTCGGGTTTTAAGCAATGATGCAACTTACATCAGCGACTGGTTATGCGGTAAAGTAATCGGCATTACGGGAAAAGCAGCGGTACAAAGAGAGATCCGATGTGCGAGCTTGCGTGCGCCGCTTCGCGCACCGCTCTTGCACCGTGACGAATGCATTCGGAAAACACGTGGGGGGACGCGCTAGGTGTCGCGGATAGTGTTTCACTTGTAGTAGCGGCTTGTGAAAGTCGCTTTACGGGATTTCTCGTGGGATTCGAAAGTAGCGGCGATTTGCGGTGGGACAAAACAAAAAAATAGCAATTTTACGACCACGCGTCACTCGCTCTTCTCACCGTCACTTGACACTGTCGCCGGTGCGTCGTGACGTTTTGACCGGCGACACCCGTTATCGCGAGCGCCTTTTTGAAAGGGGCATCGCGACGAGTCACGCTGCATAATCGTCGCTTCGTTATGCAAGGATGATCGTGCGCATCCTAGATGATACATCAGTCCGCAACGCGCGTTGGACGGAATTTACGAGTTCGGTTGCGCGCAGGATCGCCAGCGGGTCGAACTATATCATCCTCCGCGCCATGCGTTCACGTGCACGATGTGACGGATAAATTGATTGAATAATTCAAAAGTATCGAGTAGGAAGTGCCGCGTCCTTTATGCCGCAATCGATTTGGAAAATAAATGACTGGCATTTGGAAAAATAAATTAATAGAAAAAAGACAGAAAAAAAAATTAAAGATTTACAAGGACGCGTGTTTTTTTTTTTTTTTTTTTTTACAAACACGTCTTAACACGTATGATTGTCGCTGCTTCGTCCAGCAGAATTATCATCGCGCGAAACAAAATGATCCTCCGTATCGTGTGTCGATCCGTCGCGGGGTCTGCAGGAGGCGACGGAGAAACTTGTTGGACAAAACGCGCGATCAGACCGGCGACTCTCGCGCTCGTCAACGAGCCAAGTGCAAAACGATCAGAAACGATCCTCCGCCAATAGCGGACGTGCTCCGCGGACGGAGTTTCGAGTGGTCTTTCCAGTTTACAACGCGACCAAAATGGCCTGACAGCGGTATCCATTTCTCTCTTGCCTCCTTTGATCTTTCTCGTTTTCTTCCATCGCCTCCCCCCGTTGTCTTTTCTCTCTCTCTCTCTCTCTCTCTCTCTCTCTCTCTCTCTCTTTCTCGGTATCACGGGGTTCTCACCGTTCTTTCCCTTACCCCGCGACTCTTCCGTGTCCGGCTACGCCGGGCCGTAAATGGCGAGCAGAAGGCCTTGGGCACCCACGCCCTTGCTCTCCCCCCTTTCTCTCTCTCTCTCTCTCTCTCTCTCTCTCTCTCTCTCTCTCTCTCTCTCTCTCTTTCGTTTTTCTTCGTTTTCTTTCTTTTCTCTATTCTCCGCCGCGGATCCATCGTGATCCCTTATCACCGACGCTGCGAAATCTACGCGGCGTCGTCCTTCCCGATAGACCGATTTTGCGGTTTGTCGTGCCTCGACGGCAAACGGCTGAACGAGAAAGGCAGTGTTCAAAAGGAAAGGCGCAATCAAACGATAAAAGAGTCCTCGCGGCCGAATTGACCGCAATGCTCGGGATAAAATGTAGAAGATTGTAGTCGGAGGATAGCTGTGCGAATTGCTGAATCCTTTCAGATTCTACGATCCCTTTATTTCCGCTAAATTTCTCAGAGCGCTCGTCCTCAACTGATCGTTACGAGAAGTAAATAATATTCGATATTGCACATATCGCTGCTTTACATTGCGAGAAAAAGTCGAAAAGTGAAAGAATCGTTTTAAAGTTTTTTTTTTTTCTTTGAACGTTCTTTTACTTTTGTACTTTCTCTAAGCAGTCGGTACGATAGCGTCCTCAAATAGTTGTTACTTTCGAATTCTTACGTAATTAGCTATATATTCACTGTAACGGAAGATATGATTACGCGACTAACATAGATATGCGAGGATGTGCTCGTTATCCTTATAGCACGCCAGTCTCGTCAAAGGCAGCTCTAGAAATAAGAAAAAGACTTTCCCGCAGAGCGGAAAATTGTAGCCAAATGTCTCTTATTGTTGGATAAACACGTGCCGGAACGAAAGTATGCGAATTGTGCGTGAGACCGTTCGCGATTCCTCAGAGACGACGACGACGGCGTCAGCGTGCCGCCAAGACAGAAGCGGAAGAGAACGCACTGCTCTCCTCCGCGAATAATCGGTCAGCTAAAACGAATAGCGGTTCTTTAGTCTTTACGCTGGAAGTTAGGAGACGAGCTCACGCGTCCCGCACGTCGCTCGGGGACATTGAATCCATCTTTCGCTGGAGTAACGGACGTCAGTTGGAAAGCCGCTGGTGTCAAAAGTACCTGAAACGCCTAATCACGCTGTGCATCTGCCCTCCCCTTTTTGAGAAATTTTTCCCTTCGAATTCAGGGCGCTTTAAGGCCTGTTCGTCGTCGATCGATTGTCGATCGGTTTTGTTGAACGACGATGTTAAATGTTTTTTTTATAAATAAATGAAATACTATATTTGTACACTCAAAAAAATATTTCGCTGATGTAGTTAGATTTCTAGATATCGCAACAAGAATGTATCGCTATTTTTCGTATCTGTGAAAACATTGTTTGTCACATATAGAATTTATAGCAGTAATGTTCTAGCAATAGCTTCTGAAAAATTTAGGTACCATTGCTAAATGTTATTCATTGCATGATCTAACACGTGATTGATCTTATATAGATAGGCGCTTTAGAGAAACTTTCTTTTTAAAGTTCACAAACAATACAGATATATATTCTGTTTCTGTCATCTAAACTGATTAAGTAATTACATATGCAATATCACAACAGTTGCTAATCATTTGTCTGTTTTAGTTAATTTTTTACACCTAGAAAATTTTAGCTATTATTGCAAGATCATTTTTTTGAGTGTAATGAAGCTATTTCTCGGAAGAGCTACAAGAGCAGCATCACTTATTATTAGTCATCGATTTAACAGTATATTTGTTTTGGTTCTTACATATTTCGCGTTATTTAGAAAAAAATAATATAAATTGTGAGCCATCAATCACAAGGTAGCGCGTGCTATCCCTCAGAGAATTTGCGCAAAAAATTAATTATGATTGCTCGAGCTACAATTCAACGATAGCGTCCTCAAATAGCGAGAAGTGAGAAATTATAAAGATCCACCGCGGGGATTAAGATTGATCTCAGGTTGCCCACCTCAGTTGCCTGCCCTATTATCACACCTGTCCGCAACTCATCCCATAGATATCTCGCTGACCGCAAAGGAGAAAAAAAGAAAACCCTCCTCTCTACGATTTATCAAGAGGGCAAATCTCCCGGATGTTGACGATCGGCGATTTCGAGAGCCGATGACGGCGGTGCAAGCAGGGGATGTGGGCGGCCGAAATAGGGTGGTAGAAACGCAGTCCGCAGGTAAGGACGCGGCGCGTAAGACTCGGACGACGCGCGATGATCGCGAGTGGGAGAAGAAAAGGCAGCGGCGTAGCGGTGGGTTTTAGTTCGCGCGTCGCGCCGAGATCGCCGAGGGGGGCTCCGTCGTCGCAGGTGAAACGCTCTCTCAGGAGAGCGGACTCAGTTGTAGCCGCGCGATCGCGCCTAGACGATATTTACCTGCCTGCGCGCGGAGATCCCGGCAGGAGCGCATCGTCCGCTCAAGAGTCCTTCCCCCCCTCGGAAGCGGGCCCCCGCACAGGCCCCGTACGCACGCACGCAACACGGCGATATTCGCACGAGGTAGGAGAACCTGCGTGTTATAAACTTTCGTTACCGAATACACGCTGAACTGACTGCGATACAGAGATCAGTCGTCTACGCGAACCGTCGCGAAAGTCCGCGGCAAAAAAAAAAAAAAAAAAACAATCGTCGGAAGGTATTGTAACTCCTCGGATACGTAGATCCTCGATCCTCGATGCTCCAGTCGCGCGAATTTCCTTCAGTTGTGACCGGTGTGCTTTGTGCATGCGATTTGGTACCGCGAAGAGAGAGAGAGAGAGAGAGAGAGAGAGAAACAGCGGGAGATTAGTTCGCGCACGCGAGATAGAAAGGGAGACTCGATCGCTTCGCGTCTCGTGACTAGATTTTCATTTGATTAAATCCGCAAACTCGCGACATTTTTTGCAACCGATTTCGTTGCGAAAAAGTGCTCGTGCGCTCGCTTTTACGTTTGCCTGACGAATCTGACGGTGATCTCAACGCTGACAGCAGCGCGGACGAATCGAGGTCGAGCGAGAGTTTCCGATACGGTGCGTGGTTCGCGGTTCGCCTACGAGAATTCAGACTCGAGGTCGTCGACTGTCAGCACGAAAGATTCGCTCATTAACTCCGGATGGGGAAGAGTCGCGGGTCAGCCCGGTAGCAATTTCGAGAGCGTGAGTAAGGCGCGCTCGCGAGCTGGTGCCCTGCGCACGCTATAGGCGTTCCCCGCTCGTGTAGAAAACTCGTTGACCTTCGCGCCTGCCGACGTTGCGATCGCGAGTAACGAAAGCAAGCAGCAGTCGGACTCCATTGCGCAAATTTCGGTAGCCTGTATATATATTAAAAATGATGCTGATCGCATTGAAAAGAATATGAGAAAAAGTAAAAAAAAAAAAGTTGTCGATTTTGACTTTTTTTTCTAAATACAAGAATATATTACTTTTGATTGAAAAATTTGAAGCGAAAACACGATGGAATTACACGTCTAAAATTAAACATCTGATTCCGTAATGGATATCTCGTGTTCCTTTCTTCTGTACACTCGCGCGTATCAAACACTTGTGGCAAGTGTATCGACCTTTCGCAAGATACTGCTGTAACGGGCTCGTGCAGGATATTAATTCCTCTGGTCAAGGTTTTGATCTAGGCAGCGAGAAATCAAAGTATCGCGCGAGGTATCGAATTCATGCACATAATAACGAATACCGGGCATTCAATGCAAATATCTCCGTCCTTTGATATCAAGTGATCTTCTGTAGCATTCTGATCGTCTGAATTCTAAGATGGATGACAATGTTGATCCCGATCTGTTTGACACGAAACAAATACGCTTGCGGCTGCCGCGCGTGAAGCTTTGATTTTGTGAAGAGTCGTATTTAACGAAATAATGTATCGCAATCCGTTGAGCGTGTCGGAAAACAGTAATTTAAATAGATCAATAGTCTAGAAAATAAGTCATTGGTATTTATACTGCGCGCGCCAACGCAGAAATACAGATAAAACCAATGAGATATGTAAAAACAGCTAATTAGTGGCGCAGTCAAAGCAGTTGGAGCTTTATTAATTAAATTAGTAATGCGATATCGGTGGTTTGCTTGAAAATTGCAAGTAGGCATCGACTGGAGGTCGCAAGGTGAGAGCGCAGATCGCGGAGCGTTCAGTCGATGCGATCGCGATGAGGATCTTTTTAAAGATTTCATATTATTCGCCGACTTCCATTTCCACCTGTTTGATTGCCGGCGCTTCGTCAGTATAGTAATTGATCGACGGATCGATAATCAACGATTGCACTTTCAGACGTGCATGCCTTATGCGCCGTATGCCTCGCGCCGTGTGCGAAGCTTGATATATTTGCTGACGGATGAATCGAGCATCGGTGTCATTCAAAGACCGCACGATCCAAGCAATTCTATAGAAAAGCAAAAGGATTCGATTGACGTTCGAAAGTTTACGCGATGCATTGCGCTGAGTGAAAAGACTTGAGAATCATCGAGTCTCAGTGCAGTATCTGAAAGCTGCCGCGAAGTACATTTTTAACACGTACATTATCGTAATGATTTTTATAAATTAATATCCTTATTTCGTCACGTTGGATAGTAATATATTTTTGGGGAGTCTTATTTTGTATAATTATCATTACGATAGCATTCAAAATATTCACTCAAATTTTGACAAGAAATTCTCTTGAGAATTCTAGATGCTTTTGATCAAGTTTCCAGGTAGAAACTTTATGCAAATTTAAAATACATTTGTATGAGTTTTTGTTATTTCCAATTCATACTCATACAATAAAACTTAAACGAGCCACTCAAGATTCGAATATTAAATTTGAAACATTTCTCAAAAAATTTGAAAGGCAAATCCACAGATTTACAATATAAAAATAAAATCTTCGAAGAGATATTTTCTACAATAATTTTTTACATTTTGATAAAATTCCCCGATTTCTGCAGGTAGAAAAAAATCATGAAAATTCCAGATTTTCCAATTTTTCCATATAGTGGATATCCGTTTTTTTTTCCAAGCTCTCGCATTGCACAAAATATGTAAAATTACATCAATTTGTTGCTGTTTTTATCTCGTGCTGCATAGTCGAAATTGTTCCTAAATCTTCATTTAGACACCTAAAATAAACGTAGAGAGTGTATCCGAATTTATATAATAAATTTTGAAATACGTCGAGCTACGCCACTGGCAATCGCTACCTCGCGAGAGGAGTGCGATGTATGCGACGCGAGCGCGTGGTCTCTCTTCTACGCGGAACAGGATACGCACGGGCACGCATTGGAGAGAACGCGCGCGTCACCCGCGGCGCCGTATCGATTTTCGAATTAGTCACATGAGAAAATTTTACAACAGCAACGGTGGCCGCTAATCGGGAGTGATACGTTCACGCGATCCGCCCCCGGAGATCATTTAACACGTTCTCGCTTTACTCGAAATTCCGGTTTCCCCGTTTCCGATCCGCGCTATTTATTTCGGTCGATTCACCGCGCGATTTACGCGGGGCGCGCGTGGCAGCGGTGTAAAATCGCGCCCGCGAACGCACAGGTCGACACGCGGAAATTGTTTTTGTCGCTGCTGCACGCGACACGGCCCGAAGTACCATCGTCCTGTGTTCGTCTCTCCGGCAGGAGGGTTTTAACGCGGCAACCGCCAACTGTTTCTCACTATTTTACAATTGCTATCGACGTGTACGATCCACGCCCCACGGCGAATCCGAACGAGATCCGACACATGGTATTCTCAGTCGCCCGCATTCTTTTTTAACAGAGATTTTTAGAGGAATTTACATTGAGTCTGTTTTGAAAGTTTTAAAGTATTGCGAGTTTAAGATTTAAGAACTTTCATAAGTTAAGCATTCCGAATTAATTCTTTGGAAGCGTGATGTTATTCTTTGTTTAATTAAACTCTAATTTTAATCAAACTTTACTTTAGTACAATTATAACTTAAATATTAATTTGAGGACATTCTGAGAAACATCTTCAATTCCTCAAACATCCTCGAGATGTCGGGAAGAAGTCCTCAGATTTCTGTACACTATTTGGATTGTAATTAAAAAAAAATGGTTTCAATATTTTAATTCTTTGCTACAAAAATATCCTAGAAGTACATATCGATACATATCGATTCAAAGTCTACGTGAGAAGAGAATGCAAAACAGCCGGGACACCCTGTATAAGTTAAAGGGCCTTACGGGTGCGAATACGGAGTGCGAGCGTAGTGTAGCGGTGGCATAGGCGAGGTAGCCGACGTGCGGTTTCGCAGCTTCGGCTTTTCGGCTCGCAAAACGACGAAATTGCGCGCGGCGGCTGATGCGGCGTGTACACCGACGCGGCCGCGGCGGCGGCGGTGTGGTACCGCCTCCTCGAAAACCGGTCCTGCTGCCGCCGCCGCCGCTGCCCGCTGTCGATTTCGCCTGCTGAACACGCGATCGCCATCTTGGATCCGGCGAGGATGACGTCAGTGGTACGGGGCACGGTCGCTTTATTCACTGCCGCTTACGCGCCTCGCATAGGTGCGGAGGTTCTTCACCGGGAAAATTGCGCTGGGAAATAGCTAAGTAATCGCTGCAATTCTGTTGAATTAAAAAAAAAAAAAGGAACTGAATTTACAAATATTTTAATTTTCGAAAAATTAAATTACGATCTTATCGCTTTGTTTGACAATACGTTGCTTTTTCTCTCAAAAGAATGCGAAGACAAAATTAGCATCGCATCACATTATTTATAGTTTTAATTGTTCATTCTATCGCGGCAGAGATGAAACAATGTTTATGTATTTCTTTACGGAATTTATTGCGTAAGCCGATAATCATGGTTAGAAAACTTTGTGTCAGCGATTTCTTTTTGCTATCTCCTTTTGCGGCTGGTAGTTTTATCGATAATACAGACAGATGCGGAAACTTGAGTTACCGCTTATTGCTTTTCTTAACATTCGGAAATAGTCGTGCAGTTTATATTGTAATCTACTTGATGGTATGATGAATGATCGATAATTACACTAATTTTATCTCAATATTTAATTTTCCACATACCATCTATACGTTTTTTTGCCAAACCGATAACAGGATATAAGTCATCACTTGATTATCTCTCTGCATTCCTATTCAAATAAATCTGGAGTAAACATGCGTGAGGAATATCGATTCTCTCTCTTCGATCTCAATGTTTTTCACTGCAAGCTGAGAATCGCGGTAAACGTAGTCCTGGATAATGGACTCGACAAAGCTGCCGGGAGATTCTTCGCTAGGCAGATTCCCATGACGCATAATACAGATGCACATTGATAAAATATTTGTTATGAAATTATTAAGCACGGAGGCGCGTGCGACCGTCGCGATTCGCACGTAATAACGACTTTCTGCGTGCAAGCACCGTAAAAGATTTTAATAGCATAGTATTAACTCGGATTAAAGAAACTGCACGGAAAATGGCCACCGTGCATGTTACAGTCGCGGTAATAAACATTTTTCCCATCGACGTTCATTACGCGAACCTTATCGATGGTGTTTTGCAATTTTCAGTTAATGTCCTCTTTCCTTTTTGTTGTCGCAATCCGCCGGAAACCGCAGAATTTTGCGCCAGCCTTGCCATTAACCATACGCTCGCAAAGTCACCTTTTTCCGGTTACAAAATTTGTAGATTTTTTTTCGGCGATTTGCTGTTTGATGAAAAAAATGGATAATTCTTATAATATATTCATATAATATATTTGAGAAACTTTTCATTGACGATAAAAGTTTAATCGCTTGCCATATCTAACCATAAAGTGTCTACATGCCAAATTTCACGAATCCAGAATTATTTTATCGGAATGCGTCGATTTTTTTATCAAACACTACACGCCTACATAGTACTTATCGCTTGTATCAACTCTCAATTAGCTCTCAAGCTGCTTTATTAATTACATTTTATTAAAAGGAAAAAATATTGAAGTATTTAGACGTATTCTACCGCAAATTCCTTCGCGTTCAGTAAACCGAAATTGTAAGAATCATTGAACTTTGCGCAGCGTATACTTTCATTTCAAATGATTTATGATAGCCAAAAATAATTGTTCGAGGTTTTCATTCGAAACCTGCAGGCTGTCTTTCAGCTCGTGATCGCGGATCGTAAAAATGCTCTATTTTATTTCCATACTACGTTCCTGAGGTAGCTGTGCACCATTCACTTCATACTAGAACATACTTTCGCAATAGTCCGACTGCTATAATTCGCAGCTACAGTGAGACAGCACGGTCCACAACTGTCCCTGCACTCTGATATTTCGATTTTTTTTCTTACCTGATCCCGTTTGTACTTATATCCGTTTCTTTGACGCGTGACAAGGCGCGAGACAAGACCCGCGTCGATCTACACGATCGTTATGCAGCCACCGTTGGCACGCGGTTAGAAAGATCGATAGCGGCAATGTTCTGGTTTCAGTTTTTCATTCTCTCAAGGGAAATCTTACAAATGATAATCTGTTTTATCTGTTTTATTAACCGTTACCAATTATTGTGAAAAACGATAACGATTATGTTTCGATTCCGTCGATTCTATTGCTTTCGCAAGAAACATCATAAATGAGCTTTTATATCTATTTTATAAACCGTTATAAACATGCTTATTATTGCAAATATCGATAATGGCAATATCGTGATTCTAGAGTTTTTACTTCTTTCAACCTTCTTACTTTTATAAATGGTTTAAATAAGAATATGTATTATATTTCCATTTTAATATCAATTATCGAGGACAATTGTTATAAAAGGACAATTTTCTGACTGTATTATTTTATAATCTTCGAGGACACTGCCATATACAGAAATATTTCCACGATATATCTTTCTACATAATTATCTATTAATAGTTACATATCTATGTATTAAAAGTAAATGCACTATTATGCAATGGAACGGACGTCTCTTTGCGTCACTTTTTTATGTCGCGAACGGAAGAAACCGTAGCTGTATTTTGCGATGATTCTGGAAAAAGAAAACTGCAATTCACTGAGAATAATCCATGACATTTCTGTTTTTGCTTTCGTGTCTTTTCAATTATTGCATCTTTTTCTTTTTCGCATGAACAACAAATCTACTCTATTTATCAACTATATAATGTCTTGTCTGATTAATGTATCTGCTAAAATTTTTCTTTGTCTCAAATTAAATTTCCAAATTTTTTTGTCATTTTTTTCACAGATAAAAACGATTTATTTTTAATTTAATAAATAATAATTAATTATTATTAATTATTAATTTTACAGAGGAAGCAATAATTAATCTACGGAGACATTTATCATTTATAATAATATTTACGTTAAAATCCTTCTTAATTTGACGTTGCAATGTTTTTCAGCTTTGTGTATTTCAAATAAGAGATTAAACAGCAGACATTTATCATTCGTTTGTCACTGTAAATCCGACATACGAGTGAATATTAATC
This sequence comes from Linepithema humile, assembly GCF_040581485.1. Taxonomy (NCBI): domain Eukaryota; kingdom Metazoa; phylum Arthropoda; class Insecta; order Hymenoptera; family Formicidae; genus Linepithema; species Linepithema humile. The sequence goes on from NC_090132.1 coordinate 15,298,595, forward strand.
CTTTCACAGACAAAAAAATCCTGCTTCTCGCCATTGTAGTAATAATTTTTTATTTCAAATTATTAAGTTCGTTATATTTTAGCCAAACCATTATTCGAAAAAAATCAAAAGCTCGTATCACAAAGCGACTAATCAAAAAGGATGTGCCGTGTGCATTTACATATATACGGCTGTGGTAATCTTCGTTTTTCCTTTCGATTCCTTTAATCCGCCGGTTACATTTATCTTCTACTTTTCGTGCGTCCAGCGATGCACGACGAACGCAATCGCGTGCGCTCGCGCCGCACACGTACGCGGTACAAGGGCACACGCACGTGCGCGGCGTCCAGTGAAAGTCGAGACTTTGCGCGCGGCTTTGCGCAACGAGATCGCTGTTGTCTCCTTCGGATACTAGTTCGACTTTAAAGGCTCGATCGCAGAAAAGGATCGAGACATTTGGCGTGACTCGTGTGGGCGTTCACGTCATACCTTCTTTCCAAGAATGTATCACGGAGGAAGCGCCAGCATCACACGCAATCGATTGAAAAAGTCATCGCGATCAGAAGAAAGCCTTGGGAATAGTTTATGTTGGCAAAATAACTCAATATTCTTAGATTTTCTACATGAAAAGCAAATCTATCGTTTTGCAATTTAAGTTTTCAAAAATTAAAAGAAAAACTGTCTGCATATTTATAGTTATTAAAGAATTACGCATATTTTTAAATATTTTTTTTGTAAATTCCTTCAATTTCAAATGAGTATCGCTTTGCAGATATTAGCAGTATTGATTTTATTACTTTCTGTGCGATAATTTTTAACGCTTATATTTATTTATTTTTCCAATGTTTTCCCACATTTAAGTACACAATGCTTGCCAAAGCATTTATATACAAAATTTATCGACTTCTACTACTTGTAAAACAAGAACGGACATTTACCAAGTGTTACTGACAAGTTGTAGCGTGTCATTTATTTTTCTTATTTTCGTGTATTCTCTACTGCGCTGTTATCAATGATATTATTTTAGCTTCTTCCCAAAATATAATGTTTCTATTTAAAAAAAGGGAAGGAAATTACGGCACAGACACCGAGACGACGAGTAATAAATTCGTCTGTCTCCAGATTCCTTTGTTATCATTTTACTTTTCGGAAATCGATGTTTCGCGTAATTGCCATCTTGTTTACTGTAATATATGAGTCTTTTCGCCCGCCACCTTCGAGAAGACACTCACGGGCCAGCAGAAATATAATAAATCTGTCATCCTCTTCTCTCATTTTACATGCTTCCATTTTTGTAATACAATGTGTTCGTACCTCTCCTTTCCACTTCCGCGCTAACTTGCCGCTAGTGATACTTTTATGTAATAGTTTCCACGAAAAATATAAGTCACTCTGTGCCGCAGCACGACATCCATGAGTAATCTCGCTGGCGATTTATTTACAAGCACTCGGGAAAAGTTTTGTCATCGTTTCCTAGCAGAAATAAACTCCGCGACACGTAAACCTCCAATTATTTAAATAACTCCGGGAATTATTTTAAGAACAGAATTAAAGCGATGATTAATAGACATATTACAGACGTGATTTATTTCGATGCGAATTACCGGAGCTGTCGGTCTCAGTAGTTTCACACATCACAATTCATTTTTTAATCGGTTTTACTGATCTTTTCTCTATCGCTGTCGCGTATATAATTAAAAATTCTTATCGTAAAGATTTTGAAAATCATTTCGTGCTTCTAGAAAATAAAATTTTGAAATAATAGCACTTTGTTCTGGTTACTGCGAGAAAGTTTCTCCATGTCTGCATATATGCATTTATAGAGAAAGTCTCTTTAAATAATGTACTCATGCCGGATATTTATTAAGTTAGCATAAGTTAGCCACTATTACATATTTTTATCCTCAGTAATGTCTATCTTCGTTCAAACTTTCTCGCTCAAAGTTAGGATAACTGTTTTGTTTGAATAATAAAAATACAAAATCCCCGCTTTTATTTTTCTAGAATATTTAATGCTGCAAAACTCATTTCTCGTCGTAGCAAATTAAATTTAAGATAGTCAAACTTTCTGATAGCGACGGCATGTTCGAGAAGCGACTCACTTTCTTTCACATTTTCTCAGCAATTTAGAATTTTTCATAAACTTTTCATAAAATTCAAAATTTCATCATTTTTAGAAGCTTTTATCGGGATCTTGTCGTCTATTCGCAATTCTTAAAACTGAATTCTGCAAAATAGAATAATATATAACTTCTAGCTGCGGCAATTTTGTCAGTTGCTATTTATATCATTGTTCAGTTTTGAATATTTCGAAGAAGCCGGTTGCTGAGGCACCCTGCGTACACCGTTCGCTCATAAATTCCGCCAAGGCGACGCGGCGCAGGGCCGCGTTGGCGGCATTATCGCGTGGGACATCTTTCGACCTGACCATCATCGAAAGCCTTCGTGAATTCTCTCGCTGATGATCCTCATTACGTCGCAAAATACGTGCAGCTTACACGGGCGGTGCACATGTAAGCGACATATTCAAACCACATAGCCACATACATCGGCATGACAATCACGTGCCGTCGCCCGAAAGAATGTTTGCGAGCGAGCGATGCGTTCCGACTCCAAGAAAATTGATCGAGGAGCTATGTCAACAGACGCACGTGCGCATGGATGTGTATTGTCGATGTGTGCGTTTGTGTGACAGGAAGCGGCCAAGGTTGGCCGCGCATCATCGTACTGTGTCATGGAATCGATTACATCAAGTGTACATCCTCGCCGGAGAGAGAAGTATGCCAGGCAGCGTAAAAAGCGGTATTAAATTCGGTTGACATTGTAACTCCGAGACTTCTTAATTTTTTTTTTGTTTTTTTGTTTGTCGACTGCGGGATTTTTAAAGCAGCCGACTCTTCGCGCCCCGAAGACAGCGAATAAGAGTAAAATTTCATCTGATAAAGGCTGAGAGCAGTCTCTCCATAAATCTTTCGGTATCTTTCTAATCTCGCACTTCATCTATCCCCTCATCATCTTCCTTTTACAATTTAGGTATCGCAGAGTGCACTCTCGAATGCAATTACAGAGTGCAGCCTAATGAAACTCTCGGAGGCCGCGAGGAACGCTAGAACGCACGTTAGAAACGCAGAAACGCAATAACGCCCAGGTGTTAACTGTGCACTTCTTAATAACACGTTTGAATGAAGAAGAAAAAAATCTATTACTCGGAATAAGGAAGCTGAAACACGCAACGCGATTCGGTTCAACAATCTCTGGCCGGCCGGCCCTCGTTGATAAAAACTTGTGATTTGTGGTTCGTGTCAGTGCATCGTCCGTCAGCTTACGATGTAAGCTAAATTACCGGCGAGGTTGCAAAAAAGCAGACCGAGAGCCTCTTTGCATTGAAACAAAGCGTCAGATTCTCTCTCAGCGTTTTCTTTCCCGTTGCGCAGTCGTTGTACAAGGATGACCACAGATTCGCGCGCTTGTGCCGGCGGTGTGGAAGCGTGTCGCGAATTTGTAGCCACCGTGTATTATCGGCCGTCAATCGCGCCTTTTTACGCGTCCCATCACGACGTCCGCATATTTCACGCTCCGCCGGGATAACTTTCACTAAATAATCCACGTCGTGTTACTTTGGTATTTCAGGACAGCGCGCCATGCGATAATCCTGAGGATACGAGGGACGAGGACTGGGACGGGATCTGCGATCAATAAGCGGCTGAAACGTCGAAGGTATGTCGAACCAATACTTATTACATAACTTGGCGACTCGTCCACTTTCGTCCGGTCTCGTATTCACGATTATCCAACATCTTCATCAAATGTAACTCGCTACGTCCGCAACTCGCAAAGTTTTATTTTCGAAATAGAACGCTTTTCAACAACTGGAGCAATTAAAATCACTTTCAATAGTTTTTATTGTTCTTAATAATTTCGCCTCTAACAGCAATATTTATAATCTCAAGTGTAAATTCTGTCGAAAGGAAAACTCTCTGGTAAAAGCGGAACGAAGAATGCCTTTCATTTGATGCAAACTCGAATTATTCCGCAGCAAGTTTTCACTGTTAATAGACAGTTTTAACGATCATTTATACACACTTCCATCATTTCTGACGTTTCGTGTGCGTTAAATATTATAATACAATGTAAATAAATGTAAGGAATTGAGCTAAGCAATTAGTATAAATAACTATCATTACAATCGTGAGACACCAGTTCCGAGATGATGTTTGCCGTCTCTTTCGCGAAGAATTCGCGCATTTCGGGATAAACAACGACAGCGCAGCGGTCAGTATAACCGGGTATTTTGTTACCGTCCCGAGAACGCGTATTACCGCGGCGTAAGTCTAACGGTGCAGCCGGTCCAGCGCGAGTGCATCGAAGCGTGCCGAGGACTCTCCTTCGTTTGCAATTCTGCATCGCGCGGCCTGCCTGCCGCAGTCATCGTTAGACGCGCGAGAGAGGGACTCAAAGGAGGAAAAGATGAAGAACGGCCGCGCGTTCCCCTCGATTTCTCGCGCGTTTTCCCCGGCTACGACACGGAGCGGCATAACGATGCGAGGCACGCGTGGAGCGCGGCACGATGAATCCAGCCGGACATATTCATCTTCCACGCGTTAAAGAAATCAGGTTAATTCAGCCGCGAACGTGTCCGGAAGAATTATACGAAGGTAATTCCGCGCTGAGAAATAAATTCAACGTGGTTTGCGCCTTGAAAAAGAGTTCCGCTTGAAATTGCATAACGCATTAGCGCGTAGCGCCACAGTAAGCAAACTAATGGAATCACTTCTGCGAAATCGACAAGCTCGCATATCGTGAGGGCGTTGAGGGATAACGCTGCTAAGGAAACTTTTTGCCGGCTCTTTTTGCCGGATACGATCGAGTCGACTGCACGAGGAAGCCGAAGATTGCGCCAGCGGAAGGCCGGATATCAATCGCATCTTTTTTAATGGCTCCGCCGTTGCGCTGATAATGGCCACGGCTAAGGTATCTCAGCATCTCGCAATGACGCGAAGGGAGAGGTTGAGATTGATGGCTGGGCACGATAGAGTCGGAATAAAATCTCGCGCGTCGCGAACGCGAACGCTCGCAAGCAAATCGCTCGTTGCGGAAAGGGCATGACTCAACTTTTCTACGAAAATAAGTTCTATCGGGGGAACTGTGTACCGTTAGGGTAGCCTCAGCGATCCGTGCAGGAAGATTCCGAGATGCGCTCAAGACAAGACTCGTCCGCGCGGTCTATTTTTTTGCTAATTATTTTTTATTCGAGAAAGATATAACGATCGGCAGTCACGCGAGAAAAAATATCTCTTTTCAAACATTTATCTCTTGTAATATACAAATAATTCTCACTTTTATAAGAGTATATAACTCTTATGAGTTTATAAGAGTATATAACTCTTAAGAGTATATAACTCTTTAATAATCAACGATCAGACTGAATCGCGAAATAAGGATACAAGTTTCCTAGTAATTTATATCTAGACTAGTAAAAACCGAGTACGATTCTTGATGCGTTAATAATCAATATCGTACGCACTGACATGCAAAATTAATGCACTAAGTGTCACATTCAATTCTTATTATTCTATATTTCACCCATTTGAAAATTTATAGAGCCCCGTTGTTCAAGAAACTAATATGTTTTGAGTTTTGAGAAGAGCATTATGGAAAACAGTGTACAGCAAGTGTTCTGCGCGTCTCACAATCAGTTTATCCTTGAAAGCATAGAGAATTTGCACATTCCTACTTTGTGTTTCACCCTCTACTTACATCGCACGCTGCAGAATTAATAACATTATCGAAACTTTAGTAATGGGATTGTTATTTTTAATTTCGAGATGACGCCGCAGACAGACGCTCGCTCGGAGGACGAGAATAATTAAAGAGAGTCGTAAAATTATTTGCGTAATAGGCGTCTTAGAATACCGCACCGAGCAGCTCGTTTCTCAGCAGCCGCGGGAGGCTGGGAAGTGTAATATTACCGAAGGGATTGTAATATGACTTAGCGTTCAGCGCCTGCGCTGCCGCGTTGAGAGAATTTTTTATTTCGATTTAACTCCTCGTATGCGTTATGTTAATGCGACTGCAAGCTGATACGGCTGGATGATATCACTGTGGAATATCGCCAATTAAATCGTGCTTTGTTTCCTATTAACTGTTCTTTTTCTACGGCGCGTCAATTAAATAATTAAATAACCGCGCGATCCGCTGCAGCACCTTCGGAGAAAGGAAACGCAGGAAGCGGAAAACGCTACAATTGCCATGAGACTTTTCCGTGATTTCTCGCGCGTTACTTTTTGCGCTCGCAAAATGCAGCTTCACTCCCGATAAGGAAGCTGTAAAATCTTTGATAAATGTAACAAATTGTCCTTTTTATCCAACCTTTGCTATTTGTGACTTTGTGGAATAATTTCTGATCATTCATCGTTTATAAAAGGTATTGCACGTTTTGTCTCTTAATAATAATGAGTTATGATAAATATAGAATTAACTTTGTTCCAAAGAAATTGAATGGAAAATAATTTTTGTCGAAAATGTTGATAATATAAATAATACTTGTGTAAAAAAATAAGCATTCAACATTATTCTATTTATAAAGGATATTTTTAACTTTAAAGTTAAAAATATCCTTTATAGAGGTCTTTTTAACATTAAAATTCTTTATTAATTGCGTAATATTTTTTTATATCAAATTGCTAAGTTCGCTGATCAATTGATTGCTCGACCCATCAAAATAAAAGAGCAATAAATCTAATAATAAAGCTACGTTTTGTTATCCTCTTGCGTAATTTATTATAACACTCACAAGATGTGTCTCGAAGCTAATCGCTCCCGACGCGATGTAAATATAGCGCAGCTCGTGCAGTTAATATAACTATTTCTATCTCCGACGCTCGATATTTGGCGTTAATAAATGGCCCATCCAATCCGTCACTCTGGTCGATTACTCTTGAATTATGCACTCATCGTGTGCAAGTTAGGTCTACAGTAGTTTTTTTTTTTTTTTTTGGAGCAAGGCTGAGTATTGAAATAAATTGCTATCCGAATCTATTTTTACCTCTAACGATTGATAGCCGCTAACTAATATTCGAGCTGTCGTATGCATATTTACAGCGCGCGATAACGTTCTTTTAAATACGCCTTTCACTTCTGTGCGTTGTTTTCTACTTGTACACGTTTGCAGCCTTTTATTTTTGCGTTTGATGTCAAAACTGTGCGACCACCCCTCTAATGTTCCTTTCGGACAATAGAAAAATACTCTCCAACTGAACAAAGTCTTGAGAAGAAATAAATATTGTTACACTTATTTTCCAGCGCTTCACTTAATATCGCTAACAATTGTCAGTGTCTTATTGTGCAGAGCGATGCGACGAGAACTATTCGCGCATTTCTCACGCGCTACTAAACAGCAACGAGCAACGAACGGCGTGCAATTTGCTACGCGTCCAGTTTTCAGGGAACGGTAATGCCTGGTGCGCGGCGGAATCGCGAATTCTCCCGGCAACGACGACGACGACGGCGGGGCAAGTGATTCACGCGTTTTCGCGCGAATGCATTATCACCGGGAATATCATCGTCTGGCGTTTACGACAACGGAGCGCCATCGCGCCGCGCTGTGTGTCTGCGCGCCATGTAGATTCGCATTAACATGCACGAACGAAATGCCACGGTAACGCAACGCGTATTTTTGCACGCGGCTAGTAATGCCTATAATTTGTACGTTTGCTTAGTGCAATTACCGGCGGTAAGCGTAACAGTATCTTGAAGTGGGCTCTCGAGGCCGCGGACTCGCCCGGTTATAATCGTTCGGTGTATCATTAAACTTGCGATATGTCATCTTCATTTTCATAATTCATAAACGACGACGTCTCGCGTTTTATACGAAAGAAAATGATGATAGTTAGTGCGCTCGGCGAGTAATTCGCTCGTAGCTCGCGGAATGTCTAGCTTTATCATGAACAGTGGAATTTTTATGCGATTGAGATCACGTCGGCACGTAGAAGGTCACAATCGACGTTTATCCGTTTTATGTCTCGAAAGGAAATATCACGACGGATAACGGCGTTCTCTGCTCCAGTTGAGTAAGAGGACTCAAGAAGGGCCGTCTCTCCCAAGGTATTATTTATACAGGGTGTACTGACAATCCTTTTTCTCAGCCATAAATTCTTTGATGAAAGTTTGCATTAAAGTTTTTCATTAATTTAGCTATAGCTCTATGAATTTTAAATTAATCTTAATCGATAAAAATTTAATTCGATGCCATCGCAATTCTTCACGACTTTCAATTAAAATTACATAAAAGTAAAGTGTATAAATTAAGTGCAAAGTGCTTCTCCGATAAATTATTTCAAGTTCCAATGCCTATAATTCAAAGAAATATTGATTTATATATAATAGCAAACAATTGGTCTTTTTTTTTTTTGTTTCTCATATGTGCGACTCAGAGAAAGTGCGCGACTTCTGGTACACCTTGTATAGAATGTGATGACGCATTACGATGGGCAAATCGCGCCACGCAGCATGTGAATTGAGCGATGCGTATACAAAACAATGACGTAGCTGAAATATACAAAGGAAAACTTACATTAAAGAAGTCGCTCGTGGGAATGTGGACAGTCGAGCTGCTTCCTTGTGGATCTTAGACGATACCTGAGGAGAAACAATGATTTCGATTATTATAGTAGCGCACATATTACACATGCAATACCGCATTCGTCATTAAAGTGCATTATTATACGAATTAGGCTAATTGAAATAAATATGAAATGCGAAATAAGTATCGTGACACTTTTCGATAATAAAATTCATGGTTACGAGAGTTATTATGAAATTATGACAACTCATCTGAGTCATCAAAAATCTATTAAAAAACAATTACTACTATTTGCACAAATATTCTACATATTTTCACGCATAAGCGCAACAGCTTTTCACAGGTTTTCTTTTTTTTTTTCGTTATAGATGCTGCCGAAATTGATTGTCCTGCTCTGGGCAGCAATTCCGATTGCGTTGTCCCAGAGCAACTATGCGTCGCAAGGCAACAGCATCGAGTATCAGCCAGGACTGCCGCCGAGCACGGTCCTCGACGGCAAAGTCACCAAGCTGGACGACATCTCGCCGGTGATATTTTTGAATCGAACGAGAGCTTATCTAAACTGCGGCATGGGTAGCATGGAGGTCGAGCTGAAGTTCGAGGAGCCGTTTTACGGAGTGGCCTACGCCGATTTCGATCGCAACAGCGCCTGCATATTCAAAGGACGAGGCGCGACCACCGCTAAACTGGAACTACCTCTCAAGGGTGCGTCTTTTTATCAAGTTTCACATTCGCATTCTCGCGACGATAATAGCATTTATTTCACAGAAATGTAAAATCCTATCATTTTTGGGAATAAATTATTGTTTTACTAAGCATTATTTGTGACTGATACGGGATTAAATAATTTTACGAAAGGATGTCTCTTTGGCAATTGTTTTTACGAATTTATTTGTCGCAAGTATGCAATTATATAACTATTAACTGCTACGTTTAGAAAGCATTCTCATCGCAACACAATGGATTTAACTTCTTATCGCGTGAAAATAATCTGTATTTCAGGATGCGGCACAAAGCAGGAACCCCTGCGTGTATTCACCAATAATGTGGTTGTCCGCTTTCATCCTGGATTAGAAATGGACGGAGATGAGGTTATCACTATAGTCTGCAGATATCCTCCACCCGTGGCGCCGGCACCTCCTAAGACGCCAGAGAGAATGTAAGAATCTTTTGTTGAAGTCTTCGCCGCAAAGACTTATCAGACTTGGATTATTGCCAAATAGAGTTCTTTGCGAAAATTAACGGTGAAATTTGTCGGATTATTTTCTCACTAAACAGTGCAACTTCTAATTTGTTAAACGATCATTGTATCATATGTAAATCGTTCGCTCGTTTGTGCGGAATTTTTTAAATTTATTACACGATCGATATCGTCGTCAGAAAATCAAACTTTAATACCCGTGTAAGAAAAACAAAAAAAAAAAAAAAAAAGAAACGTGCGCATCCCCATTAAATATTTAAACTGTCAAGCATCCGCGAGGAACGCGATTTAATATTCGCATTTAATGTTTGCCATCCCGCTGCGCAATATCGTGCCGCACGAATCGCGAATAAGAAATAACGTTCCGTATTCAGAACGCGCCTTTGTTTCTCGTTCAGTCCAGTTACCCTCGCGGAGAGTTGCACTCCGAGATATCACATCCGCTAACTGTAGCGCGCTCCGCCGTCGCTGCATTTGCATCGTTCAGCCCGCCCCGCGCTATACATCTTCCGGCCTAATTTCACTTCCGCTCTCTCTCTCTCTCTCGCAGATCGGCCACGTTGGCGCCCGCGCCGGTGACCGAGCCACCGCTGAAGGGCCTGCAGATCCTGCTGATTATCTGCGCCATCCTGTTCCTGTCGCTGCTTCTGCTGGGCCTCGGCTGCTCCTACATGTGCCTGAAACGCCGAAACGTCCGCGTGGTCCATCGGCATCCGTTCGAGAGCGGCACCGGTTCCGAGATAACGAAGCTCTCCGGTTCGTCCCTCAGCCATATCACCATGTTCGAGGGCCTGAAGATACCGCGCGCACACGCTCTTCTTCACGCGACCGCCGCGTCTACTTCCGGCAGCGAGGCGAATCTGGTGATCGATCATTCGGACACGCTGCCGAGCGATTATCCGAGCGAGAGCCACTCCGAGGTGAGTCCCGATAATTGTCTGAGAAGACGGATGATTGCGCGGAGCTTGTTGAAAAAAATATGAAACGAGAGCATCGCTGCTCGTACCGCTGATTTCTGCTATGTTAAAGCTGCTGCCGTATTTTTTCCCTAAATTTTCATTTAGTCTGCAAATTAATAAAATTTTCTCAGTAATGTAACTTAATAAATATTAATATCGTTTTAAGTAACGCGGTGCTGAAAATTAACTTTAATAGCGCGGAGAATTGAAGAAATGTTGCCGAAACATTTTTTCCGATCGAAAAAAAAAAAACGCGAAATGAAGAATAGTCGCGCGACCGATCACATGGTTCGATTTTGAATTTTCTACAGGTGGACGAAGAGCGCTCGCTGCCCGTGTCCTCCGCTGGATCCTACGACAACAAGGCGTTCGTGGAGCACCACGAGGTCCAACATCAGCGCCAGATGGAAATGCGCACGTCGAGCTCTCTTTATTCCGAGACGGTCGCCGCCGAGGTGGAAACGTCCTCGATGACGGCCGCAAACGCTTCGAGAATCATGGTGCCGCGTCACCCGGTGGCCGTTCCGATCGAGCCCAAGTTCGACGTGCAGATGCGAGTGAAGAGGGCACCGCCGCCGGCGCCCAGCCCGCTGCCGTCCGAGTCCGACGTGGCGAGCATCGCTCTCGAGAGAAACCTGACGACGATTCTGGAGCGCGAGGAGACCAGCCGCTCGCTGGGAAGCTCGCCTTACCGAATGACAACCTTCTCCTACGTGCCCGAGCTGCACGGACCGCCGGGAGGCGCGTCCTCCGTCTCCACCATCTCGCGGCAACAGACGCCGCCGGTCTACTCGAGAATCCTGCGCAAGCAGGCGGAGAGGGAGACCACCGTGATCCAGGAGAAGCTGCCGTCGCCGACGGGCGAGCCGCTGCAGCATCGCGAAATCCGCCGGCCGAGATCCCTCGCCTCTCTCGACACCGAGCTCACCGAGACGCGCTCGCTGACGGAAGTGACGGACGCCTCGCACGCCAAGTATCGCGTGGCGAGCATTCTGGCGCCGACTCCGCCGCCGCCGCCGCCGATCGCGCCCACCGCGTCCGCCACGACGACGCACACCGCCGTGCAGCATCGCGAGCACCGTCTGCTGCGCGAGGAGATGACCGAGCCGCTGGTCGAGCCGCAGGTGGTCGCGCCGCGCCGCCCGGAGATCACGACGCACGAGGTGGACGACGTGTTCCTGCGCACCGTCACCGAGAAGAAGACGATCGAGGACGTGGAGCGCCATTGCCGCCAGGTCACCGAGTACCGCACGCGGCCGCCGGATCTCAAGTGGGACGTCACCATCAGAAACTATCCGACGGAGGACCTGCCGCCGCCGCCGCCCGAATGGGAGAACTTCTCCGACGTCAGCTCGGCCTCCAACCTGACGATCACGAACGAGCCGGCGAGCAATCTGACCGCCGCGGACGACGAGCCGGACGTGAACATCGAGCCGACTTACACGGCGCGCGCTGAAATGCCGAGACCGCCGATGCCGGCCTCCCGCCGATCCCTCGACGACGCCGACGCCGACTGGTACAGCAGACTGGCGCGCGTCCTGGAGCCGCGCTACGCCGCCGAGCTGACGAGCGAGGAGCGCGTCAAGTGGCGCGAGATCATCACGACGGAGAGCACGCTGCGCACTCTGCTGACCGAGGCGGTGGTGAAGGAGGACTACGAGCTGATACGCAAGGACGCGAGATACGTGAACCTGTTCCCGCCGGCCAAGTGGGACGTCATCATCCGAATCCTGAGCCCGCCGTCGACGCACGCCGCCTCGTCCTCCGGCCACGGCAAGAATCACGGCCAGAGGTACAAGCGCTCCAAGTCGTCGGAGTGGGACACCAGGTCCAGACGGTCCTCCCTGCCCACCCTGTACGAGTACGAGAGCGACGGCGGCAGCTCGGCGCGCACCCTCGGCACCCAGAGCCATCATCTGCAAACGTCGCAATCCGCCACGACTATGAGCGGCGGCGGCGGCGGCGGGCAGAGCCGTCCGCGCCGACTGGGCGGCGGTTCCGTTCGTTCGCGAGGCGCCGGGCCCGGCAGCGAGGCCGATCTGCGATCCATGTCGGAGATCACCGTCCGCGATTTCGCCAGGATGGACCGGGACGATCTGACGAGCCTGAGCTCCTTCGAGGGCGCGGATTCTCTCGTGCGATCGCTCAGCCAGCCCAGTCTGGCCAGATCGGGCTCGGAGTTCACCGAGCACTGGGGCGTGCCGTCCGGCATCTTAGATCTGCCGCAGTGGACGACCGAGCACGCGGAGGACGTGAGCTCGGTGGAGACGACGCCGAGGGCGATCAGGAGGGGCGACAGATTGCAAGTGCTCGCCTCCTTCGACGAGCGCAGACGAGGTCCGTCCATCACGCGGTCGAGCCGGTACACCGAGAGGGAGCTTAGCATGCGCGTGACGGAGAGTCAGAGAGCCTCGGACTGGTTTAACGACAACAATTCCGAGCCGGAAATGCAGATCTAAGCGGATCCCAAAGCGGATCACAGATTCTCGGCTTTTACCTCAACACACGGAGACGACGATTCCTTCATCTCGCTGAAAGTCTCAGTGAAATTATTAGAAATGCATTTACGACAACACTGTATTACTTGTACCTCACAAAAGATTGATGTCGTTATTTTTTAATTCTTTCAGCAGTATTTTTCTGCTGCCATTTTAATCGAACCGATAATCTAAAAATCTAACGTAATTCATTTTAATTCGATCAACTTGTCACGGCGATAAAAAAGATCTTTTACGTAACATTTTTGACAGCTAAAAATAATTGAGCTGAAAAATGAAAATTCCGATGAATCGAGATTGAGAACTGAAAGAGAAATTCCAATATAAATTTTTCAATACCGATTGAGTATAAAAATATTGCTCGAAGAGTTAAAGATGCCGCAGATGGAAAAGATTTATTGAAAGGTCAGTCGAATTTTCTTCGCAACTTTTCCGCGACTTCACACGCTCTCGTCTTTCGAACCACTGCACGAGCCGCGATGCGATGGATTATGATTTATACATCGCTCGTATTTTTCTCACGGGTGCTTTTTCTCGATTGGGATGTCTACGTGGCCCCGCGCATTACGTGTGCATGTCGCATTTGTTTTGCTCTCAAGCGAGACTTCCTATATGATCAATACATCTTGCCAAGAATGATGCGCAATGCACACAGTAGCTGCGACAAAATAACGTTCCGCAGCGGTCGGTGTAAAATCCATTTATTTGCAACGGCTAGTCCGCCGTTTCTTCCTTCCGTTTCTTACGTCGATTGTGTCGCTGTCCTACTTCCCTCCGCGGCTCATGGCCGTTCCACTGCCGATTCCGTTTCCTCGCGCCTGACAGCTCGAGGGCTCATGCTCAACCGCGCAAGTAACCGAATTGTCCCAATTTCGGGTATCGCTTCGCCGTCTCTCCGGCATCCAGAATCGCTCGGCATTATAATATCCCGCAATTCGGGCAATTCGGCCGCCACTCTCTTCACACGTCACTCGTAACGCGAAATGTGATTCGCGCGGGTTCGCCCAGTCTCGACCTCGGCACGAGTGGGTCTGCAGATTCTGGCGGGCGCATCATCGGAAAATTATACGTAACTGCACAACTTGAGCCATTAAAGTTTATTAGCGATCTTGACGACTTTTCTTCATCGGCAACTCTCGCGATTTACTTGTTTCCTATCAAATCGCGAGAAACATCGTCAACAAATATTTCGCGGCGAGAATCTAAACGACGCGATTCTGCTCGAAAAATTTCCGAAGCTTTAATGGTTTAATCGGAACGAATGTCTCGACATTCGTTCTCCACGGAAAGTAACGCGAGAAGAAAAAAAAAAAAAGTTTCGAGGTGGGAAAATAATAAAATAACATAGTGTAATCGCGAGAGAGAGAACGACGTATCGCCCGCGCGACGCGACTTGTTCTCGGCTTCCTAACGTTCGATAAATCGCAAGATCTCCCTCGGAGATCGCAAGGGGATCACACCGGTAGCTCGCGACTAAAACCGCCCCCCCCCCTCCCCCTCCGCGCGCGTTTGCGGTACAACTGCGATAATAGTCTACTTAAGTAGGTAACGAAACACACGGTGCTGGGTTATACGCTTCAAACGCTAGTTAGAATTCCCTCTTCAAGAACATTTGCGAACCTAACCCCTCTCTCTCTCTCTCTCTCTCTCTCTTTCTCTCTCTCTCCTCCCCTTCCCCTTTGCCACACCACTCTATCCCGAGTCACTTATGCGACTTAACGTATTTTGTTGGAATACCAGGGCTCGGCCGAGATACATATCGACCGACACGGTATGCGCGTAGATAGGTGTTATTTGTAATTATGAGTACTTTAATGGCCAATGTATATTCACACGTATTAAATCTGTACGTATAATATTCTCGCCCGCGCTATACGTCCACGCGCAGTCATTAGAGTTCGTGAAGTCTTCCGAATCCGCGAGCACGCTCGCGCGAGAATTCGGAGTTTACGAATTCCATTCATATATCACGGCGCGTTATAGTTCCCGCGATACGCAATCGCTCCGGAGTTTGCTTTAACAATCTCCATCTTCGAAACGTCGCTTTTAAACAATGATGTTATCTTCACGTTGTTTGCGTCGAGTTAAAGTTATCAAATTGTCAATTGCAAGCGGAGCGAGTTAAAGTGACATAAGTAATCGAGTTTCTTTTTCAAGGAATACTTTACGTTGTGTTTGCGCGCATTTTTTTTCAACCCAATAAAATGTGAAATATCGCGAGTCGAAATATAATAATATTTATATATGAAAATTCGCTACATATATTTCTATCTGTTCAAATTTATTAAAATATACCGATTAAATTATTTTCATGCAATTGATTTGAATGTTAAACGGTTGATGTATGTTGTAATTGTAATTTATACGTGTGTTGCAACGTTTAATTATAATATTTAAATACTACTACAGTGGAAAAACACGACCGCGCTATTCTTTATTTATACACAATTCGTACAAAATGGAATTGATACGCAAATAAAGAGCTCGTGGAATTTATGTTCGATAGCTCAAGTCCGAGGCAATTCGCTTGCGAAATAAATCCGTCCCAAGGACTTGGAAGCCGATATCACACGATACTACAGCGAGCGTGTAATTTTCTAAAACGTAATATGTAGAAAGCAGAAAGTCGTGGGCGCTTTTTATACATATATATATATATATATATAGCTGTAAATCAAATAAAGTTATGCATATTTTAAATGTCAAAACAAATTAAGCGCACATGTGGACGAACGAATAAAAGATAAAACGCCCAGAGCACGAAAAGAATATTAAGCGCAGATAATAGGATGATAAATCATATTGAGAAATTACATAACAAGTGCTATCAACGTCGGAGTTTTTCTCCCGGCATCGGCTACATTGATTTTTCAGAGTGTCTTTTAACAAAGAACCGCTGTCGCGGGCAAAATTCCATGTCGGCGTGAAAGGGAAAAGAAATACTTGAGATAAAAGAAATTAATGAAACGCCTGCGTAACTTGCGGAAGAAATAGCGTGAAATACAAGAATATCGCGACCGTCGAAAACTTTTGTCGAGCGAAATAGCGCGCTATATATTGTTAGAAATTAACGTAACGGATAGACATACTTATGTATTTTTTATATCGAATTTTGCATTTAGATTCGACTGTCTTTCCGAGTCGGATGCGTAATATTCGGCTAAAGTACATAAGCGCGAGTGAAACGAGCGCTAGTGAAATGTACATAACGGGGGCTCACATTGAGGAAGAAGGAAAGTTTTTGGTAGAAAGAATGGATACGTCTGTCGTATCGTCTGGTGACTTGCGAATATATATAAGCTTGAACTAAGCTCCTAAATTGTAACTCTTAATAAATGCTGGCAGCCACGAACCGCAGGTCTGAGTGCGTTGTAAATCATGTAACCCTCGTCGCTTCATGTTACTCCACGGGAGATTAATTTACGCGACTCGACGTGTTGTCGAAGTTATGAAAATAGCGCAAGTTCGGGAATCACGTTCGCAGACAAGTGAAAAAATGTAATACGAGCTTTCTGCGAGTTTAGAAGAATACGGCTATTAATAAAATCGGTTACTAAAACGGCTTGTACTGTCATTCTTATTGCCGAATAAACTCAATGATAACTTGATTGAGAAGTTGACTTATTTCAGCGTCAATCCAGTGCGGAATGTATCGCGCGCGAAAGAGAATTATCGTTTCAATCTTGGAGGAATTGTCAGGACGTTTCCCCGCCGATGTTGGGCTCAATTTTATTTAAGCCATATCAAACGCGAATGCGCCCGGCAGTTAAGTTGTCTGGAAAATAACGAAACGACCATAAACTTCAATTTCGACGAGTGCAACAAAACATAAAGCAGAATACCTATCGATATATCGCAGGACTAAAGCTTAATCCATTAAAATCCACTTTCCGCAACCTGGATATCGTCGAACAATTTATCATTTCGCGTCAAAGGCGAATAAAGAGAAAGAAGTGAAAGGTAAGGAGAATAGCATTCGGAAAGGTGCCGACGAAAGGTGCACAGCGCATCTCTCATGATAACCAGATTGCTGCGAGAGAGAGAGAGAGAGAGGGAGCTCGTCCGGGTGGCTCGCCCGGAACAATCAGGGAGCCGTCTAAATTAATTACGGGCCGGCGAAAGAATTCCGCAAAGCGAGATGCTCGGCGAACGCATTGAGATCGACAGCAGCCTTAGGCGATCACGGAGAATGATCGCGAGGTCGCGTCGGAGAGAGAAAGACAGAGAGAGATACGGAAGGGGTGAGACGGGGGAGCGTTTATAATTGCTTCGCGAGATCCCTCCTTGATCGATCCCCTCAATAGAAAGAGACGCGTCGAGGCATGTCGCCGGCTGTCCCGCTCGCCCACCAACCGATATATGCGCTTGTTTTTCCGAAAACAAGTCTCGCGGCCCGTCCGACGTGCCGGCGCGTACCGTACGTGCTTTCCTTCTTCGACCATGCCGGGCGGATCGACGCATGCGTTTTTCCCGCGCGCCCGCGTACCCTTCGCGGAATTATCTTGGCCGTGAATCGAGCAGTCTTCCACGGTCGTTCCCGAGCTTGCTCGCGATCCGCGGGGGTGCGTCTCTTCGGATATATCTCGGCTCTCTCTCTCTCTTTCTCTCTCGCGAGCGCGGAAAATTTGTTGTTTTTTTTTTGCGAATTTGTGATTGCGCGATGCGTTAAAACGCGATGCGTTAAAGCGCGACGGTGACGCGATTCGTAACGCGATATATTCGCGGTGAGAGAAGTCAGCCGCGGAAGGGGATCGCGCGGTGTAACACGGGGACACGTGTCGCACGAAGATAAGGGAACTGCATCGTGACGCACGTGAGACTCGCGTGAAATGTTATTATACTTTCCGCAAACTTCAGGTGGATCGTCCGTGTTAATGAAATTGATACCGGAGAACGTTTGGCTTATTCGTACGTTTGGACTCGCAAAGTGTGTGGCGCGTTCGGCGACGCGAAACGCTATTCGCACTCGTCGTTTTGTCATATATCCGGATTAATTGTCGCTGATAAGATCCGACAATGGAGCGTCGTCGCGCTGCGAGCTAGTTACGTCTCATTCACAGGTACTTGTTGCCAGATATTTTACTCGCGCGACACTGCTGTGACGTTCGAACTACTAAAAAGGGTGAAATAGGCGCCTGAAGCGTAAGCGTATTAATTACGAGTTGGACAGTGTGTATTCTACACGCGGAAACTCTCTCGGAACGGAATTTCGCGTAGCGACGCATGATTGCATTCAAAATTCCCTTATGATTAATGAGCAAAATTTCCGCTGGGGACGCACGGAACTATTTTATAATGAATAGTGTTTAAGTGGGTTGATAGCTGCTCAGAGATTCGACGGGATAAATTTTTAAATATAATCTCTTACACGATTGCTCTGAGAGAGAGGCACGGCAGGCCTCGGGAAAAACATGGATCGCAATGAGGCTGCGGCTTAACGATTATCTTTATAACGCACATATGAAGCGTGCAGGAACTAAGTTTAACGATCAATAGCGGCCTAACGCGAACAGCTATGTCGTCTAGTGCCAAAGCTCTCTCTGTTGTGCATAAAAATTTTAATAGTGACCGAATTATCATTCATAAATTTGCATATTTAAATTGGAAAGCTCAATTAATCGAGCGAGCAGTGCGACAACTATCACAAATAACCAATTTATTTTCGCGTTACGCTAATTGAAATTCACGCAAACAATAAATTTGGAGCTTAATTGCCAGAATATTTAATGTCGCGATAAACAAACGGCAATAATTCGAAAATTTCCTCAAAGAAGGAAAATTCAATTCCAAATTCGACGTGGAATTGTGTCGCTGATTGCGAGATTGAAAATTGCGGCTCTAGGACACACTGTATTTCTGTACGGCTTTAATATGCGTAGCACATATCAGTCCCCCCTGCATCTTTACGGTAGAATAAATAGTGAAAAATAAAATACGCTTCTTGACGCAAACTTGTATTGAACTCTGGAAGAATCCCTACGTGCGAGAGCTCGTGCATAACTGACGCGCAGTAAGGGCTGGTGTGCGCGATTACTCGTTTAAAGGGTAGGTAATCGTTCACGCACGGGTAGCTTCGCGACGTATAGATACTACGCGCGTGTTCGAAACACGGAAAGGTTTGCGAATAATTTTCCAAGTTGCATTCGCAACTCTTGCGTCGCAGCTCTAGTCAAGCGTCAGGCGAAATGATCGAGATCAACTTTGAGGACAATTAACGCTTGCCAATCTTACATTCCACGATTCGTTTTAATTCGAAGCGATATTGATGTCCGTCGTATCGATGAAGAAAAGTAAAATTCTAATTTATATAATTTTCACCGGATATTTCTGACGTCCGTTATATCGACGAAAAAAATATATCAGCATTGGGATGAAAAATTCTCTCAACTCCAATTATTCCAGCAGTCGTGTGTGTAATATTTATATTTGCAAGACATATAAAAGCGCGACACGATGACCGCTTTCTTTTTAAACCCAACAGGATTCTATTAACATTCGAAGAGCATAGCGCAGATGTTTTGGCGTCCCAATCAATTCAACAATAGAGCTTTTATCGCGAAACATTAGTATTCGAAGAGGTAGTGCAGCGCAGGGGATATTTCATTTCCAGTGGCAGTAATCGCGACGCCGGGCGACTACATTCGCGGCATTCATTGCCGGCGACGCGTTGCCGATTAGTTCGGCGAGGCACAAGCGATAGTTTAATAGCCGCGCGTTCGCGCGCGAATAGCCGATATCGAGGAGAGGAGAAAAAAAGGGTGATCGAGGGAAAAGAGAGTGTCCACGGCGAGGGATGACGGCGGCTACGTGGGGTGCCGACGAGCGATGGTGGGGCTGGACGGTGGGCACAGCGGACGGCGCGAGTTATGGTGGCGAACGTCGCCGGCGGATGGTGGGGTTGAAAGGTGGCGCGGCCATTTACGGCCGTATGGGATAAACCCATCGTGCACCTGCGATCAGTCGCGAGAGTACGAAAGGAGGCTGCGACGCGCGGAGACTTGGGAGAACCCGGAAGAACCCGCCGGTGACGATGACGTCGCCGTCAGCGCGACACCGCGAAGCGATCGCGACGCGGGCACAAGCGGCCGCGGCAAACAGAATCTTCGCTCACGGCGAACGACAGCAAACTCGATTAACGAACTGATCTCGCTGCGACAAGTTTCGCGAGTAACTATTCCGCTCCGGGAAAGCGGAGAAAGATTGTTGCGCGATAAAACGGGGAAGAGCTCGGGCCGCGCGTAATTGAGACGGATCCGCGTATCCTACAAACGTTTTGTTTGAACGAGAAGTTTGAAGTCTGGGATGCGGCCGCCCACGCCGAGCGCCGTAGCGCCGAGGACTGTCGCGACGGGAAACTGGGTCTAGCGCGGATAAACTTCCTCGCGCGGAGAAGATTACTGTCGGCTGTATAGAGAGCCGTATTGTAGGAGAGCTACTCGCTACTCAGAAACAGCCGCTCGGCGGAAAGTTTTTCGCGAACGCCTGATGTCGGCGGTATAAATCACGTTGACGATCGAAAGATATGGGGAGTGATCGCGCGACCGACTCGTGAATAATACGCGAGAAACAAAGTGATATCAAAAATGAGTTCTCTGCGAAGGACGCTCAATCAGTCGACGAGGGAGGGCACGTCCACGAGGAGGCACGCGCTCTCCGGGCCCACCACGAAGAGCATGAAGAACGTCGCTCATGCGAACGCGGTGCCGGCTTCGCCGCTGCGACACCGAACCAAGTACGAGCTGCGAAGCATCAGCTTGGAGGGCAACAAGGTGCTACCATGGACGGCCAGGTGAGTGAAAGAATTTTCAGCTTTCTAGATAACTTTTTTCCTTACGATTATATCATATAATACGTTTTAATCATTATTATATCATTAGCGTGTTTATAAATGTTGTAAAAATATGCTGATTATTTCTAATGCATTGTCGAATACTGTGATGTTATCGTAACATAACATAATGTCAGTAATTGAGAAAATATTAATAATTATAATATTAAGATCCCCTTCAAGGAGAGGATGATTATATATATATAATGTAGAAATTTAAATATAATACAAAAAGAGGATATATAAGTTTGCAATTTTGTATTTTGATTTAATATTGCGAGAAAAAACACTAATTGCCATCTCTAATAATTTTGCATTATTTGAATTACTTTTGCACTTGTTTTGTCGAAAATAATGTTATTATCGTGACGGAATAGAAATATATGAGCCGCTCAGAAGCCAAACTGATTAATTCTATCAAACAAAAAGTAGAGAAAATTGATAAACTTATAAACACTGTTATTTAAATTTTGTTTAAAATATATACATAAACAAATGTTATAGAATGTATTATTGAACATGCAGCTTTTATGTTACAATGTAGAAAATACATAAAAATATAAATATCGAGAATTCATGTATTTTGCATGAACTTGACTATGATTTGACTGAAAATCTGGAAATTACAAAAAAAATCAGTACCATTGAATTTAATACCATTTGAATACTATTTGAATACTATTTTTTAATTTGAATGCTATTAAAAATTATCTTAACATTATTTATTATAGAAAAACAAATATTATTTGTTACAAAATTTTAAATAAAAAATCAATGTAACCGTTCTATTCTTATTATTGTCGTTAGATTCTATTATTCTTGTTATTAATATTATCATTATTATTATATTTTACAATTTTGAACATTTCGAGTCCTTCATTTATCAGGATTTCAACTTTGTTTTCGTTCAATATTTGAATGTTTTTCTTCAACATTTCTATTTGTTGCAATATTTTTTTCATTCCCGATAAAAATAAATATATAAAAAACGATTAAAAGTTGACACAAATGGTAAGATATATATGAAATAATTTCAAGATATAATAAATTTTGACAAATTATTTTTATCAGGAATTGTTTGAGTCAGATGACGAATGCGAAGAAATACAAAAACGTTTCCTTGAACTGGCATTTTTGACAATTATTATCGAAGAATCACTATCTGATTCATTATTTGTCAAAATTATTATTCTTTGCCATTTTAAGAATTTCAAATCTATTAAAAATAAAAAAATCAAATAGAATTAATCACAATGACTTTTGCAGCAAGTTATGTGTTATTTATTGACAATAAAAAATTTGATCATCTTGAAATAATAAATAAAATTATCAAGGTAATTTATTTTATTTATAAAAAGTTAAGCATCAATCATGTGCTTAAATTGAAAAAATTGTAAAAAGTGGCGTTAGTCTTTGACTTTTGAGCTCATATGTAATTGAGAAAATTGTAATAATTAGCAGTATTATATTATACAATTAGAATAATAACATGTGTTTTCTCCAATATTACAAATTTATATCTGCTTTACGCTTTGAAATTTTTTTATACTGTAAAATTGTAAAAAGTGGCGTTAGTCTTTGACTTCTGAGCTCATATGTAATTGAGAAAATTGTAATAATTATACGTAAAATATTAATAATATTCCTTTTCTCTTTAATGACAATTATAATATAGAAATCAAATATATTATATAAAAATATTATATATAATAAATATCATATAAAAATTTCAAAGCGTAAAGCAGATATAAATTTGTAATATTGGAAAAAACACATGTTATTATTCTAATTGTATAATATAATACTGCTAATTATTCTCTCCAATGCTTTTGCATTGCTAGCATTGCTTTTACATTATCATGGAAAATAATAATCGTATCTAAACAGTAATGTTCGTAATAAATGAATAAAAGTTAAACATAATGTAAAAAAATTGTACAAGCACAAGAGCAAATAGCGAGTTCGTAATATCGGGAGAGCAATAAATTGTCACAAATTAATCTAACAAATTTATCTAATAGATGTATTATTTACGGGCAAAGAAAAACTTATGACGTAAAAACTTAGGGAGAATAAGAACTTGAAACTTTTAATCTTAATTCCGAAAGCTGATTTGTTCGTCGTGCTACATCGCGAATTCACGTGAAAGCGTGTGTATCGCATAATAGCTTCTCCGGCAAAATCAATTTTGTATGCTCTATCTCGAGCTGCCTTGTATTAGGAATAGATACTGCCACGACTTGGGACTTTAATGATTCCGAGATTAGGGC